>NC_072421.2:3930000-5180000 GCF_028858775.2 Pan troglodytes | reverse complement strand
TCATATAACGAAATGCTGTTCAATAGTTAAAATGTTTTAAGAAAGGTAATAGGCACAACAAAGTGAATGAATCCCCTAAACATTATGTGTAGTAAAAGGGGCTGGAGAAAAAAAATGCCTACTATAAGATGCTGTTCATAAAAAATTTCAAGAGCAAAGAAGCTAACCTGGGATGTTAAATGACAGAATCATGTTTGCCTCTGGGCATAAAAGGGGTTTACCAGAAAGTCATTTTTCTGGTGTGGTAGGAATACACTTTTCATGTTTTCTTCTGGTGTTGGTAATGCATACCTACTTATACATATTTGAGAATATTCATTGAATTATGATATGGTTTGGCTCTGCATCCCCACCCAAATCTCACCTTGAATTGTAATAATCCACACATGTCAAGGGTGGGACCAGGTGGAGATAATTGAGTTATGGGGGCGGTTTCCCCCATACTGTTCTCGTGATAGTGAGTGAGTCTTCATGAGATCTGATGGTTTTATAAGGGGCTTTTCCCCCTTTTGCTCAGCACTTCTCCTTGCTACCACCATGTGAAGAAGGCCATGTTTGCTTCCTCTTCCGCCATGATTGTAAGTTTCCTGAAGCCCCCAGCAATGCTGAACTGTGAGTCCATTAAGCCTTTTTTTCCTTATAAATTACCCAGTCTCGGGTATTCTTTCATAGCAGTATAAAAGTGGACTAATACAAATTGTATATTTAAAACCATGACTTTCACTTATGTATATTTCAATAAAAATTGTACAGTTCTATTTATAGCTCCAAAAAGCATAGGCTAATGCATGCAAAAATTAGTTCAATCATACAGGAAACTGCCACCCAAGCAGAATTTACACAAACAGAACTTATGAGAGTTTAATCACTTATCAAGTAGTATGTTGTGTTTCTGGTTTCACTGTTGGCAATCATAGAAGCTTCTCTTAATTATTCCAGGACATCCAACTTTTAAACTCATCTTATTCTCTCTTAAGTAACATAATGTATGGAATTGTTCTGAATTAGAAGGTTTTCTTGCACAGTAGTAGAATCTTTTCATTTGTCTTTCAATTAGGATTCTGAATGAATTTAGATCTATTTTCTTTTCTAGGAAGAATCTTTTACTAGAAGGCTTCTGTACTTTTCCTTCCCTGGAAACTCCAATTGGGTATTTCCCATTGGACACAGGTGCTTCTCTCTCCTACACTGTAGACAAAAACAGAGATTATTTTTCTCAAGCTCAAACCATAGCTCTCATTTCCTTATTTCTCCAAATGTTACTGAATTATTCCTAAAAGTGCAGCATGATAGTTTCCCTCTGTCCCATTTCTGGTCCAATTTGATTGAAATACCTATAAGACCTTCTTTCTGTATTCTAGCTTGGAACAAATATGGCAGTTATTTTTCTCGGTTCTTAATAAGCAGTGCGTGGCCTTTAGCTCAGGGGTACTGGGAATTTTACTATGATATCAGCATGTCAGTTATCCAAAGTAATGTTTTAAAGATTAAACTGGGCTTATGTCATTTTCCCAAAGTAAACAATGCTGCCTTCCACTGCTTTTTAGATTTATACTCAAACTTCATCTATATCATAATGACATATATTCTTTAATCAGTGTTTCTTTCTTTCTGAAGCCAGGTGTTACGTTGTTTATCTGTTGTCTTCAATTTTCACAATTATTTAAAAGTGGAAAGAATGGCACATTTAATACATATCATTGAATTTTAAGAAAAATCTAAGGCTGGCGCAGTGGCTCACACCTGTAATCGCGGAAGGGACCCAGTGGTGGGAGGTAATTGAATCCCCGGAGCAGGTTTTTCCCATGCTGTTCTCGTGATAGTAAATAAGTCTCCCGAGATCTGATGGTTTTATGAAGAGGTGTTCCCCTGCACATGTTCTTTTGTGTGCTGACATGTGAGATGTGCCTTTGTCCTTCACCTTCCGCCATGATTTTGAGGCCTCCCCAGCCACGTGGAACTGTGAGTCCATTAAACCTCTTTCCTTTATAAATTACCCAGTCTCGGCTAAGTTTTTATTAGCAGCATGAAAATGGACTAATCAGACCCTTTCAAAATGTCTCCATACAATGTGCAATACTCATGGACCGTGAGTATTCCCCAGCCTTAGAAATACAGAATATCAACATGTATTCATAGAGATATAGTCAGTTATTGGCATGTATTCTTAACCAATTCAATCCTAGCATTTCACCCTCCAAATACAGAAGTATGCTTCTCTCCAAAGGTAAAAGAAAATTTTCCCGCATCACAGCAATGCTACAACACATCAAATGAAAACAAAGTAAATTTTCCACTATCATAAAATGTCACTATTGATATCCAAGTTTCATCAGAGGTATCCAATAAAATATCTCACTTTACATTTGTTCTTTTTAGTTTCTTTTAACTGGAATAGCCACTCCATTCCCACTTTTATCTAATTTTATAATTTTTGGCGGGGAGGAGAGGTGATCTGACATGACTTATAAAATGACCTTCACTTATCCTGGATGCATCTGATCATACCTCCTGCAGTTAACATGTACCCATGCACCCTTTAATTCCTGTTGAGGTGAAAATTAGATCTAAGGCATGATTGGAGTGAAGTTAGCTATCTGAACAGTGATGCCGTGCTGGCTCATGTCAATATACAAGAAACTGTGATTGATAGATCACTGGTGGAACCAGCTCAGTCATTTCACTTTGCAGATAATGATATCTTCTATTGAAATGCAGTACTTCTTTTATCAATAAGAACTCACAGCCCACTTCTGACATGGTTCCAAAATAACTTACAGGAAAAGGATATGCATGCATCTGCACAGAAAATAACAGTGCAAACAGCATATCTATGCCATGTGTGAGTAAACATTTAAAATCCTTCTACCCCATAGTTAGAATCTGCCCTGTGATTTCATCATAGGCATTCAATATGACTATATTTTAGTGTATAATTATCTAACTAGCAGAAGGACTTATTTTATATAGATAAAATAGTTCATAAGGCTTAGAAGCCACATTTGAATCTTCATTTACGAACTCCATAACTCAAAAGAAAAAATGACACTTTGTGGCTTTCAACTTAATACAATTAATTTCAAATAACAACTCACAGTTTCTACTAATGTTTTTTCTTCTTTTGTTTTGTATCATACAGTTATAAACAGGTAGAGTCAGAAATGAGTTAGAAGACGAGAGCTCTTAGATCAAGAGTTATAAATAAGAGGTCATTTCCCTTCTCACAGCATCTGATAATTCTCAAAACGACATCCAAAAATTGTCATGATCAGAAAACTGACTTCCTTGATTCTGAGTCAGCTTTTCTCTAAACAGAGACTTCTACGTGGTTGTCTGTTCTACCACAGACATTTGACCACTAAGAGTATGAAGCGGCCGGGTGTGGTGGCTCAGGCCTGTAATCCCAGCACTTTGGGAGGCCGAGGCGGGTGGATCACGAGGTCAGGAGATCGAGACCATCCTGGCTAACACAGTGAAACCCCGTCTCCACTAAAAGTACAAAAAATTAGCCGGGCATGGTGGCGGGCGCCTGTAGTCCCAGCTATTCGGGAGGCTGAAGCAGGAGAATGGCATGAGCCCAGGAGGCGGAACTTGCAGTGAGCCGAGATCGCGCCACTGCACTCCAGCCTGGGTGACAGAGCAAGACTCCATCTCAAAAAAAAAAAAAAAAAAAAAAAAGAGTATGAAGCTCAGAGATTCAAAGTGGCATATTTGATAAAAATTTCAAGAGATTGCTTTTGGTGTAGTTACATACTGGATTCATTTTTTTGCTACATTTAATACAACACCTTCAAAAATATCCAAAATATTAATAGCATACACATCATATTTGGCCTTGAAGTAAGTTCAAAGACTCTTTCAATTTGTAAAAAATTATTCAATTAACAAATTAATTATTTAATTAACAATTTCTATAATTACTAATACCTTCATTAATTGCCTGAATAAGCATTGCAGAAAAATTCTAAGTTAGACTTTTAAATGCATGAGATACTTTGTTTGATGAGACTGGCTTGATTTCTTCTGGCACTGGAGCAATGAATAGGAGATCTAGATAGAAAGTGTAAGGCCATAAATTTGGGTTAACTATTACTTTCTGTTCTAACGAATATGGATCTATTTCATAAAATAAATGTGCATTTAGTTTTTCTCTCTCAAATATCAAGCATTCCAGTATTTCAAAAAATAAATCTGGTTTCAATATTATTTTTTATTCATTTTCCATATAGCTAATGAGAAAAATGACTACCTTGAGCCACTTTCCATACCAGCATTCAGGAACCCAACAATTAAAAAACCTTGATGTCTATTTAAAAAAAAAAAAAACTGAAGCAGGAAGGGGAATTAAAACACACATGTCATAGAACCAACTCATGTGCCCATCAAGAGTGGACTGGGTAAAGAAAATGTGGTACATCTAAATTATGGAATACTATGCAGCCATAAAAAAGAATGCAGTCATGTCCTTTACAGCCAAGTGGATGCATCTGGAGACCATTATCCTAAGCAAATTAAAGCAGGAACAGAAAGCCAAACACTGCATGTTCTCACTTATAAGTAGGAGCTGAACATTGGGTGCTCATGGACACAAAGGTAGAAACAACAAACAGTGGAGATCCCAAAAGTGAGGAAGAAGGGAGACCAGTGTTGAAAAACTTCCTGTATTAGTCCATTTTCACGCTGCTGATAAAGACATAACCAAGACTGGGAAATTTACCAAAGAAAGAGGTTTATTGGACTCACAGTTCCATGTGGTTGGGGAGGCTTCACAATCATGGTGGAAAGTGAAAGACACATCTCACATGGAAGCAGACAAGAGAAGAGAGCTTTTACAGGGAGACTTCCATTTTTAAAACCATCTGAGAATCAAAAGGGTTGTAGAATTATAGTTTTGTAACATGAAATTAAATAAAAATGCTGCAGTGATGGGCATAGTTTTGCCAGCGGAACAAAAATGGCCTTTCTGTATACTAGTTCTTTTCTGGCATTAATTAAAAGGAGGAGTTAAACCATTATTCATAGTGGAGTGTAGAAGCCTTATTTTTTGGCATTAGGGATGGCATGGGGGCTTAGGACCACAAAATTCTGTAACTGGAGAAAGCAACTGCTCAAAGGGTTTTTTCTAGTGAGTGGTTTTCCATCTGTGGTTTGATCTGTCTCTTAAAAACTTCTTCCCTTTTTCCATTTCCTCTTCACTCTCACTGCCTGCTAAGGAGTTTGCACTTAAATTATACATTATGTGCATCTCCAATGAGAAGAGTCTGTGAATTACAACATCTTTGAATTAAAAGTCTCCATCTTTATCAAATCAATAGCCTCTTACCTTGTGCCCGCAACGTCTGGCCCAAAGTCTGGCAGATGGACACATCTCTAACATACAACTACGTTTTTGAACTAATTTAAGAAAAATTTCATTGGCAAGACAAAAAGCGCTTAAAAAAAACCTCTTCATCCTATCTATAAATTGATTTTGGCAAAGTGCTGAAGGTCAATGCAGATATTGTGGCAAATGGCCAAGGATAGAGAACGGTTGTTCTCATTCTCTAATTTTGCGTGTAATAAAGTAAAACCATTTGACTCTGAAGCACTAAGTCAGACTCTCATTAGCATGTGTGATATTATCATGGCAGGTTAGTGCGACTGAAGATGTGGGGCACAATGGCCCTATTGGAAGGCAGCCTTGCAAGTCAAGTTGGCCTCTCAGTCAGGTGTAAAAAACATCTGATAATTTAAAGGATGAAAAGTCCCTTGTGATTTAAAATAAAGTCCAATGGTGAAGGGACAAGGTAATATAAATATATTATTATGTATATTTATATGTAATATATTATAATATATACTATGTATATTTATATATTTATATAAATATATTTATATATTTATACAAATATATTTATATATTTATACAAATATATTTATATATTTATACAAATATATTTATATATTTATATAAATATATTTATATATTTATATAAATATATCATATTTATATATAATATGCTTATAATTTATAATATATAAATATATTATATACCATATATAAATATACAATATATAATAAAATTATATATAAATATACAATATATAATAAAATTATATATAAATATACAATATATAATAAAATTATATATAAATATATAATATAATAAAATTATATATAAATATATAATATAATAAAATTATATCTAAATATATATAATATAATAAAATTATATCTAAATATATAATATAATAAAATTATATCTAAATATATAATATAATAAAATTATATCTAAATATATAATATAATAAAATTATATCTAAATATATAATATAATAAAATTATATCTAAATATATAATATAATAAAATTATATCTAAATATATAATATAATAAAATTATATCTAAATATATAATATAATAAAATTATATCTAAATATATAATATAATAACATTATATCTAAATATATAATATAATAACATTATATCTAAATATATAATATAATAACATTATATCTAAATATATAATATAATAACATTATATCTAAATATATAATATAATAACATTATATCTAAATATATAATATATGTAATATATTTATATTATTATATATAATTTATATTACATATATATTTATATTATTTTATATGTATAAATATATTATAAATATGTGATATATTTATGTAAATATGATATATTGAAATAAATATACCATATTTATATAAAATGTATGCTATATAATATCTATATAATATATATAATATCAATATATCATATATAAATATATGTGATATTTTTATGTGACATATTTATATATCATATATCATGTATATTTTATTTTATATATGTGTTTCTATATCCTATGCATTTTTATATTTGATTTATATTATACTTACATACTGATACATTTTATAAATTATATATTTATATATTATAGATATTTTATATATATTCTCTATATATGAATTTATATAGTTTATATAAATACATATCAAATCTATATATAAAATACTTCTAAAATAATATGTAAATATATACTATATAAATGTATATTATAAATTATTATATAAATATATATATTTATATATAGAATCTATATACTTACATATAAACTGATATATAGAATATATTCATATATATACAGAGAATATATATATATCTATACATATGCAGACACACACATACACACATAAAATCATTCTGCTCACAGCCGGGCACAGTGGCTCACACCTGTAATCCCAGCACTTTGGGAGGCTGAGGTGGGCGGATCACGAGGTCAGGAGATCAAGACCATTCTGGCTACCACGGTGAAACCCTGTCTCTACTAAAATTACAAAAAACTCAGCCGGGCGTGGTGGCGGGCGCCTGTAGTCCCAGCTACTCGGGAGGCTGAGGCAGGAGAATGGTGTGAACCCGGGAGGCAGAGCTTGCAGTGAGCCGAGATCGCGCCACTGCACTCCAGCCTGGGCAACAGAGTGAGAAGCCATCTAAAAAAAAAATACTATTTAATTTACAAATAAGCTATCACTCATCACATTGGGAGAAATGTCAATTAAAATTTAAACCTTTACTTCATAGATTCAAAAAAAAATCATTCTGCTCACTTATTGGGTCATTTTTATAATGTTCAAGATATGTTTTCCTATCATGAAGTCACAAGTTTATCCGGGTTGGTTTCTTTCAAAGACATGAAGATTTTCTTTTCACTAGTAAATCTCTGATCCATTTAGACTTAATTTTCTTTTTCTGTTTCTCATGGTGAAGAAAATGAAAATATTTCACCCCAATATATGGCTCCCTTATAATGAGTATTTTGAATTAAAAACTCCTGGAGACGAACGAGCACTGGAAGATAACGTCCTCATCTATATAAGGACAGGACTGACCCACCAAGGACAACAACTCTTCTTATTCCTCTCCTTTTGTCTCATTATCTGTTACCAAAAATATAATTACACCAGAACAGACCCTTTTACAAGATAATGACTGTCTCCAAGGATCATTTAAATGAAAAAGAAAAAACTATTTACAAGTTGATCTCTGTCTCCAGATCAAATCGTTCTCCCTACTAATCATTTATTGCCCCTCGATAGAATTCTTCCTCTCCTCCTCCCATCACCTGTTTTACCATGACCCAAACCCCCATCCCTTCTGTCACCTCAGGATGGTATTTAAGTTTCTGGCCCTGATTGGGAAGTTGGATCTTCATTCTGAAGGCCCCTGCATATAAATAAATTTGTATGCCTTGTTTTCTGTTAATCAATCTGCCACATGCCAGTGATCTTCTGTGAATCTTTAGCTGGTTCTGTGAACCAGAGCTTTTTGCTCCTACAATGAATAGCTACATGTCCAGCTCTGCAGAAACATTCCACTCTCTACCCACTAAATTCTGATAACTCCTCTGTTAATGCCGTACTTTTGCCTTTCAGTGAACTCATTGCTGGGCTCTCACAGTTCCAAATTGAGTTAATGGTCTATCCCTGCATAAGCACCACATCATTTCAATTGATATAACTCTTGGGTAAAATTTTACTTGTCCAAAATTGCTGTTTCTTCACATTTTCCATGGTTCACATTGCTCCTTACAACTTCAAATGCTTTTAAGAATCTTGTTTTTATTTTTTTCAAAACCCTTCTTAGAACATGATAGATTTAAATTTACTTGGGAGTCTATTTTGGAAATGATTTCCATCTTTACTGGATCTTTTCATCTATGAACATTGAATACATTCCCATTTACTCAAATGCACTTTTAAATAATTTTAAGTATATAATTTTAATAATTTTTGATAAGAGATTTGGCTATGTTAGATCTATCCCCAAGTACCCCATAAATTTTTGGTGCTATTGTAAATATATTGCTGTCTTCTTTCATACTAAATCATCAATAAGTAACGAGAACACTTAAGTTTTTATTCTTATTGAATACATTTATGCCGAGATGCAGGCAGGAAAGGGAACGGTGTCAACTCTGGAGAAATAAGAAAGGCTTATGTGAGAAATCACACCCGAATGGGTTTGCAAAGGATATTTGAGTTAGTCAGAATCCCATGTGTGTGTGGATAGGACCAGGTACCTCAGGGAAAGGGAAAAGTCTTTCAGAAATACGTATGTCTGGGGTGGGCACAGTGGCTCTCGCCTGTAATCCCAGCACTTTGGGAAGCAAAGGCAGGAGAATTGCTTGAAGCTAGGAGTTTGAGACCAGCATAGGCAATATAGCAAGATCCTGTCTCTATGAAAAAAAAAAAAAAAAAAGTTGGGCATGTTGGTGCACACCTGTGGTCCCAGCTTTTTGTGAGGCTGAGGCAGGAGGATTCCTTGAGCATGGGAGTTCAAGACTGCAATGAGCCATGATTGTGCCACTGCACTCAACCTGGGTGACAGAGTGAAACACTATTTAAAAAAAAAAGCATGAGAGAGTTATTACCCAATAGATTCTTCTTGTCTGCTGCACAGATAACACCAATTCACTAAGACAGCAGTATTGCAGTAGGGAAAGAGTTTAATTAATGTAGGGCTAGCCAACCAGAAGATGGAAGTTTATTATTCCAATCAGTCTCTCTGAAAGCTCGGAGGCTAGCGTTTTTTAAGGATAGTTTGGTGGGCAGGGTGCTAGGGAATAGGGAATGCTGATTGATTGGGTCAGGGATGAAATCAGAGATGGTAGAAGCTGTCTTCTAGCCCTGAGTCAGTTCCTGGGTTGAGATCACAAGATTAGTTGAGCCAGTTTCTTGGCATGGGTTACCAGTCTAGGTGGTACAATAATCTTACATTTTTCAATAGTATTATTATCTGTAGGAGCAACTGGAGAGGTTAAAAATCTTTTGACCTCTGGTTATATGATTCCTAAGCCGTAATTCCATAATTCTTTTTTTTTTTTTTTTTTTTTTGAGACAGGGTCTCTCTCTGTTGCCCAGGCTGCAATGCAATGCACAAACATGGCTCAGTGCAGCCTGGAACTCTTGGAACAATCCTCGCACCTCAGCCTCCTGGGTAGCTGGGACGAGAGGCACAAGCCACCACAACTGGTTAGTTTTTTGATGTCTTGTAGACATGAGATCTCAGCATGTTGCCCAGGCTGGTCTCAACTCCTGGCTGAGCCATAATTCTGATCTTGTGCCCTTTCAGTGGTTTCACAAAGGTAGTTTCAGTCTCCAAAAAACAAACGGATAGTTTTGGAGAGGGCTGTTATCATCCTTGCTTTAAGCTTAAACTCTAAACTAAATTCCTTCCAAAGTTAGCTTGGCCTGTGCCCAAGAATGACCAAGGACAGCTTGGAGGTTAGAAGCAAGATGGAGTCATGCATGTTAGATTTCTCTTACTGTCATAATTTTGCAAAGGTGGTTTCAACAGTTGGCAAGTTCCAACAATTCACAATAATTTTAATTCCACTGGCTTATAGCATATGGTGTGGATACATAACCACATGAGATTGAGGAGGTAGATAGGGACTAGGTCATGAGGGGTCATTTGCACATTTTCAAGGACAGCAGGCTATATTATCTGGGACTGCTCTATCCAGCATGCTAGCCACTAACCACATGGGGCTATTCAGCACATGCAATGCTGCAGGTCCAATGTGTAATGTGCTGTAAATGGAAAATACACCACGGATTTCAAAGACTTGGTATGAAAAAATTAACTATTTCATTAATAATGATTACATTAATTACACGTTAAGTTTTGCATATGTTAGGTTAAATAATATATATTTTAAAGTTAGATTCTCCTGTCTCTTTTCACATACTTTAATGTCACTGCCAGAAAATTTAAGTGACTGTGGGTGTCTCTTATTCTATTTCCAACTCACCACACTGATCTTGAAAAGTACTTTTCCCATCAAAGGTCTCACAGCACTATGGATGGAATAAGAAGGCTATGAGATGAGAATTTGGAATGGAAGTGATGAGAACACAGATCTTCCCCTCACCTGACCTTCCCCATAGTAGCCTCGTATTATCTATTTCAGACACTGGTATCTGAAGAAAGAAATGCCTCGATTTTAAAATGGCTGGAAACCACTGCCTTTAAAAGGAGCAGAACATTGCAGGGTCAAAGGATCAAGCTTGTCTTCTCAACATCATGAGCCTCAATTTGGAGGCTGTTAGAAGAAAGGAAAAACCAACTTTGGGCAATAGACGGTGTCAAGCCCATGGGCATAGGTATATCAACAATGAAGGGGAGAGAGATATTTCGGTGGCAAAATGGACTTGAGGAAGATATTGCCATTAAAGGCAGCAAGACAGGGCAGGCAATCTCCAAACTCTGGCTCATTTCAATACGCAGGAGTCAAGAGGATCTTCATGAGATCCACAAGAAGATCTGTTCAGCAGGTGGGAGTATGCAAGAGAGAGTTGAATAACTGGAAAATACTTGATTGCTGTTTTCATAGGTGAACAGCTCTAAATGGAAGGAGGATAGGGCTGCTTGTGGCTATTTACAGGGGGAAAACTTGCTATCAACATGAGGAAAGAACTGTGAGTATCGAGGCTTTTCATCAACCAAAAATCTAAGTCACCAAACAGTGAGCTTCATAGGGTGGTAACCTGTTTGCTTCCAGATGCTGGGTCATAATCTATCCACAAAACTATGGGAGATGTATTTTATTTCTTTTTATTTTATTCTATTTATTATTTTATATTTGAGACAGGGTCTCACTTTGTCACCCAGGCTTGAGTGCAGTGGCATGATCACGGCTCACTGCAGCCTCAACCTCCCAGGCTCAAGTAATCATCCTGCCTCAGCCTCCCAAGTAGCTGGGACCACAGGCGCACACTACCATGCCTATGCCACCACACAGGTTAATTATATATATATTATAAATATATATATGGTGGAGGAATTGTATTTTTGGCTCACTATATATATGTGTGTGTGTGTGTGTATATATGTGTGTGTGTGTGTGTGTGTGTGTATATATATATATATATATAGTGTAGAGACAGGGTCTTGCTATGTTGCCCAGGCTAGTCTCCTGCACTAAGCAATTCTCCCACCTCAACCTCCCAAAGTGCTAAGATTATAGGCCTGATCCATTGCACCTGGCCATTTTTATTTCTTTTTAATGTGCAGATTTAATAAATAAACTACAAAGCATTTACAATTCCATAACCATGATAGGCTAGAATTTCAGTGAACCTTACCATGGAGAAATCATTTTCGGGAAAAAAAATGTATGCTAGGATCCGGTTTCTCTCCTGCCACAGGTAGAATTTAGGACAGAAAAATATTTATTAATAGGCATTATATAGATAGGATTTATGAACAGTCTTGGTGTTTTTTCAAGGAAATTTTGCTAGGGAATATTTGGATCTGGGAGACCTAGAAAAAAACATAAAACATCTGATGTCAAATAATAGAAGTTTTGAGGAAATAAAAAAGGCTTTTATTTCTGAATAATTATGTGTGCTGGTTTCCCTTAAAGCTTCCTTCTGAGGACAGCGTTTCTTCCAAAACTGCATGGGTTACTTTTTCACTTAAGCTGCAATTCTTTTTTTTAAACTCTTGAACATCCCACTTAATCTTTTCTCAGTAGGAAAGGGTTTGCTTCCTTTTAAAAAGAAGTGGATTTTTCTTTCATCTTTAAATGTTTATTCAACTGCAAATAGCTTACAATAAATGTATTTAATTATTCCTATATTTTCAGTATTCCCAATTGCATTTTAAACCATTTTTTCTTTCATATATGAGGCTGATGTTAAAGTTTAAATGAAGCTCTAAAATATAACACCAAGTGACTAGGAGATAGCTTAGTGTCTCCTAATTCCAAAATGAGGTCATCATATTTCATTTACTGACATCAAACCAACACAAGGATTGTTCTTCTAGTCTTGTTTCTGTTTATCTGTTTATCTATTTATCTCGGACCAGCCATAACTCAGACTAGATTTCTTGTAGCAGGAGGAGATGCGTTCAATCAATCATGACATTACTCAGTGCCTTCAGAAATTTCTTTGGTGGAGGAATTGTATTTTTGGCTCCCTGATTTGTTTTGTACTCACTACATATTGCATATTTCTTGTTTTATGAGTCTCATCGACTCAAGATAGAATTCAGAAAATTCAAAATTTGCAGCTTCTTGGGACCCAAACCTGTGATTCAGGCTCCTCCAATCATAGGCATTTTTATGGGTGTTGCCGGCAGCTGGAGTTTCCAGGTTTCCACGGTCAGGCTATGCTGGGAGCAGGTCACAGCCTTGACTTAAAGAATTGCGTCATGGTGTGGCTTTGCAGATGACAAAAACTCCCCAAGTGGCCTGTGGACCAGCTGCAGAATTGACAACATCTCCATCAGGCCAGTTCATGAGCTTTATTTTAGACATTGTTGCTGGAAGATTTCCCTATAGCCTGCTTGTCTAGCCCTTCCTAACAATTTCGGTATCTATGCAATATATTTTCCTAAACCTCTTTCTGCTTAATCCACTGCAGTCAGCT
Source organism: Pan troglodytes (assembly GCF_028858775.2). NCBI lineage: Eukaryota > Metazoa > Chordata > Mammalia > Primates > Hominidae > Pan > Pan troglodytes. The sequence goes on along the minus strand of NC_072421.2, from coordinate 5,166,587 downwards.
TCAGATGGCTGCAATTCAGAACCCTGACTAGCATAAATCCAGGCATACCCTTGGCCAGAGGCTCCCTCAGAGATGTGCAGTATTCGGCAAGGTCACCTCCAAAACAAATTGACAAACAGTTAATGGGAACCTATATGTCTTTCCTTCTCAGTTTTCTTCAACTCTGATGAAGAAGCCAATTTATTTATTTTATTTTTTGAGACAGGGTCTCACTCTGTCACCCAGGCTGGAGTGCAGTGGCATGATCACGGCTCCGTGCAGCCTCTGCCTCCCAGGCTCAAGTGATCCCCCTGCCTCAGCCTCCTGAGTAGCTGGGACCAGAGGCATGCACCACCATGCCCAGCTAATTTTTGCTCAAGGTTTCTTGCATTTGGGTTTTCTTCAGGCAGTTGTCACTCATATTGGCTCAGAATAAACCTCCTTGTTTCCTTCCTTCCTTCCTTCCTTCCTCCCTTTCTTCCTCCCTCCCTCCCTCCTTTCCTTCCTTCCCTCCCTCCCTTCCTTCCTTCCCTCCTTTCCTTCCTTCCCTCCTTCCTTCCTTCCCTCCTTCCTTCCTTCCTCACTTCCTTTCCTTCCTTCCTTCCCTCCTTCCTTCCTTCCTTCCCTCCTTCCTTCCTTCCCTCCTTTCCTTCCTTCTTTCCCTCCCTCCCTCCCTTCCTCCCTTCCTTCCTTCCCTCCTTTCCTTCCTTCCTTCCCTCCTCTCCTTCCTTCCTTCCTTCCTTCATTCCCTCCCTCCCTTCCTCCCTTCCTTCCTTCTTTCCTTCCCTCCTTTCCTTCCTTCCTTCCTTCCCTCTCTCCTTCCTTCCTTATACTCTTCCTTTCTTCAACGAAGATTCATTGATCAACTTATTTCAGCTAACAAAAAACATCATTCTTTTCCTCCACTTGCATTCTATCCCTACAACTATATGTTTAGTTTTGCACTTCCAATACATTTATCGCTCCTCCTTTAACTGTAGACTATTCAGTATTCTACCAGTCACTAGCTCAACTTTGTAGCTGTGCTCATGGCCAGGCAACAGATTAGCTGGCAGGTCCTGGAGTGACTGTCTTAAAAGACAGGGTGAGGCTAGATGTGGTGGCTCACGCCTTAATCCCAGCAGTTTGGGAGGCCAAGGCAGGTGGATCACTTGAGCTCAGGAGTTTGAGACCAGCCCGGCAACATGGCAAAACCCTGTCTCTATAAACAATACAAAAATGAACTAGGTGTGGTAACATGAGCCTGTGGTCTCAGCTACTTGGGAGGCTGAGGTGGGAGGATTGCTTAAGCCCAGCAGGTCGAGGCTACAGTGAGCCAAGATCGTGCCACTGCACTCCAGCCTGGGCAACAGAGCCAGATCCTGTCTCAAAAAAACAAAACAAAACAAGACAAGACAAAATAAAACAAAACAAAGACAGGATGAAGCTGGAGAGTATAGTCAACGACAGTTGCCTGTATACACCCAAAAAGTAAAATCAAGGAATACGCAGAATCTCAAAAGCTCAGTTTTGAATTTAAACAAGAAATGCAAGAGAAAGCATAAAATAAAACACTTGGAAACAACAGAATATCGGAAAATTTTATTTTGTAATAGCTATTTTATTTTAAATATGCTGGTAGGTAAAAAGTAAGAATAATAAAAGGTTGATCTGTGGCAGAATAACTTCATGTTTCTATCTATGCTTATGTTTCTTATAAATCAGAGTGTAGGTTTTTATCAGGATAAAACATGCCCTATTGGATTTATACATTTTTCTCTGATAATTAAATATATCTATATTTCCAAAAGTGTTCCAGATTGTGTTTTGATGTTTGTGTTATTGTAAGGTGCAATGTTTGCTATAAACAAGCTAAGAAAAATTGTATGGATTTGTTCCAGTAAATAATACTTTATATTTTGGACTTATCCTTTACACTGATGCAGAGTTTAGACATTTAGTCATTTTCTTTTCTTTTTTTTTTTTTTCTGAGACAGAGTCTCGCTCTGTTGCTCAGGCTGGAGTGCACTGGCACGATCCAAGATCTAAGCTCACTGCAACCTCTGCCTCCTGGGTTCAAGTGAAACTCCTGCCTCAGCCTCCCGAGTGGCTAGGATTACAGGCATGCACCACCACGCCAGGCTAATTTTTGTTTTTTTAGTAGAGGCAGGGTTTCACCATGTTGTCCAGGCTGGTCTCAAACTCCTGACCTCAGGTGATCTGCCCACCTCGGCCTCCCAAAGTGCTAGGAGTAAAGGCGTGAGCCACCGCACCCAACCTGGACATTTTCTAAAGGCTTAATTTAATATTATCTGTATACAATTCTTAAAGTAATTAATTATTTCCTGATATTTAAAATGGTGTATGGGGCCTTGTGTGGTGGCTCAGGCCTGTAATCCCAGCATGTTGGTAGGCCGAGGCAAAAGGATTGCTTGAGCCCAAGAGTTTGAGACCAGCCTGGGCAACATAGGGAGACCCTATTTCTACAAATAAAAAATAAATTAGCTGGGCATCGTGGCTCATGCCTGTGTTGCCAGCTACTCAGAAGGCTGATGTAGGTGGATCGCTTGGGTCCAGGAGGTTGAGACAGCACTAAGCCGTGATTTTGCCACTGCTCTCCAGCCTGGGTGACAGAGTGAGACTCACCCTGTCTCAAAAAATAAAAATAAAAAAATAAAAAATAAAATGGCATATGATTTATACTGATGCAGTGTTTACTTTATCAGGATATAGAGCTTATTTTGAGGAACAAAATAATAATAAATCAAACACACCCTGATGAGTTTATTTATTGAGTTCTTACTATGTTTATCTCAATAGTATTCCTAATATTTTTTCCATTTTATAGTTAATACAATGTTATGAAGCGAAGCCACAGTTATTATCATAGGCAATTTCTTTCTTTCCTATTGTGGATATGTTGAGGCTTTCTAATGCTTTAACTGTAGCAGTGAAATGTATATATTTATGATTGCATTTAATTTAAAAAGGAAATGTATTTCCTGAAAAAGAAAAGTATAACACTCCCCTTTCTTGATAAAATAGCACAGGTGCTGTGATTTTATCAGTTGTCTATTTTTCAAAAGTAAAATGAATTTGACTTTTCCCATTTCAGTCTAACAAGGTGTTAGAGTATCTACCCAATTATTTTAAAAAGCAAGTAGAGCAGACATCAATGGCTTATTTTAAAAACATACAGTATTTTCTTGAACGTAGAGCAGTTATTCACCTCCTTGAGCTGTTTAACTTTTGTTCAGTTGTATACCCTCACTCAGAAGAATATCTTTTTTTTTTTTTTTTTACACAGTCTCACTCTGTCATCCAGGCTGGAGTGCAGTGGTGCCATCTCAGTTCACCGCAACCTCCACCTCCTGGGTTTAAGTGATTCTCCTGCCTCAGCCTCTCGAGTGGCTGGGATTACAGGTGTGCACCACCATGCCTGGCAAATTTTTGTATTTTTTATAGAGATGGGGTTTCGCCATTTTGGCCAGGCTGGTCTCGAACTCAAGTGATCCGCCTGCCTTGGCCGCCCAAAGTGCTAGGATTACAGGTGTGAGCCCTGTGCCCGGCCGCTTTTCCTTAATTTCTTACTTTATATTACTATCCATATAATAACTGAAAACATAATTTTACATGTTCGTTTATTTATATAACCCAATTGAACTAATTCATATAGAGACGATGCTCACCATCAACATGTTTGATTGGCACGTATTTCACTTTAGTTATAACTGCAATTGGTAGAAAATACTCTCAGGGTCTAGCCAGGAAAACAAGTTAGACAATTTGCTTAAAATAAAATGGAAAATGTAGGGGAAGGCAAAAGGAGACCACTGAGTGGACTGAACAGTAGTGATGTTGAAAAGCAGCCTCCAGCCCCTACACCCAGGGCAGGAAAGAAAGAAGTTGATTTGATAAAATGCAGCAGCTACATTTTGTCACGTCCTATAGCATATTGCTATGATAATAACATTGATCTGATTAGAGTATCATTATAGCATGTCCTGTATGTGGTAGCAAATGCCCTATATCATGTATTATTTCTCTCATTGATTTCCTAACTATACTTGTATAATACATCTTCCTATATGAACTGTGAGATCATTTTCTACAATGCAAAAGATTAAACACCTTGTTATGATTGGCAATTGGATGACAATTGATTCATCCATCAATTTTGGTGGAGTTGGCATTTTTGTGATGTATAATTTAAGCATTTGAGGATATAACATGTACTTCCATTTGTTTGGGTATTCTGTGTTTCAGTTTAATTCAATGTATTTCTTCCCAGCGCCCCTCTTATTATATGCACTCCTAAGTTTTTAACATAATTATTGGATTTTCAATAGAATGCTCCCATATTGCTTTCTAGGTTCCTATTGCAGTATGTAAAAAATACTAATAATTTTTGTTTATTTACTTTGTATTCAGCAATTTTACCAAATTACCTTATTTTTCGAATAGGTTTTTAGTAGATTTTCTCAGGTAAACATTCATGCTATCAGCAAAAGTGCTCTAATTTTATCTGTTCTTTTCCAATAGCTATCACAAATTTTCATTTACTCATTTCACTGCATTTGCCACAATCTTCCCGAAGTCGTTGGATAATAATAGAAATAAAAGGCATTCTCGTGTGTTCTCTAATTTTTCTTGAAATTACTTTAGTATTTTGCTTTTTAGGCTGCAATTGATATTCATTTTAGAAGAGTGCTTTTTGTTTTGTTTCGTTTGAGACTAGCTCTTGCTCTGTTGCCCAGGCTGGAGTGCAGTGGTGCAATCCTAGCTCATGGTAGGCTCAACATCCTGGGCTCAAGCAATCCTCCCGCCTCAGCCTCCCCGAGTAGCTGGGACTACAGGCGTGTGTCACCACACCCAGCTAATTTTGTTTATTTTTTATAAAGATGGGAATTTGCTATGTTTCCCAGGCTGCTCTCAAACGCTTGGGCTCAAGCAATCCTCCAAACTGGGTCTGCTAAAGAGCTGGGATTACCAGCACAAGCCACGCACCTAGCTAGTGTGCTTCTGTTATTTACGTATTTGTTAAAATGTCTTATCCTTTTTTTCTTACTATTTTAGATTCAGTTTCATAATTTTTCCATGACTATTGATGGAATTACACTTTTGCCTTTCATTGGTTGAATTAGTGGATTACACTGACACTTTCTAACACAGTGCATTTTTCTAAAGCATTGTCATCTTTGCGGCTACTCTTCTTAGCCATGTGGAGTGTTATTCCTTGCTCTGCTACTGGATTTTAAACAAATTTTAAAGGTACTGATATCATTAGGAAGATTGAATTATATTTGTCTATGCTATAATAATTATTTTAGTACCAAAGATGAATATATGCTTTATGTAGATAGTACCTTATTTCATGTGTTAACTCACGTAATCCAAAAAAGAGTCATCTAGCCTAGGCAACATAACAAAACCTTGTCTCTACATTATATATATATATATATATATATATATATATATATATATATATATATATATATTAGCCAGGCATGGTGGTGCACGCCCGTGGTTCCTGCTACTTGGGAGGCTGAGATAGGAGGTTTGCTTGAGCTCAGAAGGTCAAGGCTACAGTCCATGGGCCAGTTGCAGTGGCTCACACCTGTAATCCCAGCACTTTAGGAGGCTGAGGCAGGCAGATCTCTTGAGGCCACGAGTTCGAGACTAGCCTGGCCAACATGGTGAAACCACGTATCTACTAAAAATACAAAAATTAGTCAGATGTGGTGGTGGGTGACTGTAATCCTGGCTACTCAGGAGGCTGAGGCAGGAGAATTGCTTGAATCCAGGAGGCAAAGTTTGCAGTGAGCTGAGATGGTGCCACTGCACTGCAGCCTGGGCAATGGAGCTAGACTCCATCTCAAAAAAAAAGAAAAAGGCTGCAGTCCATGATTGAACCACTGCACTCCAGCCTGGGCAACAGAGTAAGACCCTGTCTCTAAAACAAACAAAAAAGCAGTCATAGGATGGCAGGTTTACATCTCATTCTGTGGAGTGGTAAAACCTCCCTGGGTGTCTAAGTGCTTCTGCGAGGAGACCTAGCCTTCCTTCTGAGAATGTTTGCTTTCATTTCTCTTTGAAGCATCTCCTCATACTGTGAGAACTGGATAAGTAGCCATATGTCTAGTTAATTGCTCTTATTGGAAAGGGTAATAAAACTTCTTATCTCCCCAAAGCCAAATGCTTATAGCTCTGACTTGTTCTTAGGTTAAAGCCCCTAGACACTTTTTAGACTGGAGCAAGTACCCAAGTAGGTATTTACATTTCAAGAAGGAATTCACCCAGATCTTGGCATCACCTCTAGGTGATAAAAGACACAGGGTCCTTCAGCTCCCGGAGAGGTTTTATTTTATATTCCAAAGGGCTGGAGAAAGGAGGTGATCTGTTCAGCAGGGAAGGGATATCTCCTTCCTTTTCTTTTATAAACAGATAATATTTGTTTTGTTCTTGATCTCTCAATGTAAGAAATGTGTTAGGCTGCTTGCTTAAGACAATTGACCTGGTTCTCATTGTATTTCCCCAGGGTAAAAACTAGGGCAGAGGGCGAGAGCACACTTCTTATTTGTTGTGTGGTTTTTAATAAAAAAAATCTGTCTCTGAACCAGAACACCTTGTGTGCACATTCTTGTTAACCAATGAAGATGCTAAAATTCATGCTGATAGGTGCAAAGCTAGCTGGGACCTACACCTTGTGTTTGTCATATTTCTATACTGTCCTTGTCAGAGGCATTTGAACCAGAGCAACTCCATCTTGAATAGGGGCTGGGCAAAATAAGGCTGAGACCTGCTGGACTGCATTTCTTGTAGGGTAAGCATTCTAAGTCATAGTATGAGAGAGGTTGGCAGAACTGGTATCACAGGTCACAAAGACCTTGCTGATAAAACAGGATGTGATAAAGAAGCTGACCAAAACTGGCCAAATCCAAGATGGTGACAAAAGTGACCTCTGGTCGTCCTCACTGCTCATATGCTAATTATAATGCATTAGCGGCTAAAAGACACTCCCTCCAGTGCCGTGACAGTTTTCAAATGCCATGGCAGTGTCCAGAAATTACCCTCTATGGTCTATAAAGGGGAGGAAACCTCAGTTCCAGGAACTGCCCACCCCTTTCCCAGAAAACTCATGAATAATCCACCCCTTGTTTAGCCTACAATCAAGAAATAACTAAAATTATACTCAGTCAGCAGCCCAAGCCACTGCTCTGCCTATGGAATAGCCATTCTTTATTCCTTTACTTTCTTAATAAACTTGCTTTCACTTTACTCTATGGACTTACCCTGAGTTCTTTCTTTTGCGAGGTACAAAAACCCTCTCTTGGGGTCTGGTTCAGGACCCCTTTCTGGTAACATCCTCATCAAATAAATTAGTGGGCTCTGTATCATTTTCTGTGGAATGAAAGAGTTTAACATCAAGATTATTTTTTTTTAAATTTCAATATGAGCTGCAATTCAGCTGTGAAACCACCTATTCCTGCTGCATATTTCAATAGTAGATCTTTAATGGGCTTGACATTTACTTCCATGAAAACCAGCTAATTTAGGTTTCTCAATTTTCTTCCATCAAATTTGGTAATTTTTCTTTCCCACAAAATCATCTGCTTCTTCTATGTTTTCAAATTAAATGTCGTAGATTTTCATGTAGTTTTTTATTGTTAATATCTATTTCTTTAAATTCCTCTGTGTTTGTTTTAAGCCCCTTTTTTATAACATAATCTTGCTATTTGTTTCTTTAAAATCCATCGGACTCACAGAAGCTTTATCTATTTTATTTCATTGTATAATTTTAAGAAATTATCTTGGGTGATAGGTACAATTTTTATTTCCCGTTTCATTAATTTCAGCTTTAAGCTTTATTAGCATTTTTCTATTTAATTTCATGTTGTTTTGTTCTTTAATTTATTCAAACAAATATTGAGTTCCTTTTCGTCTCTCATTTCTCTTAGATAATAAAGGCATTTGAGGCTGTGTTTTCCTTAAAGTGTTCCTAAAACTGCTTTTGCAAAAATTATAACAGTGAGAAAATTATGACAGTGAAAAGGGATCTGCCCTAACTGACTCCATGTTGCTCTTAAACTCCAAGTGGTCTTTGTTCATTCCTGGACATCTGAACTAACTTTGGGAGGAATTTTGTTCATAGTTTAACTTTGACAAAGATAATAGCCCTTTCCTGAAACAAACCACCTTCTTGCCTGGGGACCAGACTGCCTTTGTAGGATGAAGAAATGAAGCCCAAAATTAGAAATTATGTTTTAGGACTCATGAAGCCAGAGGCCACAATATTCTAAACCTTCCCAGTTACTCCTAAGGATAACATCACTATCGTAAAACCTAAGATTGATGCTTGAGATATTTTTCAGATGCTGCACTCAATGAATCAGCTGCCACCACCCAGTAAACTGGCTCAACTGGTCTTGTGGCCCCCACGCAGGAACTGACACAGCGCAAAAGCACAGCTTCAACTCCCTATGACTTCATCTTCAACCCAACCAATCAGCACTCCCCACTCTGTGGCCCTCTGCTTGCAAAATTATCCTTAAAAATCCCTAGTCTCCAAATCTTCAGGGAGGCTAGTTTGAGTAAAAACTCTGTCTCCTATGTGGCATGGCTGGCCTTGCACCAATTAAACTCTTTCTTTACCGCAATGCCATGGATTTACTTTGTGCAGAGGGCAGGAAGAACCCGTAGAGCAGTTACACTCTTACTGCTGAAGGCTAGGCTGTTGATGTAATGTCATTATAGTTACTCTCAGATATTCTATAGGTTCAGATTTGATACCTTCTTTGAATACAGAGTTAGATTACATTCCTTAATTTGTAAACAATGTGGAAATTTAGGGTCAATTATCTGTGCTTATTTATATCTTATTTAGGTTATGATTTCAGCATACAGCACACACAATTTTCACTTTTTCAGATTTGTTGAAGTTTCTTATATGCAAATTATATTGATACTGTATATGTGTATGTTCTCAATAATGCATATGGCCATTATATGTACATAAAGATATTATGACATATATATGCATGTATATGCCTGTGTGTATATATGCATAAATGAGAGGCATATTAAATTGAACCTATCATTTGAATTCTTATGTTTTTCTCTTTCCTTACTTATTTTTCACTGTTAGATTTACTAATTTCTCAAATTCATGAAGTAGTAGAGGCATGCAAACTATGCCTCTATAAATATAATCTGAAAAATTTCCCCTTTCACTCCTAATGATTTTTGTTTCACTCATTTAGCTGTTATTTTTACTTAATGTAAATAAAATTACTCTCATTACATTTTTTTAACACTAGATCTCTTCTTGACAAATTCTTATTGCCTCTGCTACATAGCATTGTTTTCTGAAACTTTTTTATCACTTTATTTTTTAGTATGCTTGCATAAATAGGATGCAGCTTAGTTTTTGTAATATGGATGAGGTAATTCAGTTCATTAATAATTAATGAGTCATTTTTCTATTCTTCTCATTATATCTCATATTTAACATAATTAGCATGTAATGATATTCTTTCTCCTATTTCAAGTCACCACTGTTTCCGCATCTTAGAATCTCTGTTTCAGTAGATTGATGTTAAGGAGAGAGTTGCATTTTTTATCTGGATCTCCTTAAGTCCTAGGTCCTGTTTTGTTATTCAAATTGACTTCAAGGTCTGAGTATCTGTTTTCTGGACTTCTGCAGGCTCTGCTGCATTTCTTGCTCCAGCTGCTGGCCCCCTTGTATTTGGGGGATCCCTTATCCTAGACCCCTTCGTTGCTGGAGTACCTACACTGCTGCCCTCCACAAAGCAGAATGTGCAGTGGCGTCCATGCCTGTGAACCTACAGGGTTCAAACAGCCAGGAAGTCAGTGTCACAGGTATACCTGGTCAGGTCTCTCTATTCCCAAGTGTATTCACACGTCCAGGTTGTTTTTTTGTTTTGCTTTTTTGAGATGGAGTCTGCTCTGTTACCCAGGCTGGAGTGCAGTGGCACAATCTCGGCTCACTGCAACCTCTGCCTCCGGGGTTCAAGTGATTCTCCTGCCTCAGCCTTCCAAATAGCTGGGATTACAGGTGCGCACCACTACGCTTGACTAATTTTTGTATTTTAAGTAGAGATGGGGTTTTGCCTTGTTGGTCAGGCTGGTCCCAATCTCCTGACGTTAAGTGATCTGCCTGTCCACCTCGGCCTTCCAAAGTGCTGCAATTACAGGCATGAGCCACTGTGCCCAGCCTACACTTCCAGGTTTAAAGCAAAGATAAATCAAGCTACCTATCCACTTCCTCTTAGCTTTGATAATGGAAAAACCAAACTCTGTCAAATATTTTAAAAGTTTATTCTGAGCCAATATGAGTGACCACGGCCTGGGGAAACAGTCTTAGGAGGTCCCGAGAAAGTGTGCCCGAGGCAGTTACAGTTTGGTTTTATACATTTTAGGGTGACAGGAAATGTAGGTGGCATCATTAATCACTACATGGAAAGTGTACATTGGTTCAGCCTAAAGAGGCAGGATCTCTTGAAGTGGGGCCTTACAGGTCATAGGTAGATTTAAAGATTTCTGATTGGCAATTGGTTGAAAGAGTTAAGTTTTGTCTAAAGAGTTGAAGTCAGTAGAAATAAATGCTAAGATAAAGGGCGAGGAGTTGTGGAAGCCAAGGTACTTATCATGTAGAAGACACCTCCAGGTAGCAGCCTTCAGAGAGAACAGATGGTAAATGTCTCTTTTCAGACCTTTCAAGGTGTCAGACTTAGAGTTAATCTTTCCTAGATACAGCAAAGTCCTGGCTGTATGAATGGAGATTCTCCACAGATGCAAATTTCTGCCAGGAAAGATGGTTTTGCAGGGCCATTTCAAAATATGACAAAGAAATCTATGTTGGGGTGAGATATTTTGATTTCCTTCCGGGTCTGCTATCTGTCATGCGATGCTATACCAGAGTCAGGTTGGAATTTGGTAATTTCCTGTCCCAGGGGTCTGTTTTGTCAGTCTTTTGATCTGTACTTTAATGTGAATGCTGGTGGGTTGTGCCTAGACTCCAAAAGGCAGGAGGGGTAAGGAAGGACGTATGTCTGACCTCTCTTCCTGTCATGGCTGGGAATCCAGTTTTTCAGGTTTCTCTGGGGTCCCTTTGGCCCAGAGGGGGTTTGTTCAGTTAGTTGAGGAGCTTAGGATTTTATTTTTGGTTTACAGTCTTTTAAGTACTAGGGAGCAATAGCACACTAACTCAGAGAGGAAAGGAAAAATTTTTTGAGAGCCTGCCTCTTTTGCAGTGAACTGGACTCCACTTTGTACTTCTGGGCTCCTCAAATTTTGTATTGAATCTCACTAGGGCAATTGGAGGAAAGCTTCGTTCAAGTACTCCTTGTCCTAAATGGCTTTAGGTCCAAGCAACCATTAGGACAGGCCTCTCCCTAGAGACAAGAGGGTTAGAGCAGCAGTCCCAAACCTTTTTGGTACCAGGGACCAGTTTCAGGGAAGACAATTTTTCCATCAACCAGAGGCAGGGGGATGGTTTCAGGATGATTCAAGAGCATTACATATATTGTGCACTTTATTTCCACCATTATTACATTGTAATATATAATGAAATTATTCTACAGCTCATCATAATGTAAAATCAGTGGGATCTTTGAGCATGTTTTCCTGCAGTCAGACAGTCCTATCTGGGGGTGATGGGAGACAGTGCTAGATCATCAGGAATTAGATTCTCATAAGGAGCACGCAACCTAGTCCCTCACATGCACAGTTCACAATAGAGTTTGCACTCTTATGATAATCTACTGCTGCCACTGATCTGCCAGGAGGTGGAGCTCAGGTGGTAATGTGAGCCATGGGGAGCAGCTGTAAATACAGATGAAGTTTTGTTTGCTCACTTGCCACTCACCTTCGGCCATGTGGCCTGGTTCCTAACATGCCACGGACTGGTATCTCTAACCTGGGGCTCCCCAACCCCAAGGCCACAGTACCAGTCTGTGGCCTGGGGGTTGGGGAGCCCCAGGTTAGAGGATTCTCCCCCTTGGTTAAGAGAATGAACAATGTCTGGTGACCTGGCATCTGTAGCCCACTGAGAGTAGATTGAAGGAGGGAGCAAATTGTTATTCTTTATTGTGTTGGAGATGCAATGCTATTTTTAACAGAAAAATTGAACACATATATGTTTATCTGTTGGTTCCACACACATATCCTTCTGAAAACCTTCACTATTTTGCCACACAAACTATGCAAAAATGCACTTTAATATAATGCCAAAAGATGGCTTGACAATGTGTTTTCTTAATAAATGTAAGAAAGCTACACATTTAGCCTAGCAGTATGATTTGTTTTTGTGTATTATGCCTGCTTTGTAAAGAATTGCTTAATATTGCATTTATAAATATTAGAATAAGTCTCTACTTTCTATGAATACATGTTTCTTTTGGAGAAGCAAAATTTGTCAGCTTGTGATTCACTCTTTTATTTTGTATATGTAAAAATGTTTGCTCCTTTATTTTTCTGCTCTTAAAAATATAGAAGCCACAGTGCATTTAAATTGTAACAAAAGTACCATCTTTGAGCTCACATATTTTGAAGAGCAACAATAATCTAGGTTTTTGTTAGCCTCCCAATTAAATTCTGACTAGGCTTATTAGTGTTCTAAACTGAATTTTATTGCAGTGCTTAAATGCATGCAATAATTCATCAACAATGAAGTCTCAAGTATTTTTATTTTATGTTTTGAAGGGTTTTTTTAACGTTATCTACAAAAGGAGATGTTTTAGAGAGCTTTTTACTGATGTTTCTTCTAAAACATTAAATGAAAATCTAATAAGGCTCTGTTTCCATTACATTTATGCCACTTCTAAGAGGTGCAAGAAAGCTAGATCCTGGCTGGGTGAGGTGGCTCATGTCCATAATCCTGGCACTTTGGGAGGCTGAGGTGGGAGGATGGCTCAAGCCCAGGAGTCTGAGACCAGCCCAGACAACATAGCGAGACTCAGTCTCTACAAAATATAAAAGAAAAAAAATATTAGCCAGACGTGGTGGCACACATCTGTGGTTCCAGCTACTCCAAAGGCTGAAGTGGGAGGATTGCTTGAGCCCAGTAGGTTAAGGCTGCAGTGTGCTGTGATTGCACTTCTGCACTTAAGCCTGGGTGACAGAGTGAGACCTGTCTCAAAAAAAGAAAAATAAAGCTAGATTCTCAAAATGTTTCTACTCTAAAGAAATCTGTTTCTTTTTGTTACATGTTGCTGTGATGAACACACAAAAGCGAAGTTGTTTGTGTATTTAGAATCTTCCTCTATTTTAATTTCTAGAATGCTGAGTCATACTGAGCTATTAAGTCAGGGAAACAACTAGAAAAAAATAGTTTGGGCAAACACAGTTACATAATATTTCTCTGTTATTGAAGGCAGAACAAACGTAAAAAGATGAAAAATTGCATTTAATGGGAAGAATAAAAAGAAAGTTAATCTGAAGAACAGGAAACGAAATAGCAAATCAAAAGCTGATTGAACTGAGAGAGAAAGAAAATCGTGAGATCTTGAAAGTTTGCTTAGGCATTGCAGGTGATAATAAACAATACTGTTAATGCATTTGTGAGTTATTTCCAATCTGGAATTTTATTTCTCAAGCAAGAGTAAACAGTGAATCATGGTGTCAAATTATTGTAAGCATTTGAAAATACCCAAAGGAGAAAGTAAGCAAATATGTGAAATATAAAACACTGAAATATTCACTTCTAAAGTAAGACCGCATACCATTAGGTTTAAACTATTCAGAAAAAGAATCAGAAGTGACATGAAAGCATACCATTTAAGGTATTAAGTTTAATCTCTGTAAAGACAGTTTAAAACTGACATTCACTGATACCGTATTTTTAAAACTAATTTTGGTAGAATTAGAGATTCATAGGAATTTGTGAAGATAGCACAGAGGTCTTGTATACCCTTCAACCAGGTTTTCCTAATGGCAATACCTTATTTACCTATACTACAATGTCAAAGAAATTAATATGGGTCCAATGTATATATAGTTTTATGACATAATTTTTCTCATGTCTACTTTTGAGGAACCACCACTGAAAAGATACAGAACTATTTCATTACCATAAAAATCCCTTTTTCTAATGAAACTGGTTCACCTCTGACAGGGTTTGGCTATGTCCCTACCTAAATCTCATCTTGAATTGTAGCTCCCATAATCTGCACATGGTGTGGGAGGGACCTAGTGGGAGGTAATTGAATCATGGGGGTGTGTTTTTCCTGTGCTGTTCTGGTTATAGTAAATAAGTCTCATGAGATCTGCTGGTTTATAAAGGGCAGTTTCCCTGCACACGATCTCTTGCCTGCCACCATGTAAGAGGTGCCTTTGCTCCTCTTTTTGCCTTCTGCCATGATTGTGAGGTCTTCCCAGCCATGTGGAACTGTGAGTCCATTAAACCTCTTTTGCTTTATAAATTACCCAGTCTTGGGTATGTCTTTATTAGTGGCATGAGAACAGATTAATACAACCTCCTCTCCACTATCCACAACCCTTGGCAATGCTAATTATTACAATTATTTCTAGAATTTTGTCACTACAAGTGGAGTAATACAGTATAAGATCTTTTGAATGGGCTTTTATTGACTTAACACACATGGCATTCACCCAAGTTGTTGAGTATGTAAATCTTTTTCTTTGATTTAATGGCCGAATAAAATGTTGTGAAGATGCCATTTTGTTTAACCATTCCATTTCCTTCAAGTCAGATAAAAAGTTTTTTCAAAAAATAAATAAATTTACATATTCTACAAATTTTACTTCTTTCTTTTTTGCAAGTCAGGGTCTCATTCAATCATTCGGGCTGGTGTACAGTGGCATGATCTTGGTTCACTGCAGCTTCCACCTCCCAGGCTCAAGTGATCCTCTCACCTCAGACTCCCAAGGAGCTGGGACCACAGGCACAAGCCACCACACCTAGCTAATATTTTTATTTTTGTAGAGACCTGCTTTTTCCATGTTCCCCAGGTTGGTCTCAAACTCCTGGGCTCAAGTGATCTTCCCTCCTCAGCCTCCCAAAGTTCAGAGAATACACATGCAAGCCACCACGCCCAGCCTAAGATTTGACTTTCAGTAAGATTTGTGTTACTCTTTTCTTGGTAAATATGTCTACGGGTTTAATAATATGTGTGATACCATTTTAATTTACAATTGCATTTCTAGTTATCATATACTATTTTCAAAATAACTGAAAAGTGACCTTTTATACACATCCCTTGTATCCAACCATGTTGGAAAACCTATGTATTAGCCACGCTCACTTACTAATGTTTATTAGATAAGAATAAACATATTTTTTCTTACTCTTCTAATTATTCCAATGCCTTGTCTTATTATACTAGCAGAACCTCCAAAAAGGTGTTTCTATCATTTTCTCCTCAAATTTCAATGCGATTTTGGTTTCATTAATTTGATATGTGGCTTCGTACACAAACATATATCATATACATATGATATATGTGATATATAGATAAATAAATACATATCATATATATGACATATAGATACATAGATATGTATCATATATATCTGTATATATAATATAGATATATTTATGATTTATACCTTATACCTTTTTTTCCCAAAACACAATATAGCACTTAGGATGCTTTCAAATTTAATAATTAAAAACATAACTAAATAAAAGTAGCTTGAACAATAAGGGTTTATATTTCTCAGGTAAAAAGAAAGAGGCCAGAAAACACTTCCAGGACCTGTTAATTCAGCAACTCAACAATTCCAGGGGTCTTAATCAGTTTCTTTCTTTGCCTTTTTTTTTTTTTTAACTCTTCTTTTTCTTATTGCAATTGTTTTGTCCTCAAAGTGGCTGCAGTGGCTCTGAGTATCACATAATATACATACAATGTTCAAAGCCAGAAAAGAGCAGAGGCTTTTTTATTGCATGCACCCATCTGTGTTTATTCAAGGCTGGGGGTCCCAGCATTTATCTTCCCAATCTCAATGAAGAACCTCAATTCTGCTCCATCTGCTGTGAACACGACCAATCAATCCTTTTCTTAAAATTTACATTTCCATGTGGGTATTTTCTTGTGTCTTAGTTTATTGTTTTCCTTTTTAATTGCTTTACTGTGTATCATTTCAAAAGCATTGCAAATACATTTTATCTTTATTTATTTATTTATTTATTTATTTATTTATTTATTTTTGAGACAGGGTTTCACTCTGTCACCCAGGCTGGAGTGCAGTGGCACGATCATGGCTTACTGGAGGCTTGACCTCCTGGGTTTAGGTAATCCTCTCACCTCAGCCTCCCAAGTAACAGGGCTCACAAGTGCGTACCTCCATGCCTAGCTAATTGTTTTTTTTTTTTTTTTTCTGGGAAAGATAGGATCTCACCCTGTTGCTCAGGCTGGTCTCAAACTCCTGGACTCAAGCGATCCTTCCATCTTAGCCTCCCAAAGTGCCGGGATTACAGCCATGAGCCACTATGCCCAACCTGATTTTATCTGCATAACCTTATCTGATAGTCTTTAGTTTGATAGGAAAATTGATTTTCTCCATATTTATTGAGATAACAGATATTTAATACAGTACCTGATCGTTTTCATCTTTTATCTTACTCTATGCACATTGTTTTTATGCTGGGCCATTGTTTCTTCTTTATTTACATTTATATTTACATTTTTTGTAGCTTGACCAAATTTCAAATCACACTTTAATCTTGATCTAATTCCCACTCTAATTTGGAAATTGGACAGATATATTTATAAATATATATAATATATAAATTAATATAAACATATCACATTGATATTATATACAAAATATAAACACATCACATTTATATTATATATATAAAATATATATTATATATATGCATAAAGTTCATGTGCCAAGTTAAAAAACATACAATAATACACAATTGAAAGTAAGTGCTGTTCCTATATTTGAGCTCCAATTTTCCCCTCTTAAGTAGTCACTTGAAACACGTCCTTCCCTCGTTATTTGGTCTACTCATATATTATCATAGCATACTCTATGCAATATATTTTAATTTTGTTCTAGAGATGCCTATACTTATACCTCTATTAAATCTTTTTAAATTATTAAATATAGATCACCTTTATTTTTATAGGGTCTGCATTTTCTTCTACAATATTGATGTGGTACAATTTGTTTAAATCATACAGAAATTTGACTCATTATAATATATTTCTACTTCAAATAATGCTGCATTATTTTACATTAATATTTTGGGGCACATTTGAGAATGTGTTAAGATTAATTCCAACAATCACAATGGAAGGAACAATGATACATTTTTAACTTTGCAAATATTGCACCAAAAAAAAAAAAAGTCCCTTAAAGAAGTCAAGTCAATGGACACCATCGTCCAAAATATCTGGAAGACTTTTTTTCTTTAGCTCCCCAAGCTTTCACCAACATATTATGAAACTTTGCAATCTTTGCTAATAGTTGAAAGATGCATATTTGTAGCTAATGTTTGCAGTTCTCTGGTTATGTGTGGGGGATGATTGTATTTACGACTAAAAGCCATTTTCTGCAACACTTTTAAATTGAGTTCATGGTTTAATTCTCAACTCAAACACTTCTCTATAAACTATATGAATCCATCACCTTATCTAACGAAATGTCAACTATGTTCCTTTTGCAGGACGTTTCAATCAACGAGTCACATTTTCTCTACTCCTTACTTGGGATTTTGCATTAATAATGCTTTTAAATGCCCATATCCATACTCTGATGAAAACCCAGGTTTTGCTGAAATACTTTAAAATGTATTCTCCCAAGCTTCTAATCGTTTTCTCCTTATGAATATACATATGCCATAATGCTTCTTATTTAGCACATATTATCAATCCAAGCTGTATAAAATGTGTTGTGAGTCTATGTGTATTCTTACTATATTCTTACCTCACTCTCTGTTAAGATCTCAGGTACCATGCAACGTATATTTGGCTAGTCAGTTTCTGCATTGCGATACTCACTTAATATTCACATGAGGAAAATAAATGTCATATGGAAACAGCATCCTGGCAAGTGTGAAACCGGACTGTCAGCTCTGCTAGGTGAGTGTTTCATGGATGGGTACAGAAATCCACCCTCAGTTTGTAGACTTATCTCATTGCATTCAGGAATGGAGTGATGTTCATCCACATTCCTAAGATGATTTCCTTTCATATTCAGGAAATGCTGTTCCCTTGTGGAGACTTCTAAAATGTACTCCATATCAATGAAATTTTACCAAAATATATCTCTGTGTCATTTGGTCATGGTGTAAAGTCCTTTTTATATGGTACTGAATTTGGTTTGCTAAAATATTATTGATGATTGTTGTACATATGTTCATAAGGCATATTGATTGTAATTTTGTTTCCTTGTGATAGCTTTGCCTGGCTTTGTTATCAGGACTATCCTGCCCTCATAGGATGACTTTGGAAAAGTTTTCTCCTGTGCTCATTTTCAAAAGCGTTCATGAAGTTATGGTATTCATTTTCACTGACAGCGTCATCTGGTCTTGGGCTTTTCTTTGAAGGAAATTTTGCAGTTTTGTTTTTTTCTTTGTTTTTAATCACTATTTCACTCTCTTTAGTTCATAGGCCTATTCAGATTTTCTGTTGTTTTAAATTAGTCCCAGTAGTTTCTGTCTTTTTTAGGAATCCATCCATTTCACCTAGATTGCCTATATTTTATGATTATTCATTGTATTATACTCATTTTTAAAATTTCTGTAAGGTCAGTAGTAATGTCCCTCTTTTATTTCTGATGTCAACTACTTAAATCATTTTTCTGGTCAACGTAACTAAAGAATTGCCAATTTTGTTTATCTTTTCAAATAATCGACCTTTGATTTCATTAAGTTTCTTTACTGTTTTTCTGTTCTCGATTTTATTTATTTCCAATCCAATATTAATTATTTCTTCCCTCCTGCTCATGTTTGGTTTAATTTGCTGTTCTTAATCTATGATCTAAAGGTGAATGGTTAGAGAACTGCTTTGAGATATTCTTAATTTTACATGTAGACATTTACAGCTATAAATTGACCTTTAAGCACTACTTTACCTCTATATAATGTATAAAATCCTGTTCATTTTGGTATGCCATGCTTTTATTTTCATTGGTCTCACATCATTGTCTAAAGGCTTTCCTAATTCCATATTTGACCCATTGGTTATTTATGAGTGTGCTGTTTAATTTCCACGTATTTGCAAATTTTCCAAATTTCTCTCTGCTCTTAATTTATAATTTATTTCCTCTAGGGTCAGAGACATACTTTGTACAATTTCAATTCCCTTAACTTCACTTAGTCTTGTTGTATGACCTAACCCATGGTCTGCCTAAGAATAAGTTGCATGGGCACTTGAGAAGAATGTGTATGCTGCTGTTGCTAGGCAAAGTGGGGAAACATCTTTTCCCACTGTGCAACCTCTTTGTCAAGTCAAATAAAAACAAATTCCATAAATGGAGCTTTTCCGGGGAGCTACCAGGTCAAATGCACAAAGTTTTCTCTACATGGAGCTTTTTGAGGAGCTCCATTCTCATTCTGTCCCCTCTCAGTGGCTATTAGGCTGTTAGTTTTCACAGCTATACGGCCTTCAAGGCTGGAGTACAAGGCTACCATGAAATTGGGGAGAAGACAAGGAGAATAGACCATGTTAAAACACCACAAAGCCTTCTGCCCTTACCAAAATTCAACTATCCTTCTTAAATCAATCCGCCTCTGACTGTTGAAAGCTTTTGGTTAATTATTAGCATTCTGAACATTCTTATTTTGACAACATTTCCAAGTGTTCTCTTTGCTTTTAAGGAGGGGAGGATTTTCAGAGGTTTTCACAATTTTGGAAGTGATTTCTTTTTTTTATTTTATTAATATTTTCTCTTACTTTAATTTACCTTCTTCTAATATCTTGCGTTCAAGTGGTTGAATTTTTTTCTAGATGGCTCAGATAGATACTTACAGCATCAATTTTCTGCATTAATTAATTCTTATTTATCAACAGTGATTTATAGTAATAAATATTCAGCATTAATTAACCATTATAGGCAACGAAGGCTGTTGCTATGGTCTGAACATTGGTATCCCCCTAAAATTCATGTTAGAACCTAATACCCAATATGACAGCATTAGGAGGTGGGGCCTTTGGAAGGTGACTAGGTCATAAGGGTGGAGCCCTAATGAAGGGAATTAGTGCCCTCATAAAAGAAACCAAAGAGAGCTCCCTTGCCTCTTCCAATATGTGAGGACACAGCGAGAAGGTGCCTTGTATAAGTTAGGAAGTGAATCCTCACCAGGCACTGAATCTGCTGGTATCTTGATCTTGAACTTCCCAGGGTCCAGCAATATGAGTTATAAATTTCAGTCATTTATTATAAGCCACTCAGTTTATAGTGCTTTGTTACAACAGCCCAAACAAACTGAGACAGCTGCATTTGTCTTTCCAAGCCTAAATATGGATGTATTCACAGGGTTTCATATGTCACATTTTAATTATCATTAAATTTAAAATATTTTCTAATCACCCGTGTGTATCTTCTTTAACTCCTGAGTTGATTATGTGTCGTTTAATTTACAAACATTTGGGTTTTTCTAGTTGTATTTGTGCCCTTGAATTGCTGCTAATTCCACTGTGATGAGAGCACATCGCTTTGATATTTTCATTCCTATAAAATGTGTCAACATTTTTTTTACAGTGCAGCATATGGTCAATGTTGATGCACGTCCCTTGTGCATTTGACACAAATAAGAACTATGTGGTCACTGGCTGCATTGCCCTACATATACCAATTAAGTCACTTGTGTTTCCAATTCTTCTTTATCATTTCTAATTATGTGCCTTCTTGTTCAATCAGGCACTGTGATCGATGTGTTAAAATAGTTGACCATCATGAATGTGTCTATTTCTCATCTATGATATGTGACATTTTGATTTACAGAGTTTGAACCTCTCTTCTGAGTCACCAATGGATTTATAACTTTATGGCTTCCCGTTAAATTTGAAATAGCCCTCCTTAATTTTAGTAATTGGTTTGCCTTGTGTTTTACTTTGACTGATACTAGTATTACTACATATATTTTTTAATGGTTAGTTTTTAGTTAGTATACATTTTTCTTTACTTATAATTTTAATCTTTGCCTATTTTTGTACTTTGTGTTTGTGTCATGGAAGCAGCATATCTTTGGATTTTATTTTTACTCAGTATGAGAATTCCCTTTAATTGTACTCTTTGGACAACTTGTATTTATGATATAAAGGCACATTTACATTTTGTGAAGAAATTAAATAATTTATTATTATGCATTTTTGTATTTATTAAATCATTTTTACTTTTTTTAAATTTTGTTCACACTACTTTTTGTAGTTACTCTGGAAGATACACAAAGAAACAGTGCCTTCTACAAGTCTAACGAAAATTAGCATGTTTACCACATCACTTTCCAGAAAATGCAATTAACTTATAAGGATACTGTATGATAATTTATTATCTCTCATCTTCTTTTACTGTTTTAACTTCCTTTACACACATATACATAAGTAAGACGTTATTAATATGGTTTTATAAAACCCATATTGCTCATGCATTCAACTGTGCTGAAATTTTCAACCATTTCTGTGCCTCAATCTGGCACTACTTTCCATTGGTTTTTAAAAATTGAGTATTTCCCTTAGATCTGGTCTGCTGATAAATTTGTAGGTTTCATTGTTTTGGAAAATGTATATATTTGGCTAATGTTCCCAAAGGCATATTCATTGGCCATTAATTTCTAGGATGGCACCATATTTTTGTGACACTTTGATGCAGTTCTTTTTTTTTTTTTTTCCAGCATTTCATTATTTCTACCTGTCTTGTTCCTTCTATGAAAGTCATGTGCTTTTCCTCGCCGATGGCTGCCTCGAGATGTTTTTCTATGTCTTTGGTTTGTCATTCTGATATGTGTTGTGATGTTTACTTTGTTTCTTGTTCGGGCTTTGTAGTTCTGCTTAATTCTCTATTTGATGCTTTTGTCAGTTTTGTAAAATCCTTTGGCAACTTCTGTTAACTGTTTGTCATTGACTGTCTTCTATTTCCCCTTCAAATACTCTCCAATTACATGCATTTTGGCAGTGTTTACCCAGTTTCATAAGTTTCTTAGGCTCTTTCTTCTGTATTTTCCACCCTTTGTTTTCACTTGCCATCTTTCTTTCTGGGTATTTTCTTTCAATCAATCTTCCAAGTCACTAACCATTTCTTCAACAGAATCTACACTGCTGTTAAGCCTATTTAGTTTCCTATTTCAGATCGGGAGTTTTTCAGCTGTAGAACTTTCACTTGATTCTTTTTAAAATTGTTTAGTTACCTACCAGAATGTTTCATTTGGTCTTCTAATTTCTTTATATATTAATCATAGTTATTTAAAAGTTGAATTTAACAATCAATATTTTGATACCACATAGAGCTATTTATATTGCCTGTAAGTTTTACTTTTCCTTGCCTTTTATTTTATTAATATACTTGATAACTTTGAGTGAATTCTGGACATTTTATATAATATTCTTTTATGTTTTTTTAAATTTCTTGTTTGTATATCTTATTCTTCCAGAAAGGACTTATTTTTCTGTCAAGCAGTTAGGGTGAGAGAATATTTCCTGAATTCAAATAGGAATGGAGCCACTTAGTGCCTGTACTGGTACTGCAGCATTTCTGAAAGCTTTTCTATTGCTAACTTTCCCCTACTCTTAACATCCAGCCTTTACCAAGAGCCTCATGTTATCCACATGGTGTTATCATGTTGTCCACATTCATGGACTTTGATCTCCAGTTTTTTTCCCCTTCTACCTTATAATTTTACTTCAGAAAAATTATACTGCTTGATGGTGTTTTCTGTTCATCTTCTCACTATGTTATTTATTCTATTTTATTTTAGGAAAAAAAAATTTTAATTATTTTTTGAGATGAGGCCTTGCTATGCTGCCCAAACTGGTCTCCAACTCCTGGGCTCAAGCGATCCTCCTACCTCAGCCTCCCAAAGTGCTGTGATTACAGCTGTGAGCCACTGTGACTGGGCTTCTTCCTATCTTAATAGACAGGTGCAAATCTGTTTACAGATGGACCATATAACTCAGAATCGATGCTTCTCTCATCTGTTTCCTTTTTTTCTATTATGCTGATCTCTCAGGACCAATCTTCTACTAGCTCTCTGCTCCCTTAACACTGAGTATTCTTTATATATCATGGCCAGATTTTCTAGTTATTTTCAGCAATAGGGTTGGAACACAGTGGAAAATTTACCAAATATGATGGGCTGCAGAGGTTATAAATACATATGAATTTATTTAACACATATGAAAAATTTAGCCTTTTGATGGACTGGTAAAAGGACAGCCAATTTGATAGATAGGCTTGGCTAATGTACCTCTCTATCTAGAACGATGGGCAGCAAAGTGCAGCTGAAGGGCTAAATCTGGCCCTCCATGTGTTTTTGTAAGTAAAGTTTTATTGGAACATGACCACTTGTGTGTGTGCTTGCTGTGCCTTCTTTGTCACTGTAATGAGAGAGCCCATGTGGTCTGCAAAGCCTAAAATATTTACCAAAAAAAAATGTTCATTGCCCACTTAGAAGTAAGTCAGCCCATACCCACATTCATGCTATATGAGTACATTTCAGATGTAAGACATGTTTAAATGAAAATTAATGAAGATAGAGATATTATCCTGGTGGGCATTATCTAATCACACGAGCCCTAAAAAAGCAGAGTGTTTCTCTAGCTGCTGGCAGATGAGCAAGTCAGAGAAATCCACAGGTTGAGAAGGATCTGATCTGCTATCTTTGGCTTTGAAGGGACCCCATGCCAAGGAATGTGATTGGTTTCCATAAGCATTCCTTGGCTGATAGCTGCTAAGGAAAAGAAGAATGTTCTACAACCATACAAAACTGAATTCTGCCAACAACCCAAAGGAACATTCTTCTGAGAGCCTGCAGTTAAGAGCCAAACCCAGGCTTATTGAGGGCAAGACTGTGAACAAAGAATCCAGCCACATGCAGCTGGATTTCCAACCTACAGAACTCTGAGCTAAAGAAAAAAAAGTGAGTGTTGATCTAAACCATTATGTGCATACAATAGGATGCATGGAATTTGGGGAGAAAGAAAGTCATCAGGGTTACTGGGGTTATGGATGTAAGATAACAAACCATACTTGGAGCAAAAATAAGCATAAATCATTAAAATGCCACCTCACCTCACCATACGTTGTATTTCCAGGTTTACAAACATCTCCAATTTGCATTGAAAGTTGTGGTTTGACATGGAATACTACCATAAAAAAGAATGAAATCCTGTCCTTTGCAGCAATATGGATGCAGCTGGAGGCCATGATCCTAAGCGAATTAATGCAGGAACAGAAAATCAAATACCACATGTTCTCACTTATAGGTGGGAGCTAAATAATGGGTACACATGAACATAAAGATGGGAATAATAGACACTGGGGACTACTAGAGTGCAGAGAGAGGGAGAGGGGCAAGGGCTGCAAAACTACCTATTGGTATGCTCACTACCTGTTTGACAGTATCATTCATATCACAAACCTCAGCATCATACCATATATCCATGCAACAAACCTGCACATGCACCCTCTCCATCTAAAATAGCAGTTAAAATTATATTTTTTTAAAGTTAAAAAAGAAAACTTGAAGAATTAAAATCTACAAGATCTACATTTTTTGAAAAAAAAAACATGGTTCAAGCTTCTTTTATATGTCCTATTTCATAAAGCACAGGGAAAATGCCAGAAGTCACCCTTGCTAGTCCTGGAGGTTCATATAAGATACAAATAATCATGGAGACTGATAGTTAAGCAAATAAATAACAAAATAACAAGAAAAGAAAAAATCCCACCAAGGTTCAAAGGTTGTATGTTTCTCTTCTTTTTCTTCCCCACCTCCCTAACACTTATTTCTCTTTTTTACTTTATCCTCGTTTTATTCTCTCTTTTCTTTCTTCATCTCTACACATTATAAAAAATATACCTTGATTATTAACTTGAGAAATGTGGACAATTATTGGCATTAATATACATCTTTATATTAGGGAACAGGGGCCTGGGGTAGGGAAAGAGGAAGCAAGTATGGTCCCATGTAACTCAGTAAGAGAGAAAAGGTGAAGTAGATATAGAGATGAATACATTGAATTGATAGATGATGGATAAATGGATAATTCACCAATAGATAAGTAGATGATAGATGATAAATAGATAATTCACAGATAGATAGAAGTTAGACAGTTCATATATAGATGGATGATAGAAGATTAATAAATGATAGAAGTTAGAAAATAGATGGATAGATGATTAATGAATAGATGATCGATAGATGACTGATAGATACATAATAGATAATAGACAGATAGACATATAGATAGAAAATAGTTGATGCATAGGTAATAAAAAGGTAGATTATGGATAAACACATACATAGATGATAAATAAATAGCTAGATGATTGATAGATGATAAATGATAAATAGAAGATAATGAATATATAAATAGATGATAGATGATTGATAGATGATAGATAGAAGATATATTATAAATAGATATATAGATGATAGAAAATAGATGATAGGTGATTGACAGATGATAGACAAATAGCTACACAGATAGATGGATAAATAGGTCATAGATGATTGATAGATAATAGCAGCTAGATGGAACATAGATGACAGATAAATAAATGATAGATAAAGCTTTAAGAAAAAGAGAAAAGAAAGAAATAGTCTCTATCAGATAGCTAAAATGAAGGAATGAATAAATGAAACAACAATCATGTTGGATATGAATGACAGATATGGCGTCCCCCCAAGTGAAGATGTTGCCAAATTAATTCTCCTATGAGGGCATCAGGGGCTGAGGGTGGTTCAGAAGTGAAAAGCATCCTCTGCTGCTGAAGGATCGATTTCCCCAAAGCTTTTTCCTCTCAAGAAGCACTAAATCCCACGGCGGTGACCACAAAATATCTGCAAGATGTGCAATCTTCCTATGTGGCTTGTTGGAAGTGAATGATCAATAAACCTTTGGCAGTCTGCCTGTGTCAACATGCAGGGAACCACAGAATAAGCAGGTTATGGTGAAGGAGGCTCAAGAAAAGTTCTGAGGTGGAGACAGAGACATCATCTCCATCTATGACAACATCTCCATCTATTAATATGGATCACAGCAAGTCAGTAGGTTATCCTACTGTAGCTGGAAGCACTTTTTGTCTTATAAAACACTATTCTTCTTTAACTTATTCAAAAATGGATAATTTTTGCTTTTTTTTTTGTAAAGGAATGCTTTTTATTTTATCACCTTTTAGAACTTTGAGCCAGGACAGTGAGCATTTTTTCTTTTCTTTTCTTTTTTTTCTTTTCTTTTCACAGTCTTGCTCTGCCACCTAGGCTAGAGTGCAGTGGCATGATCTCGGTTCACTCCAGCCACTGCCTCCGGGCTCAAGTGATCCTCCTGCCTCAGCCCCCTGAGAAGCTGGGACTAAAGGCATGCACCTCCATCCCTGGCTACTTTTTACGTTTTTTGTAGAGACGGGGTCTTGTTATGTTGCCCAGGTTGGTCTTGAACTCCTGGGCTCAAGTGATTTGCTCACCTTGGCCTCTCAAAGTGCCAGGATTCTAGGGTAGTGAGCGTTTTCATTCACCAGCTGATCTCTTTGCAGATACATGGAGGCCAGCCAATGACGTTCCCAGCATCTGCAGGAGGTTCTTTGAGCTTGCTTAACCACATTCTTTTGGGTACAATTTAACATTAATTAAAGAGCACCGAAGGATACTGGCCAGGGAGAAACACAATGTAGAAATTCAGAAGCCAACCTGAGCAGGTATGACTAATTACCCCATTCCCTACATGTTCTTTTTTTTTTCTAACAGGCTTCCTTAACCTCAAATATATCCTCTTCACCATTGTATGTTTTCATCTCTTACTATTTTTCATACCTGCTTCACTTCGTAAGGTCATCATTAATTTTTTTTTTCTTTAGTACTTGGAAGTCCCTCTAAAAACATTAGTTTGTAAATAACACATTCTGCAAAGCAGAATTTCACGCCAAAATCCATGCTTTGTAAATAAAAGTAAAAGATACAGAAACTTGAAACTCACTGTATTAGTCTGCTCTCATGCTGCTAATGAAGACATACACTAGACTGGGCAATTTATAAAGGAAATAGGTTTAATGGACTCACAGTTCCACATGGCTGGGGAGGCCTCACAATCATGGTGGACGAGCAAGGGACATCTTACATGGCAGCAGGCAAGATAGAGCTTGTGCAGGGGAACTCCCCTTTATAAACCCATCAGATCTCATGAGACTCATTCACTACCACGAGAACAGCATGGGAAAGACCTGCCCCCATGATTCAATTACCTTCCACCAGGTCCCTCCCATGACATGAGGGAATTGTGGGAGCTATAATTCACGATGAAATTTGGATGGGGACACAGCCAGATCATATCACTCACATAACAGTATAACCATGATGTTATCTGAAGTTCCTGAGAAATCTGTTGGTATCGTTATGCTCTGTCCTCTGTCCAAATGACACATAAATCCACATGTTCTCTCCACACTTACACCCAACCTTCAATCCATGGAAGGGATCACATTGTCTTGGGTTGGTCTCCTTCTCATTCTCACACCAACTCCTCACCTCTGAAACATCCGACCTTCTACTGAATTTCCCCAAGGGCTTGAGTGGGTTCAATCATGGCACTTCAAAAGATATATCCAAATCTAACCCCAAGAACCTGTGAATGTGGCCCTGTTTGGAATAAGGGTTTTTGCAGATGTAATTACTGAAATTAGGTCATAGTGGATTAGAATGGGCTCTACATCCAGTGACATGTGTCCTTCTAAGAGACAGAAGAGGAGACACAGACACAGAGAAGGCCACGGGGAGATGGAAGCAGGGACTGGAGTCATGTGGCCACAAGCTCAGGGATGCCTGGAGCCCCCAGGAGCTGGAAGAGGAAGTAAGGAGCCTCCTCCAGAGCCTCCAGAGGGAGCACGGTCCTGTCCACACCTTGATCTCAGACTTCTGGTCTCCAGAACTGGGAGAGAATACATTTCTTTGGTTTTAGGGTACCCAAGTTTTTGTACTAAGACAGTTCTAGGAAACTCCTACACTGTATACAATACACTTCCTTGTGTACATTCTACTGAATGTTTGCATGGGGTGGGGTTGTGACATCAAAATGCAATGAAACCAATAAATACATTTTTTTTTTTTTAGACACAGGGTCTCACTATGTTGCCCAGGCTGATCTCGATCTCCTGGCCTCAAGTTATCCTCCTAACTCAGCCTCTCAAAGTGCTGGTATTACAGGCATGAGCCATAGTACCTGGCCCAAATTTATTTATTTATTATTATTTTTTAATGTTTTGTAGGGATGGGGTCTTGCTATGTTGCCCAGGCTGATCTGAAACTCCAGGCCTCAAGTGATCCTCCTATTCCAGCCTCCCAAAATACTGAGATTACAAGTACAAGCCACTGCACCTGGCTAAAGTAAATGTTGATACTGTTAGAAATATCTATCCCTCTAACTCCATCAATAATCAATTACCTGTGCTGCACAAAGTGCCTCCCGCAGCCAGTGTTTCCCAAACACTACTCCTGTTGTCCATGGATTTGGCCCCAGGCTCTCTCCTCTCCTGTCCCCCTCTTTTCTCTCTATCCTTCCTCTTCTTCTTCTTCTTCCTCTCTCTCTCTCTCTCTCTCTATCTACAGCTTCTTTTCATCCCCCAGCCCTCCTCTACAACCAAACTACAGTCATTTATCTTGCAGCACTCCATGAACATCCTTGATTTCATTGACTTCTCAGAAACCTCCACTAAGGGCTCTTTGAACACAAAGCAGCCTCTTAAAATATGTTAAACTTGGCCGGGCATGGTAGTTCACACCTGTAATTCTAGCACTTTGGGATGCTAAGGTGGGTGGATCACATGAGGTCAGGAGTCCAAGACCAGCCTGCGGCCTACATGACAAGACCCCATTTCTATGCAAACCTGTAGTCCCAGGTACTGGAGAGGCTGAGGCAGGAGAATCACTTGAACCTGGCAGGTGGAGTTTGCAGTGAGCTGAGATTGCACCACTGCACTCCAGCCTTGGAGACAGAGCAAGACTCAGTCTCAAAAAAAAAAAAAAAAAAAAAAAAAAGTTAAGCAAAAGGTTCTTTGAAGAAGTGGTCAACTCTCCTAGGAATTAAAGTGGCCTCATTCTTCTCAGTGACCATGATAAAAATGCATGATTTAGGAAATTTCCTCCCTATTTTTTTTCTAGTGACTCTACATTTTACGGCAGCAAATATTTCAATTTCTCCCCTACACAAATATATTCAGTATCCTGGCTATCTCTACTTCTTTGAAACTTCTGTTGACTGACAATTGTTTCCTAAAACATATACAGGACCATCTTTATTTCTCTGAAAACACAAATTTCATTTTTTGACTATGGAGATAACTCATAGTTTAATCTCAGTGAATCTCTTCCATTTTACAAATTTATATTTCCTCCTATGAAACCTTATGATCTATGAAATAATGCCTGTCTTCATGGGTGATCTCATTGTCTTATCCTCTTTTTAACTATTCTTAAATGTCCATTCTTTCTATTTGCTTTAAAAAAAAGTCTATTCTTAAATATCCAATACATTCCTATCTCAACATGACAGTCTTCTTCAGTGGGAAATGGCCTTTATACATGTTCTTGCCAAGCACTTGTTTTTTGTATCAATAAATACAGGATGCAATTCAATAACAGTTAATCTAAACACACTAGGCCTACAGTAGTTTCAAAAACAGATTCCCATTATCAGCAATAAATATTCTTTCTGGAAGGGTTTACAAAGTCAGAGGGATGCAGGGATTGTTTTAGAGAATATGATTCTGTACTATGTGGAAAACGTTCTGATAGACCCCTCATAGGACGTCATAGGACATGATATCACTTGGGATAAAGAAGGTTAAAAGCACATTTTCAAAGAAAACTGATTTACCCAACTATGGAGACTCAGCTCTCTAGGGTTAGATAGAGTTGGAAAATTAGGGCTGGGCACAGTGGCTCACGCCTGTCATCCAACACTTTGGGATGCCAAGGCAGGAGGGTGGCTTGAGCCCAGGAATTCAAGATCAGCCTGGGCAACATAGTGAGACCTTCTCTCTACCAAAGATTAAAAAAAAACAACAACAAAATGGGCATGGTGGCACATGTTTATAGTCCCAGCTACTCAGGAGGCTGAGGTGGGAGGATTGCTTGAGCCCAGGAACTTGAGGTTGCAGCAAGCTGAGATATTGCCATTGTGCTCCAGCCTGGGTGACAGAGTGAGACCCTGTCTCAAAAATAAATAAATAAATAAACAAATAAATAAAACAAAAAGCATGAAAAAACCCAACCAAACAAAAAGAGAGTTGGAGAATTAAAATCAGCACTGTAGTTCTGTACAAAAGCATAGGAGAAAAGTTCAAAAACACACAGAGACCTCTATTCTAACTGTATTATTTAATTTTACAAAAAGTATTGAGTAGCATGTATAGGATAGACTCCGATTAAATGCTAGAATTAAAAAAAAACACAGAGTTGTCAAGAAGAATATGAAGCAATGCCTTAGTGTTGCATGCGATCAGAACATTCCCATAAGGGTCTGTCCTGGAATAAAACTTGTAGCTTTTATTCTAAAGGATGGTCATAAGATGATCAAAGGATAATGAAGTCTTCTCAAGAAGAGAAATAATAGATGTTGAGTGCATTATATTAAATAATGTATAGTAATTACATATCTCCATGCTTTTAGACATGGGTCCAGACATTCTCCAACAAATACCTCATCTTCATCAAATCCTACATAGAGTTTTTTTTAAAAAGTCATTTCTACATCAATACATCTTGTCCTGCAAAGCACACCCACAACTATTGATCTCTGTTAAGACCACGTACTTGTTTGCTTCAAGAAGGGATGATGTCTAAACATCCGTAGCCTGACAATCCCCAGTTTCGAGCATTTTAAAAGTAACATTAAAGCAACAATGATAGATTAAATGCTGTTCCCTAAGTCCAGAAATGATGCTCTTGACACATTCAGACGGCCTGAGATGACACTTTTCTCCTTGATGTAGTGATGGGTTTGCATGGAAGACTGATCTCTTACAGCCTTTTTATTTTTAATTACCCTGTGCACAGCAGAGACTTTTAAAATATGAGTCTGAGCAGCAGACTAAAACTCACTGCTATTATTCCTGTGGGGTTGTTTTCATCAAAACCACAGGCAGGCAGACCCTGTAGAAAATTGAAGCTAATGCGAGATAATCAATAGGAAGACAGTATCAAAGCACCCAAAATATAGTAAAAATGTTCTCCTTAGGCGTATTATCTGATGAAGTTCAATCATTCTCAATTATGAAGGAACTGAAATTAAGTTCTTCCTTTGCTCTAACTAAAATAAACAACCAGGTTGTATACAAGGTGGTGGTGGTGGGGGTCTAGGGAATTGATTAGATACTTACACATTAAGATTCCATTATAGTAAACAAGTATATGGTTTATAATCTGTAGTGTGAGTTTTAGCATACGTAATACATTTGTTTAGTGATAAAGTAGAAATCAAACATAAGTGGGAAGATTTTCTCACGTATCATTAAAAGAGGATCTGGCCGGGTGTGGTGGCTTATACCTGTAATCCTAGCACTTAAGGAGGCCAAGGTGGGAGAATGGCTTGAACCCAGGAGTTTGAGACCAGCTTGGGCAATAAACCTCATCTCTACAAAAAACTTAAAAGAAAACATTAGCCAGACATGGTGGTTCATGCCTGTAGGCCCAGCTACTAGGGAGGCTGAGGAGGAAGGATTACTTGACTCTGGGAGTTTGAGGCTGCAATAAGCCATGATTGCACCACTGCACTCCAGTAGCCTGGGTGACAGAGCAAGACCCTGTCTCAAAAACAAAAAAAAAAAAAGAAAAAGAAAAAGGAAAAGGAAAAGAAAAGAAAAGAAACAAACAAACAAAAAAACCAGATCACCTCTATGCATAAATCCTAAAAAAGAAAAAAAGCTTCAAAACTCTGTATCTGTATCCCCAAATGGGAGCCCAAGAAAATCATCCTTTTAAGAAAGCAAAATTGCTTCTCCCTTAATACTCTAGATTGTGTAAAGCAATCATGTCCACTGTTATAATTTCAGTTGGGGAACTACAACTCTATGATATTGAGTTGTATTTATTCACAGGTATCTCATGGAATAATGAAAATCCAAGTCCATTTATTCTTTTGTGCAAATACAGCAAGGGTAAGATAGATGAGTTCTTACATTTTGTATGTCTCATTACTTACTGTTAGTGATTTAAAATTAAAAGCAGCACAGAGGAGTAATGCCTATTTTAAATTATTAAGTGGAGAGTCCCTCCTGTCTCACACCAATACTCACTTATACTATTATTGCATAATCACTGGAAGCTGGGAACAAGTCATAATAGTAAGGCATGTGTAGAAGAGAGCTATTATCTTATGACTGTATGTAGATCATCACCAAAGGGTCTTCAGAACATTGCATAGAATCAAACACATTAACTAATTAAACAAAACCCATTCTCTAGAATATACCCTCTTTTTTTTTTTTTTTTTTTTTTTTTTTTTTGAGAGGAAATCTTGCTCTGTCGCCCAGGCTGGAGTGCAATGGTGCGATCTCGGCTCACTGCAACCTCCGTCTCCCAGGTTCAAGCGATTCTCCTGCCTCAGCCTCCCGAGTAGCTGGGATTACAGGCACCCACCACTGCGCCCATCTAATTTTTGTATGTTTTACTAGAGACGGGTTTCACCATCTTGGCCAGGCTGGTCTTGAACTCCTGACCTCGTGATCCGCCCACCTCGGCCTACCAAAGTGCTGGGATGAATATACTCTATATTTTATACATAAACGTACAGCTGAAATTAAGCAGGGTACATTTTAAGACTTAAACACCCTATAAGAGTTGGCCTGGAAATGGAGATGGGTTTTTGTGTACTGCACCTTGTATGTTTTATGGTGGTGAAAACACTTTAGAGCATTTGTTGTTCTATATAGCATTCTATTTTTTTAAAGAAGAATTTAGATTTGGAGGTTCATATGCATGTTTGTTACATGGGCATATTGCATGATGTTGAGGTTTGAAGTACAAATTAACCTGTCACCCAGGTACTGAACATAGTACCCAATAGGTAGTTTTTCAACCTTTGTACTCTTCCTTCATTCCCTGCTCGAGAGATCCCAGTGTCTATTGTTACCATCTTTATGTCCCTAAGTACCCAAGGTTTAGCTCCCCCTTATAAGTGACAATATGAGATACTTGGTTTTCTTTTTTGTGTTTTTGTTTTTACGATCTGGGCACTATGTGATATTCAGAATGTACCTAATTACCTTGAAGAGTCTTGGCATTTGGTGCGACCTTATTAGAGATCATCAATACTAAATGTATACATCAGATAGGAAAAATTCACATATATCCAAAGAATGCAAACATGTTTGTTCAACAGAGGTATTCTACCCACTTTGTTTGGGACATATAAAATATAAACACAGAGCTATTTGAAGCTTTAACTACTTGGTCTGCTCTCCAGCAATGATAAGGGATAAAGCTTGAAATAATTTAGCAGCCCCTCAGTTCATATTCAGGTCTGGGTAAAGCATTAGAAGACTCTTGTAAAATTACTATGCCCTAACTCTACCTTGCTACCTAAAGAGGAGATTTTTGCACAGGGAAAGCCTGGAATATGACCTGAGTGTGTTGTTAGTTTTGAAGGTGGTCAATCCATGCAATGTCCTCTTTGCCTGTAGCCTCCTACCAGCCATAGCACTCAGTGCCTGGTGTCAGTACTTGAAATGGGCTGCTGTCCATCTGCCAAGATGCCTCAAACTGCACATATAGCTTCCTGCTCAAACTAAGGGCAGCCTGTCCCTGGACACACTAGGTATCTGACTCCAGAGTTCGTTCCTTGCATTAAATACCACTCTTTTCATAAAATCCAGGCTACTCTTTCAAGGTCATAAATGTAAAATAGAAATACAATTGCATTTCCTTTCTGTAGTCACCCTTACAGTCTTCATAAATATACCAGAATGTCAGGTGACCATCAGGTGATGATCACGCGGTTGTTAACTACCTCTCCAAAAGAATCACTGGTCACAGCCAGTGCCAGTGAAAGGCAGTCTCCAAATAGAAAACACCTGAAACAGGTGATCAGCAGCTTCCCAACAAGATCTCTGGAGTTGGGCTAGTGGGCTCAAGCATGCACATTAAGAGGCAAAATGGCAGAGTTTAATGAATATATGAGCTTCTAGGGACATTTGGCGGGTAAGGAAGAATGCTTCAAGTGAGCATGCGTATAGCCTCTAGTAAACACAATGAGCATGCTCACCTCCCAAACACTAGCAGGCCACTGCACATGCAGACAGCCCACTCCAAGGGAAGAATCCGGAGAGAAGTGATGCAAGACCATGGAAGCATGCCAATGCATGAAACCCCGAGTCAAAAAGTCAAACTGGGTGCTTGAATCTCTCAAGTCGCTCGCTTGGCACTCTTCCAAGTATACTTTACTTCCTTTCATTCTTGCTCTAAAGCTTTTTAATAAACTTTCACTCCTGTTCTCAAACTTGCCTCAGTCTCTCCTTCTACCTTGTGCTCCTCTGTTGAATTCTTTCTTCTGAGGAGGCAAGAATTGAGGTTGTTGCAGACTCATATGGATTTGCTACCACTAACATATTTTGGTGCCGTGTGACTTGAATACCTTCCACTGCTAACATATCCATATGGTCTGGCTGTGTCTCCACCCAAATATCATCTTGAATTGTACTTCTCATAATCCCCACGTGTAGTGGGAGGAGTTGGTGGGAGATAATTGAATCATGGGGACAGTTTCCCCAGTTTTCCCCATCCTGTTCTCATGAAGTGAGTGAGTTCTCGCAAGATCTGAGGGTTTTATAAAAGCCTTTTCCCCCTTTTGCTAGGCACTTCTCCTTGCTACCACCATGTGAAGAAACACGTGTTTGCTTCCACTTCCGCCATGACTGTAAGTTTCCTGAGGCCTCCCCAGCCATGCTGAACTGTGAGTCAATTAAACCCCTTTTCTTTATAAATTACCCAGTCCTGGGTATGTCTTTATTAGCAACAAGAGAATAAACTAATACACATACCCACAGCACTGTAAGATTTATAAGTCTATTAAACACATGCCTTGTTTCCCTTAAGTTGTAAAATACGATTTCTCAAACTTCAATGCAGTTGGTATTTGAGGCTGTATACTTTTTGCTGTGAGTGGCTGTCCTGGCAATTACAAGGATGCTATGGCAGCGTCCCTGGTGTCTTTGCAGTAGATACTGGTAGAACTTTCTCCCCTCGCTGGTGAGACCAAAAACATCTCCAGACATTGCCAAATGTTTCCTGGAGAGAAGCAAAATCACCTTTTGTTAAGAGCCACTGCTGTCAACTACCAGGATGGTAAGACCTATATTTTATTTAGCACTAAATATACCCAAGACTAGAGCACAGCCTGGTTATAGTAAGTCCTCAATCAATATTTATTACACTAAATTGACTAAACTTAGCAATTAAAAAACTCTTGAAAGAGCAGAGAAGTCCCTGGACTCTCTACCATGTAAAGTTTCATATATCACTGCTGTCATTTCAAAAGATGATGATTTCTATGGAGAAGAATATTGTATAGGTCTAACTGTGGAAATGTAATGTGAAATCCTCATAAATCTTAATTATTATAATATGCAAAGGCAAAGAAAGCAACTTCCACATCTCAGAGGGAGACACAGCATTTTTTTATTCCATAACTCAAAGTTTAGGAGCAGAAGAGACTGATTATTACCCTGGAGATCCATTTCACTTCGATGAGAGTCCATTTCATTCTCTTTTTCTTTGGATAAACAACCACCAGTGTATCTTCCATTCAGATACTTTTTCTTGAATTATATGTCCAGGATGATAAAGTCTTGGGAGAGTATAAAGCCTGCCTCTTTGCAGACCAAATTGCTCTCTTAGCTGTGCAATTTTTCTTCTCTGCAGAGGTGTAGACATGAGCACCTTATCAGTGTTTGACGATTTCTATTTATTTCCTTTCCTACGCAGAGATGAGGAAGAAAATGGGATCCTGAAGTCTGATCCCTGGCTGCTAGAAAGAAAAACTCTGTGTTAACTGTACAGAGAAATCATTTCAAGATGTGTGCACTAAATTGGCATGTGACAGGTTTCCATGTTTGCTTCAAATGTTATGTTTAGAATTTCATGGACAGGGAAGGCTGTATTTCAGTGCAGACTCCCAAAATGCAGAGGGCAATGATGGCAAGATTGAAGGGGGTAACCACCAACTTTACAGAGAGACTAATACAGGAGTATGCCCAGCAGCAACAACAAGACTGGCTACAGTTTTGGGTTCAATTCTACATGAAATAGAAAACCAATGGACACATTTTGCATAAGGGAAGGATGTAATCAGATGTATGCTTGACACGCATCTCCTTGGCTGCTCTGTAGGGGGTGAATTTTGCTATCCTGGCTGAAGAGTGACTAGGTGAGAAGCTAAACATGTTTGGGATTAATGTCAGATGGGAATAAAGTTGAAAACGTGAAGGAAGTGGGTTGTCTTTTGGAAGCAGAGCCAATGGAACTCGCTGAGGCATTAGTTGCACAGAGTTAGGGAAAAGATGAATCTCATATAATCCTTTCCTTGTGGGCTTCGACGACTAAGTAGTGGCATATGCACAAGTAGTAAAACTGGAAAAAAGGCAGTTCTAGGGGATGAGAATCAAGAGTTTTCTTTGGAGCATGTTAAATTTGGATGTATAGAGATAATAAAATTGAGATAACAGTCAACATCTGGACTTGAAATAGAATTTTGAAGAATTTTTTAAAACTAAAAAATTAAATATTAATTATATACTTTTTCATTTAATGTTTTTATTTTTAATTATTATGGTGACATAATAGCTGTACATATTTATGGAGTACATCTGATGTTTTGATACAGTCAGATAGTGTATAATGATTGAATCAGGGTAATTGGGGTGTCCGTCACCTCAAGCATTTATGATTTGTGCTGGGAGCATTCCACTTCTATTTTTTAGTTATTTTTAAATATATAATAAATTGTTGTTAATTATAGTAATCCTATCATGCTAATGGCTACAGATCTTGTTCATTCTATCTAACTATATTTTTGTACGTAAGAAAAATGTATATAATCGTTACAATTTCATAGAAATTGTGGTTCTCTGTGTGCATTTGTCTGTGTGTGTGTATGTGTGTGTGCATGTGTGTGGTATCATTTGTTGTTTTTTTGTAATCATATTTAGAAAGATTACACAGGTTATGGGGGTCTTTCTCAATAGGCTTCTTTTCGATTACCAGCTCCTGTTGCAGTCTCTCCCGTAAAATGGTTTAGAAGATGACACTATTCATGAATAAACCACTTCAGTATCTTGTTTAATAAAGAAAGGTTGAGCACAGCCAACATACCCATCCAGAGATAAATGAATAAGTATGTGTATGGTGCACCTAAACAGAGGAATTCTATGCATCCTTTACAACAGAGAAAAGGCATACACCATTCTGTAGTAACATGGAATCCTGCTCTACAATATATAAAGTACAAAAATGTCACAGGCAGTAAGTATGCAATGATCCTGTATTAGTCCAGGTTCTCCAGAGAGACAGAACTAAGGAAGAGATGCATTTTAAGGAGTTGGCCTATATGATCGTGGGGACTGGCAAGTCTGTACAGTGTAGGGCAGCCGCGATGGCTGGGAATTCAGGCAGGAGTTGCCACCTTGAATCCAAAATCTACAAGACAAGCTGGAAACTCAGGATTAATTCTTATGTTGCACTCCTGAGGTGGAATTTCTTCTTTTTCGAGAACCTTCACCTTTTGCTCCCAATCAGAGGAAATCCAACCACATTATGAAAGGTTGCCTTTCTTTCTTAAAGTCTACTGATTGTAAATGTTAATCCCATCTACAAAAGTACCTTCACATCAACGTCTAGACTATTCGACCAAACAACTGGGCACCACAGCCCAGCCAATTGGCATATAAATTTAACCATCAGAATTCTATTTACCTTCAAAAAATTAAATGTATGTATATATAGACAG
The DNA here is from genome assembly GCF_028858775.2 of Pan troglodytes. Taxonomy (NCBI): domain Eukaryota; kingdom Metazoa; phylum Chordata; class Mammalia; order Primates; family Hominidae; genus Pan; species Pan troglodytes. Next base: position 5,128,485 of record NC_072421.2, on the reverse strand, counting down.
ATGTATGTAAATAAAGGAAATGGCTAGAATGATACATAGCCAAACTTTTAATTGATTAAAGGAGTCATCTCTGAAATTCATTGGGAATAAGAAAAAGGAAAGTCTTCTATTTTACATTACTTTGTATTATTTAGTTCTTTTTACAGTGAGGATATAATTATAAATTACATGTGTAATAGGAAGTAATATAAAACATAGCCAAAAGGTTATACTGTAAAGGAACATGTAATTCTGTCTATGAATAAAATGAATTAAAATAAAATCTGGCAAGAGATAACAATAACTAAAAAATGAAAACTATAAAATGACCCTTTAGTATCCTTCTGAACTAAGAATAGAATGTGTTTTTTTTTTTTAATGGTAGAATCAGTAAAATTGAGTGGAAATATGACACTCCTTGAAGTGGAAGGGTTAGAATGGAAAACTGAGGCTTCCTGATGTTGCAAATTCCACAGAGCAGAGAAGTTCCTCTGTATGTTAAAGACAATGGGATGCAAATTAATACAGGTGTGTGGGAGATGCCACAGAACAGAGTCCAGCATCAGGGAAATTCTTGGTCCCTTAATCTTTCATAAGGCTATATTGGGGATATTGATGTTGAATTAACACAAATTATGTATATGCAAATATGACTAGTCTGATAGCTATTGGTGGTGTTTTTTTTTTTCTGTTTGTTTTGTTTTTGGGTTTTTTGTTTGTTGGTTTGTTTTCTGACACAGAGTCTCGCTCTGTTGCCAGGCCAGGCTGGAGTGCAGTGGCACAATCTCGGCTCACTGCAACCTCTGCCTCCTGGGTTCAAGTGCTTTTCCTGCCTCAGCCTCCCAAGTAGCTAGGACTACAGGCGCTCACAATCATGCCCAGCTAATTTTTGTATTCTTAGTAGAGATTTCACCATGTTGGCCAGGATGGTCTCTCTCTCCCAACTCATGATCTGCCTGCCTCGGCCTCCCAAAGTGCTGGGATTGCAGGCGTGAGCCACCACACCCAGGCTTGTTTTTTTTAAGTCATTGACAGCAGCTTCCCAGACAGGCTTTTTTACTGTGCAAAGTAAGTGGACTTTAAAAAAGTAATTATTTTATTAGAAATCATTTTAATTAACTAACAAATTTATTTAGTGAATTATTTATTTTGGCAAAGAGTACATTTCAAATATTCTCTCAGCAATGGACTTCAAGATGCTTTTCTAGATCTCATTATTTAACAATCCCCCTTCCCCTCTAAAAGTACCTCCTGCAGCTCTCACGACCTGCAGCTTTGTTGTCTGTTTTTGTTGCTGTTGTTCTTTTTACTAAGATTTGCTTTTCTGAAGCTGAAAGCAGTAAGCTTGATTCCAGTTAGCTTCAATATAGCAGTTTTATGAATTACAGTTGCTAGATTTCTACAAAATGAGTGTGAGACTGTATTAGTCCGTTTTCACGCCGCTGTAAAGAACTACCTGAGACTGGGTAATTTATAAACAAAAGAGGTATAATTGACTCACAGTTCCTCATGGCTGGGGAGGAGGCCTCAGGAAACTTATAATCATGGCAGAAGGCGAAGGGGAAGCGAGGCCCATCTTTTATGGTGGCAGGAGAGAGACAGGGCAAGGGGGAAGGTGCCACACACTTTTAAACCAACCAGATCTCGTGAGAACTCTATCACAAGATAGCACCAGGGGGATGGTGCTAAGCCATTAGAAACCACACCCATGATCCAATCACCTCCCACCAGGCCCCACCTTCAGCGTATGGGGACTACAATTCAAGATGTGATTTGGGTGGGGACACAGAGTCAAACCATATCAGAGACTAAGGATATTTCTCTGAAATCATGCCATTGCTATAAGAAGAAAAAGAGTAAATCATATTGTGTTCTCATGGGAAGTAAATATATATATATAATTTTCCTATGCCTTAAAAAAAACACAGAAATGAAAAAATTAAATTTGATATTTTATCAGTAAATAAAAGTTGGAGACAGAATCCTTAACCTGAAGTGTCCGTGTACCCAGACATTCACACGTAAGACAGGAAAGTGGGAAAGGCCCCAAATCTGATGGTATTCATCCTCAACCCAAAGAGCTAAGGTAACACTTCAATTTTCAACAACTTAATCTGCTTTTTTTCTTTTTTTTACATTCAGCTGCTTAAAATCTATTTTTAAATGAATTTATTAAAAATGCTAATTACCATAGTTGCCAAAAAAAAAAAAAAGGTGAATCAACACAACTACTAGACAAGGGAATCTGCACTGCTGAAAACTTTTCCAAAAATTATATTTATTTAAGAGATGATGTCTCATTTTGTTGACTAGGCTGGAGTACAATGGCACATTCATAGCTCCAGCCTTGACCTCCTGGGCTCAGGAAATCCTTGCACATCAGGTTCCCGAATAAATAGGACTAAAGGCATGCACCACCACACCTAGCTGATTTTTAAAATTTTTAGTTTATTGTAGAGATGGAGTCTTGCTATGTTGCTCAGACCAGTCTTGAACTTTTGGCCTCAACCTCCATCCTCCTGCCTCATCTTCCCAAAGTGCTGGCATTATAGGTGTGAGCCACTGCATCTGGCTACTGCAAACATTTTTTAGAACAATTCACAATATGTAACAAATATCTTAAAACGTTCATACTCTTTTTTTTTTTTTTTTTTTTGAGATGGAGTCTCACTCTGTCTCCCAGGCTCAAGTGCAGTGGTGCGATCTTGGCTCACAGCAACCTCTGCTTCCTGGGTTCAGCTGATTCTCATGCCTCAACCTCCCGGGTAGCTGGGATTACAGGTGCCTGCCACCACACCATGCCCAGCTAATTTTTGTTTTTTTGTATTTTTAGTAGAGATGGGATTTCACCATGTTGGCCAGGCTGGTTTTGAACTCCTGACCTCAAGTGATCCTCCCACCTTGGCTTCCCAAAGCGCTAGGATTACAGGTGTGAGCCACTGCGCCCAGCTCACATTCTTAAACTCACTAATTCCACTCCTAAGAATATATTCTAAGTAATGAGTCAAAGAGGCAAATTGTGTTTATTATAGGGGGGTGTTCACAGCATTCCGAAACTTTAAAAATCACTTAAGTCCTCAATGATAAATACATTAAAAGAGGGTTTTATCATGTGACTTTCACTGAAAAGGTTTGGTACAAAACATTTAATATAATATGGTCCCAATTATGTAAATATATACATAGGTGTAGCAGCAGCAGATATATAAGAAAGAGAAAAGAAAAGAGAGACAGTGAGAGAGAGAGCAAGAGACAGAGAGCAAGGGAGGGAGAGAGAGAGATTATGAAGGATATATACATTGAAAAAAACTACAGGGAAAAATTAGCAACATTCTAACAGGAATCAGACAAACATTTTTCCATCTTTTGTCTCAATCTCCTTTTTTCTCTATTATTGATGGGTTAGTTTTGCATCAGTCTACTGAGGATAAAGAATCTTCGAAAAATTGTATGAGAACCCGTCATAGTATGTTTGGGGTGCTATATAAACTACCATAGCCTGGGTGGCTTATAAACTACAGACATTTGTTGCTCACAGTTCTGGAGGCTGGGAGTCCAAGATCAAGGCGTGGCAGATTCAGTGTCTAGTGAGGGCTTCCTGGTTCTTAGACGGTGACTTCTTGCTGTGTCCTCACATGCTGGAAGGGACGAGGGAGCTCTCTGGGGTCCCTTTTATGAGGGCACTGATCCCATTCATGAGGCTCCACCTTCATGACCTCATCACCTACCATAGTCCCCCACTCCTAACACTATCACTTTGGGGGTTAAGATGTCAACACATGAATTTCGGGGGCACAAAAACATTCAACTTATAGCAGAGCCTCTGATTAGAAACTGGGCCAAGAAAGCAGGCTCAACTAAAAATAGTCTTTAGAAGTGATTATTTTCCCTGAATTTAGATGTTGTTCAAAATAAAAACAGTGTCACTTAGAAAGGACAGTGCTTCAAAGCATAATTAATGATATGAATGTTGAAACTTGTTTGACCTCTTTAAGAAATTTTAGCATTTTCACTGTGTCATGATGCATTCTTTATTCTTAATTGTGCTCCATTGCAGAAAAATTTGAAAAGAATGAAGATTGTGACTGGGAACTTTCTTCAGGGCAATTTAATTATAAAAGATATAAACCCTCAAAGATTGTGTCACAATGAGTTAGTGTTACACAACAGGGAAATAAAATAGGTCATAACTTCAAAGAAATACATCTGAACTCCTGGTTTTTATTCAGGTGTTCAGTCTGTCTTGCATGAGAGGAGTGGTTTTGACATAAATAGATGCAGCTTCTTAGAACTAAATTTGGTTATAAATCACATAGTAGAAAACATTCTTTCATTTAAAAAGAAAGAAAGCATGCCTCCATCTTCAGGGAATCTTCATTTATTTTTACTTTATCTTTAAAGACAATATATTGTTTTGAAAGAAGGTTTTGAAGAAACAACATCCAAAAATGAGTTGAATTATTCATTTTCATGAAACATCATATTATGATTGGTTTAAAGGACTCCATAGTACTTGTCAGTAATACATAGAGTTACTGCATTTTAAAAATGTTTGAACAGAAAGAGACTGCACTATTAAGCAAGTTGGTAAAGAGCTTTCAACTCTATAATTGATATGACAGAGACTCAATGCAATGTTTTCTATGGGTTCTTTTCTATAGTAAAAGAAAACAAAATAAACACAGTGGGTACAATTGCAGTATTGGAAATCATTTTTTATTCATTTGCTTTTTGAATTGCAACCAAACTTTCATGTAACCAATTCCTACTGAAAAGGTTAAAATCAGACATGTCCCTTTCTGAATATTACTTTTTAAAAATGTCACCATGATGTTCTGCTGTTGTTATAAGTAAACACACAAATATCTTAGGAAGCTGTTATTTCAACCTTGAGGTAGGTTATGCTATCGAGATTCACATAGAACACAAACAACGTACCAACGGATAAACTCTTACAAATTTTTTTCATAGTATGATTATATATTAGTCTGTTCTCACATTGCTATAAAGAAGTTCCTGAGATTGGGTAATTTATAAAGGGAAGAGATTTAACTGGCTCATGGTTCTGCAGGCTGCACAGGAAGCATGGCGGCTTCTGCTTTTGGGGAGGCCTCAGGAAACTAATAATCATGGTGAAAGGCAAAGGGAGAGCAGGCCCATCTTACATGACCAGAGCAGGAGGAATAGAGAGAAGGGAAGAAGTGCCACACACTTTGAAACAACCAGATCTCATGAGAACTCACTCACTAACATAACAGTACCAAGGAAGAAATCCACCTCCATGATCCATTCACCTCCCACTAGGCCCCACCTTCAACATTAGGGATTACAATTCAACAAGCGATTTGGGAAGGGACACAAATACAAACCATATCAGATTATAATATTCTTTTACAAATAAATCAACTTGTCAAAGTTCTATAATAATCCTATTACGGTTGAATACCCCAAAGAAAATTAAATATACCGCCAAAGAAAGTTTTCTGCTTTCAGGTGTTTCATTCCACAGGTTGTTCCTTCTATGGCAAAGAACTACCTGTTCTAAATAAACCAAAGCTATTTCTCCCTTTTCTAATTATGAGCTGAGAGCTGGATATGGTTAAGCCAAAGACTAAGCTGACAGAATTTGTGTTGCAGTAATTTGAATGACTAAGTTCTCTCTAATTAATTACATGTGGGAGTGATGTGCTTCTCTTGCTGACATGGGGATATAGAAACAGCTAGAGTTTCTCCTACCTGTGCCTTCCCTCAAAACTGAATGGGATCAACCACAAGTGGGGGTTTGGAAAAGATGTAGTTGGAATGGACAAAGCTATTAAGAGCTTGGAGTTCTGCATCACTCTGTGGAACTGAGGCACTCACCAACCCAAATTATGAAAGACAAAGAAACTTGCAGACATGGAGTCTACAAAGAGCTAGGATGGGGTACATAAAAAACTGGAATTTCTCCTACCTGTGCCTTACCCCCAAATTAAATGGAATCAACCACAAGTGGGGCTATGTAAATATGCTGTTAAAAATGGCAAAGCTATTAGTATCCCAGGGTCCTGCATCACTCTGTGGAACCAAGACAGCCAACCACCCAGATCGTGGAAGACAAAGGAGCTAGCAGACATGGGATATATAAAGAGCTGATATGGGGTATATAAACAGCTGGAGTCCCTCCTTTATATGCTCATCCCACCTCCTAGATTGACTAGAATCAAGCACAAGTGAGGTTTCAGAAAATATATAGTTGAAATGGACAAAGCCATAAATAGTCCGGGTTCCTGCATCACTCTGTGGAACCGAGCCAGCCACCAACCCAGATTATGAAAGAAAAAGGAGCTTGCCGACATGGAGTATATAAAGGTCTTATATTGGGTATGTAAACAGCTGGAGACCTCCTTTATATCCCTTCCCAACCCCTAACTTGACTGGACTCAACAACAAGTGGGGCTTTGTTAAAATGTAGTTGAAAATCGCGAAGCTATTCATAGCTTGGGGCTCTGTGTGACTCTGTGGAACTGAGACAGCCACCAACTCAGAAATGGAAGACAAACAAATTCTTTCTTTTAGAGCTTTTGGTTTTTAGACTTTCATATTTCAGCATCTTAACCTTTTGGCTAAATAATGCAGCCTGAGTTATTTGTTTTTCCACGTCTTTCTTTATGAAAAGTCTGCCCATTTAACCAAGCCATTCAAAAATATATAAATTTGAAGGCATTTTCATTATTATATATTTTTAATGGGAAAATATACAATTTTATTATTTTCCAAACATTTCCCTTGTAGTATGATGTTTCCTTAAAGATGAAGTTGTCCCCTGGAAAGGCCTGCTAGAGGCAAGTAAAGTAGCATTAATGTTTTTTCATGCTTGCTAATAAATGTATGTAAAGTTTTTCTTTCAAGGTTTTTGCACTTATTTTTCAATTAAGTGTACATTTCATTAAATGGCAACCACGAAATACAGAGAAGATCGTCAAACTAAAGTCAGAGAAACTGCTTCTATTGCTATTCCTTAAGACTTTTGGCTAATTAATAAATGTCTTTGATTCATATATATGTATGTATGGAAAGGGGGTATGAATTGAAATAAAATAATGTTACAAATAATTTAAAAATCTGAAGTATATGCATAATAAATACTGAACTTATTTTTTACCAGCTTGGGGATTCAGCTACTCTAAAATAACATTAAGAATGTTTTGCTGTACTATCTTCACAAAAAGTAAAGTCAACTAAATGATGTTCTGTTCCCAACTCACCAGTTAAATATTTGTTTAAGAAACATGAAGGAGAAACAGAAAGACGTATTGGAAAGTTATGCGTCTGAAACTAAATTATCAAGCCTCCAAGTCTTTTCCACAAACTGGTAAGTAACTTATTTTCAGTATGACAAACAGATATTTTTGTCAAATTTTTAATTATAAATAAAAAGATACATGTGAATTCCTGCCTAGTAGTTTTCTTTTAATTTTTATCATGTGAGTTTCCATTGAGAGGAGAAGTTTTCATTCCCTATGTGAACAAATTTGAAAATACAGACTTTTATTTTGCTTTTTGAATAATGGTTTCTTATCTTAAATTAGAGAACAATTAAAATTGGAACACTGTCTCTTTAATGAATAATATGATATATGGCACCAATTAAAGCTGCATAAATATTTGTTGATCAATGGTGTATATATATGACATAAACTGATAATTTTAATTAATCGCACATGAGAAATAAAAAATAGTAATATTCTATAATGAAACACAATGTAGTATTCATCATGTCCTAAATATGAATTCACTGCTGGATGCTAATTGTTATAAAATATTGACAAATACAAGTTTTTCCCTTCTAAATATTTTAAGACATTCTTTCTATTTCCTCTGAATGTATTTAACCAACTACTTGCCTACTTGCTCTTTGTTTATTTTTTTGAGACAGGATGTTGCTCTGTGACCCAGGCTAGAGTGCAGTGGCACAATCATGGCTCACTGCAGCCTCAACCTCCTGGGCTCAAGCAGTCCTGCTGCAGCTTCCTGAGTAGCTGGGACAACAGGTACATACCAGTGCATCAAGCTATTTTTCTTTAAATTTTTGTAGAGAGTGAGTCTTGCTGTGTTGCTCAGGCTGGTCTCAAACTCCTGGGCTCAAGGGATCCTCCCACATTAGCCTCCTAAAGCAGTGGGATTACAGGTGTGACCCATCATGCCCAGCCTCGTTGTTCTATACTTAATTGAAATACCAGTGTTCTTGCATTCATAATATTATATTGCCTCCTCTATTTACAACTGCTTTGCATTTTCCTTCATTTCCTACTTATTTCACTTGTTGACTTTTAATGAATTAGATACTGAATCTCACTCTATAAAAATGTTTTTTTCTAAATATAGGCAATTATTAAACATCTCATACAGCTATTTTATAAAATTACATATTGTAATCCTAGCACTTTGGGAGGCCAAGGCAGGTGGATCACCTGAGGTCAGGAATTTGGCCAACATGTTAAAACCCCGTCTCTACTAAAAATACACACACACACACACAAATAGCCAGGCGTAGTGGTGGGCACCTGTAATCCCAGCTACTCAGGAGCCTGAGGCAGGAGAATTGCTTGAACCCAGAGGGCGGATGTTGCAGTGAGCTGAGATCACACCACTGTACTCCAGCCTGGGCAAAAAGAGTGAAGCTCCATCTCAAAAAATAATAATAATTACGTATTGTGCCTAAAAAATGTTATGGCGTATATATTTATACATTTTTCTACATTTTTGGCAAATGTTTTGTGGAATGGCAAAACTTGCCCTTATGAAAGTTATAATCCACAGGACTGTGGAAAGATTGCGAGGGACGAATGGAAATGATTGATCCTACAGAATGACGATATTTGAAGGAGTAATGCAAAAGGAGGGGTGGGTGTGTGTGCACGTGTGTGTGTGTTATGGTTTGGCTGTGTCCCCACCCAAATCTCATCTTGAATTGTAGCTCCCATCATTCCCACTGTCACAGGAGAGACGTGGTGGAAAGTAATTGAATCACGGGCGCAGGTTTTTCCCATGCTGTTCTCATGATAGTGAATGAGTCTCATGAGATCTGATGGTTTTATAAAGGGCAGTCCCCCTGCACATGGTCTCTTTACCTGCCACCATGTAAGACTTGCCTTTGTTCCTTTTTCACTTTCTGCCGTGATTGTGAGGCCTCCCCAGACATGTGGAACTGTGAGTCTATTAAACCTCTTGCCTTCATAAATTACCCCGGCTCGGGTATGCCTTTATTAGCAGCATGAGAACAGATCAATACAGTGTGTGTGTGTGTGTGTGTGTGTGTGTGTGTGTGTGTGTGTGTTTGTGTTTTGTTTTTCAATACATTTACAAAGGAGATGATTCTTATATTGGATACATGTGCATAGTGCAGCATGACAATTATTTCCATTTGTCACTCAACCACTCCTGCCCTTTTTAAATGCAACAAACAGGGTAAGAACCATGTCAAAGCTATCTACTTATCCTCTAGCAGAAATCATCTACAGGCTTTCTTCTGTCTAACTCAAAGTGTAGCACAAATGAAAGACAGCTTCATTAATTATAAGATAAATGCCCAACTGCTTTCTGGGTGCAAAATTTCCTGAATAAAGCTGGGCAATAGGATTAGTACCAACTCAAAGAACGACATAATTAGGAACAGGAGTAAAGATGACTGCAAGCCAATAACATTATCTCCCTAAAAATAGTAACAGTTTTCAACCTCTATCTACAAAATTTGATTTATGTATCTCTCAAATACAAGATAATTTTGTTTACCATCTTTTGTGCTTCTATTCCATTAAAGCTTTTCATAACATTCAACAATGCATCAACCATGAAAAAGTCATGGAGCTTGAAACATTAATAAGGTATTGAAATATGTTTCACCCCGAAGGTTTTATACCGTGTAATCAGACATCCTTCCACCTCGCACAGCATATGTTTCTGATGAACCAAGAAGTGTAAAAGGAACATAATCTGCATGAAACTAAGATATTGAAAGTTCATACTTACTTTTAAATCACTGGTTTCTCTGACGCCAGAAAAGAATGCTATTCCACCTAGAAATCAGATGTGTACCACTTATTTTGATTAGACTAAAGGATGTATCTGTCTATCATCTATGTATCAATTATGTATCTATCTAGATTTATATACTTATCATCTACCAATTAGCAATCTATCTCTATAGCAATATAGAGATATATAGACAAGATATAGATAGACTCTGTATTAAAGAAAGTTAAGGAACAGACCCTCATGTCTGTATTACAGACTTAAAGCTTAAGAGAAATAATCTCCAACCTGGGAAATACAGCAAAACCTAAAAATAAAAACTAGGTTTTTCTATGTTGCCTAAAAATAAAACTACTTTACTAAAAATAAAAATTAAAATATTGGCTAAGAGTGGTGGCATGCACCTGTAGTCTCAACTACTCAGGAGGCTGAGGCAGGAGAATCGCTTGAGCCTGGGAAGTGAAGTCTGCAGTGAGCCATTATCACACCACTGAATGCCAGCCTGGGCAACAGAGCAAGACCCTGTCTCTAAAGAAAAACAAATCTGCTAATTGAATGTATAAATGAGAGAACTAGGTGAAGAATGATCTAGCAATAAAACCTGTAAAGCATAATTTTCCTGAAGATTTGATTTTGAAGAGATTAGGTTGATTTCAGGAAGAATTATTTTGCTCTAAAGGTGAACACATCTTCAACTAGCCACAGCAGGTTAAGGCATCTGTATCCCAGGCTATAATAATGAGGAAGCTACTAAGCCTACAACGTCAGAGAATGAAACACAAACCAACCATCTTCCTGAAATTCCAAACTAAAATTGGAGGTGAATTTAAGGAGAATTTTTGGTCTCTGATATGATTTGGCTGTGTCCCCAGTGAAATCTCAACTCAAATTGTGTCTCCCAGAATTCCCACGTGTTGTGGGAGGGAGCCAGGGGGAGGTAATTGAATTACGGGGGCTGGTCTTTCCGGTGCTATTCTCATAATAGTGAATAAGTCTCACGAGATCTGAAGGGTTTATCAGGGGTTTCCAGTTTTGCTTCTTCCTCATTTTCTCTTGCTGCCACCATATAAGAAGTGCCTTTCACCTTCCACCATGATTCTGAGGCCTCCCCATCCATGTGGAACTGTAAGTCCAATGAAACCTCTTTTTCTTCCCAGTCTCTGGTATGTGTTTATCAGCAGCGCGAAAACGGACTAATACAGTCTCCTTCAACTCTCTGTTGCCTAAAGAATTTAAGGTATGATTGCAATACCTTTGACAAATAGATTTCTTTTGTTTGAATTGACAATTTCCCTAATGACATGAAGAAAGAGAAAATACCTCAATTAAAAAGAAAAATATTCAAGGTTTATTTACCAGGTTCACGAAACACTTCCTATTTTTGTTTGCTTTCATCTATAAAATAAACTGGTATTAATCCATTTAATGATGAATACATCTAATAAAAAAAGAGGGTAGATGTTGCCAGTTCAAATTATACTTAATTTATGGCTCACGCCTGTAATCCCAGCACTTTGAGAGGCTGAGGTGGGTGGATCACTTGAGGTCTGGAGTTTGAGACCAGCCTGGCTAACATGGTAAACCCCGTCTCTACTAAAAATACAAAACTTAGCCAGGCATGGTGGCACACACCTGTATCCCAGCTACTCAGGAAGCTGAGGCAGGATAATTGCTTGAACTGGGAGGCGGAGGTTGCAGTGAGCAGAGATTATGCCATTGAACTCCAGCCTGGGCGACAGAGTGAGACTCTGTCTCAAAAAAATAAAAACCACGAAAAGAAAACCCCAACAAAAAACAACTTAATTTATATGAATAGGGATACATAGTATACCCATTTTTATAGGTAGACATCAATGAAATTATCAATTTTTTACTTGTGTTATATCATTTCACTTATTTTATATCTTTGGTCATTCTCACCAAAATTTAATCATTTTAATTTACCTTTTAAAACAATAAATGAACCTTAGTTTATAAAACAAGACATTTTCTGATAAATTATTTCTCCATAAAATAAACTTTGTTACTAACATATAGTATAATATAAGAGATTCAGCTTACATATATATGCTCCTTAATATTTTGGTCTCAATTATAACATTCCTTATATGTTAAACTGACAGATTCTTTTAATCCACCAGCAAATGTTTTCTTTGCCCACAGAAACTTAAATTGCAGGAAACTTCTTGCTCAGAATGAAGGATTAAGTAAATACGATTACTGTTGATCCTTACAGAAAACTCTGGTCATAAATATAATGCTGTACGATTTAGCATAATGTCAGATAATTTTCTACAATGTAATTTGCATTTCTGCATTGATTTCAAGAACTGAAATTCCAAAGAGTCTTATAAATTAAATGAACAAAGTCCTCTTAAGTTAACTGTATTTCAATCAAGTATTTGGACACAGCCTCCCTATCCTACAAACCGGGTCATTTGGCAAAGGCTGAGAGTGAGAATCCAATGTTTCTGTCACGACATTCAAAAATTTTCACCCGGATGTGGTGGCTTATGCCTGTGATTCCAGCACCTTGGGAGGCCCAGGCATAAGGATCTCTTGAGCCCAGGAGTTTGAGACCAGGCTGGGCAATATAGTGAGACCCTATTCCTACTAAAAATGGAAAAATTAGCCCAGTATGGTGGCATGCACCTGTAGTCCCAGTTACTCAGGAGGCTGAGGTGGGAGGATCACTTGAGCCCCAGGAAGTTGAGGCAGCAGTGAACTATGATCATTCCACTGAACTCTAGCCTGGGTGACAGAGAGAGACTCTATCTTGAAAAAAATCAAAAACTAAAAAATTTTCATTTGACACCAGAGTAAAAGGAAAGAATAAACTCTACTACACATTATTTGATAAAAGCTGTTGGATGAGGCCAGGCACGGTGGCTCATGCCTGTAATTCCAGCACATTGGGAGGCCGAGGTGGGTGAATCACTTGAGGCCAGGAGTTCAAGACCAGCCTGGCCAACACAACAAAATCCTGCCTCTACTAAAAATACAAAAATTATCCGGGCATGGTGGCGTGCACTTGTAATCCCAGCTACTCAGGAGGCTGAGGCAGAGAATCGATTGAGTTTGGGAGGCAGAGGTTGCAGTGAGCCGAGATCACCCCACTGCACTCCAGCCTGGGCAACAGTGACACTCTGTCTCAAAAAGAAAGCTGTTGGATGAAATTAGGCTTGCTGTTCCCTTGGCATGGTTTTTTACTCCCTGCATTCTTTCTATTTTCATCCTTATTCCATCGTTTGTTTCTGTTCTTCTCTTTTATGTATAAATATCCCCAAGTCATATCTTCCCTTTACAAACAGAATCAATAGTCCTAACAACTCAAAATACAGTGACAGCAACAACAAATTTCTCAAATCCATCTGAATCACGTGCTACATTCAGTCATCCTTCACCTTTTTTTCCACAACCTGTCTTTATCCTTCACTTCTCTCGTGAATAGTACAGGTCTTCTTGTTAGGAAGTAGGAATTAATGCTGTGATAGACACTGTGCTGGACCTCTGTTTCTGTTCTTCTCCTTTATGTATAAATATCCCCAAGTAATATCTTCAATTTACAAAGAGAATCAACAGTCCTAACAACTCAAAATACAAAAATACAATAACAGCAACAACAACTTTTTTTTTTTTTTTTTTGAAATGGAGTCTCGCTCTTGTCACCCAGGTTGGAGTGCAGTGGCGTGATCTCGGCTCACGGCAACCTCCGCCTCCTGGGCTCAAGCGATTCTCCTGCCTCAGACTCCTGAGTAGCTGGGATTACAGGTGCCTGCCACCATGCCTGGCTAATTTTTGTACTTTTAGTAGAGACGGGGTTTTGCCATGTTGGCCAGGCTGGTCTCCAACTCCTGACCTCGTGATCCGCCTGCCTCGGCCTCCCAAAGTGCTGGGATTACAGGCGTGAGCCACCGTGCCCAGCCAACAAATTTCTTAAATCCACCTGAATCACGTGCTACATTCACTCATCCTTCACCTTTTTTTCTACAACCTGTCTTTATCCTTGATTTCTCTTGTGAATCATACATGCCTTCTTGTTAGGAATTAGGACTTCATGCTGTGATAGACACTGTAGTGGCATCAGGGATGAATGTCTGTGCTCACTTTATCTATGGGTTCAATTCACTGTAATTAACATGCCATACCCTCTATTCAGCATGTGTTTACACAATATTTTTTGTAGTTCACCCCTCTTCTTTGCTCACTTCCTATTTTTAAGAGATGGGACCTTCTCATGTTGCTGGGATAGCTCTGACTCGTCTTCTGACTTTTTTTTTTATTTTTTTTTAGAAATGGAATCTTACTCTGTTGCCCAGGCCAGAGTGCATTGGCACCATCACAGCAAAGTGCAGCCTCAACCTCCTGGGCTTGGCTAAAGCAATCCTCCCACTTCAACCTCCTGAGTAGCTGGGACTGCAGGTGTGCACCACCACACCCAGATAATTTTTAAAATGTCTTGTATCAACAGGGTCTCACTATGTTGCCGAGGCTGGTCTTGAATTCCTTGCCTCAAGAGATCCTCCAACCTTGCCCTCCCAGGCATAAGCCACTACACAGGGATTTTCTGACTTTTTAAATGGTGTCACGTATTTTATATCCCACAGATTTTCATCTTCCGTTCTAACTCTTCTTGCTATCCCTCTGATGGCTCATTTTTTCCTCTGCGTTCAACTGTCACTCATAATAGCTGCCCTTGTACCACTGTCGTCAAGCCAAAGCTTCCCTAGTCTCTATACATGGCTTTTCTGAAAGGTTAAACACTATCAGGTCTCACTGGATATCTGAAGGCATCTCAAACTTGAAGTCAGTGGTGATTTTATGGGCTTTCTTGAACCATCTGAGCACATAGCACTCGCGGAATGATGTAGTTAGACACCGTGGTGACAATTCCCTGGCAGAAATGATCCCTCACAAATGAGAGAATATGAATTAGACCGAATGTTGAAGGAGAATTTCATTTTCCAACATTAAATCTAGACTCTATGATGTCCCAGGGAATGAAAAAATGTCAATGTGTGTGTGTGTGCGCATGTGTGTGTGTAGGTGCTTCCTGATTTTTACCTGACATTAGGAGTATCCATAAGAACCGTTAAATATCTTTGCACCATACCAAATACTTACAGCCTCCATGAAATTAACACAGTACAAGAAATTTTGAAAATCAGTACAAATGTGCTTATGAGTGATATATTCAGCAGATCATCAAAAGAAGTGTTCAAATTATTTTAAATTAAAGTTTAACATCAGTATTTCCCTTTTAATTAAAGTGGAATTTGAGAACAATTTCTATGCATGGAGTGTTTAGTCCATATTATTTTAAAAGTGTAAGATTTTATTTTCCTATTTAAGAGCACAAGCCAGTAGATGAGAGAGGGATTCTCATTAAAACACAAAATACACAACACTTGAGTATTTCTCTCTGATGAACTGATTTATGATTTACGCACGGTTCTCTTGGGTTTTATATTTCACAAGGATTCTTATTTGCTTTAAATAAATATCCTTTTGTAGAAAGTTTGATCCTGAAATGTCTGAGGTAATGCAACATATTTTTGATAAAATTGAATTCAGAGAAGAAAATTACAAAAGTATGTTATATTATAAAGTCCTTTAACTCTGATGGAACTGCAGCTGGCTTGATTCTTACACATCTACCTCCTGTCATCATATGATTGGCACTGAAACAGATACCACTTCTGTGCTTGGATGTTGACCTACATATCTGTGGGTCTGGTTATCAAGACATAGTACATAGACACAGGTCTAATAAGTCAGAATAGAGATGTATTTCTGGTTCTACTTGCAGGGAGCATGATTATAGGCATTAGGCCATTCAGGCTGCTACAGCACAAAACCACAGACTGTGTGACTTATAACCAGCAGACACTGATTGATCATGGTTTATGAGGCTGAGTCCAAATCAAGGCTTGGCAGATTCGATGTCTGGTGAGGACCTGCTTTCTGGTTCATAGACAGCGCCTTCTTGCTGTGTCCTCGCATGGTGGAAGGGGCGAGGGAACTCTCTGGGGTCCCTTTATAAGGGCACTGATCCCATTCATGAGGCCCCACCCTCATGACCTAACCACCCTCGCAAATACCTCACATCCTAATTCCATCACCTTGGGATTCGATTTCAACATAGGAATTTTAGAGGAAAATAGACATTTATACCCAGGGTGTCCAATCTTTTGGCTTCCCGAACAACATTGGGAGAAGAAGCATTATCTTGGGCCACATATAAAATACACTAACACTAAATATGGCTGATGATCTAAAAACAAATACAAAAAAATCTCATAATGCTTTAAGAAAGTTTATGAATTTGTGTTGGGCCACATTCAAAGCCATCCTGGGCCACACACATCCCATGGGCTGCGGGGCTGAACAAGCTTGATTTAGACCATACCATTATGTTTAACCTACATCCTCTCTCTTCTTCACTTTGCAGGAATGGGGACAAAGCTATTGAAAACTTCTTCTCAGGCTCACTTCGCCAACATCTGTGGCTGAATGTAGACATTCCCCCTTTTAGGCAAGTTTCTTTAAATTCATAGCAAGGTATGACCAAGAACATTAAAACAATGCTTCATTGCTTATGCCTGACGTTGAAGAGCAAAATTTACACCTGCTACACAGTTCAAGGTTTCCATGGCCTTAGTAGAGGTCATGAAATGTACAGTTTTAAAACTTATTGGAGTATCTTTATGGAACGATTTTAATGGACTAGAGTGACAATATTTTTATACAACATTGACCTCCCCTGCCCCAAATGATGTGAAAGACTGTGGCTGTATTAGAATTTAGTCTAGTAAGACCAATACCATTTCAGGGAGTTTTTTGTAGTTTTCCTCCATAAATACATTTTCCACATCAACTGCTCTGAGCTGAGTTGCTGGAACATTTTCAATTCTTTATAAGTACATATTTTGGCTGAGTTCAGAAACCTTGGACTAGGCACTGTCCTTTGAGTGAGACGTCAGGATTGAGGTAGCATAGGCACAAGACCAAATTTTAGTTCATGATGGAGTATTGCCAGCTTGTGAGCCTCTGGTGCTTTCAAGGAAGCACAGGTGATGGAAATCAAATAAAAACAGAGCCAGGAAAACATCTGGTGTGGAAAGTAGCTCATTGCATAAAATGCTAAAAACAAAAAGTTGAGAAAGTTAAGCCTCTTCTACTTTTTAAAAGAAAAATTTGACTCTACCAATCATAACCACAAGGAATGTTCTCCAGACTTGAATATTTTAAGTGAAAGATTAATATCCAGCCATTTATAAACCTCCAAATCCTTTCCCCAACTTTATTCATACCATTTTTTATTATAAACTTTCAAAAAATTCACTGATCTAGTTTGGAAAAATCATGTCCTTGAACTGTTGAACCATATTTGTAATCTGTTTCAATAAAAATATAGATATAATACTTAGAAAAACAGATTCTTTCTGGAATTGGAAGGTTAATGATGATTTCATCTATGTTTCTGTCTCCTAGTTCAACCATTTATCCAACATTCTACCGAATTATCCTCTTGCCTTTGTCTTCACAGCTGCAAAGACAGGAAATTCAATGCCTTGATGAAAACAAACCAGGATTCATAAGCTTTTACTGAAACATGACTAAAAATGTCAAACTATTAGAAAAAGTATATCCACATTCATTCAAGATGAAGAAAAACTCATCATAGCTTATCTTAGCCTGACTTAAATGATAGAAGTCATATTTGATTGCCATTTTAAATCATTTTACAGTTTTTAGCAAGGAGATTCCTTAAAGAACTAAAAGTAGACCTACGAATCAATCCAGCTATCCCACTCCTGGGTAACTACCCAAAGGCAAAAAGTCATCATATCAAAAAGACACATGCACATGCATGTTTATAGCAGCACAGTTCACAATTCCAAAAATGTGGAACCAACCTAAATGCCCATCAATCAAGGAATGGATAAAGAAAATGTATTTATACACCATGGAATACTACTCAGCCATAAAGAGGAACGAAATAATGGCCTTTCCGGCAATTTGGATGGAGCTGGAGGCCATTGTTCTAAATGAAGTAACTCATGAATGAAAAACCGAATATCATATGTTCTCGCTTATAAGTGGGAGCTAAGCTATGAGGACACAAAGGCATAATAATGATGCAATGGACTTTAGGAACTCGGGGGGAAGTGTGGTAGGAAGTGAGGGATAAAAGACTACTCCTTGGGTACAGTGCACACTGCTTGGGTGAGGGGAACACCAAAATCTCAGAAATCACCACTAAAGAATTTATCTATGTAACCAAAAACCACCTGTATCCCCAAAAACTATTGAAATAATAAAAAATATATTTTACAGTTTTCATATATATATATATATATATATATATATATATATGTGATCAATTTATGGTTACAAAGTAAACACAGGCCCCAACAGCTTTGTGTGTGTGTGAAATTTAAGTGATATATTACTGTGAAAGTATCTAACATTAAGTAGATGGCGATATGTTGAACTTTTGCTACCAGGCATGAAATAATCCATATTTGGTAAAGAATCAAGAGGGTTAAAGGAATTACCAGAGGAGTCATAAGAACTCACATTTCCTGCTTTAAAATTCTATAACCTTGGAATCCATGATGCTAGTTTTTGGCTCCCAAATTGGCAGAGATGTTTTTCTCTCACTCCTCCAATTTTTTCCCCTGATTATTGTTTTCCTCATAGAGATATTTATTACCACTTTAAGAAACACGTTTGTTGTTATTAGTTGCTCGCCTGCATTATTCAGTATAATCAGAACAAAATATACTTTACATTTTTAGATTCAGCTGAACTGCTGCTCCACTGTGGGAACCAAGATTATTAAAAAACAAATTTGTCTGTACCTCAAAACCCTGCTTTCTACCTTTTTTTTTAACTGTCCAATTTTAAAATTGTGGTACGCAATTAACAAAACATAGAGCATTTTTTTTTTTTTTTTTTTTTTTTTTTGAGACGGAGTCTTGCTCTGTCGCCCAGGCTGGAGTGCAGTGGTGCGATCTCGGCTCCCTGCAAGCTCCGCCTCCTGGGTTCATGCCATTCTCCTGCGTCAGCCTCCCAAGTAGCTGGGACTACAGGCGCCCGCCACCACACCCGGCTAATTTTTTGTGTGTTTTTAGTAGAGACGGAGTTTCACTGTGTTAGCTAGGATGGTCTCAATCTCCTGACCTTGTGATCCACCCGCCTCGGCCTCCCAAAGTGCTCGGATTACAGGCATGAGCCACCGCACCAGCTCAAAACATATAGCATTTAACAAAACATATATAATTTCGAATTTTTACCATTTTAAAGTATATATTTTAGTGGCATTTGGTACACTCATCATCATAATGTGTAACCATCCTCTCCTTTTTTTTTTTTTGGTTTTGTTTTGTTTTGTTTTGGAGGCAGGGTCTCACTCTGTCACCCAGGCTGGAATGCAGTGGCATGATCATGGCTCACTGCAGCCTTGACCTCCTGGGCTCAAGCGATTATCCCCCCTTGGCCTCCCAAGTATCTGAGACTACAGGAATGAGCCACCACCCCGGATAATTTGTAAATTTTTTTGTAGAGATGGGGTTTTACCCCATTGCCCAGGCTGGTCTTGACCTCCTGGGCTCAAGTGACCCTACCACCTCAGCCTCCCAAAGTGTTGGGATTACAGGTGCGAGCCACCACTCCCAGCCTAAATGGAAATCTTATACCTATGAAGCAGTGACTCCTCATTCTCCTATTGCCTAAAATACTGGCAACCACTAATCTGCATTTGGTCTCTAAAGATTTTCTTATTCTGGACACCTCATATAAATGGAATCCTGTAATATGTAGCATTATGTGTCTGCTTTTATCCACAGAGCATGATATGCTCAAGGTTTATCCATGTAGTAGCCTGTGTCAGAGCTTCATACTTTTTCATGGTTGAACAAAATCCTATTATATGGATAGATCACATTTTGTTTATTGATTCATCAGTTGATAGGCATTTGGGTTGTTCCTCCTTTTCACTATGGTGACTAGTAATTCTATAAAAATCATGTATATGCATTGGTTTAAAAATGTGTTTGTACTTCTTGTGGGTATATACTTATGATTGACATTACTGGATCTTTCTTCTACAAAATTTTCAGATACTACATTTTAAAATTTCAACATGCCCTGCAAGAATGGCCATAATCAAAAAATAAAAAAATATGATGTTGGTGTTGATACAGTGAAAAGTGAACACTTCTACACTGCTAGTGGGAATGTAAACTAGTACAACCACTATGGAAAACAGTGTGGAGATTCCTTATAGAACTAAAAGTAGGACTACCATTTGACCCACCAATCCCACTACTGGGTAACCATCCGGAGGAAAAGAAAAACATACTTGCACACGCATATTTACAGCAGCACAATTTGCAATTGCATAAATGTGGAACCAGCCCAAATGCCCATCAATCAATGAGTGGATAAAGAAACTGTGGTGTACATATACAATGGGATGCTACTGAGCCATAAAAAGAATAAATTAATGGCATTCACAGCAACCTGGTTGGGATTGGAGACTATTAGTCTAAGTGAAGTAACTCAGGAATGGAAAACCAAACATTGCATGTTCTCACTCATAAGTGGGAGCTAAGCTATCAGGATGCAAAGGCATAAGAGTGATACAATGGACTTTGGGGATGTGGAGGGAAAGAGTGGGAACGGGATGAGAAATAAAAGGCTACAAATTGGTTTCACTGTATACTGCTCCAGTGATGGATGCACCAAAATCTCACAAATCACCACTGAAGAACTTACTCATGTAACCAAATACCACCTGTCCCCCAAAACCTATGGGAAAAATATTTCAGTATGCATAATAGGATTTCAACACACATAAATATGATTTTAACAAAGACATATAACCACACAATTTTAGTAATATTCTTTCTAGCTATCAAATGACTGGTATGCATTAAAATAAATATTTTATATCAAGCCATCTATACAGAAGAAGGAAGTTTAAAAATGTGAGTGACAGTTTGATGTAGAGATCTATTTGATATAATCAATTTCTTCCAATTATACATTGCAACATTGGAGCCAAGTCAAGTTAAAGTTCACTTCAATATATGAAGGAGAGTCCATTAAAAATGATCCAAGAATTCACAGGCACTTTAAAACAATTTGAAAGTGAATTCCATGGCAAACGTGGTGTTAATGACAATGACCACTTTCTTATCTCTGTAGCAAGTATGATGTACGTGTCTTCAGAAATCTGTATCTGAAATATAATTACTACAACACTGAGAGTATTGCAAGATTGAAGAAATTGTGTGTAGGTTGATAAATTCATTAAAATATCTACAGTTCTAACTTAGGACACCTTTCCCCCTCCCAAAAAGGGTACTGACTCAGTGTAAATGCTTAGGAGAAGTGTTCACTGAACTAAAGTTAATCGAGTTATGTCTTCCAATGAAAATCTCAAGTTCAAGTTAAAAAAACAAAAAAAACCAACCTCAGGAATAAATGAAGATAAAGAACTTAGCCTAAAAACACCTGCAGAAAGCACTTTGGTGTCAGCCTTAGAGATGAGTCTTGCATACAGGACAATATAAATTAGGAAACAAGGCAATGTAAGTAGTGTCAAACTGGTCTGAGCTCTCTGTTGTTCCAGCCAGCACATTTGTTTGCATAACAGACCAGAGTGACAGGGTAGAGTAATTACTGCAATCCGTCTCTGAGCCCATTAATCTGAGCTGAACTGTAGGGAGTAAATGAAACAGAAAGAAACCCAGTGGAGAAATCTTTCTTTTGTTTGTGTAAAATCTCAAATCGAGTTTTTATCTTGAAATTCCAATTTATAATTTATCTTTCTGTTCCCTGACGATCAACAATGAAAATACTAGGTGAAAATCTGGGATTGGCAGGCATTTCCAGACACTTGGTGGAAGTTGGTTAATGAACAGTTGGTGGAAATGTGACATCAATCTGATCCGGGTCTGCTACCTCTAATGACTGCAGAGTCCTAATCAGTTGCCATTTTCTTACACAAGAATTGGAGCTCCTGTAGTCGCCCTGTTGTGCTATCAAATAATAGATCTTATTCATTCCTTCTAATTCTATTTTTGTATCTATTAACCATCCCCACTTCCCCACTGCCTCATTACCCTTCCTCTGCTAACCATCCTTCTACTCTCTGTCTCCATGACTTCAATTGTTTTAATTTTTAGCTTTCACAAATACGTGAAACATGTGAAGTTTGTCTTTCTGTGCCTGGCTTATTTCACTTAACATAATCTACTCCAGTTCCATCCATGTTGTTGCAAATGACAGGATCTCATTCTCTTTTATGTCAGAATAGTACTCCCTTATGTATATGTAGCACATTTTCTTTATTCATTCATCTATTGATGGACACTGAGGTTGCTTCCAAATCTTCACTATTGTGAACATGCTGCAGCAAACATGGGAGTGCAGCTATCTCTTCAGTAACTGATTTGCTTATTTTGGGGTGTATACTGAGCAGTGGGATTCCTGGGTCATATGTGGCCATAAAAATAAAAAATAAAAAGAATTGAAACTAATGGTTTGCAGAAAATCACCAAAGTTTTAACTTTTTTTTCCTTTTAATATTTTATTCTTTAGTTATTTTATTTGGGTTTTTCTCTTTCTATTCATTGCTCTCATAAAGACTATTGAACTTGGATGGGATTTGTAATTTAAGATCTATTTTGAATTAAATGAAAATGAACACAGTACACAACATTACAATTTGTGGTGCACAGAAAGAGAAAGAAAAAATACATCACCAAATACCTATATTAAAAAAGAAGGAAGGTCTCAAATAAAGGATCTGAGCTTCTACTTCAAAAATCAGTGAAATGAGAGCAAGTTAAATCCAAAATAAAGGGAAGGAAAGAAATAATAAAGGTAAGAACAGAAATCAATGAGAGAAAGAGCAATTAAACAATAGAGAAAACCAATTAAACCAAAAGCTGGTTTTTTGAAAGTTCAATAAAATTGATACATTTCTAACTATTCTATTTGAGGAAAAAAGACATGAAAAAATAGGGAACATTGACAAAACTCACACAGGAAGAAAAAAAAGATAGTTTATATAGCCCTATGTATATTCAACAAATGGAATTTGCAGTAAAAAGT
Organism: Pan troglodytes; assembly: GCF_028858775.2. Lineage (NCBI taxonomy): Eukaryota > Metazoa > Chordata > Mammalia > Primates > Hominidae > Pan > Pan troglodytes. The sequence continues at coordinate 5,105,361 of NC_072421.2, read as the reverse complement.
ACCCCAAAGAAATTTTTAGGAAGAAATGGCTTATTAGGTGGAACTTTAAAAAATTGGGGAAAATAATACTGAGTATATGCAAAATCAAATGGAAAGAAAAGATTAAAAAAAGGGTTTCCAACTCATTTTAAGAGGCTAGTATAATAATAATAAAGATTATAATGAGTAAACTATAGCTTCATATCCCTAGTGAACATAGGTGCAAAAATCCTTAACAAAATACTAGTAACTAGAATTCAGCAATGTATAATAATGACCATCTATTTTGGTTAAGTGGGCTTTATTGTTGAAATATAAGGTTGCACTCAGTAATACGCCAGTTTAAGTCCACATATGAACAGAATAAGAGGAAATATTTACATGATAATAGTAAGAATCACTGGCTAAAAATAATTGAAGCAGAAAAGACACATGCCAACATTTCAATATAAGAGCAAAAACTATAACTTTTCTATAGGAAATTATCATTTCTTGTAAGAAAAATTATTTGTGACCTTTGATTAGGAAAATATCTCCTAAGTGGGACACAAAAAAGATGGACCATAAAGGAAAATAATAATAGATTGTATTTCATTAAGATTTAGAAAACATTTTTTTTAAAGATACTATTAAGGGTATGGTAAGTTAACCCACAAATTGGAGGAAAAAGCTTACAATATAAATAACAGATAAAGTGACAAAGACTTCTGTTTTTTTTTTTACCAGAATATATATATTTAAAAAACTCTTACAAATAAACAATAAGAAGAAAAGCAAAACAATTAAAATAAATGAAATGGCTAAATGATATAACCAGACATTTTATCCAAGAAAATATTCAAATGACCAATACACACATGAAGTGTAATCAATATCATTAGTTATTAAGAAGAGCACATTAAAACAATGAGTGACCACTACACACGTATTGGAGTGGCTAAAATTAAAAAGACTGACCATATTAAGTGTTGGTGAAAGTGTGGAACAGTTAGAACTCACACATGCAATTTGTAAATGTAATATTAGGAAGCCACTTTGGGAAAGATATTTGACATTTTTCAGTAAAGTTCAATATACACTTGACATATCACACTGCAGTGCCTCTTCTATTTATTTATCCAAGATAAATAAAAATATACTTCTACTCAAAGACCAGCACATGAATGTTCAGGTCAGTTGAAGCCATATTAAGGAGGAACTGGAAAAAATCCAAATGTCCATCAACTAATGACTACATCCATAAGATGAAATCCTCTTCAATGATAAAAAGAACAAACTACTCATATCCACGCCAATATGGATCACACGCAAAAACATTATGCTAAGTGAAAGATACCAGGCAGGCAGAAGAGAATGATTCATTTCATGAATATGAGATCCTTGACAAACAAAAGCTAGTGACTTGGGACTCAGGAATTGTTGCAGACTAGGAGGGAGTTGTGGTAATCGACAGCCATGGGACATATACAATACATTTATTTATTCATTTACTTTTGAGATAGGGTCTTTCTCTGTCACCCACGCTGTAGTGCAGTGGTGTGATCATGGCTCACTACAGGCTTGATCTCCTGGGCTCAAACAGTTCTCCCACCTCAGCCTCCCAAATAGCTGGGACTATAAGTGTGTGCCACCATGCATGGCTAACTTTTTTATTTTTTGTAGAGTTGGAGTCTCAATTTGCTGTCCAGGCTCAATTTGTTGTGGGCCCAAGTGACCCTCCTGCATCAGCTTCCCAAGGTGCTGAGATTATAGGTGTGAGCCACTGCACTGGGCCCACACCATATTTTTGACTGATGGAAATGGCCTATACCTTGGCTGTGATGATTTTTACATGTATACACGTATTTCTCAGAATCTATCAAATTCTACATTTTTAAATGTGAATTTTAAACTTGGATATTATTGTATATGAATTACTCATGAATGAAAATAACTATTATTAATTCTTAAAGACCACAGTTCAGCATTCATGCATGCCCAAGGATGATGATGATGATGAAGAAGTCAACCTGCTCAGAATTCTTGGAGATACCAACTCACCTACCCTTCTTCAAGCAGGTCCACACTGAACCCAGAGGGACATCCTGGTTTCCCTTTCCTTAGAAAGTCCAGTGGCTATTTGAAAAAACATGCAGACTTGGAAACCAAGGGATTTTATGAACATCCTCAGTTTAATGAACTGCATAGAAGGCAAATCTTATTTCCTCTGTTATGGAAAAAGAGATATCACAATTTCCCTGAGACCCTGGATTCTAGCTGTAGTGTGATGTAACAAGGATAAATTCATCTTGAGTGGATGAAGAACAAAATTGGGTAGAAATTCAGGTCTCTATCAGACAGATAAATGTCACTAAAACCCCATTTTATAAATGAGAAAAAAAATTATCTCCTGTCTTATTACATCTTTGACCCCACAGTTTTCATCTCCTTCTTTTCTCCTCAGCTGCATGGCCAATGTCTGTGTGTTGGGTGTTTTTTTTTTTATATTAAGAAATCGTGCTCAATTTTTCTCTTTAAACTCTAGATGAAACAAAAAAAAAAAAGAGAGAGAAGAAGATGTTAGGTTGGCATGCTGTTCAGATGAAAGAGTTCTTTTTATGTTGAACTAAATGGCTTTTAGAAATTAAACCTGATTGGCAAGCGACATAAAAAGGGAATTAGAAAGTATTCCAACAAAATGTCAACAGGATTGGCAGTTTCAAAAAAATTGTTTCAGTCTGGATTTGATCAACAAGATGAGAAATAGAAACATAAAATTATAAGTGGTTATGATTTTTGGAATTCTTTGCAAACACATAAATGGGTTAAAGAAATCTAGTAATTGAAACATGGTGTTAAATTCAGTAGGGAATTTTCTGCATCTGTATTCCAATCCTAGCCTTCATTTTCATTGCTATTATTGAACAACACAAGTCCGGATACCAAATTTTGTAAATAATAATAATAATATGTATAATAATGGGTTTTAGAGCCTTTTTGGAATTAAATATAAGATGTAACATCTATCTTCCCTCATCCATTTCGTACTTAAAGAAATAAAATTAACATTAACTGAATTCATGAAATGTACCTCAGTCATTATGTGAAATTTGGTTAAAGGGTGCAGTATAGAATACATAACACTCATTAAAAAATGATCCTCTAGGATCTTGTTCCTATCTGGAACAGATTGCTTCCTGTAAAATAAGTGCAGACGAGACGGTTTAAGAGGTTATGAAAATTAAGAGACCTCAGCTTGCTGCAATGAAATCACGGTAAAGAAATAAGATAGGCTTTCTCTCTTGCACCCCTGCCAAAGCTCAACTCTCATTCAAAGAAAGGTAGCTTAAATGATAGCTTACAGTAGATAGCAGTGAACGCAAGGATTGGAAAGAAAAAATACATTGCATTTTGCTTGTTCAAGTTTGCAAAGAAAAGATAAGGCCAGTGAAGAAGCAGAAAGAGATAACACCAAGAAAAGCTGGTCATAGGAATAAAAGACTCCTTGAAAATGCTGTTCCATTGAGAGAAAAAGGAAATCTGAGACCAAAAAATAAAAAATAAACCCTACAAACCAAAGAACGATATCAAATGAGCATCCACTATCAAATATCACCTGCTGAACACAGTCTCCCTCTAACGAAAAAGTGGCAAGAACTTATTAGAAAAGTGATACTCCATTATAAGAAACTTACTATCAAACAAATAGAAATCTGGATGTGAGAATCGAGTATAAACATCCAAATCATGATTTTTGAGTCAGGGTTTTGTGTGTCACATGGACGCTCATTCTGCAAACTGAAACAAACAAACCAACAAACAAAAACAGATTTCTTAGCTGGGCAGTTCAAACACAGCAGTTCAAAATGAGACAGGCTCCGGTCTGCGTTGCTGCTAGCTGAGGTCAGGGGGCTAAGTTGTTGCAAAGGGGTGAAAGGAAAAATGCCAATATAAAAGCTTGCAGGAAACCTTCTATAAATTAAAAGAGAAAGGAAGCCCTTCTTCTGCCCTCTTCTTTGTTTTTCCTTTCCCTATTGTGGGACTGGAATACAGATAATTCCAACTCAAACTGTGGATGAAGGATTTCCATTTCTGGTAAGCACTTTCAGCTTTATTCTAATTTTCTTGTGTGTATGCATTCTTCCTCTTTGTATAGCAGTTATTAACAGCCGGAGAGACAAATTTGGCTGTGAGCTAAGAGTGGTTTGGACATTTTAACATGTAAAATGTAAAACAAACAAAACAAACAAAACTACCAGCTAGTCCTTCAGAGAGAACAATAGCTTGCCAAGTTGAGGGCATTACATCTATCGAAATTTCTAAACTATTTACTCTCTGGCTCTTTAAAGAAAAAAATTGCTACCTTATTCCTAAATATATAGCAAATATTTATAAGAAAGGAAAGTAGCTTATGGTTTTCCCTTTTCATTTTTCCAACAATACCTGGAATAATATTCATAATAAGCTAAGCACTTGATAAACTAAATCATGCAACCACTTTTATTAAACACCTCTTGTGCCAAGTATACTTTGACTTTGTGTCTTTGGACAATTCCACCCACCAGTGTCAATTCTCTACCAAAACCAACCAAAACAAAACAAAACAAAAACCTCCATTGGCCATTTCGTTCATATGGGTACAATATATCTAAAACAGTTTATTTGATATTGAAAAGTCACCATTTTTAAGAGATGGTAAAAGGATACTATTGTTTAATGTTTCCACAGCAATTCTTCCAAATAAAAGCCTTTGTTTATTTGAGTGGCTTAGTTGAAATTGGTGTTAAAAAGTGAATGAAAATGTTACCACTTGCTTACCTGTTATAAAAATTCCCAGCAAAACTGAAGTCATACTAGAAAGAAGTGGCAGGATCAGAGATAGATGAATACTATTAATTTTTGATGAGACATAAAATAAAAAGGTATGAATGTGTGTCATATTCACAGATTTCATCAAGAAACAACTGCTAGATATGTTCGGTGTATTTTCAAGGCTGGCAAATGTAAGTTACTATGAAGGAAGCATTACTTTAAAAATTATCTTATTTTTGTGCTAAATGTTGGAATCACTGGATTATTTTCAATAAATTTTACATAAAATATTTTCAGATAACAGAAGAGAAAAATGTAACCTGTAATTAGTAAATTAATGAAATGTTTTCAAGTACATATGCATATAGCAGCGGTCCTTGATATCTTTTATTGGGTAATATAATTTTAAAATATAATAATTTGAAAACATTCTCTCATAGCTATCATGCTATGTTTTATCAAATCATTTGATTATGTCCATTATAGTTTGTTGAAATTTCCTTGGTGTCAGACAAAATATCGTAGCTGTAATGCTGTAGTTTCTCTCAACCTCTTGGCAGAAAAAAGCAAATTAGAGTGTTATGTATGAAAACATGCAAACAAAAAAAAAAGAAAACAGAACTTTGAAAGTTAAGTAAATATTAACTTCAGTAAAGTCATTTTCTCCCCAAATAGTGAACATGGATGGTAGAAATAATATAAAATTTATATTCATTATGTTATTTTATGACTTCGACCCCCATTGTGAGGTGCATGTTTGTGAGTATACAAAACAGGGCAGTATTGAACATTACTTATGGACTTTAAAATCTTGGTATATTGTCAATTGCCACTATTTTTGTTTTTCTTGTTGCTTTATTCCTATTATTAAATAAATAGGATACTAATTCATAGTAAGAAAATGATTCATGGCCAATTCTGTTGTAATCCTCTATGGCAAGACCTGAATCTGGCAAGAGATTAAAATCACTAATCTCCGAATTGATCCAAAACATTGACAAATGGTAATAAAATGAGGTTTCCCAACCACAGCATTCACTTGTCAAATTAGTCTTTTATACTATCAGCCTTATTTTTAATTTCTCCAATTTACATATTTAGTTCTCTTCATAGAAATTCTACTGAATGGTAGTAAAAACCATCAATTATGTGTCTGCCCCTTTGGGAGCTGAGTTTTCAAGACATTCTCATCTCTTATGTGGAGATTGGGACACACCAGCGTACAATGGCTATCCTATGACAGCAGTTTCCTGTTGGCATCATTGAAGGAGAAGAACACCAAGTTACTTCCCAATGCTCTTAGCCTCTAACACTTTTAGGAAATGAACTTGCCCTTGTATGAGCCCATGCCTCCAGGTGAGTTCCCAAGGACCCCTGCCTCCTGGTACCATTTGCCATGCCTTCTGTACAGCCAGCCCTCCCTGACTGTACTAAAATAAGGTAGAGGTGATGTGATAGATGGCATTTCTGAAATTGGATTATAAAAAACCTTGCAATTGTCCTCTTCTCTGTATGTGTACGTGTGCCTCTCTTTCTCTCTGTGTTTTTCTCTGTGTCTGTCTGTCTCTTTCCCTCTCTATCTTTCTCTCTTTCTTTCTCTGTCTCTCCTTTCTCTTTTTCTCTCTCATCTCTCTCTCCCTCTCTCTGTCCCCTCCTCTCTCTCTCTGTCTCTTTCTCTCTCCCTTTCTGTCACTCTCCCTCTCTTTCTCTGTCTCTCTCTTGCCCTCTCTCTCCTTGTGTATCTTCCCCACCATCTCTCTTTCTTTCTCTCTCTTTATTAGGCTCTGTTTCTCCATCTCTCTCTGCCTCTCTCTCTCTCTCTCTCTCTCTCCCCATCTCTTCCCTCTCCCCCCTCCTCTCTCTGTCTCTGTCTGTGTCTCTTTCTCCTTTTCTCTCTCTCCCTCTATCTCTGTCTGTCTCTCTCCCCAACCTCTCTGTCTTCCTCTGTTTCTCTCTCCCTTTTTCTTTCTGTCTACCTCTGTCACTCTGTTTCTTCCTTCCTCTCCCCCCTCTTCTATTTCTGCCTTTTTGTCTCTCTCTGTCTCTCTGTCCCTCTCTCTCTCCCCATCCTTTCTCTCCTCCCATCTCCTCCCATCAGCACTCCCTCTGGGGAAGCCAGCTACCATATCCTGAGCAGCCTTGTGGAGCAGCCCATTTGATTGGAAACTGAGGCCTCTTCTGTTGGAACAGCCATGTGACTGGGCGTGGCAGCAGAATCTCAACCCCAGTCCAGGTTTCCCATGGCTGCATCCATAACTGAAAGCTTGATGTTTACTTAATGGGGGACCCTGTTGCGGGAAGTCAGGGACCCTGAATGGAAGGACCGGCTGGAGCTGTGGCAGAGGAACATGAATTGTGAAGATTTCATTTTAATATGGACATTTATCAGTTCCCAAATAATACTTTTATAATTTCTTATGCCTGTCTTTACTTTAATCTCTTAATCCTGTTATCTTCATAAGCTGAGGATGTATGTCACCTCAGGACCACTGTGATAATTGTGTTAACTGTACAAATTGATTGTAAAACATGTGTTTGAACAATATGAAATCAGTGCACCTTGAAAAAGAACAGAATAACAGCAATTTTTAGGGAACAAGGGAAGGCAACCACAAGGTCTGACTGCCTGCAGGGTCAGGCAAAAATAGCCATATTTTTCTTCTTGCAGAGAGCCTATAAACAGACGTGCAAGTAGGAGAGATACTACTAAATTCTTTTCCTAGCAAGGAATATTAATATTAATATCCTGGGAAAGGAATGCATTCCTGGGGGGAGGTCTATAAATGGCCGCTCTGGGAGTGTCTGTCTTATGCAGTTGAGATAAGGACTGAGAGAAGCCCTGGTCTCCTGCAGTACTCTCAGGCTTACTAGGTTGGGGAAAAAACTCTGCCCTGGTAAATTTGTGGTCAGACCAGTTCTCTGCTCTTGATCCCTGTTTTCTGTTGTTTAAGATGTTTATCAAGACAATACGTGCACCACTGAACATAGACCCTTATCAGTAGTTCTGCTTTTGCCTTTTGTCTTGTTCCCTCAGAAGCATGTGATCTTTGTTCTGCTTTTTGCCCTTTGAAGCATGTGATCTTTGTACCTACTCTCTGTTCTTATGCCCCCTCCCCTTTTGAAACCCTTAATAAAAAACTTGCTGGTTTGAGGCTCAGGTGGGCATCATGGTCCTACCGATATGTGATGTCACCCCTGGCAGCCCGGCTGTAAAATTCCTCTCTTTGTACTCTTTCTCTTTATTTCTCAGCTGACACTTATGGAAAATAGAAAGAACCTACATTGAAATATTGGGGGTGGGTTCCCCCGACAGGACCCAAGGCCACAAACCACCCCATGAAATGACTCCAAGATTCATGACCCACACACACTGTGAGACAATAGCTGTTTGACGATTCAGTTGCTAATTTTGGGGGAAATTTGTTCTGCAGTGATAGAAAAATTAATACAACATGCTTCTCAAAAGTACAATAGGATTTTTAAAATAATCGAACCCAATAAACAGTACAGGAATCATTATGAGCATGGTTAATTATTAATCCTGAGAAAGTAGATAAACACAAACGTTCTTTTTCTTAATAGTGGGACTTACCTTGAATAATAGGACAAGCATTTTTTTTTTCTTATAGAAGAAACTACCTTAAGTTCTGTGTGATAACTAACAGGGAACCAGAGAGATATTTCACTGGTTTCAAAAATAGACCAGGAAGTAGAAAACAGCCCCAAATTTCAAAAATTTAAAAATAGAACCTTCACATTTACTTCTGTGAACATATTTGTTCCTTTTCTTTAGACCAACTGGATCTTCAACCATATTACTCACCACAGTGTCATCTTTAAATTTTGGCCTCTGATTACATGCTAAGACATAAAAGTAGTGCATAGAATAAATGGATCTATACTTAGCATTCAAATTAGATGATAGAATATGGAATTCTAAGTCAAACATTTATAAATTGGGTCTAATTTCTCAGTGTATTATGAAAATCAATAAGCTATTTTAATATATAGCAGGGGTCAACTTTTTTCCCCTGGAAAGGGGCACGTAGTAAGTATTTTCAATGTTGCAAGCCATGCGTCTCTGTTGCAGCTACACAACTGATTGCAGTCATGCAAAGCAACCACAGGAAAGATGTAAATGAATGCACATGGTTATGTTTTCATAAAATATTATTTACAAAAAAAATGGTAATCAACCAGACATGGTCATATATACCATAGTTTGTTAACTGTGATGGTTAATATTGAGTGTCAACTTGATTGGATTGAAGAATGCTAAGTATTGTTCTTGGGTGTGTCTGTGAGGGTGTTGCCAAAGGAGACTGACATTTGAGTCAGTGGAGCGAGAGAGGAAGACCACCCTCAACCTGGATGGGCACCATCTAATCAGCTGCTAGTGTGGCTAGGATTGTCTCTGTGTGTGTGTACATATCTGTATACATAAATTATGTCTGCACATATATACACAATCTGTATAGTTATATATATGATCAACATATATATACAGATTGTATATATATATACACACACATATATACAAATGTATCCATATATATACACAAATATATTTATATATTTATATGTGTAGCTTTAACATAGATACGTAGACATAGAGGTGACTTTAATATAGATAGACAGATAGATTAATATATAGATATTGATATCCTATGTGACTTTTTTCTGATTGTGTTTAATTGTTGCAGAACCCCATCAAAACACACTCATACAAATTAAATAAGAGTAATCAAAAAGCATATAAAAATATGCTCTGCACCCTTTGTAGCATGGAATACTACCAGCTCCATGGCATAGCTCAAACTTAAAGTTCAAAAGACACATACAAAGGTTTTGAAGGATCTGGGGTACAAAACACCCTCAGACCTGATTGATGAGAGACTGATGTTTTTGGAAGGACCATTGTAGAAAACAATTTCTTTAAAAGTCAAATACACCTTATTTATACCTTGCAATTTCAGCATTAGACAGTTACTCAAGATAAATGAAAGTAAGTCCACACTAAAGCCTGTGTATGGCTATTTATAAAAGCTTCATATAAAACAGCCAAATGGCAAAAAAGAAACCTCGCCAATTAGGGGATAAACCCATTAAGATCTGTCTACACAAAGCAATCCTCTGTGATAACAAAAAGCAAACTATTGATGGCTGAATTTCACAACAATATGGCTGAATTTCAAAAGAATTATGCTCAGTGAGAGAAGCTAGATACAAAGAAAACGTTATATTTGAAAGTTTGATCAAGTCTCTTTATCAATAATTCTATTTCTGCAACATTCTTGAGAAGATATCCTGTGTGAATCTATATAGATATATCTAGATTATCTATAACATAGAGAGATAAAGATATGGCTTTAATATAGATATTTGATATAGACATGACTTTAAGATACTACAGATCCATAGGGATAGATAAATATTATAGCTATAGATATAAATATGTTTTACCTTTACTACAGCCATATCCATATCTATCTCTCTATCTCTCTCTGTCTCTCTCTCTCTCTATCATCTATCCATCTATCTATAAATTCACACAGGAGAAGATATAGATATCTTCTTAGATATAGATACAGAGACAGAAAACAGATCAAGAGTTATCAGAGGCTGTGCTTGGAAGGCGTGCTTTCTGCAAAAGGACATAAGTGAGCTTTTTAGGGTAAAAGAGATGTTCTTTACCCACATCGTGGTTGCCATTGTGTAACTGAATGCATTTACCTAAATCTACCACATCAAACATTTGAAAGGGAGGGGTGAATATTGGTTACATCCAAGCCTTGGTAAGTTATATGTTAAAGAAAATATTAATAGTTATTATTGTTGTTATTGAAATGCGTATTGTTGAGCAATTAACAACTAATTATCTTAAGATAGTATTGGGCTTTTTGATGTAATGCTTCAAAATAAATGTTTCTAATAGAATTCATGATTGACACCAGCTGTCATTTAAACTTATGGTAGGTTTGATAAGTGTGTGACCTCTTTGAATGCAAGACTGACTTTTTCAACTCTTATTAAATAGACTTTTTTTCAAGAATTTGCATGTCTAATGTGGGCATCCCTCCTCCTTCTTTTTCCTTTCTTTTGAAGCTTTGAGAGAATGTGAAATTTAGTAACCTCCCACTGATAAAGAAGTTTTTTGTTTAATGCACGTTATAAGATGCCTGGGGCCAGCTTCACCCTATGGGAAGAATAAACACAGTAAGTTGAAATTCTCTTTACTTTTAAGTAGTACTTTTGTTATTTAAAGAAGAAAATTGCTTAGTTATATTTAATAATCTGTACTCAAGGACATATGCGGAGAATAAAATGCAATGAAAAAGTGCAAAATCTGTGACATCATTATATCACATTGTCATTAGGGATACAGGTCTTGACATATTGGAAGCATTTGTTATTTTCAGTGTCAGTTATGGAAAATAGCACTGTCAATCTAGAAAATTTTTGCTGCAATCCCTTTCATAGATATAATAAGTTTCATACTAATGGTTTAACTTTTAAGCACTGTATTAGTCACAGTTGTCCAGATAAATAGAGTCAATAGGGAGTGGAGAAAGAGAGAGAGAGACAGAGAGAGAGAGAGATAAAGAAAGAAAGAGAAAGAAAGAAAGAAAGAAAGAAAGAAAGAAAGAAAGAAAGAAAGAAAGAAAAGAAAAAGAAAAAAGAAAAGGAAGATTTATTTAAGTAATTGGCTCTCTTGATTGAGGAGGGCTGGCAAGTTCAAAGTATGCAGGGTAGACTTGCAGGATTGAGATCCAGGGAAGAGTTGATGTTGCAGCTTCACTTTGAAGACCGTCCTGGAGGCAGAATTCCCTGTTCTTGGAGGTGCAGAGGGGATCAGTCTTTTCTATCAAGACCTTCAACTGATTAGATGAGGCCTACACACATTCTGCAGAGCAACCTGCTTTACTCAATGTCTACTCATTTAAATCTTAATCTCATCTAAAAAGTACCTTCACAAGAGCATCTAGACTGGTGTTTTACCAAATAGTCAAGTTGCCACATAAAATAAGTCCTCACAAACACTTATCATAAATTTGCCAAAATTAACTTACAATGTATGCAGTAGATTTTTAAATAATAATATTATCAATAGTCTACAATTATAAAGTATGAATTTATATTTTTATGAAGACAATTTAGATAAATGTGGTTGCATTTCTAACTTGTCAGCACTGTTCACAGTAGCCAAAAGTTGGAAGCAACCTAAGTGTCCATCAACAGATAAATGGAAAGCATGGAAGGAATTGGAGGTCATTATGCTAACAGAGAGACCTTCTTTATCACTATTTAGCATTGTTCTGCTGACCTTTTGATAATTTCTACATTTTGGTCATAAAGTCTTTTAATCATTGAGTAGGAAATAATCAAAAGTTAGAAGCCTTAGAATATGGAAGTGTGTAGCCTAGAAATACACGTTTGGGTGACTGTTTAATGAGGGCTTGTTTAGAACACTACATAAACATTATTTTTGCCAAATATATATATAATATATATATAATACCAGTAGATAGCAAATATATCTAACTATATATAATAACAGTATAGATTGGTGTGTGTATATATATATATATATATATATATATAAAACCAGTAGGTAGCAAATATATGTATTTATATGTGTGCTATATATAGCAAATATATATTTGTATGGTTGTATGTCTATCTTGCTATATATATGTATATATTTGCTATATAATAGCAAATATATTTGTATATTTGCTATCTACCGGTATAACATATTGCAAATATATCTATATACTTGCTATCTACTGCTCATATATATACTTTATGTTTGTATATAGAGATATATAAAATCAGACTTGTTAAGATGAAGTCCAAAGCGTATACAGAGCAAGGAATGTTTTGATGCATTGCGTAGCTGCTTCAAATTTTATTACAGATTTAGAAAAGTTCAAAGCAAGCATTCACTAAAAGTTTGCATATGACTGCATCGATTTTCCCAGTTATGTTAACATTAATCAGTTGCATTTTTCACACACACACAATCATGACAAACAAATCTTTTCTACTGTTCCACCTTCCATGCACAAGTGTAAGGATGGTTTCATGGAAATAGTTGAAATTCTCAGTTTGCCTGTCCTTTGCACAAACTCTTGGGATTAAGAAAAATCACAACTGTTTCCCTTGGTCCACTTGATTGCCAGGTTTCTTATACAAATAATGCTGTAGGTGGAATGCTGTATTTGGTTAGCTCTGATTCAAAGACTGAGTTTCAGAGCACTTTCCAGCATCTTCAAGACTCTACTTCTATCCCTCCCTGTTTTCTTTCAACAGCCTGAAAAAAAACTAAGAGTTGTAAACTCTAGAGATTTTCAACAGTGGCTGCATTAACATTTTGCACTGAATATTCTTTTGTACTCTAGGAGGTTTAGCAGCATCCCTTGCTTTTACCCAGTAGATCCCAGTAACATCCCATGCCTCCATTGTGACAACCAAAGATGTCTCTGGAATTGCCAAATGTCCCATGGAGGGGAGAAAATCACCCCCAAATCTGAGGTACTATGATGGATGCTACATCAGTTATTTCTTCTAAAATGATTAGACAACAGTCTGTGACAGTCAGTGTATCAGTCCATTTTCTCAGTGCTATAAAGAACTACCTGAGACTGGGTAGTTATGAAGAAAAGAGATTCAATTGACTCACAGTTCCACAGGCGTACAGGAGGCACGACTGGGAAGCCTCAGGAAACTTACAATTATGGTGGAAGGCAAAGGGGACGTAGACATGTCTTACCATGGCGGAGCAGGAGAGAAGGAGATAACGAAGAGGGATGTGCCATACACTTTAAAATAAACCATCAGGTCTCGTGAGAGCTCAATGATTATCATGAGAATAGCGTGGGGGAAAATCCTCCCCCATGATCCAATCACCTCCCACCATGTCCCTCCCTCAACATTGGGAATTACAAGTCAACTTGAGATTTGCGTGGGGACACAGAGCCAAACCATGTCAGTAAGTATGCAAAAATACTTGCTGAATAGTTGCTACTATTTATTAAACTTCTACCATGTCTTCAGGATAGCAATAGATGAAAGCCTCATTTCCATTAGGGGAATGAGAAAACAAGCTTGAGAAAGAAGCTGGTTGCAGAGGCCAGATCTGTATTTTCATTTTCCAATAGAGGAGGTTGAGCAGCTTCTTTCTATGCATGGCTTTAAAATTCCCATGTCATAGTCCCTGAACCAGACCTCAGCCCATTTAATTAGCTTTGGGCACTGCACATCTGCTGGCCCAAGGCCTTTAATAAATAGCAGGTGATGATGATATTTCTGTTGCTTGTGTGGAAGATACAAGGGAACCAATTCTTTCAATGCATGGTTCTGTCCTGGTAACAGAGGCAATTTGAGAGATGCATTAACTTTTTCAGGCCATTAAGGTATTTTATGGGAAATGACTTCGACCGACGGTGCCCCAAATGGTCATCTGGTGGCCTCATCCAGTTAATGCAACTTCCAAAATTACCTCCTCCGCAGGAGTCCATCGGGAGCACTCAAGGTGAGCAGCTGATAACGTCAGAGTGAAGCCAGGGTACACTGTGCATCTGCGTCTTTTTCCAGGCTCTCTCAGGTCCCCAATGGACACAGAGGTGCAGTTGGTCCATCATGCATAGGGGACTCTGCTCCTCAGGACCCACGATGACCCCAGTTCTCTCCCTTGAACCACAATGTCACTGCCCTGCCCTATACAACAATTCTGATATCTGCATCTCCTATGCTCTTGGGAAGGAGGGAGGTGTCAGAATAAAAGTATGTGCTGCAAATTGTGGTGCATCATCATTAAGTATTCATGAATGATGAGATGCTGTTCCATGGGAATTTGAAGACATAGTGATACAGAATTCCTAAAGGATGTGTTTCAGAAAGAAGAAAACATCAAGTAACATTCATATCTTTTGTGCAGACTTCATTGCAGAATTGTACTCACAGAAACAAGGCACTCTTCCTCCATATATTTTTCAGCTTTGAAATCATGCCCTTTAGTTTAAGCAGTCATTTCACCATATCATCAGCAAATTTGCCTTCTTATGGTAGGTCAAGAGTTAAAAGTTAGGGTTGGTATCATTACTCTTAACTACCCTGAAGCAAGGGGCATGGTTCTCTCATATGAATTACCCTTATAAATACATCACTGCATTTCTTTTTAAATGTTCTTTAAAGTGGGTTTCAGGAAATCTTGTAAATAATTCTGCATGCAGAATTCTTCTGGGTGTCTTTTTTTTTTGGTTTGTTTGTTTGTGAGACAGGGTCTCATTTTGTCACCGAGGAGGGAGTGCAGTGGCGAAATCATGGCTCACTGCAGCCTCCACCTCCTGGGCTCAAGTGTTCTTCCCACCTCAGTCCCCCAAGTAGCTGGGACCACAAGGCGAGAGCCATTATGCCCCGCTAATTTTTGTATTTTTTCTAGAAACGTTGTTTTGCCACATTGCCCAAGCTGGTCTCAAATTCCTGAGCTCAAGAGATCCTCCTGCATCAGCCTCCCAAATTGCTGGGTTTACAGGTGTCGTTCACTGTGTCTGGCCATTTATTTTATTTATGTATTTATTTATTTTTTGGCCAGCCTCACCCCCTAGCATAGACACTATAGTTTCAACAATGGAGTATAGTTTTAAGACTAGGTATAGTTTTAACACTAGAGTATCATTTTGCCTGTTTCTAAATCTTGTAGAATTGAAACCATACAGAACATAATTTTTTTGTAAGTGGATTCTTTCATTATGTGCACGATACTCCTTCATTTTGTATGTAGTTGGGTGTAATGTAAAATCTTCTAATATATATGAATTTACAACTGTTTTCCATTCTGATATTGATGGGAGTTTCTGTTGTTTCCTGTGTCTGGTTTCTTTCTGATATATGGCTATTTTGAAGAAGTGCTGCTAAGCAGATTCTTATGCATGTGTTCTGGTAAATGTATGTATGCATTTCTAGTGAGTACATACTTAAGGGTGGAATTTCTGGATCATAACGCATAACAAAAGTTTTACACAGTGCCTGCGCCATATAACACTTCCTCCAGCTATGTAAAAAAGTGGATCTACATTCTCATTAACACGAGATATTTCCTGACATTCTTTTTTAGTCTTTGGTAAGAGTACAGTGGTATTATATTTTGTTTTTAATCCCATTTTCTTAATAATGAGTAACGTTGAGAACCTGATTACAGTTTTGTTGTTCATTTAAATGTTCTCAGTAAAATTAAAATGTCTGTTTTTCATGAAGTGTTTAATAGAGGGTGATGGATCAATAGATGGATGGATGAATAGACAGAAAGGCAGACAGACAAATAGAAGAGATGGATATAGATAAATGATAGCTGAATAGATGAATAGATCAATTAGATAGATAGATGATAGGTAGATATAACTGATAGATTATATAGATAGATGATAGAGATGATAGATAAACATGATAAATAGATGATAGATAAATATGATAGATATGAATCCTTTGTTGGATATATTTATTGTACTTATATTTTTCATTCAGTGGATTCTATTTTTAATTCCTTCATGGTATCTTTTGTTAGATGGAAGAGTTTAATTTTGTTTTATTCCAATTGATCAATGTTTCCTTCTATAGATAGAAAGATTTTATCCTAGATAAATATTTTTGCTTAATTAGTGTCATGAAGATATTTTCTGTTTTTTTCCTAAAATCATTATTATTTCATATTTTGCATTTAGGTGTACAATACATCTAGAAAGAATTTGTGTAAATGATATTAACTGTCAGTAAAGATGCGTATTTCCTCATACAGACGTCCAATTGAACTAGCACCATTTATTGTAAAGACCGTATTCCATATTACAGAGTTATGTCTGGTACTGCATATCTTTGAGTATTGTTCTTCAGTTTCAAGATATCATAGCTATGCATTTTCCTTTATATTTCCATAAAAGTTTTGCTATCACTTTGTCGGTACATATTAGATTGTATATATTAGTAACAAACTATTGAGATTTTTATAGTGATCATGCTAAATCTATAAATTTGATAAGAAATGACATCCTTATTCGCGAACATGGTACATTTTTCTGATTTTGATTTTTAATTCCTCAAAATAATATTTCGCAGTGTAGAGTGCAAATGACTAGCACATCTCATTAAAATTATTTTCAAATATATGATATGTTTGATATTTTAACAAATTTTTTCACTATTGAATTTATATTGACTTGCTTTTCTGCCATATAAAAATTTTTATATTGCTTTGTGCCTGGAAACTTTTCTAAATTTTTTAAAATGGTATATCTATAGAGTCTTTTGAATTTTCTATGTGGGCAATGATGGCTTCTGTGAATAATAGATTTCATTTTGAAACACATATAAATATACTAGTTCCGAATAAGATAAGTATTCTTTTTATTAATTCAGAAATATTTCTATTATATATTCATTCTGATGCCATATATATATGCACACGTATATATACATATACACATATATATGACTTGTGTGTGTATCTGCAGATCAGAAGTTCTGTATTACAACTATTCAGCTGGATCATGTGTCGTGGAGGCACATAAGCAGTCATTGAAATTGCATGTCAATACTGTCTCAGGGTGTGGCTTTTTTCTAATAAAACTTTTTTTTTTTTTCGCAGAAACAGGCAGGGAGCTGGCCTGAGGCCTATAGTTTGCCCAATTTTGGCTTAAACCCACTGATATAGTACAAAAAAATTAGTCTCCAAAAATCAGTCCAATGTGCTTGCATAATAAAGCAAACTATGAAAATAAGATGAAATCAATTAAATGGACAGAAACAGAGAAAATATTTGAAATCCAAATTTATTCTGAAAAAATTTTATATAACTATGGTTTCATTGATCATGATAAATATATACACGCCAACAATTAGCAATATCAGAAGGGAAACACAGGCTATCTTTGCAGATCCTACATGCATTAAATACACTAAATAATCAAATGTGATGACCTACATGAAACACACACCTTTTAAACAGTTGTCAAAATAATTTCAGCACATGCATCAAATCAAGCCCATGGTCCATTTTTGTTTGCTCCTTGAGCTAATGATGGTTTTTGCCTTTTGGATAAATTATATACAAAAAGAGAGAAAGAAAGGAAGAAAGAAATATGCATATATGACCCAGACCATATTCAGCCCGAAAAGCTCACCTCTGCTTTAAAACCATCAAATTATCAAAGAAAGATTCTATAAGAAAGAAAAACTCTTACACACTATTCATAGGAATGTCAGTTAGTACAGCCACTATGGACAACAATACAGCAGTTCCTCAAGAAACTAAGAATGGAACTACCATTTGATTCAGCAATCCTACTACTGGCCATTTATCAAAATAATAAGAAACAATTATGTCAAAGGACTACCTGCACTCTCATGTTTATTACAGCACTATTCACAAAAGCAAAGATATAGAATCAACCTATGTGTCCATCAGTGAGTGAATGGATAAAGAAAATGTTGCGTATGTACACATGGAATACTATTCAGCCGCAAAAAAATGGATTCTGGTCCTTGGCAGCAACATGGATGAACCTACAAGATACTATGTTAAGTGAAATAAACCAAGCACAGAAGGGCGAATGCTGCATGGCCTCACTTATATGGGGAAACTAAAAAAGTTGAATTCATAGAAGCAGAGAATAGAACAGTAGTTACCAGAGACTAGGCAAGAGAGATGGGAAGGAGAGAGATTGGTCATTGGGTACGAAGTTACAATTAGACAGGAAAAATAAGTCCTGCTGTTCTCCTGCACAGTAGGGTGACTATAGTCCACAGTAATGCATACTGTACTTCAGTATATCTAGAATAGGGCCGGGTGGGTGGCTCATGCTTGTAATCCTAGCATTTGGGGAGGCTGAAATGGGTGGATCACTTGAGGTTAGGAGTTCGAGACCAGCCTGGCCAACAGTGCAATAGTTATTTCTTTGCAAAGAGTAATATAACATAAACTTCCCATAAGACTATCCCAGAAATAGAGATGGCCCCATTAATAAACTGAGAAACCAAAGGTAACATTGTTTTACACTAAGCTATATTAAAAGAACCCATGTACAAATACATGCTTATTTAATAAAAATCTAGATGACATGGGCAAATTCTTTTATAATGTAATAAAAAATAACAATTAAAGAGTAGAACCTCAAGGCTGGGCGCAGTGGCTCACACCTGTAATCCCAGAACTTTGGGAGGCCGAGGCAGGTGGATCACCCGGGGTCAGGAGTTCGAGACCAGCCTGGCCAACATGGTGAAAAACCCTGTCTCTACTAAAAAATACAAAAATTAGCTGGGTGTGGTGGCACGGTCCTATAGTCCCAGCTACTCAGGAGGCTGAGGCAGGAGAATCGCTTGAACCTGGGAAGTGGAGGTTGTAGTGAGCTGACATCGCACCACTGTACTCCAGTCTGGGTGACAAAGTGAGACTGTGTCTCAAAAAAAAAAAAAAAAAAAAAACTAGAAAAGGAAATTTGGAATGACAAGTATTGGAGGTGATGGATGTGCTAATTACCCTGATTTGATCATTACACAATGTCTATATGTGTGAAAACATGACACTGTACCCCATTAATATGTCCAACTATTATTTGTTAATTAAAAACAAAATAAAACTTTTTAAAGCCTCCCCAAAAGAATCTTCAGGGCAGGATAAATGGAAAGAATAAAATTTAATAGCCAGTATCCTTGTCTCATTTCAGATATTCATGAAACAGCTTTCACTAATAAATTATTAAGAATAATTTTAGTCTTACTGGTATTGGAAATATAGTTTGTCTGCTGAAAGGGGTGTTCTCATTCATAGCATTGTGAAGAGTTTTATTAGAAATCAGTAATGGGTCTTATCAAGTGCTTTATCTAAACTAATAAGATGATCATATAGTTGTTTATTCCGTTGTGCAGGGAATTATATTGAGGATTTTCAAATGTTAAATCAACCCTGTATTTCTGCAATAAACCTCAGTTAAACAAGATGCATTATTTATCTTGTGTACCATAGATTTAGTTTGCTAATATTTTATCTACATTTGCCTTTCTGGATATGGTAGATATTGTATTTAATTCAATTTCCAGATTTGTTATTAGGTTAATGCTGTTCTCATAAAATGATTGGGAAGGTTTTCTTTCTTTTTTCATTCTCTGCAAGAGTTTGTTTATGCTGTTTCTTCAGAAAATTTTTGGATGAATTCAGTATTGTGTCCATTGTGTTTGGAGATTTTTTTGTGAAAGATCTAAAATAGTGAATAATTTTAAAAAGTTAATAGGGGTTATTGAGTTTCTACTCTTTGTTTTTTGTTGTTGTTGCTGTGTTTGTTTGAGACAGTTTCTCTCTTGTTGCCCAGGCTGGAGTGCAATGGCATGATCTCAGCTCACTGCAACCTTTGCCTCCCAGATTCAAGCAATTCTCCTCCCTCAGTCTCCCGAGTAGCTGGGATTACAGGCATGCACCACCACGCCCGGCTAATTTTTTGTATTTTTAGTAGAGACCGGGTTTCACCATGTTGGCCAGGCTAGTCTCGAACTCCTGACCCCGGGTGATCCACCTGCCTCGGCCTCCCAAAGTTCTGGGATTACAGGCGTGAGCCACTGTGCCCAGCCTTGAGGTTCTACTCTTTGTTATTTTTTGTTACATTATAAAAGAATTTGTCCATGTCATCTAGATTTTTATTAAATAAGCATGTATTCGTACATGGGTTCTTTTGATATAGTTTAGTGTAAAACAATGTTACCTTTGGTTTCTCAGTTTATTAATGGGGCCGTCTCTATTTCTGGGATAGTCTTATGGGAAGTTTATGTTATATTACTCTTTGCAAAGAAATAACTTATTGCACTGTTGATTCACACTATTATTTGTACTGCTTATTATTTGTTTAATGTCTCCTGTGAAGTACAATATATATTCATATTCTCCCTTTTGCTTTGTTTGCATTCTATTTGCTGGAATTTCTTCCACATGCATGATTTAGATAATTCATACTTGTTTTTCAACTTTTCTTTTTTCTCATGTATGTATTAACATCCATACATTTTCACTAAATTTAATTGGAACTTCATAACACCTGCTTGGACACAGTTTATTTTTTATTATTATATAGTTCTAAGATTTTTTTCTAAATTGCAATGTAATTTCTTCTTTGACCAGTAAGTTATCTGGAAAAGTATTGCTTAATTTTCAAATAATTGGGTATTTTGTTTTGTCCAGTTGATTTCTAAATTAATTTTACTGAGACCAGGGACCATTCACTGTAAATTCAGCACTTTGAAAATTGCCTTAACTTAAATTATGTTCCAGCATATTATCAAATCGGGCAGACGTTTCAAGTATTGTTAAAATGATTGCATACTAACCAATTTTATTAATTGCATTGTTAAAGTTGTCTTTATCTTACTAGGGTTTTTTTGCTAAATTTATATCAGTTTCTGCGTTCAGTATCACTCACTCTGATTTTGGATATCTCTATCTTTTCCTTTGTTTCTGTCAATCATATTTTTGGAGCTTTGTCATTTACATACATATGCATTAAAATCATTATGTCTGTAATGGATTTCTTTATGAAACCTTATTTTTTGGCAATTCTGCTTTCTAGTCTACATAGAATAACATTAGGATAATTATTCCAATGTGGCTTGGTTAATGTTTACATGATATTAAACATATTTTTCTATTCTTCTACTTAAAATATTCTGTTACCTCTGTGATTAATATGCTTCTCTAGTAAGTAACATATAATAATATTTTACTTTGTAATCTAGTCTGAAAATATTTCAAATATTGAAATATTAGATGACTAACATCTAGCATAATTACTGACATATTTGAACTACACATATGCCATACGTATTGTATTACTATTTCTTTTTTCTATTATTTGTTTTATTGTAGTATTATTGTTTTTTCCCGCCTGTGCTTTGTTTCTTCTGCTGCTGCCATACCATCTTTCAATAATTTTCATTTTTTTCTCAAAGTTCCTATTCATATTTTTTCAGCCATTTACTAGTTTGTTTTGCAGGGGTTTTACCATTATTTAACTAAATATTATTGAAATTAAAATGTACCTTCTTATGTTGCTGAAGTCAACATAAGAATTTTATGTCAACATAAAAATTATAAATTTATAATTTTTCCCACTTCCCTGAACTTGCATGGATTTAGAACACTTCGACTTAATAAACCTTAATCTATTCTTCTATCATCATGCATTTTTAAAGAGAAATTTAACTCACAAACCATAAATGTCACTATTTCAAATTGCACAATTTAGTAGCTTTTACTATATTCACAATGTTGTGCAATCAGCACCGCTCTCTAGTTCCAGAACACTTTTCATTATCCCAAAGAGAAACCCAATAACCGTTAGCAGCCAATTCCCATTTACTTTTCCCCAGTCTCTGGTAATCAGTAATCTACTTACTGTCTGTGGATTGGCCTTTCCTGGACATTTCGTATAAACAGAATCATGTAATATATGGCCTTTTGTGATTTTCTTCTTTTGCCTCATATAGTGTTTTCAAGTTTCATCCATGTTGTAGCATGTATTGGTGCTTTGTGCCCATGTATAGCTGAATAATATTCCCTTGCGTGGACAGACCCCCTTTTGTGTGGGCATTCATCCATCAATAGACACTTGAGTTGTTTCTACTTTTTGGGTCTCATGAACAATGCTGCTTTGAACATGTGTGTAAATCTTTTGAGTGGATACTTTCACTCTTCTTTGAGTAAAACTGCTTGTTCATGGGGTAACTTTATATGTAACACTAGTTCTGAATTTTTACAACCTGATGGTGAGCAATGGAGGAGGTGAAAGTATTGGGAAGGACTATGAGGCCAGAAACCACCACTATTCAACATAAACTCAAGTATTTGACTGGAAGAACAGAAATGGGTCATGCTACCTATCCAAGTTGACTTTTTCAATCTGTTTCTACTAACAAGGAGTTCTGCATTTTTCTTTTTCTTCTAAGTTTTATATATATATATATATATATATATATATATATATATATATATCCTAACGAACATGTTCCTATATACATAATAACATTACTCTCAGGAATGAGAGCAATGTTTTTTGTTTTTCATTATAGGTTTAAACAATTATAATCATGACTGTATATTGATATTGATATATAGATATTAAATATACAATCATAATTATATAATTGATTATATCAATTATAATCATGACTTGATATTTCTATGTATTTCTTTTATCCAAATCACTGACTATAATTTAAAAATGAATTGTTTCTTAGATGATCTTTTTACATTTTCTAGGAATACTCCTTTATCATGTTCAAATATTTGGCATCTATAGCTTAGAGACAGATATTAATCAGTGATGAATGTGACATAGTTTTTATTTGCATCCATATTAAGCCAGATTGCTTGAATTAATTCACTAAATCATTAGTCTCATTGGTACCAAAGACATAGCAAATACATTCCCAGAAATATAGATAGAACCTCAAACACACACACACACACACACGTACACATAAACACTCAATCCATTATACATATGTTAAAGTAGTTGTATGAATTCTCTTTTTTTTGCCTAAATATTTTAATTAGGTAATGCTTAATTTGTTTTGTACAAAGTGATGATAGATCAGTGATTAAACTCATAATTCTATGACATACACAAGTGACCCTTTTAAACACCAATAGATACAGACATAGATATAATTAATTAGGTATTACAACTAAGAACACCCATGATGGGTTCAGAGAGAACTTGGCTCCACCTTAAATTCATGCACATTATGTACTCATTTCTAGTTATTAATTCATTTCCAAATCTCCACATGTTAAAAACAAAAACACAATAACAAGTTTCTGTTTTATCTTTTCTTTGTGTCATATAACTTCTCCCTCTGGAATCAAGTCACTTCTTATCCTATCATTCAAGCATCAGGACATCAAGATTGTTTAATAAATCATTAAAATTTGATTCCAAATTAATTCTAGAAATTAATTTTATTAGAAATTAAAATTTTTTATTAGAAATTTCTCATTCTGGATCTGAGTAGACGTTTTAAAAATGTGACCATATTTTATTTAAAATATGACTATTATAGCTAATTGATTTTTTTTTTTTTTTTGAGACAGAGTTTCACTCTTGTTGCCCAGGCTGGAGTGCAATGGCATGATCTCGGCTCACTGCAACCTCTGCCTCCCGGGTTCAAGCGATTCTCCTGCCTCAGCCTCCCGAGTAGCTGAGATTACAGGCCCCCACCACCACGTCCAGTTAATTTTTGTATTTTTAGTAGAGACAGGGTTTCACCATGTTTGCCAGGCTGGTCTCGAACTCCTCACCTCAGGTAATTCCACCCGCCTTAGCCTCCCAAAGTGCTGGGATTACAGGTGTGAGCCACTGTGCCTGGCCCTATTGATATCTTAATATTTTAAATGAGCCATTATCATTCTTTCTTTATATCTGTCTGATGAGGTATGCCTTTTAGGTTGTTAAAAATGGTCTGTACTCTCTAAGTAATAATGTATACCCTGACTGTAAATCAAGTCTCACTGAATGAGCTACATTTAGGCTAAATAAATACATAAGGTCCTGGGAGTTCAATTACAATATAATGCAGATTATCTGGCCCAATCGCTGATCGTAATTTACAAGACAGTGATTAGAAATCAAAAGCAAACATGTTGTAATAATTAAATTTTAAATGGTTTTAACAATTTTTAACTTCCATTTTGATTATGTTTTAAATAGAATTGTCCATTTAACTATGAGTGGATTGCCATGCTTGCTTTTATGAACTTTTATCCTGAAAAGAAGTTTAAAACAGACATCCCAAAAATGGAGTCTGGGACAAAAACCTCCAGATTGGGGTAGGTTTTAGATGAATGATTAAGAGCAAAATATCAGCTAAACTTTAATGGCAGGTGACAAATGAGTACAACTTAAAATTGTTCTTGTCAAGTTCATATATAGCTCATTACTTTCTAGCCTTTATTTTTCCCCTGCCAGATCTTGAAGAAAAAGCTTAATTTAAAAATGGCATGGATAATTTTGTATTCATTCCTATTACCATTTCACTCTGTAAAACCATTGATTTATTCTTTGCTCTGCTTTTCAAAAATTATTCTTTAAAAATCATTTTATAGGCTACTTAAAAGTTATCACAACTCAGTGCTATTTATAAGATACACAGCAGCCTTAGATAGAGATGAAAATTCTCTTAGTTTTTATTAGATTGAAGGAGTAACTCCACACTGAGACAGATGCTGTAATTCAAAGCAGTCCCTTGAGCTATGAAAACTTGTATGACACGAAACCATTAAAAACTCAAAGTACTTTTGAAACTTAGAAAAATTTTCTTTTTTTTTTTGCCAGGCTTGGTGGTATGCATGTGTTGTCCTAGCTATACAGGAGGGAGGCTGAGGCTGGAGGATTGCTTGAGCCCAGGAGTTCAAGACCAGCCTACACAGCGTAGTAAGAACCTGTCTTTAAAAAAAAAAAAATTAAAAGCAACAAAACTTTTGATTTTTGTATGATGACGTTAGTATGCTGACTTACAAGAGTAGATCATTCTAATATGTATGATATAGGCTTTCAAAGCTGGTACTGTTCTATGCTTCAAATATTATTTTCATTCATTGGGTCTCATGAGATTTCATCGCTGAGTTGTAAATCAATAATCATAATGTTGAGAGGAAGGGATTACAAGATAGCTCTTCAAAGTCATCTTTGCATTTCATGTTAAACGTCATTCCCTTTTGGACTACAATGAAAAACACTGAGTTTGTTTACTTTGAAAATGAGCCTTAGTCTATGAATGCCTGGGTAGGGTCAAGAATGAAAAATGAGAGGAACAGAGAAGCATCAGGCAGATAAAAAGATAAATCTCACAAAACTTGCTATTTTTAAAAAGCATCATTCTTATTTTGAAATGAACAAAATGGGGACAAAATCAGAGTAATGGAATAGTAGGATGTCTTATGCACAAAAGCAATACATTTCAAGGATGATCTAAAACAATTTATTAGTTATAGGAAGAAATATACCTGAAAAGTGCAAAAACAAATTGGGCTTGGCCTCTTGTCACTGAAATGATCTACTAAATCTAACAGCATCTATGTTCCTTTAGCCATTGTGTATATTGTATACAAATGTGAAACCATAACACATATTTTACTTATAATTTCATATAAATAACTGGCTATAAAGGCTTGCATGTCATTTCTGTAGACCTTATAAGTCTAACTCAAAGGAATTTTCCAAGAAAAATGTTGAGATATATGGTTATACATTTGCATATATAATTATATGCATATGCCATATATATGTATGTATATGAATAATGAACACATATGTAATTTGACATTAATTTCTCTAAAATACAGTACTCAGGGATTACTAATTTTTATAGGTTTCTTAAAAAGTAGTTGTAAGTTTTGAAACTCCATGTTCTATATGGTTATTCAGTTATTTTATGACTATTTATCAGACATTCTTTTCCCATTAAATTTCTTTGGCATTCTTGCCAAAAATCAGTATACTATATAAATGAGGATCAATTTATGTCCTCTTTATTTTTATCCAGTGGTAATTTGCCTTCGTATAGGATAATAACAGGCCCTCTTAATTCCTGATGTTGACAGTAAATTCTGGAATTACACAGCCTCTTACATATGCAATTCTTTTTCAACATCACGTGCCTCTTCTTGGTCCTTACATTTCCAGATAATACTTAGATTACACTTGACCATTTCTGCTTCAAAAGCCTGGCAGTATAATGAGGAAAATTGCATTAAATATATCAATCAATTTGAGAAGGTTTTGTATTTAACAAAGTTAGGTCTTCTAATCCATCCATACACATGGCATATATTTCGATTTATCTCAGCCTTCTTATTTTCTTAGAGCCATGCTATGTGGATTTCAGTGGAGAGATCTTGGATAACTTTTTTTAATATGCTGAACATTTTTTGTTTTTATGCTAAGGTGAAAGTATTTTTTTAAAGTTTTACTTACAATTGCTAGCTGCTAGTAGGTAGAAAAAACGATTTATTTATATTGACTCTGTAAATTGCAACCTTGCTAAGTTCATTTAATGGTTCTGTTATTGATTTTGCACGTTCATTAGGATTTTCTGCATTTGAAAAGCATATTGTCTTTGGATATAGACAATTTCACTCATTGTTTTTTAATCTTTATGAAATGTGCTTGTCTTTCTTGGGTCATTGCAGTGGCTGAGACTTCCAGCACAATCTTGAAGAAATGAGGTAAGAGTGCATGTCCATGCTGAGCTCCCAATCTCAAAAAGGCAGTGTTCCATATTTCACTAGAAAGTACAATGTTAGTGTAAGTTTTTAAATTAGGTGGCACTGATCAAATTAAAGAAATTCCAGGCTGGATTATGGGCTCACACCTATAATTCTAACACTTTGGGAGGCTGAGGCAGGAGGATCACTTGAGCCCAGGAGTTCAAGACCAGCTTGGGCAACCTAGTAAGACCCTGACTCTACAAAAAATTTAAAAATTAGTTGGGGATGGTGGCACACACCTGTAGTCCCAGCCACTCAGGAGGCTGAGGCTGGAGGACTTCTTGAGCCCAGGAGTTGGAGGCTGAGGTGAGTTATGATCACACCACACACCACTGCACTACAGCCTGGGCGATGGAACGAGATCCTTTCTAAAAAAAAAAAAGAAGAAGAAGAAGAAGAAGAAGAAGAAGAAGAAGAAGAAGAAGAAGAAGAAGAAGAAGAAGAAGAAGAAGAAGAAAGAAATTTGCATTATTCTTACTGTATGTGGAGATTTTATCTTTAATATTTTTGTATCCACTTTGGTACGAAATTATCATTCTGTAATTTACTCTTCTTTGTGGTATCTTTGTCAGGAGTTGCTATTAAAATTACGTTGACATAAAATAAGTCTCTGAGTGTTCCTTCCCTATTTTCTGAAATAATTTTTGAAGATGTATATAATTTCAGCAAAAATTGCCAGTGTCAGGAAAATCATTCTGAATCTCTAAATCACTTAAGACATGGGTAAGCACATGGAAAATTATGCTGGGTTATGAGACCTTCCCAATACAAATGAAATCCAGCAAAAGAGATATTTATATTCTAATGTAGTTTCATTGTGGCTGTCTTCTGAGCATGGCCCAGGCTTCTGCTTCTACAGAATCTCTCTTTAGCCTTCAGTCTCCTAATGCAGTTTGTTTAATAATTAATTAGACATTCTGGATGTCCAGGGATGTGACATAGTTGAGTGGTTAAACACATGGAGTTCAGAGATAGAAAGGGAAAGTTTCAAAACCTAGTGTGTCCCTTTGCTAGCTATATTGTCCTGGAAAAGTTATTTAAACACTCTAAGTTAAAGTGGCACTGTCTTTAACACTGGCCTAATAATACCTTCTCAGTGGATTATAATATAAACTGAGTGTGTTAATGCTTACTAAACACAGTTCACAGCCCTTCCCATGGTGAAAGACGGTACTTCTTGCAATTTGGTTCATATTCAGCTGTTTTGATACAGCTATTTGTCTTAGACTTCTTATACTACCCTTACTTTCTGCACAGATTTCTTGTAACAAATAGGTAATTTTATTTATTTATTTTTATTTTTATTTTTTTGAGACGAGTCTCTGTCGTCCAGGCTGGAGTGCAGTGGTGGGACCTTGGCTAACTGCAACCTCTGCCTCCTGGGTTCAACCGATTCTTGTACCTCAACCCCCCAAGTAGCTGGGATTACAGGCGTGTGCCATCAGGCCCAGATAATTTTTGTATTTATGATAGAAATAGAGTTTCACCATGTTGGCCAGGCTGGTCTCAAACTCCTGACCTCAAGTGATCCGCCCGCCTCAGCCTCCCAAAGTGCTGGGATTAAAGGAGTGAGCCACTGTGCCTGGCCAACAAAGAGGTAAATTAAAATTGCATTAAATATATCAATTTAAAGTGTTTAAGCATGTGTAAGTGTTTCCTGTTTCATCAATACTCAATCTCCTTAGTCCCAAATGAAACAATATGACAAAGTCCAACAATAGCTTCATATAATGAAGTAAAATTAATTATGTTTGAAAACAAAGATAGGCAACAGGGCCAATGCCTTTATAAAATACCTTTGGAATCTGGATTCTGAATGTTATTTTGTGAAACTGTAGTCACCGCTTAAGAAACGTAGTAGCGGTTGCTATTGCTGCCTATTACAAAAACACATGGATCCAATGTAGAAACAAGACACTAAAAGCTACATTTAATATAATTTCAATTGCTAAAATTGGCCTTGTCAAGAACTTGAGTGATCTAAGTTGTATGCATGTCCTTATAGGTCTATAAACCTATTTCTCAATTAAAGAAGAAAGTCGACTGGTTCTTCTTTTCAGTCTTCCCACGTTGACAAGTGAAGTCAAGCATGATATTATCCCTGTTGTTTTGCTTTTCTTTTCTGCAAATATGTTTTCCAATAAATTCTAAAGCAAGTGGTGAGGGAGGCTGACTTCAGCTATTTTATAAAGAGTCTCATAACTTATGTTTAATGTGCTGCCAAATGACTTTTTATAAGTGAACAGAAGTTAACTCTTCTGCAATAGTTTCTGCTGGTTATAAAACATCTTCAATTGCACACTTAACACCAACCAACTCATCTTTATTTAAAGAATGCATTCAAGGCTGGGTGTGGCTGCTCACACCTGTAATCCCAGCAGTTTGGAAGGCTGAGGCAGGAGGATTGCTTGAATCCAGGAGTTCAAGACCAGCCTGAATTACATAGCAAGACCCTGTCTATGCAAAAAATTTTTAAAAATTAGGCGTGATGGTGTGTCCTTATAGTCCCAGCTACTTTGGAGGCTGAGATGGGAGGATTGCTTGAGCCCAGGAGGTCATGGCTGCAGTCAGCTATGATTATACCATTTCACACATTGTACTCCAGCCTAGGCAACAGAGCAAGACCCTGTCTAAAAAATAATAATAAAAATAAATAAATAAAAGCATTCACCCC
The DNA here is from genome assembly GCF_028858775.2 of Pan troglodytes. Taxonomy (NCBI): domain Eukaryota; kingdom Metazoa; phylum Chordata; class Mammalia; order Primates; family Hominidae; genus Pan; species Pan troglodytes. The sequence continues at coordinate 5,075,614 of NC_072421.2, read as the reverse complement.
TTGACTGTATTTGTCCGTCTGTCTGTCTTGTTTTTAAAGAGACACATTGACAAATTTATAAATGCTGATTTGACTGATATTGATGAGGTTGCCCTGACAACTCTAAAAGCACTGAAAATGCACTGACCCACAGAGCTTCTGTCCTGTTACTTTCCAGCCCTGTAGGACTCTGAAGAGTTCACCCATTAGTTCCCCTGTCTGAGGCAATAACCTCTGAAAATTCCCCCTCATCGATGGGAAGCCATCCTCTTGCCATGCATTTGAAGTCTCTCCTGGTTTCCTCTTAGCACTTGAAAGGGACTTGGGTCTTCTTTGAACTTTACTCCCATTGGTCTTCCCATCAATTATATTCTCCAGGGCATCTTTCGTGACTCAATCCTGCATTCACACTATTTTTGTCTCTGGTCAACATTATCAGCCTTTATTACTTCAGCTTTGTAGCTATCCTGGGTTGAAGAGTGCACTCCTAAACTTCATGTGCTCTGGGAACCTCAGAATGTGACTTTATTTGGAAATAGGGTCTTTGCTGATGCAATTAAGATCTTGAGGTAAACTCGTGGGCCCTAAATCCAATGACTGGTTTCATGACACAGAGACAAGAGAAAGAAGAACATGGGAACATGGAGGCAGAGATTGGACTGATGCAGCCACATGCCAAGGAACACCTGCAGCCACCAGAAAATGGAAGATGCAAGCAGCAGCCTCCCCTAGGGCCTTCCATGGGAGCATGACCCGAAAGACACCTTGATTTTGAGCTCCTCAGTTTATTGCAATTTATTCAAGCAGCCCTGGGAAACTAACCCTCTAGCTAGCTCAGCATTCACTTTCTCTATTTCCATCTTCCATTACTCTCTTGAGCTCCAGACCAAAATTTGAACTCTACTCAAAGGATTAAAAGCATCTCAAATTAACATTTTTTTTTTACTTTTATTTTTGGTTCAGTGGTCCATGTGCAGGTTTGTTATGTAGATAAATTGAACATCACCGGGGTACAGGGTACAGATAATTTTGTCACCCAGGTAATAAGCATAGTATCTGATAGGTAGTTTTTCCATTCTCTCCTTCCTCCCTTCTTCCACCCTCCAGTAGTCCCCGGTGTCTGTTGTTCCCTTCATTGAATTCGTGTGTACTCAATGTTTAGCTCCCACTTATAAGTGAGAGCATATAGTGTTTGGTTTTCTGTTCCTGTGTTACTTTGCTTAGGGTAATGGCCCTCAGCTCCATTCATGTTGCTGCAAAGGACATGATCTCATTCTTGTTTATAGCTGTGTAGTATATATGTGTATATGTACCAGATTTTCTTTATCCAGTCCACTGTTGATGGGCATCTAGGTTGATTCCACATCTTTGCTATTGTGAATCTTGCTGCAGTGAACATATGCATGCGTTGTCTTTATGGCAGAAGGATTTATATTCCTTTGGCTATATACCCGATAATGGGATTGGGTCTGATTAACATTCCTAAAGCAAGAGGCATCTTCCTCCTTATCCCAAAAACTGTGTGTTCCTTCAGGGCTTTCTATTTGTAATACTTTTCTTAATGCAGTTTGGAATCCAAGCTAAAACCTCAGCAGAGACTCTGTCCTCATTCTATACTCATATTTATTTGGACCCCAAATTCCAGGGATTCTTGCTTCATAGCTTTCCTCATTTAGATCCCCTCTTTTTCTTGACCATTGCAATTGATCAAGATCACATCAATACTTAAAGAGTGCCACCCCCGGCCGGGCACAGTGGCTAATGCCTGTAATCCCAGCACTTTGGGAGGCTGAGGGGTCAGGAGTTCGAGATTAGCTTGGCCACCATGGTGAAACCCCGTCTCTACTAAAAGTACAAAAACTAGCTGGGTGTGGTGGCAGGCACCTGTAATCCCAGCTACTTGGGAGGCTGAAGCAGGAGAATCGTTTGAACCAGGGAGGCGGAGGTTGCAGTGAGCCGAGATCGCGCCATTACACTACAGCCTGGATGACAGGGTGAGACTCCGTCTGAAAAAAGAAAAAAGAGTACCACCCCCTAAAAAATATCATCTCTGCATTTTAATCATCCTGCCTGCTGCCAGCACACCCCTCCGCAGGCCAGCCCCTTACTGCCCAGAGGAGAAAGTAGAAACATTTTGCCATGTTATATACACAAAAGCCAACAGGTTCTGCTGCCTGACCAATTTTGGGGTCTTGAGTTTTCTTGCTTTGCTTGAGGTTCATGCTGGAATATTCCATCACTCTAATTTGCTTCCAGTCTCCTAAAGAACCCAATCCTTTGCTCTAGCTTTTAAAAATTATATTATTATCAGAAAGTTCCCTTTTTTTCTGGTCCAAACTTCAAAATTCTTAAAGTCCCACCTCAAATGGCATCTCTTTCTTCAAAGTCTTCCCAACTCAACCTCTGTGAGAAAATATCTGATCTCTTTCTACTCCTTTGGACCCAATATTCATTTTTCATTTAGCCTTATCCTTGATTTTTCTATTGAGAGCCCTTACACACTCTTCACTCAGTCGTAATCTAAAATCTCTTGCAGGAAAAGAACTCAGACTCATTCATACGTGTTCCCTTGGTGCTCGGCTTAGTGCCAGAGAGTGAACAGATACTAAATGTTTCTGAATCAAAGAGACTCATGCGAGAGTCAGACCACATCTCTGAAATCCAGTTTTCAGTGCAACAAACTATGATTTAATTGCTTTGACCTGGCAGGAAGGAATATTTCCTTTAAACCTCAAACACAGAAGACCTCAAAATTAAAGCTCTTCAAACGCATAAAATGCCTCAGCAATATAACAAACTCAGGGTGATGAGAGTTTTATGAAGAGTCAGAAGAATCATCAGAAACAGAGGGAGTAGATTCTAACATGTGAGGAAGGCTGTGTTATGTAACGTATGGAACATTGGCGGACTTTCAGCTCCTTGGCTGTTCGTCTTTGCCTGTGCTGGGTCTCCACATTCTCCTTTTAATTGGAATGTGTATTTGAACAGAAAGTCATTAGAATAGCAACCTGTAGGCTTTGTATGCAAGCCAGTGGTTTTCTTGCCAATTTTACTGCTGAACACTTAAACTTCTAATGGAGAAAAATACTTCTCACTGTGGTGCGAAGTAAGCTATCATAAAGAATAGGTCATTAGTGGTGGCAGTTTCTAGGAGCCGGTGGTTATTATCCAAGAATAGAAGATGCTGAGGAAGCCGTGATGGTCTTTAAGGGAACTTATTATTCTCAGTCTGCCACACAGCCAGACTGCCACCTCCAGAACTGTGTACAAAACATCCACCCTTTCTATTTCAATAAAGACAACAAAACACCAAAAGTAGAGCCAGGATTCTTTTGCCAAACCACAAGACTTCTTCACGTCTATGTTTTAAAAAGTATTAGACAGAGGAACATTACGTTCCAGAGAGAATCTCCAAGGCTGAATGCCAGTTCATTATTTTTACCATTCTACCATCATAAAAAAAAAAAAAAAACAGTGCCTGCTGTTAATATGCTATTGACAGACAGTCGGTGCCAGAAATAACCCTGATGTGAAATTGATGCTCATGTATTATTCATGGTGTCTGGTTTATATTATTTCTGGCACTCATGAGAAAGCAAGGATCATGGCTCCTCTGTAGAATAATTTGGGACTCTTCAAACTCAAAGGATACCTGAGAGAACAATGTCAAACACCGAAACACAAGCAGAGGTCTGATGGAGTTGTGCGCTTGTCAAAAGAAAAAGAAAAAAAAAAGCAGGAAATGTACTCATTATGCTAAGTTGCTAGATGAAGCAGGAAGGGGCGTACTGTTCCTTGCTCCTCTTAAAAATATCCAAAGGGACAGGGAGGTTTACCATAATGATGTCAAAAAAAAGCCCTGATATACCCCTATAACAATGTTACTTTGACGGTCATCTAGAAAATGCACCAAAGCACTAGATGTCAGCCAGGAGTGCAGCACGGTGAAAACAGAAAGGGCTCAGGCTTGGTTTCAAAGACCACATGGGTGAGCCACTACTTGCATGACCTTGAAAAATCCCATCACCTGCTTCCTCATGTGGAAAACTGGGGAAACGGTCGTACCTAGCTGGGCTGATAGATGGTTTAATGGGGCACCTAAGTTAGTACTGGGGAAATTGCAGGTAATAAATGGCCATCTCTCTTCTCTCTGTCCGTCAAGGAATGTGCAGACTTCAGGGAAACCTTCTTAGAATGCAGGAGGAGGGTCTAAAACTTTTATTATAAGAGGAAGTACCTATCCTCAGATGTGCTTGACCTTATATGGTGGAATGATGGACTCTAAAAGACACAGCAATTTCTAAAGCTCTTCTTTGTTAGAAATGGTATAATCTTGAAGCATTCTGCACTGGCAATCAATTTAGGTTTCAACTGACATCAAAACATGGATGATGAGTGAGAAAAATCTAAATTTCCTTCTTGACTCTGGTTCTTATCAGAATGATGACTTTGAATGGACCTCTCCTGTTCTGCTTATCAGACATAGCTCTCTCCAGCAAAGGAGCATGCAGTTGGAAGTGTTGGCCACCTGTTCTCATGAAAGTGCCTTCTATCTCGGTTTTGTAGCTTGCATTCTGCTAGGCAACATTTTGCCTGCTTCATCTCAGGGTTCTTTGATTTCTCTCTCTCCGTGTCTAGATTTCTCCTAATTTCCCAGCACACAGCTCAAATGTATGACCAACAACGAACGCATTAGTTCCCCAAAAGTTCTTTTCCTGGAGTATTCATCAATTGATTAAAGTTAGCATTACCCACCCAGTCCTTGTAGGAAGAGACTTCAGCAGCAGCCTTGCCCTTTTTGGTTTTCTCTGAATCCAATTCTCACTTTTTTTTTTTTTTTTTGCGACAGTCTTTCTCTGTCACCCAGCTCACCATAGCCTCAACCTTCCAGGCTTAAGCAATCCTCCCAACTCAGCCTCCTGAGTAGCTGGGACTACAGGTGTAAGCCACCACACCTGGCTTATTTTTTTATTCTTTGTAGAGATGGGGTCTCACTCTGTTGCCCAGGCTGGCCTCAAACTCCTGGCCTCAAACGATCTGCCTGTCTCAGCCTCCCAGAGAGCTGGGATTACAGGTGTGACCCACTGTGCCCAGCCAGATCGTAACATCTGATTACTTATTAAAGCCATCCCTTGTTCTCTGTTCCCACATGATGACGTTCCTTCTGTCCATTCCATCTGTATTAGTTTCTAGAGCTACAGAAACAATGTTCCACAAACTTGGCGGCTTCAGTTAAGATTAATTTATCTTCTCACAGTTCAAGCGGCCACAAGTCAGAATTCAAGGTGTTGGCAGGTCTGTACTGTCTCTGAGAGCTCTATCAGGGAATACTTTCTTGACTCTCCCAGCTCTGCTGGTTTCTGTCAATCCTTGGGCTGTGGCCACATCACTGCAACCTCTGCCTAGATCATGACTGTGTGTCTGTGTCTTTTCCTCCCTATGTGTGTTGTTCTCTGTGCCTACTTTTCTTCTCTTCTGTTTTTTTTCTTTTCTTTCTTTCCTTTTTTTTTTTTTTTTTTTTTTTGAGACAGTGTCTCTCTCTGTTGCCCAGTCTGGAGTGCAGTGGTGCCATGTCAACTCACTGCAACCTCTGCCTCCTGGGCTCAAGTGATCCTCCCATCTCAGCCTCCTCAGTAGCTGGGACTACAGGCGTGCACCATCACACCTGGCTAATTTTTGTATTTTTTGTAGAGACAGGGTCTCACCATGTTGCCCAGGCTGGTCTGAAACTTGTGAGCTCAAGCAATCCTCCCGCCCTGGCCTTCCAAAGTACTGGGATTGTGGGGATAAGCCACCATGCCCAGCCTCCTCTTCTTATAAAGACACTAGTCATACAGGATTAAGTTCCCACCCTACTGCACTATGACCTCGTCTTAACTTACATCTTAATTACATCTGCAAAGACCCTATTTTCAAATGAGGTCACATTCACAAGTACTAGAGATGAGGAATTCAACATATCTTTTTGAGGGAGACAAATCAATTTCTAACAAATGAATAAATTGGTATCACTGACTTACTTTTCTCCAAATTCAATTTCATCACTCAACATTCAACATGTCTCCAAGAGTTCTCTTTCTTTAAAGACTCAAAAGCAGAAACCCATGCTTTAAGTTTTCCTTAACCAGCTCCCATGGCATACCACTGTCTACTCCTCACTTAGAAAGTAAAAATTGAATTGCAGAAGAATACCTTGTTAGTCTACATCTTTTTTTTTTTTTTTCTGAGACGGAGTCTTGCTCTGTCTCCCAGGCTGGACTGCAGTGGTGCGATCTCAGCTCACTGCAACCTCCACCTCCCTTGAGAATTGTCCAAGCAATTCTCCTGCCTCAGCCTCCTGAGTAGCTGGGATTACACTGCGCACCACCACACCCAGCTAATTTTTTGTATTTTTAGTAGAGACGGGGTTTCTCCATGTTGGCCAGCCTTGTCTCGAACTCCTCACCTCAGATGATCCACACGCCTCGGCCTCCCAAAGTGCTGGGATTACAGGCATAAGCCACCATGCCTGGCCTAGTCTACGTATTACTCATCAGTTCTCCAACTACACCAAGTCCTCTGCCCCACCACCGGTGCCACTTTTTGTCTATGATTCTTTTCCTAGGATTCACATAATTCAAATAATCTCTCATCACTTCTTCTGCCTCCTCCCCACAAAAGATTATGTACATTATCTTTCTTCCTCCTGCAGTACTTTCTACACCTTTTATTTCAGCACTTATGTTTTAGGGAAAACTAAAATTTGCTTGTAGTCTCTGCACCATGTGTCAGACATGAGTATAGATGCTCTTCAATCAATTTCTTGCTTAATCCTTGCGAAGATATGTTAGCTCAGTATAGAAGTATTCATCTCACTTCAAAGGCAAGAAAAGTAAGTGTCGGGGAGATAAATGTATTCAAGTTTGCATGGCTAAAATTTCGTGAAGCCATTGTTGCAACCTAAATCTGAGACTATTACTCGTTCTACCAACCTAATTCACTCCTACATTTGTGGTTATGATGGGCTCCTTAGCACCAAAACAGCATCCTATTTATCTTTGTATTCCTAGAGCTCATTAGTGCCTTGAACTTTCCCAGATGGAAAATGAGGATACAAGAGATGCGTAATCTCTCTGCCTGTTGCATTCTCTATGGGAGCAGGACCTTATTGATGTTCACATCAAATAATGGTTTAGAGAATTCATATAGAGTGAAAGCATTTTGTTGCAAATATTGCTGCCAAAATGATCTTTGACCCCTTAAATTTCACCACTGAAGACTAATTTCCATGTATACATATCTGAACCACTCTGTGAACATTTCTACTGTATCTACCAAAGTAAAAACCTATCAGTTTTTATTTCTAGTTTCTGTTTTGATTTGAAGAGAGAGTCAGATACTCCCCCCACAAAATAAATCAGAAAATATTGTGAAAACTGAAGATGAAAAAGCAGGGAAGTGAGGCGGCATCAACATTGAAATCCAGACTCTGATTAATAAGTACGGCTTGACTTCATCAAGCCATTTCCACTTGGGAGAGCTTTTAATGTTTATTATACACCAATTAAAATGCTTTTCCTCTACAGACACATTCTAATGGCTTTGTCTGGATAAAGTTGATGGGTGAGGAAATTTTGTTGACCTTGTTTTTAGTTTAAACTTGGAGACATACTGAACTTTATTTAATTGGTGTTTGAAACAGGTTTTGAAGTGAAACAAATATAAATTGTTTCAGTGAGTAAATTAATTACTTAGGTTGGTATACTTTGTGTTCATTTTACCAAATGTCTTCTCATATATTAACTCCTTGAGTCTTTCATAATACCTTAATAATGTACAATTAAGTGTACTAAGCTATGCATGTACATTTATGTATATGTTTAAAATGTACACTGTGAACTCAAAATATCTAAGACAGGTCTCAATCAATTTAGAAAGTTAATTTTGCCACGGTTAAGGATGCACCTGTGACACAACCTCGGGAGGTCCTGATGATATATGCCCAAGGTAGTCAGGGCACAGTTTGCTTTTATACATTTTAGGGAGACATAATACATCAGTCAATACACATATAAGATTTACATTGGTTTGATCGGGAAGGGTTGGACAACTGGAAGTAGGAAGGTGGGGGACTTGCAGGTCATAGGTAGGTTTAAAATTTTTCTGATTGCCAATTGGTTGAAAGCGTTATTATTAGGTTTGTGCAAAAGTAATTGCGGTTTACTTTCCATGGCAAAAGCTGCAATTACTTTTGCACCAACCTACTATCAGTAGAAAGGAATATCTGCATTAAGATAAAGGGTTGTGGAGACCAAGGTTTTGCCATGCAGATGAAGCCTCCAGGTAGACAGCTTCACATACAATAGATTGTAAACGTTTCTTATCAGACTTAAGGTCTGTGTTGATGTTAATGCCAGAGGGGTAGAATGAGGCATGTCTGACTCCCTTCTCCTCAGTCATGGCCTGAACTAGATTTTCAGGTTAACCCCGGAATGCCCTTGTCTGAGAGGAGAGGTCCACTCAGATGGTTGGGGCAGGCCTTAGAAGTTTATTTTTGGTTTACAATACATACATACATATATATATATGTATGCATTACCTAAAATATATTCTATATAACACATGTGTATATTATATACATACAGAATATTTTAACACGTATGTAATAGGTACTATATATTCATATAAGTAATATGTAGATATTATATATGTATTAATATGTATGATTAGTATTACTAATATATTATATATATCATATGTAATAGTCTTGAGTGTATTATTACAAAGTAATAATTATATGGTAAAAATTTCATTACAATTCAATATATAAAATGAAATATGCTTCTTCCACTCCTATTGATGAGAGGCAAATTATTACCAAGATTTTTTTTGTCCTTCAAAAAATATACATATACATATACACACACACAAACACATACATACACAAATGCATGTACAAACATTTATTTGTACAATGTCCACTATCTTTCTTTTTAATCTTTTTGCCCTTTTAAACAATACACACACACACACCCCACATACTTACACAAATGCATATACACGCACACTTATTTGTACGATGTCTACTATCTTGGTCTTTAATCTTTCTACGTATCTGTATAAGAAACCACTATGAGGATTCCCTCTGAACTTGTTCTGGTTTTGGAGGCTGCCTAATAAAATTGAAAAGAAAAATAAACCACTATGTAATAGCAGTTTTGCTTAGAAAGGCAATGTGTCCAGATAAAAATCTTTACCTGCTCAGATTCCCCAGAAGGTAGCATGCCCATCTGGAGCTCTTCCTAACCAATGAGACGTGAGTGGAAGGTGGTGGGTGGAGCTTCCAGGAACTGCCCTGAGAAAAGCAAGATGCTTCTGATTCGTTACTCACTCCTGATTAAAACTATTCCTAAAACTGGAACTCCTGCATCAAAATGTATGTGTATTTTTCATCATGATGGGTATTGCAAAATTCCTCCAATGATGTTACAATAGTCTATTTTCTTATCAGTTATTTATGAGAGAGTTTCTCCATCCACTCATCGATTTGCTGTGTGTTATGAAACGTCCTCTTTACCAATCTATGAAGTGAATGTTTAAATTTTAATTGACATTTCTACCAATGTGATGAGTAATAGCTTATTTGTAAATTAAATCGTGTTTTTTTTTTTTTTTTTTTTTTGAGATGGAGTCTCACTCTGTCACCCAGGCTGGAGTGCAGTGTCGCCATCTCGGCTCACTGCAAGCTCCACCTCCCGGGTTCACGCCATTCTCCTGCATCAGCCTCCCAAGTAGCTGCGACTACAGGTGCCCGCCACCACGCCCGGCTAATTTTTTTGTATTTTTAGTAGAGACAGGGTTTCACCGTGTTTGCCAGGATGGTCTGGATCTCCTGACATCGTGATCCGCCCATCTCGGCCTTCTGAAGTGCTGGGATTACAGGCGTGAGCCGTCGCACCCGGCCTTAAATAGTATTTTTGTGAATAATGTATATTATCCTTTTAAAATATTATTTATGTATTTGTATATTAAAATACACATTATACTTATATATTAAAGAATTTAATACTTAATGTTTTCATGTGTACTCTGATTTTACTGATAGTACTTGCAATCTATTAAAATGTAATCCAATATACCAACATTTTAACAATAGGTGAGTTCAGTGCTAAAACCATATTTACCACTCTGAGATCATTTAAGCAAAATCATTTCAAGCTTTTTTCTGGCACTGTATTGTACTCCTTTTTACCTTGAAATATTTAATCCAGAGGAAATGAATTTTAGTGTATATAAATGGATGACAGGAATCACCTTTCCCCCCTCAAGGGATACTCACTTACTACTAAAAATTTTCAAATGTGATGGAAGCCTACATCATATACTAACTTGTTTTATATTTTGGGATCTGTTCCTGGATGCACTACTTTATTGCAAGTATTTATTCAACTCTTCATATCCTAATCCCAACTCATTATTCCATTTCCAATTATGCCAAAAATAATGACACCATAGCTAAAAATTAGGTACCCCCTACATTTTGCGGGCGATATGCATACTACATACAGGACAATATTTTAACTAGATCTTGTATACAAATGCCTTTCCATTTATACAAAAGACTGACAATACTAGTGATTTATTGTCACAATTGAAAAAATGAGAAAATATAAACACAATGATGCTAAGGAACTTGCCGTATGTCTTCAATCTAGTAAGAGGTAGTGGAAGAGTTATACACAAGCATTTGGAGACCTCAGTTTCCGCTATGAGCTTCATGCTTGTCTAAGGTATAAATAAAGCACTAATATAAATTAGATGGTAGGGAAAATTCCATGCATTATCAGTCTGTTTCAGAATATTCTATTCTCCCCAGTTTGTTTTTCTATAAAAGAGTCACCATATCTGATTTCTTTTCCTTCAAAAAAAGTGGTATTTTAAAGTAGAATTGCACTCACTTATAGTTTAATTTGGAGATAATTGATATCTAGTATTGATAACTTGGGCACAAAGATAGTGCTTGTTTTCCTTAATCCACGTAGATTGTATCCTCCTTTATAACATTGGAATTACAATCATCCTCAGTATATGAGACAGATAGACTCCAGGACTCCTGCTTATACCAAAATCTGAGCATACTCATGTCCCAAAGCATGCCTTGCAGAACTTGCATAAATTGGACCTTAGTAAAACGAGTAAACTCAGTATACTCAGATTGCCCATCTCATGAATACTGTGTTTTCGATCCTCATTTGGTTGAAAAAAAAAGAAATCTGTGCCTAAGTGAACTCTCAACTGTATTTTTTATAAAGCTTATGTGTTTCTCTGATACGTTTACTCCTGAAGTCCTAGGACTACTATAATTTCATCCTTAGTTTATATTTGCGTATTTTATTTCTTTTTATTTTCTAAATTATATGTGTGTATATAATTTGCTATTAATTTTTATGTATTCATTTCTTTATCCTGCAGAATTACCGCATGATGTCATTGCTTAAGGAAGAAATTTAATTTTTTATCACTTTTGCATTCCTATTAACTGTGAATGTTGCTAATGTGTTATCTCTTTCTGATTTTGTATGATTTTTAAAAATTGCTTTTGTCTCAGGTATGTTGTCTAAAACAATATCAAGTCAAAGTGCCTTTAGTGGTGATTACTATCTCTCTTGAGATGCAATTATTTCCTGAGGAGGATCAACAACTTTTATTCTGAATGTTTTTCAAAGATGTTTGAAACATAACAACATAGTTGGAAGAATCTCTGGTGGGGAGAACTGTCCAGTATCATAAAGATAACATCTCCACCAGAGGCAAACGAAAGATGGGAATTTCTTAAGCTTGAAGTCCCTCAGATGTAACACGAACTTACAGCATGAGCAGTATTTACTCAGACACTCTAAGTCATCCCTACAGAATGACAGGGAGAAGTCACAGAGAGAATGACAGGGAGAATGCAGGGAGAACTCCCACACACTTGAAGTTGAAGCTCATGTTTCCTGCTGTGCGTAATAGTATCTTTTGTCTCTGAATCAGGAATCTTATGTCTTCCATCAGCATTTATGAAAACATGCTAAGCTAAATGGTCTGTTTGCAAGGAGGGTGATATCTCAGATCATTCACCATTCTTGACAGTCCTACACTCCTGCATTAAAGAGTTTCTTTAATACGACTGATGATTACAGTTAGCTTGATATATTTATGATTATTTGTCCACTTACTCCTGTTTATCACCTGATTTTGTTCAGTAAAATTCTCTTTTATTTCTCCTCTATATTTCTTAAGAGAAAGAGAAAGGGTGTGTATGTGTGTGTATACAAGATAAAACAAGATTTTGAGAGCTTGCTTTGAAAGAAGAATGAATCAGCATGGATTATGCCTCATCTGATTCCTTTTTGTTTCAGCTTTTCAACCTTCAGATTTTAGGATTGTCTTCTAAATTAATGATTGAAAACTAGTTTTTTTACTTTTTCATTTTTAAAATTTTTTAATTTTTAAAAGTTTTAGTTTGGTTTTAATTATAAATTTTTTTATTTTTATGTATTTATTTATTTTGAGACAGAGTGTCACTCTGTCACCCAGGCTTGAGTGCAGTGGCACAATCTTAGCTCACTGCGACCTCTGCTGCCTTGGGTTCAAGTGGTTCTCCTGCCAGTAGCTGGGATTACAGGTGCATACCACCATGTCCAGCTAATTTTTGTATTTTTAGTAGAGACGAGGTTTCACCATGTTGGCAAGGCTGGTCTCAAACTCCTGACCTCAGGTGGTCCACCCACCTCAGCCTCCCAAGGTGTTGGGATTACAGGCATGATCCACCATGGCCAGCCTATTGTTATTATTTTTAATCAACATAGAGATGGTTCCTCCCAGTCTTAAAGCTTGAAACTCACATTGGTCTAATCTGATTTCCTTTCTCAGGAAACTGACTCTCAGGCCTCGCAGCTAGTATCAAGGAACTGAAGCTCCTTTTCCTTACCCACCTCCCCCAATTCCTGTAGATTCCTTCCCCAACATATAAACCTTCAGTTTGACTTGGTTGCAGAGATGGATTTGACATTCATCCCCTGTCCCCTTGGCTGCTGCACCCATAAAAGCCTTCTTCCTTGGCAACACCTGTCTCAGTAATTGGCTTTCTCTCTGGTGAGCAACAGGACCTAAACTAAACCCCTAGTGTTTTGGTAACATTTCCCTTGTTATGAGATCAAATCAGGGAGCTTAACATATGCCTCCTTGAGGATGAAATATATGAGACTCACAGCTGAAAACTCTGAAAGTGACCTCTTGTCCATGGTTATATGCTCCCAGCACAGAACAGGAAGGGTTTCTGTGCAAATTGGCATCCAAGAAGATAAATGATTGAAACTGCATCATTTGGTCAATTCAGCTATTGATAACCAAAAGAATATAAATCATTCCATTACTATTCACAATAGCAGAGACATGGAATCCACCCAAATGCCCATCAATGATAGATTGGATAAAGAAAATATGGTACATATAAACCATGGAATGCTATGCAGCTACCAAAAGGAACGAGATCATGTCCTTTGGAGGGACATGCATGAGCTAGAAGACGTTATCATCAGCAAACTAACACAAGAACAGAAAACCAAACACTGCATGTTCTCACTTCTAAGTGGAAGCTGAACGATGAGAGCACATGGACACAGGGAGGGAAGCATCACACACCAGGACCTGTAGGGGGATGGCAAGGGAGGGAGAGCATCAGGAAAAATAGCTAATGCATGCCAGGCTTCATACCTAGGTGACGGGTTAATAGGTGCAGCAAACCACCATGGGACACTTTTGTCTATGTAACAAACCTGCACGTCCTGCACATGTACCCCAGAACATAAAATAAAATAAAAAAGAAACTGCATCAAAGCCATAAGAGAACCCAAGGACATCTAGCTGAAGGAGACAGTGCCTGGAAAAAGAAAACTTCATAAATCTTTTCTAGTGAAAATGATGTCTCCAGACCCCAACAATACCCCAGGAAAGAACAAATCAGGGCTTTGAATCAGCCATACCCTGTCATAGCCACATCACATTTCAACTGTGCGACTTTTCTACAACACCTCCTTCTTATGCCTTACCTGGGTGTGTTGTTTTCCACACTCCTACCTTGAAAGAAACAGGCACTGAAAGGTACCTGAGCAAATAGACAAAATGTTGCTTAAGAGTAAGTGGAAAATTAGAAAAATTTAACCATGGCTTTTGACTCCAGTTGTATTTCTGAACTGAGACTGGCTAGAACTAGGGTTTCTTAGTTTGTTTTCTGTTGCTTCTAACAGAATGCATGAAACTTGGTAAGTTATAAACAAAAGAAATTTACTTCTTACAGACTTGGAGGCTCAGAAGTCTCAGGTCAAGGCGCTACATCTGGTGAAAGGCTTCTTTTTGTAATTTTTACTTTTAGAGGCAGGATCTCACTCCGTCACCCAGGTTGGAGTGCAGTGGCATGATCATAGCTCACTGCAGCTTCAAACTCCTGGCTTCAAGGGATCCTCCCACCTCAGCCTCCCAAGGAACTGGCATTACTGGCACATGCCACTATGCCTGGCTAATTTTTTTTTTTTTTTTTTTGCAGAGGCAGCATCTCACTATGTTGTTCAGGCTGGTCTTGAACTCCTGGCCTCAAGCAATCTTCCCATCTCAGCCTCCCACAATGCTGGGATTACAGCTGTGAGCCCCTGCACCTAGCCTGGTGAGTGCTTTATTGCTGGTGGGGACTTTGCAGAATCCCGAGGTGGCACAGGGCATCACATGGCAAGGGTGCTAATAGTGCTGGCTCAGGTCTCTCTTCCTCTTCCCATAAAGCCACCACTCCCACTCTCTTGATAAACCATAAATGCATTAACTCATTAATGCATTATTCATGATAGCAGAGCCTTCATTACCCAGTCACCTCTCACAGGCCCCACCTCTCAATACTGCTACACTGGAGATTACATTTCAACATGAGTTTTGGAGGGGACAAATATTCAAACCATGGCATAGGGCAAGTGAAAAACTTTACTTGGGTAAGAGTTTTGATTTTCATGACTAGACTGGACTGGATTTTTTTAATCTCCTAAATAGGGCCTTACTGATATCCCTTCCTCCCCAAAAAAGAAGGAAAGAATAAGTCAAGAGAATGCATCGAAATGACAGGAAAGAAAATACAATAACATGGCACCTTGCACCATCATGCCTAGAGCAGTCAGTTAACATTGCATTTATCCATTTTCCCTTATTCTATATTTCATTTTGATGTTCTGACTTTCATATAGTTTGCACAAGGACAAGAGCATCTGATGGAAAGATGTCTGTAAATGTAGAAAAATAATACACACTCCATTAACAGAGATAAAGGATGCAACTTAGCATCCACAGACAATGCTACAAAGTAGGAGATTGCAGCATTTTTCATCGTGAAGCCCCTGACGTTCCATCTGCATGAAAACTCCCAGCTGCCAAGGATACTCCTGCTGGGTCCACTAGGAAAACACCTTCAAGCCTACTGAAAAACTCTATTGGGGGTTCATCTAAGAAAACTTTATCATATTCTGCACGTTCAAAGAACTGTTTTTGAACACTCTGCAAATATTGGCTCTGCTTTTAGTGAATTCTGTCTGATTTATCAGAAATATTTGTGTCAAAGGAAGGTTATTCCAACTAGAGCAAAGCCTTTTGACATCATAGACCCCCTTTTCCTTGCAAATATTGGTTCTTTAAAGTTAATCACAAATGGCACAATGAGGTGACAATTATTATCCTGATTTTACAGATTTAATGTCAGAGGCTTGAAGCCTGGAATTTATACCCAGCCTGCTGATTCCAGAGTGTCTCTCCACCATACCACCCTGCCTCTTTGTCTGCTACTGGCACTGTCTGGCCATAATGAAGACTGTGTGAATTTATATCTGTCTGGCCACTAAGGACACCATCCATGACTGTGAACCTCCTCTTGTTTTTTTCTTCTGAGTGCATTCTTTCAATTTCACCCCATAACTCATTTGGAAATGGTGGCTATAGCTCTGCTTATTACAAGGGGTTACTTCCCCAAAACAGCATTACTTTAGCAATCCATTTAAAGTAAATTCATCTGTAATGTCCTAATCTGGTATATTTTACTCTCATATATACAATGGGCAGCTTCAAGATTATTTCTTCCTTTCTGTGCTCTGAATGTGAATGCTAGGTCCACTATAATATATTAATTATTTGGTAAACATTTTTTCCTTCTAAAAATATATATTACCTATTTTGAAATGTAATACATACTACATTTGGTAATGTATTATCAAGTACATTACATTTATTACATTACATGCATAGTACATGTGAGTGTGAATGTGAATCCTAGGTCCACTATAATATATTAATTATCTGATAGATTTTTTCCTTTCAAAAATACGTATTACCTGTTTTGAAAGGTAATACATGGTACATTTGGTAATGTATTATAAACACATTACATTTATTATATTACATGCATATTACATTTGTAATACATATTACATAATATATAGTACATATTTTCATTTTTCACAATAGACTGTGCCAAGTCACAAAGTAAATGTAATTGGAAATGTGTTTGTTTTTCATTAAAACTCTATATCAACATGGTAGAAAATGTTCCTTTTCTCCCCTTTTCCTTGTTCCCTCTTTTTCTATAGCATCCAGTCATAAACATCGCATATATAGTATGCCTCTCCGTTTATACTAGTTAGATTTGATACTTTCCCTTATAAAGTTATTAAAGTTTCAATGTGGGCTTCTTTAAGAATTTCACTTTGAGTAGATTCATTTTTCTCCATCTTATCTTTTAACTAATCATTGCTAATGCATAGAAATGCTTTTAGATATATTAATTCTCATATTAATTTGGTTGTCTTGAATTGTCTATGTATTTAAATATATCATCTTTAAAAATTATAATTATAATTCGTGCTTTCCCAAAATTATCTCTCTCTTTCCTTTTGAAGTCTTGTCTTACTTCAGGCTGCTAACTAAATAGATTGGGTGGCTTAAACAACAGACATTTATTGCTCACAGCTCTGGAGGCTGGAAGTTCAAGGCATGGCAGATGGACTTCTCTGGTGAGGGATCACTTCCTGACTTACTGTGTCCTCACATGGAAGAGAGAGAGAGCTCTGCTCTCTGGTCTCTGGTCTCCTGTTGTTTATTTGTAAGGACACTCATCCCATTATGGGCGCTCCACCTCCAAATGCCATAACTTTGGGGGTTAGGGCTTCAACACGGGAATTTCAGGGGACACAAGAATTCAGTACATAGCAGATTTGAGTGAATTCGAGTTTGCAGGAAAATGGCAGGAAGAGTCAATTCATTGGCTGCCAGTTTCAAGGATGACATCATGAAGTGATTCTCTAGATGTTGGTTTAAGGAGAAATAGTTGGTTTATTTAATAAAATATTTGATTAGGCCTCATTTTCTAAAAGGTTGTTTTATCTTTAATGCATGCTTAATAGTAGTAAATTCTAAACATCAATTTAAAATAATATTTTGTTTATATTTAAAGCATAACAATAAAAAATATGTTTGAGAACATTTTGGAAAGGTGGTGATGTGGGAGAGAGAGTCTAAAGTAAGCCACAATTCAATAGGCAGACATATTGCAATTAACATTTTAATTGTAGTTACTTCCTGCACACACTTGAAGTGTTTTAAAATATTGACCTAAATATGTAATATTTTTTAGTATTCTATTTCCTTATATTAAAGTTTTATGCTTCTGGGATGATAATGTTTTTGGCCACATGACTCATTCTATTAAAATCCAAGTTAAGTCATATTTTTTCTAGGTTTTTCACATCATTATTTACAAATAATATTGTCACATGAATTTTATTTCTGTGGTATATCAGACTCTGGTACTAAGCTAAAGCTAAGTATATTTTCTGAGTAAAATTTCATTTTTACTTTGTTCTTTAAAAATTATTTCATCAGAGGTGTTTCTTTATTAATATTTTAAAAGTTGTCCCACTAATATCTGACCTGGTGCTTTTAGTAATGGCAAGCCTTTCGTTGTAGGCTTAATTTGTTGAGGTCAATGGTTGATAAAATTTTATACTTCTCTTTGAACCAGTTTGATGTAGATCTTTGATAAATCCATTTAATTTAATGTCAAAAGTGGTGTTATTTCTAAATGTTGCTAACATTTACATTTGTAGCAAATTTGGAATTGATCCATTTTTTTCTACTATATCAATATTTTGCAAACTTTAAAAATCACTCAGAAATCATTGTGAGGTTTGAAGGGCTGGGCTTTCTTTCTTTCTTTCTTTCTTTCTTTTTTCTTTCTCTCTCTCTCCCTTTTTATTCTTTCCCCTCCTTCTCCCCCTTATCTTTCTTTAATATTCCTCTCTCCCTCCCTTTGTCCTTCTTTTCTTCCTCCCTCTCTCTCTTCTTTCATCCCTCCCTCCCTTCCACCCTCCTTTCCTTCTTGGCATTCAAGGAGATAATTTTTTCATGTTGGAATGCTATTTGACTGATGTTGTCATTCATTCATGTCCTCTGCAACCGAGTTTAGCTATGAACATAAAGTTGTAACAAGCTGCAGGTGAAGGAGCAACAAGGAAACCTCCATTGCACATTTACTCCTGTGCAATAATAGGAGTAATTTATGACCTCTCTCCTCTGTAGTGAATGCCCATGTATATTTTAACATGAGACTGGCAATCTTTGACAATGTGAATGCACAATTAACTGGATACCTCGCTGGAAATGGTGTTATTGCTGGGTTACCTTTGTCTTAGTGTTCTTAAATCTGCAGGCAGCATTTCTCAAGATCACTATTTGTCCACCACAGGGAGCTGCAAGCTGCTCCTTTGGCTCTAGCAAGAGGAAAAGCTAAGCCTATTGCCTTTTAATCTACAGCATTCAAAAGCTCTCTTTTTGCATTCATCCAAGACAAAAGACTAAAATAAAATAAAATGTAAATGCATTCACTAGACTTACAGATGCCTTTTGACCTTCAGGCATACATGTTGAATATTATTTTACAACTGCAGACATAAATCTCAGACTACTTTCTTTCCACAATTGCAAACAAAAATCTTGGAATACTTTCTTATTCCACATGACTGAAACTTCAGGAGCAAAATTCTCTGCCCCACCATGCCTTATGTTTATTACCACTGTCAAATTTGTCTTTTTGTAAGGTTGATTTGATAAGCACTTAGTGTGCACCAACACACTCCTCTACTTGGCCAGACTTATCAGGGTATGGAACAAATATTACATTCTTCTGATTCTTTTTTAGCTCTTTGAGGAATCACCATACTGTTTTCCACAATGGTTGAACTAATTTATACTGTCACCAACCGTGTACAAGTGTTCTCTTTTCTCTGCAACGTTGCCAACATCTGTTATTTTTTGACTTTTTAATAATAGCCATTCTGACTGGTATGAGATGGTTTTGACTTGCCTTTCTCTAATGATCAGTGATATTGAGCTTTTTTGCATTTGCTTGTTGGCTGCATGTATGTCTTCATTTGAAAAGTGTGTGTTCATGTCCTTGCCTACTTTTTAATGGGTAGTTTGATTTTCTTGTAAATTTGTCTAAGTTCCTAATACATGCTGGATATTAGACCTTTGTAGGATGCATATTTTGCAAAAATTTTCTCCCATTCTCTAGGTTGCCTGTTTACTCTATTAGTTTCTTTTGCTCTTTAGTTTAACTAGATTCCAGTTGTCAATTTTTGCTTCTGTTGAGATTGATTTTGGCATCTTTGTTATGAAATCTTTACCAATTCCTATGTCCATATTGCCTAGGTTGTCTTCCAGAGTTTGTACAGTTTTGGGTCTTACATTTAAGTCTTTAATCCATCTTGAGTTGATTTTTGTATATGGTGTAAGGAAGGGGTTCAGTTTCAATCTTCTGCATATGGCTGGACAGATGGAAATTTCAAGTAACCGTAATAGCAATGTATTAAGAGATAATAGCATATATGTCAATAAAATAAACGCATGGCAGTAATTACATAAGGAATGGGAGGGTGGAATTAAGAATACTCTCTTAAGAGGCAGCTCCATTGTCCAGGAAGCAGTATCATGGTATTCAAAACGTGACTTATATTAGCTGCAAAGATAAATAAGTAATCCTCAGGAAAATACTAAGTTGTTTTAAAGTGTAATTTATATGCCAAGAGAAGGGACAAATAATATTGCTTAAACTGCTCAAAATATCCCATGTATCCCCAAAATATATACATCTACTATGTACACACAAAAAATAAAAATAATTTTTAAAAATACCCAACAATAAAGCATAGACAGCCAAAAATGGGGGAAAAAACAAACAACAAATATAATAAATAGAAGGATTACAAGCATGTTAGAAATTCATCCAAGTATATCACTAATCACTTTAAAGACTCATGTGTATGTACTTCAATTAAAAGGATGTGATTATAATGGTAGATTTAAAGGAAAAAAAACCTCCCAATATACATTTCTAAAGAAAACTCATTTTGAATTTAAAAACACAGATATGTTAAAAACAAAAAGATGGAGAGATATGCCATGCAAACACTAATCAAAACAAATCTGGAGTATCTAATGAATTTCATACAAATCAGACTTCAAAACAAGGAAAATTATAATGGATTAAAGTGCACATTCTATAATATCAAAGAGGACAATTCTTCAAGAAAACATGTCAATTCCAAATATGTATTTGCCAAAAACAGGAGCATAAAATTGCATGAGGTAAGAACTGATAGGACTGAATGGAGAAATGGAATAATCCACTAATCTAGTTATACATTTCAAATCTCCCTGTCATTAACTAGCAGATGACACAGCAAAAATATCAGAAAAGATATAGTTGAACTGATCAGCTCTATCAATTAACTTGATTTGACTCACATTTATAGAATAAGTCATACAACAATAGCAGAATACACATTCTTCTCAGGTTCATATGGAATACTCACCAATACAGAAAACATTCTGGGCAATAAAACACAACTTAAACATTCATAAGAATAGAAATCAAACTAACAGAGGAGAAAGTAAAAAACTGGTCACACAGGCAGTTAGGGTAGGTTCTTGGTAAAGCTCCTTCAAACAAAGAAGATCCTGAAAATCAAACTGCATGCCCCAGATAAGAAAGAGCTTGCGTCCTTGAATGGAAATGCTTACTCTGTGAACCCAGATGAACAAATTCCACCCCTTTCTGGCACATTTCTTTCTCCTCAGCATGCCTTAGGCTCTTACCTTTCACCCATTTTACATATGCCTATCTTTCTATAATTGGCTGCAGGCTACGTCTTCATTTACATAGGGTGAATCATCACTTCAGCTGCTGATTGGTCCTGGTCCAAGATCCTGGGCCAAGTCTTCACTTCTGTCTCCAGTTGGTTATTTACACTCTCATACCTCTTTCTACATGGTGCTTTCTCCAAAACAGCCTGCAGCCCAGTCAGCACATTCTTCCCCATCCAAGACCATAAAAACCCCAGACTCAGCCTCATAGTTGGCAACCTTCTTTCAGGCCCCCTCTCCACTACAGAGGGCTTTCCTCTTTTGGTTATTAAACTTTTGCTCCCACCTCACTCTTTGTGTCCACACTCCTTAAGTTTCTTGGTCATTAGACAAAGAACCCCAGGTGATACTTCAAACAATGAGAGACTGCTACCTTGTGGTACATTAGTGAGATTGTAACAAAACAAAGTATATTCTCAGCCTACAATAGAACTAAACAAGAAATCAATAACAGAAAGATAGATGACTATTCCCAAAATATCTGGAAATGAAATAATACTCTCTTGAATAACACATGGGCCAAAGAAAAAGTCTGAAGAAAATGTTTTAAATATTTTGAATTCAATGAAAATAAAAACTACAACTTATTGAAACATGTGGAGTGCAAATGAAATTTTAAAATAATAAATGCATATATTAAAGAAGAAAGATCTAAAATCAATAATCTAAGCTTCCACCTTGGCAAAGTATAGAAAAAGAAATACATTTTAAAAATTTAGGGCAAGAAGAAGGAAATAAATCAAAGCATATAACAATAAATTTTAGAACAGCCCACAGAAAAAAATCAGCAACCAAAAAAAGGTTATTTTAAAAGATCAGTAAAATTTAAAAACTTCTAGGTATACTATCCAAGCAAAAAGAGAAAAGACACACTCTAGTAATATCACAAATGAAAGACAGGTTATCATCAATGATTCCATGGACAGGAAAATGTAATAAAAGAATATTATAAATAACTTTATGCCCACAAATTTGATAATTTCAATGAAAAGAACAAAATTCCTGAAAGACACCAATCGCTAGAACTCATACAAAGACAAATATATCATTTGAACAGGCTTATATCTATAAAGAAATTGAATTTGTAATATCTTTTCCAAAAATGTACCAGGACCACCTAGTTTAACTACAGAATTCTACCAAACCTCTAAAGAATAAACATGTAGTAGTCTGCTTGGGCTGCCATATGAAATGCCACAAAATGCGTGCCTTAAATAACACAATTTTATTTTTTCACAATTCTGAACACTAGAAGTCTAAGATTAAAGTGTCTACAGGTTTGGTTTCTTCTGAGAACTCTCTGCTTTCTTGTAGATGTCTGTCTTCTCCCTGTGTCCTCACATCATCTTTTCTCTGTGTGCAAACCCCCTGATGTCTCTTTCATTAGGACACTAGACATAATGGATAAGGGCCCCGTCCCACTGACCTCATTTTAGCTTATGGCCTCTTTAAGGGCTTTATCTTCAAGTAAGGTCACATTCTGAGGTACTGTGTGTCAGGATTTCAATGTATGAAGACTGCAGGGTGGCAATCCAGCTCATAAGAAACAACCCCAATTTCCTAAATCTTTTCTATGAAATAAGAGCAAAGGGAACCTTTTTTATCTCATGCTATGTGGCAAGTGTGATCCTAATACCAAAACCAGATAAAGACATTGCACAAAAGAAAAACTACAGGCCAACGTCTCTCATAAGCATAAATGCAAAAATTCTTAACATAGGTAATAACAAATAGAATTCTACAAGATTAACCAGATAAAGATAATGCACAAAACTAAAACTACAGCCCAATGTCTCTTATAAACATAGATGCAAAAATTATTAACATAAGTATTATCAAATAGATTTCTACCATATGTGAAAATATATATACACAATGACAAAGTGAGGTATATCCTATCTATGCAAGGCTGGTTCACATTTGCAAACCAATTAATGTAATCAGCAAGCTAAAGAAGAAAAGTCATCAGATTATATAAATTAAAGCAGAAAAAGCATTTGCTATAATTCAGTACCACTTCATGAAAAACAAACAAACAAAAACTCTGAGCAAGTTAGGAGTAGAGTCCTTAATTCCTTGATTTTATGAAGAATATCTCCACACATCCTAAAGCTAATATCCTACTTAATTAGGAGAAACTGAATATTTTGGCCCTAAGATCAAGAACAAGACACGGATGTCTCCTCTCACTATTCCTAGTTCAAATTGTGATGGAGGTTCTAGGTTAGCAATAAGACAAGAAAAAGAGATACAAATTATATAGATTGGTAAAGAAGATATAAAATTGTCTTTTTCCTTATAGATAATATGATTATCTCTGTGGAAAATCCCAAAGAATAAACAACTACAACAAAAACTCCTGGAAGTAATAAGTGATCACAGCAAAATGACAGAATACAAAGTCAGTGTAAATAGTCAATTGCTTTTCTATTCACCAGCAATTAGTAATTGAAATTAAAAAATAATTAAAGTATTACTTAATTATCACCATAAAAAACAATTGATTATTGCAAATAACCAGTGCAAAATCTACCTTTATGTTAGGGCTTTGTGTATGTGTATAATAACAAAATATTATAGACAACCTCAAGTCTGTTAGTAGGGAGATGGCTAAACAAACCATTGTATAGTTATGATCATTTGTAAAGCATGACACACAGAATTATAATACTGATCTGCATGTACTGTGATCCACCCTCAAGCTACATTATATAGTATATAAGTACCATATAGTGTTATTGAAGAAACACATCAGATTGTCCACATGTTGTCTACAGGTATTTATACATATACCAAATGATGATTGCTATCTCTCAAGAAGTGGCAGGAAAACGAAACCCTACAGAAAAATAAAAATTTGTAACTTTCACATGATTTGTATGAGATAACTAGCGTCATCACGTTCCTTACAGATGGGGCAATTGAAGCTCAGAGAATTACTGTTAACAGTGTTACCATCTACAGAATCAGAATTACACTTAGTCTGTGAAGTTTAAAAGTTCATGCTCTTGCACCAGAGCCTCCTCATTTTATATTCATAAAGCAAGTAAAATATATCCCAATGAGAGGTATTATCTAGAAGTAAAATATGACACTCAGCATCATTGGAATGGATATCATTAGAAGATCCATTTCCATATTATAGGGCCATTTCTGATCTCAGTAAATGACCCATATTAAGTGATTTGTAGATCTTGTTATAAAACCTCCTAATAAAAATTCCTTTGTAAGTATCCAACTCATTTCAACAAGAATTCATTAGCTTGTTTTACCAATGTAAGCAAGTTTAGAATTAAAGTTTAATACCAAAGGGTTTTGGAGATCACGAGAGACCACTTGCAGGGCTGAGATGAGAGATACAAATTTAGAAGTGAGAGAAGAAGACTTCAAAAAGTAGAGACTGGGCTCTAAAATAAAGGATGTTGAAGACCTGTAGCAAGGTAAGAAATAAAACAAAACAAAACAAAAATCAAGGATGTACTATTTTCACTTTGGATTTTCTTATTTTTGTATATTCTTATTTTTCAGTATATCCCCCAAAATATACAGCTACCCTCAATAGAAGCCAGTCATGATCACAAACCTAAACTTTAAATAAGTGGTGTTGAATGCACACAGAAATCTATTAATATCAGACTCTTTCTGATTTCAGAACATTTCTACTAGCTAGGATACTGCCATACCATTTGAATTTTAATTTTCAATATAGAACCTAAGATTACTTCACTATTCCCGGATATTACTTCGTCTATTTAAGAAAAATTTTGTCTTTGTTTCTTTTCTTCCTCCCTCCCACTCTCCCTCTTTCCTTCCTCATTCCCACCTTCCCTCCTTCTTTCCTCCTTCTCTCCCTCCCTTGATGATGTGAATTTTGTTCTGGTGTAAATTGAATGACTCATCTGCCACAAAGTTGAATTCTAACACAGGACGGTGCTTGGTTTCACATAGTGTAATCACAATTTTGTGCATTTTAAAATTAAACAACACTGAGATCCACAACAGCAATGGAAATCATTAACATGTGGAGAACTACCATCGGTTGCCAAAATTCTTTCCACATCGGCTGCCTATACTCGAGTCCTCTGCAGCCAGAGGTTGCTTTGTTTCCTCCTTTGGAAGCTAGAAGAATTGCAAATGGTTGTGTGATATTTAAAAACTACACGGATGCCATCCTCCAAAGAGAATAGACTGGGGCTGAACAGGTGTATATTCTGTGAACTTTGTTTTCCAAAAAGTCTGGTTGAGTGTTCAGGGTTCAACTAGCTACCAAGAAATATGCCAAGGTCTGCAAAGTGTAGAATGCCAAACGATGGCAAACTGCCCTTCCATGCATTTCAACAATTCATGCATTTTTTTCCTTTAAATAATAAGCCAATTTTACCCTTTAGATTCAACCAGCACAGCTTAGGGGATGACACATGCATAAGGTATACTGTCAGAGTGGTGCACTTTGTAAAATAGAAAGAAATGAAAATAAAATAGAAAGAAAAACAAAGCAGATGATTTGCTAGGAACTCTGTCTGACTTGTAGTTTCCCAGCCCATAACATTGTCTCTAGGGAAGAAGAAGAGTTCATCTCAGGCTGCAAACAGACAGTAAATGGTAAGAAGTCTCAGGTTCTGAGACTTGGATAACCACAGTAAGAATCCCCCATGTCAGAGCGTTGCAGAGCTCAGCTTTCCAAAGTGGAGATTTCTAACGAAGAGACAAGTTTCCCGGTGTAGTGAGGGAGTTGGGCTTACAGGATTTTTCATTTTGCTTACTTTCAGGTTGCATGAAGATTTTTCATTATCAAGTTTATTATTGTCAGATCTTGACAAAATTCAGATTGCATAAAATGTTAAAGAGTATCTACAACAATTTTTTAAAACACAGTTTAAAAGCTCTTCTCTTCTCCCTACCCCGTTTAATTCATCAACCTAGAAGATCTGGTTAAAGCCCTCTCTTTAACAATTTAGAAATGGTGTGTTACCATGGACTTTTGTTTGAGTGATATAAAATAACTCTTTGGGTAGCCTTGCAAGAAAGCATGTAACACTTTGCAAGAAAGCATGTAACTCTGTGTTATGCAAATGTAACACCAGGAGGCTGGGCACGGTAGCTCACACCTTTAATCCCAGCACTTTGGGAGGCCGAGGCGGGTGGATCACCTGAGGTCAGGAGTTCAAGACCAGACTGGCCAACATGGTGAAACCCCATCTCTACAAAAATACAAAACTTAGCCGGGCATGATGGAGGGTGCCTGTAATTCCAGCTACGCGGGAGGCTGAGGTAGGAGAATTGCTTGAACCCGGGAGGCGGAGGTTGCAGTGAGCCGAGATGGCGCCATTGCACTCCAGCCTGGGTGACAGAGCGAGACTCTGTCTCAAGAAAAAAGAAAAAAAAAAAAAAGGTAACACTAACACCAGGAGGCCTTGGGATTATCCACCTATTAGTGCTGAGATTGAGAAGCTGTTAAAAGTGATCCTTCTTGCTCCAAGCTTGTGCAGGATATTTTTTGGTTAGAGCATTTTGTTGCATATTGACCATGTCCTTCATCTTCTCTTAGCTTATGTGTCAATTCACACTAGTCGGTTCAGCTCCTGGTGTCTATATGAAGAGACTGGCTGCCAAAATCTTTCATCACTCTGCCTGCAACTATGAAAAAGTTAGTTCTAAAAAATGCAAGCTTGCTATATCGACTACCAATAGGATTGGATCAATTCTGCTCTATGTCTGTTCCAAATTGTTGTGGTGTGCATCTTTGCCATGCACGGTTTGTAGGAGTTATTGCATCTCTAACTTCCCACCAATGTTTGAAAACATATTTAGATTTATAGAATTTTATTGCTTCAGACAGAAAAAAGCACGTAGTTCTAACCAAAAGGTCCATGAATTCCGGCAATATCACTGAAAATCAATGGCCTTTAAGAGTATTTCCTATTTCTTACTATGGGTCAAAATTTAAGAATAACTCTGGCCAGGTGCGGTAGCTCACACCCTGTAATCCCAGCACTTTGGGAGGCTGAGGCAGGCAGATCACTTGAGCCCAGGAGTTCAAGACCAGCCTGGGAAACATGGCAACCAAGAAACTCTGGTCCAATTACAATTTTTTTTTCTGGTAGAACATCTGGAGAGGCCTCAGAAAAGAACCCATCTTCACAGAGAAAATGCATTTAACATAGCAGAGAGAGAGGAGAATCGAATTAGGATGAAGAAAATGGCAGAGGGTTCTCCAGGGAACAGCCTGGGTGTCTTGAGTGTACCACCTGGAAAACCAGTAAGAAATTATCATGTAGTCATAACTTCAAACTTACTGTTTCTCCTTTATTAATTCTATGTAGAGGTTAAAGAACATAAGCTATGTGTATGTGGCTGTCATAAGAAAGTACAACAAACTGGGAGCTTGAAACAACAGAAATGAATTCTCTCCCAGTCCTGGAGACCAGAAGTCTGAGATCAAGGTGTCTCAGGGCCACACATCCTCTGAAGGCTCCAGAAGAGTAGCCATAGGGCATGTTGTACAACTTTCAGAAATTCTCAGAAATCTTAGCTGCATTTCATTCTTTGACCCTCGATTTCCATCTTCCAATTATCTCTTTGGAAAATGATGTGGCTTTCAAAAAAAACCTTATAAATTGTGGTTTACAATTATTACCATGGGGTAATAAATACTCAACAGAAATTTCTAGCCAGTATCAATCCCTAATATGTTCTGTCCTGTGAACAAATACCCTGAAATGTCATTGGGAAGGACAGATTTGCTTTGTCTCAACCTTATAAGCATATACATCTTTAGCAATGGAAGTTCTTTCTTTTCTTTCTTTCTCTCTCTCTCTCTCTCTCTCTCTCTTTCTTTCTTTTTTTTTTTTTTTTTGAGACAGGATCTTACTGTCACCCAGTCTGGACTACAGTGGCAGGATCATGGCTCACTGCAGCCTCCATCTTCTGGGTTCAAAAAATCCTCCCATCCCAGCCTTTCAAGTCACTGGGACTACAGGCATATGCCACCATGACCGACTAATTTTTGTGTTTTTTGTAGAGGTGGGGTTTTGCCAGAGAGCTCCCTTGCCCTTTCCACTGTGTGAGGACACAGCGAGAAGGCACTGTCTATGAACCAGGAAGTGGGTCCCCACCAGACATTGAATCTGTCACACCTTGATATTGCACTTCCAGACTCCAGAATTGTGGGCAATAAATGTCTGTTGTTTATAACCTGCCCAGTATCTTTGGTGTTTTGCTATAGCAACCCAAATGGTCTAAGAAAACACCAGAGTCTATACCTAATAAAAACATCGTCTTCACAATTTATCGTACTTACCAATCAGGTGACTGTTTTTCCACTAAAATAATTACATTAGTCCTCTAATGGGTGAGTTAGGTCAATGAATTTTACTGAGTAGGACACTTTTCTTACTATTCTTGATAAGTTTCAGAAACTGGTCTTTCCAATTAGTTAAGCAAATTCAAAAAAAGATTATTGTTACAGAGCAAATGTGTGTGGGGGGCCTTCTGCTAATTACTGGTAGAGTTTTTCATTGGATGTACATAGGTATATGGATACCTGGAGATTCTTCATAAACACTTTATCAATGTAGCAAATATTTTTATTTTAGCTAGGTTAATGACTCTACAAAAGAAATGCCTGGCGAAAATAAATTCTGATTCATTTCATATTAATTCCTCAGGAGTACCTAGCAATTTATCATTTAGGAGTGTTAGATCTTTATTCTATGGAATAGATCTACGAGATCCTTCTCAAAGAAAACCGACTGGTTCTGCTCATGTATTTCACAATTGTTTTATATAAATTAGCCCCATGGGACACATCATACATGTTTTATTTTATGTATAGAGGCCTAGACTGACAGTTAAAATCTGAATATATGAGATATATATAGTGTGTGTTCACACACACACATACACACATGCAGACACACACACACACACACACATATATATGTCACAGTTTCAAAACTTACATTGTAAAATTGTATTTTCAAAAATCGATAAGTTCATCCAAAGACTAAAAGCTGGATGTTTCCAGAGCTGGCTCTAGTAGGCAAAGCATCAAATAAAGAGATGTGAAAAATCATAACCCCAGATATTTAATTATAAGAATGAGCCTTGGTTTGAAGTGCCCCAGCAAGCAGCACAACCTTTAAAACACAACAATAATGGAAAAATCAAATAAGCACCCATTTCATATGCCAACTCCTCTTCTTCATCCCTTAATATAAAAATCATATTTTGAGATGTATGTGATTTTCAATTTCTTGAAGAATTAAAGCACAACCTCAATTTTTTTCACAGAGATAGCTACAGCTGATATCATACAAGGGGGCTGCTGGTGGCATGGACTGAGTCTAATGTGTTTGTGGTTCTGAGATACCCTGGCATCTATTTTGCTGGCCATATTGTCTATGAATTTGGGGGTATGATTTCTAGTTACTCTGTCTGTTTTTGTGTGGGAATTTGGCAATAGATGAAAACTATGCAGTTACTACCACGCCATCTTCCCAGAAACCTATCCAATTTTTACTTAAACAATTGTATCATCTCAGTTTCAATATTTGATAAATAGCCTTAATTGAAATTTTACTCTATGAAAAATACCTAGGTGAAGAGTTATCTGCACCCCCATGTTTATCGCAGCACTATTGCTAATAGCCAAGATATGGAATCAACCCAAGTGTCCATAAATGGATGAATTAATAAAGACATTGTGTTATGCATACACGATGGAATACTACTCAGCCTTAAAAAGAATGAAATCCTGTTACTTGCAGCAACATGGATGGACCCAGAACATATTATGTTAAGTGAAATAAGCCAGGCACACAAAGACAAATACTGCATAATCTCGTTTATACCTAGAAATAAAATAAGTCAAACGTATAGAAGCAGAGAGTAGAGTGATGGTTACCTACCAGGGGTTGGAGGTGGTTGGGGGATTGGGGAGATGTTGTTCAAAAATGTAAACTTTTAGTTAAAACAGAAGGAATAAATTCAGGAAATCTACTGTACAACATAGTGGCATAACACTATGTTAAAGGTCTAACACTGTGTGATACAATGTTTTAGCTAAAAACAACATATTGTACACTTGAAAATGGCTACAATCGTGGATTTTAAGTGTTCTCACCTTAAATAAATGAAAAGTATGTGACGTAATGCCTATGTTAAGTAGCTTGATTTAGCCATTCCACAATGAATACATATTTCAAAGAGGTCTGGAAAAGCACCATCCCAGGCATTTAATTATAAGAACGAGGCTTGGTTTGAAGTGCCCCAGCAAATAGCACCACCTTTAAAACACAACATTATGGAAGAACCCTATAAGCACGCATTTCACATGCCAAGTCCTCTTCATCCCTTAGTATAAAAATCATATTTTGAGATGTATGTAATTTTCAGTTTCTGAAAGAATTAAAGCACCAGCTAGATTCTTTCAAATTATTTAGATCACATGGTACACCCTAAATATACATATCATTTTTATTTGTCAAATTAAAAATAAATGAATAATACAGGAAAGTCTTGAGAAATTCCAATTTTTATTAGTTGTGTTCCAGGAAACTATTAATCTTACAGAGATTTGTCCCAGCCAGGTCACATCTGGAAAAAATATCATGAAGATACAAGAATGTATTTTGATTTCCCTTATATGAGAAATTGTACTCCTTACCTTGGACTATCTCTGTAAAGGGGTGTGTGTGTGTGTGTGTGTGTGTGTGTGTGTGTGGACACACAATAGAGTGGACATTTGAAAGTTACATTTTACATTTTTGCCCCTGAATATAATCTAACCTCTCCAATGCAAATGTCGCTCCCTTATTATATTTTAGGACACTTAACAATTGCCATGGCAATTGCAAATAAATCAGAACATGAATATATAATATTATAACACTAGTATTTGCAGTAGAATGATGCTATTATTTGCAGTTTATAGGCTTGACTGCCCTAGGCTTTAGAGAATAGGATGTGAATGTGCAAATAGAACAAATATTACTGAAGCAAACAGAAGTTCCTCTGCCTCTCTGCCTACCACACCCAACATTGCTGCACACTTCTATGTGCTTGTCCATCTCCACAGATCAACCTACTTCCATTTGCTCACTGCCCTCCCTACTGCACCACTGAGAGCAAATATCACTCCCTTGAAACATCACAATTGCTAAGTTGTAGCAAGCACTTCCTATGTGTCAGACAATGTCTCCGGGGCATTATCTACTTTACCGCGGGAAGGAGATCACTTGGCACACGCAGTTGCCATCTGTGTGCCAATGCAAGAAAACGGAGACTCAGAGAGCTCGAGGAACTTGTGCAAATAAGTGGCCTGTCCAGAGGCCGAACGCTAGCCTCACTTCCTCCAGTAACAGCACCCTGAGGTACTGCGTTCCACTGTCTTTCAAGAGTACATGCTTTGCCTTTTCTTCCACAGGTATTAGGTAGGTAGATGTTTATCTGTCTTAATGCACTCCCTATACACTGTGGTAGAAACGATTGCGCTGTGTCAAAAACACGTATGTAATTATCAGTGTATCTGAGTATACTATACATTCCTCGAGAGCAGTGACTTAGATTGTCTTGACTTTGTGAACCTTTTTTATCTATCTATTTATTTTTTATCACAGCAGCTGCTAAAGAAAAGTCAGCATAGGCAGGCACAAATTAAGGTTCATGAAGTCTAAACAAAAAGAAAACAAATCAGAGCCTCGGTTAAGCTAGAGTTGTATCACTCCTGTCTGACTGATGCGGGAATCCCTGCGCAGCTGCAAAAACTAAGGAACACCGAGGGGAAAAGAAACGTTTAAGCCATCACTGACCTCAAAAGCAAGAAAGAGTAATTCCAAGGGTCGGAATAGAAGAGAAAATAATACTCTAAATTATAAGACTGAAGTGAAGCTTTGAAGTGAAAAGGCCACTTATATGTAAAGAAATGAAAATACACGTAACTCCAGTCAATGCAAGACTACAGAACATGTAGGTATCTTTAAAAAGTTGCATAGAAATAAATGTTAACAAAGAATTTTAAACCACATTTAAACAGCATTCAAGATTCAGGACCCAAGAAAATATGTTTAGACATCCAAGCGTGCAGATAATGTGCTGCTAATATGACTCTAATAGAAGTAATTTCTAGAAAATATGCTTCAAAAACATGACAATTGGATGCATAAAGTAAGTTGTGATGTAAGAAGCAATATTAAGCCACAAACTAGTAACTGCAGTTGTAAATGTACATTTAAAAATTTTATTTTTAATTTTTGTGGGTACATAGTAGGGGTATATATTTTATGGTGTACATGAGATATTTTGGTACAGGCATGCAATATGTAATAATCACATCATGGAAAATTGGATATCCAACCCTCAGGCATTGATCTTTTGTGTTACCAACAACTCAATTATACTCCCTTATTTATTTTATTATTTATTATTTATTTTGAGACAGAGTCTTGCTCTGTTGCCCAAGCTGGAGTGCAGTGTGATCTTTGCTCACTGCAACCTCCACCTCCCAGGTTCAAGCAATTATCCTGCCTCAGCCTCCCAAGTAGCTGGGATTATAGGAGCCCACCATCATGCTTATTTAATTTTTGTATTTTTAGTAGAGATGGGGTTTCGCCATGTTGGCCAGGCTGGTTTCGAACTCCTGACCTCAGGTGATCTGCCCACTTGGGCCTCCCAAAGTGCTGGGATTACTGGCATGAACCACCATGCCCAGCCTCTTTTATTTTTAAATGTACCATTAATCATTATTGACTGTAGTCTCCCTGTTATGCTATCAAATACTAGGTCTTTCTAATTTTTTTTATAGCCATAGTAGTAAATACAAAAGTTTAATTTTGTGGAGTATGTAAAAAGGTAGATTTAAAATACCGAAAAATGCTGCATGGAAGATAGAAGATGAAGATGATGTTTAACATGTTTTAAGACTCTTGTTTTTCAGGAGAAAATTAGGGATATTGATTAATACATATATTTTATATATACATGTTAACATTGCAGAATTAACCATTAAAGATTAAATGATTAAAAATGAAAGTGAAATTCCAAACCAATAAAAGGGAAAAAAAGGCTGATGAACATTATCAATCTAAGAGATGGCATAAAAAAAAAGAGGAACAGAAAACAAAACTGAAGAAAAGCATCATGTTATATTAAAAACATGAAATGACCAAATTAATAGTCATATATGTAATAAAAAAGGAGAAAAAAATTATCTCAGCAGTTGAAGTGAATGAACTAGAGCTATTATATATGATTTAATGTTGCATGAAAATGCTGTAAGCAGAATATAGATTCAGTTGAATGTAAAAAAAAAAGAGGAATTCTATCTATGATTATCTATGATTAATGGTTCCATGTATGAGTATTTTGAAAGTGTTCTCATTGTATTGGAATGATACAAGACTGATTCATGAAAATGGTTTTCTGGTGAAGGAGGGAGAAAGATTTAGCATAAGGTTAAAGGGATACTTCCTGTATCCCATTTTTTAAATATAAATATCTAAACAGAAAGTTAATATTTACATTTATTAATTCTAGATGGTGGCTACCGGAATTTCATCATTCTTGTTTCATTTTTCCTGTACTTACAAGTATTTTAAAACATACAAACATGTATCCATAGCAGGTAAGCATTAGAGGAACAGGACAATGAGTTAAGAATGAAATCTACCAGCATGTGACAGCTTGAAACCTCAGGCTTTCCTTTTCCTTTTTAAAATTTTTCATTTCCATAGGTTTTTGGGGAACAGGTGGTATTTTTTGGTGACATGAGTCAGTTCTTTAGTGGTCATTTGTGAGATTTTAGTGCACCCATCACCTGAGCAGTATACACTGAACCCAAAGTCTTTTATCCCTCACCCCATTCCCACCCTTTCTCTCCTGAGTCCCTGAAGTCCATTGTGTCATCCTTATGCCTTTGCATCTTCATAGCTGAGCTCCGACTTATAAGTAAGAACATATGATGTTTGATTTTCCATTCCTGAATTACTTCACTTAGAATAATGGTCTCCAATCCCATCCAGGTTGCTGCAAATGCCATTAATCCATTCCTTTTTATGGTTGAGTAGTATTCCATCATATATATACCACAGTTTATTTATCCACTTGTTGACTGATGGGCAGGGGGCCGGAGAAACCACAGGAATTTCAATGACAAAGTGTGGTTGCAGAAAATATTCAAAATTGGAAAACAACAACAACAAAATATTCTGGAGAAAGACCACAATTTGGGCCACATCCTCTCTCACTTTCAAGTTAACCTAAGCATGTGTGGTGATGAATAGAGGCAGAATAAGAGATAGCAATAGAAGACCCAACTGTTAATAAGTTTGTTAATTCTGGAAACCCAAGTTGTGCAAAATGTAGACAACATCTCAGACTTCATCAAGGTTCTGGGGAAAAAATGTACTAGACTAGGTAGGCACCTGATTCTTGTTGAAGGCTCTCCATAAATGCTGGTCAAATCAAGTAGGATTTTTCATCTATCATCTAACCTTCTCTGGAAACCATGAGGAGTCATTATAACAAGACACAACCTAAATGTTCATCAATGATAGGCTGGATAAAGAAAATGTGGTGCATATCCAATGTAGAATACTATGCAGCCTTAATAAAGAATGAGATCATGTCCTTTGCAGGGACATGGATGGAGCTGGAGGCCATTATCCTTTGCCAACTAATGCAGGAGCAAAAAACCAAATACCACATGTTCTCACTTAAGTAGGAGCTAAATGATGAGAACACATGGACATATAGAGGGGAACAATACACACTGGGGCCTTTCAGAAAGTGGAGGGTGGGAGCAGGGAGAGGATCAGGAGAAATAACTAATGGATACTAGGCTTAATACCTGAGTAATTAAAAAAATCTGTACAACAAACCCCCATGACACATGTTTACTTCTGTAACAAACCTGCAGGTCTTGCACATGTACCCCTGAACTTAAAATAAAAGTTAAAAAAGAAGGACACAAATCCTAATGCTGTAGGGTATACTATGTTTGACACTAGATCATCCAATCACATGCCTGGTATTTATTATGTCATCTCTCTTTATTACATCACAACATATTATGCGTTAGCATTACTGCTTGAGTTTTACTCTAAGCTGACCAAAACACTTCGCTTTATCTGCTGGAGAAGATATAATACATGGTCCCATAGCATTTACTCTGAGGAGGCGCAGCAAAGTTGCAAAAGTTTGTTTCTAATACATCATTGTTAGTAGTTTTCTCTGAAACTCGAGTCTCCAAAGGGACTCTACAAAGGAGAATGATAATCATGGTGTAAAAACAAAAACAAAAACAAACAAATAAAAAAAACCCTGCCATGCACTGTGGCTCACGCCTGTAATCCCAGCACTTTGTGAGGCCAAGGCGGGTGGATCACGAAGTCAGGAGTTCGAGACCAGCCTGGCCAATACAGTGAAACCCCGTCTCTACTAAAAATACAAAAATTAGCCCAGCGTGGTGGTTCACGCCTGTAGTCCCAGCTACTCAGGAGACTGAGGCAGGAGAATTGCTTGAACCCAGGATGTGGAGGTTGCAGTGAGCCAAGATTGTGCCACTGCCCTCCAGCCTGGGTGACAGAATGAGACTCTGTCTCAAACAAACAAACAAAACAATTTATTGTATGAAAAGGCTCAGGCACAAAAACCGTAATCATATTAAAAAATGTAATATTGCAGATTGCGTACAAGAATAATTTAAACAACCACAGGTACGCGACCAAAGTGATATTAGAAGTCCCAAATTTAGTGGTATTTTTAAAATGACTGTCATACCACAAAATGCCAATGGAGATGCAGGAAAAGGTTTGATTGTGAAGAAACAGCACACTTTGTAATGTTTTTCAGTTTGTTTGCCATTAAAGTATAGTTCATAAACAATAAAATGCACAAATGTTAACTAATGGCATGATGCATCAGGTTTACTAATTATATGTATGGAGGGTTAATTTGGAGCACTAACTTTAGAACGTTAGAAAGACCTTTTTTGAATACTTTCAGGTTTAAGTGAATCTGATTCAACAATTTCTGCATGTATGAGTGTGTTTCAGCTGTTTGACTTAATCCTGAATTTGAATTCTACTGGGGCCTTAACCACTTTTTTTTCAGTGAGGTTTTTGAAAAAATTAAATTATTCTTCAGCCACCTTTACATAAGTATTAGCTTCTTTGTAAGAAACCAAATCCCGTAATGCTGATTACTGAGAGAACTGTATTTGCATCTGAGTCCTGTTGAATCACAAATTGAAAGAATGTTTAATATTAGAATCTGATGTACATGAAAAACCAAGGGGGAAAAGAGCTCTGGAATGAGACTCTAAATGAAGATTGTCCTGCTGTAATTGTAATTCTATTGTTGAAAGAATATTAAAAGCATATTCTAAACCTACTCCATCATTTGGGGAGCTGTAGTTTGGATACCAGAAAACTAGCTCTCTCTCTTTTTTTTTTTTTTTCCATCAGCTAAAAAGCCAGGATTGTTGATTTTTTTAAGTAAGACTGTAAAGACTGGGGTCCCTAGAGTGGACAATTCCCACTCACCTCAGGAATGTCAGTTTACAAAAGGCACAACCTCTCGTTATTCCTCTAAATTCACCTAACTGCTACTCCTGGAATACCAAGATACCAGGGCTTGTGTATCTTTCTGTCTTTTGAGTCACAAGTTCTTCTTTCAGCCTCAATCCATAGCTATTCCATGGTCATCCCAACAGGTAGAAAAATATTAATCAAATGGAAAGAGATCCTGCCACTAAACCTCGAAAACCATGGAAAACATTTACCATGAAACAGCCTTTTTCAGTACTCTACAAACAACATACTTAAACAGGTATCTAAAAACTAATGTCCTTGGAGAAGGAGGTAAATTAGATACAGTCTAAAAACTGGAGAGGTTGAGGGTAGGGTTCACATAACCCTTCAAGGTGCACATTGTCTTCTGAAATGTTAAGTTTATGGTCGGCTCGCTGAAAGGCCATATAAATGATATGTTTAGCGTCTGTTTGCTGAAAGGCCATATAAAGTCCATTCAAAACTATAGGTTTCATTATTTCTAACTATTTTTTTGTACCCATTAACCAACCCCCCAACTACCCTTCCCAGGCTCTGGTAACCATCTTTCTACTCTCTATCTCCATAGTTCAATTGTTTTGATTTTCAGCTCCCACACATAAATGAGAACATGCAAAGTTTGCCTTTCTGTGTCTGGCTTAGTTCACTTAGCATAATGACCTCCACTTCTGTCCATGTTGTTGCAAATGACTGGACACAAATGATAAATACTTGAGGGGACGGTGCCCCGTTTGCCCTGATGTCGTTATTACACATTGAATGCCTGTATCTTATGTAACCCATATCTTATGTAAC
Organism: Pan troglodytes; assembly: GCF_028858775.2. Taxonomy (NCBI): domain Eukaryota; kingdom Metazoa; phylum Chordata; class Mammalia; order Primates; family Hominidae; genus Pan; species Pan troglodytes. The sequence goes on along the minus strand of NC_072421.2, from coordinate 5,038,022 downwards.
CCATCTTATGTAACCCATAAATAGATAAACTTACTATGTGCCCACAAAAATCGACAATAAAAAATAAATAAAACAAAACTATATGTTTCATCTGAGGCATTTTCATTCCCATCAAGTCTTTCAATACACTTTTTATTATCAAGAGCACTGACAGTCTTACAGCCCCATGTAATGTCAAAGAGATATGACTAATTATTCTTTTTAGTAACAAATTTATTATGTGTGCCCCTGTCTCACTACCCTTTGAACTCTCTGCTTTCCATATTTTCCCCCAAAACTTTATGATTGTGCTGGAAAGTAAGAACTGCAGGAGATACTCAGAAAGGTATGGACTTTGGAGCTAATCCAATCTGCATTTGAGCATTCTCTGTTGTGTGACCGAGGACGTGTGGTCAACCCATTATGAGCTTTGGTTTTCTCTTCTATGCTGAAGATAAATCGTGGTTTCTAACTCACAGAGGGAATTGTGAGAACCAAATCTTCTAAATTTTGTTTCCCCAAGCCTGGCACCTCCTATATGTTTCATATATTTGTGGGTGTTCTCATAATGATGATTTTAAAAATAATTGTGGTTATCTGGTATCTAAAGTAAAACTCACTCTTTTTATTGTAGGTTTGGCAAGTTTTGATAAAAATAGTAAGCATATTGACAATATAACCCATGCATAAAGTAGTGTCTCAACCTACACATCATGCTTTGACCTTTTGTCATCAACCCCTTGCTATCACCTCAGCCCACCGGTACCACTAATCTAACCACTAATCTCTCCATATAGTGCATTATCCAGAATATTTTATAAATGGGTAATGCAATACGCACCCTATTGACATTGGCTTGTTTCACATAGGTTAATACAGTTGAGGTTCCCCCATTGTTGCATATATCAGCAATTAGTTCCTTTTGTATTGCTGGATGGTATTTCATTCTATACATATACTCCAGTTTTGTTTTGTTTTATTTAATCCTCAAATCCATTAAAGAACATCTGTGTTGTTTCCATTTTTTCATGATTACAATTAAAGCCACAATGAATACTCAATGACAGGTTTTTTTTTTTTAACCAACACTAATGTTTTATTTCTCTTTGGTAACACTTAGGAGGGGATTTCTGGGTCTTGTCTGGTCCTAGACACCAGACAAGAACCTGGATACCAAGAGGGCACTGAGCTGGTTAACACTTAGGTGGTCTGTGGATGGCAGAGCTAAAGGAGCACTGTAACACACCCACTGGGACTTCAGGAGTTGCAGGCACCCACCCCTAGAAGCTACCACAGGGTTAGAGACCAAAAGCACTTGCCCCAGCTCCTGCATCTGCCTGTCGGTGTGATTCCCCTTCCACAAGGGGTTTGAGCCAAGGCAGCAGGACAGACACGCCACACCCCTGTTACACGTCCTGCAGGGTAGGTCAGGGAACTCTCCTGTTTCAGTAGTACTTGCATATTTAGTTTTGTAAGAAGCCACCGCTCTGTTTTCCTGTGCTTGTACCATTCTGCGTTCCCACCAACAACATATGAGGGTTCTCTGCTATTCCCCCTCCTCACTGACGCTTCATATCATTAGGGTTTTGTTTTAGTATTTTTGTTCTTGTATGTTGATTTAAATTTTAGACATTCACACTCATGCGTGGTAACATTTCCCTGTGGTAGTAATTTGCATTTCCTTATGGACTAAAGATGTTGAGCATCTTTTCATGAGCCTATATTCTGTAACATCTTTGGTAAAGTCTCTATTCAAACAACTTGCCAATTTTTTAATTGGATTGTTGGTTTGGTGTACCAGACTGTGCATTTCTTAAAACGGAATTTTTTAAATAGGCTTGATTGAATGATTGCCATGGAGTACAGGAAGTCCCTGTGCAACTCTCAAGCAGTTCCTCTCATTATTAACATCTAACGTGGCTGTGCTGTACTTGTCAAAACTAAGAATCCGACATCATTGACACAGCACTCCTAAGTACACTTCAGACCTTTGGTCAGATTCCACCGGCTTTTTATGAACTTTTTTTTTTTTTTCTGTCTCAGGATCCCATTGAGGGATCACACTGCACTTACTTGTCACCCCTCCCCCATGTCCTGTCTGTGGCCCTTTCTCAGACTTCCCTTGCTTTTTCATGACAGTCTTGAGTACTGTTCAAGTAGTCTGTGGAATATCTCCCATGCCACATTTGTCTCCTGTTTGTCTTATCATTAGAGTGGGGTTAGGGAATGTTGGGAACAAATACCACAGAGGTAAAGTGCCCTTCTCATCCCCTCACCAGCATAGAGGGATAGATAGATAATAAATAGATAGATAGATAGATAGATAGATAGATACATACATACATACATACATAGGTAATAGATACATGAGACATAGATAGATGATAGATGATAGAAGATACATAGATACATGGTAGATTTTATAGATAGATATAGATATGTATAACATACTATATTATATTAAAAACAATAAAATATTGCTAATTAATGTTATAAAATATACATTATATATTATATATTTAAATATATTATACATGACATAATATAGAATATAAGGTATAAAATTGTACATAATATATGTATAACTATATATAGTATACACAATGAATTATATACAATTATATACATATTATATGATTGTATACAGTTGACCCTTGAACAGGGCGAGGCTTAGGGGCACCAATCCCCTGTATGGTTAAAAGTTCACATATAGGCTGGACACGGTGGCTCACGCCTGTAATCCCAGCACTTTAGGAGGACAAGGTGGGCAGATCGCTTCAGGTCAGGAGTTCAAGACCAGCCTGGGCAACATGGTGAAACCCATCTCTACTAACAATACAAAAATTAGCCAGGCATGGTGGTGCATGCCTGTAGTCCCAACTTACTCAGGATGCTGAGGCAGGAAAATCACTTGATCCTGGGAGGGGGAGGTTGCAGTGAGCTGAGACTGTGCCATTGCACTCCAGCCTGGGTGACAGAGTGAGACTCCGTCTCAAAAATAGTTCACATATAGCTTTTAATTCCACCAAAACTTAGCTAGCAGCCTACTGAAATCCACTGATAAGTGGATCCCCATAGTTTAAACTCATGTTGTTCCAGGGTCGGCTGTGTATATTGTATATAATACTCATTATATATAGTATAACACATAATAAAACTATTATTATTATTTTCTTAAGGCTACAGAGGATCTTCAGCTGCACAGGATTTCCTGCAACTGAAGACTTTTGTTCCACCTGGAAACTGCAAACCAGGAGTGACTTCCCATCAAGAACTATGAAGAGTCTGGGAGTATATCCTGTTTGCAAGTTAATAAAATAGCTTGCTGCAATGCTTCCATTCTATGGATGCTGGCAGAAGACACAGAACTTTTAGGTCTAAGACTAGAGACTTGTTTCCAGCAAAGCCATTGCCAGAGCATCAGCTTCTTTTTCTCAGGACCACAAGGGGGTGCTGAGGATGAACTTGGATGGGAACCTACACCTGCTATGGGCTGCGTTATAGGAGGGAGATATGGAGCCTGGGAAAAGTCGACCACTTCATGACCCCCGATAAGCAGAGCCTGCTCTTTGTCCTGGAGGAAGATGTCACCTGCTCCTTCAAGGTCGAACATGTAGTAGAGCCACAACCCTGAGAAATACTCTAGGGAAAGAGTGGTCAGCACCTGGCATTCTTACTCAGCACACCCATAAGATATGGAGGACAAGAGACTCATGGAGAAGAGTCTCTGCCACTACTGTTCAACTCTCCCAAGACATCATCTTGGGGGCTTTTTCAGTTCCCTCAACTTGTCCCCAGTCTTCCTTGTAGGTAACAGGTAAAGTTTGTGAAGACTCAGTGACAGCTGCAAATTCCTCTTGTGGCTGCATCTCCCAGAGGTCCTACAACTTTACGCTAGTCCACTGTCAGCCTCAGCAAGCCCTTTAAGACTTCCTCCGCATGTGTCTTATCCATTTGTGTGTTTTCTGTGTCTGTTCAAGGTAAGATGTACACACATCCCATCTCACCTTAGAAACGCCTGCCTTTCCTTGTATTTCAGCCTGATTGTTTGCACTATATATTCGTCAGGGTTCCCCAGAGGGAAAGAACTAATAGGTTCTATGTCTATATGAAAGGGAGTTTATTAGGGAGAATTGGCTCACACCATCACAAGGTGACACCCCACCATAGACCATCTGCAAGCTGGGAAAGACAGAAACTGGTAGTGGCTTATTCCAAGTCCAACAGCTTCAAAAGCAGAGAAACTGACAGTTCAGCCTTCAGTCTGTGGCCAAAGGCCCAAGAGCCCCCGGCAAACCACTGGTGTAAGTCCAAGAGTCCAAAAACCAGCCAGGCATGGTGGCTTACACCTGTAATCCCAGCACTTTGGGAGGCCAAGGCAGGTGGATTGCTTGAGGTCAGAGCCCAGAGTTCAAGACCAGCCTGGCCAACATGATGAAACCCTGTCTCTATTAAAAATACAAAAATTAGTCTGGTGTAGTGGTGGGTGCCTGTAATCCCAGTTACTTGGGAGGCTGAGTCAGGAGAATTGCTTGAACCCAGAAGGCAGAGGTTGTAGTGAGCCAAGATCACACCACTGCACTCCAGCCTGGGCGATGGAGTGAGACCCCATCTCAAATAATAATAATAATAATAATAATAAATAAATAAATAAGAGTCCAAAAGCCAAAGAACCTGGAGTCTCATGTCCAAGGGCAGGAGGAACAGAGTGAAGCATCCAACACGGGAGAGAGATGAAAGCCAGAAGACCCAGCAAGCCAGCTTCTCCCACCTTCTAACCATCTGCTTTGCTTTAGCCACACTGGTAGCCAATTAGATGGTGCCCATCCACACTGAGGGTGGGTCTTCCTCTCCCACCCCACCGACTCAATGTCAATCTCCTCTGGCAACACCCTCACAGACACACTCAGAAACAATACTTTATCAGCTGTCTAGGCGTCCCTCAATAGTTGACACCTAATATTACCCACCATACCCTAAAACTGGAGTTTTCTGACAGATTCAAGAAACTTTAGATTTAGTTTATGATGTGTCCTTGATTTTGCCGTGATTGTTGGAGCGATGATCTTCTTACAAGCTTTCTACATCCTAAGTTTAAGCTAGAAGGCTAAACTTTTTATTTTGTAAAGAAGGGCTTCAAGTTGATCTGTTTAAACACTAAGTTTAAATTGCTGGCTTTCAGTAAAATGTTCAAATGCATTTTTTAAAGATAGACATATCCTCTAAAATAATTAGTCTGAGTGAAGTTGTAGTTTCTGTCCATAAATTTATTATATGTCAGGAATATTTATTAACATGGAGAAGGGGATAGAGACCAAGCTGATGGGTAGGTGACCTTAGATCTAGCACCGGACGTGGAAGAACAACTTACAGAAAGAACTGAAAGTAATCTCCTTTAGTCTCCATAGGGCTACACAGTATGCAGTCTTTACCACACAGTAGGTGCTCGATCTAGCTTCAATGAATGAACGAGTTACTTAATTAATAGTCTAATGCCTGTACTGTTATGTGTGGAAGAAAAATCCAGCCAATACGATTTACAATGCTGTCTATAACCACTTCACTGAATCTGGGAACTAAGTGAATGCTCCAAAAATATTCCCAGTTATGTCTTTTTCCTAGTTCTAACCTGGTCATATTAGCATTTCAAATTCATCTCTGATGGGTGAAAATCTAATTCTTTTCTCCCATCTTTTTTTTTTTTTTTTGGTGGTGTTCCATTTTTTTAATGTACAGGAACTAAAAATTCTGTTCAATTCAGTGAAGGGTCCATTAACTTAATTAGGCTAAATGCATCTCTTTTCAGCTGGATTCAACTTCCAGCCTCAATTGTGCTTGTCTTTGTCCCACCCGGGTAAACATTTCTTCACAAAAGCTATATTTGCTCTCCTCCTCAGCATCTTTTTGGAGAATGCCCCTTTTCTGGAATCAATGCCCATCACCAAATATCTGTCTGGAAAGACTGCATTTAGATATTTATATTTTCATGGCACCCTAAACATTGAACAAATAGAGATGATTGAAGCATTTGCATGGTTTGAACAAATACCATGACAAAGTTGTGGTTTCGGCACCTCCATATGAACGCTCATTATGCACAATTGACCCTCTCCAGGTGTTGGCAGCTGCAGGTGTAGTTAAAACAAAGCAAAGCCCTTGAGGGGGTCACTTGAAGATGCCAGATTTTTAAGGAAAATTTCCCTTCTCAGCAACTCAAGTCAACATTGCCACCTGCTGGCCATTGTCTGATATGGCATGCCCCATGAAGATGGCACTAAGAGGTTTTGCAAATGTGCATTGAACATTAGCAAGGCAACTTTTTACAATGCGTATTAACATGTCCCGCGCTTACATAAAGTATCATGCTCGATGCACGCATAAAAATAGTGATAGCCCATGCGAAAAGCATCATGGGTGACCACGGAACGCACATTTCTAGGAATACGTAGAGTTCTTGGACTTACCTGCATATTAGCATCACCTGAAACCTTTAAAATTTCACATTTCCGCAGGTGCATTTCAAAACACTTAAGTAAGTCTCTGATAGTGGGACTCAGAGGCATTTCTTTCTCCAAAGCTTCCAAGTGATTCTAAGGTGCAGCCAAGCTTAGAAACATAATTGAGCCTTTCTCTACTGCATGGCTTAGCTGAGAATGATGTTGACATTTGAGCTACAGATTACATGGCCGAATGTTGAGGTAGGTCTGTTGTAATTAAAGAGAGGTTTGGAAACCTCGCTGGGCTAAAAGCCAGGCAGCAACATTTCTAGCATTACTTCTGTGAATTATAGCTGCTTGATGTGGGGCCAATACACACTTTCATCAGATCCTATTTCCCTTTTTTTTTTGACGGAGTCTCACTCTGTCGCCAGGCTGGAGTGCAGTGGCGCGATCTCGGCTCACTGCTACCTCCTCTGCCTCCTGGATTCCAGCGATTCTCCTGCCTCAGCCTCCCAAGTAGCTGGGACTGCAGGCACGTGCCACCACACCCAGCTAATTGTTGTATTTTCAGCAGAGACGGGGGTTTCACCATGTTGGCCAGAATGGTCTCCATCTCTTGATCTCCTGATCCTCCCGCCTCGGCCTCTCAAAGTGCTGGGATTACAGGCATGAGCCTCTGTACCCGGCTCTATTTCCCTTTCTTTAAGGGTGCACTGGGCTGTGGGCTTTCTAAGGGATTTAACAGTTCGGAGTTCTGCTTATCTCTCTTTGTTTGAAAATAATTATGGCATGAATCAGAGCAGAGATGAAACATTTCAGAGTTAGTTTAAGTTAGTAGTTGTATTTCAGAGCATCTATTTTGTTGGCAATAATGTTACATGAGGACATACAGAGCAGGTCATTGTTAGGCCTCTGAGCCCAAGCCAAGCCATCGCATCCCCTGTGACTTGCACATATATGCCCAGATGGCCTGAAGTAACTGAAGAATCACAAAAGAAGTGAATATGCCCTGCCCCATCTTAACTGATGACATTCCACCATTGTGATTTGTTCCTGCCCCACCCTAACTGATCAATGTACTTTGTAATCTCCCCCACCCTTAAGAAAGTCCTTCGTAATTCTCCCCACCCTTGAGAATGTACTTTGTGACCCCCGCCCCTGCCTACCAGAGAACAACCCCCTTTGACTGTAATTTTCCATTACCTTCCCAAATCCTATAAAACGGCCCCACCCCTATCTCCCTTTGCTGACTCTCTTTTCGGACTCAGCCCGCCTGCACCCAGGTGAAATAAACAGCCATGTTGCTCACACAAAGCCTGTTTGGTGGTCTCTTCACATGGACGCACATGAAATTTGGTGCCATGACTCAGATCGGGGGACCTCCCTTGGGAGATCAATCCCCCGTCCTCCTGCTCTTTGCTCCCTGAGAAAGATCCACCTACGACCTCAGGTCCTCAGACCGACCAGCCCAAGAAACATCTCACCAATTTCAAATCCGGTAAGCAGCCTCTTTTTACTCTGTTCTCCAACTTCCCTCACTATCCCTCAACCACTTTCTCCTTTCAATCTTGGCACTACACTTCAATCTCTCCCTTCTCTTAATTTCAATTCCTTTCATTTTCTGGTAGAGACAAAGGAGACACGTTTTATCCGTGGACCCAAAACTCCGGCGCCGGTCACAGACTGGGAAGGCAGCCTTCCCTTGGTGTTTAATCATTTCAGGGACGCCTCTCTGATTATTCACCCACGTTTCAGAGGTGTCAGACCACGCAGGGACAACTGCCTTGGTTCTTTACCCTTAGCAGCAAGTCCCACTTTTCTGGGGAAGGGGCAAGTACCCCAACCCCTTCTCTCCATGTCTCTACTCCTTCTCTGCTTTTCTGGGGACAGGGCAAGTACCCCAACCCCTTCTCTCCTTGTCTCTACCCCTTCTCTGCTTTTCCGGGGCAGGGGCAAGTACCCCTCAACCCCTTCTCCTTCACCCTTAGTGGCAAGTCCCGCTTTCCTGGGGCAGGGGCAAGTACCCCTTAACCCCTTCTCCTTCACCCTTAGCAGCAAGTCCCGCTTTTCTAGGGGGCAAGAACCCCCAAACCCCTTCCCTCCGTGTCTTTACACTCTCTTTTCTGTGGGTTTGCTTCCTTCACTATGGGCAACCTTCCATCCTCCATTCCTCCTTCTTCTCCCTTAGCCTGTGTGCTCAAGAACTTAAAACCTCTTCAACTCACACCTGACCTAAAACTTAAATGCCTCATTTTCTTCTGCAACACCGCTTGGCCCCAATACAAACTTGACAATGGCACTTTAGATTTCTCCATCCTACAAGACCTAAATAATTTTTGTCGAAAAATGGGCAAATGGTCTGAGGTGCCTGACGTCCAGGCATTCTTTTACACATCAGTCCCTTCCTAGTCTCTGTGCCCAGTGCAACTCGTCCCAAATCTTCCTTCTTTCCCTCCTGCCTGTCCCCTCAGTCCCAACCCCAAGCGTCACTGAGTCTTTGTAATCTTCCTTTTCTACAGACCCATCTGACCTCTCCCCTCCTTGCCAGGCCAAGCTAGGTCCCAATTCTTCCTCAGCCTCCGCTCCTCCACCCTATAATCTTTTTATCACCTCCCCTCCTCACACCTGCTCCGGCTTACAGTTTCGTTCCATGACTAGCCCTCCCCCTCCTGCCCAGCAATTTACTCTTAAAAAGGTGGCTGGAGCTAAAGGCATAGTCAAGGTTAATGCTCCTTTTTCTTTATCCCAAATCAGATAGCGTTTAGGCTCTTTTTCATCAAATATAAAAATCCAGCCCGGTTCATGGCTTGTTCAGCAGCAACCCTGAGACGCTTTACAGCCCTAGACCCTAAAAGGTCAAAAGGCCATCTTATTCTCAATATACATTTTATTACCCAATCTGCTCCTGACATTAAATAAAACTCCAAAAATTAAATTCCGGCCCTCAAACTCCACAACAGGATTTAATTAACCTCGCCTTCAAGGTGTACAATAATAATAATAAAAAAAGTTGCAATTCCTTGCCTCCACTGTGAGACAAACCCCAGCCACATCTCCAGCACACAAGAACTTCCAAACGCCTGAACCGCAGTGGCCAGGCGTTCCTCCAGAACCTCCTCCCCCAGGAGCTTGCTACAAGTGCCAGAAATCTGGCCACCAAGCCAAGGAATGCCCGCAGCCCAGGATTCCTCCTAAGCCGTGTCCCATCTGTGCGGGACCCCACTGGAAATCGGACTGTTCAACTCACCTGGCAGCCACTCCCAGATCCCCTGGAACTCTGGCCCAAGGCTCTCTGACTGACTCCTTCTCGGCTTAGCGGCTGAAGACTGATGCTGCCTGATCGCCTCGGAAGCCCCGTAGACCATCACAGACACCGAGCTTCAGGTAACTCTCACAGTGGAGGGTAAGTCCGTCCCCTTCTTAATCAATACGGAGGCTACCCACTCCACATTACCTTCTTTTCAAGGGCCTGTTTCCCTTGCCTCCATAACTGTTGTGGGTATTGACGGCCAGGCTTCTAAACCTCTTAAAACTCCCCCACTCTGGTGCCAACTTAGACAATACTCTTTTACGCACTCCTTTTTAGTTATCCCCACCTGCCCATTTCCCTTATTAGGCCGAGACACTTTAACTAAATTATCTGCTTCCCTGACTACTCCTGGACTACAGCTGCATCTCATTGCCGCCCTTATTCCCAATCCAAAGCCTCCTTTGCGTCCTCCTCTTGTATCCCCCACCTTTACCCACAAGTATAAGATACCTCTACTCCCTCCTTGGCAACCGATCAAGCACGCCTTACCATCTCATTAAAACCTAATCACGCTTACCCCGCTCAACGCCAATATCTCATCCCACAGCACGCTTTGAAAGGATTAAAGCCTGTTATCACTTGCCTGCTACAGCATGGGCTTCTAAAACCTATAAACTCTCCTTACCATTCCCCCATTTTACCTGTCCTAAAACCAGACAAGCCTTACAAGTTAGTTCAGAATCTGCGCCTTATCAACCAAATGTTTTGCCTATCCACCCCATGGTGCCAAACCCATATACTCTCCTATCCTCAATACCTCCCTCTACTACCCATTATTCTGTTCTGGATCTCAAACATGCTTTCTTTACTATTCCTTTGCACCCTTCATCCCAGCCTCTCTTTGCCTTCACTTAGACTGACCCTGACACCCATTAGGCTCAGCAAATTACCTGGGCTGTACTGCCACAAGGCTTCACAGACAGCCCCCATTACTTCAGTCAAGCCCAAATTTCATCCTCATCTGTTACCTATCTCAGCATAATTCTCATAAAAACACAGGTGCTCTCCCTGCTGATCGTGTCCGATTAATCTCCCAAACCTCAATCCCTTACAAAAGAACAACTCCTTTCCTTCCTAGGCATGGTTAGTGCGGTCAGAATTCTTACACAAGAGCCAGGACTACACCCTGTAGCCTTTCTGTCCAAACAACTTGACCTTACTGTTTTAGCCTAGCCCTCATGTCTGCGTGCAGCGGCTGCCGCTGCTTTAATACTGTTAGAGGCCCTCAAAATCACAAACTATGCTCAACTCACTCTCTACATTTCTCATAACTTCCAAAATCTATTTTCTTCCTCATATCTGACGCATATACTTTCTGCTCCCCGGCTCCTTCAGCTGTACTCACTCTCTAAGTCCCACAATTACCATTGTTCCTGGCCTGGACTTCAATCTGGCCTCCCACATTATTCCTGATACCACACCAGACCCCCATGACTGTATCTCTCTGATCCACCTGATATTCACCCCATATTTCCTTCTTTCCTGTTCCTCACCCTGATCACGCTTGATTTATTGATGGAAGTTCCACCAGGCCTAATCGCCACACACCAGCAAAGGCAGGCTATGCTATAGTACAAGCCACTAGCCCGCCTCTCAGAACCTCTCATTTCCTTTCCATCATGGAAATCTATCCTCAAGGAAATAACTTCTCAGTGTTCCATCTGCTATTCTACTACTCCTCAGGGATTATTCAGGCCCCCTCCCTTCCCTACACATCAGGCTCGAGGATTTGCCCCCACCCAGGACTGGCAAATTAGCTTTACTCAACATGCCCAGAGTCACAAAAACTAAAATACCTCTTAGTCTAAGTAGACACTTTCACTAGATAGGTAGAGGCCTTTCCTACAGGGTCTGAGAAGGCCACTGCAGTCATTTCTTCCCTTCTGTCAGACATAATTCCTCAGTTTAGCCTTCCCACCTCTATACAGTCTGATAACAGACCAGCCTTTACTAGTCAAATCAGCCAAGCAGTTTTTCAGGCTCTTAGTATTCAGTGAAACCTTTATATCCCTTATGGTCCTCCGTCTTCAAGAAAAGTAGAATGGACTAAAGGTCTTTTAAAAACACACCTCACCAAGCTCAGCCACCAACTTGAAAAGGACTGGACAATACTTTAACCACTTTCCCTTCTCAGAAATCAGGCCTGTCCTCAGAATGCTACAGGGTACAGCCCATTTGAGCTCCTGTATAGACGCTCCTTTTTATTAGGCCCAGTCTCATTCCAGACACCAGACCAACTTAGACTGTGCCCCAAAAAACTTGTCATCCCTACTATCTTCTGTCTAGTCATACTCCTATTCTCTGTTCTCAACTACTCATACATGCCCTGCTCTTGTTTACACTGCCGGTTTACACTGTTTCTCCAAGCCATCACAGCTGATATCTCCTGGTGCTATCCCCAAACTGCCACTCTTAACTGTTGAAGTAAATAAATAATCTTTGCTGGCAGGACTATGCTGAATCTCCTTAGGCACTCTATAATCAGATGTCCTAGGTCCTCCCAATTCTTAGACATTTAATACCCATTTTTCTCCTCCTTTTATTTGGACCTTGTATCTTCCATTTAGTTTCTCAATTCATACAAAACCTTATCCAGGCCATCACCAATCATTCTATACGACAAATGTTTCTTCTAACATCCCCACAATATCACCCCTTACCACAAGATCTCCCTTCAGCTTAATCTCTCCCACTCTAGGTTCCCACGCCACCCCTAATCCTGCTTGAAGCAGCCCTGAGAAACATCGCCCATTCTCTCTCCATACCACCCCCTAAAAATTTTCACCGCCCCAACACTTCAACACTATTTTGTTTTATTTGTCTTATTAATATAAGAAGGCAGGAATGTCAGGCCTCGGAGCCCAGGCCAGGCCATCGCATCCCCTGTGACTTGCAGGTATACATCCAGATGGCCTAAAGTAACTGAAGATCCACAAAAGAAGTAAAAACAGCCTTAACTGATGACATTCCACCATTGTGATTTGTTCCTGCCCCACCCTAACTGATAAATGTACTTTGTAATCTCCCCTACCCTTAAGAAGGTTCTTTGTAATTCTCCCCACCCTTGAGAATGTACTTTGTGAAATCCACCCCTGCCCACCAGAGAACAACCCCCTTTGACTGTAATTTTCCATTACCTTGCCAAATCCTATATAACAGCCCCACCCCATCTCCCTTTGCTGACTCTTTTCCGACTCAGCCCGCCTGCACCCAGGTGAAATAAACAGCCTTGTTGCTCACACAAAGCCTGTTTGGTGGTCTCTTCACACGGACGCGCGTGAAAGTCATTAACAATGTTCAGTATTTTAAAGAGTTCCCTCAATAAATAATACTCATTGAACCAACTCGATTTTTGAAAAAAAAAAGGAAGAGTCCACTGATCGTGAAAACCTCCCTTGACTTTCTTGTCTAAAAACTTTTCAGATAGACTAGAACAAAGTTCTACAGCTAAAATGAACATAAAATCACCTGACCTATTTGCTTAACCTGCAACCACCCAAGGGGTTCACCTTGCCTGCTACCTAGACAGAGCCGATTCATTAAGACGGGAATTGCAATAGAGAAAGAGTAATTCGTGCAGAGCTGGCTGTGCGGGAGATCCGAGTTTTATTATTACTCAAATCAGTCTCCCCGAGCATTCAGGGAGCAGAGCTGTTAAGGAAAACTTGGTGGATCGGAAGAAGCCAGTGAGCCAGTAGTGCTGATTGGTCAGAGATGAAATCATAGGGAGTCAGAGCTGCCTTCTTGCGTTCAATCAGTTCTTGGGTGGGGGCCACAAGATCAGAAGAGCCAGTTTAACTATCTGGGTGGTGCCAGCTGATCCATCAAGTGAAGGGTCTGCAAAATATCTCAAGCACTGATCTTAGGGGCAGTTTAGGGAGGGTCAGAATCTTGTAGCCTCTAGCTGCATGAACTCCCAAACCATAATTTCTAATCTTCTGGCTAATGTTAGCCCTACAAAGGCAATCTAGTCCCCAGGCAAGAAGGAAGTCTGCTTTGGGAAAGGGCTGTTACCATCTTTGTTTAAACAATAAACTATAAGCTAAGTTTCTCCCAAAGTTAGTTTAGCCTGCGCCCCGGAATGAACAAGGACAGCTTGGAGGTTAGAAGCAAGATGGAGTGAGTTAAGTTAGATCTCTTGCACTGTCTTAGTCATAATTTTACAAAGTGGTTTCAATCCAACAGATAAGAAAACAAGTGGAGGAAAACAAACTAAATGGAACATCCAATAGCCACTTACCAGTACAGGAATTTACAAAAATCAACTCTCAGGCTGTCTTCTGGGATTACAAAATAGACAATGGTGAAAACACAGATAAACCTGGAGGGATTATGTGCAGTGAAATCAGCCAGGCACAGAAAGACAGGTACTGCATGATCTCACTTCTATGCGGAATCTATGGAAGAAAAATTCATAGACGTGTAACCGCCAGGCCGGGCGCGGTGGCTCACGCCTGTAATCCCAGCACTTTGGGAGGCCGAGACTGGTGGATCACGAGGTCAGGAGATCGAGACCATCCTGGCTAACATGGTGAAACCCCGTCTCTACTAAAAATACAAAAAATTAGCCAGGTGTGGTGACAGGTGCCTGTAGTCCCAGCTACTCGGGAGGCTGAGGCAGGAAAATGGCGTGAGCCCAGGAGGCGGAGTTTGCAGTGAGCCAAGATGGAGCCACTGCACTCCAGCCTGGGGACAGAGCGAGACTCCATCTCAAAAAAAACAAAAAAACAAAAAAACAAAGAAGTGTAACCGCCCGAGGGGTTCCTCCTGCCAACTGCATAAAGACCAAGGCATTGTATAGTAGAGAGAGAGTATAATAGACAGGAGGCTGGCCACACTACGTGGGAGATGGAATTCATACTCAAATCATCTTGTTCAACGCTTGTAGATTAGGCCTTTTTCAAGGACAGTTTGGGGGAAGAGGTGGAGGTGACCAGGTAATTGGTGCTTGCTGCTGATTGATTGGGGCAGACATTAACTTATAGGGGTTGAAGCTGTCCTCCTGCGGGCTGGATTGCTTCTGGGTGTGGCCACAGGGGCTGGGTTGTAGGTCCAGGTGGAGTCATGGGTGTTAGACATGCAAAAAGACTGGCAAGATATCTCAAAAGGCTAATCTTCAACAGTGGTACAGGAATGCTTGGGGAAGCGGCACATCTTATAACTTCTGGAATAATGGCTTCTCTCCTCCCCGCAGCCCCCTGGCCTCCCATCAGCTTTACAAATGCGGTTGAGTTTGGGGGTAAGCCCTATTATCATTTAAAATGTAGCCTAAATGTCTTCCAAAGTCAATTTGCCCCACTAGCCCAAAATAATTAAGGGAGAGGCAAGATGGAGGTTGGGTTAGCTTAGCTTACTGTTAGAATTTTCTCACTGATATCACTTTTGCAAAGGTGGTTTCCGAAGCAGAGAGTAGCATAATGGGTGCCAGGGACAAAGGAGTGGAGAAAGAGAATGAGGAGATGTTGATTGAAGAGGAAAGTTCTAGTTAGACAGAAAGAATAATTTCTTGAAATCTATGGCACAGCATGCTGGCTCTAGTTATTAATAATGTAATGTATATTTCAAGATTACTGAAGGAGCTGATGTTAAATGTTTGACCCACCCACACAAAAATACAAATAAGAAAGTGAAGTGATAAACATGCTAATTAGTTTGATTTAATCATTTCATCATGTATGGATCTATCAAAACATCACATTGTACTCCAGAAATAGATACAATTATTATGTCATTTAAACATAAATAAAATAAAATAATACTTTTATTTAATAATAAATAACTTAATAACAATAAATTTACAGAAGATGTAAGATTTGAGGTTCTTCAGCCTCATTCTGTTACCAGAAAGGCGTCCCGATCCAGAGCCCAGGGGAGGGTTCTTGGATCTCGCGCAAGAAAGAATTCAAGGCAAGTCCATAGAGCAAAGTGAAAGTGAAAGCAAATTTATTAAGAAAGTAAAGGAATAAAAGAATGGCTACTCCACAGACAGAGCAGCCCCGAGGGCTGCTGGTTGCCCATTCTTATGGTTATTTCTCGATGATATGCTAAACAAGGTGTGGATTGTTCGTGCCTCCCCTTTTTAGACCATAGATGGTAATTTCCTGATGTTGCCATGGCATTTGTAACTGTCATGGTGCTGGTGGGAGTGTAGCAGTGAGGACAACCAGAGGTCACTCTCATCACCATCTTGGTTTGGGTGGGATTTGGCCGGCTTCTTTACTGCAACCTGTTTTATCACCGAGGTCTTTATGACCTGTATCTTGTGCTGACCTCCTGTCTCATCCTGTGACTTAGAATGCCTTAACCTCCTGGGAATGTAGCCCGATAGGTCTCAGCCTCATTTTACCCAGCCCCTATTCAAGATGGAGTTGCTCTGGTTCAAATGCTTCTGACAATTCTACCTCCTGTGAGTTATGAGACTGTGAATAATTTGCTCATCCTGCTTGATGCTGTATTTTTTATATATAAAGTGATATCATTTTAAAGGAACTTGCTGGCAGATTAGATGAAATAAGGTATAAGAAAATGTTGTTTTTATAAAAAATCTGTAATGTGTTATAAAGTACCATTGACATGTAAAGTGCTACGCCCACCTGAGTATTCTATCAAGTAAACCAGAGAATCTGAAGATTTATATACACAATTTAAAGCAAGTACTTATTCAGGATATTATGTGTGCAACATACTGTGATGGTCATATTTAAACACAAAGTGGTTAAGTCCCCTAAAAAGTATATTACCTAGGTGAAATCTATCAATGTGTTATAAGAATGACAGGAATAAAACCAGTTTATCCAGTCCTATTGATTGGTAATGCGACAAACAGAAAAACATTCTTGTTAGATTAACATTGGACTAAAAATAAGTTCAAGTTTGATATATGCCCTTCTATAAGATTTTATGTACCTGCAATGAGGTTTTTGGTAATTTTTTTTCCTATGTGATTAGTCTTCATGGCAAAATCCTAAAATTATTTTATACGTCTTCAAATATGTTCCACCCCCCTTCAATACTGTTTCAGCTTTTTACCAATGATCAGGTTTTCACAAAACTCTTACAATATTTTCACAAGGTATAATATTGTTGTGTAACTCACAGCAAACTAGACTTCTATTTGACAGACCCCATAGAGAGTGGTGGTCCCAGAAGACTATAATAACCTTATTTTTAACATACTGTGTTTCTGTTTAGATATATTTAGGTGTGGAAATACCTACCACTGTGTTAAATTGTCTACAATATTCAGTACAGTCACCTGCTGTACAAGTATGTAGCCCAAGTGTGTAGTAATCTAGACCATTTAGGTTTGTGTAAGTGCACTCTGATGTTCACACACTGATGAGATCACCTCATGATACATTGTCAGAATGTAACTCTGTAGTTAAATGATGCATGACTGTATTTTAGATGTTTCTACTTCTCAGCTGATATTGGAGGGGAAAACACTGAAGGATATTCTGATCTTTGAGGATGTTGGCAGGTGAAAGGGATACTGTTTCTTATTTGCCCCCAAGTTGCACAACTCCATGAATAAGACCCATAAGTCTATATTTGCCAGTCTTCTTGCAAGGTTTTCAAAAACTGACCATCCTAATTTAAAGTTGACTGAGCTGCAAGCCTTTTCAAAGGTGTGTCTTCTCCAATATTGACTATGATGAAAACTGCCACCCTATTCATTCATTTATTATTATCATGTCTCGTTTTTTGGTTTTTGCCTCTTTTAGGAATCTGTCTCTTTGTGATCAGCTCTTTGAGGGTAGGAATCTACCTCACATATTTTGATTTCCCCATGGCCTTTCACTTAATAGATGTTCAATAAATCGCTTCACAATTAAATGAACAGAGGAGGGAAAGAATAAGGGAATAGGAAACTACCTGAGGAAAAAGTGGAACAAATTTATTGAAAGTTCTTTTGCTTTCTACGCAACTATATAACAATTATTCATACACTTAATCTCTCCTGATTTCAGAGACATTCTCATGAATGAAAAATGCAATATGATCAATGCTTACCCAGGGAAATTAAAAAAGAAAGATGGTTCTTTCCTTACCTAACCTTGGCTATAAATAGATTACTGTTACTTTGTCACAGGATTTGGGCTATTTCTACTGTTGGGGAAAAATTGGATGCAATTCCTTTCACATGCAGCAGAGTCATGATAAAGTATCCCTTTAAGGCAATCATTTCTTTTCTCTTGAGCAACCCAAAATGTCTGCTCAAAAAAGAGACTTTGGAAAAATCTAAAATGCAAGTTCCACATTTCCAGCTATTCACAGTTGAATTAATAAGCTTGGTCCAGTGAACTACAGTGCAGTAGATGGAAATCATTTACATTAACTTTGTTACTCTCTGGTAGAGAATAATGTGCCTCAATCCACATCACTAGAAAAGGAGCCAGATCAGCTTCGCTGTTCACATAAAAAGCTAAAAACCAAGACACAAGCCATAACACTAGTGTGTATATTCTTAGTAAGCAAATCACGACCTAATCTCACAATGCTTTGAGCTTCTTAGTAGTTTCTTTTGCATAGCTGTAGGTATACAGGGCTATGAACAATAAGAGGTTATTTGCTGATTAAGTGACCTCTGTGATTTACCCAGAAGGCAGTCTCTGTTTTTGTTTTCAAAGTTAATGTGTCAATGTCCTCTAGCCAAAGCACACCAAGAACACACATGTAGTTGAAAAAGTTGGGTTTATTACTTGGTTCAGCAAGAGAGAACAATCATCTTGGGTGTAGTTAGGCTAAATAAAGGCATCTTCAAAGATGTCATCTGATCAGAATCCAGAACCTAGAGGTATGTGACTGCATGGGGAACGGCACTGTGCAGATAAGATGTAGAAAGGATCTTGAGATGGGCGATCGCCCTGTGTTATCTGGGTGTGCCCAATGTAATCACAAGAATCCTTATGAAAGGGAGATAAAGAGAGGTTTGGACACACATGGACAGGAGAAGGCAATGTCAACATGGAGCAGAGAGAGTTAAAGATGCTGGCCTTGAAGACTGGAGCGATGGAGCCACAAATTGTCCTCCCCTAGAGCCTCCAGAGGTCAAACACCCTGTGAGCCTATTCTGACCACACTTGCAGTAGACTGGAAATACTGTTAAAATGTATATATATACACATATATTTATACACACATATATATAAAATACAGTATATTTATAAATATATAAATATTTTTATGTAATATATAATGTGTAATATATTAAAATATAATATAATATGTATTAAGTATATTATATATGAAAAATTATAGATATATTAATATTTAGATAAAATTTATGTGATATAAATATATATTAATATATATGTTAATATGAATGTATTTATGTTTTAGATATTTATATAAATATATATAATTATATATAAATATAAGTATATATTTATTATATAAATGTAAGTATATATTTTTATATATCTCTTTTATTCCAATGAATTTATTGCAATGAAAGTTTCTCTTTCATTGCAATAAAGCACATATAACATACAACTTAATATTTTAACCATTTTAAAGTATATAGTTCAGTGGCATTAAGGATATTCACAAAATCGCTCAACCACCACCTCTATCTAGTCCCAGAATACTTTCATTACCTAAAAAGGAGCCACTCCCCTCTCCCCCTTCCCAACCCCTGGCAACCTCCAGTCTGCTTTCTGTTCACATCAAAAAATGAAAACCAAGACACAAACCAAAACCCAAGTGTGAGTTCTGTGTAAGCCAATGAGGAATTTATTTCCCAAGGCTTTGAGCTTCTTAACTAGTTTCTTTTACATAGTTACAGGCATAGAAGGCAATGAAAAATAAGAAAATAAGGCATAGAGCTGGGCATGGTGTCTCACACCTGTGATCCCAGCACTTTGAGATGCTGAGGTGGGTGGAGCTCTTGAGGTCAGGAGTTCAAGACCAGCCTGACCAACATGGTGAAACCCCATCTCTACTAAAAAAAGAATACAAAAAATTAGCTGGGCCTGGTGGTGCATGCCTGTAATCCCAGCTACTTGGAAGGCTGAGGCAGGAGAATCGCTTGAAACCCAGGAGGCAGAGGCGGAGGTGGAGGTTGAGATGAGCAGAGATTGCACCACTGCACTCCAGCCTCGGCAACAGAGCCAGACTCCTTCTAAAAAAAGAAAATGAAACGAAAGCATAGAGGGCAATGTAAAACATGTATGTGTGTGTGTGTGTATGTATATATATATATATATATATATATATACACACATACATACATATATATTTATATTTTTATGGTAAATGCTTTTTATTATGTAATATTTTATAGTCATGCTCAATCAGCAAGGTCAACAGAAACTTGTAAAGGTTCGGCTAAGTAAACTTGCACACTAATCCGTATACATTTTTCAGTGCAGTAACATTAAAATAATCCTTTTATCGTTTATTTATACAATTTTGCAAACTGGGGAATAAATACAGCTTTGAACACACAAGAAGTTATTTTCTTAAAGCCAGTAAGGCTAACAGAGACTAAAATTTATTGATAAGCCGAAGACTGACCCTTATCCTAACAGCATGAAACTCAAAGTAGCTCTTGGTCAGAAAAGTGCAGTGGAGGGTATGGCAAAGTGACACTCTATGTTCTCCTTGGTCGTCTGTCTCTGTCTCTGAGAATGTCCTTATTTTGCGCATTTCATATAACTAGAATAATGTGATATGTGGCCTTTGTGTGTTTCTTCTTTCACTGACCATGATGCTTTCAAGGTCCTACCACACCAGGGAAACTTTATCTATCGCTAATAAGCATGGAAAGTGACATGGTACAGGTGCTGTGGAAGACAACTTGAAGATCCCTCAAAGGGACAAACACAGAATTACTGTATGACCCCAGAAACATTCCTGTTTTACTATATGTTTTTCCTAGGAACACTCTTTAGCAAATTTTCTATGAACCTCTGTTCTGTATATGCTTCTAGGGAATACAAAGCAAACACCAATGCCAATGCACCCACTGAATTATGCAAAAAAAAAAAAATCACATTGCTAACTGTCAGAAATTCTCCACAAAGGGTGTAGCTAAAGCTTTCCAACTGTGCTCATCCTATGGTTGCAAAAATTCAAAAAATAACAGGCATTTTGTTGATCAGTGAGTGTACAGATCTAAAATCAAGATAGGCCATGTCATGCTATCATAGGGCAATTCTCACCCCATATACATCACAACTTCCAAAATGTTGCCGATGTTTCTTTTCTTTTTTTGCGACTGAGTCTCGCTCTGTCACCAGGCTGGAGCGCAGTGGCACGATCTCGGCTCACTGCAAGCTCTGCCTCCTGGGTTCAAGCAATTCTCCTGCCTCAGCCTCCCAAGTAGCTGGGACTACAGGCGCGCACCAGCACACCCAGCTAATTTTTGTATTTTTAGTAGAGACGTGGTTTCATCATGTTGGCCAGGATAGTCTCAATCTCTTGACCTCATGATCCACCCGCCTCGGCCTCCCAAAGTGCTGGGATTACAGGCATGAGCCACCACACCAGGCCTGATGTTTCTTATCTCATTGTTGTTGAGGCTAAGCCCTCCTTCACGTCACACTTTTAATACAAATCACAGCCTAGTTTGATTTCTCTTCTTCCTGTATTGAATGAGAATTCCTCAAATGTCTACATGCCTATTGCAATGCTTGCTGCAGGTTTTTAAAGACCTATCCTTATATACCCTTGTGATATTTCATGGCATAAAACATATATTTAAAAATAAATACATATATTTTTAAAATAAATGTGTATATATTTTGAAAATAATTATATATTTAAAAGATAAGTATGTACATTAAAACAATAAATACATATATTTTAAAAATAAATATATTTTAAACATATACATTTTAAAATAGATATATTTTAAAATGTATATATTTATATATATTATATATATTTAAATACATATTTTATAAATAAATATATAATAAATGTTTTAAATATATATAAATATATATTTTATAAATAAATATATGTATAAAAATATATTTAAATATATATATTTTTAAAAATAAATATATATTTTTTGAAAATGTTGATGTTGATAAAAATGTTCTGCGCCTACATAGAGGAGCTGGTTGCAGGATATTGTGAATGTACTAAATGCCACTGAATTGTATACTTTAAAATGGTTAAAATGATAAATTATGTGTTATGTGTATTTTATTGCAATGAAAGACAAAGATACACACACACTTAAATATTTTTAAAATACATTTCAGCAATATAACATAGATATATTATATCTATATTATGTCTACTTTATATAAAAATGATATATATTATACAATATAAATATATAATATATAAATAATATAATATATCTAATATATAGTATTAGATATATAGTATATATAGATATATGTATACATTATCTATATATAGATATATAGTATATATAGTACTACAGCTATGTAGTATATATATAGCTATATAGTATATATAGTATATATAGATATATATGTATATTAGATATATACATATACATGTATGTGTATATGTGTATATATGCATATATATACATACACACATATGTGTATATGTGTATATATGCATATATATACATACACACATATGTGTATATGTGTATATATACGTGTATATACATACACACACACAGGGAGAGAGTGTCATAAACAGTGTTAAATCAACAGAAGACAAATAAGGTAGCATATAGTGTCTGATACCAAATATGTAAATCATTTCTCTCTGTTCAAAGAAGAAGAAAATTAGACAAGAGAGCAATGCTTCCAGACATTAAAAGTGATTATTTTAAAGTGTTAAGTTCATGAATGTTTTGTTTTGTTAAAAAAATTTTCTTGACTTGGTAGATATTCGGGTTATGAATACAGAAGTTTGAATTGAACTGGAGCTCCTTGTGGATGAGAAATATTGACTGCTGGAAAAGCAAATCCAATAAGACTGCATTCAGTTCACACCTCTCAAAGAGAGTACAGATATGCCCCAAGTCCTGGTAAACCTATAGGATTTCATTTGGAGCTTGGCACCACATGCTGAAATACATGATCATATTTATTTCTGGAGAAACATGTAGAGTCATAAACGATCAGGAAGTATCATCTCAGGGAAATTTTAGTAATAACTTAGAGATTCTTAACCCAGAGCAATAATGAAAAATATAAAATGAAAACTACCCAAAAAGACATGAGCACATTTAATGTGGACATACCCTTATATATTCCAACTGATTACTCATAAAATCAGAATCATGTGAAGGTTGAGGTTTGATCTCAAATCCTTGGGAGTAACCTCTTTGAAAATCTAATTTAAAAATCAGGGAATACACAGCAAAATAGGTTTTGAAAACATACTGGCTTGAATTAATGTCCTTGAGGTAAATATACCTTTCTTTGAACTAATTGTAACATTTCAAGATTTTGCTTAACAATGTGTCTCTTAAAATTCAAGGGCCAGTTTATGAATAATGCAAAAAATAGATATGATACAAGAAAGAATGAAATTGGAACTGCAGAAGAATGAGAAGTTTGGAAAAGATTAGTCTTGTGTCCTTGAAGTGTCCTGGAAATTCTTGGGTATGTGGGAATCCTAGCGCTCCCCTATAAAAGCATTAACTGCACCAATAATTAAACCTAGGATGATTAAACTCATGTTTCCATGAGTTAGCCTTTATAATAGCAGGTCTTCCAACTAGGTTAAGCAGAAATGAATTTATTACCTTGTGGTTCTTAGTTAATGGAATTTGTGAGCACTTTAAAAGTTAATATGGATGTTTCAAAACCAGAAGTGACCCAGGCAGGAGAAATACCCAAGCCAAATGCAGAACTGTCCCCATAAAAACCCCTACTAAGAGACGCAAGTCACAGAACCCCTGGCCAATGACAGCTGTCATCACTCAGATCTCACTCTGATGTAGCTGTCTGACATCACTTAACCACAACCAAGATCCTAACTCAAGTAAAAATGGGGGAAAATACAGTGTTTGGTGATCACCTTCTAGTATACATGCAGACTTCCCAGGACTGAAGTGACATGGAAAGACACAGTATTTCATAAAAACATTCCCATAAGGAAATTCAACAATACATCCATACAAGAGAAAAAAAAAAGTTAACTTCAGTAAGAACCTGTTAAATATTAATCACAATGGGTGTGAATTTCAACTGTGTTCTATGAGAAATATATGTAAATCCTAATAATATATGTCTTAGTTCAGGCTGCTGTAACAGGATACCATAGACTTGGCAGCTTAAACAACAGACTTGTATTTCTCACAGTTCTGGAGGCTGTAAATTCAAGATTAAGGAACCAGCAGATTCAATGTTCGGTGAGGGCTCGTTTTCTGGTTTGCAGATGGCCGCCTTCTTGCTGTGCCCTCACATGGTGGTGAAAAGAAGTTCTGGTGTCTCTTCCTCTTCTTATAAAAGCATTAATCCCAATATGGTGTTCCATTTTCATGACTTAATCTAAACATAATTACCTCCCAAAAACCTCACCTCCTAGTACCATCCCATTAGAGATTAGGGCTTCAACATATATTTTGAAGAAACAGAAACCTTCATCCATAGCAAAATTTATTAAATATTTATGAGAATGTGTAATAATTCTTACAGATACATTCTTACAGTCAAATAAAACTGAAGGATGTTATAGCCTTGTGGCTTTTAAGAAATATATAGACATGATGAAACAAGGCACATTTTCAAATAAGATTGGTCCTGCAAAATTCTACTGCTATTTAATTTGCAATGGGAAGATAAATTCCATCAAGGGGAAAAAAATCAATAGCGGAATCTGCAGCAATTTAAGAAGAAAAAGGTTTTATCAAAAGTACAAAAGTGACTGCATTTAAAAAAAAAAATAGGCTTGTGATTCCAGCAAGTGGGTTTAACTGGCAAGAATTAGCAATTTGGGGAATAAACAATCTTTGTTTTGCACAGATTAGAATAGGAATACAGAAAAAGAAATGGTAACAATATAAAATAGATTGAGAATAGGCATATTACAAATTTGACTGAAAATACCCATTCACTCACTCAAAGCAACATATATTTATTGTTCAGTATTTATTTATAATTGCCATATAAAGATAGTAAAAATGGATATATCAATATAGATCTCATGCACTCTTAAGGAAATAATAGCAAAAGAGGAACATTTTCTGTGATGGTGGAGAGAATTTTAAAGCCCCTTGGAGTTCATTTTGTTTTATTAGTGGAGCTGTTACAGAGAAATAGAACATTCATCAAATAGCCAATCAATCAAATAAAATTACCTGATTATCCAGGGTGCTACCTAAAACTCCAAAACAATGTGGAAGAGGGATTATAGTTAATCACAAAAGATTTCCTAAAGGCACTAAGGAAATGCTGAAGTCATTTGTTACATAGGGCTGTCCAACACAGTTCCTACCTCCAAACATGGGAGAGGAGAGACAATGAACAAAGGTCAGGTGAGTGGATTTTATATTCCAGTGTAGATTATATTGAAGTTGTGCAGGACTTGGAATACTAGAAAATATTAGCTGAATGACAGAAGGTGATTTTCAGAGATTGGCATGTTAGGAACAGAAAAGAAGAAGGCAATACAACTTTCGTAATGGAGATTCATGGTTTGGCCATAGCAGGGAGAGATGGAGGAAGGATGAAAGCAAGCTTCCTAAGGAGAAGAAGCATAGGAACTCAGGGGTATTGCCAAAAATAAAGACAAGGGCCGTGCTAGTTGTAATGATAATAAGCAAAGAATTGAATCATCCACACATTTGGTACAAAGAGCTGGGTTGAGATAGACAATTATAGCAAGAGTATTTGTGCTAGAGAATGAAAATTGGGTGCTTTCAAGTACAGAGTGGAAAATGGATAGGTAGCATCTCAAATAAACAAAGAAGACACACTCATTCAGCCTCATAGAATGAGAGATGAAAGAGAAACATGATATATCTCTTCCTAAGTTACCCCAAAGCTGACGCACAATTGCAGAAGGATGTCCTTATTCCCCTGCATGAATCCCAGAGAGTGAAGGCAACAGTGTTTTCCCAAGGAACAAGGCTTCTGCAGACATTTGTTGGCCTTTGTAGTTCAGGAAATATCATACATGAGTTTGTGTACTTAATTATCAGGTATCACACATTGATCATATATGGAGCACAGGTTTGAATTCCAGAATTGTCATAAAGAAAAGCAAGTTAGGCTCTGTTTGTTGTTGACATGCTACATGCTCCAGTGAAATGAAAGCTGTCAAACTCAAGCACCCGACATCAGTCTCTGCATTGAGAAACATCTGGAGATTATATTGAACAGTTTGAATATTCTGAGAGGTAAGCAGGAAGTGATCTTATTATTCATCAATAGAGGAACCAATAGTCTGTGCGACCAAGAGATCCTCTCTCTACAAATATTAGCCAGGGCTAGGTGTGGTGGCTCACACCTGTAACCCTAGCACTTTAGGAGGCCGAGGCAGGCGAGTTACCTGAGCTCAGGAGTTTGAGACCACCCTGGGCAACATGGTGAAACGTCGTCTCTACTAAGATACAAAAAAAAAATTAGCCAGGTATAGTGGTGTGTTCCTATAGTCCCAGCTACTTGGAAGGCTGAGGCATGAGAATCACTTGAACCTGGGAGGCAGAGGTTGCAGTGAGCCAAGATTGCACCACGGAACTCCAGCCTGGACAGAGAGAGATTCTGTCTCTAAAAACAAAAACAAAAACAAAAAAACAGCCAGATGTGGTGATATGTAGTTGTAGTCTCAGCTACTTGGGAGGCTGAGGCTGGAGGATCACCCTATCTCAAGAGGTCGAGGCTGCAGTGAGCTATGACAATGCCACTGCACTCCAGCCTGGGCAACAGAGCAAGGACCTGTCTCAGAAAACAAAATGGAAGAATAAATAAAGTACTTATTGTTTAATAATATAGAGACTTATCAAGGAATGGCTGATATATATATGTGTGTATATATATGCATGTGTATATATATGCATATATGTGGATATATATCATATATATAGTCCCAAAGGTTATAATGAAGCATAGAGAGAAAACTAATATATCACACTTGATACTGGCATTGCATATCAAGTAGGGGAAAAGGTCTATATTAAGTAATGGTGCTGAGAAATTTAGTTTTTCACATACAAACATAAATAAATGAAAATATGCATGTCACTTAGGTTTCTGTAAATACTCTCTATGATGTCAGTACAATGGTAAAACTGCTTAATGATACATTTCTCAGAGTGTATCCCCCTTATTAAGCAATGTATGCCTTTATGTAAATACATATGCTCTTTGATTTATGATGGGGCTATGTTCTGGTAAACCCATCATAAGTGGAAAATATTGTATTGAAAATGCATTGAATACATCTAACCTACCGAACATCATGCTTACGCCAGCCTAGCTTAAAATGTGCTCAGAGCAATCACATTAGTCTACAGTTGAGCAAAACCATCTGGCAACACAGTTCACTGTGGAGTAAGGTCGCTTACCCTCATGATCTCAGGGCTGACTGGGAGCTCTGGCTCCCTGCTGTTGTCCAGCATCCAGAGAGAATGTCCTACCGAATACTGCTAGCCCCAGAAAAGATCAGCACTGAAAATTTTAAGTACGGTTTCCCCTGAATAGAATCATTTTTACACCATCATAACGTCAAAACACCGTAATTTGGAGAAACTCTGTGTGTGTATAAGCACACACACTCTCAAAAACACACACGCACATCTCAACATGAATATACCTGGAAAACCTAATGTTAAGTTAAAAAAGCAAGTTATGTAAAGATATGTATGGGCTGATATTAATTATGGAAGATTTAAAAACAAAATATACTTGAGGCCAGGAGTTTGAGACCAGCCTAGGAAACATGGAAAAACTCCATCTCTACTAAAAATACAAAAAATATTAGCTGGATGTGGTGACACAGGCCTGTAATTCCAGCTGCTTAGGAGGCTGAGGCATGAGACACATTTGAGCCCGGGAGGCAGAGGTTGCAGTGAGCTGAGATCGCGCCACTGCACTCCAGCCTGGGTGACAGAGTAAAACTCTGTCTCAAAAAATAACAAACAAAAACAAAACAAAAACTATATATATAATATATATATATGTGTGTGTGTGTATACATAGATATGGTTTCATAAGATTATAATAAATATGGTATGTTTTAGTTTTTGGACTTACATAGAACTGTAGAATAATTTACAATTGGAAGTAAGTATATATCCAAATGCCTAGAAAAGTCATAGATAGAAATGGGTGAATAATATATATAGATAGATAGATAATAGATATATAGAAAGAGATATCCTACATATATGTGATATATAACATATGTGTATCCTATATGCACATATATACATATAAATACACATACATATGAGAGAGAGAGAGAGAAAGAAAGAGATGGGGCCAGAGACCTGGGTTCTGTCCAAGGCAAACGATGATAGCCACCACAATGTGAAATACATACCTTTGTTGTACAAAGCCACTCAGAATTTGCAGTGTATAAATAAATGCAGCTGCTATTTACTCCAACTTCATACAGTTCTCTTCTACATGTTTGAAAAATGCAGCAATGTCCTGGGTCCTTTTATATTGATTTCAATAATTTTGAGTAAATTCCCAGAACTTAAGATACTGTCAAACTCAACATTAAAACATAAATATATTCTAAAACAAAGCAACATTTTTTTACTGAAGTATTTGAGCAGGTCATTGAGTTTTCCTATAGCCATATGGCCTCCAAGTATCCATATATCAATATTATTCTCAAAATGTGAAATACTTTTGCAATATGTGCCATGCCATGATAGATTAGTCACGGTAAATAAATTATTTATCAATCTCAGTAGAAGAAAACAAGGTTAGAAAAAAAAACTGGAAATTTTTTCCTGAAGTCGTGAGTACTAGATTTTAAAGAAAATATAATGAAATAAATATAGATCAGCTTTTAGAATCTACACAATATAAGTCAGTGGATTTATTCAATAAGTTTATATTTTCTTTAGTGGCATGTGATTTTCTGATGATAGGCCAACTTCTGGTTTCAATGCCAAATCTTGTAACATCTTAGTAAACATTGAAAAGATAAACAAAAACTCATTTAAAATCGAAAGAGCTCATGTATTCATATGCTCAGGAGATTTTTTTAAATGAAAAAGAGAGTTATGCATTTAAGGATACTTTAAGGGGTAATTATTTTCTAAACCTTTATTTCTCTCCTGCCCCAGTTTAATGAAGAAATAAGTCCTGTCCTTGAAGCTTGATGTTCTCATGAATATTCTTCAACAATTAGCCATTGGGGACCCCTTAAATTGAGAATTCTATAAATGGTGTTTGAAATTACATATTCAAACAGTACAACCACTAATTCTTTTAATTGTTTATATTGACCTTCCTTTTCCAAGAAAATCATTCTCCCATAGAAAGTACAACATAATCTTTCCCTGACTAAAGAAGAGTCAATTAGATTTAATTTGTTCAATCAGGGATGATAAACAGATTATAATTTGCCTTACAAAAGGAAAGGCATCATTATGGTGACTTTTGGTGGTGTTATAAAATATCCTAATGAATTACAGTTGAGGGAAAAGATCAACGTGCAAGTATAGCATAATTATTTTACTTAAAAATGTAATTTTTCACATGGATACTTTTGGCCACTTCTGAACTCAAGAAATGACATGATAATCTATTCACAATCAACAAATATTTACAACATAGAGAAGTTGAACTCAATATTTTTTCATGTTTCTAATTAGGCAATTGTAAACCAATAACCACACCCACAATAAAATTAGCATTTTGGGAAGATGTAATGCTACGAAGCCAGTAATGTACCTAATAAGTGAGTCACTTTGAAGAACGACGAACTCTGCCAATTGCAAAGCCATATTTATAATTTCAAATGTTCTTCATTCCATTGGCTTGCAGAAGGGATTGATATCTTTAAAAAACAGATCTTCAGTTTGGGAGGCCACGATGGGAGGATTGCTTGAGTTCAGGAGTTTGAAACAAGCCTAGGCAACATGGCAAAACCTCATCTCTACAAAAAATACAAAAATTAGCTGTTTTGGTGGCGTAGGCCTGCAGTCCCAGCTCTTTGGGAGGCTGAGGTGGGAGGATCGCTTGAGCCTGGGAGGTGGAGGCTGGAGTGAGCTATGATTGCACCACTGCACTCCAGCCTGGACAATAGAGCAAAACCTTCTCTCAAAAAAAAAGAAAAAAAAATCTAATCAACAGACTATGTATCTGCTCATTGGTTTCTATTGGGGATTCAAAGTATTATTCATTATCATGTTGAATGAAAAGAATCAGTGTCACGTAGGAAAAATTGGAGAAAAATAAACTGGTACATGAAAAATTAGTCACCCATTCTCCAAAATTATTCACTATATACCCTAAAGGGATAGAACAGAGGAAAATACTTCAAAGATGTTCATATTGAGTTTGCATCCTTTTTGCATACACTCTGTGATCTAGAATGAAATAGGATGTTTTTAAGGAACTGGCTGTCTTGAAAATATACATTCAATATATGTTGAAATTTTACAGATAATAGGTGGACATTTAGGACATACCATTGACTGGAGATGTATGTTTGCAATACTAGTCTGTTGATGCCAACTTAAACAATCTAAAAACTTCTATGGTGCTTGGAGAAATTAAATGCTGGTGTACTCTATTCTTAGATAAATATTTGACTGACCATATGGAGTTAATATAAAGTCGCTTGAACCCGGGAGGCAGAGGTTGCAGTGAGCCGAGATCGTGCCACCGCACTCCAGGTTGGGCGACAGAGTGAGACTCTGTCTCAAAACAACAACAACAACAACAAAACATCTTCCTAAGTTATCAAATCCTTAATAGTAACATCACTGTTTGCTAACATTTTGGAGACAATATAAGAAAGACAATCTGCAAGAAGTCAACTGTTTATAAATATGTTTAATCTATTTGAAAGGCAGTGAGATTGCATCATGCACTAATCACACAATCCTAAAATCCCACTTCTAAGTGTCTATCAAAGAAACATGAAAACATATGCCTACAAAAACTTGTACATGAATTCAAAGCAGCTTTATTCACAATATTAAAAAAAAAAACACTAAAAGCAAACCATAGATTCATCAACTAGTGAATGAATAAACATTTATCCATTTCATGCAACGAAAACTCTTCAGCATATCAAAAGCAAAAAAAATTAATAAATGCGACAACATAGATAAATCTTAAAAAAACACTATGCTAAGTGAAAGAAATCAGACACAAAAGTATGCATACGTGCAAGATGCCATATATATGTAATTCTAGAAAAGGCAAAACTGGAGGAATGAGAAATGGATTTGTGCTTGTCTGGGGCAGGGAGTTATGAAAAAGGATTGACTGCAAGGAGAATAAAGCAACGTGGTAGGATGCTCCAACTGGTTTGCCTTGTTTGGCAGCAGTTACACAGAATAATAAAATTAACAGAACTCATAAAATTTACACTTTAAAAGGTGTTTTATGAAAATTATGCCTCAGTAAAGCTGGAAACTGTACAATAAAGCTGAAAAGTGTACATTTTACATGAAACTTTCATGTTTAACTTTGTGCATTTTAATTATGTATTTGTTTATCCATCCACCCACTTTATCTATAATCTCTCTATCTACCTAACCATCCATCTTATCTATCTATCTATCTATCTATCTATCTATCTATCATCTATCTATCTATCTATATCAGCCTATCATCTATCTGTCTAAATTATCTGTCTATCATACATCCATGATCCACTATCTATCCATCATCCATCCATTTATTATGTGTGTGTTTATGTACCTATGTGTCTCTCTCTCTATTCATCCATTATCTCTTTATGCTATCTAGCTAGCTATCATCTATCCATCATCTATTTATCTGTCATCTATTTATCTATCTACCATCCATCCACTTATCTATGTATCTATCTATCCATCATTCGCCCATTTACTATCTGTCTATGTCTATCTCTTTTACTATCTGTCTATGTCTTTTACTATCTGTCTATGTCTATCTCTTTATCTCTCTATGTATCTATCTACTGTATAATATACCCATGATCCATCTATGTATCTATCTGTCATGCATTCATTATGTATGTATGTCTGTATGTATGTGTTTATATAACTATGTGTCTATCTTCTTCATCCATTATCTATCTACCATACTTCCATATATTTATTTATCTACGTATCTATCCATTCATCATTTATCCATTATCTATCTATCTATCATCTATCCATCATATCTATCCATCAATCTATCCATCCATCTGGCTATTCATCTATCTAATCTATCATCTATTTATCTACTATTTATCAATCGTCTATCTATCCATCCATCCACCTATCCATCTATCTAATCTACCTTCTATGTATCTTATCTATCTATCTATCTATCTATCTATCTATCTATCTATCTATCTTTCACTCTTACCTAAGTGTAATCCATGATACATAAAATGATTCTGCTCTACCCCCATAACGAAAAAATTCAGGTTTGCAGTCAATAACTGGGGCAATCTTGTCTCCAACTTCTATTTAACCTCCTTCTCCCCTACAAAAGGAGACTCAGTCACCTCTTTGGTATGCCCAATTAGTTTTCTAAGTGTTTTCTACAACCTGTCTTCATGTGATAGACTTCAAATAAAAATGGAGTCTCCTCACTACCTGGAAGGTTGGATTATTCACAAGGACCCATTTTCCATGCAGCGCATATCTTTTCCATCTTGCTCTTCTCACTCTTTGACCACGTATGAGCCTTGTAACTGAGCTCTACAATGTATGTCTATCCAATTTAGCATATTTCTCTTTTACATATGAGAAAGCAGGTTCAAGGAGATTAAGAAACATATCTACAGGCCGGGCGTGGTGGCTCACGCCTGTAATCCCAGCACTTTGAGAGGCTGAGGCAGGCGGATCACGAGGTCAGGAGTTCGAGACCAGCCTGGCCAATATGGTGAAACCCCGTCTCTACTAAAAATACAAAAAGTTAGCCGAGTGTGGTGGCGGGTGCCTGTAGTCCCAGCTACTCGGGAGGCTGAGGCAGGAGAATCACTTGAACCCAGGAGGCAGAGGTTGCAGTGAGCTGAGATGGCACCACTGCACTCCAGCCTGGGTGACACAGTGAGACTCTGACTCAAACAAAAAAAAAAGAAACATATCTACATAACGAGTAAAGGTCAGATTCAACTGAATTGAAACACTGTGCCTTGCCCAACACAGTAAAGTGGGAAATAGAACATCATGTCTTACATAGCCCATGTCTGCAGTAAAATGCATTGTGTTAATTTTATACCCATTTCGGATATTGCTAGCATTTTATTGTGTCAAAGCCTATCATTGATATTTCCTTATAGCATCTTCTTTTTAAAAATGCATCATATTTTCACCTAAAATATGAAAAAGTGCTATTAAAAATTTATGTTATTATAGAGTAAAATTTTATTTTACTCTCAAGCTCTGTTGGCCTTAGCATAACTATCTAGGTGCTTTTGTTACATAATGCATGGGGTTTTCCTGTTCAGTTTTTAAGCTTGTTGGTAGGAAACCTCATTTCTATAAGAAACCAAGGGTAATAACTCCATTTTATAAATTTTCATCACAACCCATGTTCTATTCAGGTAATCTGAATCAAATTGTACAGATATGATATGTCTTACATGCTAAGAGATATATTTAACAAAATAAACAGTTTAATTTTTCTATATTGATCTATTTCTTTCCACAAATAAGATTTAAGTAAACATGCGAATTTAACTGAACATGGACGAAAACTTGAATTGATAATCTTAAATAACACTAATGCTTCTTGCATATTCTGATGTACCTAGAGGAGAAAATTCCTCAAAATCTTTCATTTTAAAAGAAATCCTTCTTTAATTTGAAAGAAATCTTATTTAAAAATTTATTTTATTATTGATTAGCTAATTATAATTGTATATATTTATGGGGTAAAGAGTGACATTATGCTATATGTATAAAATGTAGAATGCTTAAAATCAAACTAAATAACATAGGCATTACATCAAATACCATTTTTTGTGGTGACAGCATAGGAAAGGTACTCTCTTGCAATTTTGAAAATATATACTGTTGGTGGGCATGTAAACTTTACAGGCATTATGGAAAGCCACATAGAGGTTTCTCAAAAACCTAAAAATAAAATTATCGTATGATCCGGCAACCCCACATCTAGGTATATATCCAAAGGATCTGAAATCGATATGTCACATAGCTATCTACACTCGAAATCTTTGTCATCATAGACCTGAATTTAACTATTGGTATTTAATATTGTCTTAGTCCATTTGGGCTGTTTGATGGTTAATATTAATTGTCAACTTGATTGGATTGAAGGATGCAAAGTATTGATTCTGGGTATCTCTGAGTGTTGCCAGAAGAAATTAACATTTGAGACAGTGCACTGGAAAAGGAGGACCTACTGTCAGGAAGACCCGCCCACAATCTGGGTAGGCACCATCCAATTGGCTGCCAGCTTGGCTGGAAAAAGCAGTCAGAAGAAGGTGGAAGAAGGTGACTTGCTGAGTCTTCCAGCCTTCATCTTTCTCCTGTGCTGGATGCTTCTTGCTCTCAAACATCATACTCCAAGTTCTTTGGCTTTTGGCCTCTTGGACTTAACCAGTAGTTTGCCAGGGGCTCTCGGGCCTTCGGCCACAGACCAAAGGCTGCACTGTCGGCTTCCCTGCTTTTGGTGCCTGGACTGAGCCACTACTGGCTTCCTTGCTCCCCAACTTGCAGAAGGCCTATCGTGGGACTTCACCTTGTGATCGTGTGAGTCAATACTCCTTAATAAACTCTCTTTAATATATACATCTATCCTATTAATTCTGTCCCTCTAGAGAATCCTGACTAATACAGGCTGCTATTACAAAATATCATAAACTGGGTAGTTCATGAACAGCAGACATTTATTTCTGACAGTTCTGTTGCCTGAAAAGTTCAAGACCAGCGTGTCAGGATAGTCAGGTTCTGGTAAGTGCCACTTTCTGGGATGCAGACGGCTGACTTATCTCTGGATGCTCATATGGGGAAAAGGGCAAGGGAGCTTTCTGGAGTCCCTTTTAGAAGGGCTCTAATTCCATTCATGAAGCTCCACCCTCATGGCCTCATCACCTCCCAAAGGCCCCACCTCCTAAACCAATCACATAGATAATTAGGTTTTCAACATATGAATTTTGAGGGAACACAAACATTTAGACCATAGTAAGATATTATGTCATGTTAATAAATTCTTGAATGAGCAGTCCCTTATATTAACATCATCAATACTTTACTTTGAATTTCTTAAATACAGTACACAACTGGCAGATTTTCAAGCAGCGATGTTGGGCAGAATATAAAGGCAGTAAGTTCTGAGACTTTGAGAGAACCCAAAACCAGAAGAAGCAAACTTAAAACAGAAGACACAGTAATATATGTTATGAATAGTCACATAAGTATAGTGTTTGAGGGATTTCTCGGATGAGTTGTACATTAGTCTGTTCTCATGCTGTTAATAAAGACGTACCCAGGACTGGGTAATTTATAAAGGAAAGAGGTTGAATGGACTCACAGTTCCAAATGACTGGGGAGGCCTCATGATCATGGTGGAAGGCAAATGAGGAGCAAAATAGTCACATCTTAGATGAAGGCAGGCAAGAGAGTGTGTGCAGGGGAACTCCCCTTTATAAAACCATCAGCTCTTGTGAGACTCATTCACAATGAAGAGAACAGTACGGGAAAGACCTGCCCCCCTGATTCAATAACCTCCCATCGGGTCCCTCCCATGACACCTGGGGATTATGGGACCTACAATTCAAGATGAGATTTTCGTGGGGACATGGTCAAACCATATCAAGTTGCAAAGTGCCATTGTACAACCTCAGAACACTGATATATCTGTCAGATACACTAGGTGATGCTTCAGTAAGAAACAATCCTCCATCTCCACAGCTTAAGTCAACCAAGGTTTATCTCTCACTCACTCTTCCTCCATAGCAGGTTTCCAGGTGACAAGGAGACATTGTCGCCCAGAGAATTCAGAGATACAGTCACATGGCTGTGAAATCTCATAAAAAAGTACTGCAAAATTTTCAAAGTACTTAGCAACAACAGTGTCACTGTTGAAAACATTAAAAGTATTTTCAGTAGTTTTGCTGATAGAAGGCAGGAGAGGAAATGGTATTTAAGAAAATGAGCACCAAATAATGACATGTCTTTAGAGAACTGTAGATGAGGAGAGGGATTCACTAGGCACTATGATGGGTGTGTAGGATATTTGAACATATTTAGAGTCCAATTCACCATTATAATGGAAATTGCAGCCCTTGTAATTGTATTTCATAATATTTTTCCTACTTCTTTTGCCTCTTCACTATATTGATGAATTAAAATACAATAGTATTGAGGCTATTTGCACAGAGAAAGGCTCATTTTTAAAACATTAATTATCCTTTCTTAAATATTAAGGGAAGATTGCTGGGAAAATATCATCAGCTTCACTAATTTTTGTACTTTATTCATTTCTCTATTGATTGAGTCAGGATCATCAGTTTTAGAACTGAGTCAATGAGAGAGGGCTGAAATTTTGTTTCTTATATTAAAATTTTCATTCATCAGCTGGAGGACGCAAAGCAAGTAGGCACCTACTTGTTCATTATAGTGCAGTGATTCATTGGCTGTCTTTCTGGAGACAAGGAGATGTGGAATGAGTAGGATCATGATATTGTGTGTGTGTGTGTGTGTGTGTGTGTGCATGTGCCCACACAAAAACATTGGAGCCACAGTAAATACTTGGAACTGCTCCTCCTGAATTTACAAGACTACAATGCATAACAGAATAGTCAACCTTTTATTCTCAGTATTTCTTAAAGGTTCCTTTTTATTTTCATCCTAAGAAGTAACTATCCAAATAGAATTGGTTCCCAAGTATGATTAGAGAAAAAAATATTCAAATGCACAGAAACAAAATTTTGAAATATAAGAAAAAGGACACATTTATTTAAATAAGATCATATGGCATATATAAGGTTGATGCAAAAGTAACTGTGGTTTTTGCCATTAAAAGTCATGGTAAAAGTAGTAACTATATCTATACAACTACAACTATAAGTACATCTATATTTATACTACATCTATATATATAACCATATCTATATCTATAACTATACATCTACAACTACATCTATATCTATACATCTATAACTACAACTATATCTATATCTATACTACATCCGTATCTATATATCTATAGGTATATCTATATAACCACATACATAACTATGACTATATCTATAGCTACATCCACACCTATAACTATATCTATAACTATAAATATATCTATAACTACATTTATATCTATAACTACATCTAAACTATATCTATACTACATATATATCTGTAACCATATCTATAACTACTTGTATAAGTACATCTATATCTATAACTACATCTTATCTATATCTATGTTACTTCTGTATCTATATCTATGACTACTTCTGTATCTATAAATATATCTATAACTACATCTATATCTGTAACTACATCTATAACTATAAATATATCTATAACTACATCTATACCTATAAATATATCTATATCTATAACTATATCTATATCTATAGCTACATCTAATCTATAATTACATCTATATTTATAACTATATCTATAACTACATCTATATCTGTAACTATATCTCTATCTATAAATATGTTAATTATATCTGTATTTATATATCTATGCCCATACCTATACCTATATGTCTATAGATCTACATCTATATTCCTATATCTATATCTATTCAACTACCTATATATCTATATATTTGTCTCTATCTCTATCTACATATCTATAACTATCTATAACTACAACTACATCTATAAACGTATCTACATATATATTCATAACCATACCCACACCTATATCTATATATGTATTCATATATTTATATATTTGTAACAATATATACATCTACATCTCTGTTATCTATGTTTATACCTATATCTATGTAGCTATATTTATATCTATCTATATCTAAATAACTACAGTCATCTGTCACTTAACAATAGGAATATGTTCTGAAAAATGAGTTGTTAGGCTGACTTTGTCATCATGGGAATATCCTAGTGTGCACTTACACAAACCAAGATGGGATAGCCAAACACACACCTAGGCTGTATGGTGTAGCTTATTGCTCCTAGGTTACAAGCCTGTACAGCATGTTCCTGTACTAAATAGCATAGGCAGTCGTTAACAGTATGGTAACTATTTCTGTACCGAAACATATTGCAGGGTAGTTGCAGAGAATGGTATGGTAAAACAGAGAAAAGTTATGGGAAAATATGGTCTCATAATCTTACAGAACCACCCTCCTATCTGTGGCTCATTGTTGACCTAAATATAATTATGCAGCCCATGATTCTCTATCTAAATCTATTTATATGAATACATCTGAGTCTATATAACTATGATAACAATTGGATGTATGTTCCTGCCAAATCTCATGTTGAATTGTAATCCTCAGTGTTGGAGGTGGGGCCTGGTGAGAGGTGTTTAGGTCATGAGGATGAATTTCTCATGGTCTGGTGCTGTCCTTGAAATAGTGTGTGAGTTCTTATGAGATCTGCTTATGTGACATTTCCTCCCTACCCCACTCTGTCTCTTGCTCCTACTTTTGCCATGAGACGTGCGAGCTCCCGCTTTGCCTTTTACCATGAGTAGAAGTTCTCTGAGGCCTGCCCAGAAGCCGAGCACATGCCAGTACCATGCTTCCTGTATAGCCTTCAGAACCATAAGCCAATGTAGCTTTTTTTCTTATAAATCACCTAGCCACAGGAATTTTTTATAGCAATGTAAGAATGGACTAATACATATATCTATCTATAACTATCTCTATCTCTATCACGTATGTCTTTGCCATAACCATCCATGAATGAACAGTGGGCATGCTACATTTTCTGATAAAGCTTTGCACTGTAATGCTATTTGGAGCTCCCTAGTGCAGGCTTTCCTAAAAATGAGTTTTTCTGTGTTCTCCCTTATTCAGTTCTTTTCTTATTCATTCATGTAGAACGGCAGGAGTGGCTCCTTGCCTCATTGAGCCACTGAGTTTCCCTTGAATACTCTGGGGCCCACTTCCACCCACTGGCCTACTTTTAGGGCTTTTCTGGTTGGCTGCTGCCAACATCTCTTTGCAAGTGTATCCATTTTCCTCCTGATAAAAAATCTGTAGGGACATAGCAGAAGAAATAACACCAATCACAATCTTTGCCTGTATTGATGAAGACAATAGATGCATAGAAGGTCTGCAAGGCAGACTCTAACTTGAGGTCAAACTGTTAGAAACACATTGAAGAAAACAAGAAGATTCTTCCATTTTAAATATTTTCTGTATTTTTTCCTTATAGAGTTGATTTTTCTTTGCCGACTTTGAGGATTTTATAACAATAATTAAGACGGTGCCAGCAATGAAGATATTTCCTATGTTAAGAAATTACTACCTTTGCGTTACAGCAGTACCCTTCCTTCCTTCCTTCCTTCCTTCCTTCCTTCCTTCCTTCCTCCCTCTCTTTCTCTCTTTCTTTCTTTCTTTCCTTCTTTTTCTTTCTTTCTTTCTTTCTTTCTTTCTTTCTTTCTTTCTTTCTTTCTTCCTTTCTTCCTTCCTTCCTTCCTTCCTTCCTTCCTTCCTTCCTCCCTCTCTTTCTCTCTTTCTTTCTTTCCTTCTTTTTCTTTCTTTCTTTCTTTCTTTCTTTCTTTCTTTCTTCCTTCCTTCCTTTCTTTCTTCCTTCCTTCCTTCCTTCCTTCCTTCCTTCCTTCCTTCCTTCCTTCCTTTCTTTTTTTCTTCTTTCTTTCTTTCTTTCAACAGAGTTGCCCTGTTCTCAGGCACCTGCCAGTATGCCAGGATAACTTTTTGTATTTTTAGTAGTGATGGGATTTCACCATGTTGGCCAGGCTGATCTCAAACTCCTAGCCTCAAGTGATCTGCCCGCCTTGACCTCCCAAAGTGCTGGGATTACAGGTGTGAGCCACCACACCCGGCCAGAGTGGTACTTTTCAAACATTATTGTGTGTGTGCATATGCATGTGTATGAATGTGTGTGTGTGCATGTCTGTTTACTCATGCAGCAAACATTAGGGCTACAGTGAATAACCCACCTTACTTTCTCTAAATCGTACAGGGCAATATTGCATAGCAGAATGGATGGCAATGCATTTTAATATGTTGCACTTAGGTGTCTTCAAGATGGCTCCTATTTCTATAGGTCTTGGTGGACCTAAGCTTTTCATTATCTCCCAAGTGACACTGATGATATTAAGAAAAGAAAAAAATGAAAACCTAAAACAGGGGCCAGAAAGTTATTAGGTTGGTGCAAAAGTAATTATGGTTTTTGCCTTTCTTTTCTTTTTCTTTTCTTTCTTTTTTTTTTTTTTTTTTGAGACGGGAGTCTTATTCAGTCACTCAGGCTGGTGTGCAGTGGCACACGTGATCTGGGCTCACTGCAACCTCCGTCTCCCGGGTTCAAGCAATTATCCTGTGTCTGCCTCCCAAGCATCTGGGACTACAGGCATGCACCACCATATCCAGCTATTGTTTTTATTTTTGGTAGGGACAGGGTTTTGCTATGTTATCCAGGCTGCTCTCAAACTTCTTAGCTCAGGCAGTCCTTCCACTTCGGCCTCCCAAAGTGCTGAGATTACAGACCTGAGTCACCACACCCTGCCCAATCTGTTATTTTTTTACAAACTATCTCTTGTGTTTTTATGACAACGACGGTTGTTGTAAAGACCCAGTTCTCTTATTTATATCTTTGAATATGTTAAGTACACTTAATTAAATATATTTTTCTTTTTCCTTGATCAACTCTTCACTTAGATGGAGTTCTTTGGATTATCAAATGCATAATTTCTATTGCATGATGGGCATTATTTTCAAATGGTCATTGATTTTGAAGACACATGCATCAGTTTGGTTTATGGCTCTTGAATGTATCAATAATGCTTAGCTGTTGATGTTAAGTATGTGTTCATCATTAAGTTGAGATTCTCTTATCTGTCTGATAGGGCCCTTGTTTAGACTTTCTGGTGTGGGATGCACATTTAGCTCTTGGCAGATTTTATGCTATTTCGATGGGTGATAGATGTTAGCTTTCAGACTCTTCATTTTTTTAAACTCTTGGTTTAGGTTCAGGGGTACATGTGTAAGTTTGTTACATGGGTAAATTGCATGTTGCAGGGGGTTGGTGTACAGATTATTTCACCACCCAGATAATAAGCACAGTACCCGATAGCTTTTTGTTACTCATTCTCCTTCCTCTCTCTATCCCTGAGTGGTCCCAGTGTTTGTTTTTCTCTTCTTTGTGTCCATAGGTCCCCAGTTTCGAAAATAAGTTTGCATGTTCTCTGTTCTCACTTGGAGTCAACCATCCTCAACATTGCTAATCTAATTCATGTGAGTTTGCTACAGGATCCATAAGTCCAGATTCTGCTCTTGTAGTAGCCCAGGTTCCCATACCTAGTAATCTGCCTTCTCCTTTTTCCCTTTCCCTGTTTGCAGTGCCTTGCTTCTTCACACTTAGCAGAACTTTCTGTCATGCCCGGCACTCTGGTGTTTCCTCCAAGTTCTGGCTTCTTTCCATCTGTTTCCTGTCTATTACCTATATGTGTGGTCTTCCTGAGAAATCCTCATACTAAATACAGTCATTGCTATACACATAAGTGTGTGTACGTTTATATTAGGTTGGCGGCACCAACTTAATACAATTTTAATCATTTCTATATGTTCAGTGCAGAGATATAAAGAACATACCATATACTTAGTTTATTATCAGTTTATCTTCATCAACTCACTCTTCATCTTTGCTCTCCTTCTGTAAATTAATTAGAACAAATGCGTTTCTACCTAGATATAGCCATTTCCACATACTTCAATGTAGTTATCATGTTTTTTACTAATCCCAGTAGTATCTTCCAGATGGAAAATTCTTTGAGGTTTTTCCAATTAATTTTTTTTTTTACGGATTGCTCAATCATGGTGGCCATTTCAACAAAATAACTTAAAGAAATATTTTAACTCATAGGAACTAAGCTATCACCCAATTTGCAGTTTCTTTTGTTTCCTCAAATCTCTGGGTGCCCTGAAGAAGATTAAATCTTTTGAGCATTATGTACTTTTCGGAGCATCTAAATTAATGGAGCATGCTGAGGGCTTTTTTTTTTTTTTTTTTTTTTTTTACCTAACGCATCTATATGCATTTATTAGACCCTGACTGCTGCAGTTGGATTGGTGTGAAGGAAGGAATAGGTCTTTACCCAAACAGGATGGCAGATCACAGACATAAACGCACACCCTGCCAGATTTTATGAGGAGGAAAATAACCCATTCCAGTGAGATGTTATCATGGATTTACACCAAGAGTTACTGCCTAGAAGGACTACAATGCAATCCCCTCTCCCACATATTTCTAACAGAGCACCGTGCCAGATTGAGCCCAATTCTCTGTGGCTGTGTCATCCCACACATTCATTTTTCTTCGTCCTGCTTTGGTGCCATACAGATTCTTTCTGTGACTTCCCTTGTTCATGTTTCTTTGCCTCCTTGTAGGATTTTAGATAAAGATAGTTTACTTCGCAAATATCAATGTTGTTTTACTTACTCATGCTAGACTTGGTTTTCTGATACATTTTGCCATCTGTCAAGAAGCCACAAGCACAGACTTATGCTGTTCATTTCTATTCACTTAACAGAGTAGTTCTTTTCCATGGAGGACCCTGAGATTATATGACACTTTTCAATTTATGCAGAACTGTGCAATCATCTTTTTGGAAACAAAATGCTTGCTGGGCAGACACCTCAGAGGTGGTACAAAGTGGCATAGACAGCCTTAGATGTGGCATCAGACTTTTCTGAGCTTCAGACCTAATGGAGCATATTTCTTTTATGGCTACTTATCAGGGCTGTAGTTGAGGGAATCTGAGAGGACACGTCCCACAATTCTGTGTAAATCAAAAACCCTCCTACAATCTCAGGGACTTCTGTGTAAAAGAACTACTCTGTAAGTGAATGAAGACGAATAGCTCAGGTCAGTGCTTACAGGTTCATGACTGATGGCAAAATTGCTCAGGAAATCAAGTCTATCAAAGCTGTGTCCAAAAGAGTTCATAGATTTCAATTTTATGACTGAAGGACTGCTTTAAATCAAAATCATATTTTGCTGCAAATATTAGTGTTGTTGAGAAAGTAGCAAACTTGGTTCCAGAAATCTCTTGGGAGAAATATATATATATGTATGTGTATATATATATATATGTATATATATATGTGTATACATATATATGTGTATATATATATGTGTATATATATATGTGTATATATATATGTGTATATATATATGTGTATATATATATATGTATATATATATATATGTGTATATATATATACACATACATTTCCTGGGTAACTTCTGATTCTTATTCATAGAGCTGAGTCTCTCAAATTTGTGCAATGAATTTATTCCTCAAATGAAAATAACTCACCAATTTTTTTGAGAAGGGTTTGGAGGAATAGCTGAAAAAAAAACCCACATACACACACAGGCATACACATGCACACACTGCTATACATATAGAGATAGAGAAAAATTAGGTAACAGTAACGGGTTAAGGAAGATGAAAGGTAGAAGAAACCATGGCTAGTCCTTTATTTTCAAAATGATTTCCAAAGTGGACAGTGGGCCCAAAATCTTGTCCTCAGCCTCCCAAAGTGCTGGGATTACACGTGTGAGCCACTGTGAGCTGGAAACCATTGTCCTACGTGAATTAAGGCAGAAACAGAAAACCCATTACTGTATGTTCTCACTTACAAGTGGGAGCTAAACATTGTGTACTCATGGACATAAAGATGGGAACACTAGACACTGGGGGCTATTAGAGGGAGAGGGAGGGGGGCAAAGGTTGAAAAGCTAACTGTTGGGTACTATGCTTAGTACCTGTGTGATGGGATCAATTGTACCCCACACTTCAGCACCACATGATATAACCAGGTAACAAACGTGCACATATGCCCTCTGAATCTAACATAAAAGTTGCAAAAGGAAAAACAATGTAGCAAATGAAATCCCCTTCCTCTCTATTTTCTGGAAATTGGATTCTGCTGGACTGGGGACAGCAGAGCTTTATTGAACAAGAAGCCCACAAGACACAAGTCTTCTGAAATGTTTTCCCACCGTGGTGATTTCCTCCTGGGAACCTGTTTTCCTAGACAGGACAAATGCACTCTCTTCAGGACCCAGTGAGG
Source organism: Pan troglodytes (assembly GCF_028858775.2). Lineage (NCBI taxonomy): Eukaryota > Metazoa > Chordata > Mammalia > Primates > Hominidae > Pan > Pan troglodytes. Next base: position 4,994,016 of record NC_072421.2, on the reverse strand, counting down.
CATGGACTTGCAACGGCAGCCTGTGTTTTCAAATTCAAATCAGGATGACAGCAGAACCACTGCAGATAATGACTCTTCATTTGAGAGGATGAGCAGTTTTATTCTGAAAGACATGGAAACCTAAGACCCAGAAATATTAGTTAATGTTTAGAAGTACTTAAGCTTAGAAGAGTGTTGAGTAAATCCTTGCTATGCCTTCAATAAGTTTTCAAGATTATTTCTTGGTATCTAATCAAGTCTTACTATTGTATCTGGCAACACTCATCTGCAACACTCTAAGCCTCCTTAATAATTTAAAGCAAAAAAAAATGCATTGAAGTAAGCACTACAGTACTCGCTTTTACCATAAATCCAATAGATTTCTGTTGAATATGTATTGGTAAGTCTATAAACACCTTCAAAAATTGTTATGGTCTACATTAGCAAATGAACTGGGTACATATTAACAAATGTAGCTTGTCCTGTGTACATTTTAAATAATTTCATTCCAGGATAATTGGTTGTAAGGTGTTTCAAATTATATTCTTTGAGAAAAGCAGATCAATTTCAATTTAAAGAAACATTAAGAGTTGCAGGCTGTGCCCAGAATTGATGTTCGTGTTGTAAATCAAATCTCATTTTCTGCTCAGAATTACTAATTTATTTTCTTCCTATCCTAATGCCTACTTCATCACAAATAAAAATGGGTATATGATAAGATGTGCCTGTAGAATTTAATTTGCAATTTCGGACATTTAACATTTTTTAAATGTTACATTGACAATCTCCCTTTCTTGCTATCCACACAATTCTGATATGTAGCTGATTTAAGAGGCATGAGGAAATTCACACTAAAAGTCTACATTTTGAGGATTGTATATGTGTGTGTGGAGGTGGGGGTCTCACTATGTTGCCCAGGCTGGTCTTGAATCCCTGGGTTCAAATGATCCTCCCTGTAGGTCTCCCAAAATGCTGGGATTACAGGTGCGAACCAGGCCCTTGAGGATCTTAATATTGGTTATCTTGACAATTTTAAAGCAGACAGCATCTGAACTCTTCTTCTATCTTCTAAACATGTTCCAAATTCTACCACCTCAAGGAAGTTTTCTAGAAATTATCGATGAAAGTGGTTCACATATGAGAAAGTAAAGCCTAGCATTTAGTAATTCCTAATATTCTAGAGAATCTTGTTTGCTAGGGATTACATTATTTTAACCAAAGTAATTGTTAAGTTGTGAAAACAGAGAAGGCTACTGCTAAGATTGACAATTAATTGAGACAGGAATTGTGCCTTTATGTTGCCTAGTTGGGTCAAAATTTTGCCTTAAGAGTGGAAGTATCATTTTCTCCTATAACAAATTACACTTTCATAATTCCACAGTTTAATACATTATCACTGCATCAGAGTAAACTGCTACATTTTTTATTTGACAGTTGACACAAAAAGTTTTCCTGGGCAGATATCTCCATTATTAGACACTTCTGAAGGGAGTGATGCTGTTTTCTAACTTTTTAGAAAGAAACAATGAAGAAGAAGAGCACAGTTTGGGGAGCTTTTGATATGGAGACAGGAGATTTCTAAAGCAGTTAGAATATCAGACAAATATAATCTGTGTTTGAAAGTAGTAGGAATTCAACTGAAAAATAAATCCCCATGAACAAAAGTGCTGTACAGTCCCAAGAGTATAATCACGCTGTAATTACATGGCCCTACAAATATGACACTGTAATGGTGGATCCATGTCATTATACATTGGTCCAAACCCACATTCTGTACAACACCAAGGGTGAACCCTCATGTAAACTATGGACATTGAGTGACAATGATGTGTCAATATAGGTTCATCAACTATACCAAATGTGCCACTCTGGTGGGGGATGTTGATAATGGCGGAGGCAGTGCATGTGTGAGGGCAGGAGATATGTGGGATCTCTCTGGACCATCCACTCAATTATGCTCTGAACCTAACACATATCTAAGAAAATAAATTCCTTATGAATGATATATAATATACTATGCACTCATTTAAAAAAATAGTAAAGACCTAATAACAACTTGAAATAAATTAATTCATTCATCAAATAATTTCAATGATATTGTGTTAGTTGCTGAAGACTCAAAGACAAAACACCAAGTTGTCTAGGAGATGGGGGTGTTTATGTGATATTGTACTTATTGAGTCTATTACATTAATTGCCCTCATGACTGGCAATGGGGGATCTGTTGATTTCTTTATATTTTCTAATTAAAGACATCTCAGAATCTCACATTTTTTTTTTCAAATGAATGCTTAGTCTTTCACATTGTTTCTTAATTTCAGTTTTCATCTGTCAAAGAGGGTGGAGTGCGTGTGTGTGTGTTTGTGTGTGTGTGTGTTTCCTGGGAGTTATATCTCAAAAGGCATAGGTGTCATTCATTTTTATACAAAAGTGGAGTTTAGAAACAGTAAAACCTGGACGTGTGCGGTGGCTCACGCCTGTAATCCCAGCACTTTGGGAAGCCGAGGCGGACAGATCATGAGGTCAGGAGATCAAGACCATCCTGGCTAACACGGTGAAACCCCATCTCTACTAAAAATACAAAAAATTAGTGGGCGTGGTGGTGGGCACCTGTAGTCTCAGCTACTCAGGAGGCTGTGGCAGGAGAATGGCGTGAACCCGGGAGGCGGAACTTGCAGTGAGCCAAGAAAGCGCCACTGCACTCCAGCCTGGGCGACAGAGCGAGACTCCATGTCAAAAAAAAAAAAAGAAAGAAGAAAGAAAGAAAGAAAAAGAAAGAGAGAGAGAAAGAAAGAGAAAGAGAAGCAATAAAACCTGGCAGCTCAAAACCAAGAGAATTCTGTACTAGCTTAATTATAGCCTATGCAAATGATGGCATGCACATCAGACCCAAAACAGCATTTAAAATTCTCTCCTTTTTCAGTGTCTGCCAAAGAGAATGGCATACACCACAAAGTAAAAATTAAAATGCTTGGAAGGGCATTAATAGGCATTTGCTAATGGCAAAATAATGACCTCAGACCTTATGAAATGTTTCCTTATAGAAAAGAAATGCACAATCTCTGACTGTTAACTCTGTTCAAAACCTCAGATCAGATATACACATCAATTTGAATGGTGGAGACCTAATGTAGCCTGATAAAGCATGCCAAAACTGGGATCCCTATGGAACCACCCCCGATAGGGAAGTGTGCTCATGAGAGAGGACTTTCTAATTATTGGAAAATGTATCTTTGTCTTGGAGAATCCACAAGCTTTTACAAATCACTGTGTACTCTTTGCATACCATGCACTTTCCAATATTAGTCCTAATTATAGGGGGAAATTAGGTAAGCCTTTTCTTGGATCAAGAACCACCCAGCCCCCTCATCCTTTTACATTGCTCCTTTATTTTATCAGCTGTCCCCATCAATCTCCTCAGCATTTCCATTCTTGCTACCCACTCAGCTGGAAGGTTGGTTGCTATAGTTTGGATGTTTATCTTCCCAAACCTCATGTTGAAATTGAATCCCCAATGTTGGAGGTGGAGCCTAACAGGAGGTGTTTGGGTCCTGGGATTGGATTCCTCTTGCATGTCTTCATGCCATCCTTGCAGTAATGGGTGAGTTGTATTAGTTCCTGCAAGAGCTGGTTCTTTAAAAGAGCTTGGCAGCTCACTTGCGCTCTCTCTTGCTTCCTTTCTCACCACATGATCTCTGCACAAACCATCTCCCCTTCTGCCATGAACAGAAACAGTCTTAGGCCCTCACCAGGTGCACAATCTTCCAGCCAGTAGTATCATGAGCCAAATAAATTTTTTATCAATTACCCAGACTCAGATATTCTTTCATGGCAACACAAAACACACTAGGACATTAGCCAAGCTCAGTGAATAAAGAGAGTCACTTGCTGAACATTCTAGACGCATAAGCATTTGAAGGCTCTAAAGCCTCTGTTTCGAATGCAGGGTGTCTTCATGTATTTTATCTGAATGAGGTTTACCTGCAGTGCTTGTTGAAGTACCAGATTTTTTAGGAGCATTTCTCACCCATCATCAAAGAACTAATTCTCTTGGTGTAGAATGCAAGGATCTTTATTTTAGCAAACTTCCCAAATGGTGTAGTGAACACTACATTGGGAAAAACTTATCCAGAAGGCAAATGATAAATTTTTTACCTTCAACCAGACTATGTGTGTGCTCGGGTCTGCTGGGTAGAAATTAGAGAAGGAGGAGAGGGCATGGCCCTCATCTTGTGTCTTAGGAGTCAACAATAGACTCCTCAATATTCAGGGTCCTTCTAATTTGAGTTTTCTATTTAAAATTATTGTTTATCTCTTGTAGCCAATGTATCTGAGAGTGGGCAGGTTAGATCACTCTCAGTCCGAGCTGAGGCATGAAGAAAAAATGTGTTCCTTAAGAGAGGTAAGATTTGGCACAGACATTTATGTAGATTTAAAAAAAAAAACTATTCATGACCAGCTTTGATTGAAAATATATGTGATTCACATTTTCATTAGTCTTAAACTGCCACATATTAAGATATTTGTGTTAAATACTCAATATATGAGTTTATTTGGAAATAGCACTAGTTCCTTTCATTTAGAAAAATATGGAGAAGAGCTCTGGCCTGAGAAGCTCTTGGCCTCTGGTGCACACAAACTCACACACAAACATGCCATAACCCCAATAACTTTCAGTAGTCTATATTGACCAAAGGGATTTCTAATTTCTGGGTATACTTTAACTTCATTAAATCATCTCAGCATTTTGGACTAACTGAATTTATACAAAAATAAATGTGTGGAAACCACAGAATTCATGTCTTTGCTGTTTCTTAGTTTGTAAGCCTAAGACACCTCTTATTTTAAGCCAGGCACAGAAAAACAAACGGCGTATGGTCTCATTCATAAGTAGAATCTAAAAATCTTTATATCACGGAAGTAGAGAGTAGAATGGTGGTTAGCAGGGGATGTTGGGGGTTAGGGAGATGTTGGCCAAAGGATACAAAATTTCAATTAGACAGGAGGAATGAGTTCAAGAGATCTATTGTACAATGTGGTGGCTACATGTAATAACATGTTGTATTCTTGAAAAATGCTAAGAGAGTGGCTATAAAGTTTTGTCACCACAAAAACTATAACTATGTGAGGTAGTACATTTGTTAATGAGCTAAATTCAGTTATTCCACATTGTATATATACTTCAGACCATCATGTCATCCATGGTAAATATATGAAATTTTCTTTGTCCATTTAAAAAAGAAAGTAAACACGTAAAAATATATATCTTTCAGAAAATATCCACCAACCCCAAGTTATAATGTTAGTCAAATGCGGTTTCAGAGTGATAAACTGGAAAAGCATTTAGAAAAAAAAAAACTATATATATATATTTTTTTATTTTGGGGAAGACTAATATAGACATGCAAATGCATACATGATTGACTGGGCAACTTTACCTAATTTTTTGAAACCAGCTTTCTCATGGATGTGTATAGGAGTAAAAATAAGAGACTTAATATTCACCCAAAATAAATTGTGTGTATCTTCTATGTGCTGGTGGATGTGTGTTAGGGCTAAGAACTGAGAACTCTCCTTTATGATTCTTTACTTGACAGGAAACATATCTATATTCCCGAAATCCAAGCATATGTCATTGCTGCTCTCAGCACAATAAACAAATTGCTACATTAACCATTTTTTAAATGGGTTGGGTGTGGTGGCTCATGCCTGTACTGCTAGCACTTTGGGAGGCTGAGGTGGAAGGATCACTTGAGCCCAGGAGTTCAAGACCAGACTGAGCAACAAAGCGAGACCTCCTCTCTACAAAAATAAATAAATAAACATTTAAGAAAATAGCCAGTTGTGGTGGTCGCTTGAGCTAGGGAGGTGGAGACTACAGTGAGCTGTGATTACACCACTGCACTCCAACCTGGGTGACAGAGTGAGGCCTTGTCTCAAGAAGTGAAAAAAAAAAAGAATTATTGATACAGTTCCCAGAAAGTGGTTTTTAGGAAAGCAATACCCTATTCCCTATTTTTGCCTTTAATTCCCCTTTCCTTTGTTTATTGTAAAAATTCACAGAGTACACCATTAAGACCCTGCTCTCTGGCCTGAGAAGCTCTTGGCCTCTTGTGCACACAAACTTACAGAGGCATCACTCCCAAGCATGCTTCTCAAACCCTGTATAGGGTGCTCATGCTTTAGGTACCTATGCACATTATCTCCATTGCTCATTCTCCCAGAATAAACTTCTTCACAAAGTTTCTCTGGCAAACTGCTACATCTGGTTTATATTGGCACATGGATGTGCAGAATTTGATGCATCATAATATCTGGGTCATGCACACTGATGACTGGCCCTCGGTGGTGCCTTTCATTGAGTTTCATTTAGTTATTTAATTTGATATTGCATACAATGCAGTAAGCATCTACAAACCACCACACCAAACGAAAGTCGATACCATGACAATACATTAATTTATTCAATGATCTCCTCACAAACCCATCTTTCCCTTCTAAGTTAATCATCATGATTGTCTTAATTCATTTGAGCTGCTATAATAAAATATCATGGACTTGGGTGGTGATACGGTTTGGCTCTGTGTCCCCAACCAAATCTCATCTTGAATTGTAATCCCTACATGTCAAAGGAGGGACTTGATGGGATGTGATTAGATCTTGGGGCTGGTTTTCCCCATGCTGTTCTCATGGTAGTGAGTAAGTTCTCATGAGACCTGATGGTTTTTAAGAGGCTCTTCCCCTTTCGCTCTCTCCCTCTCTCTCCTGCCACCAAGTAAGACATGCCTGCTTCCCCTTCCACCATAACTGTAAGTTTCCTGAGACCTCCCCAGCCATGTGGAACTGGGCCAATTAAACTTTCTTTCTTTATAAATTACCCAGTCTCAGGTTGTATCTTTATAGCCATTAATTATAGCCATTAAAGAAAACAGATTAATACAGGTGGCTTATAAACAACAGACATTTATTGCTCACTGTTCTGGAGGCTGGAGGCTAGGATCAGGTTTCCAACATGGTAGGATTCTGGGGAGGATCTTCCTGGATTCTTCCTGGTTGCAGACTGGCATCTGCTCATTGTAATTCTATCCTTATATAGCAGAAAGAGGGCCAATGAGCAATCTGGGGTCTCCTTAATAAGGGCACTCATCCCATTCATGAGGGCTCCACCTTCATGATCTTATAACCTCTCAAAGGCCCCACCTTCTAATATAGATGCTCCTTGACTAACATGAGGTTACATCCAAATAAACCCATCATAAGTTGAAAATATCATAAATAAAAAATGCGTTTAATATACCTCACCTACCAAATGTCAAAGCTGAGCCCAGCCTAACTTAAACATGCTCAGAACACTTACATTAGCCTATACGTGGGCACAATCCTCTAATCTGATGTCTATTATTTATTAAAGAGCTGAAAATCTCCTGTAATTTTTTGAATCCTCTACTAAAAGTGAAAGCTGCAGGATGTATGGATACTTGAAGTACAGTTTCTACTAAATGTGATCACTTTCATACCATCATAAGTCAAATCATCCTGATTTCCAATTGTCTGTACTATCACCTTGGGGTTTAGGACTTCAGCATATGGATTTTAGGAGTGACACAAACATTCAGTCCATAAAAATCATGAATCTTATGTTTAGGATATTCTTCCTTCCTTTCTTTCTCAAATGAGGCTTTGTTTGACTGGCATTTATTTTTAAACATGCATATGCTTTTATTCTTATTGCCTTAAATTTTCCAAAAAAAAAAAGTAAACCTCAGTTTGGAATCTTGTTGAGCTCATGATTTTAGTTGAGTAAAACCACTGCAGCGTTTCCCACAGTGCTGTGCTATGTGTGATAATGAGTGGCACATGAAGATTTGTTATGTGAAGACACTGTGATATTATCAGAGGTGGCCTGCATGGTCTCTGGAGTTTGTGTTTGTGAGCCACGCTGCTATAGGCATTGTTCTACATTTTTTCCATTGGCTACTGTATATGTTTCGATTTCTACTGGGTATACACCTAGGAGTGCTGTGGTTAGCTACAGGCTCTGGGGATGTTTAGATTTACAGATCATGTTAAACTGTTTTCCAAAGTGGTTGCACTGATTCACTCTTCTCACTTAGAATTCATCAGGGATACTGTGGATTCACATCAGAACTTAGGCTTGACTATCAGCTGATTTGTTTCTATTTGCCAAACTTATAAAATATCATCTGGCACATATCTTCATCTCATTTCTAATTTAAAGATAATGTGGCTGAGTGTGGTGAAGCTCACACCTCTAATCTCATCACTTTGGGAGGCCAAGGTGGGAGGATTGCTTGAACCCAGTAGTTCAAGACCAACCTGGGTAACATTTTGAGATCCTTTCTCTACAAAAAATAAAAATAAAAAATTAGGCAGGCATGGTGGTGGCCGCCTGTAGGCCCAGCTACTAAGGGAGCTGAGGTGGGAGGATTGCTTGACACCAGAAATTGGAGGCTGTAGTGGTGAGCTAAGATCTTGCCACTGCCCTCCAGCCTGGGCAGCAAAGTGAGACACTGTCTCTGAAGATAAAATAAAGGTTAAAAAAAAAAGATAAAGACAATGTGCTTCCATTTAAGGCAGTGTTTACGCTCTTGTTTATGTTCTTTTACTCCCTTAAGTAAGTTCCATTTGATTTCTAATTTACAGCATATTTTGTGCTATGAGAATTAAATATTATCAATGATTTTTCTTGTTCCATTTAGAGGATCCTATTTTGTCTCCTAATCCAAAACTGAGATAAATTTCATTTCTAGACTTTTTAATAAGAAATCTCTATTGCACAGAGACAAACCCAGATGGGTCATGGTATATTATTATTTATACACCGTTGCATAAAACTTGTTAAAAATGTCTTTAGATGTTTGAAAGTAATTCATAACTGAAATAGACTTTTTTTTTTTTTTTTTTGAGATGGAGTTTCACTCTTGTTGCCCAGGCTGGAGTGCAGTGGTGCAATCTCAGCTCACTACAAGCTCCGCCTCCCGGGTTCAAGCGATTCTCCTGCCTCAGCTCCCCAGGTAGCTGGGATTACAGGCATGGTGAAATCGATTTTTGATTTTCTTTTCCTTTTTCAAAGTCTCTGTCAAGTTTCAGTGTTAAGGATGACACAACAGCCTTAAAATATGAGTTTGGACTCTTCCATTTCCTTTTTTTTTTTTTTTTTTGTGGTTGCATAAAATTGGGATGATCTGTTTCTTGAACATCCCATAAAAGTTATCTGGGCTTGATGCTCTAAACTGTTGAAAGACTTTGAGCCACTCCTTTTTTACTTCTTAGTAAGCCAGCCTTCACAAAATTCTGGAACCTTCCCTTAACCTTTGCCCCTACGTCAAAGTGTTTGAAGCATGGTATTTTGTTCTTTTTAATCTGTATTTTATCTCTAGTTTTGCCCCCTTCTACATTTATGTTTATTTGTTTTTGTCTCTTTATTCCTTAGTCAGTATTGCCTCACATGTGCCTCTTTTCCTAGTTGTTTTTCAAAGAACAACTGTTGGTTATGTTAAGTTTCTCAACTGCACTATTCACTTCATAATTTATATTTTTTATTTCTTCTCTTATTTATATCTTTCCCTTCATATTCTTGTGATGTGTGCTATTGTTTTTTTTACTGGGTTTTTGTGTATGGGGGGAGGGTTTGTTGTTGTTTGTTTTTTGAGACAGAGTGTAGTTCTGTTGCCCAGGCTGGAGTACAGAGGTGTGACCAGGGCTCACTGCAACCTCTGCCTCCCAGGTTCAAGCAATCTTCCCACCTCAACTTTCTGAGTAGCTGGGGCTACAGGTGTGTGCCACCATACCTGGCTAATTTTTGTACTTTTTGTAGAGACAGAATTTTGCCATGTTGCCTACTCTGGTCTCTAACTCCTGAGCTCTGGTGATCCACTGGTCTTAATCTCCCAAAGTGCTAGCATTACAGGTGTGAGCCACCATGCCCAACCCTTTTTATTGTTTTCATGTGAGCACTTGGATCACAACTTTTGAATTGCTTCATTTTTTGCTTAAAATTTCTAAGGATATAATTCCTTCAATGAACTAATTTTACTTAACATAATATTTCAACATTTAGTATATCCATTATTATTTACTTCTAATAATACTTTAAAATTTTGCACGATTTCATCTCTAACCCATGAGTTGTTTACCTAAGCATGTTCATATTTTTATTTAGTATGTGGGAATTCATTTTCTACTTTCTTATTATTAATTTATAAATTAAAGTAAACTAATGTCAAAATAATATGAATTAAGAGTTAGACAGAAAGTATTATCTCCATGATACTTTTTCTTTGATATGTGTGGAGGGTTTTTTATGGCCTAATAAGTGATCAATTATTGTAATACTCTAAATGCTTAAGAAATAAAGTGTCGATTAACATGGTCCATCTCACACCCACACACCTTATTATTAGATATCTTTGTGCATTGCTTCAAAGTATTTTAGTTCTACCTCCAATGCATACTACTTTGGTGATCAACTCCATGCGTGTCTTATTGAGTTCAGGCAAGTACATTAGCATCTTTTTGAAGTTGTAGAATCTGTAAGCTCTCAGGGACAAACAGAAAATGCTGAGGGAGTTTATACATTTAGGGGCCAGTTTAGCAAATGAATGATGGGGACTTAAAATCAATGCTTGTACATTTTACCTTTTCATCCACAAATGTGCAGTTGTGAGAAACAATTTGTAAGTTTCCAAGTCTCAGTGAAATGAAGCATCAGTCACCAAATTTGCTAAAAATTCCTTTTATTAGCTCTTCCATCTTTCCTGTCCTGTTACAGGTAGTGAGACAGGCATGAGCAGAGCAGGAGAGGGCTCTTCCCCCACCCGCCACGAATGTCAGGCAAGAATCGGGTGATGGTGTGACAATTATCATATTGCGTCTCTCAAAGGGATAAATTGGCAGCTGGCACCAGGAAGAGGCCATTTTCTAACTGTCCACAGCCGTTGCACTAAAGTGTCAATTGAATGCAAGCACCAAGGAGATGCAACTTCCCAGCCACGTGCAATAAGAGACAAAATGGCAGAGTGTGACCTTCCAGGGGCACTCCACCAGAAAAGGGAAGAAAGCCTCAGATGGGCATGCATACAACTTGCTGAACACACTGCGTGTGCTCGGTTCCCAAGGCTAAGGATGGCACTGCACATGTGGAAGAATAAATTGTCAGAGGTGCATCGGTTTGTCTCTACTTTTTCCCAGCTTCTCTCAAGCTCCAAACTTCTATGCCACCTGGATTTTACTAAGAAGAGTATGTGTCTCCCAATCTGAGTGAAGACAGGTAAGGAGGAGTCACTGTGTCATACCACAGCCACGGTGGGAGAGAAATAAAAGCAAGTGTTATCTTGCCGTCTCTTAACTATAAAGCCATTCAAGGCTTCCCCAGGATAAAGCCACCCTCAACTGCTTCATCCCATGAACACCCATTCATTGTGCCCTGCATCACTCAATTTTGTTTTTACTTCTTGTCCTCTTCACTTTTGAAGAACTGATCATTGGAGAAGTGGCCAGCAGCTTAAGCACTCCAGCGCCTTGTTCAGAACACCCGCTGTTTGATGGACGATTCTGCTTGGTGCCTTTGCACACCACTTATGTGATTCATCTCCTTGGAGTGCTCATAAGCTACAGTCCCCCTAGGAGGTGGAACAGAAAGCCCTTTTCACCAGGTAGTTAATCAGTCCCTTGTCCTTGCAGTATCTGGGCTCATTCTGTTGGTATATGCATTGAATATTGTATCTTTTCATATATAGCCTTTTCTTCTAGAATAGGACGTCAGCCAGAAGTGATAGCTCACGTCTGTAATCCAGGAACTCTTGGAGGCTGAGGTGGGAGGATGGCTTGAGGCCAGGAGTTGGAGACTAGCCTGAGCAATACAGACAGACCCTATCTTAAAAAAAAAAAAAAAAAAAAAAAAAATGTAGCCAGGAATAGCAGCATGCACCTGTAGTTCCAGCTACTTAGGAGGCTAAGGTGAAAGGATCGCTTGAGCCCAGGAGGTCGGGGCTACATTGAGCTATGGTCACATCACTGCACTCCAGCCTGGGCAACAGAGTGAGACTGTGTTTCTAAAACAAATAGATAATTTGAAAAAATAGAATAAAATATCCATTAAAGACCACCATCAGAAAATACATTCAAGGGATTTAGGATCTATGTTGAAATGACAATGAGAGGAACCCCAGAAAGTGAAACAAAACAAGGCAAAAGAAACAAAAGGTATGCCTAAATGCTCCAAATTGCTCAATCTATGAAAGTGATTTTGGGGAAAAAATGCACACACTGCAAGCATTTTAGTTCATTTGTTATGGATAGACACGGTCGGGTAGCCCTAAAAATTAAAGTGATCACTTTACAGACTTGCATACAAAAACAAACGTCCTCTGGCTGACTTGCCTTTTTTATTTTCCAGGGACTGCATGTCTAATTGGCTGGGGGCCTTAGGAAGAGCTTATATTATTTTAACATTTTATTTTTTTTTTATTCATTCTCTGACTTTTCAAATCTAAAGCCAGAAAAACCATGAAGTTCTTCAGGGAAGAAGGGTAGAATCTGAACATCTTAAAGCAAGTAATGTGAAAGAAAAGGATAATTACCACAGAAGAAAAAAAAATCATGAGTAAATTTACTGTTCATATTTTTATGATTAAATAGAAGCAAAGATTAGTGACCACTAGATCAATTCCAAATAATTATTTGCTAGTGTATAATATGAACCTGTGTGTAAATTATTATAATATTTTCCGGCCTATACTAGATCATTATTATTTGACCTATAACAAAAAATATAGGGCGTGGAAATGACTCAGATACCAGATTTTGCACTAGGAGCAGTTTCTTTTAAATTCCAATTTAATTTTGGTTCTTGCTAGTTCCAGCATGCACTTTGAACCTCTCAGCAGGACCCTGTGATTTTAGAGTTGAAAATCTCCACATATAAGGTCTCTGTTTAAAATACTGGCTGGTGAGGCAGGAGGAAAATCACTTGAACCCAGGAATTTGAGGTCGCAGTGACCTATGATTGTACCACTGCACTCCAGCCTGGGTGACAGGGCAAGATCCTGTCTCTAAAAGAATAATAAAAATAAAAACAAAAATAAATAATAGAGGATCACTCAAGCTCAAGAGTTTGAGACCAGCCTGGACAACATAGAGAGACCGCATGTCAACAAAAAATAAAAATTAAAAATAAACAGATAAGTACTGAGTGGCCCCAGTGAAATGATTTCTTTCGCTGGAGAAATCATTCATTGTATTTCATTTTTATTGTACTTAAAATAGTGCTTTAAAAATATAAATGTGTTGGATTGGATTTTTCAAAGTAGTTTTACCTAAATCTACTCACGCAAATGAATGTTCTCTGCCATATTGGTTCCCCATGGAATTTGAAATCCCCTTCCGTTGATCTTGACAAATTTCAAAGAGATATGAAAGCCTCCTCCAGATATTATCATGTGTTTGTACACATATGCTCTATCCACAGTCCTAGCACATCCTGTCAATTTGGCCACACAGTCACATTACGGAAGGACAAAGATCCATCTTCAATTTGCTCCTTCAACCTCACCCAAGCTATATCTTGAGTCCAACCCAATGTTTTCCTGCTGGAAACTTGCAGAACAAAGATAAGATTCTCATAGGTGTAATCCATGATCTTCCCCAAAATGGTGTCCAACATGACCATGAAACATCACAGATGGAATCTAGAAGGAGGCACCACCAACATGAGCTAAAAGGAAGCTTAGTTTTGTTGCTCTTCTGTTTAAATTTGACATTATCTGCCCTCCTACCACTTTTCTGACATAGACGTATGTTCCTCATCATTTTCATGTGCAAGACCCTCTCAATCCCAACTCTGGTCTCTGCGTACTTGTATTGCCTCCACAAATGTGCACCTGCCTTCCCAAAACCCGTTTCTCTAAAAGGCATACATTAATCATTTACTGTGATTGTGCCAAGTGATAAAGAGGACACACAGAAGAGTAAAGACTAGGGTTTTTCTCCTTGGGCTGCCCATAGCAGTTGAGGTATAGGGTCATGTTGCAGGGTATTGCAGTAGAGGCTAAACCAATTGTGCCTAGGAAATATTCAGGCATGGTGACAGTGACATGGATGGACCACAAGGCAGGGCTCCCTGAGGTTCACAATTAAGATGGAATCCTAGATGAGTGCAAGTTGACTCCTAGACAGGAGCTCTTTTTGCTCCTCTAGGAAGCAGCAAGCCTGACTCATCCCTGTTTCCTCCCCTCATCCTGCTGATACATTTCTGCAGTGACACTGCTGTCTACATGGGGCTTTGATGTCCAGTGGGTCCTTGATTCTGGCTGCTTTACTCTGCTGCCCACCCAGCATAGCCTGTCCCTGTGCACGCTAGCAGAGCTCAGACCCCAGGGCAATGCCTGCCCCACCACAGCAGACAAGTCCTTCCCTGACCCTGCTGTCATTTATGAGTCATGAACACAAAACATGGTGGCCTTTGTCCACAGCCTATAAATGCAAATGTTCCAGTCAGCCAACAGCCAAAACATCACATTGCCTACATCACAACGCTGCTTATTTATTAAAGCAAAACACAACATTTTATGTGGCTGTTCATGGAGGCAGGCAACCAAACACAGAAAAGGAAAAAACAGAATTACTCACTGCTGATGGGTTCTATTTTATTAACAGGTGAAGACACACTATTAATTTTACGATTGAAAATGTTATGAATGAAGAGAAACTGACAACTATATAATTAGCAAGAGGAAATCTGCTTAATAACAATTTCTTGATTATCAGAGGAAAAAAAATCTCATAAAAAGGGCCCATCCTGGCCATAGGATTTGAACATAACAAGAATGGTGGTGATATTTGGAGACATTTAAAACCATTTACATACAGAAGGGCAAATAGACAAGTCCAATTCCACTAACTGGTCATTCAGAACATGTTTATGGGAAGCTAATTTACATTTCAGTGACTTTATAAATATATCTTCTGTAACTGAAATTGAAGGCAAAAAACATTTCTTACTATTCTGCCCTCAAACTCTCCATTTTCTGGGTCCTTGGTCTTTGCTTTCCTGACCATCATTAAATACAGAAGCACCAAATACAAATCTCAAACCGGCATGTGTTAAATGACCTGGTAAAATAGCCTAATCATGTAGCTGGGCCCTTCCTAGAATATTTTATGGATATAATATTTTTCAAGATCGCTTAATGCTGCAGATTTGGTTTCAGTGATTTAAGCACTATCACTAATGGCAGGACTTTTGCTTTCTCTCTGCAGTGCCTCCTTTAAGAAGGTATCAGGTTTAAACCCTGGAGAAAGACATCCAAAAAAAAGGACAAAGCTGTGGCAACCAAGGAAGCCCTGCTATGACTCTCTGCTTCAAGCCAAGTCAAATGACCCCTAGTTGCTCCTTGATCACAGAACAGGTAACGACCCAGAAGGTGCAGGTGCAGTTCAATGTGCCTTGTGGTACTTGGACACACTCCCTGTACTTAGGAAGGTACCCAATCTCATCTACTTCTGGCAACAGGTGTCTATGAGCACACTCTCAAAAATGTTCTTACCCACCCTTTGGGGTCATTCTGCTTTTCCATAAACTCTGGATAATTTTTAAGAAGAACAATGGCATTTAAGAGTTTGTAAAAGCCTCTCTTCAATCCGACTTATTTATTTACTCTAAGAAAGCCTCCTAAAATGTTCTTTTCTCAAATGTGCTATTTCTAATGTAAAGGAAAAATCAATAAACCCATATGCATTTAGTCTTCATATGAGAACTCATATATTTTTGTATCATTTGAAATGCAAACTCAGATTTTTATTTCTCCCTCAAGGAAAATTACAAGGAAAACCGTGGACCCTCCGTAAAAGATGTTAGTTTATTTTGTTTTCAAAAGAAAATGTAATTCTTTCTATTTTGAATTCATCCCTATTTTTAATCTTCCCTTTCGGAAAAGGAAAGGCAGGAGGAAAATTTTGAGGGGTGTAACCACCAGATTATGACTCAATACTAAAATATCCAGGTAGAAATTACTCAGTTGTTTTAAACTTGAGGGAATATATGTGACATACTTATTGAATATCCAGAAATTTTCTGAGGAATCAATAGGTAAGTTACAGCTTCTTAGACATGCTTCAATTACTTGACTTTTTTAGTAAAAATGTTTTCAGTTCTCTGATTAATTGCCTGACTTCTGCAAATTGTCTGGCCACATCATTTATATCAGTTGCAACAAAGTGCTAACAGCCTGACAGGCAAAGTGATTGCAGTTCTTGCGAAGCTTAATGGCAACTATGTCAAACTAAAATTTAAAAAAAGAATTAAAAGAAATTGTTTAGCTATAATCTAGGGCAAAATACTGTTTAATTGCTACTTTGTTTGACATATATAATCTTAAGGTTTTTTCATCAACCTATGCAATGAAAACCTAAAGGATGTTAGATGAAAAAAATATATATAAAAATATATATTTACATATGTATTTATATTTTAATATTTAAATATAGGAACATGTGTTTATATATGAATTTTATAAAATATATAATATACAAATATTTTTATGCAAATAACATAAATAATATATAAAATATATTCATATATTATATATGTAAAAATTTAGGAAAATATATATTATATATTCATATCCACATAAAATCTATAATTTATTTTATATGTTATATATTATATCTATTTTATATTTATGTATTATATTTATTATCTCTCTCTCTCTCTCTCTATCTGGAGATCTGGAGTTAAGGTATCTATAAAAGCCTCATAGATCAGTGGTAACTCTACGCATGTAAACACAATGCTCATTCCTTTCCTAATGTCTATATTAAGGAGGCAATAACAGTTTGACCAGATGGCAATAAAAAAAGGTGTAGAATTATATTTTAGAGATAATGTTAGATTGGTCTTAGGTAGAAAAGTTGTAGCTTTCCCATGTAGCATACAATGGGAGTGATCTAGTTAGTACCATTATTTCATATTGACAGTTTTTAAAAAAACAGATGTCTTCTGAGTTCAATTTTATTTGCATCTTTAACCCAAACACTAGCAGTTAAGATGAATTATGTCTACTTTCCTATAATATCCAGTCTCTAACACAATTAATTCCTACTGATGTCTTCAGTTCTTTCATTTTGAGCTTGATCTTGGTCGAACTCAAAAACGTGGATATTGTCTTGGCTACCAAATCTCATGTGATAAGAGATTAATAAGACAGCTATACAGCAATGGCCTTCTCCTATAAGATCATTTCTGAAGACTACAGGTTTCTCCATCTATGACACATTATAAAAGCCCCAAAATGGTTGACATCTTGCACCCTGCCAAGGTGGGGCAAAGGGGATTATTCTGCTACCTAGACTATTCCAGACCTTGCTTCCTTGCTCTGATTCACTTTCTTCTTCGTATCAGAATTTGTAAGATATTTCTCTGATTTGTTAATATACAATTCTCTACCCCCAAGCTCAAATCAGTTTTCCTTACTACTCAAGCTCAGCTCCGATTCAGGGTACTTTGAAGTCTGACATTTATCAGGCCTAGAGAACTTGTTGTCATGCCTGAAATTAAAAATGAAATCCCTTGAGATGTTGTATCTTAAGAACAAAAAAATAAAAATAAAAAAGTCTTTAGATTTCTTTAGGAATGGAATTCTAGGGTAAAATAATCTGTTCCCATGCATTTCACCTAATTTTTATTCTGCAGTAGTAATTTATATTTATTACATAAAAGACAAAAATAAAGCACCCTAACATTATTTAATAAATAACTCTAACTTTTAATTTTTTAAAAAATGATAAGAATTAGAAATGTAAAATTAAGTATGAAAACAATAACAGCTAGCCAAGTACCTTTTATAAAAATTTAAATAATGAATTTTATTATTCTATTAGCTTCCAGAAACCTCTTCATTATTAAAAATAAATTGTTATACATATGACCTGAATTCTTTTAAATTTATTATAAAAAGTTTTATGGCCTAGACTATGGTCTAACAGGCTAAATGTTTTCTGTTGTCTTGTAAAGAACTATTATTGGGTTGACTTTTCTCTCAATATTAATTAAAGTCAAGTTGATTGATAGTGTTAATCTAACCTCTTTTTTCCTTACTGATTTCTCTATCTGCTTTTTCTGTCAATTATTCAGGTAAGGCTATTTAAAATTTCCACTTAAGTTGTGAATTTCTCTGGTTGTCCTAGTACATCTATAAATTTTTGATTTGTGCATTTTCAGGCTCTGTTATTAGGTGCATAAAAGTTTAGGATTTTATGTTCTCTTGTTAAACTGACCCTTTTATTGTTAAGAAATAACCCCTATTACTGAGGATATTCTTCATTGTAAAACATCCTTTTTGCTATATTAATATAGCCACACCAAATTTTATTTGATTAGGACTAGCATGATATAACTTTTTCTATCATTTTGCCTTTAATCACCCTGGGTCTTTATATTTAAATTGTGTTTCTTTTAGGCAGCATACATTGGGTCCTGCCTTTTATTCAACTTGAAAAACTGCTTTTTATTGGTGTTTTCAGAGCATTTACATTTTAGATTATTATTTATATGGCAAAGTTTGAAATACCATCTCCTATTTGGTTTCCATTTATTTGTCCCATTTTTTAATCTCTTTTTCTATTTGTGTTCTTTTCTACCAATTGAATTAATTTTATAATTCTATTTTGTCTGTTTTTAAGTTTGTTAGTTGTAGCTCTTTGTATTGTTATAGTGGTGGTTGCGTTAGGGTTCATAGTATACATCATTAACTCATCATAGCCTATCTATTTTCCAGTGATGTCACACTTCACATTACTGGAGTATACTTATCTAATAAGAAGATTACCAGAATGTACTTGCATTTCTCTCTTCCTGAGCTTTGTGCTAATGTCATTAATTTTACATTTACATATGTTATAAACTCCAGATCAGATCATATTTGCTTAAAGGATCAATTATCCTTTATGGAGATTAGTAACAAGAAAAACATGTATGCACTTACTTATGATGTCTGCATTGTTGTCATATTTGTTTAAACAATCAATATCTTTTAAAGAGATTTAAATAAGCAAAAGATCCAACACATTATTAATGCAGTCACAAATTCTAGTGCTCTTCATTTCTTTGTATAAATCCACATTTCCATAGCCACACCTGATATCATTTTCCTTCTGTTTGAAGGATGCCCTTACCACTTCTTGCAGTGTGGTCTGTGCTAATCAATTCTTTCTGCTTTTGTATTTTTGAACATGTCTACATCTTCTCTGATTTTAAAGAATGTTTTTGCTAGTTGTTTGATTCTAGATTACCTTACACTCCCACCCCTCTCCAGTTCATTAGATCATTCCACCGTCTTCTTGTGGGCATTATTTTTCACATGAAATTTGCTGTAATCATTACTTTGACATGTGATATGTAACCTGTCTTTTCTCTCTGGATGCTTGTAAGATTTTCTTTGAATCATCACTTTTCAGCACTCTGATTATGGAGTACTATGCATTTCTCCTAAATACTTCTTTGGCATCATCTACAAATTTTATAAGTTGGAGTTTTATTTGTGATTTTGGTGCTTTGAGTTGGCTGAGCTTCTTGAATCTATGGGATTATAATTTACATCGAATATGAAAATGTTTTGTCATTATGTCTTCAAATACGGTTTCTGTGATTTCTCTTTTTCAGGAATTCCAATTACATGTATATTAAGGTACTTAAAATTTTCCCACAACTTGTAGATCTTCTATTCACTTTTTAAAACCTCTCTTCTCTGTTTTTTTTGGGGGTAGGGTTTTTATTACTATGTCTTTAAATTCATAAGTCATATTTTTCCTGCAAATTCTAATCTCCTGTTAATTCTGCTCAATGCAATTTTGATCTCACACATTGTAGATTTTATATCCAGATGTTTGATTTGGGCCTTTTATGTATCTGTGATGTCTTTATCTAACTTTATGAACACATGAAATACAGTTATAATAACTGCTTAATGTTATTGCATAATCTAACATCTGTGTCATTTCTGGGACCATTTTGATTGATTGATTTTTTCTTCATCTTATTTATTACATTTTTATACTGTTTCCCATAATTAGAAGTTTTTCTTTGGATGCCATACCTTGTAAAATTCACCCATTTGGAGTTGAATATTTTTGTATCCTGTAAGTATTCTTGAGTTAACTTCTAAGATGCATACGTGATCAAATAGACACAGGCATGTCTACCAGGATAGACTACATTCTAGACCTGAAAATACATTGTATTAGTCCATTTTCATACCGCTATGAAGAATACTTGAGACTAGGTGATTTATAAGGAAAGAAGTTTAATTGACTCACAGTTCCACATGGCTGGGGAGGCCTCAGGAAACTCACAGTCATGGCGGAAGGGGAAGCAGGGCACCTTCTTCACAAGGTGGCAGGAGAGAGAGAGTATGCGCAGGGGAAACTGCCCCTTTTAAACCATTACATCTCATGAGAACTGCCTCACTATCATGGGAACAGCATTTGGGAAACCGTCCCCATGATTCAATCACCTCCCACCAGGTCCTACCCTCGACATGTGGAGATTACAATTCCAGGTGAGATTTGGGTGGGGATACAGAGCCACACCATATCATACATCTCAAAAAATTAGAAGAAAATCCAAATGACACAATGTATGTTCTCTGACCACAATAGCATTAAATTACAATCAATAATTAAAACATGTCTAGAAAATGTCCAAATATTAGAAACTGAATAGCACAGTTGTAAATTATCAATGGAAGAGTCAAAGAAAAAAAAATCAGAAATCAGAAAGTAATTTGAACAAAATGAATATGGAACCACAATGTATGACATTTGCAGGATAACACTAAACCTGTACTAAGAAATTTATGGCTCTGAATGACTATATCAAAAGAGAATGAAGATTTTAAATCAAGGAGCCCTGGCTTTCACTTCAAGAAACCAGAAGAGGAAAACAAGTTAAACGAAAAATAAGCAGGAAAAAGAAAATAATATAAGGGAATAAAAATGAAATAGGGTAGCCAAAGCAATACTAGAAAGCTTGGAGTAAACAATATACCAAAATGATGTTCACATTCTGTATTAATTAGAGAAATGCTAGTTCAAATGAAAATAACATAAGAACTGTCAACATCGTTGAATTTGCAAGCATATAAGTAAGATTGCCAAACCCAACTCTTTTTTCCCTTTCTTTTCCCCTAACCTTGACTTTGTAGAGTAGAATTTTTGTCTACCGCCTCCAAGTAAGGCTGCTGTGTTGTGCTCTTTCTGACCTATCATTTCTTCTTTGCTGAGATCTTCATCTTCCCTTTATGCTAGTGTTCCTCCAGCTACATCCCTCACTTCCCCCTGTTTCCTCCCCACACTGTTTCCCAGGGCACCTTACCTAAAATAACCAGCTTAATTATTACTGAGGAGACCAAAGATCACCTGGTGGCCATCAAGCAGACCATCCAGAGGCCAGACTCCTTATCTGAGGAATTCAGAAATAATTAGACTCCTCTATTCTCTAAAGCTGGTATAGGGTATCAGGCTTCTTTTCCCCCAAAATTTTAAGTAACTAGAATTTCTGGTTACTCTAGAATGCATGCATGTCAAAATTCATTGTGCAACCCTTGCTGACATTAAGGCACCAAAATGTCTACAAATGTCATCATTTATCATGACCTACATGGCTACTATGGTGCAAATTACCCTTCAGCTCCTGCTTTAAGGTCCTTAAATACGGATAAGGAAAATCCACCACGGCAAGCTCAGTCCTCTCTTGCTGAGGCACCCACTGCACTCTTCTGCAGCATTCTTTCTATCCAATAAAACTTTCTTTTTTAAACCCATACTGTTGTCTGTAAATTGTATTTCCTACCCTACTGTCTGAGAGCTGACCGCTTTCCAATGTTAGGGCTCTGACACCTTGCCGGGCAATTACCTCTTGGGTAGGGTTCCTTCCAAACTATAGCATATTCCAACATCTCACTGAGATTTTGATACAACCCAAATTCCATCCAATGTCAAATATCCATGTCTGCATGCAACCTCAGCTCAACAAGTGTACTGTCATATTCATGGTTTCTTTATTGGTTAAGAAAAACCCACCATTTTTTCCTAGAGTGGACAGGTACTCCATATAAAGAATTGTAGAAATGCAAATAATTTTTTGGTTCTAGTCTGTCAGTAGTGAAAGTACCTAAGCAATTTTGGGTATAAAAAAAGAAAGTTGGACCTGGCGCGGTGGCTCACGCCTGTAATCCCAGCACTTTGGGAGGCTGAGGTGGTCAGACCACGAGGTCAGGAGATCGAGACCATCCTGGCTAACATGGTGAAACCCCATCTCTACCGAAAATGCAAAAAATTAGCTGGGCGTGGTGGCACACTCCTTTAGCCCCAGCTACTCGGGAATCTGAGGCAGCAGAATCGCTTGAACACAGGAGGCAGAGGTTGCAGTGAGCAGAGATCGTGCCACTGCACTCCAGCCTGGACAGCAGAGCAAGATTCTGTCTCAAAAAAAAAAAAAAAAAAAAAAGAAAAGAAAGAAAGTTGTCATCTAGTTACCTTTATTATAGCTAAGAACTACGTTGCATTATATAAGCATCATTTACTTGTGCATACACTCATGAGTTTACATATGTAAATATGTAAATATATGACAAATATGTGTATACCTCTATATGCATATATTTATATCATATATGTATATTATATATACACACATATACACACACATATATTTAGCTTATTGTATTTTGTATGTGTGTTTGTATGTATACATACACAATACGATTTAAGCAATGCTTATAATACAATAAGCAAAAAAATCTCAGATTGAATTGCAATGGCCGCATACCTTGGTCCATAAAATTTATAATATTTCAAAAAATTCTAGGTAGTTGGAAAGCAAGAACTGAATAGTACAAAGGAGATCATTTCAATGATGCAAAATTATCCCCATCAAGTAATTTCACAGAATGCTTACCTCATTAGAGAAGAATTTTCAAATTCATAGATGCATATTAATGCACTGAGTGTTCCTGTTCCCCTTCCATATCCTAAATTTATATTTCAATTTACAGCCTTCCTATTTATTCTGCATTTTTATGTTTCCTTCTTTTATTTCCAATGCTAAAGAAATAATTCCATTTTTACCTAGTTAGTTCATTATTAGTGGCCTAGAAAGTTTGTTAGCACACAAAACTATACATGCCAGAAGGCAACTGTGGGGACGATTTAAAATTAAGCCGACATTATAATTATCAATGTGATACCATATTTAACTTATGGTTTCCTAACAAAAAAAAAAAGGCTTCAGGAACAAAAACAGAAAAGCCGAGAATATCCTTTAAAACACTATTAACTTCAAAGCCTTGAATAGATATATGCCATAAAAATCTAGATAGCATCCTTAATCATGCTTCTAATTGTTGTCACCTGAATCACCAAGGGCAGAAATGCTATCCTATTTCCCCAACTCTTCACATATTTTTGTTTGAATCTTCTTGGTAATTCTAGGGAGTGCAGGAGCATCCCCTACAGGAAGCGCCAGGGCCAAGTTTAATTTAAACGTTTTCATGGTATCTTTCTCATCTGCTAATTTGTATTCACCCAGTGTGTTAACAGTAATTGTGAGAGAATTAGAGACGGCTACTGCAGTGGTTTGTGAATTACGTCAATGTTTCAGCCCCTAAAAGGATTCTGCAATTTTGTCAAAGGATTTCAAAGCACATGCTGAAATACATACTAGGATTTTTATTTGTTTGTTTGTTTCTATGTACCACGTTTTGTTTATACTAGGTTCTCAAACATGTGTCTCTCTCTTTAGAATTGTAAAATTAAGCTTACATGTAGTTAATTTTTAAAAAGAGAAAGAAAGAAAAAAGAAATTCAGGGAGGAGCACATTCCCTTGTATTTCACGGTCAGCTTTAAATGCAGTCTTTCCCTAAAGCAGGAAAAAACGAATCAGTCTAAGAGCAAAATAAGTTGTAGCAAAATACTCTGTGCATGGTGTGTTTGTGTGCAGGTGTGTGTGAGCATGTTTGTGTGTCAGTGTGTTCATGTGAGTATATGTGAGTTGGCAAGTGTGTGTTTGCAAAAATTCTATCAGTGAGAAAAATCGAGTTTGCAAAAATTCAATCATCAGTGATAAAAATTATAACAGTAAGCTGAGCTAACCCACCCCCCATCTTGCCTTTCTCTTAATTATTCCTGTGCTATTGGGCCAAGCGAACCTGGGAAGACATTTAGGCTACAGTTTAAATCATAATAGGCCTTGCCCAGAAACCCAACCACGGTTGTAAAGCTGATGGGAGGCCATCGGGCTGCAGGGAGGAGGACAGCCTGATTCCTGCTAAGGCGCAGACATGAAGGATCGCCAGCTGTTATTCCAGAGGTTATAAGATGTGCAACTTCCCCAAGAACTCTTGTAAATAACATCACTATTGTGGAACCTAAGATTGGCCTTTTGAGATAACTTTTCAGTCTTTTTGCATGTCTGATACCCATGGCTCCACCTGGACCCAGCAACCCCCCTCCTGTGGCCCCACCCAGAAGCAATTCAGCCTTCAGGAGGACAGCTTCAACCCCCTAAGATTTCATCATTGCCTTAATCAATCGGCAGCAAGCACCTGTTACCTGCTACCCCGACCCCTTCCCTTAAACTGTCTTTGAAAAGCCCCTAACCTACAAGCTTTGGATGAGATGATTTTGTTACAAGAAAGGGGTCCCAATCCAGACCCCAAGAGAGGGGTTTTGGACTTCACACAAGAAAGAATTCCAGGTGAGTCCATAGAGTAAAGTGAAAGCAAGTTTACTAAGAAAGTAAAGGAGTAAAGAATTGCTACTCCATAGGCAGAGCAGTGGTGTGGGCTGCTCAACTGGATACACTTATGGTTATTTCTTGATTATATGCTAAATGAGGGGTGGATTATTCATGAGTTTTCCAGGAAAGGGGTAGGCCATTCCAGGAACTGAGAGTTCCTTCCCTTTTTACACCATATAGTATAGGGGAACTTCCTGACATTGCCGTGGCATTTGTAAACTGTCACAGTGCTGGTGCAAGTGTCTTTTAGCATGCTAACGCAGGATAATTAGCCTATATGAGCAGTGAGGATGGCCAGAGGTCACTTTCGTGGCCATCTTGGTTTTGGCCTGCTTCTTTACTGCATCCTGTTTTATCAGCAAGGTCTTTGTGACCTGTATCTTGAGCTGACCTCCTATCTCATCCTGTGATTAAGAATGCCAGACCTTCAGGGAATGCAGCCCAGCAGGTCTTAGCTGCATTTTACCCAGCCCCTATTTAAGATAGAGTCGCTGAGGTAGGAGAATCATCTAAGCCTACGAAGTCAAGGTTGCAGTGAGCTGTGGTAGAGCCTGGGTGATAGGGGTAAGACCCTGTCTCAAAAAAGCAAAGAGGAAGGTGCCTGGCTCCAGAGTCCCCAAGAATGCCTTTCAAGACACTGTTACTACAGATCAAGAGACTATAATCTTTACTTTTCCAAGTTAGCCTTAATTTTTAAAATAACATAGTATTTTTTAATTATGGTAAAATATACCTAAAATAAAATTTACCATTTTAGCATTTTGTTGTTGTTGTTGTTGGTGGTGGTGGTTTCTTTTCTTTTCTCTTTTTCTTTTTTGAGACAGAGTCTCACTCTCTCACCCAGGCTGGAGTGCAGTGGCCCAATCTTGGCTCACTGCAGCCTCTGCCTCCCAGGATCAAGCAATTCTCATTCTCAGCCTCCCAAGTAACTGGAATTACAGGCATGCACCACCACGCCTGACTAATTTTTCTATATTTAGCAGAGATGCGGTTTCACCACGTTGTTCAGGCTGGTCTCGAATTCCTGGCCTCCAGTGATCCGATTCACCTCGGCCTCCCAAAGTCCTGGGATTACAGGCTTGAGCCACTATACCCAGCCCATTTTAGCCATTTTTAAGAGTTTGGTGGTATTAAGTACAGTACATTCATATTGTGCAACCATCACCACTATCCATCCCCAGAACTCTTTTCACCTTGCAAAGCTGAATCTTTGCACTCATAAGACTGCAAACAATAAGTTCTCATTTCTCACCCTCCACTGCACCAGCTTCTGGTAACCACCATTCTACATTCTGTCTGTGTGAATTTGCCCATTCTAGATATTGCATAGCAGTGGAATCATAATATTTGTTGTGTTGTGTCTGGCGTCCTTTACTTACCATAATGTCATCAATATCTTCAAAGGAGCCAAGACCGAATGGGAATTTCATCTGGACCAGGTGCTGCTGCAAGGTGCTCATGGAGTCGTGACTACCTTTTGCGGAAAGTGCAGTCTCTCTTTCTCGCAAAACAGACCTGCGATTTCTAGATGAGAATTAGTTACTGTATCTCCGAGTAACCTACAATAAAAAGTGAATATCTCATATTTGTTCTCAGAGCTGAACTAAGAAATACCACATACCAGGTGATTTAAAACAGCAGGCATGTATTCTCTCACAGTTCTCAGGTCAGAATTCCGGAATCAAGGTGTGGACAGGGTCATGCTCTCTCTGACGGCTCTAGGGGATGATCTGTTTCATTGCCTCTCTCTTAGCTTCTGTAGGTAGCCAGCAATCTTTGGAGTTTCTTTCCTTGTGGCTGTGTCACTCCAATCTCTGCCTCTGTCTTCACATGATCTTCTTTTTGTATGTGTCTGTCTCTTTGTCTCTTCTCTTCTTATAAGGATACCACTCATCTTGGGGAACAGGTGGTGTTTAGTTACATGAATAAGTTCTTCAGTGGTGATTTCTGAGATTTTGGTGCATCTATCACCTGAGCAGTGTCCACTGTACCCAATATGTGGTCTTTTATCCCTCACTCCCCTCCCACCCTTTCCCCGAGTCCCCAAAGTCCATTGTGTCATTCTTATGCCTTTGCATTCTCATAGCTTAGCTCCCACTTGTGAGTGAAAACATAGGATGTTTGGTTTTCCATTCCTGAGTTACTTCACTTAGAATAATGGTCTCCAACTCCTTCCAGGTTGCTGTGAATGCCATTTAGTTCAGTCCTTTTCATGGATGAGTAGTATTCCATGGTGTATACATGCCACATTTTCTTAGGATACCACTCATATTGGATTGAGGTCTCACCCTACTACAGTATGACTTCATCTTAACTATTTATGTCTGCAAGGACCCTGTCTCTAAGAAAGGGTACATTCTGGGGTCCAAGGGGTTAACATGCCAACATATCTTTTTGGGGGGAACAGAATTCAACAGATAAAAGCCTACATTCTTCCTCATTATATTTGGTCATCACTGGCAGTTGAGTTTTCTTCTGCCTTAAGAATATGGAATGGTGTAGGTCAAGCTTGTCCAACCCATGGCCTGCGGTCTGCATGTAGCCCAGGACAGCTTTGAATATGGCCCAACACGGATTTGCAAACTTTCTTGAAACATTATGAGATGTTTTTGCATTTTTAACAAAACTCAGCAGCTATCATGAGTGTTAGTGTATTTTATGTGTGGCCCCAGTTTTTCTTCCAACGTGGCCCAGGGAAGCCAAAAGATTGGACATGCTTGGTGGAGTGGCTTCCAGGCAAGAGGTTTCATAAGCCTCGCACCATAGCTCTGTTTTTACTAGAGCCGACACTCTCTCCTGCTTTTAGCAGAGCTGACACACGCAGGGAAGACCAATGCTGTGGATCGTTCTGAGGAGGTCCCGAGCTTATCATGAGGGTAAAATGTTCTTGGCATCAGCAACTGTTCTTCCCACCCCTGGACATGTTTGAGTCCAGAGAATATGTCACCTTTATGTC
This sequence comes from Pan troglodytes, assembly GCF_028858775.2. Classification (NCBI taxonomy): domain Eukaryota; kingdom Metazoa; phylum Chordata; class Mammalia; order Primates; family Hominidae; genus Pan; species Pan troglodytes. Next base: position 4,966,269 of record NC_072421.2, on the reverse strand, counting down.
AGGGACACATTTTCTCCCAGAAATTTCATTCTTCAATTTTTAAACTCTTTGTCCTCTGGGTTGAATTTTATGCTGTTAACTGTGAACATTTTCCATTTCATGCTAGTTTATAGTTTATAAAATACCTATAATGAAATGCTCATTTTTGACCTTCCCAACAACTCTCTGTGAAATAGGTTGAACAATTATCATTCACTCTCTTTTCAGCGATGTCATTGAAACCTAGAAAAGCATTAAATAGCTTGGTAAAAGTCTCCCAAGGTTTAGAGTTGGACAAGGCACAAAAATTCAGGTTATCTTGAATCCACTCTATGACTTGAAATTATTGTTAGAGAAAAAATGTAACTGAAACATAGAGAAAAAAGGAGCGTTTATATACTTTCTGTAGATGTCTTTAGTTTTACATTAGTAACCCTTTCTCATCATATTAACACCTTTATTTAATTATTTGTTCTTTTTCTTAGGACACCAAAGCCCTATTTCCTTCTTTATTTATTCATCTGGAGACAGAGTCTTGCTCTGTTGCCCAGGCTGGAGTGCAGTGGTGCGATCTTGGCTCACTGCAACCTTCACCTCTTGCATTCAAGCAATTCTCCTGCCTCAGCCTCCCAAGTAGCTGGGATTACAGACATGCACCACCATGCCTGGCTAATTTTTGTATTTTTAGTAGAGACGGAGTTTCGCCATGTTGTCCAGGCTGCTCTTGAATTCCTGGCCTCAAGTGACCTGCCCGCCTTGGCCTCCCAAAGTGTTGGGATTAGAGGTGTGAGCCACCGTGCCCGGCCTTTTTTAAAATTTCTGTTTTTACTTTTTGCAGGGCATTTGCAAAAAGACATCCTAAAACATAGTTAGACTATTACATGAACTTTTTACTCAAGTCCTTTGGTGTGGCATGAAATTAAGTTGAAAACTAGCACAACGATTGTAAGCCTAGCTAGTGATATTTTGCTTCCACACTAAATTACACAATTGAGAATTTTACAAAGGATTGTACAGGAGACAAGAGTTGGTCATTCAAGCAACAGATGGTTCCACGTACTTATTCATGTTCAGCTAAAAATTAAGAAAAAACAAGAAAGAAAAACTTCAACAAAGATTAAAGATTTTGTGAGAGCGATAGATTTTAGTAAAACTGCTTCATTATTTTCCCAGGAATTCTCATGAAACAGTTTTAGCATGTGTATTTTGGAGGTGGCTGGAGATACAGACATTTGCTAATAAACTTTCTTTTGAGAATATTTATTTATATATTTATACAAATTTATGAGATAGAAGTGCAATTTTGTTACATGCATAGGTTGTGTGGTGGTCAAGTCAGGACTTTTAGGGTTTTCTTCTTTGCTAAAATTAAATAGGGCTGGGCTAACTTTCTTCCACTATTTTTTATGGTGGTAAAACATACATAATGTGAAACTTGCCATTTTAACCAAAGTGTGCAATTCTGTAGTACTAAATATATTCACAATGTTTTGCAAATATCACCTCTATCTATATCCAAAATATTTTCTTACTCCAAAGAGAAAATCTATACCATTATGCAACAACTTCCCATTTCCTCTCTCCCTCCTTCAGCCCCTAGTAACCACCAATCTCCTTTCTGTCCCTGTGAATTTGCCTTCTCTAGATATTTCATATCAGCCAAATCATACAATATGTGTTCCTTCTTGTCTGGTTCCCTTCACTGAGCATAATATCTTCAAAGATCTTCCATGTTGTAGAAGAACATGGCATGAGTCAGCTTCTTTAATTTTTATGGCTGAATAATGTATTCCATTGTGTGGCTAGACTCCATTTTGTTTGTTCATGTATTGGTTGACGGACATTTGGATTGTTTCTATCTTTTGACTATTGTGAATAATGTTTTCATCTGTTCGCATCCCTGTTGTTCATTTGTGAAAGTATATACCTAGGTGTGAAGCTGCTGAGTCAGGTGCTAATTCTGTGCTTAACTTTTTTTTTTTTTTTTTCTTTTTTGAGATGGAGTATCACTCTGTCACCCAGGCTGGAGTGCAGTGGCACGATCTTGGCTCACTGCAGCCTCCACCACCTGGGCTCAAGTGATTTTCTCATCTCAACCTCGTGAGTAGCTGGAACTACAAGCAGATGACACCACACCTGGCTAATCTTTTTAATGTTTCGCACAGATGAGGTCTCACTATGCTGCCCAGGCTGGTCTCAAACTACCGGGCTCAAAAGATCCTCCCACATCAGCCTCCCAAATTCCTGAGATTATAGGTGTGAGCGACCATACCCTGCTTGGAATAATGTTAAATCAAGGGACTAAGTGAATCAATGTACCTGTTCTATAAATGTAACAATCTGGCCGGGAGTAGTGGCTCACGCCTGTAATCCCAGCACTTTGGGAAGCCAAGGTGATCACCTGAGGTCAGGAGTTCGAGACCAGCCTGGCCAACATGGCGAAACCCCATCTCTACTAAAAATACAAAAATTAACCGGGTGTGGTGGCAAGTGCCTGTAGTCCCAGCTACTCGGGAGGCTGAGACAGGGGAATTGCTTGAACCTGGGAGGCCGAGGTTGCTGTGAGCTGAGATCGTGCCACTGCACTCAAGACTGGGCAACAGAGTGAGACGCCATCTCAAAAAAAAAAAAAAAAAGGTAATAATGTCACCATGCATGTATGTGTGTGTGAATCTGTGTCATCTGTAGCAAATGACAGTGAAGACAAGGTGGGGAATAAGGAATTCTAGGAGTAAGACTGCATTACAAGGACCATGAGACGTAATTATTTACTTGCATCTCACAGTTGTGTAAGATCTCCTAAATGCATGCGTTGACCTACTAAATGTTAAAGGAAGTACTGGAATCTGCAAGACACTAAGCTACTTAGTTACAGAGAGGGGTTAGAACTAGAGCATCCACCTCTCCGCCTTCCATTTTACTTTATTTTTCCATTAGTCCTTCAAATGTGTAGCCAACTATAGCTCATTCCACTGTGAGGATTGTCTGTGCCATTCACTGCATCACTTGATTCCTCTTCCTGAGAAAGTCAACGCATTAATAGATTATCACTCTGGTTTGTCATTTTGAGTATCTCATTTTCCTTTTAGAATGCCAGAGTGGCTCTCTCCTGGCTCTTCATTAAACAATCATTATAATCACAGGTTTGAAGGTGTCCATGCCTGAACTTCAGTTATCTAATTGCTGTCATTTACTAAGTGCTTTTGTTACCTGAGTTCAGAGAACAGATGCTCCCCCACCCCAAACCAAACCAGGCCAATTTGCAAAATCCCTTTTTAATAGCACATTTCTCTGTATGTCTGTTGTTATCAATTTCTTTGTTTCTTTGGGGACACCATACTGATGGCAGACAAGAAACCAAAATTCCCATCTTGGCTCAGTTTTACAATCAAGGTGAGCCTTTGGTAATATAAAAATATCTCTCTTCCCTATGGCCTCTCTTCATCCTCCCCATCCTCTCTCTTCCCTCCCCTTAACTTCCTTCTTTCCTTCCTTCCATTTTCTTTTGACATTCCTTCCTTTTGAGTTCCTTCCTTCTTCCCTCTTTCCTCCCTTCCTCCCTCTTTCTTTCTTTCTTTCTTTCTTTCTTTCTTTCTTTTCTCTTTCCTCCTCCTCCTTCCCTCCTCCTCCTCCTCCTTCTTCTCCTTCTTCTCCTCCTCCCCCTCCCCTCCCTCCCTCTCTTCCTTCCTTCCTCATTTTCCCCTCCCTCCTTCCTTTCTTTCATCCCTCCTTTCCTCCCACGTTTTCTCTTTCCCTTCCTTCTGTTTTCTTTTATCCATCCTTTCTTTTTTCCTCCTTCCTTTCTTCATCTGTCTCTTCTTCTCTTCTTTCCTCCCTCTTTCTGCCTCCCTCATTCTCTCTCTCTCTCTGTTTCTTTTCCTCCCTCCTTTTTTCTTTCTCCTCCTTCCCTCCCTTCCTCCCTTCCATACCTATCCAGAAGCTACACATATCTTGCTCATTTATGGGCTATGCATGATACCTGTTATCATCTCCCCCTCACTGGGTGGTGTGGAGGTCAAGATGGTGAAAATGACATCACTACTTTTTTCAGTCTTCATTTCCAGGTGTGTGGCAAATATGAACTGCTCACCACAAAGCCTGACAAATAATAGGTACTTTGGGGAAGAAAATTATTATTCGATGGATGAGGTAGATGTAGGTGACACCCAAGGCTACACAGACAAATTGACAGAATTATATTCTGGGAGAGGGATGAGGCACAAGCTTGCAAATTCATACTTGTCAGAGATGAGTTGTTGGAATACAGTCCTGACTTTGATATTGGTTTGCAAACCTGTGTCTCTGTGTTTGTGATTCTTTTCCGAATGTGGGGTTTCGTAATGAAATTTGCTTTCCAAATCTCCTCTATTTGATAGACTGTTTTGTTTGAAAATACTTTAAATCAGGGTGTTCTCTCTCATCTTTCTCTCTAGGACCTACACTTGCATGTTGCGGTTCTGATAAAGAAACAGATAACTACAGACATACAGAGAAATGTACTATTTAAAAGGGATTTTGCAAATTAGCCTGTTTTTGTCCCAGGTGGGGGAGCATCTGTCCTCTGAACTCAGGCAACGAAAGCACTTAGCAAATGACAGCAATTAGTTAACTGGAGCTCAGGCATGGACACCTTCAAACCTGTGATTATAATGATTGTTTAATGAAGATGCATGTCAGTTGTTCCAGACACCTCATTCTCAGAATCCCCTTGTTCCTCACAGCATAGACCTTGGGGCTATTATCAGTTGTATATTTTTTTCTCTGTCATCATCACCACATTAAGAATAACTTTAAATAATATCTTTATGCCAGATAGCTTGTGATAAGATAAAGGCCAAACCTGGTCTACACAAATTGAGTGTGGCTTCAATGGAATGTGTAACTACAATTCCACTGATGGATTCTTCCTACAGGTTAGGGATATGACTCATTGGGGTGGCGATGAACAGTAATTAATCTGAGTCTTCTCCAAGGAGAAATCAAATGTTGCTTTGGGGGAGGCCTTTGACAGGGCACACTTGTAAACTTCGAGAAGATAACAATTACAGGTTTATGCTCTCAAAGTGAGGAGCCCGTCCCTGGAAGAGGTTGATGTATACTTAGCTGTCTCCTGGGGCTTTGAAGGTATTATCTTATATTGAAGTCGATGATTAATTATCATGGTGCTTGGAGAATCATTGAAGCACAGCTTGCAGCCTGAGTTGATTGAAAGCCGGTGTCCAATGTAATTACCAGCTTGTCTATCAGATTTCTCAAAATAGAACATGAGGACTCGCATGGGGCTGTTTAAAATATTCAGATTTGCATTATTTGGGATCTCAACATTTAAAACATGCATCCAAAGAGAAATTACTTTCAATATTTGTTCCCCCAAAATTTCATGATGGCATTGATGTAAAAATTTTTTTTAGCAGTGAAAGGACCATAAAATAAAAATAAAAATTTAAAAGCCACTTTATATTTAAATTATATTTCATCAATATGTGTAGTGGATGCATCAAATAATACAAATTTAGAAAATGTTCAGGTTTAATTGGAAAGGTTATAAGCACAGAAATTAAGACACAAATTTAAATATTTCTATATATTTAACGAGGTCAATTGTAATGTGAAAAGTTCAAAAATATGAAATATATGCACAGTTGCCATTAATTGAATTTAGAAGTCAGACAAAAATAATAAATATACCGTCCTTTGATTTTTACCAGTGTATAAATATAATGTCAATGCAATAAAATAATATGCATCAGCAGAAATAAAATGGGCACATGAGAGAAACTTGCACACACACACACACACACACACACACACACACACACACACAAGCTAAGTGGTTAAAACATTTTAATCCAAACCCACTCCTTCTTTAGACAATTTTTCTTTTGCTATGACATTTCCAATCCATGGACTGTAATGAATTTCTGGACAGAGCCATGCTTCTCAAATTTCTAGCCAACTGGAGAATTATACAACATGGTGTGATCTTGTCTCTCAGAACCAGATCTCCATCATTTAGTGGTTTTAATCATTGTAGTACTCCTCACCCTCTTACTTTCAACTCATTATATGGAAATGATTTAATAATAATTCTTGCTTTATGACTTATTCTCATTTGTGGTACATAAATCATTCCCTCTTCTTCTTTCCCGCCTCCCTTTCTCCTTCCCTCCCTCCCTCCCTTCCTCCCTCCCTCCTTCTTTTCTTCCTTCCCCCGTCCTTCCCTCCCTCCCTTCTCTCCTTTTCTCTTTTCTCCTTTCTTGGTTCATCTCTCCTTTATCTTCCTTTACTTTCTTCTACTTATACCTCACGTTCACAAAAATGTCACCTCGACAATATGTTATAACTACTTGTGGTTTCCCCTTCATTTCATTTCTCTGCCTTCTTGGCTTAAAGCAAGGACCCCCCCTAAATTTGTGGTTGTTAAATTTGTGGTTGCTTTAATTTTGATAAGGTTTATGCATATATTCTTTTTTTTAGACAGGGTCTTGCTCTGTCTCCCAGGCTGCAGTGCAGTGGCATGATCAAGGCTCACTGCAGCCTCAACCTCGCCAGGCTCAAGTGATCTCCCCACCTCAGCCACCCAGCGTTGCTGGGACTATAGGTGCACATCACCATCCCTGGCTAAATTTCATATATTTTTGTAGAGATGGGGTTCGCCATGTGCCCAGGCTGGTCTCAAACTCCTGGGCTCAAGAGATCCACCTGCCTCAGCCTCCCAAAGTGCTGGGATATGTATATATTATTTAAAAATATATATTTTTTAATCTAAGTTTTAAACTTACAGCATATTACGTTGTTTGTAATATGTTTGAACTTGTTTAATATGTTGCAAAGTTTCATGTATGTTTTATGCTATCTCCTGGCTGATTTATTTTGATTGCAATGTAATATTTTATTGCCTTAATCTACTACAAAGTTTCACCTATAATTTGGGCTGAGCCCTGGTTGATTCCTTTTTGACCAGAGTATATTTCATTGTAGTAATATGCTAATATTCCAACAGCCCAGGATTAGCAGTGAGGTACTGCCTCAGGAATGTAAATTTCCCACAAGTTTAAAAGAAAGCAAAAATGTCTTTGTGTAGGTAGAAACAAAAGGAGTCCTGTTAGCAATTCATGTGAGGAATTAAAGATTTTTTTTAAATATATGGTTTACCTTTCCGATACATAAGGCAATAATGACAATAACAAATAAACAAATTGAAGTTCTCTTTCTCCTTGAATATAAAGGGAAATTATAAAAATGAAAAAAAATTTAAAAAGAGATCTCATTGTCCATTGATTGTTTTTGTTTGGTTTGGTTTGGTTTTGCTTTGCTTTGTTTCTGCAGAAACAGTAACAAGTCTCTAAAGGAGCTTATATTAGAAACAATACATCAACATTTACTAAGGAAGCCAAAAAATGGACTGAATGCTTCAGTATTCCAATTACCCTTTAAAACTAACTAACAAGTTGCTTATTCCTGTTCCTGACATCTAAAACAGTCTGGGCACTTGTATGTGCTTAATCCGTATTTCTTAAAATGAGGAATGCCTCACTATTCATAAGAAAGTGAAGTCATAATTTTTTCATTGGATAATTTATGTTATAATAGTGTCCTTCATAATTGGAGAAGTTGACGAGGAGGATAAATAATAAAATGACTACTGGGAGATTTTTACCATCACTAAGTTCCTCTTTATGCCTTTTTTCATAGAGGGCTTCTATCATCTGCATTATGCAAAGTATGAGATAAACAATGCTAATGATAAATATAATAAAAAGTGTAAACTAATAGAGCAGTGTTGGTTTAGTAAAGAAATACTGAGGCCAGGCATGGTGGCTCATGCCTATAACCCCAGCCCTTTGAGAGTCCAAGGCGGGTGGATCACCTGAGGTCAGGAGTTCGAGACCAGCCTGACCAATATGGCGAAACCCCGTCAAATTAGCCGGGTGTGGTGGCGAGTGCCTGTAGTCCCAGCTACTCAGGACGCTGAGACAGGAGAATTGCTTGAACCCTGGAGGCGGAGGTTGCAGTGAGCTGAGATCGTGCCACTGCACTCCAGCCTGGACAACAGAGTGAGATGCCATCTCAAAAATAATTAATTAATTAATTAAAAAATAAATAAATAAAATAGTGAAGGAATACAGAAAAAAATCTATTTTCTTCCTCATAATGGCAATTTTACAGATTTTTTATGTGAAGTTGTATTTCTTTTTTGCATGGAAATATGTAAGTTTTATTTTAAAGTAATTCCCTCTCCACCTAGGGTGTATAAAATGTTGCCCTTGAATTAGGTGTGGTCTGTAGGATGAAATGGAGGCTGGTTGCACCCTTTGCACAGTATGAGCTCCAAATCCCCCTATGGCAAATGTAATTCCAAGAAGAAAGCCCTTTGTGAGCTCGGCTGTTGGAGACATGCAATCGATACAGGAAGATAGTTTACATATCTTCCTTTACTCCCAGTTCAATTACAAGCCCATGGAACATGACTGGTGCATGAATATTTCCTAATTAAATCTACTCTGATTTTTTAAATTAGGAATTTAGCTGTGGTGTTCAGTCACCAAATCTTGCTACTGTTTTTATTGCAGAGACCTACTACTTAGAAGGCACTTGAAAACAGTGTGCTAATAATAAATTGTGAATAATAAACAGCAAAGACATGACAGCTGGTGGTGGCATTTAAATTCCTCAAAAAATGTTATTATCATTCCTTGAGTGCCTACAAGGTTGCAGACAACTTGTTAAAGTTTTTTCATTCATTAGTTCATTAAATCACTACAATGGCATCCTGAAGTGACTCTTATCCCTGTCTTACTTGTGAGGGAATTAAAGTCCAGGGAGATTACAGCACTTTGCTTGGGATAGGAAATAGCCTAACTACGATTAGGGTGGAGGCTCTCACGTCTATGCCTTTGATTATAATCATTGCCACATCCTTGGAATGCATCACTTACATGCCTTTACGACCATAAAGCAAGCAACTCCTTCCTTTCTTCTTCCTAGCCCCTGTCTGTCATTTATTTATGACTGTGGTGGCCAGAAAGACAGCATGACATACTTATTCCAAAGGATGGCACATCTAACTTTCCTAAAAGATGCAGTAGAATGCATCATGACTTAGGAGCAAAATGCATCACGCCTAGCTTGGATCAACAGTGAACTCCAGAGGAAACTGCAGGTGCTGGGCTTGAACTCATGGTGACTTCTAGGAAAGGGATGAAAACTGACTTTCTGTGATAGATTGGATCATTTGTCCCTCAAAGACATCCACTTCTTGACTTCTGGGATCTGAATATGTTCACCTACATGACAAAAGCCTTCACAGATCTGGTCAAGTTAAGGGTGTCAAGATGAGAGGTCATCTTCAATTATCCAAGTGGTCTCACTTTTATCACATGGATCCTTATAAGACATAGACAAGAATGTCAAAGAAGAGAGATTTGGTGACAGAAGCAGAGATGGAATGATGTGCTTTGAAGGTAAAGGAAGAGAGCATGAGTCAAGGTAGACTCCAGAATTTGGAAAAGTCAGGGAATGGATTCTCCCTGGAATCTTCATAAAGAACCAGCCATGCCGACTCCTTGAATTTAGCCCCCTAAGACTCATCTCAGACTTCCAATCTCCAGAACTATGAAAGAATCAATGTGTGTTGTTTCTTAAGCCACTGGGTTTGCAGTAATTTCTTATAGCAGCAACATAAAACTCATACATCCTCCCATCAGGCAAACTTAGTCACCTCTTCATTGTGGACCAATTTGGAAATGATTTCTTTTTTGCATTTATCAGTAGTCTAGTCATTTATCTAAAGGAGAGCTGTGCAAGAGATTAAATTGCACAGGCTTTTCTAGCCAGTGAGTCCTGTACCTCCCTTGAAAAACCAGATGACTCAGAGAGTTCCTAATTGTTTCAATCAAAGGCAACTAAAATGTAAGCCAGGCCTTTCTGCATGTCTCAAGTCACGCAACTTAGAACTGCAGTTTATAGATAAGGAGCCCAAAACACACTGAGTTATAAATCAGAGACTTTATTTTAGTCTTCATTTCACCTAATACATATTCCCTACAGGTAACTGAAACAATCTCTGGAGATTTTTAAGGACTGATTTGATTTTTTTCTCTTTCTTTCTTTCCTCCTCTTTCTTTCTTTTCTTTCTCTCTCTCTTCCTTTCCTTCTCTCTTTCTTCCTTTCTTTCTTCTTTCTTTCTTTCTTTCTTTCCTTTCTTTCTTTCTCTCTCTCTCTCTTCTTTCTTTCTTTTCTCTTTCTTTCTTCTTTCTTTCTTTCTTTCTTTCTTTCCTTTCTTTCTTTCTCTCTCTCTCTCTCTCTTCTTTCTTTCTTTGTTTTTTAGAGACAGGGTCTTGCTCTGCCACCCAGGCTGTAGTGCAGTGGCATGATCACAGCTCACTGTGGTCTCCAACTCCTTGGTTCAAGAAATCCTCCTGCCTCAACCTCCCAAGTAGGTGGGACTGCAGCCATGCATCACCACATCTGGCTATTTTTTAATTTTTATTTTAAGAGATGGGGTCTTGCTATGTTGCCCAGGCTGGTTTCAAACTCCTAGCCTCAAGCAGCTATCCTGTTTTGGCCTCCCAAACTGCTGGGATTACAGGTTTAAGACCTGATGACTGGCTCATTTTCTTTTTGCTTTTTCTTTTTCATCTTCTCTCTTCCCTTGAAAATGATAGTGTGCAGTGCTATATAGAACATGATTCTAACACAGTTGTTCCCAAACTTGAGAGAATATCAGGAGCATCTAGAGGGCTTGAAAAAAACACAGATCACTGGGCACTGTCCCAGAGATTCTGATATTGTGTGTCTGAGGTGCAGCCAGAGAATTCATGGCACCAGGAAATTCCCCAGGGATGACAATGCTTCCTCTCTTGGTAGGATACTTTGAAAACTACTACATTTGTTTTTAGTCTACTTGAATGAACCAATGCAATGATTATCAACCTGGGGTATTTTCCACACCCCTGCCCACCCCCCCCATCCCCCACAATGACACCTGGCGCTGTCTGAAGACATGCCAATTGTCACATCTTTAAGGAGGGAGAGGTATTGCTACTGGCATCTAGTGTGTGCAGGCCAGAAATGCTGCAAATCATCCTACAATGCAAAGAGTGGCCCCTACCACAAAAAAAAAATCATCTGATGCAAAATGTCATTGGCTTTATGGGTAAGATATTGGGCTGCCTATGTTGATGTCTTCACATGCTGTAACTTTGCACCTTTGACTAATTTTCTGAATGCCTCTATACCTACCTCCATTTATTAACCGATTAAAAAGAAATAAAATGTTAATAGAGTTCTACAAAAAATGAAGCGAGATAATGCTACAAATTGTCTAGCAGATTATAAACTCACAGTAAAAATGGGTTGACATAAAATATATCTCTCCACTTCAATTACACATTTTTTCCTCCTCAAGAAATGTATGACAGAATGAAAATGGGCTGAGGTGTTGACTTGGTTGAGCAATCTGCCGTAACAATCTCCCAAATTCTCACCCTGCAAAAATGATCATTGACTCATGCTTAAATGATGGGCTTTGAGAATTGTGAAATGACTTCTTTCTTGCCCCCTCGATAGAAACCATCTGATATTGCCCTGGAAAACAAACAAACAAACAAACAACAACAACCAAAAAAACCAGAATTAGGATCAAACCTCCAGAAATCAGTTCCACTTTCCATTTGGCAGAGTCAACAAGCATATCTTATTTGTAGCTCTTCACCGCATATATTAAATTTCAAAATGAACCCACCAGGGTTAGAGTCCACATAGAGATGTCTTTTACAGAAATTTGTCCATGGTTTTGCTAGGTGCATATCAGCCCTTGTGTAAGCATTGGAAAAGCATATTTTTAAGGACTGTGTGCGTGTGTGATTTAAGAGGTTTTGTTTTTTTTGAAGCCTCTTGATATTATAAAATTTATGGTTTTTAAAATGGCATTCTCCAATGTCTTTATCTCTAGGGCCTGCTGTTTTGATATTTAATACATGAGATGTGTCAGATGGAACGTGGAGTAGGAGGATTGCCTATCAAAATTACAAATGACATGGAGCCATTATCCTGGGGAACTTTTCAAAGAAAGTAGCAGAAAGTACAAGGTGTTTTTATGGGGCTCTGACACCCGTCTGCTTTGAACTCTGTCCTAAACTCTTAATTGCTAGTAGAATGTGTCTCCAGATGAGCCCTCTGATAGTTCTGTCTTTGCAGACTTAGCCTACAGGGGAGTAAACAGCCTTTATTTTTTGCATAAGAGAGTCTTCAGATGCAACATTTATAAATACAAGAAGCAACCTGTAGGGCACAAAAAAGAAAAAAGATGATTCTGCATGTTAACTGGTAGAGAATATTCTGAGCGCTGGTGCCTGAGTAAAGATAAGGAAGAGGGACCATGCTGTGCCTCTGCAGAGACTTGCCTGTCTGGAGCTGAATTTGCTCGGCAAAATTGACTAGGATTATTTGATCTGAGTTAGTTTCTCTCCGAGGCAGGTGTGGGCACTAACGTGTCTGTTGGGGCTCCATTGCTATAATGGAATATGGCAAGGAGAGGGCCCCTAGGAAGTGATTATTCTGAAACTTCAGCAGTTGTTTATCTATATTTTTTAAAACAGGCTCAGCTTTTAAATGAGTGCCACTAAGAAAGGGAATCAATGGCTTGGATTTCTTGAAAATATTGTAAAACTTCACCAGGCTAGTCTGTGTTACTGTAAGTGCTGTCTTCTCTCATCTTATAACTGTGGAAGCAGTATTACAACAATTACATGAAATGTCCTCTGTAACCTACTTTTCCCTGGTTATTCTTTTACTTGTATAAAGTATCATTCACATCTTTTAATGTGGCCAACCAGATCCTCTGAGGCATAGAAACATGCCATCCATTTTCTTTCTAAACTTTTAATTAAAAGCCAAAAGAATTTCCCATCAAGTCAAAAGCAACAAAGACAAAAATGGACCTCCCGACTTGATCTTGCATTCTGTTCTACAGACTCCAGATCTCTCTTCCTTTTAGCAGCTAAACCACATAGAAAAACTCAAATCTCAGACTTTACCACTATACAATTTATTCATGTAACCAAAAACAACTTGTACCCCCAAGCTATAGAAATATATATATATATACATATTTCTTCTGTTCATCTTCACTCATACGGACGTTAGATTCTCTTGCCTTGACCGCTACAAATACTTGTTTTTCTTTTGTGAAGTCTTAGGGCAATGCTGCTAATCCGTATCATGCCCTGTATAAAACCCTTTAGTCTCCCCCTGTTGCTGTAGGATCAGGAACAATCCCCTTAGCTTGGCCTATAAGAGTCCCCATGATTCTTCTCTCTACCAAGTCACCCTCCAGCTCAAGTAAATTTCTCTGTTCACCAAATATTTCCTTTATTCATCAAATACTTACATGACACCAGGTATATTGCAGCTCTCATATTCAATGCCAGGAATAACATGATAAACCCATCATACAGAACCTCACACTAAACGTGGGCTCCATGTTTGATGAATGTGCCGTTTAATTTGGGAAAGTGGATTCTCCATGAGAAGGCAGCCTAATCTGCTGGTTCAGTATCAAGAAAGATAAATAAGTCAGCATTGGTTACCAAGATATAAGGATCAACTCATTTATCTGACTTGCTCTTCCTGTATTTTCACCAACTGTTTCTTGACTATGACTTGGTCTCCATGATGGGTGTGCTCAAAGGGAGATCCAGCCCCGAAAACCAGGCACTAACACCTGCTCTGTAGGTTCTTGTATTTATTGTTATATAATAAAAAATGCTCTACGAACTGGGGTTGTCACTTTACAATAATTCCTTACCAAACTTTCATAGCATTGTGAGCACACATGGACGAAAGCAACAAATAGTGAAGGAACAGGCTGGATATCACAAATACATGGACCAATCAAGATATATCATTTTCCTTCTCTTGCATTTAGGGATGTTTCATTTGATTTTTTACAACTTTAAATGATATTTTTACAAAGTTTGCTTTGTCATTTATTTCACTAGAAACAGATTTATTCAGAAAGAAGATCAAGATGAAGGATAAAATTCTAATTAAAACAACATTAACCAACATTAATTTAGGAAGTGGTGGCCAGAGGAGGACTGGAATATTCTAGTAGTCTAGGTTGGCCAATTTCCTTCACTTATTTATACATGCACGAATAAAGCATGCCTCATTTATTGTTTGCACAAACCGTATCAGTGCTAATATTATAGCTGCATAATTGAAAGATGGACGAAATGGAGAAATCATCAGATAGAAAACTCCAGGCAGAGTTTTCTTCCTATCTTAAAGCTCTATCTCATGGGTGTGCAGAATAAATAAGCAAGAAGGGAACAAGAACAGTATTTGAAAGTCAAGAAACACTCCTGTTATGACAGGTTGCCACAGAGGTAATGTCTGTAAGCTTTTCCGTTTTTCTCTTCAGATGAGAGCTCTGATTCTCTCTGGCACTTCGCTGTAAGATGCCGGGAGACAGATTAAACCTTCAGGAAGCTTATCACAAATAAATTCACATTTAATCATCACAGGTTACCAAAGAAATATTCTGTTTCCTTATAACATTATACAGCCTCGCAGCTCCATGGATTTATTTTATTGAAAAAAGTTAAAAATGATGATAATAACTGAATAGAATTAAGGAATCAGAAAATAAAACTCACTCCCCAAAGTGTGCCTTTAGTTGTTTTCTTCCTCCCACAGTCAAAAGGCAAATGGAAATGTGGATTCTGCACTCAGTGACCTAACCACCTACTGTTAGGGTACAGTTCTTGCAGGATATCAAATTGGGATTTCACTGCCCAGCACAGCAGTGCACCCAACCATGCTTCTGAGAGACAAATCATCACCAACCGTTCTTCCTCTACCTGTCATCATTATCTACTAACTACACTTTAATTCAAACTGCACCTTATGTTTCTGCTATGTTGACCATCTCCCCCCACCCTCTCCAATGCTTTGAAAAATGTGCAATATTTGTGGTCAGCTAAAGATGAAATTGGCAGACAGGCCAGTCTCTAAACTGCCAAGAGCCAAGGAGCAGCTTTTTTAAAGAAGCTACTTTAAAAACCCAATGCGTCCAACTGTGTGTTGATGGAAGGGTCTCATGCTCACAAATTCATAAACACTCCATTTTTCCGTGTAGCCACAGATTCCATCTATATAGGTGTTAAATATAAATGGTATGCATGATGCAACAGGTCTGTACATTGCAGAACCATAACAGGTTTGGCTTGTTTTCAAAATGCACATGAGACTTTCCCTGTATTCCATAGTGCAGAGTTGGACGTAAGAGGACAAACACTTGAGGGATCAGTTATACTCACCATCTAAGAGTTAAGTAGAAAGTCTATCCACTAAACTCACCACCAGCCATACCCATCTGTAATAGCAATGGGAGTAAGTTGTGACTTCTACTTTTATCATTAATTACCATACCTATTTTTAACCGTCATTTCGTTAGTAATGAGTTTGCACAATGTGTCTTGCAAAATAATCATGATATTTATATCATGAAAACATATAATTACTCATTACTGGTATCTTAATTAAAATCACAGATTATATCATTGAAGTATTGAGATAAAGCTTGCCATGCACTTGATGTAAATATCCAGTGTGTATGGGTGCCAACAGCATCTACTCATTATCTTTGACTGATTCTTCAACACACAAACCTATCTTACCTCCGGATAGGTTGATATCTTTTTCTTACTTGCATAATTCCCTTCTTTATTTTTTTCTGAATTTGTCTGCTTTTTATAACTCACTGTGTTGTTAAACAGGCATTGGGAAATAAAATATTACTTGGAGGATGTCAGCCACACTCTTGTGAGCTTGAAAGAGCCAAAGAAATAAAAATGAAGAAAAATGGAGAAGACGGTTTGCACAAGCAAGACATTTTAATTGCACTTCTTCTTACAAAGGGCCATCCTTCAAGCAGGGGAATGCAGGGAGAGATGAACTAAGCTGGCATCACTGTGGGTCCATCACAATTAAAAGTGGCCACTCTTTATGTTGAAATCAAGAAAGCATGGAAAAAGACAAGGTGAAAAAAATGATAGTGAAAAACCTAGGATGCGATTCGATGCAAGTAGAGATTACCCAATGACTAACAACTTCAGTAATAGAGGCACTTATTTATCTCATGTAATAGATCCACAGAGGTAGTCAGAGACATTATCTTGGGTTCTTTATCTCACTTCTCAGCTCCTTTCAGCATGTTTTGTCCTATGTCTGTGGTGGCTACGTGTTCTATATGTACGGTGTTCAGTTCACCTAATGGCTTCTGAACATCCAGTCAGCATGGTTTCACACATCTGTGTACATGGCTGCAATAAAGGGTTGGAATCCACTTTTCTCTTTCTTTTCTTTCTTTCTTTCTTTCTTTTTCTTTCTTTTTTCTTTCTTTCTTTCTTTTTTCTTTCTTTATTTCTGTCTCTCTTTTTCTCTTTCTTCTCTTTTTTTCTTCTTTCTTTCTGTCTCCCCCTCCCTTCCTTCCTTCCTTCCCTCCTTCCTTCCTTTCTTCCCTCCTTCCTTCCTTTCTTCCCTCCCTTCATTCTTCTTTCTTTCTTTGACTCCTCCATACTTCCTTTCCTTCCTTTCTTCCTTCCTTCCCTCCTTTTTTTCTTCCCTTTTCCTTCCTTTTTCTTTCTTTCTTTCTTTCTTTCTCTCTCTCTCTCTTTCTTTCTCTTTCTCTCTCTCTCTTCCTTTATTTCTTTCTGACAGTTCTGACAGGGTCTCACTCTGTTCCCCAGGCTGGAGAACAGTGCTGCAATCATAGCTCCCTCTAGCCTTGACCCCCTGGACTCAAACAATCCCCCCTTCCTCAGCCTCTGAAGTAGGTGGGACTACAGCCTTGCACCACCATGCCCAGGTAATTTTTTTTATATTTATTATTTGTAAAGAGAGGATCTTGCTAAGTTTCCCAGGCTGGTCTTGAACTCATGGTCTCCAGCAGTCTTCCTGCCTTAGCCTCCCAAAGTGCTGGGATTATAGGTGTGAGCCACCACACCTGGCCTGCATTCTCTAATGTTTGACTGCAGATAGCGTCCAGGCTTCAGCCCTACCTTTTTCTCTTCCGCTTCCCATCAGGGCAATTGGGTACACAAGCCAGGGTCCTCCCTCCTTGGAGGACAGCCGGAAGTGTACCAACACCAGCCCCTCATCACATTAAAAGCCCCAAGTCAGTCTTTCCTGGAAGCGTTACCCATTTTTAGATACTTGGGAAGCCCGCCCTGCCCTTCCTAGAAAGCCTCATTGTGCAAGCAATAAATTTTTCATACCTTCTTGGTGTGTGTGTCTGCGTGTGTATGTAAAATTATCAGCCTCAACAACCAAACCAAATTCAGTGTGGTGGTCAATCTTAGTTTTGTAGGGCACCCATACACATTGGGTATTTACATCAAATATATATATTTTTTTCAATTCAAAAGACAGCAAAATTATTTGCAGAGACTGCTTCCTTCAGACTTCATTACATGTCTTTAACCATAAAAACCTTTCCTGACTTTTCCTAAACCGGTCACTTAAGAAAGGGAAATGAGATTCTCTTCTTTGGCTAAGACTCATTATCCTTATGCCCTGGGCTAAGAAAAAGCTGTGTTTGACAGGGCATTTGATTAAACAATATCAGCCTTCAAAAAACGAAAAGAGAAGAAAGAAATGTCTGTTCAGTAGACACCCATGAGTATCTACTACAAGCAATGTAGCAGAAATTTATCCAGACATAATGAGGGTTGAATAGCAGTTCCTTCCTGTAGTTCCAAGTATTAGCAAGCAGTGAACAGCATCTTTAATTTAAAGTTGTGAACATGAAAAACAGATAACCTAGAAGGGCACTGATTTACAGCAATGTGCTACAAAAAAAACATGGCTATTTCAAAACTTTGTGTGCAAGTTCATGTATTCTGATAATTTATTAAAGAATGCACAATATTGTGGAAATGCACACACACAAAATTAAGTACTTATGGATAAAAATACCTTCAGCTCTTTGTGATCATGTGGGAAATTAGTTAGAATTAGATCGTCACAGCTTTTAAAAATGACAGGACATGTCATTTAAAAATTCATTCATTTATATAAAATTAACCAACTTGTGTTAGTATATTTTAGCCATAATTATTTGTGGGAGAGCCATAATTCCCTAATTTTACACATACTCAAATTGATTAATTTGAGTTCTGAACAACTAGAGACCTAAATCAGAAAACATGACAAAATCTTTTTAAAATATGGTGCCTCCGGTTGTCATAAAAATCTGTCATAACGTAATATTGGAAGTCTGTTAAAAGCATCCTACTTCAGAACGTTAATCAATATTGAAAGGAAAATGAGTGTTGGTGGTTGTAAGAAAAAGATTTTAAAACATTTTCTTAATCGTTTTAATTTAAGCTTGAAGTAATTTACAGTTTAAAGGAGACATTACCTGAAGCATGTGAATTCTGAGATAGATTTCAAAACTTTGCATGCAAGATTCGTGTATTCTGCTGATTTATTGAAGAATGTGTGATATGGTGGATATGCACGGGGAAAGTGTCAAGTAGTTATAGATAGGTCAATCTGGAGCCCTGGTGTCATGTACAGCCTGAGATAGCTCACAGTCTGGCTGCATGCTTGAGGCATCACTCAGGAGCCTGGTAGGGTCCTAGCTTATGAATGTTCATGTACAACGCCCCTGAGGTCCAACTCAGAGTCATTTGCGTAGAAGAAAACATTTATTTCCACAACACAATATTATTAAGAATGGTATGTTTTCCAAGCAAGTTCACAAAAAGCTTACCAAAAAGTATAAGATACAAAACACTTTTGATTGACAGCTTTACAATCTAATGTGGTTGTAATCATAACTAAATAAAATAGATTAGAATTGAGTAAGAAAAAAAGTTTAAAATCATCTTAAATGTTAACACATAAAAGGAAATTAATTTTATTTTGACAATGATGAACTGTCAGATGTAATTTGTTTGTTTGCTTGTTTGTTTGTTTTTGAGATGGTGTCTCACTCTGCTGCCCAGACTGGAGTGCAGTGGTGTCGTCTTGGCTTACTGCAAACTCCGCCTCCCTTGTTCAAGTGGTTCTCGTGCCTTAGCCTCTCAAGTAACTGGGACTACAGGCGTGCATCACCATGCCAGCTAATTTTTGTATTTTTTTAGTAGAGATGGGGTTTCACCATGCTGGCTAGACTGGTTTTGAACTCCTGACCTCAGGTGATCTGCCCGCCTCAACCTCCCAAAGTGTTGGGATTACAGGCGTGAGCCACCGCACCCGGCCCTGAGTTAAATATTTCTTTAAAAAGTACTCACTTAAGTTTTGTGGTGACTAGAGTGTTTTTGTAGATATTCAAACTTCTGATATGCCAAGATAACTTAAAGATAACTCCATTCAAGGAGTCATGATGTTATAAAACTTAACATATAAAAATTTGGAGTTAGGAAGACCCCATTGGTTTTGTTTCCATTTATTTCTCATGCATTGGAACTAACAATGTCAGAGAGTCCAATTCCTCTCACATCTTTGTCTTGTTTTCTCCTACCGGCCACCCTTTGGCGGTCTCGCAGATCTTTCTAGACTGTTTATGGAATCATTTGCATTTCCCTTAGTAGTTTCTGACTCAACATATTTGAAAGTGATTCTACTCAAGGAAGTCAGGTTTAGGTCATGTAGGGCCCCCTTCAGAGGTAATATGTGGGCTGGGATTTGAAACAGTCATGCATATTTTGTTTTATGATTGTCTTCTTCCAAAAAATAGTAGAAATGACTTTTTTGAAGCACTTGTCTCCAATTTCACCAACAGGTATTCCTTAATGATACAGATAACAGAGCAGTAAGTGCCTTATCTTTTGGGAAATCTTAGTGCATACAGAATGTTTTCCTTGTACAATGACTTCAGTCATTTCATAACTCCTAATACAACAATAACTCTTGGTCAACATCACCTTGGAATCTGAATATTTGGTTTTTGTGTTTGCCCATCTATGGGATAAATACCTTCAGTTCTTGGCAGGGCTCTTTCTTTGGTGCAAATTATACAAAAAGAAAAGCATTCCTGGTTTCATCTTAAGTGGGTGTAATTATTTTCTACCAGGTGGTTTGTACAAATTCCATGAAACTGCTTTATTCAGCACCCAAAATTAAAGTTTAAAACCACCATACAACGTATATTACTTTTTCAGCAAAAATTTGAAAACAGATTTCATAGAAATGAAGACCATGTTGGAGTTTTTTAAGGTTGCAAGGAAATTATTGATATTAATATAATATTTACTACTATGTGATATTTCATTATGTATAGCCATATATTCTGAGAATGTATTTTTTTCCAAAATTAGAGGTGACTCACTTTGTTTTGCTAGTTTACACTTAGATTTGATTTTCTAAGATATAAACATCTATAAATAAATAACATCTAAAGGCAACAAAAGTCCTACAAACCTGTCAATGTATCGTTCTGTTAACACTTCATATTCTCTTTCTTATAGTATTAGGCAACATGTGAATATTATTACGGGGATTTAAGCACTTGGATTGTAAAGTTCCTTTGCTTTGGGTGGGAAGTGACAGCAGGGGCAGACAGTGAGTTTTGTCCACAATGAGATGTGCATTTCAAAATGATGAAAGTTAAGCATCAATTAACAATATTTTTATTTTCACTTTCTTGAAGACCATGAGGATATCCTTAAGCATATTGAGACTCCTACTAACGGTATTCAGATCTAAGAAGTGGAAATTGAACACAGAGCAGCATGGAACAGGAAAGAGTTTATTCACTGAAATATTAATACTACCTGTTCTGCAGGAGATGGTGATCGTCTTGTGGACGAAATAGGGTTCATTTATTTTCCCATTCTTGTTGACAAATACCCATAATAGAAACATAAGAGTATAAAGAAAATGAAGAAACAGGAGAAAGAAAAGGAGAAGAAGAGGAAGAAGAAGGAGGAGGAGGAGAGGAGGAGGAGGAGGAGGAGAGGGGAAGGAGAAGGATAAGAAGAAGAAGAAGAAGAAGAAGAAGAAGAAGAAGAAGAGGAGAAAGAAAGAGAGAAAAAAGAAAAGAGAAAGAAAGAAGAAAGAGAAAGAAAGAGAGAAAGAAAAAAGAAAGAAAGAAAAAAGAGAAAGAGAAAAGAAGAAATAAGAAATGAAGAAAACAGGACTTATGGGTAATTCCAATGTAACACTAATTATATATTTTAAACTGTTATTTGAAAGTGGACAATCTGTTGGGATACAAGTGTTAATATTTTGAGATAGAGACTGGTAGTTTTGTTTTATGCTTTTATTTCTATTTTATTTATTTATTTATTTTGTGACACAGTCTCTCTTTGTCACCCAGGCTGGACTGCAATGGGTGCAATCATGGCTCACTGCAGCCTCGACCTCTCAGGCTCAAGTGATCTTCCCACCTCAGCCTCCCCAGCAGCTGGGACCATAGGCATGTGCCACCACGTCTGGCTAATTTTTGTATTTTTAGTAGAGATGGGTTATCCCCATATTGTCTAACCTGGTGCCCAACTCCTGGGCTCAAGCCATCTGCCAGCCTCGGCCTCCCAAAGTGCTGAAATTACTTTGGCCACTGAGCCCAGCTGAAAGTTGTGTTTTAAAGGGAATTCTAGGGACGAAGGCCTAAACCATTGTTCTCCATCCTGAAATGCATGCTTTTAAGCCCAATTAAAGAAATTTGTCTGGAATATCTGATGATACCGGAGGTTCTCAACTAAAAGTTCATTGTGATAAAATTCTATAGTAAGACGCAAAAATCCCATGGAGAGTTGTGCATACATGCATTGCTCCAGAGAGAGGCCTATTATTATTATTACTATTATTATTATTGTTATTTTGAGAAAAGGTCTCACTTTCTTTCCTGGGCTAGATTGCCGTGGCACGATCTTGGCTCACTGCAGCCTCGAACTCCTGGGCTCAAGTGATTCTAAGTCTTCATACTTCTAATTAGATGCTCCAATGCTCTGTGATCCTCAAAATAGTAAGAACCACTAAAAGTCCTTTTTTCATTTTTTCTTATTTTAAAAATGATGGGATGAGACTACACTGACTTTAAGGTCAGTTCGAGTTCTATAATTATATGCATCTATAAATTTTGTAATGACTTCTTAAAGGCAAACTTCCTTTCCTTAGTACCTTATCTTTTCATAGCCTTTAAACAACTCTACAGGGAAATAAATCATTTTGACCCAAACTAGGTCAGCATTGAAGCAGAATTCTATTTGTCAGTGCCCACAAATTCAAGATTCTCTTTGAAGAATGTGTCAGAAACCATGCTTTATTGGATCACAGAGAAATATAGTTTAGAACTCATAGAAACTGCTGCTTGAGTCATAAGAAAATACCTTTTCAAAGTAAAAATGGTGCCAAATTATATCACATGACTAAATGATCATTTTGTTCAATTGATGAACAATTTTCAATATCTCCATTAGCAGAACAATTACTGTTTGCAAAACTACTTATAATGCGCATTTATATAGTGGTTTTTCTATTATAATGAGTGTTCGCCGACTTTAAAATCATTTAATTTTTATTCAATCCCACTGCTTTCCAAATGCTTTCAAATATAGTCACATAAATATGAAAATAGGAAGCTATCTTTATCAGCGTTTGGGGGAAAATATAATAACATTACGAGCAGTATCACATTAGGAATGTCTACACAATGTGGTGCAGAGAGGAATCCATTGAAATAAGTACTGATCAGGCCAAGATTCATGGCAATGGAAATTTAAAGAAAGATATTCGCAGAAGCACAGCTGCAAAAAAAACAAAAAGCAAAAAACATACCCTTATAAGCTTGTGGTAGCAAGGAAACCAAGTCTGTATATACCATGGAGATATGGGTTGGCACTATGACTACCTGCTATGAGAAAGAACATCAATAGATACTTAGAGTTGTCACACAGAGTTGACACATCCATTGCTCAATGGATCTTGCACAGTTCCTTGGCATAAAAAGTGAGATATTGCCAAGGCATGGCCCTATAGTGATCAGGCCAGGAAAAGAAAGGACAGTGTCCCCTCCTCTCATTCTAATCTCCATTGTATAGAAGGTAGTGCAAATTCCTGTAGGAACAACCATGACCTTCCTAGCTATGCATGTGTTTGCAAAAATGATTGCATTCCATTGTTTCTGAGTTTGTTCCTGCTCTGCTAGGCATATCGTACTCTGACTTCACATCAATGCCGTCAGGCCTGAAGGTACAGGGGATGGAGATGAGACCAGGGCATGTGGGCAGGCAGCAGTAGGCAAAACCTAATGCCAAGAGAGACACCAGAGAGAGCATCCTTAGCTCCTCCGTAGGGAAATCTAGTTTTCATTCATCATGCTCAATGTCTTTACATGTGTAGTTGACACAATGTGTTTAAAATGTCCCCTCTCTTAAATCATTGCTATCACCAACGGGTGTTTGTTGTTTTATATGTTTGTTTTTATGTAAAGAAAATGGAAATGTTGACAAGATAGGATGCAATGAGCCAGAGAGTATTTCCATTGAGCAGGGACCCAAACAGGGATTCAATGGAGGAAGAGAGAGAATCCTTAAGGACAGGGAGGCATAAGATTCCCAAATATTGCTCTGGAAACTCTCGAGGGAGAGCAGAGGGTGGCAAGGAGGAAAATGGACCAAAATGTCATTTATTGGTCACTGTATGCACTGCCCCACCTCTGCTGACTTGATTGTACCAAATAACTACTATATTGCACCTTTCTCATGGTCACTAAAAATGAGACTGGCCCCTCTTTCAAGCAAAACCCATGCACAAGCTATTCAGTGTTCCATCACTGATATCTTAGGGAAACTTTCAACTGAGACATACGAAGACTAATACAAGGAGAGGTTGGATCTGGGACAAAAGAAAAAGAAATATAGACCTGTATAAGTTCACAAATCCATATTGTTTGTCACACATGTGGACTTTTTAAAATGTTCAACCTATAAATACCCTAAGCTGAACACAAACCCATTAGTATCCTACACCCCCTACCCCTCCCCATGTTTTTATTTCTGACCCCAAAGGAATGTGAATTTCAAATTCCTGTCAAGGATTGAGCTCTCTCACATCTACTGACTTGGTAAGCCTAAATTTACCGAGTGAGGACGGAGCAAGATGGCAAAGAGATGTCCAGTTAAAGAGTGGGTTTCTAATTTTCATCTGTGATAGACCTAATGCATGTCTAGTTGAGCTCCCATTCTAAATTATTCCATGGTTGATTTTTATTTTTATATATAGATAATAAAACAACTGAGTAATTTAAAATCCAATTTTTCTTCTTTAGGGCTTTATCTATTTATCATTCATTTCTAAATGGAAAATAAGTTAGGCAAGCATAAACTATCCGTTATAAACTTAGCATATCAAAAAACTCATGGGCAAAAATCCTCAACACCATGACAAAGGACAGAATTTGTTATTAGCCTGAAATAAATTTTCATTAGGAAGGATGATGGTACCCAGCAGTGGAATTCTGATGTGAAATGGTTTACCTTGAATATCCTTCAAACGTGCTCCTGCAAGAACTAAAAATTTAATAGGAAGTTATTAGATTAAACTTTCTTCTTTGAAAACAGTGACAGAATTACATGGGCTCTGATCATAATCATTTGTTAAAAAGACGTGTCAAGGAAAGCAGCTGCCTTAAAAAAACTTTAAGACTTTAAGGCAGTAAAATTTTATTATATATAGAAGATTGACAGTGGTTCCAGCAGAGAATGGAGCCATCTTGAGTGAAGGAAGCAGTTAAGATGTCACCCAGTACACTAGAAAAATTAGCGGCATTGGTTTTAGTAATTTAACTGTGGGTGTGGCTGTCCAATGTTCTCTTAAGTGTTTCAACTTCTATCAAAGACAACACAGAAAGGATCTTGCTTTCGAATTTATAGATTCCTTAAGACTGTGTTTAATGAAGTGTTTTACGTGAGGCTGTTGTATTAATGGTCACTATTGTTAAATACCTAACTTGCCATGGAAACCTTACCCTTATCTGTGGATGTTAATTTTGCCACATTCTGCATGAAGGGACTCTAGCTCAGAGATGCAAAATGCCTTGACTGGAATTACACAGCTTCACACTGGCTCAGTTGGTTTTCCAGGCGGTCGGCCTGACTCCCCCATTGTATTAGTCTGTTTTCATACTGCTATAAAGAGTTGCCTGAGACTGGATAATTTCTAAAGGAAACAGGTTTTTTGACTCATAGTTCAGCATGGCTGCAGAGGCCTCAGGAAACTTACAGTCATAGCAGGAGGCACCTTCTTCACAGGGCAATAGGACAGGGAATGAGTGCTGAGCAAAGGGGGAAACCCCTTATAAAACCATCATATCTTGTGAGAACTCACTCACTATCATGAGAACAGCATTGGGGAAACCGACCCCATGATTCCATTACTTCCACGTGGCATCTCCCTTGACACGTGGGGATTATGGGGATTATGGGATTACAATTCCAGATGAGATTTGGGTGGGGAAAAAAGCTTAACCATATCACTCATCCATGCCAACTCTTTGGAATCCTGTATAGAATAACAGGAATATGAAAAGTATGTTTATCACAGCACTATTCACAATAGCAAAGACATGGAATTAAGCTATGTGTTCATCAACAGATGAATGGATAAGGAAAATGGTGGTACACACATACAATGAAAACATTAGCTACGAAGTCAAACGTGATATAAATATTGGGAAATGGGGTATATAAGTGGTTTCATTTAGCATCAGCTTGCCAAAGACAATAATATAGAAACCAACTAAGCATAAAAGCTAGATACATGTGCTCGCAGAATTCCCCTAAAAGTTTTCAATGATTTGCCCTGGTTTTTTTTTTGTTTTTTGTTTTTTTTAACTGGAGTAAATGTGTTATGGACTTAATGGTTCCCTGTCTCCATTCATATCTTGAAGTCTTAGTCTCCAGGACCCCAGAATGTGACTGTGTTTGGAGACAGGGCCTTTAATTAAAGAGGTGATTAAGGTAAATTGAAGTCACTAGGGTATGCCCTAATGTGTATTAGTCCTATTTCACACTGCTATGAAGAAATACCTGAGACCGGGTAATTTACAAAGAAAAAGAGCTTTAATGGACTCTCAGTTCCACATGGCTGGAAAGGCCTCACAATCATGGTAGAAGGTGAAGGAGGAGCAAAGTCACATCTTACATGGTGGCAGGCAAGAGAGCCTGTGCAGGGGAACTGCCCCTTATAAAATCATAATATCTCATAAGACTTATTCACTACAGTGAAAACAGCATGGGAAAATCCCACCCCCATGATTCAATTACCTCCCACTGTGTCCCTTCCACAACACATGGCAATTATGGGAGCTACAATTCAAGATGAGATTTGGGTGGGGGCACAGCCAAACTATATCCTAATCCAACTGGAGTGGTGTCCTCATAAGAGGAGATTAGACACAGAGACAGAGGAACGATCACATAAGGACACAGGGAGAACACTGCATCTACAAGCCAAAAAGAGAGGCCTTGGGAGGAACCAGCCCTGCCAAAATGTTGATCTGGGACTTCCAGCAAACAAAACTGTGAAGCAATAAATTTCTGTTGTTGTTGTTGTTGTAAAAAGCTCCTCTTTTTACCTCTGGTAGAATTCAGCTGTGAATCTATCTGGTCCTGGGCTTTTTTAGGTTAGTAGGCTATTAATTGCTGCCTCAATTTCAGAACTTGCTATTGATCTATTCAGGGATTCTACTTCTTCCTGGTTTAGTCTTGGGAGGGTGTATGTGTCCAGAAATTTATCCATTTCTTCTAAGTTTTCTGGTTTATTTGCATATAGGTGTTTACGGTATTCTCTGATGGTAGTTTGTATTTCTGTGGGGTCAGTGGTAATATACACTTTATCATTTTTTATTGTGTCTATTTGATTCTTTTCTCTTTTCTTCTTTATTAGTCTAGCTAGTGGTCTATTTTGTTAATTTTTTCAAAAAATTAGCTCCTGGATTAATTGATTTTTTGTAGCATTTTTTGTGTCTCTATCTTCTTCAATTCTGCTCTAATCTTGGTTATTTCTTGTCTTCTGATAGCTTTTGGATTAGTTTGCTCTTGCCTCTCTACCTCTTTTAATTGTGATGTTAGGGTGTCGATTTGAGATCTTTCTAGCTTTCCAATGTGGGCATTTAGTGCTACAAATTTCCCTCTTAACGTGCTTTAGCTGTGTTCCAGATATTCTGGTATGTTGTCTCTTTGTTTTCATTGGTTTAAAAGAACTTCTTGATTTCTACCTTAATTTCATTATTTACCTAGGAGTCATTCAGGAGCAGGTTGTTCAATTTCCATGTAATTGTGTGGTTTTGAGTGAGCTTCTTAATCCTGAGTTCTAATTTGATTGCACTGTGGTCTGAGAGACTATTTGTTATGATTTCTGTTCTTTTGCATTTGCTGAGGAGTGTTTTACTTCCAGTTATGTGGTCGATTTTAGAATAAGTGCCATGTGGCACTGAGAAGAATGTATATTCTGTTGATTTGGAGTGGAGAGTTCTGTACATGTCTGTTAGGTCTACTTGATCCAGAGCTGAGTTCATGACCTGAATATCCTTGTTAATTTTCTGTCTCATTGATCTGTCTAATATTGAGAATGGAGTGTTAAAGTATCCCACTATTATTGTGTGGAAGTCTAAGTTTCTTTATAGATCTCTAAGAACTTGTTTTATGAATCACGGTGCTCCTGTCTTGGGTACATATATATTTATAATAGTTAGCTCTTCTTGTTGAATTGTTCCCTTTACCATTATGTAATGATCTTCTTTGTCTTTTTTTATCTTTGTTGGTTTAAAGTTTGTTTTGTCAGAGACTAGGATTGCAACCCCTGTTTTTTTTTTTCCTTTCCATTTGCTTGGTAAATTTTTCTCCATCCCTTTATTTTGAGCCTATGTATGTCTTTGCATGTGAGCTGGGTCTCCTGAACACAGCACACTGATGAGTCTTGACTCTTTATCCAATTTGCCAGTCTGTGTCTTTTAATTGGGGCATTTAGCCCATTTACATTTAAAGTAGTATTGTTATGTGTGAATTTGATCCTGTTATCATGACACTATCTGGTTATTTTGCATGCTAGTTGATGCAGTTTCTTCGTAGCGTCATTGGTTTTTGTATTTTGATATGTTTTTGCAGTGGCTGGTACCAGTTTTTCCTTTCGATATTTAGTGCTTCTTTCAGGAGCTCTTGCAAGGTAGGCCTGGTGGTAATGAAATCCCTCAGCATTTGCTTGTCTTGAAAGGATTTTACTTCTCCTTTTCTTATGAAGCTTAGTTTGGCTGGATATGATATTCTGGATTGAAAATTCTTTTCTTTAATAATTTTGAATATTGGCCCCCAATCTCTTCTGGCTTGTAGAGTTTCTGCTGAGAGGTCCACTGTTAGTCTGATGGGCTTCCCTTTGTAGGTAACCTGGCCTTTCTCTCTGGCTGCCCTTGACATTTTTTTCTTTCATTTTGACCTTGGATAATCTGATGATTATATGTCTTGGGGTTGATCTTCTTATGGACTATCTTAGTGGTGTTTTCTGTATTTCTTGAATTTGCATGTTGGCTTGTCTGGGGAAGTTCTCCTGGATAATATCTTGAAGTGTGTTTTCCAGCTTGTTTCCATTCTCCCCATCTCCTTCAGGTACTTCAATCAATCATAGGTTTGGTCTTTTTATGAAGTCCCATATTTCTTGAAGGCTTTGCTTCTTCCTTTTCATTCTTTTTTCTCTAATCTTGTCTGCATGCCTTTTTTCAGCAAGGAGGTCTTCAAACTCTGATATCCTTTCTTCCGCTTGGTCAATTCAGCTATTGATATTTGTGTATGCTTCACAAAGTTCTCATGCTGTGTTTTTTAGCTCCATCAGGTCATTTATGTTCCTGTCCAAACTGGTTATTCTAGTTAGCAGCTCCTCTAATATTTTATCAAGGTTCTTAGCTTCTTTGCATTGGGTTAGAACATGCTCCTTTAGCTCGGTGGATTTTTTATTACCCATCTTCTGAAGCTACTTCTGTCACTTTGTCCATCTCATCCTCTGTCCAGTTCTGCACACTTGCCGGAGAGGCATTGTGATCATTTGAGGGAGAAGAGGCGCTCTGGCCTTTTGAGTTTTCAGCATTTTTTTGTTGATTCTTTCTCATCTTTGTGAGTTTGTCTAGTTTCGATCTTTGAGGCTGCTGATCCTTGGATGGGGTTTTTGTGGGGAGTTTTTTTGTTGTTGATGCTGTTGCTGTTGCTTTCTGTTTTTTTCTTTCGATGGTCAAGTTCCTGTTCTGTAGGACTGCTGCAGTTTGTTGGGGTTTCACTTCAGGCCCTATTCATCTGGTTCACTCCCATGCCTGGAGATGTCACTCAAGGAGGCTGGAGAACAACAAAGATAGGTGCCTGCTCCTTCTGGGATCTCTGATCTTGAGGAGCACCAACCTGATGCCAGTAGGATCATTCCTGTACAGGGTGTCTGATAACCCCTGTTGGAAGGTCTCACCCATTTGGGTGGCACAGGGAATGGTACCCATTTAACGAAGCACTTTGACTGTCCCTTTGTGGAGGGGGTGTGCTTCCCTGGGGGAAACCCACTTGTCTGGGCTGCCTGGATTCCTTAGAACTACCAGGAGGAAAAGCTAAGTCTGCTGGTCCACAGACTGCAGCCATCCCTCCCCCTAGGGGATCAGGCCCAGGGAGATCCAGGTTCTGTCCCTGAGTCTCTGGCCAAAGTTGTTAGAGTTCCTGAGCCCCATCCAGTGAGGAAGGATGTCAGGGTCAGGCCTGAAGAGGTGCTCTGGCTGCAGTCTGCCACAGCTGGCATGTTGGGCTGTGGGGGACACCTCTTGGGGACCAAGCCATCCAGCCTCCCTCACTGAAGCAGGGAAAAAGCATGGCCTGGAACTATTGAGATGGATGCCACCCTTCCCCTACCCAGGGAACTTAGTGTGTTAGGCAGTTAGGAGTCCCAGTGCTGGCAGCTGCCTTTCCCCCAAGGAGCTCAAATGGCTTACGCAGCAGGCAGCTGCAGCTCTGGTGCTGGTCACCCCTCCCCTTGGGAGCTTGGCAGGCTTAGGCAGATTCCAGCTGAGAGGCTGTTGAGAATCTGTGTGGCTTTGGGGTTGGGACCCTAGGCTCTGGTGGCATGGGTTCGCAAATGGGATCTTCCAATCCGTGGGTTGCACAGTTCTGTGGAAAAAGCACAGTTCCTTTAACTTGGTAGCACACTCACTCACTGCCTCCCTTGGCTGAGGGTTGGGGGCTCCCCTGCCCCATGTGACTCTCAGGTGGGCCGCCGTACCACACTGCTCTTCCTTCCTCTCCGAGGTTCACATCAGCTGCCCAGTCAGTTCTGACGAAAGAACCTGGATACCTTGGTTGCTAGTGAAGGATTCACGTGCTAATTATGGTTCTTTTTGATGGGAGCCTCTGATCACGGCTGTTTCTAGTCAGCCGTCTTGGCCCTGCCCCCCAGATGATCCTTTTTCTGACATATCATCAGAAGGTCAATAGTAGCCTAACACTGCTTCACAATGACTATGTTATCCACCTCACTTCATCTAATCGCATGGGCATTGTAACATCTGACATCATTACAGGAAGAGTGAGTATAGTACAGTAAGATATTTTAAGAGAGAGAGAAAAGGAGAGAGAGATCATATTTATTTAACTTTTATTACAGTATATTATTATAATTCTTCCTTTTATTAGAAGAATTGGTTATTATTTGTTATATAATAAGATTAGTTATTGTATTAGTCTGTTCTCACGCTGCTAATAAAGACATACCTGAGACTGGGTAACTTATAAAGGAAAGAGGTTTAATTGACTCACAGTTCTGCAGAGCTGGGGAGGCCTCACAATCATGGCAGAAGATGAAGGAGAAGCAAAGGCACACCTCACATGGCAGCAGGCAAGAGAGCCTGTGCAGAGGAAGTACCCTTTATAAAACCGTCAGATCTCATGAGACTCATTCACTATCACAAGAACAGGACAGGCAAAGCCCAGCCCCATGATTCAGTTACCTCCCATCAGGTCTCTCCCATGACATGTAGGAATTATGGGAGCTACAATTCAAGATGAGATTTGAGTGGGGACACAGCCAAACCATATAAGTTATTATTGTCAATTTCTTACTGTGCCCAATTTATAAATTAAACTTTATCACAGGTGTGTATGTCCAGGAGAAGGTATCATATATATAGGTTGAGTACTGTCCACGGTTTCAGGCATCCACTAGGGTTCTTGAAATATATCTCCCATAGATAAGCGGGGACTATTGTGTGGCAGAAGAAAAATCAGTACGGAAAACATTAGAGGAACTCAACCTTCTGTTGCTGGAGAAACCCATACAGAGATCATGAGAAAGAACATAGGTGGTCTTTATCAGCAAAAACAGGCTCCTAGCTGACAGCCAGCCAGGAAGTGTTGACCTCAGTTATACAGCTGCATGGTACTGAATTCAGCCAATAACCTCAGTGAACTTGGAAGGAGGACCTCCCCTGAGCCTCAAGTGAAAAACACAGCCCTGCAGACACATTGATTTTTCTTTGTGAGACCCAAGCAGAGGACCTAGTTGAGCCGTGCTGTGCCCAGACTCACGGCAACTGTGCGGTAACAAATAGCTGTGGGTTTAAGCCATTAGATTTGTGGTAATTTGTTGTAGAGGTGATAGATATATCTGTTAATTTCTGTTTCCTGATCCAATCATTCTCCCTAGTAATCATATATTGGCCTTGAATAGAATTCCTCTTCTCCCCCTCACATAGCCTGTCTTGCTAGAATCCAAGCCCCCTGTCCTTCTGTAACCTCAAGATGGCATATAGGTTTCTGCACTCCACTGGGATATTGAGCAATCACTGTGATTTTCCCCATGTGCACGGTTAGGTAAGTTTGTATGCTTTTTCTCCTATTAATCTTTTTTTTTTGTGAGTGGATTTTTCATCAAAGCTTTGCAGGGGGAGGGCAGGCACCTTGGACCCACAGTACCTATCAGGTTTTGTCCCTGAGTCTACGGATTTAACACTGCTTGAAGCCACAGTCTCTCAGTGGACTTCTCAGCTAGCCTAGATGATAAATGGCCTCTTCTGATGAAATCTATTTGCATTTGGTTTCTCTTACTACGGACTAATGCATCCTCTCAGGTGTCAATTAGCACCTTCATGCAAGTTATTCCCTAATCAGATATTTGCAATTTGGCCTCTTTCCTTTGCTCTAGATTCACATTTCCAAAGGTCTCTCGGATATCTTCAACTGGCTGCCCTGAAATCACCTAAATTTCAACAAGTCTCAAAACAAATTAATCATCATCTTCCTGATACCAACTCCTCTTACCAACTTCCCTCTTCCTTTAATGGTCGCATCATTTTCACAGGCAGGGTTGAATCCTTTGAGCTGTTTTTGACTGACCTATCTTCCATGCTGTTGTCATTGCGTCTCTTGCCAGTTGATATTTCCTTAAAAAAAATAGAGTCTTGGCCAGGCGTGGTGGCTCATGCCTGTAATCCCAGCACTTTGGGAGGCCAAGGCGGGTGGATCACCTGAGGTCAGGAGTTCAAGACCAGCCTGACCAACATGGTGAAACCCCGTCTCTACTAAAAAAATACAAAAAATTAGCTGGGTGTGGTGGAGGGCCCCTGTAATCCCAGCTACTCAGGAGGCTGAGGCAGGAGAATCACTTGAATCCAGGAGGCGGAGGTTGCAGTGAGCCAAGATCACTCCCTTGCACTCCAGCCTGGGCAACAGGAGCAAAACTCCATCTCAAAAAAAAAAAAAAACAAACAAACTTATTTCCTTGTGTTCTAGCAATTTTTCTAGCATTGAGTATGTGCTAAATAATGTTCTCACAGAGAAAGTGAAATCCGTTCTTTTTCCTCACACAATGTGCCTCAGCATTATCTTGTATTTTTATTCCTACAACAGATCTCTAACTAATGTTTTCTATCTCTTCTTCAATTTAACCTAAGTTAAAATGTTTTGGCCTGCCAAAAAATTATTTTACAAGTGAATTTCTGTTTCTTGAATCAATCATTTTTGATACAATTATTTATACATTAATTTTCACCATTATTTGGTTCAGGCCTGTAATCTCATTGCTTTAAGAGGCTGAGGTGGGCAAATTGATTGAGACCACAAGTTCAAGACCAGCCTGGGCAACATGGTGAAACCCTGTCTCTACAAAAAATTAGCTGGGCAAGGTGGCAAGTGGCTGTGGTCCCAGCTACTTAGGGAGCTGAGGTGAGACCTCAGGAGGTCAAGGCTGCAGTGAGCTGTGATCATGTCACTGCATTCCCTCCTGGGTGACAGAGTGAGACTCTGTCTCAAAAGAAAAAAA
Organism: Pan troglodytes; assembly: GCF_028858775.2. Lineage (NCBI taxonomy): Eukaryota > Metazoa > Chordata > Mammalia > Primates > Hominidae > Pan > Pan troglodytes. The sequence goes on along the minus strand of NC_072421.2, from coordinate 4,932,999 downwards.
AATTAGCTCAGGGTGGTAGCACATGTCTGTGCTCCCAGCTACACAGGAGGTTGAGGCAGGAGGAATGCTTGAGCCCAGGAGTTCAAAGCTGCAGTGAGCTATGATTGCACTACTACACTTCAGCCTCAATGACAGAGTGACACCCTGTTTCAAAAAAATAAATAAATAAAAATCAGAATAGCACATTACATAGCAAATCTAATCCCATTTTTTGTGTTTTCTTCTTCGTCGTCGTCCTCTTCTTTCTTATCTACTCCCTTTCTCACCTATTTTCTCTTGAGTCCAATTTTATCAGACTGTTTCCCATGATGCCACTGAGCAATTCTTGAGAATTTCAACCAAATTGTAGCCACACCCATCTGTCATCTCTCAATCTTCCTCACAATCTCCTTTTCTTTTCTTTTTCTTGCTCTTTTTCTTTTCTTTTTTTATGAGACAGGGTCTCACTGTGTTACCCAGGCTGTAGTGCCATGGTGCCATATTGGCTCATTCCTGGGCTCAAGCAATCCTCCTGCCCCAGAGGATTAGCCAGAGGATGTGCCACCATGTCTGGCTAATTTTTGTATGTTGTGTACAGGTGGGGTCTGGCTGTGTTCCCCAGGCTACATTCTCCTTATCAGCAGCAGTTGACCCAGCTGAACTCTATCAATGCTAATAAAACATGTATTTCACTTGTACTCTGATATGCTTCCCCTTCCAATCTCACTAGCAGCCCCTGTTCACTCTGTTCACCTAATCTCTTCTTACTTATATTTAATTTTTCCCTCTTGACAGCGCTTTCCTCCATCAGAACAAATGTGATTTCTCTTTGCAATTAATACACATAGAAGTTTGTATATAAGTACTCATCCTTATGTTTATTGTCTTTTAAATGTTTTATCTTTTCCTCTGACTTTTTTGTCCCCTTGGGGGTCATCCCAAAGCTATATATTTTAGTATTTCTCATGATCTCTAGCATATTAAAGCCTCTTAATAAATATTTGTTCAGTGAGTACAAGGGAGAGTGAATTTTATCATTTCTTACTGTGTAAGTCTAACTTCTCTATTTAGCTTAATACAATTCACAATGCAATGGGTTGTCATTTTCATGGTTAGTTTTTATCTCCATGATCATAACAGTAGCTGCATAATTTAGATTCTGCAGAACAGTCATCCTTTTTTATCGTTTCTCATGTTATTTAAGTTTCTCTAATGAGTTTGAAAATTCCATTTGAGGTTGCAAATGAAAAATTTAATCACTGCTTTTCAGTTTAGAGTATCTCACCAGATGTCCCCAATTCACTCTTTATAAGTGTGGTCTTTTGCTATCCTGACTCCAGTAGTTAGTACTTGTGATGTACTTCGTCCTTCTCCATTTGGGGAATCCAAACTCCCTAAGTGAAATGTATTATATTATAATTGTGTCTCCCACTTTCTCTGAAACTTGCCTATTTTCTGCTGGATCAAACTCAAAATATTTTATTCTGCTACTTCAGGCCTTTCCTGTCTGCACAAAAATCTCATTTCTATTATATTTAACTACATCTAAACATGACTCACCCCTTTCACTTAAGGTTCATTTTCTGGTTATATAATTTTCACTCTCACCATGCTGCCAAGAAGCCTAGAATCTGTAGGACCTATATAAGGACTATCAATGAAAAGAGCCAAACTCTGTCAAATATTTAAGAAGGCTTATTCTGAGCCAAATATGACTTACCATGGTCCAAGGGATAGTCTCAAGAGGTCCTGAGAACACATGCCCAAGGTGGTTGGGTTACAGCTTTGTTTTATAAATTTTATGGAGACATAAGACATCAATCAATCCATGTGAGGTGTATATTGGTTTAGTCTAGAAAGGTGAGACAATGCAAAGTGGGGACTTCCAGGTCATAGGTGGATTCAAAGATTTTCTGATTGACATTTAATTGAAAGAGCTAAGTTATTATCTCAAGACCTGGAATAAACAGAAGGGCATGTCTGGGTTAAGATAAGGGGTTGTGGAGAACAAGGTTCTTATTATGTAGATGAAGTCTCATAGGTGGCTACCCTTAGAGGCAGTAGATGCCAAATGTTTCCTATTCAGATACCTAAAACATGCCAGACTCTCAGCTAGTCTCTTCAGGATCGGAAAAAATCTGGAATGAAAATGGTATTCTCTACAGAATGTATATTTCCCCTACAAGAGACAGCTTTGTAGGGCCATTTAAAAATATGTCAAATAAATATATTTTGGGGTAAAATAGTTTCATTTCTTTCAGGGCCTGCTATTTGTCATATGATGGTATACCAGAGTCAGGTTGGAATTTGCTAACTTATTGCTACAAAGAGTCTGTTCTATCAGTCTTAAGATCTTTGTTTTAAAGTGAATGCTGATCAGTCGTGTTTGACTCCCCAAGAAAGGAGAATACAATGAGGCATGTCTGACCCCTGCTTTTTCCAATTATGGCCCAAAATAGTGTTTCAAGTTTCTTTGAAATTCTCTTGGCTGAAAGGAAGGGTCCATTCATTCAGCTGGGGGGCTTACAGTTTCATTTTTGGTTTATAGGCTTTTATTTACCAGGAATGGTTCCAACATATCTATGTACTGAAATCCAACTTGTTCCTCACAGTGAACTGAAATCCCCACCCTTTCTGGTAAAGCAATGTTCCCACTGAAAAGAATTACTTTATCCCACGGATTGCTGTTTCTGCCGTTCTGAGGATACCTATTCTTGCTGCCTAAAAACCTTAGAAGGTTTTACACAGCAAGGCAGTTATGTTTAATAAGGGCATGGATGTTCTTCTTGGCTGTTCTTGTTTGTTTTCTGAGTGACCCATTTAATTATTTATAATTTTGCTTTTACCCTCATTAAGACATATTCCCTTTGACTTTAAAAGTCTTTGCTCTTATCTCACTGGCTTGCTGTGAGTATGTATGTAAAACATATGAGAGGCTGAGTCAAGAGCCCAGCACATGATCAGAACTCCATCACCTTGTAACTCCTGGAGCATATAGCATATTTTGTCTTCAACAACTGTTTTTGTTTTATTTTGTTTTTAAGAGATGGGGTCTTGCTCTGTCACCCAGGCTGGAGTGCAGTGGTGTGATCATAGCTTACTGCAGCCTGGAACTCTTGGGCTTAAGAGATCCTCCTGCCTCAGCCTCCTGAGTACTTAGGACTATAGGCAGGCACCACCATGCCCAACTAATTTTTTTAGCTTTTTTTTTTTAGAGATGGGATCTCACTGTTTCCCAGGCTGGTCTCAAAATTCTGGACTCTCCTGCCTTGACCTCCCCAAAGTACTGGGATTACAGGCTGCAGCCATCACATCAATCCTCAAAACTGTTATTTATTCCTTACTTTGATTTCACCATGGTACTTTATAATAAAAGGGTCTTAAAATGAACAATGGCCACTGACAGAGACCTTGCTGAACACAATTTAACTGCATAGTCACTTATTAATACATTAAATTCCTCTGCAGCTCCATGATATCTGAGTTTTTATTTTCACTTATGGAGAAACCACTGAAGGAGAATCAAAGGCTGAAATGACATTCCCAAAGTTTCCCAGCTATTTAGGAAAGAAATCAACTTAATACCAGATCTGGTCCTCTGAATGCTCAAAATATATACTCCAGACAGTAACTAATGTTATGATTGTATTCAAATAGTTGCGATTGAAAATTAAAATTATAAATTTACATAATATGGAAAACCAAATAGTTCTATAAAATAGTTTTATCTTTAAGTTTCCTTCAAAATAATCCTGTATTATGAATAACAAATCAAAATTGCATTGCAACGATTTAGGCAAATATGAATGAGTAAATCTGCTTTTTAACAATTATATTTCAGGGGCTTTGTCCAGTGCGAATAGAAAACGCCTCATGCATTTGGTCCTGACATGCAAAAGTAACTATATAGTATGTGTATCTATATGTATATATACATATACACTATATACACATATATATACACTATATAGTATATATATATACACACATATATATACCATATAGTGTATATACATACACACATATATATAACATATAGTGTATATACATACACACATATATATACCATATAGTGTATATACATACACACATATATATACCATATAGTGTATATACATACACACATATATATACCATATAGTGTATATACATACACACACATATAGATACCATATAGTGTATATATACACACATATAGATAACAAATAGTGTATATATACACACATATAGATACCATATAGTGTACATATACACATATACTATATAGTATATATACACATATACTATATAGCATACATACACATATATACTATATAGCATATATACACATATATACTATATAGTATATATATACACATATATATACTATATAGTGTATATACACACATATATACTATATAGTATATATACACAAATATATAATATACTATATATACATATATACTGTATAGTATGTACATATACACATATATTTACTGTATAGTATGTATATACACATATCTACTGTATAGTGTATATATACACATATATATACTATATAGTATATATATACACATATATATACTATATAGTATATATATACACATATATATGCTGTGTGTGTACATATGTGTGTATACTATATATGTATATATACTATATAGTATATATACACATATATACTATAAGGTATATATACACATATATACTATATGGTATATATACGTATATATACTATATAGTATATATACACATATATACTATATAGTATATATACACATATATACTATATAGTATATATACACATATATACTCTATAGTATATATACACAAATATATATGCTATATAGTATATATACACACATATTTACTGTATAGTATATGTATATATACACATATATACTATATTATATATACACATATATACTATATAGTATATATGTACTATATATAGTATATAAAGTATATATAATATATATACACATATATACTATATATAGTATATACACACATATATGTGTGTATATAGTATATACATAGTATATACTATATACATATAGTATATACATAGTATATATACACATATATGTGTGTATATACTGTATACAGTATATACATAGTATATATACACATATATGTGTGTATATACTGTATATAGTATATACATAATATATATAGTATATATAGTATATATGGTGTATATGTATATATTATATTCATATACTGTATTTATACTACATATATACTATATATAGTATATATATACATATATAGTATACATATACTATATATGTAGTATATGTATACTATATATAGTATATGTATACTATATGTGTATACTATATATAGTATACGTATACTATATATGTATAGTATATGTATACACTATATAGTATATGTATACTATATATGTATAGTATATGTATACACTATATATAGTATACGTATACTATATAGTATATATACACTTATATGTATGCTATATAGTATATATACACATATATATACTATATATGTGTATATATACATAGTATATATGTATGTATATATGTATATATATACATAGTATATATGTATGTATATATGTATATATATACATAGTATATATGTATGTATATATGTATATATATACATAGTATATATGTATGTATATATGTATATATATACATAGTATATATGTATGTATATATGTATATATATACATAGTATATATGTATGTATATATGTATATATACATAGTATATATGTATGTATATATGTGTATATATACATAGTATATATGTATGTATATATGTATATATATACATAGTATATATGTATGTATATATGTATATATATACATAGTATATATGTATGTATATATATACATAGTATATATGTATGTATGTATGTATATATATACATAGTATATATGTATGTATATATGTATATATATACATAGTATATATGTATGTATATATGTATATATACATAGTATATATGTATGTATATATGTATATATACATAGTATATATGTATGTATATATGTATATATATACATAGTATATATGTATGTATATATGTATATATACACATAGTATATATGTATGTATATACGTATATATACATAGTATATATGTATGTATATACATAGTATATATGTATGTATATATGTATATATATACATAGTATATATGTATGTATATACGTATATATACATAGTATATATGTATATATATACATAGTATATATGTATGTATATACGTATATATACATAGTATATATGTATGTATATACATAGTATATATGTATGTATATATGTATATATATACATAGTATATATGTATGTATATATGTATATATATACATAGTATATATGTATGTATATATGTATATATATACATAGTATATATGTATGTATATATGTATATATATACATAGTATATATGTATGTATATATGTATATATATACATAGTATATATGTATGTATATATGTATATATATACATAGTATATATGTATGTATATATGTATATATATACATAGTATATATGTATGTATATATGTATATATATACATAGTATATATGTATGTATATATGTATATATATACATAGTATATATGTATGTATATATGTATATATATACATAGTATATATGTATGTATATATGTATATATATACATAGTATATATGTATGTATATATGTATACATATATACACATATATACATACATATACATATACATACATATACATAGTATATATGTATATATATACACATGGTATATATGTGTGTATATATATCACATAGTATATATACACATATATATGTATATATATACGATATATATCACAGTATATATGTGTATATATATACTATATATCACATAGTATATATGTGTATATATATACTATATATCACATAGTATATATGTGTATATATATACTATATATCACATAGTATATATGTGTATATATATACTATATGTATATCACATAGTATATATAGTATATATATACTATATATATAGTATATATAGTATATATGTAGTATACTATATATAGTATATATATACTATATATCATATATATAGTATATATATATAAAGCACATGTGGAGAAGTTTATACTGTGTATATACCTATGTAATTATTTTTGCATGTAATTGTAGCAGATGTATCCATTTAAAAAATTTGTGTGTATATATATATTTATATATAATATTTTATATATAGTATTTTTTATATATGTATGTGTGTGTGTGTGTGTGTGTGTGTGTGTATGTATATATATATAGTGTTTTCTTCCTTTATGAGACAGGGTCTCATTCTGTTTCCCTGGCTGGAGTGCAGTGGGTCAATCACAGCTCACTGCAGCCTTGAATTCCTGGGCAGTATGCCTGACTACATTTTTCCTTTTTTTTAGTAAATGGGATCTCACTATGTTGCCCAGGCTGGTAATGTATTTTTATTATATTTATTGTAATCTTGTTACAGTTGCAAATTGCTGAGGCTACAGTCATATTGTAAATAAAAATAAATTTTAAATACACATTATTTATAATCTTTTTTTTTATTTTTAGAGAGAGGGTCTTACTCTTGTCACCCAGGCTGGAAGGCACTGGTACGATCATGGCTTACTGCAGCCTCAATTCCTGAGCACAAGCGATCCTCTTGCCTCATTGCCTCAGCCTCCTACATAGCTGGGACTACAGGTGCATACTATCATGCCGGATAATGTTTATAAGTATAAATTATTAAAATATGAACATATATAACGTTTATATATGAACATATATATGCACATATATCGTTTTATGTTTTCTATCTACTCACATTCTTTAATAATATGAACATAAGTGACACAGAGAAAGGCAAGCTTCAACACTATTAAAAAAACCCTGAAATACAACTAAGACTGTGTGTAACTTAATTTACATCCCTAAATCTACACCATCATGAAGACCATATTATGTTCCCACCCAAAGTGAAAGCATACTCAACTCTCTGTCCTGTTCTAATAGTTCTTCTCCATCTGTTGTATCTAAAGGTGGTGATTTTGTATTGTTTTTGTGTTGGGTATGAACTACTTTTCAAGTCAGATGATAGCTAAGGACTGTCTCTCTAGGCAAAATCATTTGCTCCCATGAACCAGATATTTTGCCAATAAAATTGGCAGGGTTTTGAGTTTCCAGGATTTTATGAGTCACGGCATTAAAATTCTTATTCTAAGGCATATAGCTTGTAGATAAGAGTATACCTGGCTGAATTTTGCCTAATTGATCTAGGATGTCCAGGTCTTGGCTAGATGCCAGCAGTGCTGTGAACGATCAAATTCAGGAGGGACATGGCTTGATGGAGGTGGGGGAAAAGGAGACGCCAGGCACCACGCCAGCTGCGGGAGCCTCTTCACAACTGGGTACCTGAATGAACTCAAGGCAGGAAGGCAAGAGGATCCCTTGTAAAGCTGCTAAGGGTAGGAAGAAAAGCCCCAAAACAGATGGGAATGGTAGGAAAAGATAGAGAAAACAACATAATGAGACCTCGGCTCTAGCAAAAAAAGACAGACAGACAGAAAGAAAGAAAAACAATTAGCTGGGCATGGTGTTGTGCACCTGTGGTCCCAGCTACTCTGAAGGCTGAGGTGGGAAGATTGCTTGAGCCTGGGAGTCAATGCTGCACTGAGCTATGATTGCACCACTTGCACTCCAGCCTGGACTACAGAGCGAGACCCTGTCTCAAAAAAACAAAAACAAACACAAAAAACAAACAAAACCCAAAACATTAGCAATATCCAGCAGCATATGTCATCTATGTCAAACATTATATCCAAATATTCCCCTCCAGGAATTGCATTGAGAGATTTGTTAGGAAACGATTTCCTTTGTCTACTTGCAACTTCTGACAACCAAGACACACTGTCATGCCCAGGATAAACAAGTAACCTTGTCTTTGATGACAACACAAAATTCTCTTAGACAGTTAGAAGCTCCAAAATGTTAACACCCAGAAACAAAAACAACAATGAAAATATATTTTGGATCCAGCTGAGTCTATGGAAATAAAAATATAGAAATAATGCTGTTAAATAACTGGAATGATTAGCAATCCATCTGCCAAGAGACAGCATAATTGGAAAAATACATCACACAAAAGCAATAATAAACACTGGTTAGAGGCTACTTGTTCTGTTCAATAAAGTTGAAGGTAGGAAAAATTCTATGAAAGAAGAAATGAACAATAAGATAACAAGACAACAGCGTGAGGGAGGCAGAAATGTACACACAAGTCAAGATGAACATTTCTGATGTCATCAGTATGAAGTGTGGGGCTAAAGAAATGTGGTGTAATAATTATGTAGTTGCAGGATATTACAGAAATGTCTTTTGAAAGACAAGATGTGTGATATGGCTTGGCTGTGTCCTCACCCAAATCTCATCTTGAACTGTAGTTCCCATAATCCCCACGTATCGTGGGAGGGACCAGGTGGAGATGATTGAATCATGGGGGCAGTTACCTCCATGCTGTTCTCGTGTTACTGAGTGAGTTCTCATGACAGCTGATGGTTTTGTAAGGTGCTTTCCCTGCATTTGCTCTGCACTTCTCCTTGCTGCCAACATGTGAAGAAGGACATGTTTGCTTCCCCTTCCACTGTGATTGTAAGTTTTCTGAGGCCTCCCCAACCCTGTGGAACTGTGAGTCAATTAAACTTCTTTCCTTTATAAATTACCCAGTCTCGGGTATATTTTTATTAGCAGTGTGAGAATGGACTAATACAATGTATAATACAAAATAATTATTTAATATTACAATGTCTAAAACACCACCTTTTACCAATTAAAAAAATAAGTAGAAGATAGGTGGGGTGAAAAAATTGTGTTTATGTTCACATTTTTCAAAAGTAAATGCATATCACATCAAAAAGAGTTAAATTGTATATTTCTGTGTAGTGTACATATATATAATGTGTGTGTGTGTATTTCCATGAATCTATATATCTACGTGTATGTATATGTATGTGTGTATATATATAAATATGTACAATTAAGGATATTAAATATACATACATGTAATGCTTTGTAATGAAAAACTACATATTTTTCATTAATAAAACATGTCAGCCAGGCATAGTGGCTCACACCTGTAATCCTAGCACTTTGGGAGGCTGAGGCGGGCGGATCACAAGGTCAGGAGATCGAGACCATCCTGGCTAATGGTGAAACCCTGTCTCTACCGAAAATACAAAAAAAAATTAGCCAGGCGTGGTGGCGGATGCCTGTAGTCCCAGCTACTCCGGAGGCTGAGGCAGGAGAATGGCATGAACCCAGGAGGCGGAGCTTGCAGTGAGCCGAGATCACACCACTGCATTCCAGCCTGGGCAACAGAGTGAGACTCCATCTCAAAAAATAAAAATAAAAAAATAAATAAATAAATAAAACATGTTTATGCACAAATTAAAATTTTTAATTTTTGAAAGTGTACCTACATCTATCATTCATGGCTATGTAAATGAATTTATGTTGAATTCACCTATAAAAGCAGAAAGATAATAATTACATCAAAAACACTATTGATTAAATGCAACCCTTAAACAAGCATAGATAAAGAAAATTATTCAGAAAGTTCAAAGTAAAGGAATGATCAGTTTTGGGTTGTATCAATACAGGCAGAGAGAAATCAGAAAGAATTACATGAATATGGTGCAAAATAGAACTTATCGAAAACATGTTAAATACAAATGTTTCTCATTTTAAACGAGTGTGTCACTCTCAATAAAGATATTCTTCTGGCCATAGACCTTTGAAAAGTAAGAGAACAGTTCGTAAACACAAGATGATAGGAAATCCCATCTTTCTCAAGTTTTTGCATTTGTTTATAGCAAATTAGCATAACAAAAATGTTCATGGGCCAGCCCAATCTTCTGTTCCATGACATGTTTAAGAATCCATGACATGCTACATGATATGGTTTGTCTGTGTCCCCACCCAAATCTCATCTTGAATTGTAGCTCCCATTATCCCCATATGTTGTGGGAGGGAGCCAGTGGGAGATAATTGAATCATGGAGGAGGTTTCCCCCATACTGTTCTTGAGGTAGTGATTAAGTCTCACGAGATGTGATGGTTTTATAAGGGGTGTCCCCTTTCACTTCGCTCTCATTCTTTCTTGCCTGCTGTCATGTAAGATGTGACTTTGCTCCTCCTTTGCCTTCCACCATGATTGTGAGGCCTCCACAGCCATGTGGAACTGTGAGTCAATTAAATCTCTTTCCTTTATAAATTACTCAGTCTTGGGTATGTCTTTATTAGCAGCATGAGAACAGGCTAACACACTACACAAAAATTTCCATTTGTATTGGCTTTCCCCAGTCAATTCATAGGAATAATTTCTATTTTGGGAATTCTAGTGCTTTGTCCATAAAAATTCTTGCAAGCAACTTCATTGAGTGTGTGACTTGTTTTCTATTTCTTTAAGGTATCTTAATGTTAATATCCTTGATTTCAGTTTTGAGATGTACCATTTTCATTGTCATTCAATTCTTGTGTTTTCTCATTTTAATAATCACCTTGTCTTTGGCCCACTGGTTAAGGAGGAGTGAGGTGATTAATTTTCAAAACTTTTGTGTAACTTATCTTCAAAGCTGATGAAGATAATGATGATGATTATGTACTACTTCCATAGATTATACATATATTTGTAATGTTTCATATGTTCTTTAAGGAGGTTTTGTGATTTTTTTTTTCATTTTGTATTAAGGTTTACCATAATAATTTTTATTGTAAAATATTGGGTCTTACGACCGGTTATTGTATTTACTTGTAATTCTCAGACTTCAAAAGCATATGACGGAGGGCTCTGATTGACTAAGTACCAGGAGATAACTGCCAACTTCAACTATGAACACAGAAATGCCAAAGAAGGAAAGAAACAAAAAATGCTCAAAGAAAAAAATGGTTAATTTTGTATTTCAATTTATAGTTCTTTTCTAAAATATAACTTAGATTATATAGAACAAAACTTTTTCTGTCTTAACAAACTCAGTAAGTATTCTAAATGTAAATGTATTCTAAAGTAAAAAAGGGGACATTTAACTTTGGCAAAAATTAATATGCTATCAGCCACTAGGCATTAAAAAAAATAAAACATGAACACTTTTTATTTGATTCTCCTGAGCTGAGCAATGCAGAAGCAGTTTTTCTATGGATTAGAAGAGGTAGCTGGTTGATTCACTGAATTAAGTCAAAACGTCATATTCGAATACATATGCAGTTCAAGGTATTCTCTTCTTTTTATAGGAAGTGAATCTCTGCCTTTTGTTTATTTTTTTATGAATTCTGTATCACATAGGATCACCTAGGCCACAACATCAACACAGTAGTTTTTCTTTTCTTAATTTAATTTTGAGTGCAGAGGAGATTTTGAATATTCACAGAATCACTCAGAGCTATATTAAAATAAGCTTTCATGAAGACTACACATTAAAGAAGTCCTTTGAATTCTATTTCCCTAGGGCTTCACATTGTCAGAATACAAGGATATCTTTCCTTCTCATAAAATTCTCCCAAAGGCAATGGAGGATTAACTCCCAGCCGTGCTGTGGTGTATGTTCTGGTCTCATACATTCAGTTGTGTGTTCACTGAATTTAACAAACAAAGGTGAAGCTAAAGAGATGCCTTTCTTCCCCTTATTTTAAACAAAATTACCATCTCCTATCCATTTCTAAAAGGAAGGCATGCATATGTAAGTAAACTATTCAGTGAACTTAACACAGACAGAAATATTATTAACACAAGGTGTTTTAGAATGAATTTATTTTCCCTTTTTCATTATTAACATCAGATATGTAGCAAAGTAAATTGCATTGGATATTATTTATATTAAGATATTTAGTTGGCAAATGCACACGTAAATTTAGGTTTTCAAATCTACCTTAGTCACTGTGGGGGAAACAGTGAAGGTTTCCCGACACCCAATAATTATATCATCTGTAGATGGAATCGGGAACTTTAGAAAGAGCATTACTTTTTCCAGTTAGACATTTAAGTGATTGGTACAATTTTAGAAACCCATAATCTCAAAATTTACCATATTCATTTACAGTAAGATTCTTTCAGGTCACCGGCACCCTCATTTCTAGTGGATGGTGAAGGTTCTCATGGAATGATTCAACTACTTCGCAGACCTGTCCCAAGGAGTTAAATAATTTAAAATTGGTGGGACAAGAACAGAAATTGATATTCTTTCTCAAATTAATGGGGAGTAAAGAAAGAGAGGTATGTATCTTAGGAAAGAGGCAACCAGGAAACAAGTCAATCAACCGTTAGGAAATGTTAAGTCGAAGAGTTTGTGGAGTCATAATGCCTCTTTTTCAATTCAACATTCATTAGAAAACTCATGATGAAATTTTGATAAGAAAAATCCTTAAATCAAAATGATCATTTCAATATATAAGGGACATCTTCAAAGTGCCAGGAAATAAAAAGACCTTTTCTTGTTAGAAAATAAATAAGTTGATGAGTATTATTGTTTTGCTGACAACCCCTATGGATAACAAAAGTATTCTTAGTACACACATCCTTGAGCTATTTCTTTGCCAGATGCAAAGTTTGCCAAGAAAGTCACAATACCTGAAAGGATTCTCAAACAGGACAAAAAAAAGGTGTGTTAAAAATCACAGAAGCTATTGTTCCCGGACCGAACCACGGGTCAGGCTGCTTATTCTCGCAGCCCAATAATAACATGCAGACGAACTGGGAAAAGAAGAGAGTTTACTTCTATAACCGCGTACAGGGAGAAGACTTGGAAAATATCGCCAGGCAAACTCAAATTACAAAGTTTTCCAGAGCTTATATACCTGCTAAGCTATATGTCTACGTATAAGTGTGCATTCATCTAAAGACATTAGTGACTAACTTCTTCTAATCTAGAACTAAGGTCTGAGTCCTGGAGACCCTCCTCTGGGGCCTCAGTAAATTGACTTAATCTAGATGAGTCCAAGTGCCTGGGGTGATTACCCTTATCTTGTCTCCTGCTAAATCATGGAGGTTTGGGGAGTTCTTTTAGACCCCCAGTAAAACTTGTTTGTGGAGGTCTGGGGAGTTCCTTCAGATCCCCAATAAAACTTGTTTAATCCTAAATGGGTCCTGTTAAGAATCCCTTCATTATCTTGTCATGCTTCAAGGCCTAGGAGAGGCCTGGGCAGAACTCTTGGTGGGCTTTTGTTACATTCCAGCCTTTGTATAAGGGCGCTGGCTCTTTCAGCTTTTAATACTTAACTTCACCACTCGGTCAATGCTGAAACAGTTGTTACAAAGGTCTGCCTGCTCAGCTGTTAGTGAGGCCTGGCCTGCCACACTATAGCCTTTTATAGACGTTACTAAAAATCTTTAAATACACACTTAGAAAACAAAAGCATAAAAGACACTTCTGAAATCAATTTCCATTTCTGAGTAATGATGTATCTGTTGACTAGATATACAAACACAGAGTCAACTATTATGTCTCAAATAGTTCTCTGGTTCTGTGCGGTCTTAATTCTCCACCGAATCCTTTCTGAGCTACCCTTGTGTGTGTTGCTGATGCTTTGAGCCTCTTGTTCTCTTAACAAACATTGCTTTTTTTTCTTTATCACTAATAAAAAATGTTATTAGCTTTCATGTGTCTCCATGGACCAAACAACAGTACTTTGCCCGAGATGAAACTTTTACTTCTTGCACATAAATGTCTGAACGGATGGGTGTTTTGAGAGAGTGAAAGTTCTGTTCTCTGGATTCACTCAGAATTTTCCAGAATATACCCATCTTCCACCCTGTTTCCCCATCCCCAGGAGAGGCGTCCTTGTTTAGTTGCTAGAAAATGGTTTGTCACTATCACATTCATATTCTACTGCATGGAAGGGGTAAATTAGCTGGAGAAAAGCCGCGTTTTAAAAGATGAATAACTTTGTGGGTTTTTAAAACCATTTTATTGAACTATGATTGACACGTTGAAAGCTATACACATTTAACAAATACAGCTTGGTGAGTTTGGGGATAAGTATACACTCTTGAAACCATCACCATCACCAAGGTTATAAATATATTAATCAGTCCATTATCTCCTAAAGTTTCCTCCCACTCCCTTTATTATTATTATTTTATGTCTCTGTGTGTGTGTGTGTGTGTGTGTGTGCATGTGTTTGGTATGAACATTTAACATGATATCTACCCTTTTAGTAAATTTTATACATAAAATACAGTATTGTTTGTCCTAGGCACTATACTAGAGAGTAGGTCTCTAGAACTAATTTACTTTGCATAACTGAAAGTTTGGACCCTTTGACCATTATTACCTCCCCATTTCTCCTTCCCCACCCACCTGGTAACCAGCATTTGCTCTCTGCTTCTATGAGTCTGACTATTTTGGATTCCATCTATAAATGAATAAATAAGATCATACAGAATTTGTCTTTCTACACCTGGCCCATCTCACTCAGCATAATATCCCTCAGGTCCATCCATGTTGTTAAAAAAATGACAAGATTTCCTTTTTTTCAAGGTTGAATAACATTCCATGACATATATAAATATGTATACATATTTTCTCGATTCATCTGTATGTCAATGGACTTCTAGGTTGTTTCCAAATCTTTGCTGCCATGAACATGGTGGTTGTATTAGTCCATTTTCATACTGCTATGAAGAAATACCCAAGACTGAGTAATATATAAAGAAAAAGAGGTTTAATGGACTCACAGTTCCACATTGCTGGGGAGGCCTCACAATCATGGCAGAAGGCAAAGGAAGAGCAAAGGCATGTCTTACATGGTGGCAGGAAGGAGAAGTGCTGAGCAAAAGGGGGAATAGCCCCTTATAAAACCATCAGATCTCGTGAGAACTCACTCAATATCACGAGAACAGCAGCGTGGGGGTAACTGTCCTCATGATTCAATTACCTCCTACTGGGTCCCTCCCACGGCACATGGGAATTATGGGAACTACAATTCAAGATGATATTTAAGTGGGGACACAGCCAAGCCATATCAGTGGTGCACACATGTCTTCAAAATACTTATTTCATTTAAAAGATGAATGACTTTGAATTCACATCCATGATTTCTACATATATCCCATGCACTAGAACATGTATGTGTATAGTGAAGCATTTATTATTAGTCTTCATGGTGTCACATTCTGTAGGTGCTGTAACAAGAAAACAGAGTTCCTGTGTCCAGCAAGGTTCTGGCTTGGTCACTTGGATATTCTAGAATCATTTAAATATAAAAATATAGATAAGAAGCTTAGTTAAATATTTTGAAAACTGGTACTACATTCCCTATTTTCTTTTCATTCTCTATTCCTCCTAGTAAAGGTGGATCTGGTTAAGGACTGAGAGGCATATGGGAATTTACCTTTTATTCTAGGAACTGTCTAAGATAAAGCCTGCCTTTCAACATTCCAAAGACTAATGTAAATAAAATGGAAATTAAAACTGTGCTGAATTACCTCATAGGTAATAGAAAAATTATTTTATCAGGCTATTTAAAATGTTCTTCTCCTTTGATTGCAAACCTTTGAAGACAAAAAAGGTTTTGTACTATTTCCATTTTTCAGTGAGCTGTCATTTAATGTTATTAATATTCTCCTTATAATGTCTGTGCATATAGCAACAGTTGGTCCTTTGAGGTTAGTCTACTTTATTCCTTCCAGCCACTTTCTGTGTTCATGAAATTTGTCAATGTTTTGACAACAACTAACAACTCCCTGCAATAACAATGAACAAACAAATAAACAAATATAGATAGATTTCCAGCTGTAAAGCTATCTATCTATCTATCTGTCTATCTCTGTAGATATATATATTTCCTATATATCTGTCTCCAATATGAATACAATCTACATATATATGGCTATATGGAGGTGTATATATGCATACATATGTGCATTGCATTTGTATGTATAAGTACATATATGTATATATATATTTATATTAAATCTCTTTTACACACATGCACACACATATGTACACACAAACACATTTTTTTCTCTGTGGCCCATTTTCATTACAGAAGTTTTTTCCATTATGGGGTATTAGTTCAAATGATTTTGTCTAGTCTGACATAGAGGGAACAAGCTCTGGTACTTTTGACTGAGTTTTTTTTTAAATCCAATCAACATATATTGTTTACCCACTGCATACCAAGTACTAACTCAAAGGTTACACGAATGGAAAGGCAGATACCCAAAGTTTATATTCGGGGAGAAATCTGATAAAAGGAAATACAAGACAACAAACACAGAAACACAACCATCGGGCATCATGAAACCTCGTGAAGATAATCATCAGGGTAAGGAGATGGAAAAATTGGGAAGAAAAAAGATTACGTATGGTGGTCAGTTGTACGATTGATCTGTATGATTGATCTATATCACATCCGTCCACCCTCTCCTCACTAGCGGGAGATGCAGTGTAGACCCCAGGCGAATTTTAGGCAAATGCTAGGTTAATTTGCATCTGTTTTACACTGTAAGCATTTAAGCCAAGAACACAAATTTCACAAAGCACTAAAAATGTAACACAATGAATCATATAAACTGATCAGTATGTTTTATTAATAACCCAGAATATGTTAATATTTATTCCCTTACCTTATGGATATCAATGAATCTAGACAACCACCAAACATAGCCCACCTGGTAAAAAAATATTCAATCATGACTTGCAGAGAAAAATCATATTCAGGGGAACATTTTCAAGGGAGACTCAAATAAGCCAATTTTTATAAAGCATTTGCGACACTAATGGGCTCATATGTTTCTGTGGCTGTGAGACTAGCCATTTGGGGAAAGACAAAATAAAACACTACCTATTGGCTATGGCTACGGAAACGGACACTTACAAATCAATCTGTACTGACACAGCCAGCTCTGAACCTGAAAATGATAGCTATAATCCACATTTCCATTTTAGCTCTGCCAGAGCGGAGCCCATAAATTACTGGGGTTTTTGAGCTGTTTAGAAAAATGCTATGTGAATGGTGAACTTGAGCTCACTTGGGAATAAGGTTGTGAGGTTTAGACCATCGTCTGCAAAGAATGATATTGAAGAACGATTTGTATTGTCATGTTAGGAAGTGAACATACATCTTGCTAACTGCAGATTACCTCACCAGGGCTGGTGGAACGGGATACGAGACACTGTTCTTTCCAGGAGAGAAGAGCCCAGGTGAACAAAAAGGTCCAAAGTTTATTAAGCCATGCTAGTTACATAAGTTATAGGGAAAAAAAAGTGAAGGAAAGAAAAATAGAGAGGGAGAGAAGAATGAGGAAGAGAGGGAGGCAGGGAGGGAAAGAGAGAATGAATTATGTAGACAATCTCCCTAGATTTCTTTACTTTTTTTTTTTTAACTTTTATGAGTTTTACTTTAAAAGTCATTTTGAAGACATCCCCTTAGGTAAAATAGGATGTTCTTTATTTTATTACAAGCAAAAAGATCAACTTTAATTCACTTCTCTAGAGGTTTTCCAACTTCCATAAAAATGATAATATAGACAATAAAATTTAACTGACTTCTGCTGGAAAAACTTCCATTAGGAATTTCAATCGAAATTGTCTTAAACTTTTTAAAGGCAATGTTGTTTAGTTGAGTGAGATGGTTCTACTTTTTAGGAAGCTTGTAATTTACACCTGGGACTTCAGATCATATTAAAAATATTTTAGAATGACCCCCAGGTTAGTGTTTGAGAATTTTATTGTGAAAATCACAACATGAAGGAAAATCTAATGATGCTATTTTGATCGTGTTAATACCACATCTGAAAATAATGATCATCTGATTGTAAATTTTAAAATGGCCACTAAGAAAATACAATATTTACCATTAATGGACAAGGACATTTTCAGACCAAATCTTTCAGTGTCCAGCTTTATTTATTGAAAGTTTTTCAGAACTACTTTATGGCTTTATTGAAATAGGAAAACAGAAGTCTATCAGTGGAATTTTTCAGGATGTGGAACCACATCCTAAGAAACTTACATCAAATATGCTAGAGTATATTTGTATAATATATGAATACATCTATAAATATTTACATATTATGAGAATATTTACACTAAATATACTAGATAATAAACTATCCCAAGAGCTTTGAATGAAAGATAATTTTGGAAGAAAATATGTCATATTAGCTAGCATTGGGTATATCAATTTATTCCAATATCCAAATTTCATACCCTTTAATCCATTTTGATTTTATTTTTGTAACCACAAAAATTTTAAGAAACTAAAAATAAATAAAATTCATACCCTTAATATTTAAGACTTTCAACAGATGGAACATAAGAAAAACAAAACAAAACAAAAATTTTCCAGTATGGGAATCAGTAGAATAGTGCTGAAAACACGCTCCCTTTTTCACAGTATGTTAGGTCTTTTTTTCAACTTGCACTGTAAGAGATTGAGCAAAAATTCTCATATTCTGTTTAGTTTTCTTTTCTTGAGTTTACAATATTTTGTGAGTCTATTTTTCAAATTTTGAAGCTTCTTTTAAAATTAGATAATAAATTGTTTCAAGTTCAAACATATGAACCATGAAGATTCTTCCTTTATTATACCAAAAAATCTTATGCTTATGACCTAATTATCTATAAAATATAGAAAAGCATAGGTACTAATGACTCATGAAGGAGCAGCATGATTGTATGGAAAACACTGGGCAGGCATGTAGAGATTCTCAAATCCCATCTTATTATCCTCCAGTTTCATATTTACTAGATTTGTGGTCTGGGACAAGCCTTCCATGACCCATTCAGTCTTTATTTCTCACCTCTAATGTTGTTTAATTCATTTGTACGTATTTAAGAATTGCTTGGGTGGATACTAGGATTGAGTGCACTAATTTAGGTGAAGGATCTGTGGAAATGCTTTTACAAAATGTAACATCCATGTGCACTCAATATGTTAAGAAAACTGACTAACGTTGGAAACCTAAGTGGTATGCCCAAAATAACAATACTAGTCAGGCATCCGTAAGATTGTGGAATAGCTCCTTCAGTTAAAAGTGTCAACATTGTCAATATAAAAACAAATTCTAAGCTCATTTTCCTTGAAGAATAATGAGACAAAGACTTAAATGTAAGAACTAAAACTATAAAACTCTTAAGAGAAAACATAGGGGAAAAAGCTTCGAACACTGGGTTTGGTCAGGATTTCTTACATATGACACCAAAGACACAGGTAACAATAGAAAAAAAATAGACAATTTGGACTTCATAAATTTTTTAAAATTGTGAGTCAATTTTTTTGGCCAAGTGCAGTGGCTCATGCCTGTAATCTCAGTACTTTGGGTGGCCAAGGCAGGCGAATCACTTGAGGTCAGGAGTTTGAGACCACCCTGGCCAACATGGTGAAACCCCATCTCTACTAAAAATACAAAAGTTAGTTGGGGATGGTGGCAGGGGCTTGTAATCCCACCTTCTCAGAAGGCTGAGGCAGGAGAATTGCTTGACCCCAGGAGGTGGAGGTTGCAGTGAGCTGAGATCGTGCCACTGAACTCCAGCCTGGGCAGCAGAGGGAAACTCCATTTAAAAAACAGACAAACGAACAAACAAACAAAAAACTGTGCATCAAAAGACAATATCAGCAGGGTAAAAAAGCTGAACTCATGGGATGGATAAAATATTTGCAAATTATATATGTTATGAAATTAATATTCAGAATATAGAGAACTCTTAAAACTCAACAGCAAAACCTATTCAAAAATGGGCAAAGGATTTGAACATATATTCTCCAAAGAAGATATATACAAATGGCCAACAGGCACATGAAAAGGAAAATGCAAATCAAAACCACAATGAGATACCACTTCACACCCATTAGAATAACTGCTATTAAAAAAAAAGCAAAAAATAACAGATGTTGGCAAGGACATAGAGAAATTAGAACTCTTGTAAACTGCTGGTGGGAATGTAAAATAGTACAGCGACTGTAGAAAACATTATGGTGCTTCCTCAAAAATTTAGAAATAGAATTACCATATGATCCAATAATTCTGCTTCTGGATGTATGCCCAATAGGGTTGAAAGCAAGGCCTTGAAGAGAGATTTATGCACTTATGTTCATAACAGTATCATTCACAATAGCTAAATTGTGGAAGCCATCTAAGTGTTTATCATCTGATGAATGGATAAGAAAAATGTGGTCTATACATATGATATGGTTTTGCTCTGTGTCCCCACCCAAATCTCACCTTGAATTGTAATAATCCCCACGTGTCAAAGTCAGGGCCAGGAGGAGATAATTGAATCATGGGGGTGTTTTCCCCCATGCTGTTCTCATGATAGTAAGTGATTTCTCACGAGATCTGATGGTTTTGTAAGGGGCTCTCCCCTTCGCTCGGCACTCATTCTCTCTCCTGCCACCCTGTGAAGAAGATGCCTTCCATCATGGTCATAAGTTTCCAGAGGCCTCTCAGTCATGCGGAACTGTGAGTCCATTAAACCTCTTTTGCAGCGTAAATTACCCAGTCTCGGATGTTTCTTCATAGCAGTGTGAGAATGGATTAATACAACATACAAAGTAATATTATTCAGCCTTAAATAGGAAGGAAATTATGACACATGTTGCAACATGAATGAACCTTGAGAACATTATGTTAAGTGATATAAGCTAGTTACAAAAAGACAAATACTGTGTGATTCTACTTATAAGAGATAGAGTAGTCAAGATTATAGAGACAGAAAATAGAGGAGTGATTTCCAGGTGATGTGTGGAGGGAAATGGGAAGTCATTGTTAATGAGCATAAAGTTTCAGATTTAGAAGATGAAAAGACTTATGTAGATGAATGGTGGTGATGATTGCACAATATTATGAAAGTATTCAATACCACTGAACCATACACTTAAAAATACCTAAGATGGTAAATTGTATGTTGTGTATATTTCACCATAATGAAAAAGAATTAGAAAAAAAACAGAATAATGAGAAATGAAATAAACTGACTTGCATTTTGAATGTCAGAGCCAATAAAAACAGCATTTTTATTTCATTCTATTTGATTTCAATTTTGGACAGCTTTATTGAGATAAAATTGACATGACAAATTACATGTATTTATAATATACAATTTATTAAATGTTTACTTATGTATACTACATTTTTTTATAATTTTTGTATCTGTGTTCATGAAGGAATTGACTTTCTGTATTTTTACTATACTGTCTTTGTCTTTCTTTTCTCAAAAATGACTCTAACATTTCAGAATGTACAATAGACAAGATTCAAACTTAAACAGCAAATAGAACAAAATTGTACACCAGGACACTAGCAAAAACTTAGAAAGCACTTCATTGTGCTTTATACATAAAATGAATCCTGAAGCATTTCCTCCTCTTCAGATTTCTGGCAGAATTTGCATACAATAGGCATTATTTTCCTTAAGTGTTTAGTAGAATTTACCAATGAATCCATCTTACACTGTTTATAGGTTTGGTTTGGTTTTGGGCTTGCCTTATTGTTTTTGCTCATTTTTGTTAAGAAGTTTTTTAGCCACATATCCTATTTTTTTAATAGATGTGCTATTTCAAATTTCTATTTTTTCTTGAGCTTTGAGCTTTGGTAGTTCATGTGTTTCAAGGAGATTTTCCATTCCATGTACATAGCCAAAATTTTTGCCATAAAGTTATTGATAATATCCTTTTATTATTAACTTACTTTTGGATTTTGAGTAAAGCAGTTTGCCCTCTGTATTAGTCAGGGTTCTGTAGAAGCACAGGACTAATAGATGTATATATGAAAGGGAGTTCATTAAGAAGTATTGACTAACATGATCACAAGGTAAAATCCCACAATAGGCCATCTGCAAGCTGAGGAGCAAAGAAGATAGTCCAAGTCCCAAAATTTCAAAATTAGGGAAACTTTGACTGTGCAGCCTTCAATCTGTGGCTGAAGGCTCGAAAGCCCTAGGCACACCAATGGTGTAGGTTCAAGAGACCAAAAGCTGAAAAACTTGGAGTCTAATGTTCCAGGACAGGAAGCACCCAACATGGCGGAAAGATGGAGGTTAGAAGACTCGGCAAGTCTATTCCTTCCACATTCCTCTGCCTGTCTTTATCCTAGCCATGCTGGAAGCTGATTAGATGGTGCCCATCCAGATTGAGGGTGGATCTGCCTCTCCTAGTCTACTGACTCAAATGTTATTCTCTTTTGGCAACCCCCTCACAGACACATGCAGGAACAATACTTTGCGTCCTTCAGTGCAATCAAGTTGGCACTCAATATTAACCATCACACTGTCCATAATGTGAGTGATCTTCATCAACTCAATTGAAGGCCTGAATAGAACAAACGACTGACCTACCCAGAGCATGAATGAATTCTGCCAACAAGTGGCCCTCGGACTCTATCTGCAACATTGGCTCAACTTAGTCTCCAGGTTGCCAGACCACCCTGTAGATTTTGAACTTAACAGCTTCCCTAATCACATGAACCAAGGCCTTTTAATAAACGTATGTATACGTGTATGTATGTCTCTATGTATCAATCATTGATCTATCTATCATCTATCTACAATCTATTATATATCCATCATGTGTCCCATATATATATATATCATCTGCCTTGCTGACTTATCCCTACATCCACCCATCCCATCTGTTGATATATCAAATCTATCTTTTTGTCTATCAATTATCTATCTATCTATCTATCATCCATTTATCATTTATCTATCATCTGTCTACCATCTATTATCTGTCCTATCTATTATCTTTCTTCCTATCTTATCCTTCTATCCATACCATCTACTGATCTATGAAATCTCTCTCACTATCTAGCTACCTATCTAGCTATTATATATCATCTATCTATAATCTTTCATCTATCATCTGTCTTTCTATCTTATCCATCCATCAATCCAACCATCCCTCCATTCATCTATTTCATCTAGTGATCTTTCAATAAAATCTAACTACCTATCATCTATTCTATCTATCTATTTATCAATCTATCTATACATCCATTTCCTACTGGTTCTGTTTCTCTGGCAAATATTGACTAATAATAATTCTAGTCTCCTAATGATGAGATATCATTGTTAGATAGATCTATGAATTCAGTTTGACTAAAAGCATCAATTTCAGCACTAGGGATCAATGGAGAAAAGAGAAATAAAAGGAAGGCTGCATTTTCTTGGATGAGCAAGAATAAACAAACAGAGCTAACCAGCCATGCAAACACTCAGCATCCACCTATCATTCTCCAAAGCTATCTGACTGGCTTCTTGGTGACCCCAGTAGGAGCTGATGGCTGAAGACATCCTGGCTGAGACTTGAGAAGCTTCTTGTCACATGTCCTCACCTTACAATGGATAGACCAGTTGTAAGACAGAATTCCAAGGTGTACTTTAGTCTCCCAACACACCAGAGCCATAAAAAGCCAAAAAAAGGCCAGGTAGAGTGTGACCAGGGGTGACAATGTGTGTTATCTGGGTGTCACTGAGCTCACACCAGGCATATACATCACAAATTCCACAGCCTTGAGGGGAATTATGGACTCTACAAGCCTGTGAACTAGAGCCACTCCTGTTTAGGAACTTCCCTCCAGCTCCACAAGCTGCACCCGCCCTTTCTAAAAATCAGTGACTCCTTTTAAAGGGCTTGCAGAAAGAAGAGATTCACCAGATGAATGGACATAAACAATATGAAGATGTTCTTAGGCTTCAGTGGCTAAAAAATGGCAAACTTCTTTCAACAAGGTCAACTGCAGGTCTTTGGAAAAATGAAAAATGAAAACCTTGAACTATGTGTTTTAACTTGCTTGACATCAGTCTATAAACAGGTCCTCCATCTCTTCTCCCCACCTCTTCCTTCCTCCTTCTCTGTCCCTGTTTCCCTCTCTTGTTTTCTTTGCTTCATGTCTTCAATGTATATTAACGGCATTCCTCTTACAAGGCTGTCTGCTAAAAATGGAATTCCAGAAATGAGCAGTAAAGGGTCTTTGCCCTTGAAGAGTTCACAGTTTACTGCGAAAGTCTGATAGGAAAAGGAGAATTACAACCTGGCTCCATGATTTCTATTCTCCAGTAGAATGGGAACACAGAAAAGGAAGAAGCTTGATCCGTTTTTGCACAGAATACTTGAGAATTCAACAATGTATCCACATTTATAAGTAAAGGCTACTACCACAAGACAGCTTGTCATGTTTAACATGAAGTGACCTGAGATCAGAGTATGAATATTAAATACATTTCAGAATTTGAGTTGGCATTGAAAAATGTTCCTTGCATAGCCCTGTTGAATTTGCTCATTAGAAATGTGGCCAAGGTAGGATAACCAGCAAAAGCAGGATCTCAAATAGAATTTCTAAACGTGAGATCAAAGGAGGATGCATTAAGAAACAAAAAAAAGACCCAGTGACTTAATTTGTAAGACATCTGCAGAAATGTCCTGAAGTTCAAGTCTGGTTGGACGTGGATGGCATCAAGAATGAGATGTCAAATCTTAGGGATCCTGCCTCCAAAAACAGCCCAGCCACTGTCTCTTCATTGTCCATTGGGCAATGCACCCTGAATATCTGCAGCTTGGTAAACAAAGTACCGTGAGAGG
Source organism: Pan troglodytes (assembly GCF_028858775.2). Lineage (NCBI taxonomy): Eukaryota > Metazoa > Chordata > Mammalia > Primates > Hominidae > Pan > Pan troglodytes. The sequence continues at coordinate 4,907,480 of NC_072421.2, read as the reverse complement.
AAGCAAAGACATAGACAGCCAGTTACCATTTATACCAAGAGATAATGTGACTGGTAAGACCAGACAGCAAGCAAACACTCATGAGTGATACCAGAATTCTTGGAAAGGGGCAAAATTTAGGTCAAATTATGATTGTACTGGGAGCAGTCATATACCGAAGAGCTGATGTTGGTTTTGAAATCCTTGGGAATTTCTACAGTGACATTCTTATTTTAAATCCTGGAGATAATGCCAAGCTTTTATTCTGGGATTGGAATGAATGGATTTTAATGGGTATGTATATCCCTAAAATGAAAGAGCATTTTTAATGTACACAAATAATAATCCCTTAGTATGTTTATGGAAGGCTTATAGTGCAGAATACTTTATTATAATAATATCCTAATCTTTGAGTTGTTCCTCAAATTCTCACTCTCCCTCTACCCAAGGATATCTTGACTGTGTTTTTCAGGAAACACACCTGATATGGTCAGACTTTGTGTCCCCACCCAAATCTCATCTTGAATTGTAATCCTCAGGTGTTTGGGGAGAGACCTTGTGGGAAGTGATTGGATTATGGAGGCAGTTTTCCTCATGCTGTTCTCATGATAGTGTGTGAACTCTCACAAGATCTGATGGTTTTATAAATGGTAGTCTTTCCTGCACTGACACATGTGCTCTCTCTCTCACCTGCTCACCTGCTGCGATGTAAGATATACCTACTTCCCCTTCTGCCATGATTGTAAGTTTCCTAAGGCCTCCTTAACCATGTGAACTGCAAGTCAATTAGACCTCTTTTATTTATAAATTACCCAGTCTTCGGTATGTCTCTATAGCAGTGTGAAAACAGACTAATACAACAGCCTTTAACCTGAGGCAGAATTAAGGAAAATTTTGTTGTTGTTTTGGTAACAAATCTCACTCAGAAATTCCAAAGATGAAGTTTTCCTTCCCTGCCTGAAGCTTTCTTAAAACCTTGAATTCCAAAAAGTATAACAGTTCCTTCAAAAGAGAAGCATACAGTTACCATATGACTCAGAAACTCTGCTTCCAGGTATAGACCCAAAATAATTGGAAGTGGGACTTCTAAAAGTTATTTGCACACCCATGTTCATTGCAGCATCATTTACAATAGCCAAAAGGTTCACTCAACTTATGTGTCTATTGATTAATGAATGGCTAGAGAAATTGTGGTACATACATTCAAGGGAATATTCATTAATATGAGGTACCTAGAATGCTCAAATTCATAGAGACAGAAAGTAGAATGATAGTCCCCAGAGGTTGGACAAAGTGGGGAACAGGAGGTTATTGTTTAATGGGTATAAAGCTTTGCGAGATGAACAGAGTTCTGGAGATGGATGGTGGTGATGGTGGTGATATGGACAAGAAGCAGGGAAATACTGGGTAGAAGAGGGCAGCTCCCTGGCAAAGGCCCCACCCTCAAGCCTGGAAACTGCCGCCCTAAATGAGAACAGTTATCCCTGCTTTCCTACCAAAATGTTACCTTTTTGGCCCGCCACCCCAGCATCTTGTGCCCATATAAACCCCAGATCTCAGCTGGCAGAGGAATAAGTGGCTGAATGTCAAGAGAAGAAGAAGCAACTGAGCATCAGAGACTATGGATAGATGCAGCTTAACTTCAGAACAGCATGACTTCAGAGAGGAGCCCGAACGGAGATGGTAGGGCTTCTGGGAAAGATCACCTTCTTCCTGTACCATCCCACTTCCAGCTCCCCTTCTGCTGAGAGCCACTTCCACCACTTAATAAAATCCTCTGCATTCATCACCTTTCAAACCATTCATGTGACCTGATTTTTCCTGGACCCTAGACAAGAATTCTGGATGCACTGAGTGCAGGAATCCAAAGAGGCAGTCAAACTGACTCTTCATTGAGTTGTTTAACACTTAAGCCATCCACAGATGGCAAAGCTAAAAGAGAATTAATTGTAACACAGCCCAAGATGCTGCCATGAGGACGGAAAGTGCTCACCCGGGCCCTGGCACCCACTCACCTGCGTGCTCCCTCCCATAAGGGGTTGAGCCCAGCAAATTTGAGAGAATAAAGTTTATCATTGCCAGTGCCAAAGTGGCCTGCTGGATCCAGAACCAGAATGGACTTCATGCCACTGAAATGTACCCTTAAAAATGGTTAAAGTGATTAAATTTAGGCCAGGCACAGTGGCTCATGCCTGTAATCCCAGCACTTTGGGAGGCTGAGGCGGGTGGATCACAAGTTCAGGAGATTGAGACCATCCTGGCTAACACGGTGAAACCCCATCTCTACTAAAAATACAAAAAATTAGCTGGGCGTGGTGGCAGGCACCTGTAGTCCTAGCTACTCGGGAGGCTGAGGCAAAAGAATGGTATGAACCCGGGAGGCAGAGCTTGCAGTGAGCCGAGATCGAGTCACTGCACTCCAGCCTGGGCGACAGAGCGAGACTCCTTCTCAAAAAAAAAAAAAAGTGATTAAATTTATATTGTATATATTACCCCAATAAATAAACACCTACATTTCTAGAGACCAGAAAATGAGGAAACTGCCAGGAAGATGGAAGAGAAAGAAGAATCATCCTCTTATAATAGAAATGTGTGAGATAGTGCTGGTTCCCTGAGAATCAGAGATTCCCCACAAAGGGGGTGTCTTACCAGGAGAGGTTTTCAGACCCCAATTGGCCTCCTGAATTCTTGGTGTTTCTGGCTTTTGTTGGTACCTTCCCCTTATTATCCCACACCAAATGATTAGATTAAATTTTATTTCTGCCTACTGTAAAGAGAATCAAGGGTCATAATTCATTGGCTTCTGAGAACATACAATTAATGACTTTTCTTGCAGAGAATGTCTGAAATTAGACTCCTGATCCACATCCTCTTTCCTTTTTATTTATTTATTTTTAATTTTTATTTTTGTCTTAAGTTCTGGGGTACATGTGTAGGATGTGCAGGTTTGTTACATAGGTAAACATGTGCCACGGTGGTTTGCTGCACAAATCAACCCATCACCTAGGTATTAAGCCCGGCATGCATTAGCTATTCTTCCTGATGCTCTACCTCCAAACAGGGAGGGGAAAACACATACACCCTCCTTTCTTTTTTTTTTTTCCAAGATGGAGTCTTGCTCTGGCACCCAGGTTGGAGTGCCATGGCGTGATCTTTGCTCACTGCAACTGCAACCTCTGCCTCCTGGGTTCAAGTGATTCTCCTGCCTCAGCCTTCCAAGTAGCTGGGATTACAGGGGGGCATCACTATGCCTGGCTAATTTTTTTTTTTTTTTTTTTTTTAGTAGAGATGGAGTTTCACCATATTGGCCAGGCTGGTCTTGAACTCCTGACCTCATGATCTGCCCACCTTGGCCTCCCAAATTGCTGGGATTACAGGCATGAGCCAACGCACCCAGCCACACACCCTCTTTTCTATGTTCTCTTCCTTTTAGGATTCTTTCAAGGTAAATGACAACAAAATCATGGAGTTTTATATACGAGAAACATGGCTTTTATTCAGACATCTGGTTTCTCTCACTACCTTAAGTTCTGGGAACTTTCCATCTTCCATCCATCATCTCTACCATCATGAGTAAAACCAGTGTCATCTTTACACAACATGCAGAAGCTAAATTAAAATATATGAGTGTCAATGAATACAGAAATTTCAATTCCCATACCAAATTGCACAATATTTCAAATTACAGCATAAAATATACCTTTAAGATTATGATCCCATAAAAGAAAACAAGATCTCTCTGCATGTGCTGACATACAAGATCATTGATGACAGATTATTAATTGAAGAAATCATATTGCAAAACCAGATATCTATAGATGCATAGAAATATATCTGGAAGACTTTCACAGTTTTCTTTATACATTCTGTGTATTTGGATTCTTTGACAAATAGGTTAAAATTGTGTGTCTTAGTCCATTTGGGCTGCTATAACAAAATACCTGAAGCTGAGAAAATTTTAAGAATGGAAATGTATTTCTTACAGTTCTGGAGGCTGGGAAGTCCAAAATCAAGGTGCTGGCAGATTCAGTGTCTGGGGAGGGCTGCTCTCTGCTTCCAAAATGATGCCTTGTTGCTGTGCCCTCCTGCCGTAGAAATTCTGTGTCCTCACATGGTAGAAGGTGAAAAGGCAGAAAAAGTCTAGCTAGGTCCCTTTAGCCTTTTTGTGAAGGCACTAATACCATTCATGAGGGCAAAATAATCACCTTCCAGAGATCTCACTTCTTAATACCATCACCTTGGGCATTAAGTTTTAACAGATAAATTTTGGAAGGACACAAGCATGCAAATCACAGCATTGTGTTAACATATGTTGCAAAAAAAGACCTCTAGATATTTTGATCTGGACTCATGTTTAAAAGTGAAAGAGATTATGCCTTTTATAAGCTGGGCATGGTGGCTCACACCTGTAATCCCAGCACTTTGGGAGGCCAAGGTGGGCAGATCACCTGAGGTGAGGAGTTTGAGACCGGCCTGGCCAACATGGTGAAACCTCATCTCTACTAAAAATACAAAAAATTAACTGAGCATGTTGGTGCATGCCTGTAATCTCAGCTACTTGGAAGACTGAGGCACGAGAATCACTTGAACCCGGGAGGTAGGCGTTACAGTGAGCCAAGATTGCGCCACTGCACTCCAGCCTGGGTGACGGAGTGAGACTTCGACTCAAAAAAGAAGATTATGCCTTTTATATTCATGTCTCTATTCTCAGCATGGAACAGACATCTTAGCTGATATGTTCTCAATTTGTACTTCTAAAAGCATGAATGAATGAGATGACAACATGGCATGTAGTGCCTTATCAGCCTGAGCAACTGGGGACTCTCAATATTTGAATGCACAATGAACATACATTTACTATATTTAGGAATAGGTAAGCTGGTACTCGTTAAAAATTAGAGTTTATAAGAATAATGTATGTAAGACTCATTTTAAAAAGCTGTTTGGAAAACTGCAAACAGGTCTTAAGAATAACATGGATTAAATAGTGGCAGAGGAAACACTTAGAATGAAGGAATCTGGGTGCATGGTGGTAAAGTCAACTGAGTGAATAGTTCCAGATTGAAGAAAGGGTGTTGAAGAAGTAGTGACTTTATATGCATTATGAATTTTTCTGACTCTGTTTAATTTTTTTTTCTTATTTGTTAAGGCCAGTCAACAGATTATCTGAGAAAGCTAAATAACAAATAGCAGGACAACAAAATGAGAAATGAGGGCACATACTTTTGGGAAAATACATTTTAAGACAGCAATTCATGCTCCAAATTAACAAATATACAAAATAAGACTTCGTGTCAGAGTCTAGTCTTAGTGGGACAAGCAGGAAAATTTAAAAGTTCAACATAACATCATCTTGTAAAGGGCTTTCTACAAAGAAACAGTAACTTCAGTATGAAGTAGTCTTGTTAACCCAATAGGCACCATTTTCAGGTCGTGATGTAATTTATGGAATGTCTTTACACATCTTAGTTTGTTTTTGTTTTTTGTTTTGTGGTTTTTTTGTCAAAGATCTCTTTGAATGAAGGGGGGCCACAGGCATTATCTCAGCTCTGAACCCTGAGTAATGGAGGCTGATTGATACTGAACATCGCAAAATTCCCATATGAACACAAGATAGAGACCACTAACATGTCCCACTATTATTTTATTCCCATTTAAGTGCATGCTTGTCTATATTCTGCAGCCTCTAAAACTGATAACATGGATTAAGGCATATTTAAATGTCATTTGGGTAGCCTTTTTCTTAATAATTTTCCCATAATTGTGTTTTTTAACACATATTTCCTTATTTAAAATTTTTTATTTCCATAGGTTATTGGGGAACAGATGGTATTTGGTTACATAAGCTCTTTAGTGGTGATCTGTGAGATTTTGGCGCACCTGTCATCTATAATGTGCATAAGTATTATATGTATACTTGCACATAAATATTATTATAAATACTCATATAATACAATAATATAAATATTACATATAACATAATGTGTATATGTACATGTGTATACTTATATATAAATACTATATGTAAATAAATAAAATATACGTACATAAATAAATATAATATATAGAAATATTATATGTATACTTATATATATTATGTATAAATATAATACAGACATATAAATAAATATATTTCTATATTTATATTATATTATATTATATATAAAGATTTTATATTATATTATATTATATATAAAGATATTATATTATATTATATATAGAAATACTTATATAAGAAATATAATATTAATATAGAAATATTATATTTATATTATATTCATATGTGTATATTTTATTTATATAAATATATAAATATTATATAAAATAAATATATAAATATATAAATATTATATAAAATAAATATTATATAAATATATAAATAATATAATATTAACATAATATATAAATATAATATTTATATTATATACTTACAATGTAAATATATATTACAATGTGTATATGAATTATATATGTATACTTATATATAAATATTATGTATAAATAAATATAATATACATATATAATTAAATTTATATGTGTATATTTTATTTATATAAAAGAATACATATGTAATATGTAAATATTATATTAGATAATATTTAGCATATTATGTAATGATATGTGCTGTTATATTAAGTAATTATGTATTTATGTGTGTGTGTGTGTATATGTATGTGTGTGTGTGTGGTGTGAACATATATAAGGTCCAGTAAGGTTCACAGTCTTACACAGAGAACATGGGCATAATGGAAATAGCTATTTCATATTTTGAACTGATGCCACTAAAAGCATTCTCACTGAGACCTGACAGTGTGATAGCTGTTTCTGTGCATTGTTGCAGATTTCCATATGTTTCAAACACAGCCTCCAAATGCTATGTTTAACATGTATGTAGTCATCAACCAAGAGATACTCAAACAAAAATACTTTTCAAAATTGGTAGCCTAATTCCAGATGTCTAGTTTTCACCCTTCCTTGTATTTTACAACCTCCCTCTCTATTTTTCTGTTACTTGAAGAATGCTGCTGTAAAAAACATTCTGGGCTTATTTTCCTCAGAATCACTTAATAGTCTAATAATAACTATAGACATTGTGAATTACTTTGGTTGATAGAATCTCTTATCTCCTCCCCATGGTGGTAGAAAATGAACAAAATTATTTTAACATTTGCAACTAGTTATTTTAATCAGACATATTGATACATTCCAGAGTAAGGTATAAATTGGGTAATGGATTTTTCTCGGATTAATTCTCTCACATTTTTAGTAATATGAAATTTTCTTTCAATCACCAAGCTATTATTTTGTGTAAAAATCACTTGATAAAAGAAAAATATTCTGACTTCATTAACTTTGAGTGCTGGATATTTGGCTAAATTATCCTGCCTATAACTGAGTTTGACAGCCTGATGCAAAATGCAAAACCAACAATTTTCTTTGAAAGATCGATCCTTCATTGAGGTTTATTACAGTGAGGAAATATTGCTTCTTAGATACTTTTCTATCTTCTTTCCATCAGTAACACCATTCTCGGTTTCTGGTAATAGCCTGCAATGGATTATTAGATAAATGCCTTTTTAATATAGAGAATCCAGGTGTGGTGGTCAAATACTATGATTGAGTAGCTTTCATCTCTCAGCTTCATTAAGCAGGGACTGGGTATAATGTTCTTTTCTCACTTATTCTGCTTGGGCTGCCAACATTTTCCTGTGGCTGTGAATGATGACAGCTCATCCATTATTTTATGAAAATACAGAAATATTTCCATCTCTATGTTACGTATTTCTCTATTCCCAAAGACTGGCAATTGAGAAAGCCGCCTCCGTGTTACCGGCACCAACTTACCTCCGTTTTCTTCCCTAGCAGACATTTCCAAAATTGGCATAAAAATTCAGAATTGCTAATCATAGGTTTCCATTGATTCAGATTATGTTTTGTCCCTCTTTAAGAGTTTACTCTTGGAGGCATGGACAAAAATCAGGACATCGATGATAATCTGTAAAACATTCAATGACGGCAGTAATACCTAACCGATTTCCTTTTCAAAGCCGCATAACTATAATTCTCACTCTCTGAAGAGATTCCAATGTGCTGGACAGCAGTCTCCTCATAAGAACTGAGAAATTACTCAGGTCTTGAATCACAGTTGATTGACGCATCATTAAACACTCATTATTATGATGGGTGAAAGCAGCCTCTTTTTTAAGCTTCAGATTTATATGTTCATACACAGGAAAGGAAACCACAAGATTCTTATGAGCTTGGAATTTTTTTTAGCAGCTGAGCAACGTAAGAAGGGATAGGCAAGTGTACCCAAGCTCCAGGGAATATATCTAGTGCAAATTTTATCTACCTTAAAGTGGAATTCACATCCCCAATGTCATTCAACAGGTAAATGCACAAACTGCAGCGCATCCAGCAATGGAATAAAACACCCAAAAGAAATGAGCTACAAAGCCCTGAGAGACACAAAGGAAACTAAAATGCATATTACTAAGTGGAAGAAGCCAGTCTGAAAAGGCTGCATATTGTATAGGAACATTCTGGAGAACTATGAAGATAGTAAAAAGATCAATGGTTCCCAGGAATTGGGGAGAAGAAGGGATGAATAGGTGGAGAACAAGATTTTTAGGGTGGTGAAACTATTCTTTGTGATGCTATAATGAAGGGTACATGCAATTTTACATCTATCCAAACCCACAGAATGTACAACACCAATAATGAATCCTACTATAAACTACTATGGACTTTGGATGATAATGACGTTCCCATGTAGGTCCATCAGTCGCAAAAAATGTACCACTCTGGTGGGGGATGTTGACAGTGAGGGAGGTTGTACATATGTAGGGTTAAGAGATGTATAGCTGGCCAGACATTGTGGCTCATGCCTGTAATCCCAGAACTTTGAGAGGTTGAGACGGGCCGATGGCTTGAGACCAGGAGTTCCAGACCAGCCATGGGCAACAAGGCAAAACCCCATCTCTACGAAAATATACCAAAAAAAAAAAAAAAATTAGCCAAGCATGGTGGCATATACCTGTAGTCCCAACTACTTGGGAAGCTGAGGCAGGAGAATCACCTGAGCCTGGGAGGTAGAGACTGCTGTGAACCATGATCGTGCCACTGCACTCCAGCCTAGGTGACAGTGAGATCCTGTCTCAAAACAAAAACAAAATAAAAGAGATATGTGAAATCTCTGTATTTTCCACTCAATTTTGCTGTAAAGCTAAAACTGCTTTTAAAGTTTCAAAATAATAATAATCACATGAAAACCAAAAAAAAGTCTATCAATTTTGAATGAAATTGGTTGTCCTGAGAATTATGAGTTTGCTAGGATTTTGAAATAGGTTGCTGCCTTGGGAGAGAGGTTAGATAAAATGGTTTTGTCCATTTACTGCTTGAAAATTATAGGGTGATATGTAAACTTTACTTTTCTTGGGGTATCTAGGACACAATTTAAAGAATTCTAGGAAGTAATTTAAAAGTAAATCTTTTTTTTTTTTTTTTTGGCTGGGCGTGGTGGCTCACACCTGTAATCCCAACACTTTGGGAGGCTGAGGCGGGCAGATCATGAGGTCAGGAGTTTGAGACCAGCCTGGCCAACATGGTGAAACCCCGTCGCTACTAAAAATACAAAAATAAGCTGGGCGTGGTGGTGTGTGCCTGTAGTCCCAGCTACTTGGGAGGCTGAGGCAGGAGAATCGCTTGAACCCAGGAGGCGGAGGTTGCAGTGAGCAGAGATCGTGCCACTGCACTCCAACCTGGTGACAGAGTAAGACTCCGTCTCAAAATAAATAAATAAATAAATAAATAAATAAATAAATAAATAAATAAATATAAAAAATAAAAAAGTAAGTCTTTTTAAAGATGGAGGGAAAAATGCATGGGCTTTGAAATGAAGAAAATAAAATTATTAGTGAATCACCTAAAGATTATTGTTGCCTGGAGATCATTTTTAACCCATTCTTAATGACAGCATTCTGTTTTTTCAGTAGTTCACATTAAATGCTGGAAACCATTCTACTGTGGCTTCACAGTATAATCAATAATGCAAACACAATAGCACGGCAATATGATGAATTACGGAAATTAATTGATATTCTGTCACACGTTTTAGTCTTGAAGCTGAAAATGATCCCTGTCCATCTTCCTGAAACAGGTTTGAGACTTACATGGAATGATGAACATTCTAAATACATAAACTTTGATGTTCTGAAGAGTATCTGCAGCTGGACCATCTCATAGATGTAAGAGAATCTCTTTGTGACATACTTTGTTCCACTCTGATTGACCATTTCAATCTCTGTCCTATAAAAAAAAGATTAAAATCATACTTTGCTCAATAGCTAGAAATCTCATCTAGAAAACCTCTAATGTTATAAGTATATATATTATCTATGTGCTTAAATATTTTTTGATTATGAAGAATTAACATTTCCAAGAGCTGATATATTTAAAAGGGGAGAGTGGAAAAGAAAGTAGAAACAGGAAGCATGGGGCACTAGAGTGAGTGCAGATTGTCTCTATTCCTTTGCAATAGTTTTCCATTGCAAATATGGAAATATATCATTTTAGAAAATGATTAATATATAGACATCGAAGACATCTTTTAACATGGTCTGTTCATAAGAACTGATAATAAAAATCTGGATAGCTAAGTGAGTGTTTATCTTTGCTCACTGCTTTCCTTCCTACTAGGATGTCATAATTCTTCAACGTGTGTCAACATGTGTGGGAGATAATAGTGCAAGATGCTGTATGTGAGAGAATTTGAAAACATTAAAACAAATAATGCATTATAAAATGTGTAACTTTTACACTCATTTATAATATTCTGAAAAAGAGAATCCTTCATACATATCTTCAACTTTATTTTCCCTAGCCAAGGTTCAAAAGTATACACTATAAATTGTGTGCTTTTAAAATGCTGTGAGAAAGTATGACTTCAGTCGGCCTGGTTTTAGAATATCAGTGTTTTAGCCACGCTGGTAGATAGAATACTCCTCCGATTTGCAATGCTTCCATCCAAAAATACAAACAGGCTCCACAAATACAGGATCTAAAAATAAACAGGGGTGTTTTCAAATAAATCCCTGTATGTGTTCACGGTGACATACATTACTAGACCATTGAGGAGACCTCCTTTGTGAACCACGTTAGAGATCAGATTTCCATAACGTACAAGCCAAAAGTTCTTTGTCTTACAACAAAAAAAAAATATGGATATGAAACAAAAACAGTATGCTCATTTTTAGGCAAAAAACAAGTCTAACTCACCCTTCCCCAAACAAGCCAAACCATATAAAAGCTCTTGACCCACAGCCGCAGATGAGATTGTGGAAGAAGTTTGTTTTGGTTAAAATGTAAAATTTAGTTTTTAGTAGCCCCTATCTCTTCCCCACGAAATTTGCCAAAGCTTTCAAGAGTTTTAAAAATATTTTCCAGAAGGCTTATGTGTACAAACCAAGCCAGGCAGCTCACTCTGGTTATACAATTCTTGGCTTAAGCTGTAAATTGGGCACTGAATTGGAGGCAGATGTTCAGAAAAGATTTGGGTGATAATAATTAATGACTGCATGATGATAAAACGTTCCTGCCTAAATTATAACATTCATCATACTCTCCCACCACCTTATTTTGCTATTAGAAAATAGTTTGAAATAATGCAACATTGGCTGTGTTTGGATTTTTCTATAATTAAAGTAGACTCAAGATGGGGTACTGTGGATCAAGTTCTGGGCAACTGGCCTGTCTCCCATCCCTTTAGTCTGTCTGAATCTTTCAAGGGAATGAAGCTGTTTTATTAACATCACTCATTACAACAAATGAGTTATTTACTGGGTTGTTAGAACAAGGGGGAAATATTTTTTAAGTTTTAAGTTTAGAGATACATGTGCAGGTTTTTATATAGGTAAACGCGTGTCATGGGGGGTTTGTTGTACAGATTATTTTATCACCCAGTTATTAAGCCTAGTATCCATTAATTATTTTTCTTGATCCTCTCACTCCTCCCACCCTCCACTCTCCATTAGGTCCCAGTGTGTGTTGTTCCCCTCAACATAGGTGTTGTCCATGTGTTATCATTATTTAGCTCCCACTTACAAGTGAGAACATATGGTATTATTTTGTTTTCTGTTACTACATTAATTTGCAAAAGACAATGGCCTCCAGCTCCATCCATGTTCCTGCAAAACACATGATCTCATTCTTTTTTATGGCTGCATAGTATTACATGGTGTATATGTACCACATTTTCTTTATCCACTCTATCATTGATGGGTAGGTTGATTCCATGTCTTGTTATTGTGAATACTGCTGCAATGAACATACACACGTGCATGTGTTTTTGTAATAGAATAACTTATATTCACAAGGGGGAAATACAGAAATAATCAATTTTCTTCTTCTAAACTAGAATGCAAAAAACTTATAATCACTTCTTTTCTCCGTAAGGAGGCTGGATTCAAATGTGCTGTGAATAGCTTTTCCTGATCTTATAGTTTTCAGGATTGATTTTGACCCTAAGGCAACATCTCAACGAAGGACATATTTATCATTACTGCACGTCTGCTGACCTTTAGTCCATTTCATTAAGGTTTACTAATGTTTTTCCACCCACAGCTCTTATGCATCAGACCAAGAAAAATTTATTCCTGGTGTCTCTTTTTAATGCCATTACCTCTTAAATGGTGGTGGTAGAAGCTCAGGTTCAATATGTTGATGCTATTTGCTAATGCAAACGATTAAAACGTGTCAATGATCAGACCATTTTTACAAGCCCCCAAATCACTCATATGGATTTTATATCTGAAACAAAAAGTCTTTCCACAGGAATTTTCAACATTAGAATGGCCAGTCTTCTTTTCATCCATTTCTGTATATGCATGTGTGTGAAGGAACACACAGCCACACTCATTTACAATATTCTGCAAAGGAGAATCCTTCATAGGTATCTTCAGCTTTATTCGCCCTAACCAAGGTTCAGCTATCACCAGCAAAAAAAAAAAAAAAAAAAAAAAAAAAAAAAAATCACAGCTATCATTGTATCATTGCCTTTTGCAGAGGGGAGATGTCACCTTTGCCTAAGCACTCTCAGGCATAGCTTTTAAACTGCATTTGTAATGAAAAATATTATACAAGGGTATAAAGAGTGGTGTGGGTGTGGACAGGTTGCCTAATACAGCTGAAACTTCCCTTTTGTGACACAAAATGCAGGAAAATGATGGCACAATATTAAGATAGCTATTGAGGAATAATATCTGTGACCTCATGTGTTGTATCTGGTAAGGGTTCCAGGTGTAAATGTGGCAAACACCTATTTTAGGATATAAAAGTTTTCACAGATGAATAAATTTATGACATATTCATTGTTTAAAAAAATTAGTAGAACATATGTAGAAATAGAGAAAAATGAAGAAGAACTTAGGATGAACAATGAAGAAGACATATTCAATGAGTCAAAATTGATGCATATGAAATACTTCTGGAAATAAAAGATATAATGAAATGAAAAAATAATCAAACTTTTACAAAACTATGTGCATAGCTTATATATAATTAATATATATAAAAATGTAGCACAAAATAAAATTTAGATCAATCTAAATCATGAATGTATATAAGGTTAAAAATGAAATGTTGAAATTTATAAAATTCATATATATGAAACACATAAAATTTCTATTATATAATATATAAATGTAGTACACAATAAAACAGATCAATCTAAATTATGACTATATGTAAGAAATGAAAACTATAATGTTAAAATGAATACAACTTATATGTATACAATTTTTTAATGTCATTTATATTATATTCAGTTTACATATACAAGTATACCAGCACAAAAGAAAACAGGTTAATCTAAATTATTACTGTGCATAAAAATGAGAACTAAAATGTTAAAAGGCAATGATTTTAGCTTTATATTAAAGATAATACAAAATGCGTGGCTTCATGGTTTTAGGGATATTCTCTAAGTTTTTTGTTCTTTTTCTTTTTTTTTGTTTTGTTTTGTTTTTTTTAAGAGAGTCTTGCTCTGTTGCTCAGGCTAGAGTGCAGTGGGATGATCACAGCTCACTGCAGCCTTGACCTTCCCAGGGCTCAAGCAATCCTACCACCTCAGCCTCCTGAGTAGCTGGGACTATAGGCCTGAGCCACCACACCTAGCTAATCTTTTCTTTTCTTTTCTTTTCTTTTCTTTTTTTTTTTTGAGATGGAGTCTCACTCTGTCGCCCAGGCTGGAGCGCAGTGGCAAGATCTCGGCTTACTGCAACCTCCGCCTCCTGGGTTCACGCCATTCTCCTGCCTCAGCCTCCCGAGTAGCTGGGACTACAGGCGCCCGCCACCAGGCCCGGCTAATTTTTTTATATTTTTAGTAGAGACGGGGTTTCACTGTGTTAGCCAGGATGGTCTCGATCTCCTGACCTTGTGATCCACCCACCTCGGCCTCCCAAAGTGCTGGGATTACAAGTGTGAACCACCACGCCTGGCCTCTTTTCTTTTCTTTTCTTTTCCTCTTTTTGTATTCTTTGCAGAGATGGGGCCTCACTTTGTTTCCCAGGCTGGTCTTGAATTCCTGAGCTCAAGTGATCCTTCTGCGCCTTCCTCCCAAAGTACTGGGATTACAGGCATGGGCCACCGTGCCCAGCCTCCTCTAAGTTTAAAAGTTTGTTGAGCATTTGATTGTACATTAATATAGTTAAGCATATGAGCAAATGATATCCATTTAGTATATAAGCCTAACCCCATAGAAGTCAAGGCATGAGGTAACAATGTTCAAAATTAATTAAGTACAATAGCACTTAGTATTATAAATGTCATTTCTTTACCCCTTAATATTTATGAGACACTGGAAAAGCTCTTTTCTTAAATTATTTTATTCCATTCTCATTGCAGCCCTATACAGTAGATAACCTCATACAGATTTTCACAGATGTTGCAGCTGAGTTCAAAGAGATGTTACTCATGTTCAACCCACAGCAGATCGATATCATCAATTACTCTGTATATTAGTAAATCATAAAAATAAATTAAAATGCTATTTTTATACATACTTGCTGTTTTTTAGTAAACCAGGAATGTGATCATTCTTTATATTTTACGTATATGTATTGTGAAAGCACTATCTAATATAACATACAAGTAATATAGTTGACTTACTCTATATTTATGAATAGCTATAATTTAATCAAGAATACCCAATTTGTATCTATTTTATTCTACATGAACTACCTAATGTGATATCTCACCAATAATTAAAATTGTTGGCAAGAGATAGTAAAAATAAACCATGATGTAGGTAATGTCATTGTCTGTTAGAACATCCCACATAACCTACTTGAGGCTATTTAAGGACCTTAAGTGGATTCACTAAAATACACAGGTAAAAATCAATTTTTATTGCTTGTCATAAGGAACAAGACTATTTTGTCTGAAATTAATTTGGTAAAAAGAAATTACTGCATCATGACTATCGAAGTATAAGATCCTGAGAATAAAATGAATATGGAATACATGGAACTTTTTGAAGTAAAAGAAAATGTTTCTAAAACACCAAAAAAGTGTTGAAAAACAAGCAGCTATAAAATGAGCCAACAGCTATGAAGAGCATAGAAGGACTTTTAAAAACTATTTCTGACATACTGTTTTTTATTGTGACTTTGTTTCATTAATAAATACTGTGGTGTTCCTATTTCTAATTTATTACATTAAAATAAGCTGTGATTAATTGTGGTGTTGAGGTCAAGTCCTGACACATTTTAATTTGAGGGACAACCAGATTATTGTCAGAGAATCTCTGTGATTGGTGACAAAATCATCCTACTGGGAAATAATCTTTTTTTCTCATTTAAGTAATTTTTCCCATGGAGATGATGGAAGGTAGGCAACACTGCAAATTTAGTATTTTAAAAAATTCTTTAATGTTTTTAACATTAGATTAGGCCCTTTTTATCCAATCCTATTTCTACATGGCTGTCCATACTTTGTTGAATCAAGGCATAAAAATGGACAATTCCCCTGTATCTTTGGGTCTCCCCTCTGAAGGCTCCCATGTATACACATTAAATGCATTTGTATGCCTTTTATCCTATTAATCAATCTGCCTCATGTCCATAATTTTCAGCAAACTTTTAGGGATCCAAGGGCCTTGGCCCCCACACATGGCTTTTGGTATCCATAGGGGTCCTGGAACAAGTCCCCTCCCCGACCCGCTGATACTGAGGATGATTGTAGCAGAACACTTAAGATTAGAAGGGATTTAGTTGATAGTTCTTTAAAATTAGTTTTTATCCCTTGATGTTATCAAAATTTAAAGAATGAATAAGATGACTTGTTTCCCCATCTAAGACCAATTTTTCCTCGAGAGCAGCTGTGTTTATCTGCTGTGTCTCTTCTTTCAGAGGTCCCCAGTGGATCTGTGGCCTGTTAGGAACCGGGCCATACAGCAGGAGGTGAGTGGTGGGCAAGCAAGTGAAGCTTCATCTGTATTTACAGCCACTCCTCATCACTGGCATTATCACCTGAGCTCCGCCTCCTGTCAGATCAGGAACGGCATTAGATTCTCATAGGAGCGCAAACCCGGTTGTGAACTGTTCAAGTGAGGGTCTAGGTTGTGTGCTCCTTATGAGAATCTAGTGCCTGATGTTTCTAGTGTCACTGTTTCTCACAACCCCTAAATGGGACTGTCTAGTTGCAGGGAAACAAGCTCAGGGCTCTCACTGATTTTACATTATGATGAGTTGTATAATTATTTCATTATATATTGCAAAGTAATTATGATAGAGGTAAAGGGCACAATTAATGTAATGTGCTTGAATCATCCGGAAACCATCCTCTAACCCCTGGTCCATGGAAAAACCGTCTTCCATGAAACTGGTCCCTGGTGCCAAAAAGGTTGGGGACAACTGTCTTATAGTATCCAGAGCTTCTAGAACAATGCCTGAGACAGAATAAGCACTCACAGTTCTTAGTGAATGACAAATAAATGAAGATCCCTGCAGGGTTAGGAGAAAACTTCAGCCTGTGGACGTTATTGCTCACATGAACTGTGATGTTCATGAGTAAGAGTGGAGCTTCTTTGGCTGGAGGAAAGAGCTTTGGTTTAGTAAGTAAAGAAAGAGTGCATTTTTGGAAGGACTTCTGACCATCTCAGGATTAGTAGGAGACTACAGAACTGGGCTTAGGAATAGGTACTCAGGAGTCAGAAAGCAGAAACTACAGTGAAAGCCTCAATGTGGAAGAGTTTAGTTAAGCAAGATGCAGCTGATAGAATTCTTTGGAGAGGCTGGATGTGGTGGCTCACGCCTGTAGTCCCCACACTTTGGGAAGCTCAGGCAGAAGGATTGCTCGGGCCCAAAAGTTCAAGACCAGCCTGGGTAAGAGTAAGATCTCATCTCTAAAAAGGAAATAATAATAATAATAATAATAATAAACAGGCTCAGAGGGTCAACACTTTCCAAGCCTTCCGGTCCTCTCATCAAGATTTAAATTTGTGGAAGGGGGTATCTCCCCAAGCTGTCGTATGCCATGTGCTCACCCTAGGCTGGGGGACAAAAAAAGATCTGTGGATTACCATCACCCCAGGCTACATGCAATAGAGAAGCGGTAATACTCATAAAGAAATCAAAAAACACTTAGAAAATTGATATGAATGCAAAAAAGACAGAAAAGAGCAAGAAATACCTGGTGCAAAGACCTTTTAAATTTTTCAGAAGTCTACCCTTTCTGCATCTCACTACGACATCTGGGATATTCATATTAATGTCACTGGTAATCTTCTACGTATTGCATGTTCATGTTACACAAGCGTGTCATGTTTATCCCATTTAAATTTCATCCTATTAGTTTTGGCTCACAGGCAAGGTTCCAACTTGTGATCTAAACATTTTAGTTGCAAGACATTACTCACTCATCATATTCCTTCTTTAATTCTAGAATATATATGATCTTCCTAGTCACTCTTTGAAATGATTTCAATCCTTGAGGTTGCCTATCTATCTATCCATAAATCATACCTATCTATATATCCATTAATCATATGTATCTATTTATCCATCCATCCATCCATCCATCCATCAATTCATCCATCTATCCATTCATCCATTCATCTATTCACTCTATCTATCTATCTATCTATCTATCTATCTATCTATCTATCTATCTATCTACCTATCTATCTATCTCCATCTGTGTCCCTCTTTCTCTCCCTCTCTCATTCTCTCTCTCCATACATACACAGTTGGCTCTTGAACAACACAAGTTTGAACTGCATGGGTCCACTTATACGTGGATTTCCTTCCTCCTTTGCCACCCCTGAAAGCAAGATAAGCCCCTCCTCTTCCTCCTTCTCCTCAGCCTACTCATTGACCATAACAATGATTCACTTCCACTTAATGAATAGTAGATATATTATCCTCCTTATGATTTTCTTAATAACTTTCTTTTCTCTAGCTTACTTTATTCTAAGAACACAGTATATGATACGTATAACATAAAAAATGTGTGTTGATTGAATGTTTATGTTATCAGTAAGGAGTTCATTCAATAGTAGGCTATTAGTACTTAAGTTTTCAAAGAGTAAAATGTATATATGCATTTTCAACTACAGAACTACAGAGGAAGGTGGCACTCCTAACCCTGGAGTTGTTCAGGGATTAACTCTGTGCGTGTGTGTGTGTGTGTGTGTCTATCTTCCTTCAAACTCTTAAATAGTAGTTTCCTTGAAACTTAGTATTTGAGAAAGATAACATGAAATACAGAGCCTTGCACTGCATCCTAATAAACTTGGAATCTGCCTGGAAAATAAGATTTATTCATAATACCACACTTCTGGGGAGTGTTGCTATGATAAGCCCTGATACATTCTAAGTGTACTATCACACGGATCTCAGCTTTCATGCATTCCACAGAGATATCACAGAATTTTCAAAGCTTTGTTCACCCAGACATACCATGCTTATAAATTTCTTTGATTTTCCTCCCTAGTGATGATATAAAGAAATAAAACAAAACCAGCATATAATTATTTTGGATGAGCCCCCAAACAGCTGCATAATTATCAGATTATCAGTTGTTTACTTGGCAATTATTTAAATGCAAGGGAATAAGTAAGTAAGGGGTTAAAGAAGACCTAGACGAATGTTGGTAGCATTTTAGGGACTATAGAAAAGCAAACATAGTATGAAAGAGATGTAAAAGTATGTTTTTGTCATGTTTTAAGCGAGAGATATAAGCAAATTTAAGCAACAGAAAGAACAAACTCAGAATAGAAATGTATGAATGTGGTCGTAGGTAACTCTCAAGTGTTTTGATAAAGATTGTTGCAGAGAAGGATTTGGAATAAATATGGGGGTGCGTCCAATCTGGAAGCTTGGAGAATGCTGACGTTTAGAAAGTGCTGAGAGACAAATGTCTGGCACCATCATGGAATCTTCCTTTAAGGTTGTATACACATGTCTCATAGTCACTATGGTAGAAGAATCAAGGACTGTGAATATTGAAGAGGCAAAGTCAGTGAGATTTTAGGAAAGACTGAATGGGTGGTTTATGAATGAGCACAGTCATCTCTTATGCATCTCTTCCCTGAACACAAACAAACCAACAAGGAGATCCAGCAACGGAACTGGAAACCTCATCATTGAAAGAACTTGTGAGCAACACCACTACTCACTCACAATGGATGCAGAAACTCAATGAAATTTACACAGATGGGAGGGGTGCATTATGGATTGTGTTCCACAAAATAATTATCTACAAAAATATGAATTACTAACCTGACTCCAAGGGGATTTTGAAAACCAAGTGTAATTATTGCCAGGAAGCATAAGAAATTATCAGGGAGTGATCCCTAATACCCCAAAGCCCAGTGCATTGAGAGTCAAGTTCTATTAAAACCTTGAAAGACAGATCATTTCAATGTTTTAAAAAAATTATTCTGGCTGGGGCCGGGCATGGTGGCTCATGCCTGTAACCAGTCCCAGCACTTTGGGAGGCCTAGGCGGGTGGATTACCTGAGGTCAGGAGTTTGAGACCAGCCTGGCCAACATGGTGAAACCCCATCTCTACTAAAAACATACAAAACTTGGCCGGGCATGGTGGCGTGTGCCTGTAATCCCAACTACTCGGGAGGCTGAGGCAGGAGATCACTTGAACTCGGAAGGCAGAGGTTGCAGTGAGCTGAGATCGTGCCATTGCACTCCAGCCCAGGTGACAGAGCAAGACTCCATCTCAAAAAATAAAGAAAGAAAGAAAGAAAGAATTCTGGCCCGGTGCAGTGTGGCTCACGCCTGTAATCCCAGCGCTTTAGGAGGCCAAGGTGGGCGGATCACCTGAGGTGGGGAGTTCGAGACCAGCCTGACCAACATGGATAAACCTCATCTCTACTAAAAATACAAAATTAGCCGGGCGTGGTGGCGCATGCCTGTAATCCCAGCTACTCGGGAAGCTGAGGCAGGAGAATCACTTGAACCCTGGAGGCAGAGGTTGCGGTGAGCCGAGATCGCGCCATTGCACTCCAGCCTGGGCAACAAGATCGAAACTCCGTCTCAAAAAAGAAAAAAACATTATTCTAGAATGCAGGGAAAGGAGAAAAATTCATTGATTTTTATATACTTCCAGGCACAGAGATTTAAGAACCTTTTTCAAAAGAAAGCTATAAAGCAACTCCCCTTACAAATGTGACTAAGTTTAAGTAAAACATTTTGAAAGTATAATATAGCAGCACATTTTTAAATGTATACCTATTATGTGGGGGTTCACACCAGAAATAAAGAATAATTCATTATAAAACAGAAATATATTAATTTCATTTTGCAGATAAAGAATTCATAGAGAAAAAATTATAAACATCATAGAACATGAAAAGACACATCAATTTGTTATTTTCAAATAGAAAACAAATTGGAAAAACATTTTAATATTATATATGCATGTTTATAGAGACAGAAATGAGAATTGTGTTTAGTGGTAAAAACATAGAAATTCTTGCAACATCACAACTTTTTGAAAGATGTTCCCCACCACACCATGAAGAGTATTACGGAAGTTGTACTCAAAGCAATTTGACACAAGAAATATGAGAAAGAGAAAATTGGAAAGCAGATGACAAATAGATAATTACATATATTTTGCATAAATGAAAATGTTATAACTATTGGAAAAAATCTTTCAAACATACTAAAACTACTAAATAAAATTTCTAACTACAAATTAATATCTTATTATGCACAAACATATTTTACCTCTCCTGAAGCAGGAGGATCACTTAAGGCTGGGAGTTTGAGACCAGCCAGGGCAACCTAGGAAAACTCTGTCCCTAAAAATTTAATTAGCTGGGTGTGGTGGTGCAGAACTATAATCCCAGTTACTCGGAAAGCTGAAGTGGGAGGATTGTTTGAGACCAGGAGTTTGAGACCAGCCTGGGCAACACAATGAGATCCTTGTCTCTAAAAAATAAAAAATAAAAAATTATCCAGGCATAGCAGCTCATTCCTGTAATAGCTGCAACTTGGGAGGTTGAAGTGGGAGGATTGTTGGAGCCCAGGAGTTGAGGCTGCAGTGAGGTATGATCATACCACTGCACTCCAGCCTGGGTGACAGAGTGAGACCCTGTCTCTTAAAAAAGAAAAAAATTCTGCCTTTACATGTACCATCTTAAATACAAACAACAACCAAATAGAACTTAATAACAGAAAGATTTAATTGCAATACTAACAGAAAATGAAAATAGCAGTTATTTAATATGCTACTAGGGGTCGGGCATGGTGGTTCATGCCTCTAATTCAGCACTTTGGGAGGCCGAGGTGGGTGGATCACTTGAGGTTAGCAGTTCGAGACCAGCCTGGCCAACATGGTTAAACCCTGTCTCTACTAAAAATATAAAAAATTAGCTGGGCATTGTGGCGCACACCTGTAATCCCAGCTATTTGGGAGGCTGAGGCAGGAGAATCGCTTCAGCCTGGGAGACAGAGGTTGCAGTGAGCTGAGATCCCACCACTGCACTCCAGCATGAGTGACAGAGTAAGATTCTGTCTCAAAAAAATTTATATATATATATATATATGCAACTAGGGAATATATCAAGAGATATTATGCCACCCATGATGTAACCTATTTCAGCTTCATAGTACACAATGGGTTCAACATAAATGAAATGTCCTTGATTTTTCTAACAGGTGAAAGTACACACATTGGAAATTCTTGCCCTTGGTGATAACATGAAGAGCATTAAACCCCACAGTGATTCTTTGTAGCTGAGGGTCAGTGAGACTGAGGACACTGTCTTAGTCCGTTGGGGCTGCCACGACAAAATATCATAAACCAGGCAGCTTAGAAACAACAGACATTTATTTCTCACAGTTCTGGAGGCTGGAAGTGCAAGAATAAGGTGCTAGAACGTTCAGTTCCTGGGGAGGGATATTTGCCTGGTTCATAGTTAGTGCCTGCTCACTGTGTCCTCACATGGTAGAGGAGAGAGCCATTGTGTTTCTTCTTCTTTTTATAAAGACACTAATCCCATTTTGGGGACCCACCCTCATGACTCCATCTAAACGTAATCACCACTTAAAAGTCCCACTTCCCAATACTATCCTATTGGGGGTTAGGATTTCAACATATGAATTTGGAGGGGACATGAATTTTCATTCCATAATGGACATGTCTTCATTTTCACCCCAGTGATCTTCAGTAGCATTCAGTAGCATCTCAGTAGCATCCAAGGATGTAGTGATGTAGGATTTTTCTTCTTGGTTACTTTGCAAGCTGGGGATCTCTGGCCAGTGAAGCTCTGCCCAGGCCTTGCTTGACCACACTAACCTGCTGCAGGACACAGCCACTCAATTGGCCACTCGAGCAGAATCTGGCTTGTGCACTGGCTCAGCCCATGGCTGGGAAGGGCATGCTCCAGCTTGCTTGTATTATAGCTTGTAGTTGCCTTTGGTGGTTCCCGAGCTCCTGTACTATACCCAAGAAGAATGAGGATACACTGGACATTAAAGGGTGAGGAGTGTGGAGAAGAATTTTATTGAGCAACAGAACAGATCTCAGTGGAGAGGGGATGTGGGGGTGGTCCCCCATCCCAGCAGTCAGGTGGTTCTCTCCTCCCCTTGTGGCTGGGTCTGGAGCTTTTTATGGGCTCAGAATAGGGGAGGGGTCGGCTGTAGGTGGTATTGGAAAAGGCAACACTCGATTGGTTAAAAGGCATTATTCAGAAAGAATCAATCAGGAAAGGGTGGGCAAATAGGAACAGAAGTTCTCACTCTGGGTCGCAGGTTTAATCCGGGACCAACAGTCCAGTCTTTCAGCCTTCAGGCTGCTTTTGACTTGAAGGTGGGGTTTCACCGGAGACCTGCCCCTATCTGCCTAGGCATTTGGCTGGCTCCTGTCACTATCAGTAGGGTGAGCAGAGGCCTGGAGTGGAGGGGACAGGGACCCCCAGGACTGAGGTTACAGCACCCTGAAGGCGTAAATTTTCAATTCCACATCTTTCAGTCTCTCCAGGTTCCCAGTATCCCAGCTGCTTCTTTTTTGGGGGGCCAACGCTATCATTTGAGAGCCTTGTTCTATTGCTACATGAACACGCAGATATTTTAAGACACTCAAAGGCACTTTACTGCTCAATTTGGAAAACCACCTTTATTAAAAACATTTCCTCTTTTGTTTGTCTCCTGCTTCTTCTCTTTCACTTACTATTATATAGACATTAGTTTCTGAATACAAAGAAGGCCTCATAGATATGCATCTGTATCTCAAGGAAATACTAATATTTAGGCTGTATCTCAAGGAAATACTAATATTTACTACCATGATTGTGGGGCTACAATATGGGGAGAGAGAAATTGAGTAGAGAAAACAAATAGGATGGCAAAAACTGAGGATGTGGTTGGAGACATGACCAATGGGTCCTATGGCTTGCTTTTAGGGACTATTCCTAGTTCTCATCAGTGGAATTGAGGCAAGAGTGATGTATGGCATATGCCTATTATGTGTACCTAGACTCCTCCAAACCTCGCTCTCTCTATCATCCTATTTGGCAGCTAAATGTTGATGGTCAGGGTGACCTCAATGTGCTTTGAACAGGCAAAATTTTTTCAGTCTTGTCTTTGAAGAAGAAAGTAGACAGGACACCTATCTCTCCCTACCATGGAGACAACCTATAGTGGACTTCAGTCTTCGAAAGAAATGAACTTTTGTTGGGTGAAGCCACTGGGATTTGGGGGTTGTTCCTACAGCAAGAAGCCTCTCTTGACAAACACATTTGGATCCAGATATTCATAGCTGAGGCCTTTTGGCAAATCACTCTCACATGGAAACTCAGTTCATTTATTGTTTATAAAGGAGTTAAAGTTACCTAGCTTCTCACCTATATAGTGGAAAGTATTGGAGGCAATCCATGAAAATGATATGAGAATCATTACTTTAAAAACCTTTACATGGCTAAGAAATAATTAGTTCACTTGTAAATGTAATTTTGGTTTCCTCTGTAAATATAACCTGGCACTTGGACAATCTGTGTCAACCTCAGATTCTATCCATTCCTTGCTTTATTTTAAAATTTTAAACACCTTTTCCCCTTGCAGTTGATATTTTGCAAACTTGGAAAGCAAGAAAACCACAAAAACATTAAAAGAATCTTAAGGTAACCATTACATATGAGAGAATAATCTCAATTAATGAAGTTTAACTCAACTGAGCTTGCTTATTTTGGTTTCATAGATTAGTGCTTAGCCAATTCTCAATTTGATTTTTTTTCTTCTTTTAGCCTTTTTTCTTGTCTCTCTTGGTATGGTTGGTGAAATGGAAATGAAGACTGATAAACTTGACATGATGTTATTGGTTTTTTCTCCCCCTGCACATAAAGTATCACATTCTAGACTGTTTCTAAAGAAAGGATTACATTTGCAAAATAGTGTCAGCGTAGTTGTTGTCAATTTAAATAATCTTTACTTCATGTGGTTTGTATTTTCAACATCACCAGTGCAGTTTCTTCCCTCTTTTCAAACCTGTCAAGTCCAAGCAGAACTTAAGAGACACCCAGAGGATCAGGTCAGTGAGCAACAGAATGGTACTGGTGTGACAAGACATAATACAACTTCCCTTCAAACAAATTACTTTCTTTAGAGATGACGTCCTTTTTTTAGTATTTATGATTTAAAGCAAACCAAAGGAAGCAGATGTCAATCTGTGAGAGAATTACAGGTCTACAGGAAAAAGAAATGACACAAGCATCTAGCAAAGTGAGAATTGAAAAGTAAAGGAGGAATCGGATATGTCAGTTTTCCTACCCTGACACTGGGAGATTAATAATTGACAGACAGTACAGACAATTATAGTATTTGGATTATTTAGACTGACAAAGATATAAATGGACAGTTGAGGGATGATGTATGATCAATTAATGAATAAAAATCTCAAAACATAGGCAATTTTCATTTATCTCATGGCATTTCTTTTATTTCTATCTGCAATAGTAGAAACTGTATCATCCATCGATTTCACTGTGGAATGCAGTCCTAGGCATGATGGCTTTATTTTCTTGGTGCTTCAGAATTATATCAAAACACACACCCAAGATTTTATCTATGTAAAATAGCCAGAATAGGCAAATCCATAGAGACAGAGAGTAGGTTAGCAATTGCTAAGAGCTGGAGAGGGGAAATGAGTGACTGTTTCATGGGTTCCAGGTCTCCTTTTGGAGTGATGAAAATATTCTTGCATTAGATACAGGTGATGGTTGCATGCCTTTGTAAATGTACTAAATCCCACTGAGTTGCAGACTTTAAAGAGTGAATTTTATGTTGTGTGGATTTTACTACAATAACAAAGAATTATGCTGCCGTGTCACATGTTCTGAAGCAACCAGTTGTATAAGGATCAGATTAGAAGCTCATGACTCCAAGATGAAGATGCCCAAGACCTGCACCCATGGAAGCTCTTGGTTTACTGAGAAAGTTCGGGGACAGATCTGAAGTTTGGAAAGACCCATAGTTGCTGCGAGAGAAAGGGATGTTTCCGTGGTTAGTTGGACTTTGGAAGAAAGAGATACTCCTAGTGAAACTGGGATGTGCCTGTCTCTGCATCTCATGGAGAACCACAACACAGAGCAATGCTACAGGATACAATGAGGTTGTCTTAGCCCTTGTGGGATGAGCGAGCCTATGGTGGACATGCCCAGAGTGGGTGTCCCTGGGTTAACTCAGACAGCCAGTCAGTCCATGGATTTGAGGATCTTCAACATTCGAATTCCTAAATTGATGTTTGCTCTGATCTCTAAAGTCAACGCATGGATGTTTGTTGAGACCATGATTAATAAAGTTTTAGGCTGGGTGCAGTGGCATGCTCCTGTAATCCCAGCACATTAGGAGGCTGAAGTGGAAGAATTTCTTGAACCCAGGAGTTCAAGACCAGCCTGGGCAACATAGCAAGACTCCATGTCTGCAAAAAAAATAAAAAATTACCTGGCGCATAGTGGTGCACACCTGTGGTTGCAGCTGCTCAGAAGGCTGAGGTGGGAGGACTGCTTGAGCCTGGGAGTTTAGCCTGGGCAACAGAGCAAAACTCTGTCAAAAAAAAAAAAACCCAAAATGTTAAAAGTTAAGTTAAACATCTTATTTGGTATTTCCTTCGTACCATATTGAATGATCCAACAACAGCCACTCAGATCTTCATTAAATCTTCTGAGATTATATTTCAAAAGCCGGGATTTTGCTCTTCAATGATAATCCCATTTGATTTAACTTTCTCCGTTCTTTTATTGCTACTTCTTGAATCTTGAAAATGAGGTGAGAAAAAGGTTTTCTTCAAGTCTAACACCATATAGTTCAGGGTCTGTTGTCAATGGATTTGTTCTTAGATAAAGCATTAAAAGCTGAATATTCTGAAAAAAATTGTGTGACCTCTTTTAAAGGGAGTTGTGGGTGGAATCTCGTATGTTTCTTGAATCACCAGTCTGGGAAACCATATCAGATGTTCTTCCTTTTCAGTGATTCATCCCAAGTCATGACTTGGCATGGCCGTTTAACCTCCTGTCATCTCCTACTTGGTTAGAAGAAGTTTCTCATGCTTCAGAACCAGAGATAGACTGGAGACCTGTGCTTAGCTTCCTGATTTTAGACCCTAAGGAACTGTTTGCCCTTCTGATATTAAACCAGCAAAATCACAAGAAGAAAGAAGAAAGAATGTAGTGATTTTCTTTCAAAGATAAGGAGTATGACATGGACATTCCCCTTGACTTCAATTTTCCAATATAACTGTAAGTCTCCGTATTAGCTCCCTGGGGCTGCTGAAACAAAGTACTACAAATTACAAACTAGGTGGCGTGGTCAATTGAAATTTCTTCCCTCACTGTTCTGGAGAAATCTGAGGTCAAGGTGTGTACAGGGTTGATTCTTTCTCAAGGCTATTAGAGACACATCTATTCCAGGCCACTCCCTTAGATTTTGGTAGTTGGCTGCAAGTCTTTTGTGTCTGTTGACTTGTAAATGCATCATTCTGATCTTTGCCTTCATCTTCACATGATATTCTTGTGTGCATGTCTGTGACTAAATTTCTCTCTTCTATAAGAATGCCAGTCATATTGGGATATAGTGACCCACTCTACTCCTATATGACTTCATCTTAACTAATTTCATCTACAATCACCCTATTTCCAAATGTGGTCACATTCTCAAGGACTAGGCTTAGGACTTCAACTTATAAACTTTCAGAGGGACACCATTTAACCCAGGAAAATCTCCAAGTAGAAGTGTTCTCAGGTCCCATTTTACAAAACTATCCCATGAAACAAAAGTACCAAGAGATAAAACATGAATGAAAAGATGAAGGCACATAGTAACCTATTGTGTAGCTGTCAGGACATAAGCCACAACCCAATGATCATACAGTTGTAAAGTCTATAATGCAAATAAAATAGCAAGCTACAAAATCATGATTTGGGAAGGCCATTTTACTGCCTCTAGGGGAGGGAATTTTATAAAAGGCTTACCTGAGGTCATACATGTAAGTGAATCTTGCAGAATGAGTATGAGTTATCAGAGAATAAAAATGGAGGAAGCGCTAACTACAAAGATGGAAGTTTCAGAGTCTGGTAAATAGATAAAAAGCAGCGAAATTTATGTGCAAGAAAACAAAATACAGATGGGAGAATGGTGTAAAATCTGCCTCTTTCAATGAAGGGATGCTCAATACAGCAAGACTAACGCAAGCACATGGGCCATTTTTACTTTCGTGGTGCGTACAACACTTGGACTTGTCTGTGCATTTGGCCACTTAAGTGGAAATTGTGCTTTTTCTGCTTCTTGTTGGTTTTTGAGATTGGGGCTTCTCTCTCACAGAGAATGCTTGCAGGGTTCAGTGTTCCACTTCCCACTGGGCTCTGGCCGTTTCTGAAGAAGAGAGATACAGACAGGCAGTGTGTGGCACATGACAATCTCTGCATGCTCTGCTGTTGCTTCTTCCTCAAATGCAATTTGAAGAGTGACTTTGATGGACAGCCCTTTGGTTGAGGGGCTCTGAGTGCACAGAGGCCACTCATTTTACATGCATTGCATTTGGTGGAGAGGCCTGAGCCATTTTCACAGACAAGTTGACATTTAATTTTGGATGTGCTGCTGCAATCTGGAACATCCTTTGCATAATGTTGTTGATTGGGGAAAGTCCTGGCCTGAGAGGCCAGTGCTATTTTAGGGTTCAGTTTGCAGCCTCTGTTTTATTGAGATTTCTCTGAAGACAAAATAAATGTGGCTGGGAGCCAAGTTCCAATAGCAATTTTAGGGTGATTATGAGAAGTCTCTGTTGCTTGTCAATTCAGCTATGGTGTCATCCCATGTTGGTAAATGTGTTTGGATTATTGTAGTACATGTATTTTTGAGTATAAAATAAGAAAATAAACATTCAAGGTTATTGCTTAAAAGAATTGAACAGAGGTTATTGGCTATTGGTTAAAAGAATTGAATGGCTTTTACCTGTAACATTGAATGTTTAGATGTCAATTGTAGCTCCCATAATTCCCACATGTCATGGGCGGGACCCGGTGGGAGGTAATTGAATCATGGGTGAGGGCGGGGCAGGGGGTGTCTTTTCTGTGCTGTTCTCATGATAGTAAGTCTCACAGGATCTGATGGTTTTATAAAGGAGAGTTCACCTGCACAAGCTCTCTCTTCCCTGCCACCAGGTAAGACATCCCTCGGTCTTCTGCCATGATTGTGAGGCCTCCCCAGCCATGCGGAACTGTGTGAATTAAATCATTTTCATTTATAAATTACCCATTCTTGGGTATGTCTTTATTGGCAGCATGACAACAGACTAATACAATGTCTAATTAAATATCATTTTTACTTTTATTTTTGGAGTTTAGAGAAAAGTCTAAAACCATAACTTGGAAGAATGATGACCTGATTAAGCTCAAGGATGTGTAATTGTTTCCTAGGATGGAGTTGTGTATAAATATTTACTGATCAATCAGAAGTCCCTGCTGACTTTGTAGTAACTTAGATTGAAATCCTGAGTCCTTGGCAGTAAGGCAACAGTCAGGGAGGAGATAGCTCTAAAATATAATGTGGTTTTAAAAGAGGCAGAGGTGCCTGTGAAAACCCATGATCAAATGCTCATTCCAGAGGAGAATGATCAAGGATTAAGTCATCCACTTCAGGTTATTCTTTGTGACTTAAGGTAACTTATGCATTAGTGGATACATCTTTACAAAAAGGCTAATAAAATGGACAGTATCTTGGAACCAACCCAAATGTCCATCAATGATAGACTGGATTAAGAAAATGTGGCACATATACACCATGGAATACTATGCAGCCATAAAAATGGATGAGTTAATGTCCTTTGCAGGGACATGGATGAAGCTGGAAACCATCATTCTCAGCAAACTATCACAAGGACAGGAAACCAAACACCACATGTTCTCACTCATAGGTGGGAATTGAATGATGAGATCACTTGGACACAGGGCGGAGAACATCACACACCGTGGCCTGTCAGGGGTTGGGGGGCTGGGGGAGGGATAGCATTAGGAGAAATACCTAATGTAAATGACAAGTTGATGGGTGCAGCAAACCAACATGGCACATGTATATCTATGTAACAAACTTGCACGTTGTGCACATGTACCCTAGAACTTAAAGTATAATAGAAAAAAAAAAAGAAAAGAAAATGAGCTTAGAATTTATTGTAATATCAGGAAACAGGGAAGTGTTCCAAGATAAAAGGATGGGGTGTGCTGCAAGAATGCAGGATCCAAAATAAATGAGCTCCCGGCACCGAATAAAGCTGTGGTGATTTGAACAATAAAATGAATAATGTAGCATGGATCTTCTTCAGGGAATGAAATAGACATCCATAAACCAATATGAACATTAACAGATAATGAAATAAAGAAATAATGGGAAGAACACATCTTCTTAGAGAAGTATTCCAAATATCTCAGGTGGATAGTCCTCCAATCAAGTAGGTGAAGTTTAAACACTCATGAGTTGATTGTGGCCTGAGATTAGAGACTTGGAGAAAAATAATCACTATTAGTGTATTTTATAATGAGAATTCAGATATAACGCCAAAGACATGATCTATGGATGAAGAAAATTTTACATGTTTTTAAATCAAAATTTGTACAAACACACACACACACAGGCAGATATTTTTCTGCAGTACACACTGATAGGGGAGTAAAAGACAACCACAGACTTGGAGAAAATGCTTCCAAGTCACAAATTTGTTAAAAGAATTCTTTTAACTCGTTAAATGACTTTTATAAGCAATATGCAAGTAAACTTACAACTAATCAAAACAAAACAATGCAGTTAAAAATGAACCAAATATCGGGAAAGGCATCTCACCAAAAATTATATAAAAATTGTTAAATATGAAATTTATATTAGGGACATGTGCATTTAAATAAAAATTAGATACCATTACTCACCTACTAGAATGGTTAAAGCACACAATTCTCATAAGGATAAATAACAATATGAATGTGGAAAACCAAGAACTATCATGCATTGATGGTGGGAATTGAAAATGCTACATGCACAAAATGGGATTTTTTTTGTCATTTTTTTTAATAGAGATAAAAGTACAGTTAAAATGTGATCTGGTGTCTATGTTCCAAAATTCTTACAACACTGATTCAGAAATTAATGTTTACAATGATACCTTCAGAGGAAGTTCTAATCAGTTTCATTAATTTGATTCATTCTCCACTCCCTGAAATTTGCTTACAGAATAAATGTTGTATGAAAAATCTCTCTAATAATTAAAATTTCTCAAATACAAAAAAAAAGTATAGTATCCATGATGATCAGGAGAGAAGTGATACAACAAATGAGAAACTCACGTTGGACAGCCCATGGCAAAAGGATATCCTCTAATGCATTTTAGTGACCTGTTCCAAAATATTTGATTTTTCATCTCAAAAAGAACAGATATTCTGTTGAAACAGGTTGGATAGATCTGCTGTAATATTATATACTTTTTTGTAAATGTATAAAATTTTGGAATGTCTTCCAATTCACATACCACTTAGTTGTATAAATATTTATCATTCATATGCAGATACAGACAGTCATCAGTTTATGATAGTTTAGCATACATTTTTAGACTTTATGATGATGGAAATGCAATATGCATTTAGTAGAAACCATAGTTTGAATACCAACACAGTGTTTTTTCACTTACAGTGTAATATGCAATAAATTACATGAGATATGCAATACTTTACTGTAAAATAGGCTTTGTGTTAGGTGATTTTCCCAAACTATAGGGTAATCTGAGTCTTCTCAGCACATTTAAAGTAGGCCAGATACAGTAGGTTAGCTGTATTCAATGCATTTTTAACTTACGACATTTTTGACTTACAATATTTTCAACTTATGATGAGTTTGTTGGGATGTAACTCCATTGTAAGTGAAGAAGCATCTCTGTTACATATCTTAAATATGCCAGACGTTGCACTAGGCACTGCAGACATAGACACATACTTTTAAAAATGCCTGGCCTCAGGCATTTACTGGTCCTATCTGGTTATTTCATTCTTCTCTCCCTCTCTTTCTTTTTTTTTTTTTTCTTTTTTTTTTTTTGAGACAGGGTCTCGCTCTGTCATGCAGGCTGGAGTGCAGTGACGTGATCACAGTTCACTGCAACCTGTGCCTCCCGGGCTCAAGCAATTTTCCTACCTCAGCCTCCCAAGCAGCTGGGACTACAGGTGTGCACCACCATGGCTGGCTAATATTTTTGTTTTTATTTTTTGTACAGACGGGGTTTCACCATGTTGCCCAGGCTAGTCTCGAACTCCTGGGCTCAAGTGACCCTCCCACCTTGGCTTCCCAAAGTGTTGGGCTTACAAGGCTGGCCTTCTCTCTTTTTAAATTAGGAGTATCAAAAGACAAGTTTTTTGTATAAATTTTGTAAAAGACAGAATAAGAAATGAAAGCAACTCAGGCCGGGCATGGTGGCTCATGCCTCTAATCCCAGCACTTTGGGAGGCCGAGGTGGGTGGATCACGAGGTCAGGAGTTCGAGACCAGCCTGACCAATATGTTGAAACCCTGTCTCTACTAAAAATACAAAAATGAGCCAGGCGTGTTGGCGCATGCCTGTAATCCCAGCTACTTAGGAAGCTGAGGCAGGAGAATTGCTTGAACCCGGGAGGTGGAGATTGCAGTGAGCCAAGATCGCACCACTGCACTCCAGCCTGGGCAACAGAGCGAGACTCCATCTCAAAAAAAAAAAAAAAAAATGACAGCGACTCTTAATAAATAATTTGCTTGTGATGTATCACAAATACTAGGAAGAGGTTTTGATTTTAAGGGAAAGGAATTAAAATCTTACTTGGACTGTAACAGAGAAATGAGGTAATGGGGGAACATAAGGGTAGGGGCCCCTGTGCAGTTACCTGCTGCTCCATTTCTAATACCCACGACAGAAGAAATTCATCAATCCATATTTGTTGGCAGAATAAATTGAGACTACCGTAGTCGGGGATTTTCACCCTCTCCAAGGGTGATAATACAAGGTACCCTGAATTGATGTGTATGCAATGTATCAATGGCTGCAAAAAGTGCAAGGGACACTTTGCGTTGCTAATCTGTTTTTTTATTTTAATTTAAAGTTCACATATTATAAAAGAGAGGGTTTATTTTGTTTATTTATTTTAACAGTAGAACCCTTTGCAGGTGAAACGGTGTGGATGTCCAGTGTATAATTAGATGAAAGCTGAAGTTTTGTCATGCCTGGGTATTCGGGAGGGAAACCCATTTGGCCCATGTCTCCGAGGCCCTGCAGACAGTTGCAAGTATTTGTGGAACACAGTTTGAACCACAGCCATGGGCAAAGCCTCCGGGACTCTGCTGACAGCCTGGAACACAGGTCTCATTTGTCTCCATGGGTGGCCAGCATCCCTGCTCCAAGGCCTCATCTCTGTAGCAGATTTTAGCACAAAACTGGTTAGAAAAATAATTTAGAAAACCATTACAGAAGCATACAAAGCAAGGTGACAGGAATGGGACTGCATCTTTTTACAAGTTATTTCATGTTAGGATGATTAAAATAGCGGAAGGCAGACACAGAGGAATGGATTCATGATACAGGCAGCATTTGGAACTGTATCATTAACCGATTTTACAGTGTGAGAGAATATGGTGATTATTCTGCCAAAGATTTCAGCTCTATTTTTCAACCTGAAAATATTTAAATATTTTTAAACATAGCAGCATTTGCAACCGTATTAAAAAGACATTTCTCTTTTGTTGCTGATGATATACATACACACACACATATGTATATGTGTGTATGTATATCCCCAGCAACAAAAGAGAAATGCCTGTGTGTATATATATATATAGAGAGAGATATCTTTTTGTAAAACAAAGTATATGTACTTGTTTTACAGTGTCAGAAACTCTGAAGAATCAAGAGTACATTTATGCAACAGAAAATCTGCATGTAGTCATTTAATGACATCAGTATGGGGCAAACAGAAGTATAAATACCATAAGTAAGAATCAATTAATAAATTCCCAAGGCTCTACTAACTAATTTTTTGCAATTTCTAATCAATTTGACACATTTGGGACAGGCAAAACATATTTCATTTTCTCTATAGAATTAATGTCTAGTTATATGTCTCGGTAACTCCCAAGTATCCAAAGTACTTTCACGTATATTATTTAATGTGGCCCAGACCATAATTTTGTAGCAACAGTACATTAAGTAGCTAATATCGGCTTTACCTCATGTGTGAAGAAACTGAGAGAAGTTGCAAAGCATGAAAAATCCCCATAGCAATATGAAAGTATCTTAAAATCATATGTGTATAGAAAGAAAAAAATAGTAGTCATAGATACAGAAAACAGAATGGTATTTACTAGGTGATGTGGTAAGAGGACCCAGAGCAGTTGTGTTTATTGGATACAGAGTTTCAGTTCTGCAAGATGAAAAGTTCTGGAGATCTTTTGAACAGCAGTGTAAATTTACTGAACACTACTGAACTATATACTTAAAAACATGGTTAAGATGGTAAATTTTGTGTTGTGATTTTTTTCTACCACAATGAATTAACAAAGCAGGTTATTGAATAGTATGTGTGCAATTTATATCAATTAAAATAAACATTTTTGGAACACTGGAAATTTTTAAAAATCTAATTTAAAAGATAAGTTGAGATTGGTGAGGCCATTTGAATAACATGGATAGAGTCTTTATTTGCTATTTTTCTTATCCCTTTATTTATAAAAGGGAATAAGAAATTTATCCCCTGATATTTTAAATCAATTTATTATTGCCTAAGAATATTTACATCTCTTCTCACAACAGAAAATTTTTCAGATCCTTACCCATGTTTATACAGCACAATTCACAACTGCAAAAATATGGAACATGCTCATCAATCAACAAGTGGATAAAGAAATTGTGATATATATATATATATATATATATACATATATACACACACAAACACACACATATAGACAGAGAGGGAAATAAATACACACACATACGCACCATGGAATACTACTCAGTGATAAAAAGGAATGAAATAATAGCATTTGCAGCAATCTGGATGGAACTGGAGGCCATTATTCTAAATGAAGTAACTCAGGAAAGGAAACTCAAACATCATATGTTCTCACTCATAAGTGAGAGCTAAGTTATGAGGATGCAAAGGCATAAGAATGATACAATGGACTTTGGGGACTTGGGTGAATGGATGGGAGGGGGGTGAGGGATAAAAGACTGCACATTGAGTAGAGTGTACACTGCTTGGGTGATGGGTACACCAAAATCTCAGAAATCACCACTAAATAACTCATTCATGTAACCAATCACCACCTAGTCCCCAAAAACCTATTGAAATAAACAAAATTGATACTTTTTCTAGAATCAATAATATGCATAATAAGACACCTTCAGATGTACACCACATTGCTTATATAGATTTGACCATCCACAGAAAGATAGTCAAAAAGCAAGTCTTCATTAAGCATTCTCTCAGGAATGCTTCTTCCTTTATATTTATAAACAACCATCTCTGACTGGGTGCAATGGCTCACCTCTGTAATTCCAACACTTTGAGGGGCTGAGGAAGGAGGATCGCTTGAGCCCAGGAGTTCAAGACCACCCTAGGCAACATAGTGAGACCCCCATCTCCACTATAAATAAAAGAAAAAATTAGCTGGGTGTGGTGGCCTGCAGTGTCAGCTAATGAGGAGGCTGAGGTGGTAGGATCACTTGAGCTTGGGAGGTCAAAGCTGCAGTGAACTGGGATCGCACCAGTGTATTCCAGCCTTGGCAACAGAGCAAGAGTCTCTTCCAAAAATAAATGAATAAATAATTTTTTAAACCCTTCTCTTTGTATGGCAGCATACATTGGCCAATGATCTGGTAGCAACATTGTCCTTTTTTTTTTACCTGAAATATGTTCTCAATATTCAAATTGGACCTCCCTGGAGTAGAATCAGTTGAGTTATGACAGGAAATGAGGGCATCCAATGAGATCAAATAAGAGTCTCACAAACATATGCATTCTATGTCTGAATTATCTGTAGCCCCCAGTGATTGGCTGAGCTCCCCCAAAATATAACTGAAAGTCATCACAATTGTTGGCTGTCTCAGAAAAAGGACAAACACATGACAAAACGCATGTTTCGCAGGTACACTGGTAGCTCTCCCTCATTAAACATATTGAAAATTTTAATCAGTGTATGGGATGGACACAAGTTAGTTATTCTAACACAAGTTATATGACCTTCATAGAGGGAGCTTAAACTCGCCATCTGAACTCAGTCCAGGAACAGAACCCTTTTGGCATCAAAGGAGCCACTTTGATGTCTTACTTCCATCATCTTACTTCCACTTTGAGTCTGTAAGGTAGTAAGAAGGCTACTATTGGAGCCAATAAATAAGATGTATGTTGCAGGTGATGTGAAAGTCATCTCGGTGCGTTGATCTCTCTAGGGTTCAGTGCTTCCCCTTTAGTATAGCTCTTCTTTTACAGTAGTAGTAGTTATATGCTCAGACCAACAGGAACACCAGCAAAAAGAGAGAAAAAAAACGAAAGCAAGAAGAAGCCCCACTATGATACAGAACGCAGGCTGGAATAAACCAGCTAGCTGTCATTTCTAGCTTGTCCAACCAGGTGTCCCAAGCTCACACCAGGTAAGGGAAGCGCCAGTGTCTAGAAGCT
The DNA here is from genome assembly GCF_028858775.2 of Pan troglodytes. Classification (NCBI taxonomy): domain Eukaryota; kingdom Metazoa; phylum Chordata; class Mammalia; order Primates; family Hominidae; genus Pan; species Pan troglodytes. The sequence goes on along the minus strand of NC_072421.2, from coordinate 4,870,814 downwards.
TAAACAGTGAGCTGGGGTCAGTAGCCAGGGATTCCAGAAGGTGAATGATATGCAGAAAGGATTTGAGTCACATATAATCTCAGGAGAAGGAACAGCCAATGGCTGGATTAGAAGTCAAAAAGCAGGACACCATTCTTGCAAAAGTGCGAGACATATGCCAGGCTCTCACTCACAGGCTGAGAAGGATTCTGTAAGAAAGTGTAACTACCCAGTGGGTTCTTCTTGTCTGCTGCACAGATAAAGCCAATTCGCTGAAACAGTGGTGTTGTAGTAGAGAGAGTTTAATTATTGCAAGGAAGCCCAGTGGAAGGATGGGACACATTTCTCAAATCTGCCTCCCTGAGAGCTCAGAAACTAGGGTTTTTAACCTTTTCCTGTTTGCGCTGAGAATACTCACTGGCGGTGCTTGCAGCATTTACCCTGAGATAACTTTGCTATGAAATATCTTGCTTTTATTATTATTTTTTTTTTTGCATTGCTCTAGTGTATCAACTTTGGAAACAAAAGACATCATTCTATTTTTAGCATTCGTTTATAGTAATGGTATTTCCATTTACTAAATATAGTAATTCTTGATCGCTGAAAATGTCAAATCCTAGAAGACATAGCATTCCTATGTGTGATGTTAACATTGTTCTCCAACAGTTATTGGCTGGAGCTTAATCTGATGAATCCAATTTTTTAAAAATAGACAATTCTGATAATTCAGACAACTTTGATGTAATTTCTCTTTAGAAATAACTCCAAGAACAGCTTTTATATTTTATTTTCACATTGAAAATCAGTCAGATTTGCTTCAGCCTCAAAGAGCATGTTTGTGTAAAATTAAATGAGTGGTGGCAGAAAGCTGTACTTTTTTTTTCTAAACTGGAAAAAGGTTAAGGATAATTTGGTGGGCAAAGGGCTAGGGAAAAGGTGCTGCTGATTGGTTGGGGATGAAATCACAGGAGTGTGGAAAACAGTTCTTGTCTGCCGATTCCACCTCCGGGTGAGGACCACAAGACTTGTTGAGTGATGAGTCATGAATCATGGGCCTGGGTAGGTTTAGCTGATGTCAGGTCACTAGTTTAGCCACAGTGCAAAAGTCTGAAAAATATCTCAAAGACAAATCTTAGGTTTTCACAATAATGATGCTATCTATAGAAGCAATTGGGGAAGTTAAAAATCTTTTGACCTCCAGCTAAATGACTCTTGGGCAGTAAGAGATTACAGAAAGGCAAACTAGGGAGCAACGGCTGGTTGTCATTTAAATATACCTACATCTTAGCTGAATTCAGGTACCCCGTCCCCATAATTCTAACCTTGTGGCCTTCCATTAGTCTTCTGTTCCTAAGCAAGGAAGGGTTTAGTTTTGGAAGGGATTATTGTAATCTTCTTTAAAGTTAACAAAGTTAGTTCACTTGTAAGGTTAAAAGCAAGACGTAGTCAGCTATGTTAGATTTCTCTCACTGTCATATATCTTGCAAAAGGCAGTTTCAAAAACAGGCTTACAGAGCAAGCCAACTGCTAGGATGCAGGGTAGCCTCAAGGTCAGAAACTGCCCTTAGAATGAGCTGACACCGATGCAGGGGATGTCACTCTGGGGCTATCCAGGTGCATTATTTACCTGTTGTTCCTCCTGGGGTCAAGGCCATAAGTGCAATCTAAATGTGAAACTTTGCAGGAGCAATGAAGCAGACACTGATACTGTGTTTGGGGGCTGTTCATTCATCATGGCTAGCTTGCTCCCAGCTTATGATGCAACAATTTCTAAATGTATCAGGGAATCTCTGATCATTGCATAGTCATCCCATTTTTCTCTAATCTGTATCCATGTTACAGGATACATGGTCCTCTGCACTGCAGAAACCATCCCCACAGGGTTAACAAGAATTGCATCCCAGGTTCTGGACATAAATACACTTATAATTAATCAGGCTGCACTTTGGCCCACTTCCTTGTTGCTAAAAGCCCTGCAGCACTAGACACTTACCATCTGCATCCACAAAGCTCCTATAGATAGGATTTCCGATATCAGCATCATAAGACTGTTTAAGAATTGATTTACATCTTCATTGCTCCTATAGACAGAATCTCCGACATTAGAATCATAAGGCTTTTGTTTAAGAATTGCTTAAAGTGTTTTCCAGGCCCTGAATTTCAGCAACCATTTGAAGATGCCCACAGAGGAACGGGATCAGCATGAGAACACAGCTTCTTCCTCTCTCTGTCCCATGACTCTATGCTGCAGTCTCCCACCAATCAACCATCTCCACACTTCAGCCCACTCTAAAACCCTTAAAATCCCTAGCACCAAATTCCACAGAGAGATGAATTTGAGGCTTTCTGTTGTCTGTTTGTTTGGAGGCTGTCATTCTGTGCTGCAATCCAGTGTCCCTCCATATTGACTAGCTGTGTGCATTGCACAATGAATCTACTATGATTGCAAACTTATCTAGGAATTGCTGATCAGTGCATAGCCATCCCATTTCTCTCTAAGCTATATCCATTTTGCAGAATCCATAGTCCTATGCACTGCCAGTTGACTCAAGTCCATTTGGCCCTGGCAAATTATTCAGGGTCAAAAGAGACTGACTGCTTTTTTTTCGTGCCTGATGTCATGGTGATGTAGCCCTGGCATCAGGTCTTAATCTGGAGGTTCCTGCTACCTTCCTATAACTAGCCTATGGGTTCATTTTGCCTGCTGCCCAGATAGAGCTGATTTATCAAGACAGGGGAATTGCAATAGAGAAAGTTTAATTCACATATAGCCAGCTAAATGGGAGACCAGAGTTTTATTATTATTCGAATCAACCTCATCAAAAATTTGGAGATAGTTTGGCAGCCAGCGGGCTAGAGAATGGATGCTGCTGATTGGTTGTGGATACAATCAGAGGGGTGTGGAAAACAGTCCTTGTATGCTGAGTCCCCTTCTGGGTGGGGCCACAGGACCACTGAGTCATGAATCTTGAGTCTGGATGGAGCCATCTGGTCATCACAAATGCAAAAGTCTGAAAAGACTTCGCAAAAGGCCAATCTTAGGTTACACAATAGTGATGTTTTAGGAGAGCAAAAATCACCTGGGGTCCATTGAACTGGTCCTGGAGACAAAAACTCCCCGTCTGAGGAATTTAGAAGGCAGCAAACACCACTTGGTGACCATCAAACAGGCCATCCAGAGGCAAAACTCATCTAGATGATTTAGAAGTAATTAAACTTCCCTGGTATCTAAAGTCAGCATCTGGTTCCAGGCCTCTTTCAACTTTTATAAGTAACTAGAATTTCTATACGTCTCTAAATGCATGCATATCAAAACTTATTGTGCAACCTTTGCCCACATTAAGGCACCAACATGTCTACAAATGTAATCATTTATCATGAAAATTACCCTTCAGCTCCCCCTTTAAGGTTCATAAATACCTCTAAGGAAAAATCCACTGCAGCACTCTCAGTCCTCTCTCACTAAGGTGCCCCTCCCCTGCACTCTGCTGCAGTGTTCTCTCTATCTAATAGAACTTTCCTTTTCAAACCTATACTGTTGTCGGTAAATTCTTCTTACCAACCTGCAAGTTGACCAATTCCTGATGCTGGGGCTCTGACAGCTGGCCTGGCAATGTTATTTACAGGAGTATTTGGGGAATTTGCAAATCTTGTGACCTTCAAAATAATGGCTGGTAACGTTTTAACTCCATCTATTGTATTAGTCTGTTTTCATGCTACTAATAAAGACATACCTGAGACTGGGTAATTTATAAAGGAAAGAGGTTTAATGGACTCACAGTTCCACATGGCTGGGGAGGCCTCACAATCATGGCAGAAGGCAAAGGAGAAGCAAAGGTGCATTTTACATGGCTGCAGGCAAGAGAGAGAGAGTATGTGCAGGGGAACTCCCCTTTATAAAACCATCAGACCTGTGAGACTTATTTACTGTCATGACAATAGCATGGGAAAAATTCGCCACCATGATTCAATTACCTCCCACCAGGTCCCTCCCATGACATGTGGGAATTATGGGAGCTACAATTCAAAATGAGATTTGGGTGGGGACACAGCCAAACCATATCACCTATATATTAGCAGACTTCATGCACCTCTCATTCTCCTAACCTGGTTGCCTTTCATTAGTTTTACAAAGGCAGTTTAATTTTGGGAAGGGCTATTATCATTTAAACCATAAACTAAAGTTCTCTCAAAGTTAGCTTGGCCCATGCCCAGGAATGACCAAGGGCAGTTTGGAGATTAAAGGCAACATGGAGTTAGGTCAGATCTCTTTCACAGTCATAATTCTCTTACTGTCATGAATTTTGCAAAAGTGGTTTCATTACCTCTCTGCTGTTGCTGCACTTGAACCTTCACTTCAGTCTTGTTGGACAATGAGTTTCCAAAATGCTACTCTTGAGTAAAAATTCTCACCAGTAACTTTTACTAATCCAAATCTAGTTCCTCTACAAATTTAGAACAACATTCAAAATAGTGAATAATTCAGTAACTATCTAAAGTGCATAAACACTCTCCTATAATTTATTTGCTTTTTACAACTGAGAAAGTTGAACCTAGGTAAATGTGTGCCTATGTAGTAAACCTGCACATCCTGCACATATACCTCAGAACATAAAATAAAATTTAAAGAAAGAAAGTTGAGTCCAGGCGCTGTGACTCAAGCCTGTAATCCCAGCACTTTGGCAGGCCGAGGTGGGTGGATCACTTGAGGTCAGGAGTTCAAGACCAGCCTGGCCAACATGGTGAAACCCCGTCTCTGCTAAAACTACAAAAATTAGCCAGGCGTGGTGGTGGTGCCTGTAATCCCTGTTACTCAGGAGGCTGAGGCAGGAGAATAGCTTGAACCCGGGAGATGGAGATTGCAGTGAGCTGAGATCATGCTGCTGGACACCAGCCTGGTCGACAGAGTGACAACCTGTCCCAAAAAAAAAAAAAAAAAAAAAAAAAGTTGAATCTTAGAGATGTAAGTGAGTTAGCAAAGGAAAAAGAGCCCAGAGATTCAGAGTAAATTCTTCACACCCCTGTGCCAGGATTCCACTGCTAGCTGAGTTTATAACCATTTGCACAGATGGTCATTTTTAATTTTCCTAGGTATATGTATGCAAGTTCAAAGAATGTTGCTCCTTCAGACTCTGAAAGCTATCTTCTTTCAATACTAGACTGCTCTTTTATTGTTACTCAAAGCTCAATGCTTCTCAACATCTTTCAAATTATTAATTAGTAAGGCAGATAGTTTTAATCAAAGAGAGAGAAGAGATTTCTAATTGAAGTTAGAGAAAATATTTTTTTCCTACAGCAAATTACTTTCACCTCCAAGGGAAAGTAGTTATTCTATTTACACCTATGCTAATGGACACTTTTAAGAAAGAACTTGCAGAATTCAATTTCATTGAATTCACTGTGACTGTAGAAATACACAGGCCTTTGAGGCCACTGCTTGGCTAATGTTTGTATTCTACTGACTCCCCAAGAAAGTCGGGAATGGTTGCCTGTGAATACCAACTCCTTTCAGATTGAAATCAGCCAATTACCATTTATATTTGAAGAGTTTTGCGTAATTTGGGAACCATTACAAAAATGTCTGCCCTCCATTCATGAGCCAAAATTTAAATTTGACTAAAGATTCATCCCGATTCAGATTCCAACCAGAGAGTTAAATGGCAGAAAACCCAAACATATCCTCTGAAAATCAGGATAGGATTACAAAAGCTGCTAAAATATCATCACATTCCCCGCCATGACCAGGGTCCAAGGCTAGAATGCCCAGTAAAACACTCCCACTTACAGTTTCATTTTCCAATCTTCTAGCTGAGATGGAAATCATTCTCTACTGCAAATTGCTTTGCTGAAGCAAAAATGAATGGTTTTTCAGGCAAACACCTAACCTTCCCACCTGAAGATTTGCTTTTAAAAGATTATATTTTTCCTCTTCATGTTAGAGATGAAAATATCCCATTAAGCACAGAGTGGGTTTGAATTATGCAGTGCCAGGAAATGTGAAAATAAGTTTAGTGTAAACAATCTCTTAGATTTCATAGTTTGCTGTCTTTTGGGTAATGATGCCAATTTTTTTCTTCCCATGACTGATCGGAGAAACATTTTTTTCTGGATGTTCTAATTAGATTAAGGCTTATGCACATATTAAAATTTAATTCTAATGAATACTGACAGAAATGGAAAATTACTTAGAAATTTGACTCTGAGTCTTAATTATCAATACTTCAGTGTGCTATCCTTTTTTAGGTGTTAGTGGATTCTGGCATATTCCAATAAGTCCATTAGTTAAAGAATACATGATAATTTACTCCTAATATTGACCTAAGCCCTAACGATATTTTAAAAGAAAATATCTACGTCTTTATTGATGTTAGGTCTACAACAGATGTAAATGTAAATGACTTTGCATATGGCAATCTGGCACAAAGAGACCACTTCACTCACACAGTTCAGCAAAAATAAAGGATGGAAAAATAATAACAGGAATGACAAAAGAAACTCTCATATGCCACTTAGTATATAAGAGAAAGCATGAGATCAAATGGATACATTAACAAATGCAAATTAAAGAAGATACCCCATTAAAATGAAAACATTCTTATGTTGGATAAGACAAGCACAATCCAGCTACATGATTTAATTTAAAAATACTTAAAACATAAATAACAAAGAAAAAGTTGAAAGTAAAGCGATAGAAACATAATGCCAGGTAAATAGTGGCAAATAAAAAAACAAGTGTAACTATTAAATTAATATAAAACCCAGGATGAAAACGTAACTGAGAAAAGAGGATTATTTTATAATTATATGTAGTATGATTCTTTAAGAAACTTCAATAGCCATGTAGCAGTCAATGTAGAAATTAAAGAGCAAATTGTCAAAGTCCTTTTATAGTTGGAGACATTCATCATCTTTTCTCAGAAACTGGTAATTCAAGTTAATTTGAACATATTTGAAATATGCAGGATTTCAAAGACACAATTAACAAAGATAATCTGAAACATTTCCCCAAACTTACAATGCATTCCTTTCAAACACCCATGGATTAATCCCAAAAGTGCTGATGTAGCAGGACTCAGAGAGATTCTTCAAGTTCCTAAGACAAGTATCAGGCATGGGGTTATTCTTGTGGGGAAAGGGACTGTTGGAATTTTTACCTTTACCCCTTCTCTTTCTGTTCCATTTTCTTTTCCAGACTACAGATGCACTTAGTTATTACTTATTTGATTGACTGTAATAGGGAAAATTGCAAAAACTGTATGCTAGGCAAAGAAAAATGTTCTAATTGGATTAATTAATCCATAAACTTATTGCTGGTTTAAAGTACAATGCATTTTCTTTAAGCAGCAGGCGTGGGAATGATAGACCCATAAGAAGTTTGACCATGCGTGATTTTCAGCATCACCCCAAGCCTTACTCTCGGTTCTCTATTGAAACTGGTATCCTATGCATCTTTTTGTTCAATAAGTTTCATTTGTGCTGGATCCTTGGATCTTCAGGAGTCCTTCAAAACATTCAAAATGTAAGAAGAAATATGAAGGGTTATTTGCTTATAAAGGTAAAGAAAATGTTGTCATTATATATAACAGGGATAGCTGGATAATAATACAAAATAATGTACAAGGAATTAGAATAACGAATTTTATCATTAGAATAATAAAAGGGTCCATGAAGTTTGCTGATGAGTAAATAAGTCTGTAAACCAAGATAAGGCACAGAAAACTAATTTTCCTTTTTGGAAAATGGTATCATAAGCACAGATGGAGATAGTCAATATTTTAGAGGCAAATCTCTCTTGATCTTACATCTATTTGTGAGGTGCACATTCAATTAAATTTCAAATAGAGGCCAGGTGTGGTGGCTCACACCTGTAATCCCAGCACTTTGGGAGGCCGAGGCACGTGGGTCACTTGAAGTCAGGAGTTCGAGACTAGCCTGGCCAATATGGTGAAACCTCGTCTCTACTAAAAATACAAAAATTAGCCAGGTGTGGTGGTGGGTGCCTGTAATCCCAGATGCTCTGGAGGCTGAGGCAGGAGAATTGCTTGAACTTTGCAGGCAGAGGTTGCAGTGAACCGAGATCACGCCACTGCACTCCAGCCTGGGCAAAAGAGCGAGACTATAAAAAAAAAAAAAAAATCAAATAGAATAGTTTCAGTTATCAATAGTTGTATAACACATGAGCCCAAAAGTTAGTGACTGAAGACAACCACACTATTTGTTCATAAATTTATATAGATCAGGGGTTTGAGATTAGCTAGAATGGGGGAAGAGGTTCTTCTACTATTCATGGTGATGGTTGCTGAACTGCCTTTGCAAAAATTGTAACTGAGGAAATTATGACAGTGAAAGAGATCAGACCTAACTGACTCCATCTTGCTTCTAACGTTTAACCTGTCCTTGTTCATTTCTGGGCATAGACTGAACTAACTTTGAGAAGGAATTTAGTTCATAATTTAACTCTGACACAAAATTGGTAACAGCTCTTCCCCGCCCCTCCCCCACAAAAACCTTTCTTGCCTGGGAACCAATCTGCCTTTGCAGTACTTACAAATTAGCTACAAAATTAGAAATTACTGTTTAGGAGCCAGGCAGTCTCTGGCTGCCAGAGTCTGAACCTCCCCAAATTGCTCCTGGGCATGACATCACTATTGTAAAATCTAAGATTCGTGCTTCAGGTATTTTGCAGGCTCTGCACTGGATGCACCAGCTTACACCACCCAGACCAGTAATGTGGCTCAACCAGTTCTGCGATCCCACCCAGGAACAAGACAGCAAGAAAACCTCACTTTGACCCACTTTGATTATATCTCCAACCCAACCAATCAGCACTCCCCACTTCCTGAGCCCCTACCCACCAAATTATCCCTAAAAACTCCAATCCCTGAATGCTCACATAGACCAATTTGAGTAACAATAAAACTCCAGTCTCCCACACAACCAGCTCTGAATGAATTACTCTTTCTCCATTGCAATTCCTCTGTCTTGATAAATTGGCTCTGTCTAGCAAGAGGGCAAGGTGAGCCTGTTGGGTGGTTACATTGGGGCATTTATTTAGCTGCTTCAAATGATGGCTTGTCTGGGGTACAAGGTTTAATAAGGTTTCACTCATGTGTCCAGCTGAGAGATTGTTAGTGGAGAGCAAAGCTGAGGCTGCTGGCCAGAGTCTATGGTTCTTCTCCATGTGAATCTCTCCTCATGATGGCTTGAGCTTCCTTACAGCATGGTGGCTGAGTTCCAAAGAGTGTTCACAGCAGCAAAGGTGAGGTCTAAAGATGTCTGGAATCCCGTCTTAGGAAATGACATAGTTTCACTTTCACCACATTTTACTGATCAAAGCAGAGCCTAGGGTCAGCCCAGTTTCAAGAAAGACCTGCAGTATTTAATGTCAAGACAACATTGCTAAAGAATTTATGAGGTGGGAGAATGGGACATCTTTGGAAACAGAATTCACCATGCACATTTTTCATGGGATTTGACTACGTAATCATAAATAGACTTATTATGAAGCTCTAGCAAATTAATACAGTGCAAACTGTTTGAAGAATATAAAGAAAATTAAAAATTTGAGAGCATAGAATGAGATGTATGCACAGATTGTCATTGAAAGACATATGTGTCATAAATAAAGACACACGGTATTATAAATAAAAGATGAAATTTTGCAATTTCCACAAATGTGAGGCAATTGGTTTTCATATGGAAAAGAAAACAAAATAGCTACTCACAATAAATTAAATATACATTAACTAACTAAAACTTCAAAAAAATTAATTTATGAATTGAATAATTTTTATAATAGATTTAAAAAGTGCAAATATTAAAGGAAAGAATGATAAAATGGATTTTGAAAAAAAATCTTGTGGTCAAGCCAGCACGGTGGCTCACACCTGTAATTCGAGTACTTTGGGAGGCCTAGGCAGGTGGATCATCTGAGGTCAGGAGTTCGAGGCCAGCCTGGCCAACACGGTGAAACCCCATCTCTACTAAAAATACAAAAATTAGCCAGGTGTGTTGACATATGTCTGTAATCCCAGCTACTTGGGAGGCAGAGGCACAAGAATCGGTTGAATTGGACAGGCAGAGGTTGCAGAGAGCCGAGATGGCACCACTGCACTCCAGCCTGGGCAACAGAATGAGACTCCATCTCAAAAAAATTAAAAAATCTTGTGTTCAAAGACTACCTAAACACATCTGGAAAACAAGAAATGTGCAAATAAATTTGCAAGGGATATAAATGGAGAAAGAATAAAACCAATTATATGTAAATAGTTCTTAAAAGTCAATTTAAAACATTAGACAAAATGATAATAGAACATAAAGGAGAATAAGCACATTACTTACAATGACATTGAAACATCCAGTAAACATATGGAAAGATGTTATGCATCTCTCTAATGATAGAAAGGAACATTTACTTATACACATGTAATTAACAAAATGTAAAGTCTATAAAAAGAGAATTACCATATGATCCAGCAATCTCACTACTCACTATACAGCCAAAGAAAATTAAATCAGCACTCCCATATGCATCACAGCACTGCATACAACAGATAAGACAGGGAATCAACCTAAGCGTCTTTGGAAAAGAAAAGGTGATATCTACACACAATGGAATACTATTCAGCCTTAAAAAATGAAATTCTGTCATTCACTACAACATGGATGAACCTGGAGGATGTTATGCTAAGTGAAATAAGACAGGCACAGAGAGATAAATACTGCATGATCTCACTTATATGTGAAATCTACAACAGTTGAACTCATAGAAGCAGAGAGTAGAATAGTGGTTGGTCAAAAGATACAAAAGTTTAGTTAAATGGGAGGAATAATTTCAAGAGACCTATTGTAGTCATGGTGACTATAGTTAACAACAATGTATTGTCTACTGGAAAATTGCTAAGATAATTGATTTTAAATGTCTCAGGCTGGGATGATAGCTCATGCCTGTTGGGAGGCTGAGGTGGCAGGATTACTTGAGCTCAGAAGTTTGAGACGAGTCTGGGCAGCATAACAAGACCCCATCTCTACAAAAAATAAACAAAATTAACCAGGTGTGGTGGTGTGTGCCTGTAGTCCCAGCTACTCACGAGGCTGAGGTGGGAGGATCTCTTGAGCCCTGGAGGTCAAAGCTGCAGCAAGCTATGAACATGTCACTGCACTCCAACCTAGGGGACAGAGCAAGATCCTGTCTCAAAAAAACAAAACAAAACAAAACACACAAAGTTCTCATAAATATATACTATCGTTATTTGTCAATTAAAAGTACATAAAGAAATAAAAAATGTAAAGTCTAACTCTATGACGTGTAAGATTACAAGAGAATAGTGATTCTCATCCTTTTTTTTTTTTTTTTTTTTAATAAACATTGATACAACCAGTAGGGAGAGATATATAAAATTATTTAGTAAAATTGAAAAACAATGAGTTACACACTCTGGCTCAGAAGTTGGACCGCTAGCTTCCCCCCTTAGAAGTGTTCCTACCTGATGCACAAGAAGACATGTAGACCACCTGTATTAGCTGCTAGGGCTGCTACAGCAAACTACCACAAACTGAGTGAGGTTTTTAGGTTTATTTGTTTGGTTATTTTAGAGACAGGATCTTGCCTTGTTACACAGGCTAACGTGCAGTGGTGCGATCATGGCTCACTGCAGCCTTGACCTCCCAAGCTTCAGCTATTCTCCTGCTTCAGCCTCCCAAGTAGCTGGGACTACAGGTACATACCATCACGCCTGGCCAATTTTTTAACGTTTTGTAGAGATTGGGTTTTCTGTGTTGCCCAGGCGGGTCTTGAACTCCTGGGCTCAAGCGATCCTGGCTTAAGCGATCCTGCCACCTCAGCCTCCCAAAGTACTGAAACTGCAGCCATGAGCCACTGTGCCTGGTCCAAATTGGGTGATTTAGAACAACACAAATTTATTTTTTCATGGTTCTGAAGACCAGAAGCACAAAATCAAGGTGTTAACAGAACCACGCTTTCCACTGAGCCTCTAGGGAAAGATTTTTCTTTGCCTTTTTCTTTGCCTTTCTAGATTCTGGTAGCCCTAGATGTTCCTTGGCTTGTGGCCCTGTTGCACAGTCTTTATATAGCGTTCTCCCTGTGTCTCTTCATATAACCCCCTCTTTATGTGCATATGTGTCTCTGTCTCAAAAACCCTCTTTTACAAGTCATGTGGATTAGGGTGCATCCTAGTGACCTAGTCTTAGTTTGACTCCATCTACAAAGACTCTATTTCCAAATAAACTCACATTCAGCAGTACCGGAGGCTGGGACATCAACATGTCTTTTGGGGAGTGACAAAATTCAGCCCTTAACACCACCCTATTATCAGCATCTTTTATTAATGCTCCACCTATTTAAATAATATCCAGTCATTTAAGAACAAATAGACTTAGATATAATAATCTTTTTAATTTTTAATTTATTAATATTTTAAAAATTATTTTTGGGGGGATCTTTAACTTTTTTTTGAAGCAGAGTCTCACTGTGTTGCCCAGCCTGGAGTACAATGGTGCAATTATGGCTCACTGCAGCCCCAACCTCCTGGACTCAAGTGGTCCTCCCACCTCAGCCTCTCAAGTAGCTGGGACAACAGGCTTGTGCCACCATGCCTGGATAATTTTTTTGACTTTTTGTAGAGACAGGGTCTTGTTATGCTGCCCTAGCTGGTCTCAAACTCCCGAGCTCAAGCAATTCTCCCGCCTTGGCCTCCCAAAGTACTGGGACTACAGATATGAGCAATGCTACTCGGCCAGACATAATAATCTTATCCATTAATCACCTCTTACAATACTTATCAATGTGGTTAGAACTTAAAAAAAATTAAATAAACAAATGCTTATAGAGCTAATTGTAACATTGTTCAAATTGATGTACATTTTTAAATTAAAATTATAAATAGACAACGGTGGGAATAATGAATACCAATCTCATCAAAGTAGTTGTCTTTGAATATGAAGGAAATGGAAAACCAGGACTGAAAACTAAGGGGGCTTCAATGATGTTCACAAAGTCTTATGAATTAACAATGACCACAGCAACCATAAAACACACACAAATGTGAAGAAAAGAGGATAAATCTACTCACGCTTGTTTATTCTGAATGGTGGGCTCGTGAGTGTTTGTTTTATTAGTTTGCACTTTGGATTAATTTTCAGATTTACCCAATGAAAGCAATAAAACATGGTCGAAATGGATTTAAAATAATGACTTACAAACTAGATCATGATATGAATGCCAAGAGAACTGGCATTATCTAATTCGTGTTTTGGAGAGCCAAGGAGTAGTCTCCAAATTCCAGTGGAATCTTGTGAACGCATATAACGTTAATTTTAACCTGTATTTGAAATGCACCCCACTTTTTTCACATCTTTGCAATCTCCTCTCACCCACTTCCCTTCCGATTGGAGTAATAGTCACCATTTTGAAGAAGTTTAATTTATAGTGTGTATACCTCTGAAACTTCATATGAAGCTGTATTTCATATCAATGAACGAGTGGGGGAAATTGGCTATCCTCCTATTGATGTGGTATAAATCTTTAATATGCCTTATTTTTCTACTATGTAAGACTGCATATTTTAAGTACACATTTATATTAAAAGCACAATGAGAAACCCTAACTTTAGGAGCATAAGTCTCTGATGGTGGAAAAACATTGTTGAAGATAACAGTATTTTAAAATGTAGGCACTTTACAGAATTATAATTTGATGTAGCACTAATTCACTAAACTGAATTCAAATGATTTCTCCCATCCTCCCCAACTCATGAGAGTGAAGATGCAGAGTTCATCTTTAAGGTCCTATTTTGCTGGTTTCACCTCCACATTTTCACTGTGCATTTGCTTGGGAATTTAGCAAACATCTTCCACTGCATTTAACGTAAAGTGGCCTTCCAGAGGGAGGCGAGACGGCAGAGCCTTGGCAGCACGGTAAAACTTACTCTGTCTAGCGATGGACCAGTGCCAAGAGAAGAACTGCAGAGATAAATGGTTTGTTTAAAGTCCAGTATTACACAGACAGTCCTGGCTGTAAACCAATGTACTGTAAAATTGGAAGGCAAGGGATCTCTGCTTCCCAACGGGGCATGGTAATCTCCTTTCCCTCTTGCATGTCGAGGGCAACTTGGATCATTAAATAAAGAAGTTAGGAAAGAACTACTGGCAGTTCGCCTGTTGTTGCCTGCACAAACAACATTACTTCCCAATGTATTTTCATCTTTACCGCCTTCATTACTTTGCACTGCTGGATGTTAAATCTAAAAAATGCACCTGTCACCTCTCCTTTTATTTGAGACATTATGGCACTGTAAGGTTAGACTTTAAGTTAGCTTCATGGGCTTAAAGAGTATATGTCAGGATAGGGAAGGTGTTCTCCATCCACGCAGCCACTGAATTATTCAATCTCAGCATCTTTCTACAAATCACCGTAGGATGATATGCACATGGACTCAGGGTGATGATTCAGTAGTATATCAACAAAAGTGCATACAGGGTTGATAGTCATATTCAAGCCAACTGTTAATTAAGCATAATGGAAGCCATAAAACAGTATGAAGTTCTGAGGCTCAAAATGATATTCAGTACTCCTCCCACTTCTCCTTTCAAAATTTCCAACACCTATTTTTCCCACCCCAGGATATTGTATAAATATAAAAGCAAAAGTATATATTCAAATTCATTTACATCATTATTTTGCATATATATTGATATACCATATGTATCATTATATGTATGTATGATGCATGATGCACAATGCATTTTTATGTAGAATATACTTGTATGTACAATCCATTGTGTACAATGCATTTGTACGTACAATGCACTTTATGTACAATGTATTATGTACAATGCATTTGTCATACATCAATAAATCTTGGAGACTTTTTTATACATAAAGCAAAACCACCTTCTCTTTGTGTACTTGCACAGTGCAATAATCACTTGATGGAAGAAATAAGACAACTGTATTGAGTGGATCACAAAGAGTTTGGCATTCTTCTAAGTTCAACTCCCTTTTGCCAATGATTCCTAAAGAATTCTAGGCATTATAAACCCAGTTGATGCCACACATACGATTTCTCTGATGATCTCTGTTTTCATTAATATCAAGTTCATCTACATGCCCACTTAGAGACTTTGGTATGATTTCCCTAAATTCACATTTTTCATGCCATGTTATATACCAAGATATGTGAGCTGTACCCTCCTTTTCAAGGATCAAATTGTATCCTCCCTTATTCCCAAAATATGTTGAAGTACTAACCCCTAGTACTTCATTATGTGACCTTATTTGAAAATAGGGTCATTGCAGACGCAATTAGTTTAGGATGAGGTCATATTGGAGTGGGGTAGATTCTAAATCCAACATGACTAACGTTCCAGCGAGTAGACTGCCATGCGAAGACAGAGATGCACAGACAGAGCACCGTATGATGAAGAGTTAGAGATTGGAGTGATGCATCCTCAAGGCAGGAATGCCAAGAATTGCTGGCTACCACCAAAGCTAGGAGAGAAGCTAAGAAGGAGTCCTTCCTCAGAACCTCCAGATGGAACAAACCCTGGCAACATCTTTTCATAAAATTGGAAGGGAAGGGATCTCTGCTTCCCAACGGGGCATGGTAATTTCCTTTTATTCATGCATGTCCAGGGCAACTTGGACCATTAAATAAAGAACTACTGGCTTGTACCCATTGTTGCCTGCACAAGCAACATTACTTCCTGATATGTTTTTATCTTCACCGTCTTTATTACCTTTCACTGCTGGATGCTAAATCCAGAAAGGCACCTGTCTCTAGAATTTTGGAATTATGGCTTCCAGAATTGTGACACAATACATTTCTGTTGTTTTAAACTGCCCAATTTGTTGTTCTTTGTAATGGAAGTCTTAGGATATTAGATTTCCCTAAATCTCTTTATAATTTGCTCTTTCTCTCCAGCTCCCAAGCACAGCTAAAATTCAGAGCTTTCATTAATGCAGAATCTCCTCCCAGATACCAATTCCTGCCAACAAAATTAGGCACCTAAAATATGCATGTGCAGTTATTTCCTTCCTTGAGTTGCTCATATGACCACAGGTTTACCGGGGAGATTAAGTTGAAGCCTGTCATCTATTCAACCATTGATTACCTGACTGATGATTGATTGATTGATTGATTCATTGAATAATTGATTGCAGGAAGCATTCGCTGAATGCTTAGTAGATGTAAGGAATTGCATATGACTTCCTGCCCTCAAGTTAGCCAAGAAATACCTCTCCCCATCTCAGGATATTTCCTTGAATGTCATTTTAGAACTTAAAGTTCTACTTTTCTCACTACTTCATTTGTGCTATTTCCTTTGCTTGAAACCCCTGATAATCTTAATCTCCAGGATTTAGTTTAAATCACATCTTCCCTGTGAAGTCATCTTTTATTCCTCAGAGACTGGGAAAATGTGCTTATCCTATTCCTCAGAGCAATTCTAGGAGGGAAGGTCTACCTTATTTTAGATATTATTTTTTTAAATGAGTAATTATGAAAATCAGACCCAATTACAAAGCTTAAAGAATAGTGATATTCTAAATACCCTGACTTGATCATTACACAATTCTATGCATGTAACAAAATATCACATTTACCCCATAAATGTGTACAAATATTATGTATCAATACATTTTTTAAAATAATATTTTAAACTGTTAATTATTCTTCTAAATCCCAAATCCCATAATACAATACAGTTCCCACACGTGGACAGAAAACATCCTTAGCCTGGAACCTATGCCTTAGAAGGCACTGTGCATCACAAACACAAGTCAACAATTAAATGCATATGAGATTAAGGATGGACAACAGGAACCTGTCACTTGGGATCCAGGGCTCAACTCAAACATGGTGTAACTGCCTCCCTGAGCATCTGTTCTCATGACTAACACCTTTTATGCCTCCAAAAACCTTCCCAAGTTTGACCAATGAATGTTCCTGAAACCAGAGGTGACTTGTTTCAATGCCCCTAAGGTCTGTGAGTTATAGCTTAGACATTTCTGAGATGGACATTGCTTTACTGCTTTGGTATGTGGAAGGATCTGAGTTGCGGAAGTGTTTAGGTGAATGGCAAAAAAATTAATTAATTAATTAATTAAATAAATAAAATAAATGTTACTTTGTCAAACACTTGTTCTCAGAGTGAAAATGCAGAATAGACACCTAAAGTGTAAGCTCTGGCTAAGAATGACTTTTCTCTTTACAAGTAGTTGCACCGTAAATGGTTCTATAAGCAGCTACATAATATCATAGGCTTGACCACCTAGACTGTGAAGCCATCATCCTCTTTCCAGAAAAAACCTAGGATCCTCAGATGCAGAGGATGGTTGAATAAAAAGGATCATTTCCAGCCGGATGTGGTGACTCATGCCTATAATCTCAGCACTTTCGGAGGCCAAGGCGGGCAGATCACTTGAAGTCAGGAGTTCAAGACCAGCCTGGCCAACATTATGAAACTTTGTCTCTACGAAAAGTACAAAAATTCACCAAGTATAGTGGTGCATGCCTGTAATCCCAGCTACTCTAGAGGCTGAGGCAGGAGAATCACTTGAACTTGGGAGGTGGAGGTTGCAGTGAGCCAAGATCACACCACTGCACTCTAGCCTGGGCGACTGAGCAAGACTCTGTTTCAAGAAAAAAAAAAAAAGATAATTTCCTAGCACTGCCCAGTAAATGTTTACTCCCTTTCTTCATTTTCTATATTGTGGTTCTAGATGTACTTACAAATTAGCATGGTGTCTCCAAAAGCTGCACAAGGTCACTGACAACAAGTTGCAATATAAAAAAATTATATTGCATGTATAAACATATGTGGATATTCGTGTATAATACGTACGAGTATACGTATATGTGTTGTATGTATTTCACATATATAGAACACAGGTATACATGTATATGTGGAGTTCAATATATTACATGGATATTACATGGAAATTGTGGTCATCATTCCTTTAGCTACCAAATGAATGTTAAAATATTAAATTTTAGACTAAAGTTCATGTTTAAAACATAAATTGAAAGCTCCAATATTACTTAAATCATTCAATTTATAAAATTTAATATTTATTCACTACAATTTTATATTTTGCTTTTTATTGCCTTTTTATATATTTAAGCAAAACCCAACTTTTGGAAACATGAAACATTTACTTGTAATGTGATTTTTATGTGTTTTAATTTACATAAGTGTTTTTAATTTTTTTACAATTACATTTAGTTTTTAATCATTCAAAACAGCACCAAATCAAACCTGCTGTTTTTAATTTTTTTTAAATAAAGTGTTATTGGAACACAGACATGCCTTTTTTTTTTTTTTTTTTTTTTTTTTGCATACTGCCTGTAGCTTCTCTCACAAGGTAAAAGCAATTGCTCGGTGCTTTCAATAATGAAATATTGGCAACATTTATTGGAGACATCCAATTGGATGTTTACAATGGACAGAAACTGACATCAAATCAATTAACTTGTAATCATTTATATAATTTGTTAGTGACTTACCAAAAAAATTCATCCAAAGGGATGCTAAAACTGTAGAAACTGCAACAAAACAAATATCAAATTTTAAAAGCAAATAGTCACCATCCTCTAATTTCTTCCTCTCTAACCTCCTCTGGGTCACAATAACTCTTGCAAAGAAAACTGGTGAGAAGAGGAATCTAGGTTCTGCAGTCAGCCAGTTACCATATTCTTCCTTGAATTCCAATTGGCATGTTTTGAACAGTGGCATAAAATTGTAGGCATGAAGGTTGACCTCAGATGGCATCAGCCAGGGTAGGTATTTGTATGGTATTCCCCACAAAAGGCGACAAAAATCCACCAATTGAAGGAGAGTCACCCACACCAAAAAGAACTATAAAAGAATTCCCGGAGAAGCCAAGTTGGCTTGTGGAAAGCTTTTCTTGTGATTGAGTTGTGATTGTTCAAAGATTATTCTCTCCTTAACCTTTTTCCCAGTTGCCCTGAAAATACTTGCCAGTGGTGCTGGCGGTTGCTGCGTTTGCCCTGAGATAACTTTGCCATGAAATATCTCGCTTTTGTTATTATTTTTGCATCACCCTGTTATATCGACTTTGGAAACAAAAGACATCATTCTATTTATAGCATTCTGTTTGTAGTAGTGATTTTCCATTTACAAAATACAGTAATTCTCAATCACTGAAAATGTCGAATCCTAGAAAATGTAGCATTACTGTATGTGATATTAACATCGTTCTCCAACAGTTGTTAGACAAAGACTCATTTGATGAATCCGATTTTTCTGAAATGACAATTCTGATGATTCAGACTGTTCTGATGTGACTTCTCTTGAGAAATAACTCCGAGAACAGGTTTTATATTTTATTTTCACATTGAAAATCATTCAGATTTGCTTCAGTCTCAAAGAGAATGTTTATGTAAAATTAAATGAGTGCTGGAAGTGGGGTGCACTTTTTTAAAAAAACAAGAAAAGGGAAAAAAGTGAAATACATGTTTTTTGTTTTCTCATATGACCCCTGTGTATGATTCCTACGGCTGCCTGGTAGGTTTATTTTGCTTTGTGTGTTCTAACAAGCATTCTTTATGGATTGCCTATTGTGTGGGAGAAACTGTGTTGAGTACAAACCCTCATTATGAGACAAGATAGTTCCCTTGATCCGTTCCTGGGACTTATGAAGGGGTGGCTCGCTTACTCAGCCTACAGCTCTCAAACCCCTTGCAGGAGTGGGAGTACACAGGTGAGTGGGTGCAGGTTCTGGGGCAAACAAATCCCGTACCGGCCCCGTGGCAGCATCTAGGGGTTCTCCGTGACCCCTGGAGCCCCAGAGAGCATGTGTTGCAGTGCGCTCCCTTAGCTTTGCTGTCCGTTGATGGCTTAAGTGTTAAATAGCTCAGTGGAGAGTCAGCGTGACAGCCTCTTGCACCCACACCTGGGTTATTGTCCAAAGTCCAGGAGGACTGAGGTTGCGTGAACAAATTGGGGGGTGGTGAACATGGAGGATTTTATTGAGCGATGAAAGTGGCTCTCAACGGGAAAAGGAGCTGGAAGGCTGATTAAGCAGGAAGATAATCTTCCCCTGGAGTTCGCCCATCACCAGCTGAACTCCTCTCCAAAGTTCCACCGTCAAGCTGTCCCTCTGAAGTCAAGCTGCTTCTCTCCGATGTCCGGCTACTTCTTCTCTTCTCTCCTTCTCTGTCACTCGCCTCTGTTCCCCTGCCAGTGGAGCTTGGGGTTTTTATGAGTACAGGGTTAAGGGTGGGGCAGGACAGGGTGGTTTTGGAAACGACAACATTCGGGTGGGAAAACAGGGATGTGAAGTTCCCATTTAGGGCCATGGGTCCAGACTTAAGGGTGGAACCCTTGCCAGGGACCCCACCCTTTTCTACCTAGTATTTCCCTGCCTCTTGTCCATATTGATTAGAGCTGGGCCCCTCATTATGGGAGCCCCTAGCTACATGGGACTCTCACACACTTGAAACGTGTGCAGTCTCAGCCATGATGTGCTGTAAGTTCAAAATACACAACAAACTTTTAACTCTTCATACAATAAAAGTGCATTAAATACCTCATTCTTATTTTATATTGATAACATGTTAAAATAAGAATATTTTGCATGCATTGGGTTAAATAAAAGGTATTTTATTCAGATTAATATCACCTGTCCTTGAGTTCCCTATGGCTGCAGTAACAAAACACCACAGAGAGAGTAAGTTAAGCAACAGGAATGTATTCTCTCTTAGTTTTCAAGGCTGAAAGTCCAAGATAAATGTTAGAAGAGTTGACTCCTTATGAGGGCGAATTTTTGCTAAGGGTTTAGATATGCAGCAAATATTATTCAACTCTTAAATGTGGATGCAGTGCCCATGGGTCTCCTGACTAATGAGGAATAGAAGAGGAGAATTTTTTCTAAAGGTTGAGCCTCTTTGCTAGTTTTCTAAAGGAACATGTATCTTGAAACTCTGATTTCTTCTCCAATTTTAGCATAGTACTTTTCATAGCTTTGTCTGTAAAAGTGTCTTTCATATGACCTTTTGAACAACATTACAATCAAAATCTACAAATTTTTTCATGCATTTTTTGGATAATATTCCTAAAACTTGCCATATGAAAAATGTTCCTTATTCCAAATATACATATTTGGAAGATATGTGTTTTTTGGAAACATAAATGGATATCTGGAAGCTCTTCAAATTCATATTTCTAACAAACAGCCCTTCTGAAAAGAGGAAGATTGAAATTTGAAAAAAAGAATTGACGACATATTACGTAAATCTGTTTTCAGAGTTTTAAGGGAAAAAAAACATTAGTTTTTCAGTTTTCATGATGACAGATTTTGCTATTTGCAAAGTAGCCTTCAGTTCACAATAAAATATATTATTTATGTTGAAGAGCTTTGATAAATTTCAAATAATAAATATTAAATTTTATGGAATCAGCATTTAATTCTTAAAATCAATAACCTTACAATTTAGAGGATGTTTAATTCACTCTATTCAAATTTTAAGCATTTATATGACTTCTTTTTAATTTTTTTGCTAATTTCAGGTTATGTATGACTTCCTAATATACACAAAAACAAAATGAGACACACAGAACAGTGTCTAATATAAGAATGAGAAACACATTTACAGATCTCTGTTAATGAAAACTGAAGCATGGAAGCTCTTTTTCTGAAAGTATCCTAGTTTTCTGAGTGGAACATTATTTTCTAAATAAACTTTTTCACTGCTCATTCTGCTTCTTGCTTACATAAACCTTTCCAGGTAGGTCAGGAGACATTTGGGAATTCTTGCATGCCAGTAGGGTTCCTGGCCATTTGCCATGGGTGATTCTTCATGTATCTGTGCATGTATGGCTTCAAACACTGCATTGAAATCCCTCCAGCAGGTTTCACAGCAACCATTCTATTCTTGAAAGATCATTTTTGACAAATTGCAGCTTGGGATGCAAAGGGAGCGTGATATGTTCTTCAGCATGCAGATATCTTGGTCCTAAAAACTTATGCATTTCAACATGTCTTAATATTTCTTTTTTTTAATTATACTTTAAGTTTTAGGGTACATGTGCACAATGTGCAGGTTTGTTACATATGTATACATGTGCCACGTTGGTGTGCTGCACCCATTAACTCGTCATTTAACATTAGGTATATCTCCTAATGCTATCCCTCCCCACTCCCCCCACCCCAAAACAGGCCCTGGTGTGTGATGTTCCCCTTCCTGTGTCCATGTGTTTTCATTGTTCAATTCCCATCTATGAGTGACAACATGCGGTGTTTGGTTTTTTGTCCTTGCGATAGTTTGCTGAGAATGATGGTTTCCAGCTTCATCCATGTCCCTACAAAGGACATGAACTCATCATTTTTTATGACTGCATAGTATTCCATGGCGTATATGTACCAAATTTTCTTAATCTGGTCTATCACTGTTGGACATTTGGCTTGGTTCCAAGTCTTTGCTATTGTGAATAGTGCCGCAATAAACATACGTGTGCATGTGTCTTTATAGCAGCATGATTTATAATCCTTTGGGTATATACCCAGTAATGGGATGGCTGGGTCAAATGGTATTTCTAGTTCTAGATCCCTGAGGAATCGCCACACTGACTTCCACAGTGGTTGAACTAGTTTACAGTCCCACCAACAGTGTAAAAGTGTTCCTATTCCTCTACATCCTCTCCAGCACCTGTTGTTTCTTGACTTTTTAATGATCGCCATTCTAACTGGTGTGAGATGGTATCTCATTGTGGTTTTGATTTGCATTTCTCTGATGGCCAGTGATGATGAGCATTTTTTCATGTGTCTTTTGGCTGCATAAATGTCTTCTTTTGAGAAGTGTCTGTTCATATCCTTCGCCCACTTGTTGATGGGGTTGTTTGTTTTTTTCTTGTAAATTTGAGTTCATTGTAGATTCTGGATATTAGCCCTTTGTCAGATGAGTAGGTTGCAAAAATTTGCTCCCATTCTGTAGGTTGCCTGTTCACTCCAATGGTAGTTTCTTTTGCTGTGCAGGAGCTCTTTAGTTTCATTAGATCCCATTTGTCAATTTTGGCTTTTGTTGCCATTGCTTTTGGTGTTTTAGATATGAAGTACTTGCCCATGCCTATGTCCTGAATGGTATTGCCTAGGTTTTCTTCTAGGGTTTTTATGGCTTTAGGTCTAACATTTAAATCTTTAATCCATCTTGAATTAATTTTAGTATAAGGTGCAAGGAAGGGATCCAGTTTCAGCTTTCTACATATGGCTAGCCAGTTTTCCCAGCACCATTTATTAAATAGGGAATCCTTTCCCCATTGCTTGCTTTTGTCAGGTTTGTCAAAGATCAGATAGTTGTAGATATGTGGCATTATTTCTGAGGGCTCTGTTCTGTTCCATTGGTCTATACCTCAACATGTCTTAATATTTCTATTGGTGGTTAAATCCAACTATAGCTTTTGGTTCCCCAAATAAGAATAGTGGGAACTGCTCTCATGATCAGTCAGCTCAGGTATAAAGCTGTGAGTCAGGCCACCTCATTTTGTATCACACTCTGTTCATAGTGCAAAGCCATTGACCACCCATGATGACCCCTGGTCACAGATGACCCATAGGAGTGAGTCCTTGTCCCCACTCCTAAATTAGGGGCTGGGAGAGGCCAGCTTCAAAACTGGCCACTGCTGCCACTGAGATGTTGGAAAACATCTCAACAGCAAAAAGGTAGTGAAGGTGATATCCGATCACTACTGAATACAAATTTTTATTGAACCTTTTCTTTTTTATTATTTCTTTTAAATTATTTTATTGCTCTAATAATTTTATTAAAACTTCTACAAATTTTTATTATAAGTTTTTCTGTTAATTAAAAATATTTCTCTGAATCCAGACAGTGGTAAGGGCTGCATAGTATTGGAAATTTACTTAATGCCATTGTATTGCACACTCTAAAATGTTTAAAATGCTAAATTTTAGGTTATGTGTATTTTACTATCATGAGGTTTTAAGATTTACTGCACGGCATGATGATGATAATTAATAATAATGTATTTTATGCTTGAAATTTGCTAACAGAGCACATTTTAAACATTCTCACTGCAAAAATGAGAAGTGTATAAGGTGATAGACACAGTAATTAGCTTGATTTAATCCTTCCACCACGTATACATATGTTTAAACACCACACAGTACCCTATAAGAAAAAAGCAGCAAGATATTTTTAATTCATAAAAGCAATTATGGAATTATTTTGTAATATGTAAAAATAGTTATGTAAAATATATAGATGTACTATATTAATTAATAGAATTATAATCTCATTCATCATTACTTTTTATCTATCTTTCTATCTATCTGTATGTATTTCTATTTCTGCCTTTTGGATTTCAGACTTGATCACCCACTACCACTCCAAGGGAACCAACACATGTAGTGAAGAAGAAGGAAGCATCCTGTTGTCTATTCATTTATCTCAATGACCAGACAGCTATTTCCCAACTGAATAAAAAGATCACCTTAAAAGCCAATTCTGTATGTTTTTATAGAAAATGATTTATTTGAGAGTCCTCAAACATACCCGGCATGTTTGAAACATCATGTCTGTCTGGAGTTATTGCAGAAATGACGATTATGACTTCTGCAAAATGGTTGTTAGAACACGTGTTCTTCAGTCTACCCCAAAACCACCAAAGAAACTTGAAATAGGAAAAAACATGCATCACTGCTTGGATCTAGACAGCTGGCCAAAGGTGGCAGATAGTTGGCAAATTTTTCTAGTATAGGAAGACATCAGATGGAAACAAGTCAGGGATGTCTACAATGGCTCTTCCTCAGAAAGTGGCTTGATGTTGTCAAAGGAACAGAGAGAAGATTCTGCAACTTATTTTTAAAAATTGTTCTTACAGTCATTTTCCCCCGTCCATCATTTCCATTTCACCACCAGTTCTCCGGCTATCACCTGCTTCTCTTTCTGCTCATCCCCCTTCTGGCAACAAGAGTCCAAGATTTGAATGATATATTCCCAACCTGGGCCACTGCACTGCCTTCTCCTTCTTTTCATAATTCCCCCACGTGCCTCATGTTTTCACTTTGTACATCCCTGGTGTAGGCTCCGTAGTAATTTATTTCAATCTCTCTCTCGCGTTTCTCCCTCTCCGTGGCACTAACCTGGAAAAACCTTGCAGGGCTTACAGTGAACTCCCTGCTGGCTCTCACACTGCCCCTGACAGCTGAATGTGGCTGGAAAGCTAAAAAACTTCTCCACACAGCCAGCTGCATGAGGCAGGTAACAACGAATGTTGGCTTCAAATTATCAAATAATACATTGTAAGGATCTGGCTGCAGGTTTTTGCTTTTCCAATGGCAAGAATATATGCAATAGACCAATAACATTTATTACATTTATTAATTCTCTACAAAACTTTTGGGCTATTAACATGCTGCCACTCTGAGATCCAGTGCCCTGGGATACTTACAAACTTTCTTTTCCATTCCTAATTCTAAAATAGAAGCAGCAAAAGTTTCTCTTTTGATTTCTAACTATTAGCAACTTCGAAGGTTTTGTAAGGCAGATGGGATGAATGGAGTCGTTTAGGAGGCTCTGAATTTCCAGAGGTATACTGGGTCCATTTTCATCATTCAAAACCTTTTCAAGAAAACAAATCATTCTTCCAAAAAGACACATGCAAGTGCATGGCCATCACAGCATTATTCACAATGGCGAAGACATGGAATAAGCGTAGGTGCCCATCAGTGGTGGACTGGATAAAGAAAATGTGGTATATATACACCATGGAATACTGCACAGTCAAGAAAAAGAATAAAATCACATCTTTTGCAGCAATATGGATAGAGTTGGAGGCCATTATCCCAAGTGAATTAATGCAGGAACAGAAAACCAAATGTTCTCGTTTATGAAAAAAAAAAACATAACCTGAATGTTCTTGTTTATAGGTAGGAACTAAAAATTGGGTACTCGTGGACATAAAGATAGGAACAATAGATACTGGGGAATACTAGAGGGTGGTGGGAGGGATGGGGGCAAGGACTCAAAAACTACCTATTTGGTGCTATGTTTACTACCTGGATCCATACCTCAAACCTCAGTGTTATGCTATATACTCAGGTAACAAACCTGCACATGCATTTCTTGAAACTAAAATAAAAGTTGAAAAAAAATAAATACATACATAAATAAAAATCTTTTCAGCAACTCCATGGAAGAGATAAGTCACCAAGAAAGGAGATTGAAAACAAAGCAGAAGAAAATTAATCTTAAGGAAAGGAATCCCTGCTGCAGTGCAGCTGACTGTTTTGTAAATAAGCTGTTGATGTTTATTGACGTATTTAGTATATCTCATTTCATCCAGGTTATGTGAAAGATTCAGTTATTATGTGGAAAACAGACTTTTAACATGCTTACATATTCGAATCAAGTTATCAGCTCATGAAAGTGTCCACCCATGCCATACTATGGCAACTTTTTTCTGATTCTGCTTAATTTACTATGTTAACAACATCTAGCTTTGAACCTTCAGGTGGACAGAAACTCAGACCTAGAAAAACAAACTTCACGTGTTATCATGGTTACCTCAATTAAGTTGTTTACAAAACTGGATTACAGGCAGATTTTACTCTCATCTTTCATTTTTCCTCTTAACCAGGTAACCTTAGCCTCTGGGAGCTTAATGGGACATTGTGAAGTCTCTCCCTAGAGATTATAACCAAACCACCACCACCACCACATTCTACATATGCTGCACTTGTGAGAATAGAAAATACAGTGAATAAAAGAAAAGGCATTTTTCTGATTCCTAGGGAATATTTCTGGAAGAGCAAAATAGATATTTTATATGTTTCAACATATTCATCTTTTTTGTCCTTCTTGAAAAACTTAATATATGAATATTAAACAAACTTACCATTATATCTTCTTAACAATAGAAGGAATCCACATTGAAATAGTCAGAAATATATTCAGAGAGCTATTTTTTCTGATGAATTGGGTTAGACTGGAAATGGATGCATGCTCTGAAATCAAGTGTTTTCTAAAGGAAAAGAAATCTCTTTCTTCGAACTGTATCTGTAATTTTAGGGCTGCTGTACCTTCATTTTCCCCTCTGGGATCGCGTCGGGTTACCAGTTTCCCAGAGCACAACCCTCTGTGTAAAGACTTCAGACGTAGTCAACTGCACAGAGACAACGTATCCAGTGAGAACCCACTAAGCATTTCCATCTGCTATTTATAAAACAAGTTTGGAAGAAAGAAACAGCACATGTTGGGTAATTTGTCAGTGATTCATTGTAGTGACAGGTTATGGTGTTATTGGGTTAATATCAAGCATGGGAAAATCCCCAGCCCTGAGTGATTTTCCATCATGAATTTGATTGGAATTCACATCAGAGTCCTCACAGTGGTGATGCATAAGACGAGATGGGCAGGTGGGCTGCCCTGCCGTGGTGGCAATATCAATAGCTTTTTACACAAGCCTTTCATGTAGAGACTCTGTCCAAACAGCAAAATGAGAACCATGGGGTGAATCGTAATGGCCTGTCTGGGTGTGTGTTTCTCTGGAGGTACTGGCTTCTTATTTATACGGCCATCACTGGCTATTTATCTACGTTTCAGCTGTGAAAGCAAAATCTGGAATTCTCTTTCATCATAGCTGACAGCCATGCCTACGCCTTCCTGGGAGAACTAGGAAACACTTCTTTCTGAGCTGTATGTGATTTTATCCCCAAATAATAGTTTACTGACCTCTATCAGGGAAATCCCACTAACTTAAAAGCAGCAAGTTTGTTATTCACCAACATTTTCTTGTGTTTGCTTTTTATTTTATTTTCATGCTAGTTATAGATGTTTCAATGTTTTCTGAGTTTACTGCTCTGCCTTGCATATTCTTTACTTATACAGCCCTATTGGGAAAAGGGAGACAGTAGAAAATAATGAAAGGAGTTTTGCATTACATATTTTAGAACTATCTTTTAATACACTCCCAATGGTATACAACAATCACCTCTCTCTAGTTCCACAACATTTGTGGCACTCCAGAATGAATTTCATAGCCGTTAGCATTCAATTCCTAGTCCTTTCTCCTCCTCCCAGCCCCTGACAATTATAATCTACTTTCTGTCTCTATGGATTGACTTATTTTGGATACTTTCTACAAACAATTATACATTATGAGGTCTTTTGTATCTGGCTTCTTTCACTTGGCATGATGTATTTGAGGTTCATACACATTTGACATGCATCAGTACTTTATGACTATTTAGGGCTGAATACTATTCTGTTTTATGCATATGCAACATTTTGCTTATCCACTCATCTGTTGAAGGACGTTGGCTTGATTGCATCTCTTGACTATTATGAACAATGATGCCATGAGTGTATGTGTGCAGGGAGCTGTCTGCGTCCCTGTTTTTAATTCTTCTGGGTATATACTTATGAGTAGGATTGCTTAATCATTTATTCGGCCATCACTAGCTATTCATTTACGTTCCAGCTCTGAAAGTGAAGTCTAGATTTTCTTTCATCATGGTTGACAGCCAAGCCCATGCCTTCCTGGGAGTAGAAACTAGGAACTAGGAAACACTCTTTCTATATGTGATTTTATCCCCAAATAGTACTCTACTAACTTCTATCAGGAAGTTCTTGCTAACTTAAAAGTAGCAACTTTATTATTCACTGAGACTTTCTTGCATTTGCTTTTCCTTTTACTTTTCTGCTACTTGTAGATGGCTCAGGATTATCTGAGTTGATCGTATGGTCATGTCATGTTTAACTTCTTGAGGAACTTCTATGTTGTCTTCCATAGCAGTTGAACCATTTCATCCATATACGAGTATTCCAATTTCTACACATTCTAGTCAATACTCACTTTCTATCATTGATTATAGTCACTCTAATGAGTGTAGTTACATTTTAATTGAAATCCATTTTAATTTCATTATTGATAACAACTTTAATATAAAACTAGTTGTGTCTTAATACACCAAATTTAGAAGCTTTACATTTTTCTTGAGTTTTATTTTTTAAAACCACATTAAACAAATAGCCTTAAATGATATGCCACGACAAGTTTTAGAAGTGGCCATCTCTTTCCAATAGTTTACAAAAAATGAGGCCAAGAAACATAAGTGCTTGCATAATCTGGGGGCTTTTGATACAAAGTCATGGGAATGTTATTCAGAAATAAAAATTACCCTTCATAAGGCTAGGAAAATAGCTGACTTAACAGAAAGTAGATAAACAATCGTTAGCAGTTGTCTTTGTTTTTCTCATCGTATGGTTATGAAGTTTTGACTTCTTCTTTTCTAAGTAAAAAGCAAGTTTCAGAGGAAAAATAAAAACACTTCATGTTGAAACTCTCAATTTTTCCCACTGAGGATCACAGATTCATCTACATACAAAGAAAAAAAAATTAAAGCTTGATCTTTGCCTTTTGGAAGAACCCAAATTTTAATATGAAAGGTTATTTTAATTGTATCTTCTCCTGAGCAATCTGGACATAAGGATTCTTGTGTTTTATTTATTTGTTTGTTTGTTTGTTTTTTAATTTTGGGACAGGGTCTCTCTCTGAAGCTGGAGTGCAGTGATGCAATCACAGCTCACTGCAGCCTCAGCCTCCTGAGTAGTAGCTGGGACCACAGGTGTGCACAACATGCTTGGCTATTTTTTTTTTTTTTTTTTTTTTTGGAGACAGAGTCTCGCTCTTTCCCCCAGGCTCGAGTGTAGTGGCGCGATCTTGGCTCACTGCAAGCTCTGCCTCCTGGGTTCAAACGATTCTCATGCCTCAGCCTCCCGAGTAGCTGGGATTACAGGTGCCTGCCACCATGCCTGGCTAATTTTTGTATTTTTAGTAGAGACGGGGTTTCGCCATGTTGGCCAGGCTGGTCTTGAACTCCTGACTGCAGATGATCCACCTGTCTCGGCCTCCCGAAGTGCTGGGATTGCAGGTGTGACCCACCACACCCAGCCCTTATTTTTTTTTAATGATCTGTAGAAATAGCGTCTCCCTTTGTTGCCCAGAATGGTCTTGAACTGGGCTCAAGTAATCCTCCTGCTTCAGCCTCTCAAAGTGCTAGGATTACAGGCATGAGCCACTGCGCCCAGCCTGGATTCTTCTATTTTAGTTGGTTTTATTGCACATGAGGTTAGTGTACATACCATATATATAAATATAAATATAAAATTATGTATGTATGCATATGTATATATGTAATTATGTATTTTTCTTCAATTTGCTTATGTTTTATAGGTTTATTATTAAAATTTTACATTTTTATTAAAAAATACAAAAGAACTTCATCTTTGCCTAGGCTTATAGGAAACAGAATTTGAGGCAATAAAACTTGTGTACGAACACATTTTCAGCAAATGCAATTCCAGGGAAGAAAAATGAGGGGCAAATGAAGTACAATGGGGAGAGAGGTGAATCTCAGTGTGCAAATTACCCAGCTGGCCACACCTTCAGGACAAGCTGAGAGCACAGTCTCTTCATAGAGGTTTCATGAAGCCCTGGCTACCAAAGACTCTCTCAAGGGGAAAAGCAGAGAATAAGTTATTATTGTCAGAAACCCCCGTATTTTCAAAATTATCCTCAAGGAGCATCAGCCCCTAACACTTCTGAACTCTTCAGTGCAGTTCCTGCAATAAAGGGGCAGTGAGCTCTGAACCCAAGACTCCCTCCCACTTGGTCTTTAGTACCCAGCAGCCTCCTAGACCCCCTGTGGACATCAAACTGGCCCAGCAGCCTTGTAGGACTCAGAGACAGCAGTGAGCCACAGACCAAGTTGCAGCTGAGAGTGCCTGAGAACCAGAGAGCAGAAGCCAGAGTGGATTTCAATCTGCAAACATAAACATCACTTTGCAAAGACAATTTTCCAATGGCCATGGCTCCCACTATGGTCAAGTGCCTTGAGGTGGACAGTATGCCTGCTGCATCATCCCAGGAAAAGCCTAGTAAAAGGTTTCCAATTGTGATCATTGTTCATGATCTTTTTCTTTAAGCATAGGCTGGGTTTGTAAAATTTGCTTTTGATAAAAATACAACTTTTTTCTTTTAAAAAAAGAAATAAGCCCAAATGACTTAGATACATGTATTAGTCAGGATTCTCTAGGGCAATAGAACCAACAGAATATATACAGATAAACATATCAAAAAGATACCTACACTTAACAGTTTATTGCAGTACCATTCACAATAGCAAAGAAATGGAATCCACCTCAGTATCCATCAATAGAGAACTGGATAAAGAAAATGTGGCACATACACACAATGAAACACTATTTAGTCATAAAAAAGAATGAAATCGTGTCTTTTGTAGCAACATGGATCGCACTGGAGGCCATTATCTTAAGTAAAATAAGCCATACACAGAAACATAAATACCACATGTTCTCACTCACAAGTGGGTGCTAAAAAATTTGTACACATGGATATAGAGAGTAGAATAATAGACACTGTAGACTTGGAAGGGTGGGATGGTAGGAGGGCAGTAGAGGATGAGAAATTACTTGTTGGGTAATGAATATCCTAAAAACCCTGACTTGATCACTGTGTAGTCTATGCCTGTAACAAATTGTACTTGTACCCCTTAAATTCATACAAATAAATAATTTTAAAAAGAAAGATATTCGTTATGAGGGATTGACTCATGTGGTTTGAGAAGCTGAGAAGTCCCACAGTCTGCTGTCTGTAAGCCAGAGACCCAGGAAAGCAGGTGGTGTAGTTACAGTGCAAGTCTGAAGACCTGAAAACAGAGGGGTTTGATGTCCAAAGGCAGGAGAAGATGGATATCTCAGCTCAAGCTAGGAGTAAATTTTTCCTTTCTCCACCTTTTTGTTCTATTTGGGCCTTTGGCTGATTGGACAATACCCATCTACCCACGTTGGTGAAGGCAGATCTTCACTTAGTCTACTGATTGAAATGCTAATCTCTTCCAGAAACATACTCACAGACACACACAGAAATCATGTTTCCCCAGCTATTTGAGCATCCCTTAATCTGGTCAAGTGGACATATAAAATTAACCATCATAGTACATATTAGTTAGAGTTATTTAACTATTTAGACAGTATTCATTCTTCCATTCACATTTAACAATATCAGTCCATTTCTAATTTGCAATTTGTAATAAGTTACTTCAAATCCTTTTGGAAGTATACGAACAAAATAGTGAAATATTTGAAGTATATGAACAAAATGGTGGAGCCAGAATTTAAGCACAAAAATCCTACCCTAACCAAAACCCAAACGTCGCTTATTTATGGAACTTGTTTCCCAAGATACCATGTTCACGAGACCACACCAAAGGCAAACATCAGGAAGAGACCATTTAATTCACATATTATGGCCACCTACAAGCTTGAGATGTGTATTGGCACCGCTACGGGACTCACGGGAGGAGAGAAAATGCTCTTTTCCTTTACATCTGAGCTGGAGGTTATAGCCTCCGGGAGGTAATATTTTAAGCCTGCTTCCTTTTATGAATTCCCACAGTAAAAACATAGAGCAGCATTCACCACACACTTTATGTTCCCCTTTAAATGACTGCTAAGTTCCTTCCCCAGGCTGTATAAATTCCATTTTTCCTACTCTGATATTTGATTTACTGCATGCCATTCAGCCAGACAGATTTCTAGCCCTTGGTGGAAATCACCTTTATTTGGGTAGTTAATACCCTGAGGACCTCTTAAAAATGTGATATATATATATATATATATATATAATTAAAGAATATTATTTTCTTAATCTTGATATACTAGTATTTCACCTTCATCAACCTCTCTTATGCATCAGGTGACCTATGGACACAATATACCTGAACTTTCTGTTTGTCAACAAAGACCCAGGAATAGTAAATAATGTCCGTATCTCATGATTGGTGAAGCCAAAATTTAAGCCCAAAAAAGCCTTCCCTAACTCCAACCCTAACTAAGCACTGGCCCCTCCAGGATTTGAGTTTTTGTTTGTTTTTGAGACACAGTCTCGCTCTGTTGCTCAGGCTGGAGTGCAGTGGTGTACTCACAGCTCACTGAAGCCTCAACCACTTGGGCTCAGGCAATCCTCCCACCTCAGCCTCCCCAAATGCTAGGATAACAGGCACGAGCCACCCCTTCCAGCCCTGGATTTGATCTTGATTTCTATCCTACATCAACAACAAAAACATTTTCACTGTAACTCATGCAGATCCAGCTATTATGGCAGAATGAAAATGCAATTCTAGCAGGATTAATTAGTGTTGCTTTAAGGGAGAAATTAAATCCTTTTGCCAAATCTTTTAACAACCATGTTCTCATTTTCTTTTTGTGTTTTTATTAGTCCCTCCTTTTACTTTCTTTGGCTTTCTTTTTGCTTTACTTATTTCTAGTTTCCCAAGTTCAATGCATAATTCATTGGATTTGTATTCTTTCTTGATGCCAAATAAATGTTTCTAGTATGGAGCTTTTACTCAGAACACTACTTTAGCCATTCCTTAGAGGTTCCTATATGAATTTGTCTTTAATGCTTGTTTCTAATTGATTAAAATTCTAATTAAAGTTTTGCTTTAATTATTAGCCTAATCATTTATCTGGAGGAATGCTATTTAATTCTCAATACAGAGGGTTTATATTTTTAATTGTTTGTCCTATGTTGAAAATATATAATTTTATTGCATTGTGATTAGTGACATTTAATTATTATTTTTTTAGAGTGTGGTTAGGGATATGTTGATGACCTTTTTGCCTTAATGCATGGAAAGTATGCAGACAAAAAAGAAAAGAGGTGATGATAACTTGCTGAATACCTGTCTTCCATCCCATTATTATTTTGTCAGGTCTGTAAAGGTAAGGTAGAATATCTAATATTTTCTATTAATAAACCTTCCTTCTTACCTAACTTTGGCCTAATTTCTTTTGCAACAATTGATACAAAATATTCATTAATTCTTCAAGCTTTTGAATTGTCAATTTCACCCTTCTCCTTTTGATGAACTAATACCAACCTATACATGAAGTCTGCCTTTGGATCCAGTTTGCTAATTAATAAATGTTTCATGGAAGTTACACTTGAAGAAGATTTTTGATAGAAGGGAAGGGAAGGGAGAGAAAGAAGGAAGGAAGGAAAGAAGGAAGAAAGGTAGGGAAGGAAAAGAGAAGGAAAGAAAGGAAGGAAACGGAAGGAAAGAAAGAACGAAAAGAAAAGAAAGAAGGAGAGAAAAGAAAGAAAACAGGAAGGAAGAAAGAAATAAAGAAAGGAAAGAAAAAGGAAGGAGGGAGGAAGGAAGAAAATTGGTCAGAAGTGTGTTTAGTTATTACAAAGAAACATGAACATAGGATGGCAATTACTAATATTTTACTTGTTTCTTTCCAAATGTTTTCAACTTTCTAAAGTATTGGACAGATTGAGAAGTTAAAATATTCTCTAGTGGCAAACTACATTTCTTAATATACCACTGAAAGACTAATCCCTGCTCAATCATATTTTCATGCATCAGGTAGTTATGTTAAGATATTTAACATGTATTAGAGGCAGGAATGATTGTTATAATTTCCAAGACTGGGTCAAATAAAACAGTTCTTTTATAGTTATAAAACTCCCAGTTGTGTGCCTGCATATGTCAATCAATTCTTGTAATTTTCAGATCCAGTTACTTTTAGCTGAGATTGTGGCCACTCAACACAAAATCCTTACTCTCTTAACTTGCTTGCATTAGTGATTAAGTTCTCAGCCCATAGGATGTAATAAGTGGTATTTGAACGTCGAGAAAGAATCCTAAAAGGAGGAATTTCTAGTTCCTTAGAGAGATTCTTCTTACTGCCAGTAGGATGCAGACCTAATGGCTGGAGCTTCAGCAGTCACTTTGGACTACATGGGTGGAAGTTATGTATTGAGGATAGTGGAGCAAGAAGATGAAAGAACTCTGGCTTCTTGTGTTATTGAGGTTATCTTTTCAATTGCAGTCAATCCTATTTCTAATTAATACAATAACTCACTGCATAAATTCTTGAATGGCTTTTCATTGCTTTCAGGATAAAAGGTATACAAGAAACATTACAATCTGCCTCCTGCTCCTCTTTCTGGAAGTATCCTTCAGCACATTCCTTTTTCCTCATTCTACATATTCTGGCCACACCGAAGTTCTTTCACTCCCTGACATGCAACTTATTCTTTCATATTAGGTTTATTCACAGATTCCCTTCCACCCTGTTCACTCTTTCTTGCTTAACTATATTCAACCTTCAGGTCCATTGTAAAGACATACTCCCAGCAGAAACCTTTCCTGACCAGCCTTGCCCAGGGAGGGTCTCTCAGTGTATGCCAAGACTGTTTCACTTGTAACTTTTTTTAAAGTGCTTATCACATCTTGCTGTGCTGTCGCTAAGCTACTAATTCTTTAAGGCAGCAGTTTTCAAGTGGAGGCAAGTTTACCTCTGGGGGCAGGACATCTGGCAATCTTTGGAGACATTTTTGGTTGTCACAGCTGTGAAATGAGGACTGAGAAGATGCTACTGGCTTCTACACTGTGGAGATCAGGGATGCGGTTAAATCTCCTGTATTAGCCCATTCTCTCATTGCTAAATAGAAATACTCTTTTCTTTACAAAGAAAAGAGGTTTAATTGGCTCACAGTTTAGCAGGCGGTACAAGAAACATGGTGGCTTATGCTTCTGGGGAGGGCTCAGGAAGCTTCCAATCATGGCAGAAGGCAAAGGAGAAGCAGGCGTATCTTACATGGCCAGTGCAGGAGCAAGAAAGAGAAGGGGGAGATGCCACACACTTTAAAACAACCAGCTTTCACAGCAACTCATTCATGATGACAAAAACAGCACCAAGGGGATGGTGTGAAAGCATTTATAAGAAACACCTCCATGATCCAGGCACCTCCCACCAGGCCCCAACTCCAACATTAGGTATTACAATTTGACATGAGATTTGGGCAGGGACACAGATCCCAATCATATCACCCCTGCAATAGATATCATGGCCCTCCAGAAGAAAGAATCCAGCCCCAAATATCAGCAGTTCTGCAGTTCAGAAACCCTCCCTTAAAATTTCCTGAAAGAAAAAAAAAAAAGCTACCACAGTTTACAATTATGTACCCAATGTTATCACACTTTCTAGCATACAGCTAACAATTGAAGATTTAAAATATTGAATGGCATTGAAGTTATTTTTGAGGGATGGCTGAGTAGAACTGTATGGTTTTGTTCAAATTATTGATGAAAATAATACAGTAAACGTGCGCTGAACTTTTACTACATGCTAGCACACTCTAATTATAGAGGAGTATTATTTAATTACTTCAAAGCAACACCCTCTGGAGACAAGAAATAATTCCATCCCCACTTTATAGATGAAGATATTGAGACCCAGTAAGTTATGTCTTTTGCCATGGATAAGATGTCCATCTCAGATAACCTCCCAGCCCGCCCAGCCCAGGGCACAAGGTTCAGCCCTCAACCCCCTTGAGGGGCTGCCTGTCTAAAATGCCCATGGGTGCATGCCATGCTGGAGATATTCAAATATTTTAATATCTTTTGTATTAAAATAAACTGCTTCCTGAAATTAAGGCAAAACAATATTTGATTAAAAACATATCTACAGGCTGGGTGTGGTGGCTCACACCTGTAATCCCAGCACTTTGGGAGGCTGAGGCGGGTGGATCACCTGAGGTTAGGAGTTAGAGACCAGCTTGACCAACATGGTGAAGCCTCATCTCTACTAAAAATACAAAAATTAGCCAGGTGTGGTAGCAAGCACCTGTAATCCCAGCTACTTGGGAGGCTGAGGCAGGAGAATCGCTCAAACCTGGGAGGTGGAGGTTGTAGTGAGCCTAGATCACGCCACTGCACTCCAGCCTGGGCGATAGAACAAGACTCGGTCTCAAAAAATAAATAAATAAAATAAAAATAAAAACATATCTACAGTCACACACCTCATAACAACATCTTGGCCATAGATTACACTGGTCCCATGAGATTATAATAAAACTGAAAAATTCCTGTTGCTTAGTGACTTTGTAATTGTTCTAAAGTCTTGCATTACTCATGTGCTGAGGTGATGCTGGTGTAAACAAAACTACTGCAGTGCTAGTCATATAAAAGTCTAGCACATACAGTTATGTTCACTACATAATACTTCATAATGATAAATGACTACGTTGCTGGTTTATGCATTTACTATTCTATACTTTTAATTGTTATTTTAGAGTGTACATCTAATTTTTTTGTTGTTGTTTTTTTGAGACAGAATCTCACTCTGTTGCCCAGGCTAGAGTGCAATGGTGCAATCCTAGCTTACTGCAACCTCAACTTCCTGGGCTCAAGTGATCCTCCCACCTCAGCCTATTGAGTAGCTGGGACTACAGGCCCATGTCACCACACCAAGCCAATTTTTGTTTGTAGTCTTTGCAGAGACAGGGTTTTGCCATATTGCCCAGGCTGGTCTCGAACTCCCGAGCTCAAGTGATCCACTGGCCTTGGCCTCCCAAAGTGCTGGGATTACAGGCATGAGCCAACCTGTCTGGCCACTCCTTCTACTTATAAAAAACAGTTAACTGTAAAACAGCAGCAGGCAGGTCCTTTAGAAGGTATTCTAGAAAAAGACATTATTATCATAGGAGATGATAGCTCTATGCATGTTATTGTCCCTGAAGACCTTCCAGTGGGACAAGATGTGGAGGTGGAAGACAGTGATATTGATGATCCTGACCCTGTGTAAGGCTAGGCTAATGGGCATGTTTATGTCTTAGTTTTTAACCAAAGAGTTTAGAAAGTAAAACATAAATCGATAAATATATACATAAATTTAAAAATAGAAAAAGAAGCTATAGAATAAGGATATAAAGAAAGAAAATATTGAGGGGCCAGGCATGGTGGCTGACGCCTGTAATCCCAGCACTTTGGGAGGCCGAAGTTGGTGGATCATTTGAGGTCAGGAGTTCAAGACTAGCCAGGCCAACATAGTGAAACCCTGTCTCTATTAAAAATACAAAAACTGGCCAGGTGTGGTGGCGGGCACCTGTAATCGCAGCTACTTGCGAGGCTGATACAGAAAAAAAAAAATATTTTTGTGTAGCTCTACAATGTATTTGTGTTTTAAGATAAATGTTATTACAAAACAGTCAAAAAAGTAAAAATAATTAAAAAGTTTATAAAGTAAAAATTACAGTAAGCTAAGGTTAATTCATTACTGAAGAAAATAAACTATTTTTAAAATAAATTTAGTGTAGGGTAAGTGTACAGTGTTTATAAAGCCTGCAGTGGTGCACGGTAATGACTGAGGTGATCACATCCACACACTCCTCACTCACTGAATCACCCAGAGCAACTTCCAGTCCTGCAAGCTCCATTCATGGTAAGTGCCCTACGCAGGTGTGCCAGTTTTTATCTTTTATACTGTACTGTGTCTCTTCTTTGTTTAGATACATACAAACTTACCATTGTGTTACAATTGCCTACAGTATTCAGTACAGTATCATGCTGTGCAGGTTTGTAGCCTAGGAGCAGTAGGCTTGACCTTACAACCTAGGTGGGTAGTAGGCTGTGCTATCTAGGTTTGTGTAAGTGTACACTATGATTTTTGCTCAACAGGGAAATTGCCTAATACATTCATCAGAACATATCCCTGTCATTAAGTGGTGCATGACTGTATATATCTATATATCTATGGACATATATGGATATATACAAACATATACCATTTATATACTGTGCTATAATATATATCTACTATACATATACATTATATTATATATACTGCTACATGTACTATAGATATTATATATCACTATAAATATAGTATATATTTTGTTACTACAAGGCAACACACTCTGGATATATGAAATAATATTTACTACATATATAATATAATATCTATCTATATGTATATACTATATATACAGTAAATCCTCACTTAAAATCATTGATAGGTCCTTGGAAACTGCATTGAAGCAAAATGACATCCTGTATGACATAGGAACTTAACTATTATTTATATCAATTAGCCTATGGTAAATTTGTTTTTCTATTTTTATTTTATTTTATTATTATTTTTTTGAGACAGTCTTGCTCTGCCATCCAGGATGGAGTGCAATGGTGCAATCTCAGCTCACTGCAACCTCGTTCTCCTGGGTTCAAGCAATTCTTGTGTCTCGGCCTCCCAAGTAGCTGAGGTTACAGGTGCCCGCCACCATGCTTGACTAATTTTCGTATTTTTAGTAGCTAAGGGGTTTCACCATGTTGGCAAAGCTGGTCTCGAGCTCCTGACCTCAAGTGATCCACCTGCCTCAGCCTCCCAAAGTGCTGGGATTACAGGCGTGAGCCACAGCGCCGGGCCAAATTTATTTTTTTCAATACAGTAGAGTACAATGTTTCAGTTAAAGTCACAGCTTCCAAGAACGTATCAACAATGTTAAATGGGGGCTTACTGTAATGTGCATGTGTGTGTGCGTGTGTGTGTGGGGAAGGGTGTGTATGTACACACACATTATATATAGTATATGCAATATATTATATATAGTATATAGAGTATACCATACATGATAATATATATTATATATAATATATAATAATATATGTTATATTATACATAATATGTATGCTACATACATAATATGTACATAACATACATAATATGTATGTTATATATACATAATACAATATATATTATCATATATGGTATACTCTATATACTATATATAATATATTGCATACACTATATATAATGTGTGTGTACATACACACCCTTCCCCACACATACATGCACACACACATACACATTACAGTATGAATGTGAATATGTATGTAAAATGAATGTAAGAATGTAAAATATGAAAATTGTATATATATTATATATACAATACACATATAAACTGTGTATACTATGTATATATAAGTATAGTGTACTTAGTATACATAATATATACTAATATATATATAATATTGGATATGTACTATCCAGTTTATAGTATATATTTATACTACTATAGTGACTTAGAATAATGAGTATGCTTAGAATAAATAATGAGTGACTTATGATAAATAAAACAAAATACCTGGGTGCCAGTTTTGGATCCACAACATTTCACATGATGTTTAACTTTGCTGTGTATATGTCCTCAAAAGCAGGTGTTATCATCTTAGATGAATTTTGACAGTGATGATCCAATGGCTACTGTATAGAAAGAATGCCACCTTTTTTTTTAAGCTATCCTAACGTTTTAGGAGGATAGTTAAAATCCTGAAACTCACAAAACAATATTTCAGTGGTGATACTAGTTCGTTGTTTCCATTAGTAACTTTCTAGAATGAGGATTCCATATATCCAAGGGCCAACTTTAACCCTGTGGTCAGCCCAAGATCACAGCAAATCTATGGAAAATGTGACATTTTAAGTAGACCAGTTGAGTTCAGAAAGTTCAACTGTAGCTAAATAGAAACCACACAGCTCACCACAGTTGGAATTAGACTCAGAAATGGAGCTGAAGTCTTTCCTGGACACTGAGCTGGTAAAAACACACACACAAAAAATACATTTGTAATATATAAAATGTCTTATTTTTCCCTTAACATTCATTTTTATCAAATGAGTAGGGCTAGTAGTGGAATATGTTTTTAATTAACTTAATACTTAAACAAATGAGATTATGACAGAAATTGTATATATTGGTGACTATAGTTAATGTTTGCATCAATAGATAAGCTCTTTAAAAATGAGAATTAATAGTTAAAATATAGTCTATGTTCTCTTCAGTATATTATGAAATGTCTTGTATTAGTGTCCCAAGGCTGCCAACAACAAAATACCAGAGACTAGGAGGCTTAAATATGATTTCATTTTCTCATGGTTCTGCAGGCTGGAAGTCCGAGATCAAAGTGTGGGCAGGGCTGCTTCCTCCTGAGTCCTCTCTTCTTGGCTTGTAGAGGCTGTCTTCTCCCTGTGTCCACACAGGGTCATCCCTCTGTGTTTGTCTGTATCCGAATCTCCTCTTCTTATAAGGACACCAATCCTATTGGATCAAGGTCCACCCTAGTGACCTCATTTTACCTTAATGACCTCTTCAAAGACCACATCTTCAAATACAGTCATGTTCTGAAGTTTTGGGGATTAGGACTTGTTAGGACTTCAATATATGCATTTTGAGGGCATGCAATTTAGCCCATAGCACTTGTGACATCATATTGTATTATTACAACAACAGTTCCTACAAATATGAAGAAATGAGGGAAGACTTTGGAACTGAAGAAAACATGAGTATTCTTTATAATAACATGTATACATACACTAATAATAACAATCATGTCATAGAAGTAGAGAGAATTTTGGTTATTAGAGGCTGGGAAGGGAAAAGAGAAGGGAGGTGGGGACAGGTTGGTTAATGGATACAAAATTATAGCTAGATAAGAGGAACAAATTCTAGTGCTCTAAAGCCCTGAAGATGAGTACAGTTAACAATAATTTATCATATATTTTCAAAAAGCTAGAAGAAAGGATTGTGAATGTTCTCAACACAAAAAAAATGTTTAAGGTGATGAATATGCTAATTACCCTGAAATGATCATTACACCTGGTACACAAGTATGGAAAAATCACTCTGTATCCCATAAATATGTATAGGTATTACACGTTAACTCAAAAGGAAAAATAAGAATGTCTCGGGGGAAGGAACAACACTACATGTTCATAAGCAGGTCTTCATTTTCAATACAAAAATCAGGCATTGATATAACCTCTTGATAAATCTTGAAAAGCTTCCCTTACTCTTCACACCCTTCAGCCTCACCCTCACTCAATTTCCTTACATTCGTTGATGCTCACTAATACTTTTCTATTTTATTTCCAATCACTCAACCAAGAAGGGTGCTGAGGTTTATTTCAGAGAACGCATGCTGAAATCAGAATTTCATGCAAACACACACACACACACAAACACACACACACACATACACTTTCCCATTTTCTTATACATGGTATTCAAAGAACTTTCTTGCACTAATTCTATAGAGATCACCATAGATGCATCCACATTCTGCTGTTTCCTACTTATGGGGACAATGTCTGGCTGTTTCAATTTTGCTTTGAGCCTCTTCCAGCTAAATTTACAAACATGCCACCTCTGCACCCCGGACCAATAATTCCATCTGGATTCCTGAGCCAGATGCCCATCTGCCTTCCAGAGAGCCAGCACGCTGCTTCATTCTATGCATTCATTCCATTGAGATGCCATGTTTCCTTGCGGGGTTTTATCCTCCTGAACTCTCCACCACCTTCAACCCCTACACGAGACTGCTTAGAAAATTCCACACTCATCCCCTTTCCCAGTCTCCAAGCCAAAGTCCAAAGCAGAAATTAAACTCTGACCTCTGGGATGTGTTCCAGAATCTCATATAGCTTTTTCTGCTCAGAAATATCTGTTGAGGATTTGACCTTGGACAACACCAAGAAAATCATCAACGAGGGAGAGATGGCGATATCTCTCACTCTCAAAAGGGGATCTGGATGTGCATTTTCTGAAACATACAGATCGCTTGAAATGTTAGAGGAAAAAACCCAGCAGTACAACGTACACCCTTTTGGAATTAAAGAGACAAAGCTAGTTGTTTTAGTGACCGTTTAACCTCGAAAAAAACATGGCCCTGAGTTTCTTGCTTCTTAAAGAAGAATGAGAAGTAAAGGGTCTCAATATTTAATAGGTTTACTGTGACAATCAAATGAGCGTAAGAGACAAAGTAATAAAAATTTTAAAGTGTTGTATAAATGTAAGTTAGTATTAAAAAATTTCAGCATGGGATATGAAATTTCATAAAATGTATAATGATCTAGAATGTTTAAATATACTATAAAATGAAGAGGAACTGCCTCATTGATTTCAAAGTAATTAGTATGGGTAAGATAATTACAAATATATTACCAACATCCCTTCTGAGAGGATTGTGACCCTTTCTTTGGAAATTTTTTTTAATGAGAAAAGTCATTAATAAAAAAACACAATCTATAACACTTTACATTAAATATTCTAAGGCTCATATTCCCCTTTCAAACATAA
Source organism: Pan troglodytes (assembly GCF_028858775.2). Lineage (NCBI taxonomy): Eukaryota > Metazoa > Chordata > Mammalia > Primates > Hominidae > Pan > Pan troglodytes. Next base: position 4,827,827 of record NC_072421.2, on the reverse strand, counting down.
TCGTGTTATGACTGTAAACACTATTTTTTAGCTATACTATACAAATGAAGTTAATATTTTAGAATCCAAAGAAAACCAGGGTGTGTGCTGTATACATTTAATTTGCTTTCACTGGCTTTATTCTGAGAAAAATGGCCAATGAAGTCAGACACACACCATTGTCTTTAGCATACTCTTCTGGAAGGTTCTGGAAAGTTCTAGAAAATTCTGGAAAGTTCCCCATCTGACTAAGCAAAAGTGAACACACAGCATGTACAACTCTGCTGACTTTATCAAGAACATAAAAACAGTTTTCTTCTACTATTCAACATGGCCCATATTGCTAGCTCTAAGCTATAACTAAATAGCTTAAAAAGCAAGTTTTTGGGTTTTTTTTCCCCCACATTTATTGGAGAGGGATGAGGTGGAGAGTGCTGTGTATTCATTTATCCACTTATTTTTCTGCCTTTTAGAAGTTCTCTCAGGGCACAAGGCTGTCCAACTGAGACACTTCCTGAGTCCCACTTGGCTCTAGATGTGACCTCAACACTCATTTCTGGACAGCTGGAGGCAAGATAGAGACAGAAGGCAACATTTAGGTCTTTCCCAAAGAAATCTATGCTCTCTACTTCCTCAGCCCCAGTTCCACCTCTCAGGAACCTGAAATTACATTCGACCAGCCAATAGGAAAAACACTTTTTCCACATCTCTCTACAGCAATATTATGAGTTGAATTGTGTCTCCTTCACCCCCAAAAGACAAAGAGATGTTGAAATCCTAAGCCCTGGTAATTTAGAATATGACCTGATTTGGAAATAGGTCAGTTGCAGAGGAAATTAGTTAGGTTAAATAGAGGTTATACTGGATTAAGGTGGTGCCCTAATCTAATAAGACTGGTGCCCTTATAGGAAGAAACTCTTGAAGGCTCTCTCCCTGGCATAGAGATGCCATCTTCTTCCTGTGTCCTCACAGGGTCGTCCCTCTGTCTGTGTCTATGTCCTCTTGTCCTCTTCTTATAAGGACACCAGTCCTATTGGATCAAAGCCTACCCTACTGACCTCATTTTACCTTAATTGCCTCTTTAGAGACCTCATCTCCAAATACAGCCACATTCTGAGGTCCTGGTTGTGAGGACATCAACCTATGAAACTCTACTCCATCATTAGTAGGCTCCAGTTGATTTTTCCTCATTGTGTTGCTTCAGGCTGAAGCAACAAAATATCAATGTCTTGGTGATGCTTGAACCTGGGTCCCTCACACCCTGATAAACATTCCTCTCAATCAACTCCATCCCATTACCTTTTAAGTACACCATCTGTTTCCCATCAGGGTCCCCAGTGGTAAATTTCCTCATCTACGTTTATGAGAACATTATAACCTGCACTGAAAATATTTTTTTAATAAAATAAAATACATAAAGTGAAGCCAGGGTCTTATAAGAAACCTATAACAACGTACTTATGAACATGACTGTAAATATCCTAAATGAAAACAGGAAAGTGAATTCAGCTAGGTCAAAAAAAAATCCATCACAATCAATTTGGGTTTATCCTAGAAACCCAAGAATGTTGATCATTAAAAAATATATGAGTATGAACTGTCACATCCACAGAATAAATGACAAAAGTCATAATTTAATAAAGCATTCAACAAATGTTAATGATAATTCATGATTAATATAGAAACTTTTAGCAAACTAAAAAAATTCCCTTAACCTGACAAAAGCTATCTCAAAAATGGAGATAAAGCAATTTTAAAATTAAGAAATGAATGAAGAAGATGATTACAAAACCACTTCAAAATATTCAGACATTTCAGAGCTATGTGGAGTATTCATAAGGTGTTAACATATGAAATATTGTACTAGACACTAGATAGTACTGTACGTTTCAAACATATTTCATATTAAAATTATTTTCAAAAGAAAAGTTTACTCCCATCATGCAGATACAGTTAAAGTAAATTATAATGGCAAGTCAGGTCTTAATAAATGGAAGAATTCTAGAAAGCAAAATACTTAAATGAGTCATACAACAACAAATTAAATATCATGCATTTTATCCAGTAAAAGTACTCCTAGAAATTTATTTTAAGAAAATCTCTGAACAACATTTAGAATATTCATGTACAAATATACTTGTTTTTTATTTGTTATAGCAAGACTTAGAGAAAAAAGTAATCCCAGTACTTTGGGAGACTGAGGTGAGAGAACTGCTTGAGCCCAGGAGTTCCTGACCAGACTGGGCAAGGTAGCAAGACTCTGTCTCTACAAAAAATTAGTTGGGTGTAGTGGTGAATTCCTGTGGTCCCAGCTGCTCCAGAGGCTGAGGCAGGGGAATCACTTGAGTCCACAAGTTTGAGGTTGCAGTGAGCTATGATTGCACCCCTGCACTCTAGCCTGAGAGACAGAGCAAGACCTCGTTTTCATCCCACCCCCCAAAAAGAGAGAGAGAGAAAGAATGAGAGAGAGGGAGGGAGGGAAGCTGAAAGAAAGAAAAAACATGCTAAACATATGACAACAGAGAAGAATTAACTAAATCATAGTGCATTTATTCAACAAAATGAATTGCATAATATATTTAATTTTAAATTTAGTTTGCAATGCATATTGTATATCATCACCATATGATTCTCCCTAGATAGTAATTTGGGAAGATATTTCCCTTTATCTTATAAAATTTAATTTTAAAAATAATTAAAGTGTTATTAAAAACAGTGAAAATATATTTTAATATATTTTAAAATTTCCACTTCCCCTCAACTTTAAAAATAATAAATAGATCACGAACATATATTTGACACTGCCGTTCAAAATGATGTAGATAGAGGAAAAAGCAATATTGTGTGCTAGTGAAGAAAAAGATGCAATATCCAGTATTCCTTAGAAAGCTGAAAATATATCAAATTTGTCAACAGCAAGCAAAAAGAAAAAAAGCAAAGTCAGCATTGGGTCTTCCAATGTGCAGTTGGTGGCTTGGCTTGTTCGGGTTTTAGGGGCTGATAAGCAAGTTTGCTGATATTTTCCATTATGTATCTTAAGAGGAGCAGCTGATTGTGGACACCCATTTGTTCCCAAGTTGTTGTGTAGATGAAAGAAAAATGGACCACACAATTATTTCCTCTGGAGACAAGGATGCCATGTGTGATTGAATCACCCTGGAGGTTCCTCCACCCTCAATTTCCCCAGAAAAGATGTGTGATTCTTGGAGCCTTGGAAAGCCAGGCTTTGCCCAGAATCAAGAAGTAATAAGATGCCCCGTGCTGACACAGGCATCCTTACTAGGGAAGACATGCTCATTAGTGGAAAAACAACTTCAGATGTTGGCCCTATTTGCATATTTGGGCTTTAGGACACCACAGACTGTCAGCATTTAAAGACTATTCAGCAAGTGTTAGAAGCTTGTTACCCTTTCCATTACCGTTGCCATTTTCAGATTCCTGAAATATTTTTGACTAACAATTGTCGTGCAACTCATCTATTTATCTACATATATTTTCTGCCTGACCAGACATCCAAAGCTTGTCATTTGTTTGACCTTTGTTTAAAAATAAATTCCTTTGCCTATCAAGAGATGAAGGTGATGAGAGGGAAAAAAATGTACCGAGCTGTCATTCTGCCAAGGTAAAAAGAAAAATTGGATGAGAAATCACTGAGCCACGAAAGAAGTCGGAGCTTTCCTTGACATTCATTTAGGTCATAACAAACCATTTAATGATGTCCCTTCTCCGTTAAACCCTAGCACATTAGTGCCATTTGCTTATAAGGCTGGATGGCTTCAAAGAATCATTTTCTTTGGCTGAGAAAGAAATGATAATATTCAATACTGTGATTTTAATATAGTCTCAACTCTGGTGTGTTCATGTTTTTCACTCCTTTATCTTCAAAATATACAAAGGCGACCAGAATGGTTTGCCTTTCTGATAAACAGAAATGCAGCAAGCATTGTGATTTAAACAAGCATCACCAACATTTATAATTCTGTATCCAATGCTTGATATTCTTTATTAGAGGTTGAAAAAGAACTTTCTCTGAGTCTGTTAATGACTACTTTTTCTAAAGGAGTTACAGCCAATGATTTCAGGAAATATCATGAAAGTCAAAAGAAAACTGATCCATGCTATTTATTGTGCCATTCACTAATAAAAAGGGATCCATTGTATCAAATTGGCAAAAACAATGTAATCAACCTAGTGCATGTGTTTCTGTATTTGGAGTATCACGTAATTCATTTAGCTATCTCTGCTATGCTGGATATTGTATTTTATTTTCCCAAGAACCTGGCAAAAGAAGTTATATTCACAACTTTCCTTTCTTTCTTTCTTTCTTTCTTTTTTTATTTTTTTTGAAACAAGGTCTCACTCTGTCACCTAAGCTAGGGTGCAGTGGTGCAGTGGTGCAATCATAGCTCACTGCAACCTCGACATCTCAGGGTTCAAGCAATCCTCCCACCCTCAGCCTTCCAAGTACAGGCATGCATCAGCACGCCCAGCTATTTTTATTTTTTGTAGATACAGGTTTTTGCCATGCTGTCCAGGCTGGTCTCAAACTCCTGGCTTCAAGCGATCCTACTGTCTCAGCCTTCCAAGTAGCTGGGACTACAGGTGCACACCACCATGCCTGGCTGATTTATTTTTATTTTTGCTTTAGAGATGGGGTCTCACTATGTTGCCCAGGCTGGTCTTGAACTCCTGGCCTCAAGAGATCCTCCTGCCTCAGCCTCCTAAAGTGCTGGGATTACAGGCAGGAGCCACTGTGCCTAGCCACAACTTTATTTTTTACATCATAATTTTAACACAGTCTTTAAACTATTTAAGTATAACTGGGCCTTCCTATTACCGTCTTGCATTCACTGTGTTCCCTCCTCATTGATCTCAGCAGATTATCTGCTTTTTTAGACATTATTATTCCTATTGTAGAATAAAAATTTGGCAAAATATATCCTTGACTACCCTTGCCAGTTTATCTGATCCCAATATGATTTCACATAATGTTGCAGGAAAGGTTATCTCTTTACTTAATAGATGTCACTTCATATTTCATTTTTCTGAGCCTTCCTTTACAGTGTCAATTTTCTCTTTTCTCTGAATACATTGAAGGGAAAAACTCTTCCATTATTGTTAATTTGCTATGGTCTGTTCTGAACTTGTTCGTTTTTATTCTTCATAACCTTGACATCTTTCCCTGATTCTGTCTCCTGTTAGATATAAAGTTATCTCTTGCATGCAGCCTTAGATTTCCTCATCCATTGTGAGAAAATAACTGGTTTTCCTGTAATATCATAAATAAAACTTTTCCAGCTGCTCTACTTCTTGGCCTAGAATCTATAGGAATCCCTGAATCTGTATTGGTTGTAAGTCTCGTTGTTCCTTCTCTGGAACCATTTTTACTTGCCCTTGATTACCTCAAAGTCCTTTAAATACTGTCTTTATATAATATGCATTATATAATGTGGATCATATAATATACATTGCATATGAAAACATAATATGCATAACCTGACATGCATCACATAACATATATAACAAGCATTACATAATACGACATAGCATAACCTAGCACAACACCTAACAGAGCATAGGATAGCATAACATAATGTATAACATAACATCACATAGCATATAAAATAACATAGCCTAGCTTGGCATAACATATAGCACAACATAACCTAGCACAGCGTGACATATAACATAAGAGTGCATGGCATGGCATAAAACAATGTAGCATAGCATAGAAAAACACAAAACAGAATGATAGATAGCACAGCATAACTAACATATAACATATTATAGCATAGCCTACCATAACATGTAACATAGCATTAAACATAAAGCAAATGATATGGGAGTGCTGGGAAGGGAAGAGCGTGGTCACTTTAAATGACACAGAGTTGGGGAAGGGAAGTGCTGGGTATAGAAAGGCGGGTCCCTGGCTAGGGCTCCACCTCCACGGACCTAGGTGAGGACAGGCACTCCTGCTTTCCCACCCAAATGTTGCATTTTCCAAGACCAGCCTGGCCCGCCACACCCTCATCCTGGGCCTATAAAAACCCGAGATCCTAGCGAGCACACAAGTGACCAGATGTCGAGAGGAGCACACTGGCAGAAGAAGATGCAAGCGGCTGGTCATCAAGAGGATCTCGAGAGGAGCATACCCGCAGAAGAGCACACTGACAGGCACCAGCACACGGGCAGGCCATTGACCGGCAGGACAAGGTGACGATTGGCTGGGGCAGTCGGAGGAGAGCCAGGGCTGCTGAGCGGCCCAAATCCAGGGGAAAACCATCTCCCTGCTGGCTCCCCCATTGGCTGAGAGCTACTTCCACTCAATAAAACCACACTCATTCTCCAAGCCCACGTGTGATCTGATTCTTGCGGTACACAAAGACAAGAACCTGGGATAGAGAAAGCCCTGTCCTTGCAACAAGGTAGAGGGTCTAATTAAGCTGGTTAACACAAGCTGCCTATAGGCAAACTAAAAGAGCACCCTGTAACACATACCCACTGGGGCACAGACACTACCATGGGGTCGGAGCCCCACAGCCTGCCTGTCTTTATGCTCCCCTAGAGATTTGAGCAGTGGAGCACTGAAGAAATGAGCCACACCCCCATTGCACACCCTGTGAGGGGGACAAGGGAACCTTTCCCACTTCACTAACACATACATCATAGTATAAAACATAGGATAGCATAGCATAGCATACCATAGCATAGCATAAAACATAGCAAATAATAGTATAATATATCAAAATGTATCATATGACATCATAGCATAAAACATATCATAGACTAAGCACGGTATAGCACAGCATAACATGTAACACAGCATAATATAGTGTAACAAATTATCTAACATGTTATAGCATAGGAAAGCATAGCATAAATCATAGCATAGTATAACATGACATATAACAGTATAACATAGCCTATAACACAGTATAACAGCAAAACATATAATACAGAATATAACACAACATAACATAGCACAGCATAGCATGACATATAACACAGCATAACAACAAAACATAATACAGCATAACGTAACATATAACAGCATATAACACAGCATAACATAGCACAGCATAGCATAAAATATAACGTAACATAGCATAACGTATAACCTAGCATAGCATAGCATAGAAGAGCATAGCATAAGTCATCACATAGCACAGAATAACACAGAACCTACCATAGCACAGCACAGCTCAGCATATAGCATAATCTGACGTGACGCAGCATAGCACAGCAAATATGACAGCATGAAATACCATAACAGAAAACATGTGACATGCCATCCCATAATAATACATAATGAAGACATCATTCTCCTTCCTTTTTAAGTCCAATATCTTCTCCTTTCTTTCTGAGAGGCAGTTGAGTGAGCACGCAGAGAACTTGGATTTGGAGGTCCTAGACTTGGATCCTGACCAAACTTGGCTTTTTATTTTGCAAACCCAGGGCAGTAGTCCTAAGGCAATTCACCTAATCTATGTCTGCATATTTTAAAGTTATAACCAAGCAAATGGGTAAAATGATGTATATTTTGTATTTCGATTTTAACAAAACACACCTTTATAACAACCTGGAAGCACAGGTACAGACTGGGTGGGGAATGGGGGAGGTGAACTGGAGAGAGGGCCTGAGGAACTGGCCATGCCTGAGACCCATCCCCTTCTCTTCCAGTGCCCAGGCTATCTCCTAAGCTCCTCCAGCACTCATGAGTAGAGACCCCAGCCTGTATGTCTGTATTATTTCATCTGCCTCCTAAAACACGTCTGTATGCATTCAACCCCTAATGCATATCTATATCCATCCACTCTCCCAAGGCATGTCTATTTTTCATCCATCCCTCCCCACAATGGGCATTATATTCCATTCACTCTTCATGGGTATTTGTGCTCCATCCATCCCCACATGCACATTCATATTTGATCCACCTCCCCAATATGAACCCATATTCAATCTGACTCTCCAATGTGTGTCCATATTCCATCTTTCCTCCCACAAGGGCATCTAGATTCTGCTCACCCACCCACAACACAAGTCCTTATTCTAACTTTCCAGCAACCACCACATGGCCACTCCTCTGAATAGAAGTGTCCTTTACAGGCACAGCTTAGGGAACAAGCCACGCTAATTCTGGAAGTGTGTGTAGAGTCATTTGGGTTGGGAAGTCCAGGGCCCTAGATACCCAGAGTGGGTTCTAAACTGAGGTATAGAGCTTTGACATCTTGGAGTCCTTGCACAGATGAATGTGGCTGGAGGAAGGTCAGAATTTAGTCCTTGAAAGCAAGGCTCAGTACAGGAGCTCTTCTAACCTGGATTTAAGGGTCGTAGTGTTCTGTTGCTTTTTCTGCCATCAGTGATTGGTCCCAAGGGTTATCGTGTAACCAGTTCATCTCACGGCATATGTCTTTGTCTATTCCAGTCCTGCTACTGACACTCTTTGATTATCAATTACCAGAAAGAAAATTACCCAGTGCCAGAAACTACTTGCAAAAAACCAATGATGAAAGAACAATATCTATTCTACATGCTCCTCAATGACTAGGAGTGTGTCCCTGAATTTGGGGCCAAAACTAGATTTGAACAGACTACCTGAGCTACAGGTATTCTAACCAATCCCTTGGGAGGCCACCAAGGCCAAATTTCTTTCTGAATGCCAAGTATTCCCCTTGGTGCTCAGATCCTGCCAGGCACATTTGGGCTCAAGGAAGGGAGGATAGCAGAAAGTTCAGTGCCCAGCTGGTAGACCAAGGAAATTACACCTGCCCACTGGCTCTGCCATCTTCTATCCCTGGGACTTCCCTGTCACACGGTCACCTTCAAGTTCAGCATAAGCCGCTACACAAACCGAGTGTCTATCCTTGCAGAGATTAGCTTTGGCTTTCAACCACGATTCACTGACCCGGATACATAGAATGTAAACTCTTTTCTATCAATATGTTCTACTTCAATAATTTCTTTAGGAATGGCTCTTTTTTGGTTTGAGTATCTTCCCTTATCATCTCTGTAAACATGAGGGTCCATTTAGACCTTAGTTCTCTTTCCACGGACTCACTCCTTTTTCCAACGTATGTGTTTCATACAAGAGATTGTTTACTTGACTTGCCTCTTCCCTGTTCTCATAAAGCAAACTCTGGCCTTTGATATCTATGGAGAAGGAAGAAGCGCTTATCTCCTTTCTTACAAAAAGCCTCATGACACTTTGCTTTGTGCACAGAGGTTTATTTTGCTTATCTTTTCTGTTGCACAAACCCAGGTGTTCTGAAGCATTAACTTCAGTTCTCTCTAAACCTTAATGTATATCGTCTGAGTTCCTGCAGGGGGATTATGTCCAACTTTCCTCCTTCAATGCTGCAACAGACCTTAGTACTATTTTACACTTCTTTACTGATTCTTTTTGAACTCAGGTTTACATACTAATCATTGAGACTCTCAATGGAAGCACCTATGATTCAAGCAGATTTCCCCTTATTGGATACTTCTTTGCAGCATTATGCAATATGATCCCCGTTGGTTCGACATCTTCCCTCTCCTCTTATCTTCTTTATTCTTCTTCGAGACATTTCTCAGGTAAGGCCAAGGGTAGACTGCTCATTTAGATGTTTCTTGCACTCCAGTGCATTTTATAAAATCAGTAGAAATGAGTATGCATTTGTCTTGGATTCTCTTTTCCCTTTGACATATCACACGAGCAGCATTTTAAGTGAATTTGCTTCATGAATATAGCCTTATGGACCCATGAACACCAGAGTTGCACTCTAATAAAAAGTGTTGGACAAGCCACTACAAATGAGTGTATCCACATTCTTCTTTGTCCTATGATGCATTTCAAGAATGACACTCACATAGAAATAAGTATCTGAATATCTGACATGGTAGAAGAACCAACTATAAGGTCCTCTAGAAAATAACCAGTCCAAGGAAATTGACCTTTGAAAAATTCACACTAAGATATTTTTTAACCACAAAGAACCTCCGTTTTAACTTCCCAAGAGGAAACGAACACCTCAACCCCAACATCTCACATTCCTCAATCCTTCCTCTATCTCACATTCCTCAATTCCACTTTCCAAGTGTCATGTGGGTACATCTACAGAGTGCAATATGGGAAAAATAAGAAAATCTGGCCACAAGGGAATCAAGATTTCCATACCATATAGAAGTTGAAGAAAGGCCTCTAGAAAGAGTCTAAGACTGGTGAAAAATGAGCTGGTCCTCAACATCTGTCTCAGAACCTTTCTTTAGCTACTCTACTTCTTTGCATACCCTTGTTCCCCTGGATTTTGCTTGTTCCTCTTGTAGGTAAATCATAATCTCACATTGACATCTTATGAGCTAAGAACTAAATGGTGAGGCTACCCTACCAACATCCTATGCAAACTTAAGCAAAATATTAAGTGAAATTAGTATATCCATCATGATAGTCAATGCTCTTTCTTAGCAAATAAGCCCCAAGTGGTACTCCTTGAAATTAAATCCACAGGCAAGATTACCTTTCTCCAGAGTACCCAAAAGCTATCACCAAAGGAGAAATAAATCTGCAACTGTCTGCTTCCAGCTGATGCCAACACATCCTGCAGGAACATCAATTAACTAGAAGAGAATTTGGTCTCCACAATCAAATAATTATAGGAAGCCCCTCATGAGGTCACAGGTGTAGATTTAGGGAGAATGGGCTAAGATAAATGGATAGGACCAGTACTCTCAAATGAAATAAATGTCTCAAGAATTCAAACAAGGCATGCGAGAGGCAGGTCACCACACATCAGTTACCAATCCCAAGTTTGCTACACTAATTTCTTTTTTTTTTTTTTTTGAGACGGAGTCTCGCTCTGTCGCCCAGGCTGGAGTGCAGTGGCGCGATCTCGGCTCACTGCAAGCTCCGCCTCCCGGGTTCATGCCATTCTCCTGCCTCAGCCTCCCGAGTAGCTGGGACTACAGGCGCCCGCTACCACGCCCGGCTAATTTTTTGTATTTTTAGTAGAGATGGGGTTTCACCGTGTTAGCCAGGATGGTCTCGATCTCCTGACCTCGTGATCCGCCCGCCTCGGCCTCCCAAAGTGCTGGGATTACAGGCGTGAGCCACTGCGCCCGGCTGCTACACTAATTTCTAGCACAGGTCAGGCAAAACAATTTATTACTCACAGATGGGCAGCAAGAATCAACAGAACCCTAGGATTCATGGCAAGTGGGTATCCTAAGACTCAAGAAAGCCGTCCAGGGCTAATGTGGTTGTGAGTGCGTGAATACTTCACTTTGCACCACAGCTGAGAGATCCCCAGAGAACTCAATTCTGAGTTTTATATACTAGGCAACACCTGGGTCATTGAGATCAAGCATTGCAGGACATCTTTTTCTAGGAGAGATGAAAAAAGCCTGGGCTGTTCTGAATAGTTTATTCTTATCTCAGGATGTTGCATTCTTGCTACATTCTGCCCAAAAGTTGCAAGCAAAAAGGATAAGAGCTACGTCAGCCAAAGTCATTTGGGAAAGTGTCCTCCTGCAGGGTGAAAATGCAGCATCTTTTCTTTTACTTAAGATGAAGTGAACAAATTACAACCAGTGGACTCCAAAAAATTTTTACCAAAGTGGAATATCCCTTAATTTTTGCAGTATTCATTTTCTACTCTTAGTAAACATTTCTCTCTAAGTCTTTTAAAGTACTTGCTTCTTCTGGCTCAACAGGTCCTCTTGGTACAACGTAATCTTAAATGTGGGCAAATATATAAATATATATATATAAATGTGGGCATATATATATATATATATATATAGAGAGAGAGAGAGAGAGAGAGAGAGAGAAAGAGATTGAGAGAAGAGAGAGAGGGTCTCTGTTGCCCAAGCTGGAGTGCAGTGGTGCAATCATGGCTCACTGCAGCCCCCACCTTGCTGGGCTCATGTGATCCTCCCACCTCAGCCTCCTAGGTAAGTAGGACTACAGCCATACACCACCACGCCCTGCTAAAGGCAAGTATGATTTTCCTGAGATAGTGTAGAAATCAAATCCCCTTTGGAGTAAGAAAGTGTGTCAATTAATTTGAGTTAATCATTACTCAATGTATATCTATATCAAGTCATCCCATTGTACACCTTGAATAGATGCAGTTTTAATGTGTCAATTAAGTATTTTAAAATTTTAAAAGAGATTAGGACACAGACACATGCAGAGGGATAATCAATAAGCATGCATGCTGCTATGTTTATTGAACTAGCCCACTCAAACAGTTTCTCTCTATTGATTAGAATGGCGAGAAAATATCAAAAGCATTCCTTAGATCCATAGATGCTTCCCAAGTCCCAGTGTCTCTATTAACCACATCTGGAATAGAAACAATATTGGGATCAGCACATGAGTAAGCACACCGCTAGTCAGGAAACCTTTAAAATCTATCTATCTTCTGCATATCCCAAGAGGTTTATTAAATGGCCATTGGAAAAGTATGCTCTGGCTGCCATAACAAAGTATGAGTGGCTTAAAAAACATAAATTCACTTCTTACAATTCTGTAGGCTGGAAGTGCAAGATCAAGGTGTCCACAGGGTTGGTTCTTCCTGAGGCCTCTCTCCTTGGCTTGTAGATGCCATCTTCTCCCTGTGTCCTCACACGGTTTTCCCTCTGTGTGTATCTGTGTCCTCATCTCCTCTTCTTACGAGGTGTCTTAGTCCATTTCAGGCTGCTATAACTGAATACCATAGACTGGGGGGCTTATAAACAACAGACATCTATTCTCCCATGGTCCTGGAGGCTGGAAGTCTGAGATCAAGGTGTGGGCAGGGCTGGTTCCTCCTGAGGCCTCTCTCTTTGGCTTGGAGATGCCATCTTCTCCCTGTATCCTCACAGGGTCATGCCTCTGTGCATGTCTGTGTCCTCATCTCCTTTTATAAATCTTAAAATACTGAATCAATAAAAATTCTACATATCCAAGGTGTGCAATGGGATGATTTGATATAGATATACATTGGGTAATGATTAACTCAATCAAGATAATGAACACATCTATCACCAACCATAGGTAACATTTGTGTGTGTGTGTGTGTGTGTGTGTGTGTGTGTGGTTAGAATACTTAAAATCTGCCCTCTTATCAAATTTCAATTAGATAATACAGCATTATTAACTATAGTTACCATGCCATGCATTAGACCTCCAGAACTTATTCATCTTATAACTAACTAAAAGCTTGTACTCCTTAACCAACATCTGCCTATTTCTCTCATTTCTAAGGGCACCAATCCTATTCAATGAGGGCTCACCCAGACGACCTCATCACACTTTAATTACCTCCTTAAAGAAACTATCTCCAAATACAGTCAAATTCTGAAGTTCTATGGGTTAGAATTTCAGCATATGAATTTTGGGGAGGATACAATTTTATACAACAGGCATAGATCAAAGATTTCTATGTTAGAACTCTGATGGTGGCCCCAATATTTAATTTTTCAGGGATGTCCTCTTGGTTGGGTTTGTCATTTTGGTAAGAGGAGAACACCTGGAATGTCCTCTGCCATAATCCTCACTTGAAGATCAGAAAGCCAATGTTGGGGGTCCCTGGCAGGTAATAAGTATATACACTCCTAATATATATTCAGAAACATGAGATACAATGGCAGGATGTCTTGAAACTATTTTGCTCATTGTGAGATAGAGTCACATCACAATTCTATTTAAGTGACCCCCCCACCCAGGCCAGTGAGCCCCTATTCTGACTCAGCTACCCTAGAAACATTCCAAGTCACCAGAGACATTTGCTTAACTCTGAGCCAATGACCTATAAATCCTGAAAGAGCTGAATAGTTTTTTTTTCTCATATAAACTTCCGTTAATGCCTTCCGATCACTGGGATACAGTGCTTTGGATGTTATCAAGGGCTTGGTCTTTAAGGACACTATTCAAAAGATTCTTAGTCTGGAAATAACTGTAGTCTGGATATGGTTATGGGTCAGGATCATGGTGTCCCAAGAGAAACACCCACTCACCCTATTTGATATCTCCATGGTGTACAACAACATGTGCTCTTTCCCTTTTGGGTCCCTAGAGACGCCATGATAAATTAACCTGCAACAAAGATCTCTGCAAATGAAACATTCTGGTCCACAGACTGCCTGATGCCTCTTCAGCAACCACATCTAATAATGTTTAGTGGTTAAACAATCTCCCTTGATCTTGCCCATTTCCTGTTTCCCGTGACTTAGTGATCCCGTTTCCAATGTCTCACAAACACAACCTTCATTTCCTGCATTAAGAAAGGCAGATAAGGGAACATATTTGCAAGGAGCAGGATTTTCCCTTCGTCATAAATTTCTTGATGCTTTGATAAAGGGAGAAAGTGCTGAGCCCCCCTGGGGAACAAAGATGGCAGATATGTGGATCCCACATGCTAGATCTACCCAAACTTTCACCAAAAGTCTTCCGATTCCTTCTTTCCTATTGCTGCAGGGGCTTTCTGACATCTGTTTATTTAACATTCCATCACCAACAGATCAAACAGTTAAAAACCTTCTCAGCTACTCTCATAGATGCAACTGTGAAAATAAATTCTAACCAATTTATAACTATTTTCTGTCTTCCTTGACTAGCATGATTAGAATCTATTCCTATTTCCATACATATTCCCCAGGTTTGCAGATTATAAAAAAAAAAAAAACACAGAAACAACAACAACAGAAAAAGCCAGCAACAACAACAACAAAAAACAAAACTGCAAAATAGTGCCCTATTTTGGTGTACTTCTCTTCTTCTTGGATTCATCTGTGGTGTAAACTTCTCTTCTCCCTGGATTCATCTATGGTGTAGACTTCTCTTCCTCCTAGATTCATCTATGATGTAGACTTCTGTTTTTCCTGGATTCATCTATACAAGTAACCACAGAGCCTGCTAGGATCTGACTCTCTTTATAGGTCTGGAGACCACAAGAAGTCACAAGGGTGGGGCATGAAGAAAATTTGCACTTCGGTATCAGGTAACATCTCAGGTAACATACTTTGGGTAAGGTAATATATCAGGTAAGGATATTACAAGGTCTTCAAACAAGGCAGGGACAGCCTCATCAAAGTATCCTGAGTTTTCATGAGCAAGGATACATCAGGGTAGTCTGAAAGGTTTGCATTACAATTCCTGGAGTCACATACTCTCCTCATCAACTTCACAAGAGACTTAGAAAAGCTGTAATTCATCTTTTGTTGAAATCACAGTTAAATACTCCTCACTGGAATTTCAGATACACCAACCCTGGGCCCGTAAGAAATTAGATCTTTTGGCCAGGCACAGTGGCTCATGCCAGTAATCCCAGTGCTTTGGGAGGCTGAGGAGAGCAGATTGCCTGAGCTCAGGAGTTTGAGACCAGGTTGGCCAAGATGGTGAAAACCCATCTACTAAAAATATAAAAAATTAGCTAGGTGTGGTGGCACCCACCTGTAATCCCAGCTACACAGGAGGCTGAGGCAGGAGAATTGCTTGAACCCAGGGGGGCCGAGGTTGCAGTGAGCTCAGATGGGGCCACTGCACTCCAGCCTGGGCAACAGAAATTAGAGCTTTTCTTTAAAGTGGGTGATAATAAAGTTCTTAATTTTCTCACTATTCCATGAGCTAAGAAATTAATATTTTGAATGAGTGACTTTTGTTCTTTAAGATTCTAGTGCACAGTAAGAAGCAGCCAGCATACTCCACCATCCTTGTATTCCTAAAGCCTATTAAAATGGTTCATTGCAACAGTCACATGGACAGCCAAACCAGTCCTTTCACTAAGCACTGCATTGAAATTAGTAACTTAAGTGACTTTGTACCATAACATCCAAGTGTCAGTTCAAATAATAATGACCCACCCAAAATTCTTCTTGATGGTTTTTTACCTTCATCTGTTGCAGGAACCAATAGACAACGGTTTTTCATTGGCTGACAGTAGAATACACTTAATTTACTTTAGGTAGAAAGGTATTATTAGGGATTTTGTAGTTTAAACATTTTATTTTTCAGAGAGAAGCCCAGTCACAAGGCATCCCTTGTAGAAAATATTAATCTGGCCAGTAGGACATTCCATTTTTCAGCTGAGGATCCCAGAAGGACAAAATAGGATTGATCCCCAGAGCTCAGTGAGGTATCTGGTCTACCTCATATAAGCAAGCAAGGCTTTGAGAATGTCTCAAATCAGAGAAACTGGAATGGGGCCTGGGACCCATGCAGTTTCAGAGGTTTCTATGATAATTATTATGTCGCTTACCTAGCCTGCAAAATTCTAGGAGGAACATTAAGAACAGAACTTGAAGGGGTATTGAAAAATGCAGAGGGATTTGGAGAATGTGAATATGCTATCTTCATGCTTTGTTTACTTGACATTTAGGTCTGCAAACAGAAAGTTGAATTGTGGCTGTCTAATTAAGTGCACAAATTTTATATATGTGTGTGTGAAAGAGTATAAGTGTTCCATTAAATTAACATAAGACTGTTGAGTTCACTTAACACTCTACATACATATACGTGCATGTGTGTGGATGCATGTTTACATGCACACACAGAGTACACCTATTTATCATGTTAACCAAATGCCATTTGAAAGCAATAAGGAGAATTGGTGTTCAGAAATTATGAATAAATTTCTGGTTTAAAAAATTTATTTTCTAATCTCTGTAATTCTGCAGTATTCTTTGGTATGATCTTAAGGGCTTGAGGTTTGACTCATTTTACATTTATGGCACATATTCATAAAAACAACCGAATATAGTCCTAATACAGTGCACCAGCTAATTTTTAGAAGTTACCATATTTATACAACCACCTTAAGATATACTTTGATAAATATCGTTTTGATTAATAATCAGGAAATCCACGCAAAAATAAACTTAGGATCTCCTTCCCTCTTTCTTTGATATAGTCAGCATTAAATGAACAAGAACAGCAACGATCAAATTCTAAGTTTTTATTTTCATTTTATGGTAGTTTATGTTTAACATTCCATCCTTACTAATGTAAATCTTGGTTGGCGGCGTATACATTTTCCAGGGCTGCATTTCCATGTTGCTGCATTTGCACATTTTGCATCACATTTTGCATTATTCAACTAATGCTGTGTAAAAGCATTTTATAGTAAGATCTTTGAAATGGAAGGGGAATAATATTAGCATTTTCTTGATGAAATGCTTTTAATGAGTCATTGAGTTCTTAAGGATTGATTAATTCACTCAAATGACATAAAAGCCAACAAGATATGTAAAGTTGTCAGAGTGCAAATTTCAGCATAGATATCTTAGGCCAAATCTTTTTGACAGGACAATGCACGATGGCTTAAAAATCAGGAGGACTTGATGAATTCAAAACCAGTCCTTTGTTAATGGACTACATCCAATGCAGCAGGTCTGGAAAGCGTGTTAGCACTCTATATTCCGTTCAGCAGGAGGAAAAGAACATTTTGTATTCAGTAATGCCCTTCCCCTAAAATGTAACTGTGCCTCCAAAATATAAGTGAGTTTTGGGGCTTGTAAAATGTGCCATGCATTAAAACTAGCATTTAGTAGACCTGGGCATGATGTCATTTCCATAAAAATGGGTGAATTTCTCTCACTTTTCTTCCCTCTATCTTTGCAGGCTGTCTAGCTTTGCATTTTTTAATGTGGCTAATGGCAAGCATTTTATTGCTCAAAAATACAAAAATAGTAAAGAATTGACTTTTGTAAATTTACAAATGCATTAAACGTATTTTTGTAGCTAATTATACTCTTGTTTTTTATAGGGATTCTAGATCAGTCTCCTGGAATACTTTTACTCCACAGGGAATATACTACACAATTTACATAACTAGTTAATTTATTAAAACATATAATGTGGGAGTATACATGTGCACACACACATATACATAGTAAGTCCTCAGTAACATCATGTGTATATACATACAAATATACATACATATATATGTATATATATACACACAGTAAGTCCTCAATGTTATCAATAGGTTCTTGGAAATTGCAACTTTAAGAAAAACAACACATAGCAAGTTCTTGAGTAATATTATTTTCATTCAAAGTTGTTATAACGGTGATGAGAAAAAAAGATTGGTTTCATCATGTCATTTCGCTTAAAGTTGCAGTTTCCAATCTGTCTACAACATTGAGTGAAGACTTATTGTATATAAATACAAGTTTACTTCCCTGGGATATATAGAATGCATTTATCTGTATCTATTCAAATAAATTTTCATATCCATTCATATATCTATATATACATAGATTGTATATATGTAAGGGTGTGTGTGTACATATAT
Source organism: Pan troglodytes (assembly GCF_028858775.2). Lineage (NCBI taxonomy): Eukaryota > Metazoa > Chordata > Mammalia > Primates > Hominidae > Pan > Pan troglodytes. The sequence goes on along the minus strand of NC_072421.2, from coordinate 4,809,594 downwards.
ATGCACATATATATGTACACATACACACTATATATATGTATAAAATCTGTGTATGTCTGTCTGAAATTAGAAATTAGAGACATACACCATATTGAGTTATTATAAATATACCAAAGACATTATCATCTTTGGTTTGCAACATTTCAACCCCCAGATTTTATGTCTAAACAAGATTAGAGGAGTTAACTCCCACTTTCTGTTGAGTATGACAAATAACTTCAAAAAATGTTTACAAACCACTTTTCAGTCTAACATGTTGAAACGAAATCAGGATTTTAATATTTCTGAGTTCTTATGAAAATAAAAATGTTTAACCCTTCTTACCTGTTGAAGAAGGTGTGTAAGAAATATAGTTTCAAGAACCAGAGGCATCAGACATCTTTCTTTTTTGTTCAAGTATTTTTGTCACCTGTCATTACATCCCTGGAATCTTATATTAAATACACATCCTAAATCATGTATATTGAAAATCAGGCCAGGCTTTCAGTCTTTACTGCTATGAGAAGGAGTTGAAGTCCTCGAGTTTTGTCCAAAAACCATAATAACATTAATAATCTCTCAACCCTATGGCTCTATCTTGTTACGGCTATTCTCTTTCTTTACTCTGTTGCTATTTACTCACTCCAAAGTCATTCCTTCAACCAATTTAATCTGTACGGTCAAGGCATAGAAATTGCATTTGCTAAGCTCTCTGAACACTTAATTTTCAAACTCAATGAACAGCAAATAACTGTTGATATTGTTCCACCTTCCTGGAATATCTTTCTCCATCTACAGCTTTCAACATTCTAGCCGTCTTCAAGTGAACACTGAAATACTATTTCTTTCATGGAGTATATTGCTTTCTTTCCCCATTCCATAGCTAAAAGTCATCCTTTCCTACTCCTTTTTCTTTTAACATTAAACTCTATCTAGAAAGACTATTAGTTATAAATACAAAGAACTAGGTAAAGCTGCCTTATTATCCATTTTGATAAAATTATTCCTGTCTAACACATTATACCTGTTATCTTTTAAGCCAGCAAAATGAAAAATGGCATTTATCTCAATATAATGGGCACATCATTCTCCCCTACCTGACAATGAATTCCAGAGAACAATGACTATTTTTACTCATCGTTTTATTTCTCATAGTTTTTAGATAATTCAGAGTAGGTTGTAGGTACTTAATGCATGTTGCATTGAATTTTCTTTTTTTTAAATCAAACATTCCCTTATCTGAGAAAGTATTTAAACTACATATAAAACATATGTTCCTTCTCTTATATATTTGATATTCATACTTCAGGAAAGTCTTGCACTCTTATACCACGTAAGAATAATACATGTGAGTATGCTTCAATTACAATTAGTGTTTTTTAATATATTTTGAATTAGCCCAGCCATCACTGATCACTAATGTGAATGGTTGTGCCTATTAGAAATAGGTATGGCCCCAAAATTGTTATTCCACTCAATAAGAGTTCCCCCTTATTTTGAGGGTGCCCCCACACACTCTACCCTCTTAGAGAGAAAGAGAAGACCTAGATGACGTCAAATCCACAGCCACTATAAGCCCTTCACCCTCTAACGTGGCCAAACCAAAGCTTGCTGTTTATCTACCTTGTATAGTCAGGGTTTGAGTATTATTTGTTTGAAAAAACATGGTCGTATCCATGAAAATGTGTCTGCACCCATTATCAAAGACCAGGACATTATTTAATACGGTGATTATGGCAAATTGGTTTGTTTAGCTACCTGGCACATCACAGAAATAGAATTGAAGTTGCCGAAGAAAATACAGGCTGCTCAGTGAAATTTAAATCTTAGATAATACTCACTTTTTTTCACATAAATATTCACTTACTTTTGCACCAACCTAATATTTCCCAGATATTTCCTGGATATACTAATACTAAAAATATTCAGTTTATCTGAAATTTAAATTAAACTGGTCATCTTGTACTTCCGCTTGTGAAAACTGACAATCATAAGGGTCACTTATAAAAATGTTTGTTGGCCAACTGGGTTGGCAAACAATGTATTCAGGAGCTGAAGTTCTCACACCTGTTTTTGATGGAAGACTCCATTAACCACCATGCAAGTGCATCCTGTAAAAAAAATACAATATATACTATTAAAATTTCAAAAATACATAATTTCCCCCCAAACTTAGGCTGGTTTCCTGTTTCGGTATCTTTAAAGATATTTGGTATCTTTAAAGAAACAGTTGCTGTCTGCACAATTTTTTTAAGCTCAATCATTTCTTAGGTTTTACTTCTTTAGGCTAAATTATCTCAATTCTTTGATCATTCTTTTCCTTACCAGTTAAGTATTTCAAAATAATGGTTTTCATTAATATACAAAATTGATGCTACAGAAAAATTAGAAAAAGACCTATGGCTAATGACTTCTTAGAAAATGAAGGTTCTTTCTGTGCTCCTTAATGATAATATTACATGTTAACTTTGAATCAGAAGAGCATCTATGAATAAGGATAAGAAGGTACTGTCTTAATGAGCCCAGCCCATATGCATAACAGTTATGAAAGTCACTGCTGGGTTTTTTATGGGAAATAATGGGCTCTGAAGATAAATATGTTTGGCAGGCATTTGATAACACAGCCACTGGATTTTATTCATCTTAGAACTTTGTTATTCAGATATTATCAATTTGGATACGTTTAGACATCTCAAAGAAAATACTACTTCAGTTGCATTATTGAAAGAAAGTGTAAGTCAGATAAAATACATTATAGCTATAAAATCTCAGGAGTTTGGCAGAAATTACACAACAGTTTTGGCATACTAATACCCCGCCACCAATAATACTTGTAGATAATTCTTTTCAGAGGGTTGGGAGCAGGTATTGAAAACTCTAATTAGTCGTCCTAACATGGATGATTAAATAAAGGCTTCTCTGGAGTGAATTATAAAACTATTTCATTTTTCTGGCAAAAGGGACAGACAGGAAAAAACTCTGACATATTGTCTATGGAATAAAAAAAATAAATTTGGTATCTCTCACATTTCTCCGGGTTGATCCAGAGTATTTTGGAATTGATGTGAACTATGTGTAAAATGGTAATTGTTTCTTGAATTATGATGAATATGTTGCTCATATCACCAGCTATACTGAAGGATTACTCTTTCTGCAACATCACTGGTGATTTTTAACTACGATTAATGATGGAATAGAGAAAGACACCAGCATCCAAACAATTGAATAGAGTTCCCAAAAAGGGCAAAAGGGCTGGATCTTGAAAAATTAGATATTTGCCACAAGATGAATAATAGACATTTTAAGATGTAGGTTCTCCCTAGGATAATAAACACATTTAACACAGTTCCATAAAAAGGTGCACAAATGATGTTAATGAAACACAGAAGGATGTTTTCAAAGTATACGGACCGGGCGCAGTGGCTCACACCTATAATCCCAGCACTTTGGGAGGCCAAGGCAGGCGGATCACTTGAGCTCAGGAGGTCGAGACCAGCCTGGGCAACATGGTGAAACCCCGTCTTTACTAAAAAACACAAAAAATTAGCCAGGTTTAATAGTGCACACCTGTGGTCCTAGCTCTTCAGGAGGTTGAGGTGGGAGGAATTCTTAAGCCCAGGGGTTCAAGGGTGCAGTGAAGGAGATTGTGGCACTGCACTCCAGCCTGGGTCACAAATGTGTAAATATAATCAAAACTACATTGGAAATACAAAATAGCCATGAGGAGTGACTAGCCCTATTAAACATTAAAAAGCAACACAGTGTCTCTATTTTGAAGAGAAGTGTAGTCTTATTTATAAAAGACAAGCAAGTGGAGCAGAAGAGGAAGTTCATAATTAGATTTCAATACATAAGGAAATATGCATAAAAATATGCCATCTCAAATTGCTGGGCACAGATTAGCTTTTTGCCAAATGGTATTGAGACAACTTGTCAGACATTTGGAAAAAATGACATTAGATATGTCCTTCAGAAGGAAGGAAAAGATAAACTCTCAATAAGGAAATTAAATGTTTTAAAAAATCTATACCAGTATTAACGTGACATAAGCAGATTCCTATTCATAACTCAAAATCCAAATGCCACACAAATATAAAAATATTTTGACTACAGTGAAAAAGAAAACTTTTAAATGGCCAAAATGGACAATAAACAAAGTCAAAAAGCAACTGATAAAAAATAGAGAAAATATTCACTACATACATTGTAGATTAAATGCTGAATAAACCTAATAGATAAAACTTTTTCTTTAAATAGAGAAAAAGATTAAAATCAGGTAGAAAGCAGTAATAAACGATGCATGTAAAATGCAACTCATTAACACAGGAAAACAATGTTAAGCCAAACTCAGAAAAAAATGAAAATAAAACAAACTTTATGAGATACCAGTTCTCCAATTCCAATTTTATAAAATTTTGGTGTGCCTGTGAGAAAACCTTCATCATTTTTTAGTTGAAAACAAATTTGCATTATTTTTTGGAAGATAATTTGGAGCTATCTTAGAAAAATAAATAAATAAAAATAACCAAAAAAAAATCACTGACTTCATTTTCCATTTCAGCCATCAATGCCACTTCTCAGAATTTATCCAAAGGATGCATGTCCAATAATATGAAAATCCACATGTGTAAAATTATCTATTGCTGTGTTGTCTGAAATTGCCTATTGGGAATAAAACTAAATGCTCTTCCATAGGTGAATGTTCTAATAATCTATGGTGCATACATGCAATTGTATATTCTGAGACTATAGAAAAGAGAAAATAAAAACATTATTTTAAACCTATATAGAGATTTTAAAAAATATTAAGTGAAACAATAAAAAGCAAAACAGTGCCTATGTTAATGAAACTTTTGTGCAAGAAAGAAGCTAAAAGGTGAAATGAGAAATAAGAAGGCTCATTTGTGTAAAAAGAAGCATGGTCAAATAAAACAGAAACTAATGAAGTTCAAAACCTGCAGGGCTGAATGCAAATAGGATGGAAAGATCGGGGAGGTGAGGATGAATAATAAGGAATGAGGAGTGACACTGTTCTGAGTACTTTTTGTATTATTTTCATTTTTAGTATTACATATGTTCACATACTCAAAAATAGACATATAATCAAAAAGACAGTGAGGGAAAAGAAAAGAAAAAGTTCATACAAACCAAAAAAAATGAGCCTAAATAAATAGCATAACCACATTGAAGGATGGTGGGGGAAAAGTAACTCTCAGATGAAGTATTGTGCCTATATACCTCAGGCTAAAAACAAAAGAATGTTTTGAGCATCTAGAACTCTACTTGGTAGGTTTGTTTTATACTGGTATAGTTAGCAGTTCTGCAGGTCTAAAGATTATAGTCTTGAAGAATTGTTGATTTGCTGACTTTCATCATTGTTCTGATGATATACAAAAGAATGTCCATGTATTTTAAGAAATACTCACTGAAGTAGTTAGGGGTAAATGAGAATTACATTTGCAACTTATGATGCAACAGTTATAAAATTAGACACACAGTCACACTTACAGAAAAAGGCAGACAAAAAGACAAAATAAAACAAAATAGCAAGCAAATAAAAAATCACTAAGAATTCATTTTTCTTATACGTACCCATGGGTGCACACAAGAAGTGATAAAAGCAAATGTGGCAACGTGTTAACATTTAGCAAATTTGAGCGAATTTGGTGAATGTGTGTGGACTTTTTTGGTACTCCATAAATTTCAATAAGGCTGAAATTATTTTAAGTAGAATGATATCAAAAGGAAGGACATAAAATAAATCTACCTTCATCATTGCTCAGCTATTTAAATGTTTCTCATTTGTGAGGAGAGCAAAGACCACCTGGTAACTATCAAACAGACCATCCAGAACCAAAACTCCTTATCTAAGGAATTTAGAAGTATTTAGACTTCTCTATTATCTAAAGCTGTCATCCAGTACCAGGCTTCTTTCCCCAAATTTGGGAGTGACTAGAATTTCTGCACATCTCTGGAATGCATACATGTCGAAATTCATTGTGCAATCCTTGCTGACATTAAGGCATCTAAATGTCTACAAATGTAATCATTTATCATGACCTATGTGGCTAATGTGGTCCAAGTTACCCTTCAGCTCCCACTTTAGGGTCCATAAATACCCCTAAGGAAAAGCCCACCAGGTGCGCTCAGTCCTCTCTCACTGAGGCACCTGCTGCATTCTTCTGCAGCATTCTTTCTATGGGATAACACCTTCCTTTTCAAACATATGCTGTTGTCAGTAAATTCTTGCTACCCGCAAGCTCGTGATTTTCCATTGCTGGGGCTCTGACACCTGGCCCAGCAATTCATTGCATTTATTTGAGGGATTACCAAAAGGAGCAACCCCTGCTACGTCCTGGCAGTGGAAAAATCATAGAGAGACAAGCTGTAGCACCAAAGCATATTGCAATGCTGTTGGATCGCAACATTGTATTCCTGGACCACAATGAGGACTAGGGATGCTAGACTGGGGGAGGGTCCTGGGAAGCTGGAGAGGGGCATGGGTACAAAATGAACCACCAAAACCGTGTTAATAGCACTCACCAGCCATCTATGCTACACCACACATGCTAGACACCCTAATGTGAATAGACACCCCATTCTCAGCCAACATTTAGAGCAATAAAACACCTGGGCAAACCAGATGCCTAACTTCAGAACAAACAGATCATTCAAGAACAAGAAGGGAATGTTCCAATTTTTGTGTCAAGTTAATACTCTCAAAGTGTTTCTAGAGGATGGTCCAGGCAGAAAACAAGAAAAGGTTCCTATAAAAAGCAGGAGGGTAAGATGTGTTTACGTGTGTGTACACATATGTATGTGTGAATGTGTGTGTGTGCAGCATGACATATATACATCGAGTCTAATATACAGTTACATAAATAAACATATGTATAAATAGATATTACATTTATTTATATGTAATTAAATAAATTTCCCTCAAAAAAATTTTGAAATTTAGAAATGAGTGGCTCAACAAATGCAAAGTAGAATGAAAACAAAAGTCCTACTCCCTGATGAAAAATTGTGAAAAGAAAAAAGTCAAGAAATAAATAATCCAAGAATTTATCATGATAAGTTTGATGTCATACTTTTCCTCACAATGAAGTCAAGGTCTCTCAACAGCCAAAGAGGGAAAATATGTCTATATTATTTTAACCCAGGAATCTGAGAAGAAGCCAAACCTTCAAGGGTTAGAACAAAATTTTATTAAATATAAGAATTCAGATTTTTTATGTTTATCTCCCCATTCACGCTTTTTAATTTTTTTAAAAAAAATGGTTATTCTTAAAGAAAACTTCCAACTGAATGGAAAGAAACAGAAGACATATCAGGATAGATCACCAGGAAATAGCACCAAATCGAAAGGACAGGTGATTAATTCAGGATCCAATAAACCTCGATCCTTGAAAGTATCTTTGTTTAGCAGTGAAGTTTAAATAATGCAGAAATACATTTTCATCCATTTGAATCCAATTAAAATTTTTAAATGAATAATATTTACATAATATTGGAATACTTTCTCTTATTGAGTTAGAACTATTTTGGAATTCAACCAACAATAAAGCCCAAAAGACTTTCTCACATTATAGAAACTTGGAAATGTAAAAGTGTTACTATAAAGATAAAAGTTGGAAGAAAGAAGAGATGTACCAATTTTCTGAAATTTTAGAAAACACAAATACATCAGAAACTAACTTGGATGCCTTTGAAATACTGAAGGTTATTAAAGTGGAAATGTTCACTATAAATTATAAAAACTACATTTAAAATGTTTAATTAATTAAGTTTGACATCGGAGAGCGAGATATTTTTTTGGATTTTTTAAATATAAGAGCATTTTAATGAACTTCCCAGTGGGTTTGAATAATTTACATGGCTTGATTTGAAACAGCATGGGGTATAAATGAATTGTACATCTACATGTGTAATTTTCATAGCCTAAAAACACCTGTAATTAATCGGAAAGCAATGACCCTTTTGCTGAGAAGGGATTCTGCTACAGAGATTCAGAATTCTGACTTTGGAAAAAGCAAACCTCTTCTGGGGTAAGTGGCCACGGACAGGCTATCGGATCCCTAAACCTTGGTTTTGTCAAAGCCAAATAAAATACAGAGGCAAATCTCTGAAATGAAAACATTTATTTAGGAAGAAAGAATTGCAATTCGGGGCATATACACAGACCTGAAGAACAAAGAGAAAGAGGTTTTAGGAGAAGGAGAAATGTTATGTATTGCTCTTTGTGAAAGTTCATTGGCACTAATAAGGTTTTGGGGAGAGGGCAAGTTTCGATCCATCACTGAAGGCAGCCACAGCTGGTTGTTTCAGCAGCCGGTAGATAAAACCAGTTTCAGGTCGCAGCAGGCAGTTTTAGCTGCTGGGCTTGCAGAGAATTCCATTTTTGGAGCAATCCTCTGTGCCCAAGTGCTTTTTCCTCCTGGTCGACTCTTGTTTTCATCGGGTATGACAAGAATGACTCACTTCGTAGGATCAGCTTTCACAGTTTCTTAGCCTGATTTGGATTTTTATCAAAATCTTGATACCGCAGTGGGCTGTTGTGAAGATCAAACACAGAAACAAGAAGAAAGATCAGTGGAATTATAGCAACAGCAGAAACTGGTTCGCTGTAGTTATTGGTATCAATTGGAAGTTACTGAATGAAAGAGGAGGTTAAGCCATCAGATACTAGGAGTCCCGTGGGAGTTTTAAGATTGGAGTGACCTTTAAAAGGAATCTGACCCTACCAAGACACATCTAAGACTCAAGCAGAGCAGTAGAATACAGCTTATAAAGGCTATTCTAATAGATCAAGAAACGCCAAGTAGCGTTTCTCAAACTCCCTAAAATCTCTTTATATTCTTCAAACTTCTTGAGAAAGCTTTGTTGATGTGAATTTCACCTGTCCAATATTTACCACTGTGTACTTAGAATTAAAAATATATATAAATTTATTAACTTATTTTAAAATGGCAATAATAAATATTACAAATTAATAAATACCATATTTTGCTTAAAATAACTCTATGTTCTAAGGCAAAAAAAATTAACGAGAGGTATGGCATTCTTTTACATGTTTGCAAATTTTTTAAATGTCTAGTTTAATAAAGGAGAGATGAACTCTCTTATCTTCTGTATCCAATCTGTTGCAATGATTTCTTTTGTTTTTTGTTTTTGTTTGTTTGCTTTGGGACAGGGTCTCACTCTGTCACCCAGGCTGGAGTGCAGTGATGCCATCATAGCTCACTGCAGCCTCTACCTCCTGGGCTCAAGTGATCCTCCTGGGCTCAAATGATCCGCCCAGGCTCAAGTGATCCTCCCACCTCAGCCTTCCAAGTAGCTGGAACTATAGGCGCATGCCACCACACACAGCTAATTTTTTTTTTTTTTAGAGATGGGTTATTTTTTTTAGAGATGAGGTTTCACCCAGACTGGTCTCAAACTCCTCAGCTTAAGCGATCCACCTACCTTGGCCTCCCAAAGTGCTGGGATTGCAGGCATGAGCCACTGCGCCTGGCCTGCAATATATTGTTTTGTCTGATATATGTAGAAAATCTGGCCTTTCACAGATGGTAATTGGAAAAGGGAGAAATATTCTAATAGTCTTTGCAGGTAGCTGGGGTTTGATACTACACCAAAACCCAACGAATGGCAGTTTTTTAAAGAAATTTTAGATTGCCATATGGAATCTGAAATCATTATCAATGAAATTTTCTTATTTTGTTAGATTAATATCAATAATTAACTACATTAATTATCTATTGCATTTTTGAGGGGCTCTTTTAACCTTGCATGATTGTGTAGCATCATACATTATTCACTTGGAAAATATCCCTTCCCTAAGTTTTGCTGATCTTACAGATTTTGACAAATTTTTATTATGCAATATTAAAAAAATCACATTTTAGTCACCACCGATGTATTCTTTATGAAACACCTTATGTATTGGAAAATTGTCTAGCTTATAGTATTGGATGCAAGTTTCCCAAAATTCTATGGTTCTTTTGCAAGTCCAAATGCATTACTGTCAACAAATGCTGTTAGTTGTTTTCCATGAAATGACTAACTCACTTCATTCATTTTGGAAGAAATGTCTGCCCTAGACTGGAAGTCAGAAGAAACATAGTTTATCACTCCCCTATTCTAGTAAAACCCATGTTCCACCGTAAAAAGATGTGTACTCAGGGGTTGGTCAATATATATGTAATAAGTGAATGAATTTGTTTCATAAAGGACTTCCTTAGGTAAATTTTGTTTTCTTTCTTTTTTGTTTGTTTGTTCTACTGTTAGTGCCAGTCAGAAAAGAATGAAATAACAAACCAATAAGGCTTAGTACCACTGCCTTCATCCATGCTAAGTCACTAGCTTTTGCAGCATAAGGTAAATGTCAACCCAGTAAGAAAGGAAAATAATGTCTTCATATTATTATGAAAATACTTCTGGCCTGCCTGTTTCCCTGAGTGGGTCTCCATGACACCCTGGGTTCTACATACCAAACACACGTTCAGAAGCACTGTCCTATAGGAAAGCCTATTTAGGAAGAAAACATACCTTGAAATTTTTGAGCTAAGATGAACATAGGTAGTAAGAAACTTTCTAGGTGATTTAATGAAGACTTCTGCAACAGGAAAAAAATATATTTTCTGGATTAGTTGTCTCATAGAGAAATGCATCTCATTCGCCCAACATATATTTATTCAGTGCCAAGTACGTGCTTTAGGCATGTCTTCTGGGGTTGTTCAGCAGGTAAACAAGACGACTGAGGGAAATTGGTGATTTCTGATAATGAGAAGGGATTTCTTTTATTAAAGATGGTACTTAGTAGTAGGAAAACCCTGCGACATGCTCCTGTTGGAAGGAAACAGGCTTGTTAGTGGGTGGAAAGTTAGAATTTACATTCTGACGTGCAAGCAAGCTATTCCTGCAGGTTAATCCATGACCACACATAGTCCTCAAAGACATTTTCATGGATCACTGGAGGATTCCTAATCGCTGTCCAGCTTATGCTGCCAAAGCTCTCTTTGGAAACTTCCAGGAAATATTATGTTTAATTGAGGAAAATTATATGCAAAAATATCTTCCTATTTATGTAAGAGATGGGGTCTGGGGTGGGTGGCTCAGAGCCCAGTAGAAGTTGTTACTGGTGTAGCTGCCATTGTTGTTTTTGTTATTTCATTTTGGGCTGTGTTTAGAGATTGGTTCATATCTAAACCAAATAAGAAACAGATATCTTAGAATTTAAATTTCTAACATTTCTTTTCAAAGAAATGCCTCGAATTTTTTCAACAGAAATGATTCGATTTTTTTCCTTTTTTCTTTCCTTTTCACTTACCCAACTGGAAGTAAGTATTCCAATAGCAAACTGACCCTTTGTTGCTCTTCCTGTCACCCATAAATTTTTCCATTACTGCTTAAAGCTGAGCCATTCTAAATTGGATCCTCTATTATGTCCCGTGCCTCTGATTATGAACACAGAAGCAAGCCCCTGAGAATGCCTGTGCAACTGCGACCGTGATTCCAGAAGAATACCATTATCTAGACGACATCTAGATCCTGATAACATGTCTTGAGCAAGTGGGTGAGAATTCCTTAAAAATCACACCTGTGTGCCAGGAACAGTGTCTCAATTCCATAATCTCAGTGACTCAGGAGGTCAAGAACGGAGACTCACTTGAGCCCAGGAGATTGAGGCTGCAGTGAGCTATGATCACACCACTGCACTCCAGCCTGGGCAACAGAGTGAGACCCCATCTCTTAAAAAAAAAAAACACACAAAAAGTTGCACCTGTGCTTGTAGTCCATTTAAAGGAGATTGCAGTAAATATAAAAACAGGGCATTAACAAGTTTCTCTTAAAAAATTAAAAAAAAAGTTTTCTCTGCATATAGCTAAATACAAAGTCTCGGATTTAAAATATCATAAAAAACTATGGTTATCAAACAATTTTTGTGACAAGAATGAACCAGGAATGTCAGCAGATCCTCAATTAACCCCAGAGAATAAATTCTTCTAAATAGCAAGAAAAATAAGATCACACCAATACCATGGAAAAACACAGAACCAGCCTGCACTGGAGGTTTGGCCTGCAATAACCCTCCCTGATCGAATGCAAAAGTTCAAAATTATAGAGATCCAACAACAGAAAGCCCACTCACATACTACTGATCCTACACGTTTTCTTAAACATGAGAATTTTTTCTAAGCAGGCATAAACCTTTCTGAAAATGAGTAACTCAAGTAACTATGTGCACTTATCCTCAACTAGGAATAAACATTCTAGGTCCCTCATCATTGTGTCCCCTGGGCCGAAGCAAGCACAGCCTGCCTTAGTGATTATGGACTGCTTTTCCAGGGCTGAAGTGATCAGGGACCACCATCTCCACCATGGATTAGTTTCCCTGGATAGAGGTGATCATGGCAGAACATCTCTCTCATTGACTGCTTTTCCTGGACTGAAGTGATTATAGCCACTCAACTCGGTCACCCACTAGTTTCCCTGGAATGAGGGTTCTCAGCCCAACCTGGCCTCATTCTTAGAAGTGGGGTTGCCAAATTTTTCAAAAGTGCTTTGGTTGATCTTTGTTTCCCTGTCATCACTTTGCAAAACAAAGAGACACCTCAAAAATTCATTTCTTCCACCAATAAACGCAGCTTTGACAAAGACTTCTGTGTAGGAAAAATAAATTTAAAAAATAAAAAATAAAAATTAGAAAAATCAATAAATAAAAATAAAATAGTGATTTGGGACTCCCAAATCACTAAGCCAAAGGGAAAAGTCAGTCTGGGAACTGCATCAGGCAAACCTGTCTCCCATTTTATTCCTAAGTAAGAAAGCTACAAAGATTAAAAAAAAAAAAAAAGTTACATACCTCCCTCACAGTTTGCTCACAAAGAAATTCCTTGTGGGCCTCAAGATGTTTACCCTAAAAACAGAGTTCTTTTGAATTTCACCCTAGCAATGTAAGTGGATAGCTTATCTTCATAGGTGCAGGACAGGTCATCTTTCTGCTCACCTGAGAAAAATGCATATCTGGTTGCTTCCCCTGCCCAAAAATGCAGAGTCACTGAGCCAGTCTATAGTATAAGTGACTATTGCTCTATTCCACTCTCATATGTAAATTTTATATTCAGTGAAAGGCTGAGCAAAGACTCAAAAGAATGCAACCTTTTGTCTGTTATCTACCCATGACCTGGAAGCCCCCCATTTCCTGCCCCCACTTTGAGTGGTCCTGTCTTTCTGGACTGAACCAATGTATATCTTACACATATTGATTCATGTCTCATGTCTCTCTAAAATGCATAAAACCAAGCAGTGTCCCAGTCACCCTGGGCACATGTAGACAGGACCTCCTGAGGCTGGGTCTTGGGTGTGTCCTTAACCTGGGCAAAATTAACTTTCTAAATTGATTGAGACCTATCTCAGATAGTTTGGTCCACAATTCTATGGCCCCAACCCCTTTTTTGCTTCTCAGAGAGCGACAAGTTCCTGCCCCAGGCACGTGGCTGCCTAAATGAAGGTGTGCGTAGTCTTGTGTGCGAACATTTTCTGAGGTAGGAACATCAGCTTGTGCTGGGGGGGTGGGGAGATGCCAAGAAGAGATTTATAGCAGGAGGGATGTGCCCATTGCATGCTCACCTCAACCTGAGTGTCTACAATTCTATGTTCCTCTCAGAGAAACGTAAGGAAAAAAACACAATTTCTTCCTTTTCTGAAGAGAAACTGACCAGAGATTCTGCTGTGTGTTAATCCACTGGGAGTACACATAGGTCCTGAATCACGGAGAGGGACACGGGGCTTGGGACTTTCTTTTCTAAGCCATTTGTTCTGTTAACGATCTTGTTTTATCCAATGATCGTTATTATCTTGCTTCTCTCTTTTGAAAAGTACTGAGATTCCCACCTGAACTCGTGTTATAGACTGAATGTTTGTGCTCCCCCAACCCCAAATTCCTATGTTGAAACTCTAACCCTTGATAGGATGCTGTTTGGAAGTGGAACCATTGGAAGGTGGTTAAGTTTGCATGAGGTCACGAGGATGGGGCCCCCATGATGGGATATGTCCTTATAAGAAGAGGAATAAACATATGAGCATTCTCTCTATCTCCTCTCTCCTCTTTCTCTCTCCATTCCCTCTCTTCTCTCTCTCTCTTCTTTCTGTCTTTTTCTCTCTCTCTTCTCTCTCCTCTCTCTTCTCTCTCTCCTCTGTCTCTTTCTCTCCTCTCTGTCTTCTCTCTTTCTCTTCTCTCTCTCCTCTCTCTTCTCTCTCTCTTCTCTCGCTCTTTTCTCTGTCTCTCTCTTCTCTCTCCTCTCTCTTCTCTCTGTCTCTCTCTGTTTTCTTTCTCTCTGTCTCTCTTTTCTCTGTCTCCCTGTCTCTCTCTCTTCTCTCTGTCTCTCTCTGTTTTCTTTCTCTCTGTCTCTCTTTTCTCTGTCTCCCTGTCTCTCTCTCTTCTCTCTGTGTCCCTGTTTCTCTTCTCTCTCTCCTCTCTCTTCTCTGTCTCTCTGTTATCTTTGTCTCTGTCTCTCTTCTCTGTCTCCCTATCTGTCTCTTCTGTGTCTCTGTCTCTCTTCTCTCTCTGTCTGTCTCTCTGTTATCTTTGTCTCTGTCTCTCTTCTCTGTCTCCCTGTCTCTCTCTTCTCTCTGTTTTTTTTTTTTTTTTTTTCATACGGCGTCTCGCTCTGTCGCCCAGGCTGGAGCGCAGTGGCGCAATCTCGGCTCACTGCAAGCTCCGCCTCCTGGGTTCATGCCATTCTCCTGCCTCAGCCTCCCGAGTAGCTTGGACTACAGGCGCCAGCCACCACGCCTGGCTAATTTTTTTTTTTTTTTTTTTTTTTTTTTGTATTTTTAGTAGAGACAGGGTTTCACCGTGGTCTCGATCTCCTGACCTCATGATCCGCCAGCCTCGGCCTCCCAAAGTGCTGGGATTACAGGCGTGAGCCACCGCGCCCGGCCCTCTCTGTGTTTCTGTCGCTCTCCTTTCTCTCCTCTCTCTTCTCTCTCTGTCTCTCTCTGTTATCTTTGTCTCTGTCTCTCTCTCCTCTCTGTCTCCCTGTCTTTCTCTCTTCTCTCTGTGTCTCTGTCTCTCTCTGTCTCTGTCTTTCCCACCCACCCTCTCTTTCTCTCTCTTCCTTTGCCGTGGGAAAATACAGCAAGAAGTCAGCCATCTGCAAGTCAGGAAGATATTCCTCACCAGGAAGCAAATCAATGGACACCCTGATTGTGGGCATTTCAGCTTTGTAAACCTTGAGAAAATAAATTTCTGTTGTTTAAGTCAACCAGTCTATGGTATTCTGTTATAGCAGCTTGAACTGATTAGTACAACACTCAAGGTCAATATTTTTAATTTTAAAAAAAATTTAAGAGCTTTTGGGGCACAAGTGGGTTTTGGTTACATGGATGAATTGTATAGCACTGAAGTCTGAGATTTTAGTGCACCTGTCACTCAAGTAGTGTGCATTGTACCCAACATGTAGTTTTTTATCCCTTTTGGCTCCCATCCTCCACCATGAGTCTCCAATGACCGTTATACTACTCTGTATACCATTGGGTATACAAGGCTCTACAACTATTACAGCCAGTCTTGCCAATGAATTTTAAAGGGTGTCATGCTGATGAAGAGAACATCTCATCATTGTCGTAATTTGTTCATAATCTTGATATAATTTCTTTTTAATACAATATTTGCTGTGAGAAATATTAAAGCATTTCTGCTTGTTTGTTATTTTTACAAAAATGAGATATATTAGGGAATAGACAGAGATGGTTAGTATGTTCCTGTTAGACAGAAATGATTGGGAATATTCTCTGATGAAATACATAGGATGCTCACTCAGTAATCAATATTAGTGTATATCAAGTGTTAAAAGAAAAACCTCAGCTGGATTAAATCAAACAGAGTTTAATTGCTGTTGCTGAGCCAGAGTAGGCTTGGAGACTCCAGTGCAGCCACGTGGTAGAAGAATTATGGACAGAACAAAGGAAAGTGTTGTACAGAAATGGAAGTGAGGCACAGAAACAGCCGGATTGGTTACAACTCGGTGTCTGTCTTATTTGAACACAATTTGAACAGTTGGCCGCCTTTGATTGGCCAAAACTCAGTGATTGGCACAAGAGTAGGCTACAGTCTGCTTACAACTTTCTTTAGATGTTATAGTTCAAGATGTACAGAGAAGTCTTTAGGCTGAACTTAAAATACATAAGGAGGCAGCTTTAGGCTAAACTTGATTTAATGTAAGTGATGCATAGAGATGGATCTGAGTTTAGCAAAAGTTCGAGGAAGGCATAATTATTACCCTTAGTCCTTGAATCCTATGATCCCATGCTGGAATTTTCTTCCAAAGCATTCCCTAAAGGGCACAGTAACATAAATTTAGCCTTATAGAAATGTCAGCTTCAAAATTCTCATAATACTTTATTCTTCAATTAGTCAAGGAAGATGGAAAATTGGGGTTTCAGTAGCAGTTATGGAGGTCAAATATTATGGAGGAAAAAACTAATCAGCAGCTTTGAAGTTCACTGACACAGGATGTCTATATATGGGTAAAAGGAATATTGACCAGTGGGTTCCACCAACATGTTTTTAAATGCAAAAACTGGAAAGTACACACAAATTCTAAAATAGGGTGCTGAAAGTACTCATTAATTACCAGCCACAATAACGAATGTATAGAGCACCTCAAAGTTAACTGACACAAGATGTCTATGTGTGGGTACAAGGGACGTTGAACACTGGGTTCTACCCGCATATTTTTAAATGCAAAAACTAGAGAATATGAATTCTAAAATAGGGTGCAGAAAGTGCTCTTTAGTAACCAGCCACAATAAAGAATGTATAGAGCACCTCGAAGTTCATTGACACAGGATGTCTACGTGTGGGTAGAAGGGACATTGACCACTGGGTTCCACCAGCATGTTTTTAAATGCAAAAATATAAAGTTCACAGAAACTCTAAAATAGGGTGCTGAAAGTACTCATTAATCACCAGCCACAATAAAGGATGCATAGACCACCTCAAAGTTCACTGACACAGGATGCATATGTGTGGGTAGAAGGGACATTGAACACTGGGTTCCACCAGTATTTTTTAATGCAAAAACTTGAAAATTCTAAATAGGGTGCTGAAAGTTCTCATCAGTAACCAGCCACAACAAAAAATGTATTGACCTAGCTGTTTCTATTTGGCATTCCCTAAATTGCAGAGAAATGGAACCACTGATGTTTAGAGTTCTGTGGGGACTCAGAACTCCCTTTTTAAATGAAAAGTTGGTTGCCCAGGAAGTGCTCAGATCGTAACCACCTTCAAATAGAGTATAAACGAAAGTCTTTGTATAGCAGAGGAGTTCATTTTCAAATATAAGCATT
The DNA here is from genome assembly GCF_028858775.2 of Pan troglodytes. Lineage (NCBI taxonomy): Eukaryota > Metazoa > Chordata > Mammalia > Primates > Hominidae > Pan > Pan troglodytes. The sequence continues at coordinate 4,792,260 of NC_072421.2, read as the reverse complement.
TTATATTTCAAAAAGGTTTCCATAATAGATTGTACTATGAGATAAAAATCCAGGTATTGATTTTTGTTTCAAATACCCAACCACAATGTGCCTACCTATTGTACTATATTTCAGGATTCTTTTTTTCTTTAAAAATGCATGAATTGCCAGGTGTGATGCTACATACGGAGGATGTAAAATAAATAGGACGCAGCTCCTGTAGGAGAGAAGTAGTTGCAAATAATGAGACAGAGTTACGTTTTTGTTTTCATTGGTGCCTCTTTCGGGTATCCCTGCTTAGTTTAGAAAGGGAAGTCATAATTACATTTTGCCTTATTCTCTCACATGTATATATAGTTTCAATATAGATTTACAAAGTATGTAATAAAAGAAGAAGGTGCTTTCAAAAGTAGGACACACCACCTACTCAGGAGGCTGGGGTTGGGGCATCACTTGAGCTCAGGGGTTTGAGACCAGCCTGGGCAGCATAGTGAGACCCTGTCTCAGAAAAAAAAAAAAAAAAAAAGTAGGACACAGTAAATTTGGTGAAGTAGAGACTAAACCACCAGCCTCACCTACTCTCCCCAATCCTTGAGCAGATTTGGGAGGTTTCCACTTGGCAACACAAAGAAGCTTCCTTCGAGCATTGCTGTTTCCATAAGTGTGGATTATTGAAACAGTGTTTGAAGTTTGCATATTAACACTGAGAAATTTAAACATTGAAATTGTTGGAAATTTGATGATTGGAAAGTTATTTAAAAGACTGAGGTGAGAAGGCATACAGAAAGAAAACTAACAATATTTTCTAATTTCTACTTGTGGTTTTACAGGTATTTGTCTTCTGGAAGCCAGCAACCTAAAAGTTGGTGAAAGGTGTTTTTGAAAGTTCTAGGCAAAGGCTTAGGGTAAGGCATAGAACTAAATCTTGGCACAGTGCATTGCACGTAGTAGATACTCAATTAATGCTGGTCAAATGGTGAGTCTTTCAAATACACAGCAGGTCTAAAGACTCCATTTTCTTGATTTTGAGTCCCATGCTTTTTCTCGTAATCTGTATTTCTTTCACCAATTGACCAGAGTCATTTTCATCTCTGCTCCGTGAAGAGAATTCTTGGGAGTATTATATGCTTAGATGCTGATTTATTTTTCTTTTTATTTATGTGAAAACACCATTCCATTGAAGATAAAAGAAATGCATGGTGAACAGTTACTTATAATTTGCATTCTGTGTGGAAATTTTCTAGCTCATCGATCGTGTCATTTTTAATTTATATATTGTGAGGATAATGAGACCAAGTAAATTAAGAAGAGTGAAGAAGTGTGTAATTCCTAGTGTGTATAAATAGATAAAAATTTAAGTTTTAAAACTAAAATAGGATTGATAATGAGCAATGCATTGTATTAGTGGGTCAGAGATAAACACAGAAATGAACAAACATGACCTCAACTAGAAAGCATCATCTCCAAGGACGTGAAATGTAGAGAAATCCCAATTTAAATTTGTCTTCCATTATTATCAGTGTGCTCCTATTGAAGCTTGATTATGATTGCCACATCATACATTTACTCACATGTAAATGGCAAATATAAAAATGGGATATCAAAAAAATTGTAACACACTTCAAAAGTGTATGCTTTCATGATTCAGATAAAATCCACTCTTTTTTTTTATACATTAAGCATGGAGTGGAAAATGTACAGGATGGGTAACACATGACTGACATACAGAAAGAAAAGAAAAATAGCCGGGAAGCATAAACAAGTGGCATTTTCAGCAGTTAAATAGATACATGATAACTATGAACTGCAATATTTTTTGCAAGCTGTTGGCAGTTTTGGTCTTAAGATCAACATGGTTGTCAAATATTTACTTTGTAACTCAGCAGTTGTTTGTTATGAAGTATTAAAAAGTATATGCAACTTTGGTGCTATTATTACAGGAAAAAGTTCACCACTGCTACGAATGTTGAAAGTGCATTTATTTTCTTACTATTCTATCAGTTTCTCTTTGTCACTCAAATTAACATGGTATGATCAAGTTAACGTTGCTTTTAATTTTTTTAAATTTTAATTTTAATTTTTGTAGGTGCGTAATAGGTGTATATATTTATGGGGTACATGAGATATTTTGATACAGGCATGTAATGCATAATAATCACATCAGGGTGCATGGGGTTTCCATCACGTTAAGCATTTATTCTTTGTCTTAAAAACAGTCCAACTATACTCCTTAAGTTATTTTTAAATGTACAAATGTTATTTTTAAATGTATAAAGTATTGTTGACTGTGGTCAACCTGCAGTGCTACCAAATACTAGGTCTTATTCAGTCTTTACAACTGTGTTTTTTGTACGCATTAACCATTCCCACCACCCCCTCCACCCCCAACTAACATTTCTAGCCTCTGGTAACCATCCTTCTACTCTCTGTCTCCATGAGTTCAATTGTTTTAATTTTTAGCTTCCACAAATAAGTAAAAACGTGTGATGTTTGTCTTTCTGTGCCTGGCTTATTTCACGTAACATCATGATCTGCAATTTCCTCCAGGTTGTTGTAAATAATAGAAACTCATTCTTTTTTATGGCTGAATAGTACTCCCTTGTATATATGTACCATGTTTTCTTTATCTATTCATCTGTTAATGGATACCTAGGTTGCTTCCAAATTTTGGCTATATTGAGTAGTGCTGCAGTAAACATGAGAGTGCAGATATCTCTTCAATATACTAATTTCCTTTGGTAGGAGTATATACCCAGCAGTGGGATTGCTGGATCATACAGCAGCTCTATTTTTAGTTTTTTGAGGAACCTCCAAACTGTCCTCCACAGTGGTTGTACTAATTTACATTCCCACAAAGAGTGTACAAGGGTTCCCTTTTCTCCACATCTTCGACAGCATCTGTTATTGCCTGCCTTTTAGATAGAAGCCATTTTAACTGGAGTGACATGATATCACATTGTAGTTTTGATTTGCATTTCTCTGATCAATTACGTTGAACACCTTTGCATATGCACGTTAATCCAAAAGAACAGTCTATGGGATTTTTGGGTCAGTTTCACTGTCAAGGAGAGGTAGCGACAAAGATTCTCTGTTTGACCAAATTTTGTTTAGGCCTCTGATCCTTCTCCTAGGTCCAGTACCTTACAAGGGTGCATTTCCTTGTAATTGCCAGTTTTAGCAAATAACCTGCCAAGTCAGATTAGCCAAAGTAATATCTTATAAAACAGTTTTCAAAAGAAAGGATAACCAGATATAAATTGCAAATTTCACAAAGATAGCAGGGTCAACTCACCAAGAGGATATAAACATCCTAAATACGTATGTCTCTAAAAACAGATCTTCAAAGAAAATAAAGCAAAAATTGACAGAAATAAAGGGACATACAGACAAATCCATAAAGTTGGAGATGGGGACAATCCTATTTCAAAACAAGTTGACAAAAAAAAAAAATCCCAAAAAACATAAGTACATAGATTCAGGTTGGAAAATACAGAGTATTTGAACCACACTATCAATCATGTCAACTTAATAGATATTTATGAAACACGATGTCCCACAACTTATGCACTTTGCAAGTGTTGCAGGACTTTTCCGTTGTTCAGCTAAAGGCGGGGTCCTTGTCCATCCCATGGCCAGGAAAATTCGGGCTCGCAGACTATTTGAAGTGTGAGTAAGACAGGGTTTTATTGGGTGAAAAGGAAGAAAAGGAGGAAGCACGGACTCTTCGCAAGGCCGGAGTCCCTGCTAGAGCACTTTCTGCCTGGCCATTCAAATCCCTAGTTCCGCACAGGAAGAGAAGGGGCCAGGCTCCTCCTCCCTGTAAATGGTGTGAACTTCCTGAGTCTCTACCTCAGTGCGCGTTCCTCGCAGTGTGCAGTATTTCAAGATTTATGCAATACAGCTAAAATCATGTGAAGAGAGAAATTCATGGCTTTAAATACTTACAGTTAAAAAAAGACAAAATATCTAAAATCAGCGATCTAGGCTTTAAACTTTAGAATGTAGGAAAGGAACACTGGCTAAAGTCAAAAAGAAAACGCAGGTCAATAAAAAAGGAAAAATAAATAACATAGAAAGAACCAAAACCTTAGAAAAGCAAAACCTTAAGAATATTTATTTGAAAAGAGCAATACAATTGATAAGCTATTAGACTGATCAAGGAAAAAAAAAGAGAAAACATGGATTACCAAAATAAAAAATGCAAGAGAGGATATTGTCTTAAATTCCATAGAGATAGTAAGGGAATATTATGAATGACTTTATTCTTAGAATTTTGATAGCATAGATAAAATGGATGATTTTATTAAAAACACGACTTGCCAACACTGCCACAAAAAAATAGACATCCCAAATAGCACTGTATCTGTTAAAGAAATTGAATTTATAGTTAACAGCTAGCTGCCGCCACTGCCCCCTCCCCAACCTGCTCCAAAATCAACCACTTTGTCTTGACTCGGATTATCTGGTGAATTCTACTGAATGTATATATTTTTAAAACAATCTTAGATTAATGTATTTAAAAGGAGGAAGTAATACTTCCAGACTTTTAAAATAATGAAGCCAGCATAATCCCAATACTAAAATCAAAGGAGCAATTTATAGACTAACATCACTCATGACAATAGATGATGCAGGAATTCTCCTCAAAATTTTAGCAGATGGAATCTAGCTAAATATAAAAGAAAGAATGCTTCATTACATTGTGAGGTTGATACCAGGAATGCAAAGTAGGTTTAACATTTTAAGAAGAGTGTAATTAACCACATCACTAGCAAATTAAAAGAGAAAAACACTATGATCATCTCAATGAATGCAGAGAAAGCCATTCACAATATCCAACATATATTCACGATTTAACACATACATTCAATGATAACAGAGTAGAAATGGAAGAGCCAGTTCTTCCATTGGATAAAGAATACCTTTAAGAAACCTTCAGCTAACATAATACTTTAAGGTTAAATATTGAACACATTCTATCCTAAAATTGGAGAGAATGCCAGGAAGGATGTCCCTCTTAACACTTCAAATGAAATTTATAGATGTTCTAGCTGATCTTATAGTACAAAACAGACAAAAAGGAAGATAGGTAGATAGATAATGGGTGGGTAGATTGATAACAGACATGCAAATGATAATTTATAGACACCGAGATGGATGGACAGATAGGAAGGATGGATACATAGATAGATGATAGATGGATATTATGGACAGATAAAAGAAAGAGATAATAATAGTATACTGATGGATAGACAGAGGGATATGATAATAGATATGATAGATATAGATAAATAGATATGCTAGATAACATGGATAGGTAGACATGCTAGATAATAAATACATAGACAGATGGACAGATAGAGATAGATGATGAAACAACGTTTGAGAAAGAAGAAATACAATTATTCACAGGTGGCATTATGCATGTAGAAAATTCAAAGAAATCTATAAATAAACCACTGGATCCTATAAATAAGTTCTACAAGTTCCCAGACTGCAAATTTTCTATACACTAGTAATAAACAATCACCGTATGTGACTCCATCCTATTTACAATTGATTGTAAATCACTTTTGTGTACAATGGCATCAAAAAACACAATGTATCTAAAATATATTTAAGAAAAGTAGTCAAAAACATCTACTCTGAAAACTGCAAAACAGTGTCAGGTTGAATTATAGAAGCCCTAAGTAGACAAAGAAATTTACCCTGCTCATGGGTTGGAAAACTTAATATTGTGAAATTGCTAGTTATCCATAAATTGATCTATAGATTCCAAACAAATCAAATGAAACACCCAGAGTTTTGCAGATATTGGCAAGCTGAGACTACAATTTAATGTAAGTGTAAAGGATCTAGAGTTGCCAAAAAGAAACCTTGAAAATAAAGGAAAAAATTATTTGACCTGATTTTAAATGTGTTATGAAACTACGGTAACGAAGACAATGTGTTACTGGTATAAGGATAGATAGAGACTGATAGAATAGAGTCGGTAGTTCAGAAATAGACCCACTCATACTCACAAACAATTTTGACAATTGCATCACACAAATCAATGGGGAAAGGTAAGAGGTTTTAATGACTGGGACTGGATTCACTAGTAAAGGAAATGTACGTCTTCATCTATATTTCACACTGTCCCCTAAAATAAACTCAGAATGATTTGTAGACTGAAATATAAAAGACTAAAATGATAATAAAAAGTAAATAAAACTAGAAGATGACATGGGAGAATGTCTTTGCAACTTGGGAACAGACAAAGATTTTCTGAGCAGAATACTAATCTTATAATAATAATATAAACTGGAGACATCAAAGTTTAAAACTTTTCATCCAAAGAAACATTAAATAAATAAAAAAGGAAGGCATAAAGTGAGCAAATGTATTTGTAATATAAATGCCTGGCAATGAACTCATAGTCATATTTTACACAAACTTAATATATATCAATAATAAAGGCATAAACAATTCAAAAAAAGAACAAAAGCTTTAAATAGACACATATAGGAACAAAGATATAGGACTGTACAACACACTCATAAAATGATTCTCATTATCATTACTTATTAACAAAGTGAAAATTAAAACAACCATGGTACGCCACCATGCACCCAATAAAATAGCTGAAATTAGCCAACTGTCAACACCAAGATTTGGAAAAGACATGAACTACTGCAGTTCTTACTGGTAAGGGTGTAAAACTGTGCAATAACTATGTAAATCGGGCAGTTTCTTTTATGACCAACAATCCACAATTCCCATCAATACACTTTTATGCAAAAAACAACACATTCACTAAAGACTTCATTTGAGTAATGTTTTCACATGAATAGAAACGTCTACGTTTATAAACTCATTGGACTATACATTGAAGTTCAGCAAACTTCAATGTATATACTTACTGTATATAATTTTACTCCAATAAAATGCACAAATCCTAGATCGAATATCGTAAACACAAAAACGCCAAACGCTACCACTGTTTTCAGTCAAGCTCCAGCTCAGTTTTCTGTATGCAGTAGGAAGGTGAAAAGAGTAGCCGTTTACTTAAAGATGATCAACAGCTTTCGAGGTAACATAGGAAGGATGTATCTTGATATGTGTTCACATGTATATGTCCTTTTGTGTGTATATATGCTATAAATACATATTATGGATACAAAGAGAGACATTTCTTCATAGGTGCCTGTGTAAATATTTTGGTTGATAGAACAATAAGGATATAAAAACGCTTTTTTTCTTTTGAGACAGGGTATTAGTCTGTGGCCCAGACTGGAGTGCAGTGACAAGATGAGATCATAGTTCCCTGCAGCCTCAACCTCCTGGGCTCAAGCGATTCTCCCACCTCAGCCTCCCGAGTATCTGAGACTACAGGTGTGCCACCAGGTCCATTTATTTTTTTTTATTTTTATTTTTTGAAGAGAGGGCTCTCCCTATATTGCCCAGGCTGGTTTTGAACTGGTGGGCTCAAGGGATCCTCCTGCCTTGGCCTCCCAAAGTGCTATGATTACATGTGGGAGCCAGCACGCCAGCCTAAAAACATGGTTTAATCTGCCACTATTCAGACCATTGTGTGGATAACTGAAACTGTCTCTATTAGTTATAAACATACATTTCAGAGACAATTCTGTCTCTACATATTTAGAGGCAGCTTTAGTTTACTTGGCTGGTTAAGTCATTACCAGAAGATGACTTTTATCATATAATCCATAAAGATTTCTATTTTAAAGAAATTTCTATTTTACTCACTGCCCTAAAATTCCCTTCTGAATGGGTTGCAGTAATAAGATAATTGATGTCCTTCTCCTTGCTTAATAAGAATCTGAAAAATTAAAACAATCAATCGATAAGAATCTGAAATGGAAAACGAAAGAAAATACATTATGTCTACACACACCCACACACGCACACACACAATGTTGTGTAGTGAACTCCTCATTAGATGCTTGTTTTTTAAAACATCAGCTTCTATGTTCAAGTAAAGTCATGCTGAGATGAATGCAATTTATGAAACTTATTTTCCAAACTTAAGTGAGGAAGGCTTAGGTAAGAATCTAAAATAAGTTATGCACCGAACATTGATTATTTCAAGAATGGATTCTCAGAATGACTTTGGCAACATTGGTTCCAGATCTGGAAACTACCTGATGATTACTTGCCTGACCTTTGTACAGAAAGAATACATGGCTTAGAGAAGTAACTGGGAATTATCTAAGTAATAAAAACTGTTGTCTACATGTTCTCCTGCCTCCTTAATTATTCCTAGAATCCGAACTTAAAACAAGGCAACTCATTCATGCGTAAGCTTTATTTCAACATGAAGATCTAAACAGAGATCATTTTCTTCATCCATTCATCCGTTGATGGACACTTAGGTTACTTCCAAATCTTAGCTATAATATTATAAACAGGGATGTAACAAACATAGGAGTGCAGGTATCTCTCTGATATACTGATTTCCTAGGTGAAATAAGCCAGGCACAGAAAGACAAACAATGCATGTTCTCACTTATTCATTGGGAGCTAAAAATCAAAGCAATTGAACTCATAGACATAGAGAGTAGAAGGATGTTTACCAGAGGCTGGGAAGGGTAATTGGGGGCTGGTGGTAGGGAGGTGGGAATGATTAATGGGTACAAAAAAAAAAAGAATAAATAAGACTACTATTTGACAGCACAACAGGGTGATTATAGTCAATAATAGCTTAACTGTACATTTTTAAATAGCTTAAAGAGTTTAACTGGATTGTAACTCAAAGGATAAACGCTTGAGGGGATGGACACCCCATTCTGCATGACGTGCTTATTACACATTGCATCCCTGCATCAAAACATCTCCTGTATCCCATAAATATATATACCTACTATGTACCCACAAAAATTAAATATTAAAAATGATTTTAAAAGATAGGAAGGGAAACAAAAATAAAAATAGATTATTGATCTGCTATGGTGAAAGGTACATCATCCTATATAATGCGTATGTTAAATCTAAAACTAGGTATCACTATCCATCCATCATGTAAAGCAAAAAAAAAAGACACAAAACTAGAAATGTCAAGGCCCCATATTGTTAATAAAATAAAATATTTAAGGGAAGTTAGGTACCTGAAATATCTACAGATGTGTAGACTCCTTAAAATATTACCCATCACTCATGTTTCTAGCAATATATGAAGCTCTCAAAAAAATCTAGTGTTTTCTAACATGAAGACATTTAACACAAATGCTGCCTTTTCTAACTGTTGTTCAGAGATTTTAACAAACGTGTGATTCCTGAAACGAGCATATTTTTAAAAGTTCTATCTAATGTAGTAGCTAATTTAAAGCTCTGAGTCAATGTTACATTGCGTTAAAGTTTATTTATATATGTATTTTTTTTGGCATAGCAGTTTATAAATAAGTTTTGCACATGGGAAGAAACTACCACATTCTATGTTACAGTTTCCAGACTCATCCACTGGTCTTCTCAGTTAGAGTAAATATGGTGCCAGGGAAGGTGGATGTCAATTGGGACATGTGGTCCAAAGACACAAAGACCCATTTCAGTTCAAAGACAGCAGATAATTATCCATCCAAGGGAATAGCAGAGGGGACCAACATGCACTTTTATTTACATACATAAATTCAGGTCATATTTTAAAAATAATAATTTCATATTTGTGTTTACACATATGAAAATTTTCATTGAAAGCACCAGTAATGAAGAGACCAACTCAAAAACAGGGATCAATGTTTTGAATGGACACTTATAGGAGCAGTGATATATGAATGTCCTTATGTCATTATTGCTAAGTAGCAACCTGTTTCTATTGAATTTCCAGAAACACAGTTGTATCCAGTCTTCAATTTTCTAGAGTAAACATAGAAATAGTTTTTCACTCAAATACACAGTAATAGGGTGGAATACCTGTGGCTGCCTCTCTTTTTCTTTTCTTTAAAGTGCTTATGACTTATACAGCAAAGCCTTGTTCTATGAGTTGTAATATATTCAGTTTCTCAGATCACCAAATATTTAAACTGCAGACCTTCCCTGTTTATAAGGATGTGAAGATATAAGAGATTTATTACTTATCCAAAAGCATGGAGCTGAGCCCTTTGTGTAGATGGAATTAATCTTATTTTTAACTGATGAATCAATTACAACATAATTTTTCCAGGCACCTCTATTATGCATTGTTTTGTAAGTTGGGACTAATATCCAAGAGTATTTTGTGGACAGTTTCTTTATCTTATCACTAAAATGTAAACAAATAAATATTTAAATTTGAAATATTTTTCTAGATATTTTGTCCCAAAATATCTGTTTGGAGAAAAAATTATGTTGGGGGAGGGACAGAAAAGAACACTGATAACTTGTAGCACAATACTATCTCTTTTGTTTAAATAAGGAAGTTAATTAGTTTTGTAAATGGCAGGTTGGGATGATTACGGCACGGAAATGAATTTGTGGATTACAGAGGCTTTTTAAACAAACCCACTGGATTTCTGAGTTTTCTTTGCCTGCACATTTACTGACTTTACCATGCACAAGTCCATCCTAAGAAACTATATTAGACAGAGAAATGTACCCATCCAGTTACAATGTGCATGTGATTTGCAATTGCATGTTCTACTGAGGAACAGATCAGATAAGCATATTATATATAACTTATGGGCTGTGTAGATGTTCTTTGAAATGTTTACAACCATGCATCCCAGGTATTCTGGCTTTAGTGCAAGTAGGTTAATTACATGATTTCAAGAAACAATGAAAGAAGAGGTACTGAAAGAGAAAATGAAAGTCTATTCAAAGATGCCTTATGAAAGGATGAAGAGAAAGTGGAACCCTCTTATACAGTTGGTGGGAATGTAAGTTAGTACACTATTAGTATAAAGGTTCCCCCAAAAGCTACACGTAGAGCTATCATACAATCCCGCAATTCCACTGCTGGGTATACCTACAAAAGAAATGAAGCCAATATTGGAGAGATGACTGCACTCTCATGTATATCACACTATCCATAATAGTCAAGATATAGAACCACCTAAGTGTCTGTCAATGGATGAATAGATAAAGAAAATGTGCATATCCACCATGGAATATTATTCAGCCATGTAAAAAATGAGATCTTGTCATGTTCAACAACATGGATGGAATTGGAGATCACTCATGAAATAAGCCAGGCACAGAGTGACAAATACTGCATGACCTCATTCAGCTGTAGGAGCTAAACAGGTGGATCTCATGGAGGTAGAGAGTAGAATAACAGGTACCAGAGGATGAGAAGGGTTTTTGTGTAGGGAGATGAAGAAAGATTGGCTAATGCCTGCAAAGATGCACTTAGATAGAAAGAATAAGTTCTAGTGTTCAATAGCACAGTAGGGTGACTATAGTTAATAATGTATCGTATATTTCAAAATAACTAGAAGAGAAGAATTGGAAGGTTTTCAACATAAAAGATAAATGTTTGAGATGATGGATATGTGAATTACCCTGATTTAACCATGACACAGTGAAAGCATGAGTATTAGTTCATTTTCACACTGCTATAAAGATACTACTTGAGACTGGGTAATTTATAAAGGGAGGACATTTAATTGACTCACAATTCTGCATGGCTGGGGAGGCCTCAGGAAACTTACAATCATGGTGGAAAGCAAAGTGGAAGCAGGCACCTTCTTCACAAGGTGGCAGGAGAGAGAGAGAGAAGGAGGAAGTGCCAAGCACTTATCAAACAACCAGATATCGTGAGAACTCACTATCACAAGAACAGCAAGGGGGAAATTCACCCCCAGATCAAATCACCTCCCATCAGGTCCCTCTCCCAACACCTGGGATTTCAATTCAAGATGAGATTTGGGTGGGGACACAGAGCCAAACCATATCAGCATGTATCAAAATTTCATATGTATCCCATAAACATGTACAACTATTCTGCATCAATTGAAGACATGATAATTTACTACCCAACAAGTATTTATTTCAAAGAAAAAAGCAAAAACAACCCCTCCCCACCCCAAACACAAAGATGCCTTATGGATGGAGTTCACCACTCAATGGTCGAATGGTGTTAGCATTTATGAGGCGTTTTGAGGCATCTTGTGAAATATATATCAGAACTGTCTACTCCCAGTACACATGGAGGATTTGGCATCCATTTATCCATTGGTCTCTGCCTCTCATTCATCAGGAGTTACCTTTCAGAGGAAACTCTTCCTAGAAGGAAGTAAGAAGTTAAAGGTCAGATACTGTAAGGCACAGCTGCATAAAATGGGTAAAAACCTACATGGATGAACCATCTCAGCAGAAGCTGCAGTAAAAAAATGGGCAAAGTCTGTGGAGAGACCCTAAAACTGTTCATAAATACATGTATGCCCTCACTTCTTCCTCTATAATTCACTCACATTCAGCAAATGTTTACTGAATGTCTACTATGTGAAAAGGTCCATGTCTCTCTCTCTCTCTCTCTTTCTCTCTTTAATCTCAAGCAACATTGTCAAAATCTCATAAAAACCACAAGTTCTTCCTGGAAAAATACAATACACATGAACTTTTGTTCATAATGCTTGAAGGTGGATTAGAGCTCCTGGAAAACTATCTAGCTCAGAAGTAAAAGTCCAGCTATAAACACCATGCTAAGCACTTGAGAGGTATTAATAGGATGAGTAAAACCTTAATTATGTCACTGAGAATGCTTTAATTAATGGAATAGAGCTATAAGCATGTACCAATGTTGTAAGAGAGATTGAAGACCTGTGCTAGAACTGTAGATAAGTTTCTAGGGAAGCCACAAAAAAGAGCGTATGATTATTTCTAACTGGGGATAACATGGGTAGTTGTCCCATACAACCACAAAATAACACATGATAGGATCTCATTATTTTTCATGGCTGAGTAATGTTCCATTGTGGATATGCACATTTTCTTTATCCATCCATCCACTGATGGACTCTTAGGTTGTTCTATATCTTAACTACTATGAACAGTGTTGTAATATACATGAGAGTGCCATCATCTCTCCAATATTGATTTCATTTCTTTTCTAGGTATACCCAGCAGTGGAATTGCTGGATCGTATGGTAAATCTATTCGTAGCTTTTGTTAGGGGGTAGGGGGGTGTGGAGAGCAGACGTCTTGAGTATGTAGGGAGGGTCTTAAAGATATCATAGCTTAGGTGGATAGATAAGGGAAATCACCTTGAAGCCATGGAGTAGCAAAAAGTTTGCACATTCCTGTTAGGTACAAAGCATTATCTATATGATACCAATAAGTACTTTCAAGTTCCCAATCTTCATATAGAAAAGGGGAAACAATAGCAGTTGTGGTTTTTTTCTCTCAAAGAAACCAAACAGCATTTCAAAAAATGTACTGTAAATCAGTACAAGATAAAGACATGCTTTTAGGAGAAGGCAGCAGGAAGGAGATTCAGGGAAAACAAAACTCACTAAGGGGAAATTGGTCATGAAAATTGAATTTAGAAGAGTCTAAAATTTAATACATGATTTTACAATAAAGTCTACTTTTTTAACAGAGACTAAGGGAGTGAGTTAGGATCTGGTTCTGGCTCCTGTAGCAGATTCAAAATGACATTGCTGTGAATATGAGAATTTTGTCAAAAGAGTGTGAATTACACCATCATGGAGTTGTCCCAGCATAAACAGTCCAGGTTGGTGATGGCTCCGGGATTTGAAGAACCCAGAGTTTTTTGACCCTGTTGTTTTTCTGTTCCTGGATGTTGCCTTCGCCAGTAGGTCCAAGTGGGCTTATCACAATGCTCACTGTGCAGAAAGAATGAAGGGAAAAAGGAACAGGAGAAGTGAGTTCTGCCTGTTCAAAGCAGGACACAACACAGACTACATGCACATCTTTTGGGCAAAAGCTTTGCCATACGACCACATCTTGCTGGAAGAAATGCTCGATGATTGAGACTTTATTCTGCACATCTCTGCCCCCTCCTAAAAAGAGAGCATTTTCTTGTGATGAAACAAGAATCACGTTAATAAGAGTCTTTGCCTTGCTGAGGTAATACGAAAGCAAACCTGTTGTGTGTGAGTGCATGCATGCACGTGCATGTATGTGCGTGTATGTAGGGAACACATGTGTGCAAGTGTTATGTATATGTAGGCACATGAGTCTGTGTTACCATATGCAATAGGAAATTTTTAAATTCAAATACATGTATAAGGGGGCATAACTGATTAATGGATTAATTGATCTCATTAATTAATCTAATTAACAAATTAGTTTCCAGATGGACCCCCAAGTTCCTCCTGATGTTCTGAGTACATGCATTGGTTTTCAAAATGTTACTTTTTCTACCTTAGGGAAAACTACACTGAGATTTGGTCCAAAAATAAAAGTCCCCTTTGAAGCCAGTAGAGAGACTCCTCACCCTCAATGGCTGAGGTTCCAGAGAAGAGCAGCAAAGCCCATAAATAGTAAACTTACTAAACAAATGCTAGGAGTACTGCAAAGAGCTCCTTGAAGTCTTCAAGGACCTGACTTGGTATCCATAAAAATACTATGGAATTTACACTTCAGAGAATTGTTAGTCCAAGAACTGGTTGAAGATAAGAATGCAAAGATTATTAAGTTCCAGATTAAAAAAGATTTTTTAAAATAGATTCATAATGGTTAGTCAAAAGGATTAGGGAAAATTGAGGGTAACATTAGCAGAGGCCCATGTGCTTGATCTCAGGAAAATATCTACCTAGATGTACCAAGGATTTGATTCAATTGTAGTATTTATATCTCAAACTAATCAGGAATTCATTCACGAGGTGATTCACAAATAAGTGCATGAGTATAAAATTTAACATGTTAAGAAACTTCAAGGAAATAGACTGGGAAATACTTTATTTATTCAACAAGGATTTATAAGGCATTTACAAAATGCCACGCCCTATGTTCTTGCATCCACAGTGCTAAAATGGATTGAAAATGATAGACAATTATTATATAAGCAACAAACACGATAAATAATAGAAATGATGGGACTCATTGCCATCTTGATTGACAAATTTTCTTTTTAGAGATGTAGTTTCATTATGTCGTACAGGTTGGTGTCAAACTCCTGGCCTCAGTGATAATCCTGAACCATTTATCTATCCATCACATGTATCTATTTCTCTCTATTTATCTATCTATCCATTTTATCTATCAATCAATCAATCTATCTATCTATCTATCTATTATATACCTCTATTATCTACTTACTATCTATCTTGATCATCATCTGTTTAACTATCCGTATATCTATCATCTCTCTACCTACCTATCCATCCATCATCTATCTGTTATCTGTCTATCTCAACATCTATTATATATCTATCATCTACTACCTATCTGTCTCAATAGCTACCATGTCTATCTTTCATCTATCATCTATTTCTATATGTATCCATCATCTATCTATCATCTATCAATCATCTATTATCTATCATCTATTTATCTAGCATATCAATTTATCTATCATATCTATCATCTAACTGTCGTATCTATCATATCTATTATCTATCATCTCTCATCTCTACGTATCTATCATATATATCATCTATCTATTAATCTATCATATCTATCTCTTTATCATATCATTCATCTATCAATCATATCTATCTATTATCTATCTATCTATCTATCTATCTATCTATCTATCTATCTATCTATCTACCTAGTATCTGTCTGTCTATCTATCTACCTTCCTGTCTTTCTATCCTATCTATCCTATTAAGCCTTGGTTTCTTATTTGAAACAAAGACAAGTAGGCACTCTTCCCTTCATCTATTAGCCTGTTCAAACCTCCAATTATTTAACTGTTCTTTAATTTCTGTGGAACCTGTTCTAGGCAAGAGAACTGAAAGCATCCAATAGACTATTTAGCTCCTCAGGGCACTAACAGTTCAGTTTACAAATGAGAAAGACTCAATGAAACTGAGATAAAATGTCCTGCAGTGCACTGAGTGCTTTTTATCACTTCGCCAGTTGTCTGGAAATTTTCTATGGTAAGGAGAAGCCAAGTGAGTAAAATAGCATTGAGGAGAAAGAGGAATAAGAGAAGAAAAAGCATGAGAAGCAAGATAAGAAAGAAAGGTAAAGACAAAGATGAGGAAAAGAATAATACTGACAAACTAGCACTGCTGGAGTCTCTGATATAGCCCAGATGTTGGGTTTAACATTGGTTTCATCCACATCTCCACAACAGTCACTGACAGGGCTGTGTGAGGAATCTATTACTTCCAGTTCACTGATGAGGAAACTGAGGGTGAGAGAGACTCACTAAGTTGTTCAATGTCTTGCTAAGTAGAAGAACCTGAACTGGGGTTTGAATGCTGTGCTGTGAGCTTTTAAGAAAAAAAACTATCAGCATTGGATAAACAGGACAAGCTTGGTATTGGAGAAACAGGATTCATGCCCCTGGATCGACCATGTAAGCTTCCACAGAAGGCAGTTGTGCTTTGCTTTGCCGGACCCTGAAATCAGTCTGTGTAACAGAGATGGCTAGAGTGAGTCCCTGTGTCTTATAAGGTGTGCTTTTCTTTCTTAAGTCACAGTACTTGAGAGGTGTGGAAATTTAGCAATCAATTAAAAAGTAAATTCTGAAGATTCATGTCTTCAAAAGCATCAAGGTCTTTACTTTTTTTAATTTAAGAAAGGATAGATAATTCAACCTTTTTTTGTTTGCTTGTTTTTAAGACACAATCTCACTCCGTCGCCCAGGCTGGAGTGCAGTGGAGCTCACTGCAGCCTCAAACTTCTGAGATCAAGTGATTCTCCTACCTCAACCTCCTTAGTAGATGAGACTGGAGGTGCATGCTACCACATCTGTAATTTTTTTTGTTTTTTATAGAGACAATGTCTCATTATGTTGCCCAGGCTGGTCTCAAACTCCTGACTTCAAGTGATGCTCCCACCTCAACTTCCCAAAACTCTGGGATCACAGCCATGCACCACCACACCTGGCCCCATTTAAAAAAATAATTATTTTACTTAACTTTATTTAGCACTAGGGCTCCCAGGAGGAGACGGTTAGTAATTTATAAAACAAGAGTCTCCCAAGATACAATAACTTGCTTATTACTGAAATGATGAGATAAAATACATATAGTGTGAGTGATCATATTTATTTTCATTTCACTAATAAAAATAATGGTTGAATGAGTAATTATGTACAATATCCTTTATAGACCACCTTTATTATTCTTTAAGATGCAAAAACATCATCCTATTTGTATGTGTGTTTGTTATTTCCTTACATGATCTTGTTAAAATTGGAAATGAGTCAAAGAATATGAATATTCTTTGCATCTTCATATTCTTTGCATAAAGCATATGAAGATTGTTAAGAGATTGCACATGCATTCCTTCAACAAATACACATGGTTAACTGTATTAGGAGCTATGAATCAGTACAAATTACTGAATAATACCAATGAAGAAACAGAGTCCCTGCTGTCATAGAGACTATGGATCAGTAGAAGAGGAGAGAAAACATACAAAATTATTATATATATTATATACCTATATCTTGTGCTAAGTGCTCTGAAGGTAACATACAGGGTGAGAGAATACAGGAATAATGGAAACTTATCTGCAGAATTGATATGAATCTGAGACATCAAAGGGAGACCCCACCAAGGGAACCCCAAGAAAGAAGTGAAGGGCTCTAGACCAACATCCTAAGGAGGGAACAAACTTGGCTTTGCCCAGAAATTTAAAGACTGATATGTCTGAATTCAAGAAAGTCTAGGGAAGCAAGGAAGAGGAGGAGGGAGCAGCCATGGGAGCCAGGTTAGATGGGACATTGTCAGTCATATTCACCGTCTTTAGAACTTCAAATACAATGAGACATGGGGAATGGCAAGGCCAAATTTTTGATGTAAAGAGCATCATTGGTTGCTCTCTACAGGACAAATTAAAAGACTAAATGAAATTGTGCAAGTCTAGTCTATGACCCTAGCATACTTTCACATGATGACTTCTTATGGCAGAAAGAAAAACAAAATCACTCCGATTTTTGTGATTTCCCCACAGATACAGTTAGAAAAGCTCCTAGGATGGTGCTACTCAGATAGATAGATAGATAGATAGATAGATAGATAGATAGATAGATAATAGGTAGATAGATAAATGATAGGTAGGTAGATGGATGGATAAATAGATGATAGATAGATAGATAGATAGATAGATAGATAGATAGATAGATATAGATTAATACAAGATGGATAGATAGATAGATAGATAGATAGATAGATAGATAGATAGATGGATGATAAGGAGATGATAGCTAACAGATAAATGGATGATAGATAGATAGATAGATAGATAGATAGATAGATAGATAGATAATAGGTAGATAGATAAATATGGATAGATTGAGAGATGATAGATGAATAGATAATAGATGGATGATAGGTAGATAGATGATAGATGATAGATAATAGATAGATGAATGATAGGTAGTAGATAGATGATAGGTAGATGGATGGATAGATAGATGATAGATAGATATGGATGGATAGATATATTGATCGATTGATAGATGATAAATAGACAATAGATTGGTGATAGATCGATAGAGATAGAATAGATAGATGATAGCTAGATAGCTAGATGATAGATAAAATAGAGAGATAAATAGATATATTATAGATAGGTAGATAGATGATAGATGATAGGTAGATAGACAGATAGATGATAGATACAAATATAGATACATGGATGATAGAATAGGTAGATGGTTCCTAGCTAGCTATAATAGGTGATAGATTAGATAGAGAGATGATATATAGATAGATGATAGATAGATAGATAGATAGATATATAGATACTAGGTAGGTAGATGACAGATAAATGATAGGGAGATAACTAGATGATAGGTAGGTAGGTAGAGAGATGACAGACAGATGATAGGTAGATAGCTAGATAATAGATAGGTAGGTAGATTAGCAGAAAGACAGACAGATAAATGATGGATAGATAGATGATAGATTAGTCAGATGGAGAGATAGATGGAATAGATGTATGGATGGATTGATAGCTACATTGAGAGACAAACTAGAAAATTTTGGCAGGAGGATTGAATGGATTTTTTAAAAAGACACAATATGCTGTGTATCAGGACTAGTTTGATCTACACGTAACAAAAACCCAAGAGTGAGCGGCTTGAGGAATTAATGAGATTATGTTTTTGCTGTGTTCTCTACACAATAAACAGCTCAGAGGCGTTATGGGTTGTGTGATGTCGCCCCAAAATTCATGTGCACCTGGAATCTGGAGAGAAAAGTCTATGTGGGGAATCAACACCCTCTGAATTATGATCTAAAATTCTCACTCCACCAATATGTATTATTTCTGGAGATACATTGTGTGTGTGTGTGTGTGTGTGTGTATACACACACATTATATGTATTGTGTGTATATATATAGTTATATATGTATTAATATATATAATTATATTGTAAATAAAAGACAGTTGGCCAACATAGTTGTTAGAGACATTGACCTCTTGTGCACTCAAAAATCCATGTACAACATTCAACTCCCCAAAACTTAACTATTAATGGACTACTGTTGACTCAAAGCCTTACTAATGACATATACAGCAGATTAACTCATATTTTGTATGTGATATGCATTATATACTATATATACTGTATTCTTACAATAAAGTAAGCTAGCAAAAATAAAACGTTAAAGAAAATTATAAGGAAGACAAAATATATTTACTATTTATTGAGTGGAAGTGGATCCTCATAAAGGTCTTCACCTCTGTTGTCTTCACGTTGAGGAGGCTGAGGAGGAGGAGGAAGAGGAGGCGTTGGTCTTGCTGTCTAAGGGGTGGCAGAGGCAGAAGGAAATCTATGCATAAGTGAGCCCATGCTCTTCAAATTCATGTTGTTCAAGGGTCAACTATCTATCTATCTATCTATCTATCTACCTATCTATCTATCTATCTATTGCATTATAATTGATGAGTTGTATTGTAAATTAATACTTCCCTAGAGTTCTTTCTGTATACCAGGTAAAAATGGAGAAGAGAGAAAAATGAAACAACAAAAATATACATGCCAAATGGTTCACACCTTTCATTCTATGTTGATGTAATTATAAGTGATTTGTGGTTTTTATAATTTCCTGTTTTCCTTTAAAAATGTTTAGGCAAGAATTCAGTTCCATTTGAAATATATAATGTTACTTACAAAAATAACAAATACATAAGTGTTAATTTTTTGGAAAAAAAATTAATTCTTAAATAAAATTTTAATTGGCCCTCTTTGCACACCTCAAAACTTGTTTCAGTGAAAGAGCTTGACTTTCTTTTCTTGACACTAAGAAGGTAAGGAGAAATGATATTTTCTTAAAGACAGTGGAATGAAGTGAATAAGCTGAAATGATATATTTGCCTCCATAACATTCTTACAAAGAAACATTGGCCTTAGCACAAACTCTTTACAGTTGGAGGATAAAATAATGGAATTTGAAAGCCTATATAAATCAATATAATGTGAGACTCAAAAATAAGAAAAAGCTCTGAAAAGGAATGCTTGCTCCTAGGGCATAGAGGATATTGATTAAAGAAAAGTTTTGAGGGCTTACTGAAGTGGCATCATTACTTAAGTCTACTCCTCAAAAGAGAAATTGGTTACATATAAAAGACACAGGTGTATAATTCTGGTGCCTTAAAAGGAGTTCCCCAATTATTTGAGTCTCTTGTTATATCCAAGAGGTGTGAGGAATTCCTTAAAGAACTCAGTAGAGAGCTGATTTAAAAATGCAAATAACCTTGAATCTGTTTCTGATTTAAGCAAATTGTTGAGTGCATGATCAATAAATCTATCGCAGGGCTCGTCTCAAGAGTAATGCAAAGATGAGTTCCCCTACAGACTTATTGTTGTTGACATTTTGGTGTCTTACAAAGCATCCTCCTCTCGTTTCTCCTTCCTAACAGAACCCCAATTTTATACATTGATTAAGCACAAGTGCTTCATATAAATGAAATCCATTCCTATCCCGAGGAAGGATGGAGGGGAAGAGAGATTAGGATTTGTCCAAGCCAATTATGGCGATGCTGCCATTGTTTGATTTTAAAATGGGATTGGGAGTAAATTCTATCCAAAAATATGAGACAAAAGGGCTGCTGGAGTGATGCTATGAAATATATCCACACTCCTAAAGAAGAGACACCTTTATCATTTCTGTCTGGAGTATGACAGAGAAAGTTTGTGCTATTCCATTTGTGGCTACCATCTTGTTAAGACACATCTGGAAACCAACATCCAAGAGGTCAGAGAGAAAGGTTAGAAAGAACTTCCAACATTATAGGCATCATTGAGCCTGAGCTGCTTCCATGCATGGGAGCATTCAGATTTTAAATTATTGATGGTAATTGGAATTGGAGTTTCTGAGCCGGGCAGCTGAAAGGGACTCAAGTCTTCCTCATGCCCATTGATATTTCAGTGATCTATGATTTTATTCACTCTCTCACATGCCTCGCTAAGAATAATAAATAAAAGATGATGAGAGAAAGTAGAGTAGTGCCTCAAACCCAGGTTTGTTGAAGAAATCATTAAAGAAATAAGTTTAAGGTTATTATCTTTAGAATGACTTGCTTCTGGGACTGACTCTAGGCTGGCATCTGGAATTTTAATGTTCAGAATAGTTACTAAATTACTAAGCGAAAAAGTTGTATTAGCCTGCCTAGACTGTTTCTACAAAAACGTGCTTTCTTTCAGAAAACACAGACTTTGGGTGATTGTAGCTGATAACCCAGACAGAGAGAACCTGAGTGAACAGCTCCCAGTAAAAATCCTGGACTTTGAGTCTTAAGCGGGCTTCCTTTGAGCAAAACATGACACACACATGCTATTGCATTTAACTGCTAGACAAAAAGGTAATCGAACACTACAGATAAAAACATAATCTCAGACGACTGGAGAGTCAAGACTTCTATATTTGCTAAGCTGTAGCCCCCCAAATGTGATTACCACTGGGGACCACATGAAGAGAAATAACTCCCATCCACCCTCAGCAATTAAGGAGGTTCTCCTCTCTCTCCACTGGGGTGGTGCCAAGGGAGGTTGAAGGGGGAGGCAGGACCTTCAGCACCAGGCAGAAGGAACCATGTCACTCCCATCGTTGGTGTGAGTGGAAGCCTAGTGGGGAGTGGGACCCACCACCCCCAAGCACCAGTAACAAGTGGCTCCATCTCCCTCATTCAATGGAGGCTAAGGAGGGAACATGCATATCTACACTCACCTGCAGGTAACTGGACAGTGTCCCCACGCCCCCTGTTGTAGTCTTCTCAAAAGAAGTCAGCTGAAGCTGAAGGGTTAAATAAGACACTGAGTCTCATAGCATTGTACCCAAAACATTCAGGTTTTGATTGAAAATTGCTTGTTATACCAAGAACCAGGAAAATCTCAAAATAAACAACAACAGCAAAACAACCAATAAATGCCAACACCAAGGTGCCAGAGATATTAGGAATTGGGTCAAGGGAATACAGGGGTTCTCTAAATAGAGAGAAATAATTTCTTTTAATCTCTTACAATCGCATGTGACTCTGAAACTATCTCGAAATAAAATGAAATAAGTAAAAACATATATTGAAAACATAACTAAAATAAAAGTATTTAATTACTTTTCAAGTATAGGGAATTATTTCCATAAGACTATGATAAACATAATAATTTTTTTAATTGCACATGGCTCTACAACTATTAATAAAATATTTACAAAATAAAATACACTATAAAGATTACTAAAAGTGTTTAATTACTTTTAAAATACAATAAATCTTTTCAAAAAACTATTTGTATAAGATTATTATAAATATATGTGTGTTATATATACTAATTACAAATTATTTTTTTCTATTTTTCTGAAAAGCTAACCATATGACCTTTCCTTCAACTGCTGCAAGCAATAAAAAATTCACTGTATTACCATTATAACCTCTTAAAATTATAATTTTAGCATGTTGTAGAAAACATGTATTATATTTTTCTTCAAGGGTTGGATTTTAAAACTTAGAAGCAGCTCTTAATCTCTTCTCTTCGCTGACTCCTAGTTGTATATTAAGCATATAAATGATTCCAACACATATTTAAATATAATAAATTTTAGGTCTATCTCAAAATTTAGAAATGACTTTATAGATATGTCAAATTAAAATTCTAAAATTACTTGCAGTAGTAGTTACAAATGTGGGGTTTGGCTTAATAATCATCTTACCATGATATACTTACTTGGAACATTAAAGCTTTGGGTTTAGTTCATTTTCTATTTTCCATCTTAGTTACTTGAATATACTCTTTGTAGAAATATGGACTCCTAGAAATAGGAGCTATTAACCAAATTACAATAATAATAATAAATTCTCTCTCACAAATATTAATCTGATTTCATATCTTATGTGCAAAGGACTATGCCTAAGGTTCTAAGAGCACAAAAAAGTAACAAAAACACAGTTTGTTCTTGCACTCCAAGTGTTTACATCAAACACAAACAAACAAATCCTCAAGGTAAAAGAAGACAAATGAGAAAAGTTCAAAATTTGGAGGTAGCATTCAAGATCTATGAGACCCCAAAAGATCACAGACACACTCACACACACACACACTGTGTGAGTTTTCAGGCTGCCACAACAAAATACCACATACAGGGTTACTAAAAACAACAGAAATTAATTCTCTCCCAGTTCTGGAGACCAGGAGTCTAAGATCAAGATGTCTCAGGGCTGTGCTCTTTCCAGAGGCTCTAGGAGAGGATTTTTCCTGCCTCTCCCAGCTCCCGGTGGCTTCAGGAATCCCTGGGCTTGTGGCCACATTACTCCAGTCTCTGCCCTCGTCTCCATGTAGCTGTTTTATTTCTTTATGTCCAAACTTTCCCCTTCTTATAAGTCATGTTGAATTAGAGTCTAGCCCTAGTGACCTCATCTTAACCTGAATACATCCATAAAGACCCTTTTTTCAAAAACTGTCACATTCGGAGGCACCAGGGGTTAAGACTTCAATATATCTATTTGCAGGACACAATTCAACTCAACACATACACACCCAAAGACACACACACACACACACACACACACACACACACTTCACAGTTGAAGAATGTAGTGTTCTGGGGAACAGTAGCGGGGAGAAGTTAGGAGGAGGTGGATTTGATCACAGCTTTGTGGAAGAATCAGTGTTGCTAATTATTTAAATTTAGGATGATGACATCACCTACAAGTTCCTATAAGTAAGCAGTTAACAGTCCTAGTTAGCATCTGTTAGAAATCTTTTGACAGTGGAGACACTTATGATTTCATGCCTGTATGTTCTCTATGTGTTTCAAGGTCACTGAGGGTAGAGTTGAATAAATAAACCCTTTGACAGATAACTCACTGGTGTGATGTACTCTACTCTTTAGAAAAAAAATTAAATTGGTTTTACCACGACGACAATTTTGCTGTCTAATTATTTCCAAAATGTATTTGCTTTAGGATGTGCTCTTCTTCATATGAAAAAAAAAAAAAAGCCAAATCCAAGGCAGTATCTAGCATAAAAGGAAACTCATGGTAGAAACTCAAGGGTGTGCAGTAGCAATAGAAAGAAAACAGAGCTCATTGCCTTCTAAAGAAGAATTTATGCTGCCAGGAGACAGGTAGCTCAGATGGCAGATCTTGAGAGAAACTGAGTAATGATCTGCTAACTTTGATGAAATGTAAATACGGAGAAAGCAAAATGCACCTGGAGAGAAGAAATCTGCTCAGTGAGACAAAGGCCCTGGGTAGAAAAAGAGGAAAGAACAAAAGTAGACCAATGTTTAAATATTAAACGTGCACCCTGAATTCTGAGATGTGTGTGTTTTCCAAGTGGATTTGTTTGTTCTCACATTGCTATAAAGAAATACCTGAGACTGTGTAATTTATAAAGGAAAGAGGTTTAATTGACTCACAGATCTGCCTGGCTGGGGAGGCCTCAGGAAACTTACAATCATGGAGGAAGGTGAAGAAGAAGCAAGGACCTTCTTCGCATGGCAGAAGGAGAGAGATGTGCAAGCAGGGGAAATGCCAGATGCTTATAAAACCATCAGACCCCATGAGAACTCACTCACTATCACAAAAACAGCATGGGGAAAACCATCCCCACGATCCAATCACCTTCCTCCCTCGACACGTGGGTATCATAGGTCCCTTTTTCAACATGTGGGAATTACAATTCAAGATGAGATTTGGGTGGGGACACAGAGCCAAACCACATCACCAAGTGAGGGACAGTTCTTCCTCCAGCTTTTCTCAGCCTCTGAAAGTCCAACTTCCCCAAGCAGGGCCCCTGGTGAGGCTATCTTCTCTGCTACACATCTAAGAATCCCTGGAA
Source organism: Pan troglodytes (assembly GCF_028858775.2). Lineage (NCBI taxonomy): Eukaryota > Metazoa > Chordata > Mammalia > Primates > Hominidae > Pan > Pan troglodytes. The sequence goes on along the minus strand of NC_072421.2, from coordinate 4,766,938 downwards.
GTACTGCTAAAATGTATTAGATAAATGCATAACTTCCCTGGTGTTTGCAAGAACCTATTAAGAAAGTGTTGCAGCTTGAGTTGTGCAACTCCAACAGATATGTCCAAGTCCTAACCCCCAATACCTGTGAATGTGAACTTACTTGGAAATAGGGTCTGTGCAGATATCTTTAGTTAAAGATGAGGTTCCATTGGAGTAGGGTGGTTCCCTGATCCAATATGACTGGTGTCCCTATAAAAATGTAAACACTTGCATGCACGCAGGAAAAACACCATAAGACGGAGGCAGAGATAGGCATTGTGTGTCTACCAGGTAAAGAACACCAACTGCCACCAACCACATAAAAATAGGATAGGGGCATGAAATGGATTCTCCTGGAGTTTACAGAAGAAGCCAACCATGCTAGCACTTTGATTTCAGACTTCTAGACCCCAGAATTATGAAAGAATGCATTTTTGGTATTCCTGACACCCAGTCTGTGGTACTTTATAATTCTGACAAATGAATTCAAAAAGTTACGACCAACCCTTCACCAACATATCAAGAATTAACTTGAAAGCCATGGCTGATGTTCCTCTCCTCCCTCCCACAGTCTGTGCAAACCAGAGACGACTTCTACACACCTGCACCAGCAATTGATTTAATTTTCTCTTCCTTCCAAAACGAACAATACAAAGAACAAAAGGGCAACTGCTGAACTTGAGTGGAGTGGAATGGAAAAGGTGACTCCCAGATTCCCACTCTCTGACAAAATAGGAGCAAGTATGAAAATAAAGCGCTCTTAGAGCCAGCATCCTCTAGAGAAGTTTGCATGTGGAGAGCAAATCATCTCCTTTTGTTCTGATATTTGTTAGGTCATTTAAGACAAGGGCCAGGACTGGAAAGCACTGGAGAGGGTAACCTGTAAGTTAGTGAAAGGCTGGCTGTATTTATCTTCGCTCACACAAAATTTTAATGCAGAGGGCTCTCAAAAGGCAGCTTTCTCCATACGGATTTGTTGACTCGGGGGATTATTCTGCCTCTTAAATGGGTGTTCCTACTATTTGATCAGCTGGATGAGTTCTCTTCACCATATTATTAAAATGTGGCAATGGTCTTCAAGTCAGTTATGCTCTGTCGAATTCTCCATGCTAACACTGAAGTGAACATTGACAAAATGCAGAAGGGGTACTCTCAAGGCAAACTTCTCAGGATAGAGCATTGTCAATCTCTGTCTCTCTTTTCTCTCTCTCTCTCTATATATATATGTGTGTGTGTGTGTGCGCGCACGCACGCGCACGTGTGTGTATGCAAACATATTTGTAAGTATAAATAGATGACTATTTCTCTGTCTCTCTCTGTCTCTGTGTGTATAAACACATTTGTAAGTATAAATCAAGAAGATCTCTCTCCCTCTCCATCTCTCTCCCTGTGTAAACATATTTGTCAGTATAAATAGATGAGAATCTCTCTTTTTCTCTCTCTGTGTGTAAACATATCTGTAAGCATGAATATATGAAAATCTCTCTGTCTCTTTCTCTCTGTGTGTAAACATATCTGTAAGTATAAATAGATATAAATCTCTGTGTGTGTATGTGTAAACATTTGTAAGTATAAATAGATGAAGATCTCTCTTTTTCTCTGTCTCTCTGTTTGTGTAAATATATTTGTAGCTATAAATAGATGAAGATCTCTCTCTGTCTCTCTGTGTGTGTGTTAAAATATTTGTTAACTATGAATAGGTTAAAAAGTCTGTCTGTCTCTCTCTGTGTGTATATGTAAACATATTTGTATGTATAAATAAAGACCGGATGGGTGTGTGTGTGTGTGATTACATTTCACCTTTCAAGTTGCTGAGTATCTCAGTGTGAAAGAAGCAATATTATAACAAGGAATCAGAAGCATACACGAATAGCCATAATGAAACACCTCCATTAGAAAACACAGCCTGTTGAAAAGCTAATAGAATATTTTTACCTCCAAGCAAAGAAGTGACCAAGGAATGCAAGCAATCACAATTTTTGTTTGCTTTAAAAGTAGTCAGGAAATGCCAACCTTAAGAAAAAGCAGAGGTAATTCAGTCTTAGTCTGTTCAGGATGCTATAAGAAAATATCATAGACTGGTAGGCTTATGAACAAGAGAATTTTATTGCTTACAGTCTTAGAGGCTGGGAGTCTAAGATCAAGGCATGGCAGATTCAGTGTCTAGTGGGGACCCGCTTCCTGATTCATAGATGGCACCTTCATACTGTGTCCTCACATGGAGGAAGGGGCAAGGGAGCTCTCTGGGGTCCCTTTTATAACAGAACTATAAAAGGCTTTACCTTCATGGCCTCGCCACCTCCAAAAAGCCCCACCTCTAAACACAATCACCTTTGGGGTTAGGATTTCAACTTAGGAATTTTAAGGGATTTAAACATTGAGGCCATAGCAAGCACCATGCCATTCATTCGCAGATTGTGCTAGCACAGTTGATGTTGATCAAGGTCAAATGTTGAGATGATCACAGCTACGGCAGGTTGTGTTTTAGAAATGGGCCACACATTCTCTTCTGTCCTATAGTGTCTTCTCCAATGTGACTTTGCCAACCCCATCACAGGGTGGCGTATAATTCCCCTCTGCTGGAATCTGGACTGGCATGTAGCAGATCCAGCCAAGGAAAGATGGTGGAAGTGAGTAGAATTGTGTTTGTGTCTTCCAAATAGGTGTGTCCATGTCCTAACATCTACAAAGAACTGGTAAATGTGTGCTTATTTGGAAATAGGGTCTTTGCAGATGTAACTAAGAATCTCAAGATGAAATTATCCTGGATTATCTGTGAGAACCCTACATTCAATGACAGATGTCCTTCTAAGAGACAAAAGAGAAGAAGACACAGACACAGAGGCCACGAGGAGATGGAAGCAGAGACTGGAGAGATGCGGCCACAAGCCCAGGGATTCCTGGACCCCACAGGAGCTGGGAGAGACAGAAAGGATCCTCCCCTAGAGCCCATGGAAGGAGTGTGGCCTTGAAGCCTCTTGATTTCAGACTTCTTGCCACCAGAACTCTGAGAAAATAAAATTCTGTTGTTAAAAGTCATTCAATGGGTGGCAATTTATTACAGCAGTCCTAAGAAATGAATACAGTGATGCTCTCCTTGCCCCTGGAATATTTGTACCTGGAGCCCTGAGCCACCACATAAAACATCCTAAGTCCATTCTTCTGGGAAGCATCCATCCCTCGAGAGACCTTGTGTAAGCTCTCTGATGAGTTGTCCAAATCACAAGTCATCTCAACACAAGGGTTAGAAATAGAAGTAAATGAAACTGTCTGATCACACTACTCCTACTTGTAAAGTCAACCTCAGTCTTTGAGTTTTCCTAGCTGAGAACTGACAGTCTCAGACTTCGTGGAGCAGAGACATGCCATCCTGCCCATACTCTGTCCAGATTCCCACCCCACAGAATTTGTGTGCATAACCAAATAGTTATTTTAAACGACCAAGGATGGGGGATTTTGTTACACAGCAATAGTTACTGCTACAAAGAAAGAAGTTGAATAAATCCACAGTAGTAGATATCAGAGGAGAGGTTAATGTGTGACAGGCATCAGAACAGACATTATTATGACCACACTGGGCATGGATCATTGAACAAAAATGGGTGGTTAAGAGGGAGCGTTATAGAGTCGTTAAAATGCCCATGTTTTGATCCAAGTGCTGGCTATATGAGCAAGTTTTTTGTGCTCTGGAGTTCTATACACTCTAATCCATGTTGGTTATTCTTCAGTTTAGCAAACTCAAATGCTCTAGTGCTCTGAGGAGGATGTTCTTCTAAAGCTCATTGCAATCATAGCTGGTGTTTTCCTCCCATTGATATGGAGAGAAATAATTGTGTATGTTGAGTTTATTAAAATGTCTGAGAGGGGGGCAAACCAGCATGGGCTCAACCTATCACAAAACAGAAACAAGAGACACAATGGGGTTCTCTCCCTACCTTCCCCAGGGCCTATGGAGCTTTGAGTCATTTACACAACATGCATCCTTTAAATTTTCAAATGTACCCCTGCAGGAAGTCCCCACATATAGTGGTATCACAAAGACTTATGTGCAACACACTCATTTATTCCTACATCCAATTTGATACGATGCGAGTGCAAATTTTAGACAAGCAATCAATATTAGCTTACTCAAATTAAAATGTTTTTATACCTAGACACCTTAAACTTCAAGAAAGGCTTTTATATTTGGTAAATGCAAAATAGAAGATTGACCAATGAATTCTAATACTTTTGGAGCAAAATATCCCATGATTATGACTGCTATTGCTGAAGATTCCAATCTGTTTCATCTACCAATCATCAGGGCAAATAAATTTTTAAGTTTCACTTTGGTCATCTATGACAATGGTGTCCAATACCAAGGCCATCAGCCAATGTGGCTATTTAAATTTAAATTGCAATGAACAATTCAGTTCCTTCTGAGAATATAAAATGGTGCAGCTGCTATGGAAAATAGTAAAATAGAAAAAAATAATTTTTTCCTCAAAAAATTAAACATAGAATTGGTGTATGATCCAGCAATTTCACTTCTGGAATATATACCGAAAAGAATTGAAAGCAGAGATTCAAACATGTTCATGGCAACATTGTTCATAATAGTCAAAGTGTAGAAACAACCACTGACAGATGAATGGATAAACAAAATGTGGTATATCCATTCAATGGAATATTATTCAGCCTTAAAAAGAAAAAAGAAATTCTAACACATGCTACAACATTGTGCTCATCCTGGCATGATGGCTTATGCCTATAATCCTAGCAATTTGGAAGGCTAAGGCAGGAGGATTGCTTGAGCTCAAGAGTTCTAGACCAGCCTGGGCAACATAGCAAAACTCTGTCTCTATAAGAAATACAAAAATTAGCTAGGCATGTGGGTGCATGCCTGTGGTCTCAGCTACTTGGGAGGCTGAGGCAAAAGGATTGATTGAGCCCAGGAGATCAAGGCTGCAGTGGCCCATGATGGCACCACTGCACTCCAGCGTGCGTAGCAGAGTGAGACCCTCTCTCAAAGAAAAGAAAAAAAGAAGAGAAAAGAAGGAAAAGAAAACACTGTGCTCAAGAAACCAGTCACAATGAAAGAAAAACACCACTATGCACCACAAAAATATATTTCAGTCAATGACAGATTGCATATACAATGGTGGTCTCATAAGATTATGTCATACTTTTACTGTACCTTTTCTATGCTTAGGTATGTGTTGATACATAATCACTTTACCATTGTATTACAATTGCCTACTGTATCCAGTACAGTAAGATTCCATACAGGTTTGTAGCCCAGGAGCAATAGGCTCTACCATATAATGTAGGTGTGTAGCAGGCTGTACCACCTAGGTTTGTGTAAGTGCACTCTCTGATGTTCCCGCAAAGACAAAATTGCCTAATGGTACATTTCTCAGGAAGTATTCTTATTGTTAAATGGATGACTGTACCATATGATTTCACTTATATGAGGCACATAAAGCAGTCAAATTCATAGAGATAGAAAGTAGAAAGGAGGTTGCCAGGGGCAGAAGAAAGAGGAGTTTGGGGAGTTAGTGTTTAATGGGGACAGAGTTTCAGTTTGAGAAGACAAAAAAAGTTCTGGAGATGAAGGGTGGTGATAGTTGCATAACAATGTGAATGTACTTAATGGTTGCAGTTTTACATGCATCACAGCTCTATTCACAGTAGCAAAGACCTAAGTGTCCATCAGTGGATGACTGGATGAAGAAACCGTGGTACATGTACACCATGGAATACTATGCAACCATAAAAAAGAATGAACTCATGTCTTTTGCAGCAACATGGATGGAACTGGAGGCCATTATCTTAAGGAAAATAACTCAGAAACAGAAAGTCATATACTAATACTGCATGTTCATCTGCATAAGTGGGAGCTAAATAATGTATCCATGTGGACACGGAGAGTGGAATAGTAGACATTGGAGACTTGGAAGGCTGGGAGGGTGGAGAAGGGTGAGGGATGAGAAGTTAGCTATTGGGTACAAGGTAAACTATTCAGGTGATGAATTCACTAAAAGTCCCAACTTTACCCCATGCAATATATCCATGTAAAAAAGCTGCACTTGTACTGACATGGTCTGGCTCTGTCCCCACCCAAATCTCATGAACTGTAGCTCCAATAATCCCCATGAGTCATGGGAGGGACCTCATTGTGGGGGTGGGTTTTCCCATGCTGTTCTCATGTTAATGAATAAGTCTCACAAGACCTGATGGTTTTAGAACGGGGAGCTCCCCTACACAAGCTCTCTTGCCTGCCGCCATGTAGGACATGCCTATGTTCCTCCTTTGCTTTCCACCATGATTGTGAGGCCTCCCCTGCAATGTGGAACTGTGAGTCCATTAAACCTCTTTTTCTTTATAAATTTCCTAGTCTTCAGGTATTTCTTCACAGCAGTATGAAAATGGACTAATACATGTACCTTTAAAATTTATGCAAAATTTTTAAAATGGTTAAGAGGGTATATTTTGTTATGAATATTTAGTCACTATTAAATGATTAAATTAAAACCCACACATCTGCAGTAGTCACACTTAAATGCTTAATAACCACAGACAGCTAGCAATGCCATATTTGATGGCACAGGTGAAAAGCATCCACACTGTGGTGGAAGGGTCCCCTGGACAGAATTGCTCTGCAAGGCCATAGATCAAAGTGAGAAAAAAAAACAAAAAACAAAAAAAGAATATCAAATCATACCATCATCCTTTTAAGAACAGATGTACTGGTTAGATCCACATGATTCAGATGACCAGTTGGTGTCTGTTTGGGGACAATACACGTCTTTCCAACTTGTAAGGAAGTTTGATCATAATTAAAATCACTTTCCCCTTTTAGGGGGACAGTGGTGTCAGAGTGTGACTAGCAACACCTAAGAGGAAAGTGATTAGTAACATGAAGTCAACCTGTAGGATGAAATATTAGATGGGGAGAAAATCACCATCACTATAGTAAACTTTATTTCAAAGCACATGGTTCCTAGACTTCTAACATTTAATACTTAAGAAAAATAGATCCTTATAATTTCTCAAAGCAAGAAGCTGGGATATAAGGTTAGCAAAGATATTAACAGTAGCTTCCCAGTTTTCAAAACAATCGAGGTTAAACTGCATTTTCTTGATGCAAAAGGGTTGATTTGGCATCTGCATTCCAAGTGTGTTCACAGACATATGAAAAAGGTAGGCGGGGCATGGTGGCTTGCACCTGTAATCCCAGCATTTTGGGAGACTGAGGCAGGCGGATCACTTGAGTTCAGGAATTCAAAAACAGCCTGGCCAACACAGTGAAACCCTGCCTCTACTGAAAATACAAAATTTAGTTGGGTGTGGTGGCAGGCGCCTGTAATCCCAGCTACTCAGGAGGTTGAGGCAGGAGAATCACTTGAAGTTGGGAGGCGGAGGCTGCAGACAGGCAAGATCACACCACTGCACTCCAGCCTGGGTGACAGAGCAAGACTCCATGTCAAAAAAAAAAAAAAAAAAAAACAACCAAACAAACAAACAAAATGAAGAAAAAGGTAACAATTCACATTCAGTAGACAAGCTACCTGAAAGAGACGGACCTTGCCAGAAACATCTTTCTCCAAAATAAAATTCTTCTATATTCATGTTCCGTATGATTACATGAAATGACATGTTTGAGAACTACTAGTTTCTCACTTACTGACTATGCTGAAGTTGACTGAAAATGACTACTGATAATCTCACTATAAAAATAAAAGGCAGCCACAACCTTTAGCAAAACGAAACAAAGGGTTTAAAAATCTATTTTATTTTTGTTCTTTTGGGCCATAAAGGGAATTAGTGTAATTGGAGAATGAAAAGTAGCTTATAAGAAAATTCCTCAAGCCACGCAGACAAGAAAGAGAGAAGTTAAAAACTAAGTCAGATAGCAGCTGTAATCACTTATTCCTTGTTGCATAGGTAGATGCATGATAGAGTATACATAATATATATATAATCAATATACTACATACCCATTTCTATTAACATATTGTGATATATTATTTATATGTACATATATGAATGCACGTCTACATGTGTGCATATAAAATATAATAGATATACAGTTGACCTTTGAACATGTAGGCTAGGGGCACCAACCCCTCATGTAGTCAAAAATCTGAATATAACTTTTTTTTGAGATCGAGTCTTGCTCTGTTGCCCAGGCTGGAGTACAGTGGCGCAATCTTGGCTCACTGCAACGTCCACCTCCCGGGTTCATGCAATTCTCCTGCCTCAGCCTCCCAAGTAGCTGGGATTATAGGTGTGTGCCACCATACCTGGCTAATTTTGTATTTTTAGTAGAGACAGGGATTCACCATGTTGGCCAGGCTGGTCCTGACCTCCTGACCTCAGGTTATCCACCTGCCTTGGCCTCCCAAAGTGCTGGGATTACAAGTGTGAGCTACTGTGCCAGGCCCTGAATATAACTTTTAACTTCCCCAAAACTTAAATACTGATAGTCTTTTGTTGACTGGAAGCCTTACCAGTAACATAAACAGTGGATTCACACATATTTTATGTGTTACATGTACAGTCTACTGTGTTCTTACACCAAAGTAAGCTAGAGCAAAGAAAATGTCATTAAGAAAATCATGAGGAAGAGAGAATATCTTTACTGTTCATTAAGAGGAACTGGATTATCATAAAGGTCTTCCTCTTCATCATCTCCAAATTGAGAAGGAAGAAGAGGAGGGGTTTGTTTTGCTGTCTTCAGGGGTGGCAGAGGCTGAAGACAATCCATCAGCTTAAGTTGATGTACACAGTTCTAACCCATGTTGTGTTCAAGGATCAACTGTAATACATATATTTCTTATAATATATTGTGATATATATGCACACATATATGTGCATATATGTATATGTTTATATCTTTACCCTCTATAATCTTTACCACCTATATCTTCACCATGATCACAGCGAGTAGGCTCATTCATATTTGAATGTCAGAGTAGCAAGTTCAATGGTCAGAGACATAGGGACAATTGTCAGACATGGGGACGACTGCTGCCCAATGAAGCAAGCACTGGCTGCCTTCCATGGACCATCTGCTCTGCAGATGAGATCCTTCCAGTGTACAGTGAAAAGGCTCTAGCATGGAATCTCATGACTCCGTGTGTGGTCGTCAGACAAGTCAATATCAGCAGCCCAAAAACCTTGTGAGAAACTCACAACCTCTGCTGAGTCGGAATATGCATTTTAACAAAACCACTATGTGAGCTTTGTGCACATTCAAGTTAAAGACTCTGTGGACTGAATGAACTCCAATTTTCTTAGACTGTAAACTCAGGTGGTTCTCTGTAAATGCTGTAAAGTTAAGTGGAGACTCCCAGCTTGGTAAGGACAATGTCTATGCAATATCTGCTGTGTTTTGGCAGTTGCCAATAAGTCAAGGACATCCCAGGGATGGTGGTCCCGCCAGTGTCGGCTGCTATCAGCCATTCTAAATGCTGTCCCAAGTAATAAAAACTGTTGTGTTCTCATCTCACTTGATACTAGAAGTCTCCTTTTGGCTAATTAATTTGCAATTTGTCCACAGTAGCAGAAAGTCTTTAACTAAGTTCTTTTTAATTCGAGTTTTACAGATAGAGGAGAAAAAACAAAGACCAGATGATCATTTTCAACACTTCTCCAGGTTGAGAAGGGTGATTCCATACAATCCAAAAGAGAACCACAAAAAAGCACTAAGAATTCCTTTATTTGAAGGGATGATCAATACCCTCCCTGGTGTGATGAAAAATCCCTGCTTGTTGATCTCTATGTGGCCACTTAATATTTACAAAAATTTAAGTGAGTAGAATAAATTTAAGATACACTTATTTCCTAATCTAAAATTCTCACATTTTATGACTTATTTCACAAAATGGTTACAATAAAGTAATATGCCATGCAGAGTGTTATATGAATGTTCATTATTATGATTTTTTTTAAAAAAGAAATGAGATCGTGAATGCTTTGATATTCTACAGGAAGATTTTAAAATCCCATAGAGGGGCAGTGAGTTTTGAAAAAGCAGTCAGCATTTTTCAAAGACGCAAGGTAAGCAATCCATTGTGTATTAACAAACAACAGGTGACATGACCATACTCACGCTCACATCTTACTCCTTAAAAGACATACCTTGAAATATTAATGCACCTAAATTGAATCTTCTGGGAGGCATTGGGTCTGGACTTCTTTTCTTTTTTCTTTTTTTAACTTTGAAGTACCTGTGATGGTAATGAGAACTTTGTATCAAGGGGCTTTCAACCCCTTCACTGTGCAATTTTTAGATTTACTTGAATTCTCTATTCTCTTTAACCCTTATCCTCTGTTGATAAAGAAAAAGAGAGAGAGAGAGAGAGAAAGAAAGAAAGGAAGGAGGAAAAAAGGAGGAAGGAAGGAAAAATGAGGAAAGGAAGGAAGGAGAAGGGAGGGAGGAAGGTAGGAAGGAAGGAAAGAAAGAAGGAAAGAAAGAGAAAGAGAAAGAAAGAAAGAAAGAAAGAAAGAAAGAAAGAAAGAAAGAAAGAAAGAAAGACAGATGGAAGGAAGGAAGGAAGGAGGGAAGATCCTCTTTCAATACAATGGTCATGATTTATTTGTTTAAACCTGATCATTACTTTAGTCTAAAACAAGAAGGCTAAGATTTTAAATACAAAACCAAAGGCAATTGTGTTAATGTTCTATTTCTTTCTTTGATGAATATCTTGTTAACCTTTTCCTGAGACTAGGAAAAGAAACAGGCAGACCTTTGCCCTGTATGATTCTAAAATACTATCTTGACAACGTCACCTCCCAGCTCAAAGCCTCGGATAATTTATTCTTACCAACTTTCTCTGTCTCTCTCCCTTTCATAGCTCTCAGCCAAGGCCAAGTAGCCATCTCCCTCACATGCTGGCGCCAGTCAATATTCCTGGTCTTATGCCCTCTAGTATTCTAGCTAGAGAAGGCAAAACGTGTAACTCTACATCTACACATCAGAACTCTAAATGCCTTGTAGCAATTACAGATCTAAATAAAAATAGCAATTGAATTGCGTGGATTTTAAAAGGGAGGATTAAACAATTTTAAGTAGTTATTCTAAGAATCTGCTGACATCCCTATATAAACTATGACAGAAGAAGACTGCCAAACTGGTTGGAATAAAATGGGAATTAGACATGGAACTGCAAGAAAAACAAAGTAGTGTCTTTTTCTCTGTCTTTTTTAAAATTTCAAAATTTCTAAAATTGACATATAAAAATTGGATGTGTTTATGGGGTAATAGTGATGTTTTGATACCTATGTTGTACAGTGATCATATCAGGTAATTGGCATATCCATCATCTCATTTATCATTTCTTTGTATTGGGAAAATTCCTTCTAGTTATTTCAAACTATATAACATATTATTGTTAACCATAGTCATCCTACAGTGGTATAGAACAGCAGTTCGCAACCTTTTTGGTACAGGGACTGGTTTCATGGAAGACAATTTTTCCACAGACCAGGGGGTTGAGGGGTTGGGATGGACAGTGGGGTTGGGAGAGAGAGTTTGGGGATTGATAGTTTGGGGATTCAAGCACATTACATTTGCTGTGCACTTTATTTTTATTATTATATTGTAATGTATAATAAAATGATTGTACAACTCACCATCATGTGGAATCAGTGGGAGCCCTGAGCTTGTTTTCCTGCAATTAGGTGGTCCCACCTGGAGGGTGATGGGAGACAGTGACAGATCATCAGGCATTAGATTCTCATAAGGAGTGTGCAAACTAGATCCCTTGCATGTGCAGTTCACAATATGGTTCGCACTCCTATGAGACTCTAATGTGGTTACTGATCTGACAGGAGGCGGATCTCAGGCAGTAATGCGAGCAATGGGGAGTGGCCGTAAAGACAGATAAAGTTTTACTGGCTGCTGTGCGGCCTGTTCCTGACTCCTGGTATAGAACACCAGAACTTATTCATTGTATCTAACTGCAGTTTTGTATCCTTTATCCAATCTCTCCCTATATTTCTTTAGGTAGCTGCTTGGGCAAACATCACTGATGCCCATTTTCTTTAAAACCTCAAGCAGAATGTCTCCTGCCAGTCTGAGCATCAACAACAAGACATTCTTGAGGGTTTTTTTTGTTTTTTGTTTTTATTTGTTGTTGTTGTTTTACCAAATTAAACCCAAACCGTGGACAGTGCGTCTAGGAATTGATGGCTTTCTTAAGCTGTGTGCACCATTCTTACATTATTCTCATTCTATTGTGCTTTGATTTAAGTTTTTAAACTGGTATGTGTTGAACAATAATACAAGGAAAGCAATCTTTTTTTTTTTGAGACAAGATCTCACTTTGTCACCCAGGCTGGAGTGCAGTGGTGTGATCATGGCTCACTGCAGCCTTGACCTCCTGGGTTCAGGTGATTCTCCCACCTCAGCTTCCTGAGTATCTGGGATCACAGGTGTACACCACCATGCCAAGCTTCAAGGAGGGCAATTTCTAGAAGGGCAGGCTTTGCCAAATGGTTTTACCTCTGGCACTCAGACTCTGGAAAGGAATTGTCTTTGAGAAAGTCCACAGTCTTAGACAGAGGAACAGGGAATGAACAGAGCTGCCTCCATCCCAGATAGAGCTTAGCAAAGAATCCAGGAGATTCATTGGCCCCAGATCCTGTGTGGTCAAGTCTTCATAGCAGATTCACCACCTTCTAAGTCTCTGTCCTCTCTGAAAACTATAACTATGGAGGGGTAGGACTTATTTCAGCTGGGACCATGGTACAGAGGTTGTGTTATATACAGAGCTCCTATTCATTAGAAATAACACTGACGGGAAAAGGGAACACTTTTACACTGCAAGTGGGAATGTAAACTGGTACAACCGCTATGGAAAATAGGATGAACATTCCTTAAAGAACTAAAAGTAGATCTACCATTAGATCCATCAATCCCACTCCTGGGTATTTACCCAGTGGAAAATAAGTCATTATATGAAAAAGACACTTGAACACATGTGTTTATAGCAACAAAATTTGCAATAGGGAACCAACCTAAGTGCCCATCAACCAATGAGTGGGTAGACAAAATGTGGTACATATACACCATGGAATACTACTCAGCCATAAAAAGGAATGAAATAATGTCTTTTGCAGCAACTTGGATGGAGCTAGAGGCCGTTCTTCTAAGTAAAGTAGCTCAGGAATAGGAAAACCAAACATTGATATGTTCTCACTTATAAGTGGGAGCTAAGCTATGATGATGTAAGGGCATAAGAACGATACAATGAACTTCAGGGACTCGGGGGAAGAGTGGGAGGGGGGCGAGGGATAAAAGACTACATATTGGGTACAGTGTATACTGCTCGGGTGACAGGTGCACCAAAAATCTCAGAAATTACCACCAAAGAAGGTATCCATGTAACCAAACACCACCTGTACTCCAACAAAAATTGAAATTTAAAAAAAAGAGAAAAAAAAGCTATACTGACATATTAGCAGATGAACCGTTTACAGATGAAATGATGTTATGCCTGGGCTTTGTTTCAAATACTACAATGCTGGAAATTGTCAGAAGTGAGAGAGTCTAGGGTAAAAATAATGATAATAATAAGATGTCCAAGAAATGGTTAATCACTAAAACTGGGTGATTCATGGGATCTCATCATATTATTATCTCTAATTTCATGTATATTCAATAGTCTATAATTTAAAAATAAAAAGAATTTAAATTATCTCTTTCTTGCAGAAAAACACTCTAGCCAACCTGGCCAGAAACTCAGAATAAAGTTGGAAAAAAATCACATTCAGTAATGATGGATCACAGTTCTCTCACTCATATTATTTTCAATGTGGGTTTTTATTATTATTATTTTAATCAGCAATAAATATATTTGTGAATAATGAAATTTATTTTGCATTCTGTATGCTTCCTTTAGGCTATATTTCATAGCACTTTTTACAGCAATTAATGCTTATTCCTTGCCATACCATTTTTTTTCAAAAATAATAATAGCATTTTACCCCTCCTACCAGCAATGATTGGAATGTCTCACTTTACTCCCCAGCTCATAGAGAGCAAGTTTTGTTTTCGTTTTTGCGATCACTATAGAGTTGCAGTGTTTCCAGTTTTAAATTAATTTTATTTCCTTTACTGTAAAATAATTTTTTCTCCCTTGTCACATTGAGCTTTTTTTTTTTTTTTTTTTTTTTTTTTGAGATGGAGTTTCACTCTTGTCACCCAGGCTGGAGTGTGGTGGCGTGATCTCGGTTCACTGCAACCTCCACCTCCCAGGTTCAAACGATTCTTCTGCCTTAGCCTCCTGAGTAGCTGGGATTACAGGCGCCCACCACCATGCCCGGCAAATTTTTGTATTTTTTAGTAGAGATGGGGTTTCACCATGTTGGTCAGGCTGGTCTCGAACTCCTGACCTCAGGTGATCCGCCTGCCTCGGCCTCCCAAAGTGCTGAGATTACAGGCATGAGTCACCACACCTGGCCCACATTGCACTTTTGTTTGTGTTTTTTCCAGGTGATCTTCCTGTAAAAGGTATTATCCATATGTACCAGTCACATTTTTTCCAACAGCCTTTCCAAACCAATTTCCTCTTGAATTTTATTTTCTTTGTATATTTTAGATACATTATGGCCATAATTACCTAACAAGCTTAAGAAATCTGTTCTCTTTCACCAATTAAATTAGATCAGGGCTTATTACATCCATAAAGGAAGATATTTAGAATCAGTATCTTCAAACAAAAACCAATCAGCCACACTTCATAGTTAATTCTGTTTCCTTAGGATTTTAATGACTGAAAAGAGAAACATCCAAAAATTCCACATTCCTGGCTTGCCTTAGCAAGGTGCATGCTCAGGCTTACAGAGATACAAGAAATGTCCAAAAGAGCTTACCTCTGTTCTACATTGGACTATATCATAGTAAAGTCATGCACTCTGAATTGGCTTTGCTTTCAAACCAGACATAGGAAACCCGCCAAGGTGTGTGACCATCACCCAAGATTATATTTATTCATTTCTTAGTCAGACTGTCTTGCTTTTCTTTCCTTCTCAATCCTTTTTATTCTCCCCTTGTTGATTTTGTGTGTGTGTGTGTGTGTGTGTGTAAAAAGGTAAAGTTCTCTGTAAACAATCATCTGATCCAATTCTGCTTTGTTTTTATTTTTAAAAGTACAGCTTACTGTAATTTTGTTGTTCATCTTGAACACAGAATTTTTTTTAAATACCGTTACTTATGCATGTATCTGGTAGTAATCAATAGCACTATTTAGCAGGTATTAAAGTAAATATAACTGGTAGAATTTTGTTGTGCCACCCTGCACTTGGATTACTTCCAATCGTTTACTATTACAGACAGTGCTACACTGACTTTCCTTTTATATAGCACTTTATGTAAACATTCAAAAGGCTTAAGGCATAGGCATAGAAAATTCACTAGACATTGCTCAATTATTCCCCAATGGGTCATACGAATTTTTGCTTCTCTCAGCAGTGTAAGAGAGAGAATTTTCTTCAAATCTTAACCAGCATTTTATAGTTCATGCAACACACAGGTTTTTTCATCCTTCAATTGGATATTTTCTACGTGTCATTTCTGTGTGTGCTCCTCCTGTGTGCAACATATTTCTGAAGAATTTGAATTCAACTTGTCAATCTTTACTTTCGAATAGGTGAATATAATACATATGAACACACACATACATGCAAACACACACCACATGCAAACACACAGACACACACACACAGCCACGTGCTAATTATTCATTACTTTGAATAATTTCTAACGATTATTTTTATTTTGTGTTTTTTACTCTCTTTTTTCTTCTCCTTTTCTTCCTACTACTCTTCTTTCTTTCGGATTAATTTTTAGTTGTTGCTTTTTTTCTTTCCTGCTTCTTTGGAATCTATATGTTTTATTTTTATTCTTTTGGCAGTTACCATTACATTTTATTGTAAATATTGAAATGGATATGATTTTAATATCATGTAAATAAGTTATTTCTAGAATACTCTTGACTATTATGGATCTCTTACGATAACTAACGAATGATGGAACTCTCCATTGTTCTTACAACTCAAAAGGTGGCCCATTCTGTATTTGAAACTTTATTAAATTCTAAGATATATTTTATAAACTTACAGACATGTCATTGTTTCTCATATTCTTCTCTCCATATGGAGAATTCCACAATTATATGAAATTACAGAAATTTATCTTTTCTATAAGTTATATATTCAAATAATTTAGTCTTTTATTAAAGATCATGTTAGATTCCTATATATACATATATATAACATATATACATATATTATATATACATATATATAACATATATACATATATTATATATATACACATAAATGAGTCTTTATTTTGTCTTAATCTACAGTTTCACCACATAATCTCTACATGTGAATTTACCTATTTGAAAACTGCTGAATACTTTTAAAAATTGACATATAATAATTGTACATGTTTCTGGGGCACACAGTGATGTTTTGATACATACAAGATCTAGTGATTAGTCTAGGATAATTAGCAAATCCATCACCTCAAACTTTATTGATCATTCTTTGTGTTGAAAACATCCTTCTAACTATTTGGAACTACATAATATATGATTGTTAACTATAGTCACCCTGCTGTAGTATAGAACACTAGAACTTATTCCTCCTATCTGGATGTAGTTTTGTATTCTTCAACAAATCTCTCCCAATTCCCTTCGTCCCCCTACCCTCCTGGCCTCACTATCATCTCTTCTACTTTCCACTTCTATGAGAGCAACTTTTTTTAGCTTCCACAAATGAGTGCGAACATGCAGCGTTTAAACTTTTGTTCCTGACTCATTTCACTTTTAATCTGAATTTTGGACCTTTCTTCAATTCTAGAAGATTATTAGTAATTATATTTCTAAACATTGCCTTGTCACATTCATTTCATCATTTTGGAAATTTCAAATATTTATATAGATCATGGAAACTCAATTTCCTCACCATTTCTTGAATTCACTGTTTCATATTTTAACTTCTGTGTCTTTTTTGTGGTATCCCTTGAGTCTCTTTCTTAGGAATATCTTCTAATTCACTAGTTTTTGCTTCAGTTATATCTGATGTAGAATTTGTTTTGAATATATATATGGTTTTATATAAATGACTGCATTTTTACTTCACAAGAATTTCCATAACCATCAATTCTGCTTAATTTAATCAAGTTTTGATTTCATATATATCTTTTTAGTGGATAACATTTCTTTATTATTATTATTATTATTATTATTTTGTTTTTATTTTTTTGAGATGGAGTCTCGCTGTGTCACCCAGGCTGGAGTGCAGTGGTGCAATCTCGGCTCACTGCAACCTCCACCTCCCAGGTTCAAGCAATTCTCGTGCCTCAACCTCCCGAGTACCTGGGATTGCAGGCATCTGCCACCACACCCAACTAATTTTTGTACTTTTAGTAGAGATGGGTTTTCACCGTGTTGGCCAGGCTGGCCTTGAACTCCTGACCTCAGGTGATCTGCTCACCTCCGCCTCCCAAAGTGCTGGTCTTTATTATTTTGACTATTATAAATATACTTAAGGACTTCTTCAATATTTTTAATAAGAAGATCTCTTTGCCTTGAGTTATTTTAGGTCTCAACACTGATTTTTGATGCTGTCATTCCTAGAATTATATTTATTTACAGATTTTGCATTTCTTATTCACTGTTTTGTGTTGATGGGGAGTATTAAAACAGCTAAATGACAGGTTATTAAACTGAAATAGTTCTGATGCACTAGGTTCTATGGAAGCAAACCAAAAGCTTTCATCCTTCATTTGGAAATTTTCTAGGTCAGGCGTGGATTTAGACATTTCTTTTCATAATTTGTCAGATGTAGATTTATATATTTGTTATAATTGTTCATTTCCTCTAAGTGGCTAATTTATAGGAAAACAAAACTTTAGCTCAGCCAGTCATAAATGGCCAGCTGAGCACTGGTTATATTGTCTCAAACTTTCTATAGAGATAGTCCAAATAAGGTCAATGCTTCAGCTTTAACCAATCACATTTTTTTTAATGCTCCCCTCCTGCCTTCATCCTATAAAAGCCTCTTTCATGCTCCTTCAGCTGAGCCCCAAACCATTTCCCATGTGAAGTTGCCAGATTGATGAATCCCTGTAAAAAACTCAAATAAACTTTTTAAAATATGAATGAGCCAGGATGCGTCTCCGAACAGTTTGGATGTGGTTTGAGATTGCTTTTTTTTTATTGGTTGACTTGCTCTCTATCTCTCTGAGAATTTGTATTCCCCATCTCCATGCTTGCCTAATGTGGTTGCCCCTGCCCACCCACTCCAGGTCGAAAACGAGGTCTTTTTTTGTAATTTTTATTTCAGTTTCAGGGGTCCATGTGCAGGTTTCTTAGATAGGTAAATTGCGTGTCACAGGGGCTTGATGTACAGATTATTTCATGACCCAGGTAATAAGTATAGTACTCAATAGGCAGTTTTTTATTCTTACCCTTCTTCCTCCCTCCACCCTCAACTAGTCCCCAGCATCTGTTGTTCCCCTCTTTTTTTCCATATGTACTCAATGTTTAGCTCCCACTTATAAGTGAGAACATGTAGTATTTGGTTTTCTGTTCCTGCATTAGTTCTCTTAGGATAATGGCCTCCAGCTCCATCCATGGTGCTGCAAAGGACAGGATAGCAAAGACATGGAATCAACCTAGATGCCCATCAAAGGCGGATTGGATAAAGAAAATGTGGTGCACATACACCATGGAATACTACACAGCCATAAAAAAGAGCAAAAACCACGTCTTGTAATGACATTGCAGTTGCAGTGTCTCACTTTCAGCCTTCCACACAGCACACTTTTCTTTGAGTCCTCATTGTGAAGCTGGTTTTTGATTTTCCTCTCTGTAGCATCACGTCATGCTTAAAATTGTAGCACCTGTGCAGCTCAAAAAAAGATGTGTTTTCCTCCTTTTTCAAAATTATTTTTGAGGTGAAACTCACTGTCATAAAATTAAATATTTTAAAGTGTATAGTTCAGTGACATTTAGAACATTTACAATGTTGCACAATCACCTCTGTCTAGTTCCAAAATATTTTTATCACCCCAAAAGAAAACCCTGAGCCCATTAAGTAGCCACTTCCCAATAACCTCTCCCTCAGCCCCTGTATACTATATTATAATAATATAATATAATATAAATTTGACTATATTGTTTAATGCTGATATTTTGACAGGCAATTATCCAGGCAACCACCAAACCTCTTTCTGACTGTATGAATTTACCTATTCTGGAGAGTTTTTATAAAAGGAATCATGTAATATCTGACCTTTTCTGTCTGGCTTCTTTCACTTAGAATGAAACAATGTTTTCATGCTATTTTCAAATCAAACTCTACTTTGATTTTTTGCCCCCTTTCTCAGGGTTGTGAGAACCGTTTTCATCACAGATATTGGTTTCACACTGCATCCTGGCTTTTTTCCCTATTTGTCCTGAAAGACATTTAGAACTTAGCCACGACATCAACAGACCTCCAGCACCCTCTACCTGTCTTCTGATCCAAAGTCAAGAAAGCCCAGGGCATCCAACCAACTCTCTAAAATGCCTTTCTTCCTTTCTTTCTTTCTTTTTGGAGTGTATTTTTTCTGGAATGGAATCTTCTGCATTTTATTAGCCTTGCTTTGTGTCTTGTGTGGTGGTGGGGAGTAAGTCAGTGCTTATACTGCTGTGCCATCTTGTCCGGAATGCTCTCTTGTATATCATTATTAGCATTAAAAGCAGCCAGAGGGCTGGGCGCAGTGGCTTATGCTTGCAATCCCAGCACTTTGGGAGGCAGAGGCTAGAGAATTGCTTGAAGCCAGGAGTTCGAGACCAGCCTGGACTACAAAGTAAGCTCCCATCTCTACAAAAAAAATATATATATATCTATATATATAAAAAATTAACTGGGCATGGTTGTGTGCATCTATAGTCCCAGCTACTTGGGAGGCTGAAGTGGGAGGATTGCTTGAGCCTGGAAGTTTGAGGGTACAGTGAGCTATCATGACACTGCACTCTAGCCTGAGCAACAGAGCAAGACCCTGACTCAAAAAAAAAAAAAAAAAAAAAGTAGCAGGATGTCTCCTAATAGAACAGCTAAAATACACTGTGCATCTGTAAAAGTCAAAAGTATAGATGTCCGTTCATCTCTGCATTTCTTGTATATAGTGCAGATCTAGTACATGCAAACATCAACAAGAACTGCTCACAAACAAATGCGTTTCAAGCAAACAATTCAAAAAATCTCCTAGAGACATAAAGAATTGCAGAGGACATTATTTCATATTACAAAATTCTATGCTCTTCTGCACTCAAAATCCTTTTATCCTTCTTTGCTTTTTCTCTTTTGTGCATTTATCACTTTCTAGCATATGGCAGTCAATCATTTAATATATCTACTTTTATTGTTTCTTATGAAATCCAGAAGTTAATGTTGAGTGATGAGATTTTTGTCTTCTTACTTTATTCTTTTATCTTTAGTGCCTGTATAATTGCCTGTCAAAATATCAGCATTTAACAATATAGCCAAATTTATACTAAATTATACTATATTATTATAATATACTATGTATTATACTATATTATTATAATATACTATATATTATACTATATTATTATATATAATATATAATATTATATATATTATATATAATATTATATATTATATAAAATATGTACTATATACTGTATTATAATAATAAAGTATGTTGTATGTATTATACTAATGATAGTATATAGTATGTATTATACTAATGATGTGCAATGAGATTTTTGTCTTTCTAGTTTATTCTTTTACCTTTAGTACCTAGATAATTGCCTGCCAAGATATCAGCTTTTAACAATATAGTTGAATTTACATTATATTATATTATATTATATTATACTATATTATTATATATGGTATTATGTTATACTATTTTGCTGTATTACATTTGACTATAATATACTTATATTATTAGAATCTCTTATATTTTACTCAAACCTACCTGCCCTCATCACTCTGCCCTCATCACCTACATTTAAGGATTCAGATACATATCTGCATCTCCCACTTTTGTCCATCTTCCTTCTCATAAAGTTTTCAAGAACCTCTTAGTTTTTAACTTACAAAGTCATTTGTGACACATTTATTGTTTAATTTTATTGTAATGTTTTCAATTAAAAGACTAATTAAGTTTCTGGCTGTGTACCAGAAAGTAAAACTCAAAGTCTCTTAAGTGGTTATCGAAGACAAGTGATGCTGATTATAGTTAACTTCCCCCGTAACCTCCTGACGTGGCCAGGCCATAACAACTAGGTAAGAGCCACAGTTCACAAGTGACCTGTCAGCCTTGCTGATCAGAGAAGCTAAATAAGAAGAAAGTGTGTCTGACCTTCCTCCAGTCTCGAGTCAAGCAGGTCACTGGGTTCAGATTTTAAAAGTCATTATTCCTGTCCATAAAATGTTTTCCTTCCACCTGCGATATGACCACTGGGCTTCCACCATGACAATTAGGAGCTCGGGAAGTCCGATAAATACAATAAAATGAACAGAGTAGCCTTATGCTCAAATGCCTGCAGCCTCAGTTTATAAACAGCACGTGGTAAGAAGTCTCCCAGCCAGTTTAGTCTTCTTCATGTTGGGGATTTTCGTAAATCAGAATGGCAAGAAGAGATGTGGCTTCTCAGATGGACAAGTGAAAACTCTTATTTCTCATCATAGGCCAAAACGCAGAAATTTGAACTGTGAGACCATGGGGGCAGGAAGTAATTCATCAACGAATGTTTCAGTGTAGAGAAAACGAATCAATTTGGGGAAAAGGGATGCCTGCCTAAAAAAAAAAAAAGCGTGCTCAAAGAAGAGAAAATTAATATCCCAATATTATGACAATGAAGCAAGTATTATTTGTGGTTGGAATAGTTACGTCCAAGACCATTCTTCCCAGAGCTAACTGTTGGCCCTTGGTTAATCACAGCTATTTGCTCTCCTTATCATGGTCTGATAAACATCATCTCCAGAAAAAGTCTTCTCACTCCTCAGATTTGTAGGTAGAAGTGGATAGAAATCAGATTAAACTCTAGAAGTCTGTTTACAAATCATGTGCTTTTAAATCCAAAATGAATAAGAGAGGTTTAATCCTACAGTGTTCTGATATATATCTACCATCTACCCAAGTGGAGTATAAATCAATCTCTTAAAAGTTACAGACCATATTTTTCTCTTTATTGTGGATGCATGTTTTTTAAGCAGGCATCCCTTTTCCCCAAATCGAGCCATTTTGCCTATAATGAAAAATTAGTTGATGAATTACTTCCTGCCCCATGGTCTCCCTGGTCACTTCATCACTGGGGGCACTGAATTCACTTTCTTTCCATATATTCAAACAGGCTGAACCTCAGAAAACAGCTAAAGCAGTGATTCTCATTCGTATTGGAGATTACACCACAGGGAAACAGGGCAGTGTGTAGAGACACTTTTGGTTGTTACAACTTGGAGGCTGCTACTGGCATCTAGTGGATAAGTGCCAGAGATGCTGCAAAACACACTTCACAGGACAGCTCCTACAGCGATGCAGTATGCCACCCAAAATTCAATAGTGCCAAGGTTGAGAAAACCTGATTTAAATGTTCCTGGGTAGCATTTCACTAGCTTTGCATATAAGATATCAAAGGAACAACTTCATTTTCTCCATAATTAATTAATGATAGGTTTATAGCCATCTCATGTTGATATCCACCCTCTATTTTATATTCCTAATGCTTAATTCTACTTTCCTTCATATTATTTTGATTGTTTTGGATTGCATACAGCTACCACTTTGTGTTTTTCCTGTATCATCCTTGATCATTCTTCTTATATTTGTAGGTTTGAGGCTCATCAAATCCATATTTGTAACACCTTTCATGGTCTTCACATTTCATGTAAAGAAATTTCCTCACCTTTACTTTCCAACATCATTGTGTTTTTTTGCTGACTGCCCCAGTTCAAACTCCCACGACTTGGCTACGGGTCCCACACAACAGAGTTTATAAAGAAATCTATTTCTGGAGTATAGATACTCATATTTCTTGAATCACCAAACTGGAATAAATATGCAGGTATGAAGCAGACAAGATCAAAGGAAGACAAGAATTGCTGCTTGAAGGCTGTCATTGTTCCTCCTTTCACCACTGGTGGTGTTCCCGCCAAGTTTAAATTCACCAGAGCCCAAGAACTAAATAATAAACTCACATGCTGGAAGCCAATTTTCACCCGCAGTCTACAAATACACTCTGAAATATGGGATGAAGGGTAATGTGCCCACCTCTGTGGTTCATCTTTTGATAAGCAGCTGTTTTGAATTAAGGCCTTATTATGTTGACACAGGACAGACATGTCCTGAAATACATAGAAGGAATTCATAACTGAGCTACTGGGAAAATCTACCCCCACCTTGGCTCAGACGAGATCAGTAGCAAACTTCCTTTACAGACTGGGCTCAAAAATCCAGGATGATATACAGAACCGTAGGCAGAAGAATCGTCAGTTTTGTTCTAACTAACCCATCATATCAAAGCAGATGTATTCTCTCCTGAAAATGCAGATTGCAACACAGGCAGCATGTGGCCACCTCCAATCAGCAGGGGGTACTTCAAGCACAGGCAGGGATCCCTATTGTCTGTTGCAGACATAATTTTACACTTGATTACACTCCACGGAAGACCAATTTATACATCCCGGCCTCACTATTCATGGGTTTCATTGTAAATTCATAGAATGTTTTGCTTAGGAAAGCCCTCAGAATCATAATATACATAGAAGAGTATTCTGGGTTAAAGAACCTGCCCGCGATCCCTCCCCAGGTAATAACAGCGTCTGGATGTGAAACCTTCTGACTTCTATTGGAACACAATGCTGTTTCTTCTCCATTCCTCTCTCCCAAGATGTAAACTCCTTGATAGCACAGTTCAGAACATAAATGTAGGTGTGTTTCATTGTAGTTATCACAGCATTAGGTATTTGTCAGCTGCACAATAAATACTTGTCAGAGTACAATTAAGGGTAAGAGTCAGCTTCAGACATTCTGCAGTTCTGCAGAGGGGCAATGTATTCACTCTCATGCTGATTGCATCATGCACAGATTCAAGACCAGGATTCTTTACACAGATCGATGACCAGATGCTTTGAGGAAGCAACTAAAGGCAACCCAATGTCTAGGCGGCACTCCTGCTGAAGAAGCCAGGTTGAGCCTGGACTCATCACTCATAGAACAGAACAGAAGCAGGAAGAGATATTAGCATCTTCCCCATTTGAGAATTTTCCCACCAAGAATGTCTTAGTCCATTCAAGCTGCTATCACAAAATAGCACAGATTGAATTGCTTCTAAACAACAGACATTTATTGCTTGCAGTTCTGGAAGCTGGAGTTCAAGATCAAGCCGTGGCGGATTCAGCGTCTGGGGAGGATTTGCTTCTTGATTTAGATGACGTTTTCCGGCTGTGTCCGCACATGCTGAAAAAAAAGAACTGTGTTCTCTTTTCCTCCTCAAGGGGCACTGTGCTATCATGTATATGATAGGTTTTTGTTGGTTCTTGACTCAGCTCCTATAGCCTATGTTATAATGTTGGAGCGCTTTAAGTCTCGGAAGACAGAATCTCTCTCCCTGACTTTCTCCTGCCTTACTTTCACCAACCCAAGGCAGGACACTATTTTCTCCTTGGGTTTCTTTTCTTTACTTTTCTTTTTTTTTTTTTCCTTTTGAGACACAGTCTCACTCTGTAGCCCAGGCTGGAGTACATTGGCGCAATCATGGCTCACTGCAGCCTCCACCTCCTGGGCTCAAGCAATCCTCCCACCTCAGCCTCCCAAGTAGTTGGGGCTACAGGCATACACCACCATTCGCAGCTAATTTTTGTAATTTTTGTAGAGACAGGGTTTTGCCATCTTGCTCAGGCTGATCTCAAACTCCAGGCTGAAGTGATCTGCTCACCTCGGTCTCCCAAAATGCTAGGATTAAGGGCATGAGCCACAGCACCAGGCCTTTCCTCGGATTTGTGATTGTGGGGCATAAGACCCTCATTTCAGAAGGGGTCCTGCCCCATACCCAAGAGGAGGGAATGCTGTAGAGACACAGCAAGAAGAATTTGAACAGACAGACGTCGCTGGGTTCCCCTACTCAGTCTATTAGTGTTAAATCATAACCCTTTTGTCCAATCACATTTCTACATGGTAGTCAATCATGCCTAACCAATGAAGTCCCCATAAAAACCCAAAAGGACTGAGTTTGGAGAGCTTCTGGATAGCTGAACACATGGAGTTTCCAGGAGGGTGGTGCAACCCAGGAGAGCATGGAAGCTCCGTGCCCCTTCCCCCATATCTTCCTCTATGCATCTCTTCACCTGTGTCCCTGGTAATATCCTTGATAATAAACTGGTATACTTGTGTTTTAGAGGTCTATGAGATACTCCAGCAAATCAAACCCATCTACATAGGGAGTCATGAGAATCCAACTTGAAGCTGGCCAATCAGAAGTTCTGAAGGCCCAGACTTGCAACTCGTGGGAAGAGGGAGCAGTCTTGTGGGATCTGATGCTGTCTCCATGTAGAGAGTGTCAGAACTGAATTGGAAGACACCCAGCTGGTGTGTGCTGCAAAATGGCTTGCTTGCTTGCTTGGTGTGTGGGGAGAAGCCCCCACACATTTGGTCACTGACATCTTCTGTGTTGATTGTTGTGGTGTGAGAGCAGAGGAAAAACAATTTGTGTTTGTGTGGTGGGGCGGGGGCGGTTTCCACTCACAGGAACTAATCTCATTCATGAGGGCTCCACCCTCATGACCCAATCACCTCCCAAAGGCCCCACCTCCTAATACTAATACATCGGGGATTAGGTATCACATATGCATCTTGGGGGAAAAGAAAAGTTCAGGCCATAGCAGAGTTTTCACTGCACTTCAAAAACATGGCTGTGGACCTTTATAAATAAAACTGCATGTGAATGAAAAGAGAAAGCAAATACGCAAACTTTCCAGGGAGCAATGAATCACTAAGCCAAGGGTATTTTACTGCATTTCCTGCAACAGAGAGAAGAGTGGCTTATATGAGTGGTTGTTAAAATATGGTTAAAGACTAAGAATTTTGTAGAATTTAGGGAAGTACGGAACCCTTATAAAATATTTCTTTCTTTTAAGAAATATGCAACAAACCTGCATAAGTACCCGTGAATCTAAAATAAAAGTTAACAAAAAAGAAATCTGGGCTGGGTGCGGTGGCTCATGCCTGTAATCCCAGCACTTTGGTAGGCCGAGGTGGGCGGATCACCTGAGGTCGGGAGTTCGAGACCAGTCTGACCAACATGGAGAAACCCCATCTCTACTAAAAATACAAAATTAGCCAGGCGTGGTGGCACATGCCTGTAATCCTAGCTACTTGGGAGGCTGAGGCAGGAGAATTGCTTGGACCTGGGAGGCGGAGGTTGTGGTGAGCTGAGATCAAGCCATTGCACTCCAGCCAGGGCAACAAGAGTGAAACTCCATCTCAAAAAAGAAATCTGAATTTGATATCAAAGAACAAACAAACAGGAGAAGATTAGAAATTAACTGGATATTAAGTTATATGGGCTTTTCTGAGAACAGAGTAGTAAATATGGGCTTCAGTATTTGGGAATGCCAGAATAGTCACATTGGAGTTCACACCTTCAAAGTTAATAAAGATTGTGTCAGATTGTTTTATATAGAGAATGTTATGTGTCAAATTATTTTCCCAAAAATGATATGTTGAAGTCCTATCCCCCAGAACCTCAGAAAGTGACCTCCTTTGGAAATAGGGTCTTTGCAGATGTAATTAGTTAAGATTTGGTCATACTGGAGTCAGGTGGGCCCCTAATTCACTATTCCTGATGTCCTTATAAGAAGAGACACAGGGGAAGACCATATAAAGATGGAGGCAGAGATGGGACTGAGGCAGCCACAAGCCAAGCAATGTCAAAGACTAATGACCACCAACATCTGCTCAGAAGAGGCAAGAAAGGATTCTCTGCAAAGTTTTGGACAGAGAGGATATGCCTGGTTGACATGCTGGTTTCAGACGTCTAGTGTCCAGAAGTGTGGGACAGACTGGGTATCTTATAATAAATTATTGTCATAAATATATTATAATAAATAAACAATAATAATTATTATTATAAGACACCCCGTTAATAGAAGTGTCCATTGTTAACAGGCACTGATACAATGAACTATCTAATTTATTATATAACAATTTATTATTGCATAACCAGAACTTAACATAAATACAATACATTTATAATATGTATAATAATTTATCAAATTAATACATTATTATAGGCCTAATAATAAATATTATAAGACAGCAGGCACTGATGGAATGAACTAATTTATTATATAATAATTTATTATTAAATAATACTTTATTATTATATAATAATTTATTATTAAATAATAATTTATTATTAAATAATAATTTATTATTATATAATAATTTATTATTATATAATTTATTTTAAGACAAATATAGTAAATATAATATTGATTATAATAATTTATTACATTAATAAGCTATTATAGACAGATAATACTAAGTAAATTATTATTATGAGAAAGCAAGCATTGATGCAATGAACTGATTTATTATGTAATGTATTATAAATGTATATCTTTATATGATAGTTTATTATTATATATTAATAATTTATTTAAAGACAAATATAATAAACGTCATATTTATAATAAATTATTATTATAGACATATAATAATAAATAAATAATTATTATAGGACAGCAGGCATTGATGCAATGAACTATTAATATCTAATTTATTATATAATAACTTATGATATAATAATAATTTATTTTAAGACACTTATATTATAATATTTATTATTATATTAATAGTAAGTGACTATTATGGACAGATATTACTAAGTAAATTATTATTATAAGAAGCAGCCATTGATGCAATGAACTAATTTATTATATAATAATTTACTATCATAAATATATTATATGAATTTATTATATAACTTATTATCTAAGTTTTTATGACAAATGTTATAATAAATGTTATATTCATAATAAATTATTATTATAGACATATAATAAATAAATTATTATTATAAGAGCAAGCATTAATGCAAAGAACTCTCTGATTTATTATTATATAATAATTTATTTTAAGACACATATATTAAATGTAATAATACTTATTATACACATACAATAAATGTAATGTTTATTATAACATTTATTATATTATTATAAATTATTATAAACAGATAATAAATTATTATAAGACAGCAGATATTGATGCAATCAACGGTCTAATTTATTATACAATAATAATTTTTTATAGACACCCAGTCTGTGGTACTGTGTTATAGCAGCTGTGGAAAGCTAAGACAGAGGGTGAACATGAAAAGGATATTGTGTCAACAGATTCAGTTGACTGCGAATTTGAATTTCAGAAGCCTAAGATGTTATCTGCTCCCTATTTGGCCACCCAGACTTTCTGCATCCTGTAGTCTAGGAATAACATCTTTCTTCTTGGTCAAGCCTGGAGTTGCTTCGCTGAGTATATCTTACATGGCCAGCAAGGTGTCATTTTCCCACTTGCATTCCCCTAAATAAGTCAGGAACTCTGATAAGCAGCCATAGATTCTTTAGCATTTCATTGATGCTGATAAACATGCCACTTCTCCATGACTTTTCTCTTTAGCATCTCAATCAGACTCTAGAGAGCCTGCAATTACTGTTGTAAAAGTTATTCCCTGCATCTTAGCCCACAGTTCAATGTGGCATCTTTGATTAAAGCATCCCATCACCATCTAAAGCTATCAAATGGTACTTCAGAACAGTTACTTGAATTTTATATCTGTTTCAACTGAATCCATCCTCTTTCAAATTGTAATCAGGCATAGACTTGGCTGGGGGAAAAGTCATCTTAATGCCCACAATTATGTTGCTGAATGGAAAGCCCAGTAATACCTGTATCTCTGGAGGACATGGCCAGATATTTACTTCGTGGCATAAGCATAGGTGTGAAATGCTTTTAGCTTTCATGTAGAGAAGGAGAGCTGATGGGAGAAGCTGAATATTTGCTTCACCTTGTTCCAATTCCTTGAATTCCACAATCATCACAAATGTATGCTCACTCTCCAATTTAAATACACTTTTTTTCCCCCATATGCTAAGCAATGGGTATTGGACTCGTTTCCTAGGGTGAAAGCATAGGGCCAAATCAAGCTGTATATTCCCCAGGAGTAGTCAGGAAAGAAAAGTCTCAGAAATGTTGTTAGGGGTTGAACTGGGTTTCCCAGAAATCTATTTTCCAGTCCTAATGTCACGGGATCTTTGGGGTGTTGCTTCACCAGCCGGAAACCTCTGTGGCCATTGATGCCTTCTACCTGAGTATTGCTCACACCCACTGGCCTCATTCTGCCCACTCGGCCCAGCAGGGTGTGCTCAGTTGGCACTACCAGCCTGGATCCCACACCTGCCAAGGACGAGCCACTAGCACAGTGGCAAGGAGTGTGTGGGAGAGCAAGCACGAGTTCCAGCCACTGCACACAGCTAGCCATGCCAGGGTGGGAAGTTCCAGGCACCGGCACAGGTGCTGGCTCCATGTGAGGCTGCAGCTACAGCAGATGTACTGTATGAGGCTTCCACTGTAAGCACCCACATCTAGATGAGGATAAGGGGAACTTGGTGGTTCCCAGAAGCTTGGAGGTGCCAGGAACCACAGAGCCCCAAAGAAAGTGTCACAGCCCTGGATCAGGGAACCCCTAGGTCTGGGCTCCCTGAAGAGCTGCAGTTCTTCTCTCTTTCTCGTCACCCACAATGTGGCAAGCAGTGGGGCGTGTTTCAATTCTGTTTGTGTTACAGCTCTTTCAGTCCCACCATTTGGCACATCCTGAGTTCCTGTCCTGCGTCCAGGAAGAATGAGGGACATGAACATGAGCAAAGCAGAGAGGAACCTCATTGAGTGACAGTACAGCTCTCAGGTGACCCAAAGTGAGTAGCTCCTTTCCACAGGCAAGTTGTCCTGATGAGTGTCCAGCTCTCAGTGGAGAGGAGACTCACAGTGGGCAACTCCTTCCCACAGCTGGTAGTCTTGGTGTCTCTTCAAGTCTGGCTGAGTCTGGGGTTTTTATGCACTCAGAAGGGAGAAAGTGCATGCTGATTGGTCCATGGGTGGCCATGGGTGGGCCCAGAAACAGCACTCCACCTGGAACTCCAGTCTACAGACTCCACCTGGAACTGACAGCCTGGACCCCATGCTTCAGGCTGTCTCTGGCTTGAAGGTGGGGCTTCACTGAGGACCCACCCCTTTCCACCCAGGAGCCTGTCTGTGTCCAGCCACTATCAGTCATGTTGTCCGTGGTGCCCAGGCAGTTCATGCCAAAGGGCACATGCAGGCCCACCCTGAGCCACCCTCAGCCCCTTCCTTGGCCTCCCTCTCATGCTCATCGGTACCCAAAGTTCAGAAGTGGCTGAAGCAGCAAGAGGCTGGCATGTCAGCACTGCCCTGAGCATGCACACACCTGGCCGGTTTGTGACAGTGCCCAGGCTTGGCCTCAACTTTGCTCCAAAATCAGAGTGGATTCCAGGAGTGGGGAGAGGCCAAGCAGTGGGAGCAGGCACTTCTGAGCCTGCGGGGCTACAGGAGACTTCCTGGGCCCCTGAGAGTGCAAGGATGATCAGGTCCACAGCTGCAACTAGGCAGCTGCAGCTGAGCCCAGGAGGGTGGCTCTCCCACCCCACCAACTCGGAGGGAGGAAGGGCTCCCACTTGTTCCTGGCTTCTGCCAGCTCAGTGGAGCATACAGCCCTGGCGGTGCCACCACTGCTGCAGTCAGCATCTTTATAGCGGCCTCTCCAGATGGGCCGCCGCTGCCATCACTAACATGCAATAATTCAGAAAATGACCTTATTTGAAATTAGAGTGGTATGGTTTCACTCTGTGTCCCTGCCCATATCTCATGTTGAATTGTAACCCCCACTGTTGGAAATAGGGCCTGGTGGGAGGTGATTGGATCATGGGGGCAGATTTCTCATAAATGGCTTAGCACCAATCCCCCCCACACCAGTACTGTATAGTGAGTGAGTTCTCATGAGACCTGGTTATTTAGAAGCGTGTGGCACCTCCCTCATCTCTCTCTCTTTGTCCTGCTCGTGCCATGTGAGACGCCTGCTCTCACTTTTGCCTTCCTCCATAAATAAAATCTCCCTGAGGCCTCCCCAGAAGGAGATGATGCCATGCTTCCTGTACAGCCTGCAGAACCCTGAGACACTTAAACCTCTTTTCTGCTTAAATTACCCAGTCTCAGGTATTTCTTTACAGCAATGTGAAAACGGATTAATACATAGGGGCTTTGCAGATGTAGTCAAGTTAAAGTGAGTTCATACTGGATTAAAGTGGCCAGGCATTGAATGACTGGTGTCTTTATGAGAAAAGGAAAAATTGGATATACAGACACTCAGTAAGTACACCATGCAATGATGGAAGCAGATACAGGAGAGATCCGGCCACAAGCCAAGGAATGCCAAGAACCACTAGCCATCACCATAAATTGAGAAGGAGGCACAGAACAGTTTCTCCCTTCAAGCTTTCAAAAGGAACCAATCATGCTGTGACATTGATCTTGAATTTCTGGCCTACAGAACTGTGAGAGAGAAAGAAAGAATCTTGTTTAAACCACACTGTTTGAGGTCATTTGTTATGGCAGTTTCGGGAAACTAATAGAGCAGGGATTAGCTTTTCAAAATAGTACCCATTGTCCAAATGTGACTATTGATCCCTTGAAATACAGATAGTCTGACTGAGAAACTAGAGTTTTAAATTTGATTTAATTTTATTTCATGGTAGAATAGTCACTTGTGACTATTGGATGCCATATAGGACAGTCTAGTTCTAAAACAATTATTCAAGTTGGCTGGTAGTATGTTCTCCCAAAGTCAGTGAATCATCTAGTGTTTGTAAATGCCCTTCACATCCATGGATGGTGAGCTGGAAACGCTGTAAACAAACATTTAATAATGTAGATTTATGTGGCTGAAAATAAAGTGCTCTTATTTCAAAATCATTGTTCACAGAAAACAAAACAAAGAAACAAAACAATGATGTATGTATGTGTGTTTAAAAGATGAAACATTCTAAAGAGAAAATCATGGAAGCCTTTTTTCTCAGGTGCAAAGTATAGCAATGAAATGGATTGAAATGTCTTGCAGGTAAGAAGTTATAAATATGGGCTCCATAGATGCAGTAACAAACAGCCTAACATTCCTGCCTAACCTGAGTGTTATTAAGAATAAACAGAAAACACAAACATAAATGCCAGGTCTTGTTTTAGTACATTCTGAGGATTGCGATATATATGACCTTGCGTATGTCTCTCCCTGCAATTACCACTCTAAACTTCTGCTGTTTAAATTTCTTCCTTTCATAACTTCTCCCCTCCAAAATCCTCAAAAGTTAGCTAGCCTACTAGCCCTTTTGGAATTATTTCAATTATTTCTAGAAGCAGTTTATAAAAGGCCCTTTCAAGTCTTTAAAATTAGCATGAGAAAATTTAAAGATCTTTGTAAGGCTTAAGTAAGTAATTTAAAAGATGCTTTCATTATGTGTCTAATAGTAAATGTTAATATGAGAACACCTTTGGATTTCTGATGTTTGGATTCATTGTAATGCGGAGTTCACACCAAAACAGATCTGAAAAGTAACCAACACAGCAGGCTTTGATGCAATGAACTATCTAACAGAAACAAAATGGAATGTACAATTCTGGTTTAAAAAAAAAAAAAAAGACTTCTTTTTTGTAGTTTCATTTATTCTGATTAGGTGTCTAAATCTTTTAACTTAATGGTAAAATGGGTCTACTTCTCTTGATTGAGGGTCAGATCTCCTTGGGGAAGCCATGTCGAACCTCATCTAAGTGTCCATTATTCTTTCAGCTGCTCAGTTTGCAAATGGCTAATGAAATACTGTAGGAAAGGAGGGTTCGACTTTTCAAAATGGTTCAGATACAAGAAAGAAAAACATTTAATTGATACGTATATAATAAAGGGGGAAAATGAAGAATCAGACACATTTGGGAAGGCAAAAATGTAGGTTCCTTCGGAAGAGACTCACACACACACACGCACACACACACACACACACATGCCTTAAGAGAATTTATTTTTTATTTATTTTTATTTTTAATAGGAGAAAAGGCATGCAAATTTATTCAACGTGTATATATGGGAGTTCTCAGAAAAGGAGAATTTATTTACTTATTTATTGTGATAAATGGTTGGTTTCTTGAATAGAAAAAGATTTATAGTGGGCTTGTAGAGAGACCTGAATTAGTACTACAGCAATTTATTCTATCATCGAACCTTTATGAATAATGTATAAAGGGACTCATGTGCAACCTGGAGACTTGTCTTCATTGTCCTAACACAGCTAAAGAAGACAAACCCTAGGAAACTCAAGACACATTAGATTCCACAGCCAGCATCAGATGGGCTTCAACTGCAAGAACTGGAAAACTCTCTCATCTGCATGGGGAGAAAAGGCATTTGAAGACATATGTTGGGACAGTCATCAATATTCTTGAAACTAGTCTGTGTGCGTTAAGTCACGTATCACACTTTAAATGTTATTCTCAGTCCACCCCCATTAAAAAGTGTGTTTCCTACCTCAAATCCAATCATCAAAGATAAATGAATGAGAAAAAATGAGAAGGGGGCCGCCACATTTTTACAGTAATAACAGTGGTGATGACAGCCCTTTGAACTTCACATTTATGGACTGAATGCTTTAAAGATAAAAAATGTTTTTAAAAAACTTCTTGTAAAAAAAAGTTTTTAAAAAATTGTTAAATGTTTTTCTTAAAAAAGCATCTCCATTGAAAGTTTATTGTGAGTTCTACTAAAAAGGGGTGAAATTATTGTCTTTAATTTTTCTCAGAAAGATATGTATATGTGTGTATGTGTGATTTTATAATATATTGATAACATGGTAATTTTCTTTGTAGACAAGCCTATTTTAAATAAATATATGTATGTATAAACACACACATATACAGCTATATGTAAACAAACCCAAAGATATATAAATTAAATATATAGAAATAGTCTTTGAATATTTCGTTTCTCCCCTGTTAATGACACACTTCCTCTGTCTCCCCTGTTAAGAACACATTTCCTCTGTCTCCCCTGAACCCTCAGGGGGACACAATTTTTGTTCCTCCTATGTGCAGGACACACTTCGGGTTTCTCCCTTTTTAAGGACACACTTCTTGTTTCTCCCCTAGGCAGAACACACTGCCTTTGTAGCCCCTGTGGGTAACACACTTGCAGTTTCTCCCCTATGCAACACACATTTTCTCTTCCTCCCCTGTGCTGGACACACTTCCTGTTTATCCCCTGTGCAGGACACACTTCTTGTGTCTCTGTAGTGCAGGAAACACTTCCTCTTTCTTCCTTGAAGAGGCCACACTTCCTGTTCTTCCACTGTTATGGACATACTTTCTGTTTCTCGCATGTGCCTGACACACTTCCTGTTTCTCCCCTCTGCAGGACACACCCTAGGCTTATTCAATAAAGATCAGTTAAGTGGTTTCTCTAACAATGCTAATGTGGTCATTCACTAGTAAATTAAGGACTATTCTTTTGTCTTCCTTCTACTGAATTTGTTGTCAAGGAGTTAAATGGCTATCTCTATTTAGATATCTGAAATCCATTTATAAAGTATATTACTGACTCCACTAGAGAAAGCTGCATAGAGTGACTGAGTTTAGTAAACAAGGGTTTGAAAACTAATCATGTTTCTGTTGAAGGCCAACACAAGGGTAATAAACTTTCAAGCAGAAGGTCTATAACAGATTATCATGGAACCAATGAGCCATCATTTCGCCAGCCTCGGAGGTGAAGGCAATGTTTTCACCACTTATTTAAGCATCGGTTGGTCACTGATAGAAACCAGAAGCCAATTAGAATGACTCAGAGATGAAGTACATCAAAGCTATACTGCTTTCTTGACTGATTCTTCATTTTTATCATGTCCTTGAGTGAGTTCCACAAGGTATGAATTTCCCTTGGCTTCATAAGCAAACTCCAAATTCAAACAGAATTTAGAACAATAGCACTACATGATATATGAAACCAACTAAACCACTTTGGTTAAAGTATAATATCTCCATAACGGCACTTAACTACATTCACTCGGTAAACTCGCCATGAAATACTGAACAATAAAGTCCAAAAGTAATCATTGCTTCTGTATTTTACTATAGACAAGCCAGTAATTCTATAAGATAAATTGATTGCAGGATAGGTAAGAGAAAAATTAAAGATAGAAAATATTCTTATCTTTCTTAGTCCATGGAAACTATTATTGTAAAATGCATCTAAACAGGATGACCCTTAAAATCTAGTAAGTACAGCCTTTATTTTGTTCTTCTTAAGGGAAAAAACACACCAAAGAAATCTATATTATTGACCCCTTAGAATAAACTGAAAGCAAATATTTATTTTATTTATTTATTTTGAGATGGAATCTCGCTCTGTTGCCCAGGCTGGAGTACAATGGCATGATCTTGGCTCACTGCAATCTCCACCTCCTGGGTTCAAGCAATTCTCTGCCTCAGCCTTCCGAGTAGCTGGAATTACAGACACCCACCACCATGCCTGGCTAATTTTTTTGTATTTTTAGTAGAGATGGGATTTCACCATCGTGGCCAGGCTGGTCTTGAACTCCTGACCTCAGGTGATCCACTTGCTTCAGCCTCCCAAAGTGTTGGGATTACAGGCGTTAGCCACTGCGCCCAGACTTAATTGATTTTTAAAATAAATATTGCAGTTTCAATGCTTTAGACGCTTTAAGACAACTGTAATGCATAATGTAATTGAAGAACTAAAACTTTTAAAATCTTAGGCTGTATGATGTAAGCTTACTGAGTCAGGGATTTATCTTTTTCATTTTTGTGCTTCTTACAACATTTGCAACCGACCCACTCTCTATGAAGCACTTACCTTACTAAATGATGTTAAAAAGAATTCAAATGGAGACAGCAAATTAATTTTAAAAATGCAAAGAGTACATGTTTTTTAAAAAGAGCAACACTTAACCATGTAATATTTTAAATGACACAAACAACATTTTGATTTATATTAATTTAAAGACAAGGTTTTTCATCATTCAATCTGCTACACTGTTCTGGATACAGACATACACATTTATATGCATATTTATATTTATATCCATATTTAAGCTTTACATATAATATATACATGAGAATCCATACACAATCATGTACAAGTCTTTTCCTATAAGAAAGGTAAATGATGATTCATGAAGTTTTATCCAAAAATCACAACATTTAACAAAGAAGGGAAACTTTGCTTAGTTGTTCAGACTGCAGGAAAAGAGGAGAACGAGACATTTAAGAAAGAGGAAAGCTTGCATGTTTGTAGAAAGCCACAGTAAATTTCATGTCACTCCACACTATGCATTTTACCAGTGAAACCAAGCTGTCCTAGACCATTCCTCTCTATGGGAGGGTTCCCTCCCGGCAGTGCCAGGTGATGGTAGCAATTTCTATATTCATTTACTTCATATTGCACCACATCATTTTCAAAATGCTTTCATTTGCACTATGAAAATATTTATAATTTCAAAAACAATGAGGGATGCCAAATGACCTTTTTCAGATTACAAATATTAGGTGTTGGACAAAATACTCAAATGCAACATATCAAACCTAAGGACTTCATGTTCCCACTGGATTAGACTTATAGTCTTGGTCCACTTGCATTGATAGAAGTGGTGATCGGGATTGCATTGTGCCATCAGAACTTCATTTTGGAAACTAAGAAGCTGAGTGGTTTAGAAAAATTATACAACACACCCAAGTTCACTCAACAACTACAGGTAAGAAGAACAATACAAATATGCTTAACCGTATGGTACCATCTCTTTTTTAGAGATCATTGTACCACTGCCAAAGCATAATGTTCAAACAGCGAAAAACCTATCATGGAAATACATGAATAATTTATACCAGATATTTACCCAACACATTAACAAGGGGTATTCGTCAGGGTTCTCCAGAGAAACAGAACCAATAGGATCTATGTCTATATGAAAAGGAGTTTATTAGGAAGAATTGGCTCACATGATCACATGGTGAAGTTCCACAATACGCTGTCTGCAAGCTGGGGAAGAGAGAAGCCGGTAGTGGCTCAGTTTATGTCCAAAAGCCTCAAAAGTAGGGAGTCAGATGTTTGAGGGCAGGAAGCATCCAGCATGGGAGAAAGATGAAAACCAGAGACCCAGCAAGCCAGCTTCTCCCAGCTTCTTTTGCCTACTTTCTCTAGCCACACTGGCA
Organism: Pan troglodytes; assembly: GCF_028858775.2. Classification (NCBI taxonomy): domain Eukaryota; kingdom Metazoa; phylum Chordata; class Mammalia; order Primates; family Hominidae; genus Pan; species Pan troglodytes. Next base: position 4,729,566 of record NC_072421.2, on the reverse strand, counting down.
GCTGATTGGATGGTGCACACCTACACTGAGGGTGGGTCTTCCTCTCCCAGTCCACTGACTCAAATTTTAATCTCCTTTGGCAACACCTTCACAGACACACCCAGGAACAATATTTTGCACCCTTCAATCCAATCAAGTTGACACTTAATATTGACCATCACACCAGGCACATAGCAAAATGACACAGTTGACCTAAATAAGCCTTTGGGATACAGATATTTACATAATATGAGGGAAAACATGCAGAAATCATTTGGGTAAATTATATCCAAAAGTAGTTAAAGCTTCAAGGAGCAACACAGCTATAACCTTTGAGGTCATTTTATTTTCCTACCTGTCACTAACCATTTGCAACTTATTAGACTTCTACAAGTTAATGCGTGACTTCTCATAGTCTAAGCCTTAATTCATAATTAGTGAGTCAAAGAAAATTACCTTCATTTCAATAACTAAAAACAAAATTGGTGGCCCCATTAAATCAATGTTCCTATATATCGCTGAAGAGATATGCAGTCATTCTTTGGACCTGTTTCCATGTAGGAATTTTTTTTCTATATACCTACATCTTTATGATATTGATTCACAAGAGGATGAAAGTAAATTTCAGCATAGCTTAAAAGTCAGGATCCTTATAGATTTATCTTTAATGTCAGAGTATTGAGAACCTCATAGTTTTTTGATACTCTTTATTAGAGGAAAACAGACCAGCCACATATGAGTAAATAATTTAGGGGGTTTTTGCATGGATATTCGGAATATTCTTGACTGAATGGTTGCAATGAAACTATATGCAAGTGAACAATGTGAATTTAACACCCCAAAAATCTAAATACATTGTAAAGTACAACTTAAGTATCCACTTACTTCATTTTAGGGAAGATGTCCTTTTTTGAAATCTATGATCTACTACTGGCAGCTAAACCTGTTAGATTGCTATCACTTCTTTACATACCCTTTTAACATTCAGTTCAGAGTCAGTTTCATACATTCATAAGTTGAATTATGAAAGTCATCATTTTGTTTGTGACTCCAGGCTGCACCTGGAAATGACCTATGTACTTTATATCCCAATTTGTAGAAAATAATCATTAGATATAATCCTTTTGTTTCACACTTTTCAAAAAACCTATTAAAAAAAACCACATCAAGCATTAAAGCTTACAGAAAATAATATTTCTTGAAAGAGCTGTGTTTGGAAGATGGAGCAATCGTGCTGATAATAGAAACAGCTGATTAAAAATGTGGCCAATCATGAAATGGTTTTATCATTATTCATTGAATTTTTATTCACTATTGAAAAGAGAGACATCAGCCTAAGCAACATAGTGAGACCCCTTCTTTACACACACAAAAACTAGCCGGGTGTGGTGCCATGCACCTGCAGTGAGCTATGATTGCACCACTGCACTCCAGCCTGGACAACAGAGAAAGACACTGTCTCTTTCAAGATAAAAAGAAAAAAAAGGAAAAAGAGGGACATCAATTTATTATAGTTTATAATATAAATTATTAATTTAATTCTTCATTAAAATTTTAATGTGTATAATTTATAATAAGTATTAAGATTATTAATATTCTATACATAATATATTTGTTATCACATAATAAATAAATATATCACATAAAATGGACTTACATTATTTTGGAACTATGGTGGCCTCAGAATTCAATCAAAGTTTTATTGATGTATATCAGCCCTATGAAATTAAGAGACCATTTTTATGTTTTTGTGGTTTGTTAATTACAGCCATGAAAATTACATACTAATTTCTTCACTCTACCCCTCAATATCAGGTTGTAGAACTGGGATTACATTGGTTAATATCCATGGTAGGCCATGGTGTTGAGCAATTTTCCAGAATCATTCCAGTGAATCAGTTAATAAATCAATTGGCATACCCTCCCCATTTTACAGATGAAAGACTGAGGCATAAAAGATTAAGTAACGGCTCAGAGCCACGTGGACAGTTCATGGTGGGAGAGATACATCTAGGCAGTCTGACTCCAAAAAATGACAAATAACTAAACAAAAAGAGACTCAAGGAGCTTTGAGGCTGATGGAGCAGATAGGGATTTGAAATGGAGCAAGCAGATGGAATTAAAAGAAAATTGGCGAGAGGCATCTGAAATGCAAGATGCTGTGGATGAAGAAGAGGGAGTGGGCAAACAGAGTGAATTGGTCTAGGCTGGCTGAGCAGTCACCGAAAGGATGAATGGGAGCCATCGGGGGTAGCAAAGGCCTAGGGGATGTGCAAGGAATGTTAGATAACCCAAAAGACAGCAGGTGCAAAAGGAAAGTAGCTGCAGAGAAACAAAGATCCTTGTAGTTATCATGGGGCTTCTCGTGTTCTCCTCAGGCTAGGGGGTCTCTTTCTTAGGATAGGGTTTAAGCTGGAAGAAGTCGGTGGCAATTTACATTTGAATAAGTCCCTTCTGGTCCAAAAGCGGAATTTGCTTTACAGATGGCGACAAGCATGCAAAGATTGTTTCAGAAAACAATGCCCAGCTGTAGGAGACATACCATGAAGCAAACCCCAGGAATAAGCCAATGGACATTGTTTTCAATGATTAAATCCTGCCCCTTTTAAACCTCAGGCATTGAGACTATATTGCTCCTGGACTTGATTTAAACTCTAAAAGCAGGTGGAGGGAAACGAAAAACTGGCAAGATATTTTTAAAATGATAGACCTTCCTTGTGGAAACATGTGTCTACCAAGCGGTAGTAAATATCTTGCTTTGTCATGTCAAAGGGTGAGTTCTCTGTGGAGTGTCTGTTGCTCATAAAGCTGTTTGTGCCTCAGGACTGGCCAGAGGCAAGACTCAAGTTTCTGTGACAGGTGTCTATGGGGTGTATGTTGATGTTGCCAGGGTAGCATTACAGGAGAGGAAACTTTCTATGGAACAGAGCACCCACATGTGAGCACGCACTTTGATCACCTGCAAAGACGCAAAACTCGAGTAAGCAAAGAAAGGTTGTGAGGCTATACAAGGAATTCTCAAACACCTTTATGTTGATTTTTGAGGTAAACAAAACATTACAAAGTACCATCTTTCATATTCCAGACTCTTCTAGATATAAGAAAAAGGTTGACGCTTTCCCTGAGGCTGTTTCTTTTTTTCTTCTTGTAAACATATAATAGCTATGCCAAATATTTTGTTCTCATAGTCTTTGTCTCTTGCTCCATGTAAACATCTGTTCTTCCATCTTGCTGGTAATTGTTTGGGGAAACCATTTCTTTATAGTCCATTCTCAGCCACCTTTCAAAGTCAATCTACTCTAGATATAACACCTTCTGTAAGTCCTTGGCAATAGAGACATTAGCTTGAGCTTTAGTTCACTTTGTTTCCTTTTACCTTTGGAAATTTTCCCAAATTTCAACTTTCTTTTGACCTCCCACCCAGACCTGCTTATGATCAAGAAACAGACTCCTCTTCACCTCTAGAGATGTGGAGGCAGGCACGGGAGGTAAAGAGACTTTTTCTTCCTCTCCTTCCGTCTCAAAATGTCCTGCCCACTTATTACCTCAGCGCTCGCCTTCTATCAAAAAGAATGCCATTCAATGAGCTCTCTCTGAGGACCCCCTGAAAACAGGCTCAGAGACGTCTCTGCTCTGCAGGCCGTTTTAGCAGGTCCTGAATTTGTGCTCTCTAGACAGTAGATACAGAGAGAAACAACAATGCCGACAGATAAGCCATTTCATTCACAAAACCCAGCTGTCACTTGCCCTCCCAAGAGATGTCATGCCTTCCCAACATCACCTCCTTCATCTCAGTAAAAGAAAATCCAATCCAACTGTCTTCAGTTAAGAAACTTCTGTGTTTTCTTTTTCTTCTTCTTTTCTTAGGTATGTGGTCAGGCACGTTCATGAGTCCATGAATATTTTAAACCTTTACTAATCTGAATTGTCTACTTATTCCATGTAAGTGAAGTGTTGTACAGGCGGAAAAATCTAGTCACTATTGTATACCTAGGGGAAAATCTTAGGTGAAGTCCCTCAAGGAATCTGGAAATATCCATTTCATATAGTAACACATAAGGCTGCTTTTCAAAGGAAGTCAGTATGCCCAAATGGTATAAGCCCTTGAGTGTAACTGAAAATCTCTACCACTCTTAGGAAGAAAAAGTATCATTTTATTATAAAGTAAAACTAACTACATGACTTCACCATAAATTCATTATCAACAAAATTATATAATTAATTTTGTTGTTTCTGACTTGTTCTTATTTATTTATTATTGATGTATTTTTTAATTTTAGATTCAGAGGATACCTGTGCAGGTGTGTTACAAGAGTATATTGCATAATGCTGAGATTTAGCCTTCTGTTGATCCCGTCACCCAAATAATGAACGTGGTACTGCATAGAAAATTTTTCAGTCCTTGCCCCCTTTCCAATAGGAAATTTTTCAGTTCCCAGTGTCTGTTATTTCTGTATTTATGTTCCCATGTACCCAATGTTCATCTCCCTCATAAGTGAGAACACGCAGTATTTGGTTTTCTCTTTCTGTGTTAATTACCTCTGCGTTTTCTTAATTTCTTTTCTCTTGAAAATATTTTAGCACCTAAAATTCAATGGTACTCATTGAGAGACTTTGCATGAAGTTGCTGAAGTAAGAGATTTGAGAATGCAAACAAATGAATTAGTTATTTTTTATTTACTTAGAAAAGGAAGCAGCCAGAGGGTATTAATAGAGCAGTTGTCATAAAAAGTAACCATTACTCTTATGCCACGTGTTGTTATGACAAAGTTGAGATTCTAAGTGTGTTACTAAAGCAGATCAAAAACTTCCCATAATACTTAGATGTTTGTTTCAATCATTATCCTTCAAGGCTTATTTACCTATAAATTGTTATAATATTTATAATAGAAAACTTCATTTGCTAGAATGCTCACTCTAGAAAATGTTCACTCTGCATCTAAATTTGAAAACCATATGTTTCTTGAAGCTGGAAGTTGCTCACTTACCTTGTGATAATTCACTGTTGACTGTGACCTCATAGACCTGAAAATGATTGGTCAAAGAAGGATGAAAGGCCGGGCACAGTGGCTCACGCCTGTAATCCCAGCACTTTGGGAGGCCGAGGCAGGCAGATCACGAGGTCAAGAGATCGAGACCATCCTGGCCAACATGGTGAAACCCCCTCTCTGCTAAAAATACAAGAATTAGCTGGGCGTGGTGGCATGCACCTGTAGTCTCAGCTACTCAGGAGGCTGAGGCAGGAGAATCGCTTGAACCTGGGAGGTAGAGGTTGCAGAGAGCCGAGATCGCGCCACTGCACTCTAGCCTGGGTGACAGAGTCAGACTCCGTCTCAAAAAAAAAAAAAGAAGAACAAGATGATGATGAAAAAAGAAAAAAGAGAAAGATAGAAGTCTTTGTAAATTCTCTAGGAGTAAGGAAAATAAATACAATTTCAAGTAAAACAAGTCATTGATTCTGAGAGATTAAAGCATGCTGCACAGACTTGTTTTTTATATGACTGAAAGCTAATCAGCCAGCATTATTTTAAAATTGGAGAAATTGATTCACAATAGTAAAAATATGGAATCAACCTACGTGCCCATCAACAGTGGATTGGATAAAGAAAATGTGGCACATATACACCATGGAATACTATGCAGCCATAAAAAGGAATAAAATTATGTCATTTGCAGCAACACAGATGGAGCTAGAGGCCATTATCCTAAGCAAATTAATGCAGAAACAGAAAATCAAATACCGCGCATTCTCACTTATAAGTGAGAGCTAAACATTAAGTACTCATGGACATAAAGATGGAGACAATAGAAACTGCAGGGTGGGGGCCAAGGGCTGAAAAACTAACTATTGGCCACTCTGCTCAGTACAATTGTACCCAAAACCTCAGCATCATGTAACATATTTATGTAACAAACCTGGGGTAATTCATGTACCCCCTGAATCTAAAACAAAAGTTGAAAAAAAAAAATGGAAAAACTGATGCAGAGAGTTTGATTATTAACATGTTCTTCCATAAACGAGTTACTTATGCAGCCACCTGTCAAAATTGTATTATGCCTTCTCTTCAATTATATATCACCTTCTGTTTATTTGTATAGTAATTACGTAACTAAAAACTCACCAAATATGTTGTTTAAAAGTATGTAGCTTTTGTTCCCTGTATCCATCTTCAATGTACAAATATACTGAGGTTTGGTCTCTGAGCACATTTATAACCTAATGTTTTGCCAAGATAAAAGCCAATCAGAAGGTTTAAATCTCTTTGATCTTTGTTTGCCCTTGAAATCCATATTGGTGGCCCATATGATTCCATTGCCAACAACATTGGAAAGTCAGCTACCGCTTCCACCTTCATGAGATTTCCCCAAAATCCCCAGATGGTTGGATTTACAGGTCTCAAGTTCTGTCAGGAATCCTGGACTCCAGAAGCTTCAGACAACTTTTAGATGGAGTTTTCACTCAATGTGGGATGACACATGTTGAGGGTCAAACCAACTTAGCATTTTCCTGAATCACACAGGGAAGAAGATTTCTAAACTCTGATGAAAGCTTTCTCCATTCCTGCTTTGAGTTTCTCTTCTCAGATACTCATAGTAAGTTTCCCATCTCCATTCAGGGTTCTTAGTTAATTAAAACCCAAACTCCATCCTGACATTCTTCTGAATGTTTGCATGGTCACTTAAGTTCAGCCTCAGGAATTACAACCGGGGTAACCTTGGCTGGGAGAAAGGAAATGAGAATTCTGGAACATCAGCTAATTTTGAATTGAATTGTTAAACAAATGGTGTCTCTTTATAGTATCTAATTAAATATTTTGTGATGAAATATTTTTATTTGTGATAACACAAATTCCCTAATGAAAAAAGGATAATGTATCCGAATTACTGTCCCAAACAGTAATTATGTTTGTCGAGTTGGGTATAAATGTCTTTTTTCCAAGCACCTTCTAAGTAATCATGCAGAACCTACTATATTTTTCAGTTATATCACTGAGGCACAATCAACTGCATGGGTGTTTAAAGTCTGCACTTCAATACATTTTGACACTTCACCACTATCAATAAAATAAATATATCCATTAATTCCCCAAATTTTCTTATGTTCCCTTGAAATTTTTCCCTCTCCCTTTTCCTTCTTCAAACACAGGCAACACTGATGTGCTTCCTGTCACTACAGATTTTACTTTCTAGAATTTTACACAAATGCCATGATGTGTTATACATTCTTTTTTATTTTCTTGCGTTAGTCAATAAAATTATTTCAAGGTTCATTGGTGTTGTTTTATTTATCAATAGTTTATTCTTTTTAATTTCTGGACTGTATTTCACTGTATGTACTCATGAAAATTTGTTTATCCATTCAACTCTTGATGGAGGTTCAGGTTGTCTCCAGATTTTTGCTAATAAAAATAAAGCTGTTATTTACATTTGTATACATGCCTTTGTTTGGGTAAGTGCTTCTATATATTTTGGATAAATACCCATGATTAAAATGTCTGAGTTATATGTGCCACATTTTCTTAATCCAGTCTATCATTGTTGGACATTTGGGTTGGTTCTAAGTCTTTGCTACTGTGAAAGGATAGCACTGGGAGATATACCTAATGCTAGATGACGAGTTAGTGGGTGCAGCGCACCAGCATGGCACATGTATACATATGTAACTAACCTGCACAATGTGCACATGTACCCTAAAACTAAAGTATAATAAATAATAATAATAATAATAATAATAAAAAGAATCTGAAGGGCTCCTGATCAGTAGATCACACACAATAAAAAATATCAACCTTTAAAAAAAAAATGTCTGAGTTATAAATCAGGTATATCATTAACTTTTAAAGTAACAGTCCCCAATCTTTTTGGCACCAGGGACTGGTTTTATGGAAGACAATTTTTCCATGGACAAGGGTAGGGAGAGGAGGGGGATGGTTTCAGGAGGATTCAAGCACATTACATTGATTGTGCACTTTAGTTCTATGATTATTACATTGTAATATAGAATGAAATAATTCTACAACTCACTATAATGTAGAATGAGTGGGAGCCCTGAGCTTGTTTTCCTGCAACTAGATGGTCCCATCTCTGGGTGATGGGAGACAGTGACAGATCATCAGGAATTAGATTCTCATAAGGAGCACACAACCTAGATCCTTCACAGGTGCAGTTCACAATAGGGCTCATGCTCTTTTGAGAATCCAATGCTGCTGCTGATCTGACAGGAGGTGGAGCTCAGGCAGTAATGTGAGCAATGGGGAGTGGCTGTAAATATAGATGAAGATTTGCTCATTCACTGGTTGCTCACCTGCTGTGTGGCTGAGTTCCTAACAGGCCAAGGACTGGTACTGGCTGGGGGATGGAGGACCCCTCTTTTAAAGAAACTAAAATTGTTTTCCAAAGTTGTTTCACTGTTTTACATTTTTATCAAGGATGTGTGAGTGTTCAAGTTCCTCCATATCTTCACAAACTTGCTATAATCAGACTTTTTTCTTAAAAAGTAAAATATATGTATAGTGGTATTTCATGTGGTTTCAACAGAATTTCCCTAATGACTATGATGTTCAGAATTGTTTCTTGTGCTTATTTTCCATGAGCATAACTTTCCTGTGTCTGCTCAAATGCTTTAACCAACTTTTTAATTGGGTTGCTTATTTTCTTATTATATTTCTAGAGTTATTTATATATTCTGTATAAAAATCTTTCATCACATGTGATTTTCCTATATTTTCTCTCAACCTGTAGCATGTGCTTTCATTGTCTTAACAGTGTCTTACAGAAAAAGTAGATGTTTTTCACTTTGTTAAAATCTAATGATCAATTTTGCTAGATGGAATGTTCTACAAATGTCTACTTGCAAGTGAGTTTCTTGGAGGCAGCATAGAGTTGAGTCATGTATATTTTATTCAACATGACCATCTCTGAATTTCAATTTGGGCATTTGGTTCATTTACATTTAATGTGACTATTGATATGGTGGTGTTTCAAACTGCTATCTTGTTATTTATTTTTTATTTGTCCCATCTGTTCATGATTTATTTTCTCTCTCTTTTTCTGCCTTCTTTGGATTGGGTGTTTTTATGATTCCATTCTGGTTAATTGTGTTGGTTTATTGGTTTTAATTATTTTCTGTATTACTATTGTGACTGCTTTAGAGTTTACGGGTACATTTTTTTTTTTTCTTATCACAGTCTAGTTTCAAATGATACCATACTACTTCACTTTTAGTATCAGAAGTTCAAAACTTCTGATACTAAAACAAAAACTGTTTTCAGTTATTCCCTTCTGGTCTTTGTGCAACTGTTGCCATCCTATCTGTTTAGTTATGTAGTTATACCTTGAGGTGGTGGTGGTGGTGGAATAAATTCATCTCATTACTCCTTCATGGAAAAAGTGAAAGTCCACATCCAAATTTTTATTTTATATTTGTTTTCTGCTGTTTGAGGAACGGCACCAGAAGCTATTAAGGTATTATCTTTCCATGGTCTCCTACTCATAGTATCTGGAAAGGTATGGAAAGAAAGAGTATCAGATGTAATAATAAACTAGAGATTTTCTTGGAGAAGCTATTTGGAATTTTTCTTATTTTGCATCTTAATGTATGTAAAATAAAGTTCCACATAAACTAGTGATAACCTTTACTCACCAAACATCTATAAATATGCAAGAAAATGGGAAATATATATTATCTTATGTGAGCATTCTTTATCACCACCCCTTTTAATGAATTTTGTTATTTATAATTTTCTTTTATTTGGGATACAAATTTTGCCTGTAACTGATATACATAGATAGGTAGATAGATAGATAGATGATAGATAAATAGATAGATACATAGATACATAGATAGATAGATAGACAGATAGATAGGCAGACAGATAGATAGATGACAGATAGGTAAGATAGATGATTGATTGATATATTTTTTTCTAAGAAATAGATACAAGAATTAATACTAAGGGTTAGAAATTATTATTTTTTAATTTTCTTTTCCCCTCTGCCTCAACCAAGCACACGCAAAAACTCAAAGCAAGACTATATAAAAGAAAATAAGATAAGAGTGGTACAGATATAGCGAACTTGAGCAGTGTTTTCGAAGGTTCAGTGGTCTACAAGATATTGAGAAAGAAATCCACAAAATTCAGAGGCATACAAATTAAGATAGCCACATTTAGCAGGATTTGTCAAACATCCTAATGGTAGAAGTGTTTTTTTGCTTCCCAACATCTTGTAGTACTTTCTGGAAACCCATCTTGGGTTTTCCCATGAATGGAAGCTGTCGGTAGCTTCTTGGTAAGCTGACATGTGACATTCACTCAAGTACTTATTTTTCAGAACCTGGTTCAAAGTTAGCACCCCATAACAATCGCTAATATTTCATGTCAACATTGTTCAAGAAAAAATAATCTATTGATCTAGATAAATAAACAACAATCAAACACATAGAAATGATATAAAGAATATTAGTCTTTGAAAGGAAGCACATACATCAACACATTGTATTAATAACTTCCTGAAAATACACTCCGCTGGCTTCTTTGTCTTTGACGTGATAACATCATTCAAATTCTTTTCATATTTTATTCTCTTCATATTCTTAAGGTGAAGAGAAAAAGATTTATAATATGCTATAAACATTCAAAGAAATATCCATATATTTTATTGTTTTCATCTACATACTTGTTAATTCAAATTTTATGACTTAATTTTAGGCAAGTTTTGAATTAGCGATGATTTCAGTATACTACTTTTATTAAACCCCTCATTATGAACCACTCAGGAGCTTTTTGAAATTCACATCACCTGTCAGGAATAAAATGGGCACAAAAACATTGGCAAATGCCACCAGAACACTCAATCTCAGTAAATGAGCTAACTTAGCAAGTTGTACTTGCTTCAGGCTATTTAGCAAATGTTGTAAAGCAAATTGGTTTTGTAGTAAAGGCAAAACGAACATGTTTTGCTCTTAAAACAATGTAAAACCTATTATCCAAAACAAGGGCGAAGGTAAAGATTTATGTTATCAACAGTACCATATTTGGCCAGCTTATTCCAACTTGTATGTGGATAAAGGTTTTGTTTTTCCTTTTGAAAATGAAGCAACTTTTAGTCACTGTCACTCACACAAACAATGCCCTGCAGTATAAGATCTGACTCTTTCATGTATAAAGGTGATTTTAACAATGAAACTAAAGAGGTTAAACAAAGACAACCTTTCATTTTGCTGGTTTTCCTTTAAGATTGTTGTGCTCATATATGAAATAAACTTTACAATAATTTCAGTGACTGGTTCAATTTTCTGGCTTAAGCAATCAATTTGGTCACTGCAATAATATCAGGAATCTATGTAGACTTTTTTTTTTTTTAAGAGACAAAGTCTTGCTCTGTCACCCAGGCTGGAGTGCAGTGGTGCAATCACAGCTCACTGCAGTTTCAATCTCCCAGGCTCATGTGATCCTTGCACCTTAGCCCCCCGAGTAGCTAGAGCTACAGTCTTGTGCCACAACGCCTGGCCAACTTTTGCTTATTTGTTGTAGAGATGAGTTCTCACTTTATTGCTCCAACTGGTATCAAACACCTGAGTCGAAGCAATCCTCCCACCTCAGCCTCCCAAAGTGCTGATATTACCGGCATGAGCCACCATGCATGGTCTTACATAGACTATTAAAAACAGACAGCCAGAGTAACTAAAAAAGTGATAAAGAACAGTGTTGGTAGTGAGAAACAGCACAAGAGATACACCCTCCAGTGGATAAAGCAGAGAGCAAGAAGGCATGGGTGGGGAGAAGAGAGAAGATGGAAAATGAAGTTGCCTTTAGGAAGATGGGTCTGACTTGGCTGACTCAGGAACCTTCTTCTTGCCTTTGAGGAACCCCCTCTCAATGGTCTTAGATGACCATGGATGCCAGGGCAACGTCCTCACCAAGTCCAACGTAGAACAGGGAGGGAAAGACACGTAGTGAGGTGATAAGGCTCAGAATGAGTGGTATTTGAAAGCTTAACTAAAATGTTGGGCACCAAGTGCATGCCTTAGCAATGGGGATGTTTCTGCCAGTTCTGGTTATAGCACAGATTGGACTTGTACCCAACAATCAGATGGTCATGTGATCCCTGAAAATCTGAGACAGGTCTCAGTTAATTTAGAAAGCTTATTTTGCCACAGTTGAGGAAGCGTGCCTGTGACACAGCCTCAGGAAGTCCTGACAACATGTGCCCAAGGTGGTCAGGGCACAGCTTGGTTTTATACATTTTAGGGAGACAGGAGATATCAATCAATGTATGTAAGACGTACATTAGTTCTGTCCAGAAAGGTGGGGACAACTCAAAGCAGAAGGGGGCTTCCAGGTCACAGGTAGGTGAGAGACAAATGGTTGCATTCTTTTGACAATTCCTGGGTCTCTCCTATGCATGACAAACTTCCTGTTTCTTCCCTGAGCAGGACGCACTTCCTGTTTCTCCTCTGTGCGTGACACACTTCCTGTTTTTCCCTGTGTAAGACACACTTCCTGTACCTCCCTGCGAATGACACCTTTCCTGTTTCTTCTTAGTGTAGCACTCACCCGTTTCTCCTCTGTGCATGACACACTTCCGGTCTCTCCACTGTGCAGAACACACTTCCTGTTTCTTTCCTGTGAAGGACACACCTCCTGCTTCTCCTGTGCAAGACACACATTCCGTTCCTTTTCTGCGCAAGACACACTTCCTGTTTCTCCTCTGTGCATGACACACTTCCTGTTTCTTTCCTGGACAAAACACACTTCCTGTGCCTCCCCTGTGAATTACACCCTTCGTGTTTCTCCTCTGTTTAGTACACACTTTCTCTTCCTCCTCTGTGCATGACACACTTCCTGTTTCACTTCTGTGCATGACACACTTCCTGGTTCTTCTCTGTGCAAGACATACTTCTTGTGCCACCCCTGTGAATGATACCCTTCCTGTTTCTTCTCAGTGTAGCACACACTTTTTGTTACTCCTCTGTGCATGACACACTTCCTGTGTATCTCCTGTGCATGACACACTTCCAGTTTCTTCCCTGTGGGGGACTCACTTTTTCTTTCTTTTCTGTGTAGCACATACTTTCCATTCCTCTTCTGTACATGACACATTTTCTGTTTACTCTGATGTGCATGACACACTTCCTGTTTTTTCCATGTGGAGGACATACTTCCTGTTTCTTCCCTGTGCAGTACACATGTTCTGTTCTTCCGGTATGCAGGACACACTTCCTGTTTCTCCCCTGTGCAGAACACACTTCCTGTTTTTTTTCCAGTGCAGGACACACTTTCTGTTCCTCCTCTGTGCGTGACACACTTCCTGTTTCTCCACTGTGAAGGACACACTTCCTTTGTCTCTCCTGTGCATGACATCCTTCCTGTTTCTCCCCTCTGTAGCACATGCTTTCCATTCCTCCTCTGTGCATGACACATTTTCTGTTTCTCCCCTGTGCAAGACACACTTCCTGTGCCTCCTCTGTGAATGACACTCCTTCTGTTGTTTCTCAGTGTAACACACACTTTCTGTTTCTCCTCTGTTCATGACACACTTTCTGCTTCTCTACTGTGCAGGACACACTTTCTGTGTCTCTTCTGTTCATGAGACACTTCCTGTTCTTCCCTGTGGAGGACACACTTCCTGCTTCTTTCTTGTGTAGCACACACTTTCCACTCCTCCTCTGTGCATGACACACTTTCTGTTACTGCCATGTGCATGACACACTTTCTGTTTCTTCCCTATGCAGGAAACACTTCTTGTTACCCTCCTGAGACAGACACACTTTCTTTTCCTCTTCTGTGCAGCATACACTTCCTGTGTCTCCCCTGTGCAGGACACACTTTCTGCTCCTGCTCTTGTGTAGGCCACACTTTCTGCTCCTGCTCTTGTGTAGGCCACACTTTCTGTTCCTCCTCTTTGCAGGACACACTTCCTTTGTTGCCCCTCTTCTTGACACACTTCCTGTGTCTTCCTTGTGCAGGTCACTCTTCCTGTTATTCTCCTGAGACAAAGATACTTCCTGTTTCTCCTCTGTGCAGGACACACTTTCCATTCCTCCCCTGTACATGACACACTTCCTGTTTCTCCCCTCTGCAGCACACACATTCTGTTCCTCCGTTGTGTGCAACACACCTCCTGTCTTCCATGTGCAGGACACACTTCCTGTTTCTCTCCTGTGCAGAACCAAATTTGTAGTTTTTTAATCCCTCACCCCCTCCCACTCTTTCCGTCAAGCCCCCAAAGTCCATTCTATCATTCTTATGCCTTTGCCTCCTCATAGCTTAGCTCCCGCTTGTGAGTGAGAACATATGATGTTTGGTTTTCCATTACTGAGTTACTTAGAATAATAGTCTCCAGTTCCAACCAGGTTGCTGAAAATACCATTAACTCATTGGTTTTTATGACTGAGTAGTATTTCATTGTATAAATATACAACACAGTTGCTTTATCCACTCACTGATTGGTGGGCATTTGGGCTGGTTCCATATTTTTTTTTTTTTTTTTTTTTTGCAAAAAAACCGCAATTACTTTTGCACCAACGACAATACTGTTCTATAGGTGGAGCACACTCCTAAGCATTTGAGATACTACACCATGCAAAACAAATAAAGCTCATCTTTTATGAAATTCACGTTCTAGTAGGGGAATAATGGTAATGAACAAATGAATATGTCTTTATTCAGGTAACAGTAATAATTGGAAAGAAAATCCACAATATTGAGAGTGGCAAGTCAAGGAGAACTTTTGTAGAAAGTAGTTTGGGAATACCTCTCTGAAAATGTTATATTTTGAAGGAAGTGAGAAAGCACACGATGTTGATAGCTGCTGAGAAGAGCATGCAAGAACAAAGGAACAGAAATGGCAAAGACAAAACTCCTAATATAGCAGTGGGATTGTGACGTTTGAGGAAATGTGGGCAGAAGTGTGGTTGGAACACAGAAAATGGAGTTGACAAAAAGAAATGAGAGAGAATGGGAAGAGAGGTGGATGAGGGTCTTGTAGGCCTTCTAAGGACTTGTTTCTACCTTGGTGAGATGGGAATCCTTGGAGGGTTTTGAGAAAAGTAGAGGTGTTCCCTTATTCAGTTTTTAAAAAGATCACTCCAACTACAGACTGAAGGAGGACAAGGATAACAGAAAGAAGACTGATATGAGGCTATCATAACTGGCAGTGGAAAAGGCGATGGGGTATGAAAAAGACAGCATTATGGCACTGGAAAGTATTTGTTCTGGATATATTTTGAAAGGCGAGCAGATAGCGTTAAGTTGATAGATTTGAGTGTGGGTTATTCATAAAAGGGCAGAAGAAAGATTTTTAGTCTGTGCAACTGTTAGAGTAATAGTATAACTTTTTTGTTTAGGTGGGAAATATTTTGGGACCAAATTCAGGAGGGAGGTAGGACTCAAGAGTGTATTTTTAACAAGTTCATCCAGAGATGTTCAATCAGGATCAGTGTCATGCAGCTACACCTCCTACTCCAGCAAAACAGCTCAGCCCATTGCACACCTGCTGATATTAACAGAGTCAGGAACAAAGAGCAAAATGAATTTTATAAGGGGATGCTTCCAATATCTTAAAAACACCATGTACCTAGGAACTAATATAATGACAGATGTGAAGGATCTTCTCCACAAAACTATATCGTTTAGAGAAATTTTAAATGACCTTGAGATAATAAGCACAAAAATACAGTTAGGAGCCAGGTGAGGTGGTTTGTGCCTATAGACCCAGCACTTTAGGAGGCTGAAACAGGGCGATTGCTTGAGGTCAAGAGTTTGAGATCAGACTAAGCAACACAGCAAGACTCTGTCTCCACACACACACACAAAATTAAGTTTGGCTGAGCATGGTGTTGTCTCAGCTACTTTGAAGGATGAATGAGGTGGGAGGATCGCTTGAGCCCTGGAGTCTGAGGCTTCAGTGAGCTACAATCACACCACTGCACTCCAGCCTGGACAACAGGGAAAACCCCTTCTCTAAAAAAATAAAAAATAAGAATACGATTTGCTAGAAAAAATAAGAAGTTCTAGTGTTCAGTAGCACAGTAGGGGGACAATAGTTATAAAGAATTTATGGTATATTTCAAAATAGCTCATTCAATCCAGGGCTACATAATGTCCCAGACCACGACCTTGAAGGTCTGAATATGCTTTTCCAAACAATTTCCTGAGACAAGACTGCAAGGAGGAGAATTGGATCCATAGTTAGTGATCTATTTAATGCGACAGATGATGTTTTAACTAAGTGCAATTGATTTTTGGAGGACCTCTCCCTCAGATGCAATGGTAGATGAATTTTATTTTGCTGGGCTTTGTTTGTAGTCATTAAAAGCTAAACACAATTAAAACCAAAATGTATCTGAAGCTGGAAGCTAAATCCAGACACAGTGAAGTTCAGACATTAAGTAGATGCTCCCTGACACCCACTCTGCTCCTTGGAGGGAAGAGATCAATAGAATAAAGCACTCATAATCCTGAAACATTATTTATTGGAAAGGGTAACATCAGTTCACTAAGATCAGGAGACCAAGCAAAGAGGACATTTTATGACTGCTGGTCTTTTATGAATTTTATAAATGCTGGTCATTTAAATGAAAATTTTTTTCAACTGATTTATTCAAGGCTTGTGTGCCATGGCCGGTCTAATATTTGCAGGATTAAGGTCTTAAAAAATAAAATAAGTCATCAGTTTTGATTGTACTTTTTCAGCTGGTTGGCAAGAGATTAAACAAAGTTAATTGTGGAGGTCTTTGTTTTAAAGCTAGCTAGCAGACAGGACTGATATTCCACTAAAATAAGCTTGCCTTGGGTTACTGCATCTTAGGTGATTGTGCTTTATAGAGGTTAAAGGGCAGAACCACAAACTCAGATGGCTTCCTTGGTCAGGAAGACAACTCAAATATATGAATCTGTTCAGGATGGAACAACCAGGAGCTTTGGGAACCAAAAGGAAGCCAGTTCTGAAGATGTTAAAAATTGAAGTGCTTATCACCAATGAATACACGAAGAGGGAACATAAAACTGATCTTCAAATCACACCTCTAAACCAGGTGTGGCATTCTCTTGTGGGATAAATTATTCCTCTGCTATTGGAGTAGAACTCGTGGTGGTTATAAGGCAAACCTTTATTCATATCTCATCATTCTCACCGGTAGAGAAGTTTGAATAAATTAGATAACAACTCTGACCTTCAATTCCTGATCAAGAAAATGAGCTCAATCATACTCTGGTCAAAATTAAAAAATAACAGATGTTGGCATGGAAGTGGTGAAAAGGAGACACGTTCACTGCTGGCAGGAATGTAAACTAGTACAACCACTGTGGAAAACAGTATGGAGATTCCTTGAAAAACTAAAAGAACTACTGTATTAGCCAGGGTTTCCTAGAGGGACAGGACTAATAGGATAGATGTAATATGAAAGGGAGTTTAGGAGCAAGGAAGCCAGCCCGAGTCCCAAAAGCTCAAAAATAGGGAAGCCAACAGTGCAGCCTTCAGTCTGTGGCTGATGGCCTGAAAGCCTCTGGCAAACCACTGGTGTAAGTCCAAAAGTCCAAAAGTTGTAGGCCAATGTTCGAGGGCACGAAACATCCAGCACAGGAGAAAGATGGAGGCCAGAAAACTCAGCCAGTCTAGTTCTTCCACATTCCTCTGCCTGCTTCTATCCTAGCTGCACTGGCAGTTGACTAGATGGTGCCCACCCAGAATAAGGCGGGTCTGCCTCTTCCATTCCGCCAACTCAAATGTTAATCTCCTTTGGCAACACCCTCACAGACACACCCAGGAACAATACCTTGCATTCTTCAATCCAATCAAGTTGAATTCAATATTAACCTTCACAATTGCCATTTTATTCACCAATCCCACTACCGTGTATCTACCCAGAGGAAAATAAGTCCGTGTCTATATAAAAAAGACACTTGGACATGCATGTTTACAGCAGCAAAATTTGCAATTGCAAAAATATGGAACCAGCCTAAATGCCCATCAACCAACAAGTGGATAAAGAAAAAGTTATATATATATATACACACACACACACACATATATACATATATACACATACACACACACACACATATATACATATATACACATACACACACACACACACACACACATATATATATAATGGAATACTACTCAGTCATAAGAAGGAACAAAATAATGGTATTCGCAGCAACCTGGATGGGGTTGGAGACCATTATTTTAAGTAAAGTAACTCAGGAATGGAAAACCTAATATTACATGTTCTCACTTATAAATGGGAGCTAAGCTATGAGGATGCAAAGGCATAAGAATGATATACTAAACTTTGGGGACTTGGGGAGAAGGATGGAAGCGGGGTGAGGGTAAAAGACCACATATTGGGTACAGTGTACACTGCTCTGTTGATGGGTGTAGCAAAATCTCAGAAATCACTGCTAAAGAACTTTTCCAAGCAACAAAACACCACCTTTTCCCTCAAAACTATTGAAATTAAAAAAAAAATTAAGGGATTAGTAGAGAAGTCAATTCACTGTGTTACCTAATAATATATTGTTATTGCCTGTTATCCCCAATCTAGAATAAAGTAGGATAATTGAAAAAATTAATAATATAATCTGTAAACCCCCCAAAATCCCTGACAATTACTAGTATCCATCAATAAAAGATTGTCATCCCCTCCAGACATATAGAGACTGCATGTCTCAGGCTCCTGGCTATTGAGTGAGATCATTCACCTATTTCTCACTAATTCCTTTCCTGTATACACTAAGGAGGCTACCTGTTTCAGATTGTTGAGCTACAAATTAGGAACAGAGCCATCTGCATGGGAAATAGCTTCTCTGAACAGTTGTCAAGAGTTAGAAATAAACCCTTGCTAGCTTAAGGGACTGCAAATTAGTATATGATTTTCATTACTGCAGCATCGCCTAGTCTATCTTGTATAATAAAATACCAATCTGTCACTGTAATTTTTTTCTTTTTTTCAAGTGCGGTTTCCTTCCAGAGGGTAAAGGGAGTCATAGGTGAAGGCAAGCAAGGAGTATCATAATGGTACTTGTCATTGAAGATAGGTAAGAGTGGCCATAAGAACAGGAACAGGGCAAAAGATAGCAATGCAGTGCTAAAAATCAAACAAAAAACAGTAAGTTTCAGTCTTAGCAGAGCTGAAGACTGTCAGTGTGAGGAACAGAAATGAAAAAGTGATAAATGGTAATTAGAGGATGTTAATCATTAAAACTGGTGTCAGAGTGATGAGTGATGAGAAGGTGGAGAGTATGGGCATGCATGCCAGAGTCAGGAACAAGGAAAAACATGCAAGAGAAGACATAAAGAAATGGAAATACAAAGGCATTGGAAAGATTGTCTATGTTTTTGGTTGTGAGTAATGAGAAGGTCGAGAATATAGGAATGCACGTCAGAGTTAGGAACAAGGAAATCTATGCAAGAGATAAATAAATGGAAATGCCAAGGTATTGAAAAGACCATTTATGTGTGTAGTTTTCAATCCTGGCTATGCATCATGTTCAGTTGGGAAACTTCTGAAAGCAGAACCCAAGTCACAGAATCTGAATCTCTCTGGGGACAGAGAGCAGGCTTTATTATTTTGTAAAGCTCCTCCAAGATGTCAATATGTACCTGAGGTTGAAACCCCATGAATTTTAAAATCTTCAGTTACTAAAACAGAAGTAGTGTTTGTGAATCCCATGCTAAAATTTTCAACAAACAATGGATTCCTTGAATGGCTGTCCCTTGGAGGGAGAGGGAAATTGACATGGCCACATGGCCAATGTCATGAGCTCCAAAGCTGGCCTTTTTAAAAGAGGAGATTCTGGAGAAGGGTGTCAGCAGGCAAAAAGACACCATGCCACCTCTAGCCCTAGGGATGAGAAAATTGAAAAAGAGACTGTCTCTATTGAAGGATGCTGCCAACAAATTTTTACCCCGCCAAGGAAGGGCCAAGCTTTCTTTTTTTTTTTTTTTTTTTTTTTTTTTTAATTATACTTTAAGTTTTAGGGTACATGTGCACATTGTGCAGGTTAGTTACATATGTATACATGTGCCATGCTGGTGCGCTGCACCCACTAACTCGTCATCTAGCATTAGGTATATCTCCCAATGCTATCCCTCCCCCCTCCCCCCTCCCCACCACAGTCCCCAGAGTATGATATTCCCTGAAGGGCCAAGCTTTCAATGAGAAAAAGAAAGTAAAGGAAACATTCAAAAAGTGTTTATGGTAAGAATAATTTTGTTAAAAAATTTATGAGTGCCACAAGGCAAGTGGAAGCTTCCAGAAATTGAGAACTTTGGGAGATAAAGAATTTGTGTCAGATAAGGGGATCTATAGACCTCATGGGATGAGATGGTCTTGAATTTCTTTAATAACATGTGTGACAACATGATTTGTCATGGGATCTACAGAAGACATCCCAGATGGAAATTCAAGAGAATGTCATCTGTAATTGCACATGAAACATAGCAACCCAGATAGTCCCTTCATGCATTGGACAGAGCTTCTCTGACAGAAGGTTCCACTCAAATTACAACAATAAATGTAACATGTAGCAGCTCCTAACCAATTACCACTGGGAAACATTCCATCGTGTATCTACAAATTCTTAGGACTCAGGAAGGTGAAGTCTGTGACTCTTATAGAACAAATCGATGAGAGAAAATAAATGATTGAATCAATATAGCAGAAGAGTTTGATTCTACAGACATTTACTGAACCATGAATAAGAAGAAAAACATCAAGGATCTCTAAGGATTTTTGCTTGTTTTTGGTAAAGCTATGTAAGACATTGGAATGTAGAAGTGAGACCAAGAGCAAGAGTGAGAGAATCCCAAGGGCAGGTCATGATATTGGATCTGAACATAGAGGTACCAGTAGACTGCAGAGGTGGATATACAAAAAGATACAAGGAAAAGAGGAGTATAACTAAATAGCAAAGACATGTAATTATCCTTTTTGTCTTTTTGCTCAGATTTTTTTTCATGCTTTTCCTGATTGTAATATCTTTTGAGCAAGATGGAATTCATGTGATTAATTTGCTCCTGGTCATCCTTTTTCTTTTTTTGAAATGGAGTTTCACTCTTGTTGCCCAGGCTAGAGTATGATGGCACCATCTCTGATCACTGCAAATTCTTCCTCCCAGGTTCAGGTGAATCTCCTCCCTCAGCCTCCCGAGTAGCTGAGATTACAGGCGCCTGCCACTGCGCCCAGCTAATTTTTGTATTTTTAGTAGAGATGGGGTTTCACCATGTTGGCCAGGCTGGTCTCGACCTCCTGACCTTAGGTGATCCACTCGCCTCAGCCTCCCAAAGTGTTGGGATTACAGGCGTGAGCCACCACGCCCAGGCCCTGGTCATCTTTAGAGATCTCTTTATCAACCCTTTAAATTCTCATCTAAAAGTCCACTCAAAATTGTATCTCAACCAGTGGGAAATCCAAAGCTTAGACTAAATTACCAAATAGGCAGTTGATATGGTGCTCTTCACTGTCTTACAAACTAGCCCCTCAACCTACTGTAGAGGTCACTAATGAATTGTTAAGTCAAAGCTCTAAAACCAGAAGGGCCCATTTAGCTAAAATGGTTTTTGCACTTCTGTACATAAAGATGAAGAATGGACTAAAGTCCAATCCACCTTCTATCATGCAAAAAATGGAGGGTGGCTACTAACAGAGTAAACCCAATGAATCAAAGATTGGTTATCACAGCGACAATTTCATATATTGTAGGATTTACAGATTCTTTAAATTGAGGCAACATTACTAATGCAAACATTATGAAAGAGAATAATCTTCTATTTCTATTTTCTTTTGAACGTCTACCAATGGCAAACATCAACCAATTCATAAAATATCAAATAATTCAGTAGCAGAAGAAATGAAAGCAAAACAAAGCTAATAAAAAATCACATTTTTTATTATTGCTTAAAAATGGCTTATTGCTCACTTTAATATTATTTTCACCAACAAATGATACATTAGTTTCATTTGTAATCAATAATAAAAAATTGCCGGGGGGATGTTTTATTATTTATTGTTGATATTATTATTATTTATTGGAACAGGTTGCTAAGCAATTTTTATTAATAATTCAAAGATGTTGATTTTCCCTTTAATGACAGCTTTAGATCTCTTTTAGAAAACTTTATTATTCTAATTGCTTGAAAAACTAATATAGCACAATTAAATCCTAGATATTAAATATCACTATTCTAATAATGTTAAAATTGACTACAAACTTCTTTTCTGACATGATAAAGTATACTTTACAGACTTAGAAGGCTTAAAGCTAACTAAGTAGAGAGAGAGAAAGAGAGAGTGTGTTGTGTTGGGATAGTGCCTGTACATGTTAATAACAATAAAAATCTTAGGTTTCTTCACTGGGAAGCCAACAATTAAAGTAATAGGTTTTCTACCCATCCATTTCCTTTAGTGTGGGGGTTAACACAAGAGATTTAGGCTCATTTCATTCTAATTATACTCCTAGCAGACCTCATAGTGAGGCAACCAAGTGGTTCTTGCTAGCAAGACAATCCTTATCTATGGAATGGTTTAGCACGACGTACCTAGTTCTTTAGGTTTATTTTATGGCAAGGAAACATGACATCTATGGATCTATGTGACATAGCTCCCTGGAAACCTTCACCTAAGCTGTGCAACTGAGGAAAAAAAAAAAGATATTCCATGACCCCAAATATTTCTTTTTCATGGTAAAATGGTCATGGGTTTTTGTTAGAAACCTCATCCATCAACCTGGTCTAGAAACATGCAATGAGAGAAGAGGAAACTTGAGGAGTCTCGATGGAGGAAAACAAATATCTCTAGTTTACTATACTGCAAAATTACTCATGCCTCTAATATCCTCAGTAAAGCCTGACCTGGCTGACTCCAGAGGGTGTGATTTGATAACTCAATGCTTTATGTCATGTCTTTTACTAAATTGGTGGTGTATTTAAATAAGGTACTGAATCTCTTTTTTCAAATCAATGTGTGAAGCATGGTGTAAGTGAGTATGCGTTTTACAAAGGGCATCAGGGAAACTGTTAAGGTGTTTATCATCAGAGCCCTATAATGTTGACTGGTGCCCAGCAGGGGCAGCCAAGACTAGGCACAAATGGCTGAACAATGGGCAGATGCAAGGACCCAGAGAGTGGGGGATTCAGGCCAACAGCAGTGGCTAAGGTTCCCTGCAATCATCACTGCCCAAGCCAGTTGTACGCTTTACCAGAAGTATGAATGACAGGATGTGAGTGTTGCCACAGAGGAATTAATACAAAAATAAAACAGAACTACATCTTAACCTGGCAATATAATAACAGGGGCTAGGATGTGGTTTCCAAAACTCACTTTTTTTGGGATCCAGATTTCCCATAGGTAGATAGATAGGTAGTAAGGATGTAGGTAGCTAGCTAGTTTGATATAGGTAGGTGGGTAAGTAGGTAGGTAGGTAGGTTAGTAGGTAAAAAGGTATATAGATAGGTTCTTAGGCCATATTTAGTTGGTAGTAAACATGGTACTTAGACTGGTAGGCAAATAGGTAGGTGGATTGTTAGGTAAGTAAGTAGGTAAATAGGTAGGTGGGTAGGTAGCTAGGTAGGTTAGTAGGTAGAAAGGTAAACAGATAGGTACTTAGGTCATATTTACTAGGTAGTAAACAAGTAGGTAGATAGGTAGGTAGGGTAGATAAGTGGATAGGTAAGTATATTCATAAGTAGTAGATAGTTAAGCAGATAAGTATGTAGGTATATGTTGGTATGTAGGTAGCTAACTAGCTAGGTAGATAGGTAGCTTAATAGGTATAAAGGTATATACATAGGTACTTAGGTCATATTTAGTAGGTAGATAGGTAGGTAGGTAGATAGGTGGACAGGTAGGTAAGTTTATAATTAGTAGATATCATATAGGTATAGGTTGGTAGGTAGGTAGCTAACTAGCTAGGTAAGTAGGTAGCTTAGTAGGTAGAAAGGTATATAGATAGGTACTTAGGTAATATTTAGTAGGTAGTACACAGGTCAGTGGATAGATAGGTAGGTAGGGGAGATAGGTGGATAGTTAGGTAGGTATGTTTATTTATAAGTAGGTAGGTAGGTATATACATAAGTAGATAAGTATGTAGGTAGAGGTTGGTATGTAGCTAGCTAACTAGCTACATAGGTAGGTAGCTTAGTAGATAGGAAGGCATATAGATAGGTACTTAGGTCATATTTAGTAAGTAGTAAACAGGCAGGTAGGTATATAGGTAGGTGAGAATATATTTAGCTCAGTTAGTAGGTAAGTGGTTAGGTAGGTAGCTAAGTAGGTACGTAGATATGTAGATAAGTAGATACTAGGTATGTTACTAGGTAGGAAGATCTATAATATATATAATAGATAGGTACTACATCATATTTAGTAAGTAGTAGACAGACACATAAATAGAGAGGTAGAGAGGTAGGTAGGTGGGTAGGTAGCTAAATAGATAGGCACATATATAGGTAGGTAGGTAGGTTAGCAGGTAGAAAGGAATATAGATAGGTACTTAGGCCGTATTTAGTAGATAGTAGACAAACAAGTAGGTGGATAGGTAGGTAGATAAGTAAGTAGATAACTCTGTAGGTAGCTAGCTAGCAAATTAGCTAGATAGGTAGGTAGAGACTGTGCTACATGCTTAATTTACAACCTGACAAATAAGAGATGAGTCTCTTCTTACATGAGGCAATATAAAAAGTCATACAAGTCAAAGGATTTTTATTGTGACTTTGTTCTCCTGTACAAGACAATGGACAGCATTTGGATCTCACCCCAATTGTGTTTACCTCTCTGACAAAGGATAGAGTCAGTCAAGCTCTGTGGTGGCTATGACAGTCATAGGCCAGTTTGCATATGACAGAGTGAGTTTCTGGATGTAGGACTTTCAGAGGTAGAACAAGAAAGTTGCAGAGCAAACTTGGATGAGTTGGTCAGCCTCAGAATATCTCAACAAGCGTAGGCCCTTCAGAAAGCCTCATTCACACAGAGAGAAGAGGAAAACAAAAGAATGAGCTGGGACCCCACAGCCAAGCTCCATGGGACCAGCCAGGAAAATGCTTTAAACAAGAAATGTCCTCGTTTCTTTTAATCCGTTCCCCATGCAAAAAAAGATGGTGGATGCCCAGAAAGGCCCCTTTGCTTTATATAATTGGAGCTGGTTTAATAATGGCATGTAATTGAACATGGGTTCAATGTGTCCATCTTAGTGGAAGTACTAAATTGTACACCACTTTGTAGCCTCCCTACACTTTAACAAGCAAGCTAATTCTTCAGGAAAGTAATTTTCCTAGGAATTCTGTCATTATCTTGTTTTGTCCTTTAGAACGACACTTATAATTTTGGGGGGAAATATTTGGAAATTTGGTTTCAGGGTGAGTTAGAAAATAGACATGCTGTGTTCACTCTATGTTGCTTATCTGGTGGTGTTTGAATCCTTAGATAGGATCTGACCAAGGGTTTCCAACAACCACATGTTACACAGATTCATTTAATTTTTACATGAATCTGTTGAAATGAGAGTTGCTGGTGCTAAAGCTTTTATGAATAAGAAAAATGAAGTTTGGATCAGAAACTGTCACAATATCAGACAGTGATCAAGCCGAGGTTTAGAATCTAGTCTTGGCATCTAAGTTATCCCACCTATGCGTAGGACTCTGACCCACACAAATTATCCCAATGTCAGTCAAGTTAAAATAAGATCATACTGCATTAGGGTTGGCTCTAAATCCAATGGCTGCTGTCCTTATAAGAAGAAAGGAAACATGGAGATACAGGCAAACAATAAAGAAAAAGTCCATGTGAAGATGCGGCCAGCAATTGGAGTTTTTCAGCTGCAAACCCAGGAACACCAGAAACTACTGGCAATCATTAAAATCTAGGAAAGAAGAGAAAAGAAAAGAAAAGAAAAAAGAAAGAGAGAGAGAAAGAAAGAAAGAGAGAAAGAGAGAAAGAAAGAAAGAAAAGAAAAGAAAAGAAAAGGAAAGAAAGAAGGGGAGAAGGGGAGAAGGGAAGGAGAAAGTAAGGAAGGAAGGAGGAAGAAAGGAAAGAAGGAAGGAAGGAAAAACTAAAAGAAAAAAGAAACAATACCATGAACAATACCTATGACATAATTATATAATCACGCTCTTACATACAATTTTTTCCATAAATTATTGTGGTACAGGTGGTATTTGGTTACATGAATAAGTTCTTTAGTGGTGATTTGTGAGATTTTGGTGCATCCATTACCTGAGCAGTATACATTGCACCATATATGTAGTATTTTATCCTTCACCCCCCTCCCTCTCTTCCCCCCAAGTCCCCAAAGTCCATTGTATCGTTCTCCTGCCTTTGCATCCTCATAGCTTAGCTCCAGCATATCAGTGAGAACATACAATGTTTGGTTTTCCATTCCTCAGTTACTTCACTTAGAATAACAGTCTCCAGTCTCATCCAGGTCACTGCAAATGCTGTTAATTCATTCCTTTTTATGGCTGCATAGTATCCCATCATATATATACATATATACGATCCCATCATATATATACATATATACGATCCCATCATATATATACATATATACGATCCCATCATATATATACATATATACGATCCCATCATATATATACATATATACGATCCCATCATATATATACATATATACGATCCCATCATATATATACATATATACGATCCCATCATATATATACATATATACGATCCCATCATATATATACATATATACGATCCCATCATATATATACATATATACGATCCCATCATATATATACATATATACGATCCCATCATATATATACATATATACGATCCCATCATATATATACATATATACGATCCCATCATATATATACATATATACGATCCCATCATATATATACATATATACGATCCCATCATATATATACATATATACGATCCCATCATATATATACATATATACGATCCCATCATATATATACATATATACGATCCCACCATATATATACATATATATATATATATGTATACATATATATACCACAGTTTCTTTATCCACTCATTGATTGATGGGCATCTGGGTTGGTTCCATGATTTTGCTATTGTGAATTCTGCCACTATAAACATGTGTGTGCAAGTATCTTTTTCGAATAATGACTTGTTTTCCTCTGGGTAGATACCAAGTAGCTTGATTGCTGGATGAAATGGTAGCCCACTCTCACCACTCCTCTTCAACATAGTACTGGAAGTCCTAGCCAAAGCAATTAGACAAGAGAAAGAAAGGGCATCCAAATCAGTAAAGAGGAAGTCAAACTGCCACTGTTTGCTGAGTATATGATCATTTACCTTGAAAATCCTTAGGACTCCTCCAGAAAGCTCCTAGAACTGACAAAAGAATTCAGCAGAGCTTCCAGATACAAGATTAATGTACACAAATCAGTACCTCTTCTTTATACACCAACAGTGATGAAGCAGAGAATCAAATCAAGAACTCACCCCTTTTACAGTAGCTGTAAAAAAAAAATACTTAGGAATATACCTAACCAAGGATTCAAAAGACCTCTAGAAGAAAAACTACAAATCACCACTGAAAGAAATCATAGATGACACAAACAAATGGAAACACATCCCATGCTCATGGACGGGTAGAATCAATATTGTGAAAATGACCATACTGCCAAAAGCAATCTACAAATTCAACGCAATCCCCATTAAAATACCACATACAATTTAAAGAAGATAAATCTCAAACAAGTAGTTACGACATTTGCTTATAGGGTTCAGCATATGTCCCATTCTCAAATCTCCAAGAGAAAAAAAAATTGCATTAAATCAGGAAAAGAATAAAGGATTAAAATGGTGAAAAATTTAAATCAGAGGTAGAAAAAAGTTTATTCCTTGTAAATGAATTGCCTTCCAACTTTACCAAAGTTTTTGCTTTGGTTTGGAACATCCATATGGTTTACAACAGAAAGAGACAAAGTCTTAAAATATTTTCTCTCTCTTTGGTGTTTTAGTTCCTTATGGGAGTTTCCTTCTATTTTTATTCTGCATATTGTCCTATTTAATGATTGTGTTTATTCACTTGTGGCTTTGAATAAGGCTTTATTCATTTTTATTTCTTTTTTTCCCTGATTCTAGAAATATTAGTGCTGCATATATAGAAGAAGACAATTAAATGAGACCTAGGGGAGGGGGCGATGATAAGGGATTTGCATAATTGTATGCACATGGTTCTCAATTGTTGCTCTTGCTCCGACCCGCTGTGCTATAACTCAAGCTGTCATACTGTGTGGAAAGCAGTAAAATTTCCTATTATGAGAAAATGAAGGCTTAAATCAACATACACTTATTCTGTGAGCAATCTATTATTTAAATCAAAACGTATTGAACATTACTCTTAAACTATCTCATTCAACTCATTTTGAACAAGTTTTATAATCAGTTTCTTTTCCATGCAAAGAAATTAAACTTCAGGGATATTACAGTTGAGTGATTTCTACAAGAGAGATTCTTCTCCATATGTTTTTGTTTGTTTTGGGGTTTTCTTGAAATTCCATTAAAATTGATAAGTTCTAAAGTGATTTTTTTTTTGTTCACAATTTATTTTCCAAATTGGGTTTGCATAGATGTCATTTAGAAATTTTGAAAGAAATTTGAGATAGAAGTTTATGATTTATTTTGTAAGATTTTTCCAGTCTTACTCAAATTCCAGGAGAATGTTAGCAACATAATATTTATAGATATTTTTATAGCTCAGAGTACTCTGAGTTATGTGAAGTATGCAAAACTTATGAGGCCCAGGGAGACAAGTGTATGTGAGACTTCAGCCATACTCACTCACCCTCGTACCCATGCCTGGGGGCAATTGTTTGAAAGCATTTTATTTCTGACTCGCTGTCTCACTTAGTAGCTTCATGTCCCTGGAATTTGTGATACAAAGAACAATGTACAGCCAATCAATATTTTATGTTACTTTCATGTAAATTCTTGATAAACAATTTAGGAACTGCCTCTTCTTTTCCTTTAAAAACTCACTTGTTCCTGCTGTTAATCAGAGCATACATTCAGGGCAACTTGAACCTATGGTCCTGGGTTACAATCTTCAAACTTGGACTAAATAAACTCTCTACTTATAATATGTGTGTCTCATGTTTTCCCCCCCGATTAGGCTAACATATATGCACAGCTAACATCTGTCTAGAGGATGAGAAAAGCTAGGACACACACACACACAGACACACACACACACACAAAACAGGAGTCACACATTTAAAAGAGTTTGGGTAGTATATTCAAAATAACCTTAACTGCTCATACTTGTAACAACCACACAATTCACTGGGGTTCTCTGGGATGCAGGATTAGCAATTAACAGGAGTTGCAGTGCTGTTTCCATAGCGTTTGAAAGCTTTCCTCCTTCCCTCGCAGGACCTCATCAAAAGAATCCAGGCCAGGTGCGGTGGCTCACGCCTGTAATCCCAACACTATGGGAGGCCGAGGTAGGTGGATCACTTGAGGCCAGGAGTTCAAGACCAGCCTGGCCAACATGGCAAAACCCTGTCTCTACTAAAAATACAGAAATTAGCGGGGCATGGTGGCGCATGCCTGTAGTCCCAGCTGCTCGGGAAACTAAGGCATGAGAATCGTTTGATCCTGGGAAGTGGAGGTTGCAGTGAGCTGAGATCACACTGCTGCACTCCAGCCTGGGTGACTAAGCAAGACCCTGTCTCAGAAAAACAAAAACAAAAATCCCGAAGATGGAGCACATGTCAGTGTAAAATAACTTTGATGCTGAAGGAAGCCACAGCTCTTGAAAAATTCACACACATTTCTTTTACAAAGGTACTATTCTGACTCCAATGGTGGACTGTAAGTCTTGTTAAATTAAATGAGGTGGTCATGCTTCCATACTTGGAGTCTCTACATAACAAACAGAGATCTAATGTAATATGTAGGAAAGGAAAACTTAGAGTTTCACCTCATTACAAACAGTTGAGCTTCAGTTAATCGCAGCTATATAACCAATCAGATTGTTCTCAAATAAGGTGAATGTCTCATCACATTATGCCCAAATAAAGAAGATGGCCAGCTGTGGCCGATCAGATGATTTTTCTACTTTGCTTCTGTATTTGGTCTATAAAACCTCTCTTGTCACACTGCTTGGCACAGCTTTCTGAACCTCCTCTGCTCCCAAGTGCTGCCCAACTCGTGAATCACTCTTTGCTCAAATAAACTCTGCTAAATTCTTCTAAAGTTTTTTTTTATTATTTTAATAGTATAAAAATTCACATAATCAAAATATTGATTTTTTGCATCATGGCTGATAAAAGCTTGTTTATGTAGAGGAGAGACAATACAGTGTCTGTTTAGATGTGATGCATTTCGGAAACCACCTTGAGAAAGATTGTACTGCCCATATATGTTCCTGTGAGTTACAACAAAACATTCCATCTAGGAAGAAAAATAACACACTTTGCTTCTTAACTGGAGCTCCTCATGATTTCGTTTAAAAAAGTAATTCCAACAGGAAAACAAAACTGCCAGGTGGATAAAGTAATGTTTTGGGTCATAAAAAGAGTATCTTTGCTGTTTTGCATTGTTTCAGGCAAGGTAAGAGAGGAGGTATTGTGCTAGCAAAGAGGTAAATGTGGGTAGGTCATAGAGATTCTTTTATTCTACTAAGATGCATGACCATACTGTGGAATTCCACTTTTATTTTCCTGGTTGACTCAAACCTGGGTTCTTAATGTTAAATTATCCATGTGTTCATATATTATTAATTTAATTGGTAACAAATTATTAATTTTATGTATAATAAATGTATTGTAAAAGTTAACAAGTATTCATTAATGATCTGTTGTTATTAATACTTGTATTTTTGTGTTCTGTGGCTTTCTAAGGCCACTCCAGGGACATTGAGAACAATGTCTTTGCCTGCACTAAATAAATGAGCAGAACAATGGTTAATGGAGTTCTCTTTACAGGGCTCTTCTTTAATCAGCGATGTCTTCTTATTTTGGAAGGATAAAATAGCCTCTCTTTGTTATTAAGTTTAATATCCCTATTTTTGCCCTAAATTATATTGGTCTTTGAGATTTCAATATGGACCATAATTATATGTATTTGTTGGTATTCAATACGCTTCACATATTCAATTTGCTTCACATTTTAAATGCAATTTCTTACTAAGACATTCTACAGGAGATTCATTTTTCAGCCCCTCTATGTAAATATGCAAAAAGACACTCTTGATCCTAATCCATAGAATCATAAAATCATGCCTTGTAGATTCATACTTCAGGATAATGAAGATAGTGAGTGATCTGAAATAAATCACACCTGGGACTATAGACATGCACCACCACACTTGCATTTAGGCCAAGGTGGGA
This sequence comes from Pan troglodytes, assembly GCF_028858775.2. Classification (NCBI taxonomy): domain Eukaryota; kingdom Metazoa; phylum Chordata; class Mammalia; order Primates; family Hominidae; genus Pan; species Pan troglodytes. The sequence continues at coordinate 4,698,228 of NC_072421.2, read as the reverse complement.
AGATCACTTGAGGCCAAGAGTTCAAGTCCAACCTGGGAAACATAGTGAAACTCTATCCCTTAAAAATAAAAATAGATGGCCAGGTGCGGTGGCTCATGCCTGTAATCCCAGCACTTTAGGAGGCTGAGGTGGGTGGATCATCTGAGGTCAGGGGTTCAAGACCAGCCTGGCTAACATGGTGAAACCCCATCTCTACAAAAATATAAAAATTAGCCAGGCATGATGGTGGGTGCCTGTATCGGGAGGCTGAGGCGGGAGAATTGCTTGAACCTAGGAGGCGGAGCTTGCAGTGAGCCAAGTTCGCGCCATTGCACTCCAGCCTGGGTGACAGAGTGAGACTCTGTCTCAAAAAACAAATGAATAAGTATTTAAAAAAATAGGTTAAAATAAGTAGATTTTAAAAATTTAAATGTATTTACCATTTGACAAAAATGTATATATTAGTTGTGTACAGCATGATGTTTTGATATTTGTATACATTGTGGGGTGACTAAATAAAGCTAATTAACGTATTTATGACCTCATATGCTGTGTGTTTTTGTGTAGTGTGAATAATAGATTTTGAGCAATTAATGGGGCAACTGGGCATTTTTTCATCCGTGCTGGCTCCTGGTCACTCATGCTATATTTCCAGAGCACTAATAATGCTGTATCAGGGCCCTCAAGCTCCACAATGGAAGGCTTGGATTTTTAGGATGGTGAGTAAGGCTGTAATTTACCTTCAGTCACTTCCTTCAACCTTGTGTCCAGCTCATACACAGATGACAGTAGTCATTCACCAAGACCTCAATCCCTGAATTTACAAGAGAAGAATGACAATGTCTATGGAAAAAGTTATTCAATTGCTTTTAATCCCCAACTGAACATGGGGAATGGGGTTCTTTATGTTGGATGCATGCACAACAAAGGGAATTGTATTAGTTCGTTCTCACAGTGCTATAAAGAACTACCTGAGATGGGGTAATTTATAAACAAAAGAACTTTAATTGACTCACAGTTCCACAGGCTTAACAGAAAGCATGACTGGGAGGCCTCAGGAAACTTACAATCATGGCAGAAAGCTAAGGGGAAGCAAGCACCCTCTTCACATGGCGGCAGGAGAGAGAGAGAGAGCAAAGGGGAAAGTGCTACATACTTTAAAACCATCAGGTTCCGTGAGAACTCACTCATTATCATGAGAACAGCAAAGGGAAAGTGCGCCCCCATGATCCAATCACCTCCCACCAGATCCCTCCCTCGACACTGGAAATCACAATTTGACATGAGATTCAGGTGGGGACACAGAGCCAAACCATATCAGGAATGAATTGAGGATCAAGTGGACATACTTATGGAAAAAACACCTGCAGAGCAGTAAGACAGTTCCCCGAGCAAGCCACCAGTCTTTGATTATATCTTCTTTGAACTCAAATGTTTTTGTCAGTGACTATCACAGTAGCTGAAAGATTGTTGAGTCAGAAAACAGATTAGTGGTTGTCAGGGCTGGAGGGAGAGTGTATGGGAAGTAACTACTTAATGGGTACTGGGTTTTTGTGTGATGATGAAAATATTCTGAAGTTAGATAGTGGTGATGGTTGTAAAACTCTGAACATAGAAAAAGCCATTGAACTGTATACTTTGAAAGGTTGAACGTTATGGTCTATGAGTTATATTCTTAAAAAAGCCTCTAAACTTTTAAATATTTAAATCTGTTATTTCTAATGTATTAAATTGTTAAAATATATGATGCTGTTAAATTCTAGAAACCAACAATCTTACCATTTTTAAATTAAAATTTAATGGTTTAGTCAACATTTTATTCTTTAAAAATTTTGATATCAAAGGAAGGTTTTTCAAGAATGGGAGTATTTGATCAAGGAATCATATTTGGAAGGCTGGACATTCTCCAGAGATGTTAATTTTGACACTAAATCTTCCCCTAAAAGGAAATCCAAATAGAAATTTGTAGTTGGCAAATCTTGAGCCTGCATCTAAGTATAAGAATATTCTCGGGCCAGGTGTGGTGGCTCACGCTTGTAATCCCAGCACTTTGGGAGGCCGAGGCGGGCAGATCACAAGGTCAGGAGCTGGAGACCATCCTGGCTAACACAGTGAAACCCCGTCTCTACTAAAAACTACAAAAAATTAGCCGGGCATGGTGGCGGGCGCCTGTGGTCCCAGCTACTCGGGAGGCTGAGGCAGGAGAATGGCGTGAACCCGGGAGGCGGACCTTGCAGTGAGCTGAGATTGTGCCACTGCACTTCAGCCTGGGTGACAGAGCAAGACTCCGTCTCAAAAAAAAAAAAAAAAAAAAAAAAAGAATATTCTCCCTTAATAAAAAAATTATATACATGCATTTTGAAAAACAACTTCAGCTCACATGGCCAGAATATATTGCAGAAGCAAGTGCCATAAATTTACTTGTATGGTAAGCTCCTTAAGACTGAAAGAAATAAAATCATATGTTTTCTGTTGTTTAGAATGGTTGTATTTAGAATCATGCATAATACTCATAAAAACTCTAAATTCCAGTTAATTTTTTAAGTCCTACTTCATAGTATAGGTTGAATGGAAACTAAGGTGATTCAGCCGTTAATGTTCCAAAATACCACCATGAGTAAGATGCTATGAATTGGCCTTTTCCCCAAATTGATGTTTAGTGCCCATTACGCTTAATTTGACCTAGTTCTTTTTGTCACCTTGTCAACAAATATCTTAACATTTTAAAGACAATAGTAGTAGAGAAATAATTCTCCCTCCCTCCCTCTCTCTCTCTGTCTCTGACTCTTTTTTTCTCTCTTCTCTTATGATATCTTACTTGGCAAACAACTTAGGATTTCATAACCATACACACTTATTCCTATACTAGGCAGTGAAGAGGAAGAATAGAGGAAGGTTAAAGCCCTTCAAAATCTCATATTATTTTAAAAGTGCAGGCCCAGTGAGCTGGCTCGCGCCTGTAATCCCAGTACTTTGGGAACCCAAGGCAGGAGGACCACTTGAGCCCAGGAGCACAAGACCAGCTGGGGCAACATAGTAGACCCCTTCTCTGCAGAAAATAGAATAAATTAGCTGGGTGTGGTGGTGCCCTCCTGTATTTCCAGCAACTTGGGAGGCTCAGGTGGGAGGATCACTTGAGCTAGGAGATGGAGGCTGCAGTGATCTTTGATCGCACCACTGCCCTCTAGCCTGGGAGACAGAGCAAAATCGTATGTTCAATAAATAAGCAAAGAGGTCTTTCACACAGATAATCTCATCTGGTTCCCATTTTACAATGAGAAAATTGAAATCCAGGGCAATTAAATGCCGTACTGTTGGTGGTTCTCAGCAGCTCTTCACACTTTTATTCCAGCCACAGGCTTCCTTTGTAACAGCAAAAAATACATGTAATCAAATTAAATTGCTAAAGAGCACATACCACATCTTCCTCTTCTGTTGATACTTTTCCTGTGTATGCAACACTTTTTTTCCTGCACCATGAGAGCTTGGCAAATGCTGACTGATGGAGTGCCAGGAGCTGGGAGCCCCAGTACTCAGTGGTAGAGAATGATCAACTATGTTCACGGCAGGAACATAGCTCAGATTCTCTGGGCTGTCTATCACAGGGAGCTGTTGAGGGGAACTCCATAAGCACATTGGAAATAAGATGACTTGCTAGTCTGCCAGGCCCCGTGCTTCTGGGAAGAGGCTCTCCACCACTATATCTGTAATACAGGAAGTGCCACCTTCAGCCAGTACACACTGATGAAGGCCATGTGGATGCTGAGAATCCATGCCTCACAATGGCACCTGGACTTTGACAATGTTCCATAAATAATTCTTTTCATCAACATAAGGCTCCACGTTACAGACCCATAATGAAAGAGAAATTATCTCTGTGAAACAATCATTAACAAAATATTAAAGGGTTCATCTGAAGTCTAGGACAGTCACCTGCAGAGATCTAAGAGGTCACCTGCCTACAGCTGTTGTTGTTGTTTTCTTGTTTTTGTTTTTTTAAAATAAACTTATTTTATTTTAGGTTGGTGTACAGATTATTTCATCACCCAGGTAATAAGCATAGTACCCGATAGGTAGTATTTTTATTTTGACCCTCATCCCACCCTCCACCCTCAAGTAGTCCCCAGTGACTACTGTTCCCCTCTTTGTGTCCATGTGTACTAAATGTTTAGCTCCCACTTATCAGTGAGAACACATGGTATTTGGTTTTCTATTCCTGTGTTAGTTCACTTAGGGCAATGGCCTCCAACTCCATCCACGTTGCTGCAAAGGACATGATCTCGTTCTATTTTATGGCTGTGCAGTACTCCATGTTGCCTACGTACCACATTTTCTTTATCTAGTCTACCACTAATGGGCACCTAGGTTGATGCCATGTCTTTGCTATTGTGAATAGTGCTGAGATAAACATATGCGTGCATGTGCCTTTATGGTAGAATGATTTATATTCCTTTGGGTATGTACCCAATAATGGGATTGCTGGGTCAAATGGTAGTTCTGTTTTAAGTTCTTTGAGAAATCACTTTGTACTACAAAAAGAACAGCCCTGTAGCAGAGATCAACCCTAAGCTTCAGAACATATCTTTTCAAGCAGATTCCATGTCCCCTTTTCATTTGTCCACAGGATGCTCCCAAGTGCTGTTAATATACCACACCAGAAAGAGAATCTTAATAAATTCATAAAAGCTAATGTGGTCCAGGCAGCATTTTATCACTAATTTGTAGTTGGTGCATCAATTCAGAATGATATCAAAATAAAAAAATGTATGAGACAAACAAATACAAGTAATAAGAAACTCTGTCTGGTATAAATATCGGATGTAAGAGGAAATCAGAATTGTAATAAGCATTAATTAGAATATAGTACATTACTAAACTACTAGAAAACATGGCAATATTAAAGTTATGGGATGTAGCCAATGCCTTACTCAGAAGGCAAATTTATAATCTTAAATATTAACTGTTTCCCCTATTAATAATAGAGAAGAAAAATAATTGGATGAAACAAAAACAAACAAAAAAACCTGTCTTTGCCTTGCCTACTGATAACATTTTATCCAGTGTTAGACCCCTGAACTCACTACTTGAAAACCCAATTGCTCATTTGAAAAAAACAAAAAAAAAAATGAAGTACCGACACACACTAATATGTGGATAAACTTTGAAGAAGTTATGCTGAGTGAAAGAAGGACACATGGTGTATGATTCTATTTACAAGAAATGTCCAGAAGAGGCAAATTCATGGAGTCAAAAAGTAGACTCATGGTTTTCAGGGACTTGGGTGGGTGAGAGAAAGAGGAGGGAATTTTTTTTTTTTTTTTTTTTTTTTTTGAGACAGAGACTTGCTCTATTACCCAGGCTGGAGTGCAGTGGCATGATCACACCTCACTGCAGCCTCCACCTCCCCAGGCTCAGGTGATCTTCCCACCTCAGCCTCCTGAGTAGCTGGACAACAGGTGTGCATCACCATGCACAGCTAATATATATATATATATATATTTTTTTTTTTTTTTTTTTTTGAGACAGTCTTCCTCTGTCGCCCAGGCTAGAGTGCAGTGGTGCAATCTCGGCTCACTGCAAGCTCTGCCTCCCGTGTTCATGCCATTCTCCTGCCTCAGCCTCCCGAGTAGCTGGGACTACAGGCGCCCGCCACCACGCCTGGCTAATTTTTTTGTATTTTTGGTAGAGACGGGGTTTCACCGTGTTCGCCAGGATGGTCTCGATCTCCTGACCTCGTGATCTGCCCGCCTCAGCCTCCCAAAGTGCTGGGATTACAGGCGTGAGCCACCGCGTCCGGCCGTATTTTTTGTAGAGACAGTGTCTCACTGTGTTACCCAGGCTGGTCTCAAACTCCTGGAATCAAGCCATCCGCCCACCTTGGCCTCTCAAAGTGTCAGGATTATAGGCATGAGCCATCGCACCCAGTCCATATTACTAACTTTGAAGTTGTAACTTTTAATAGATATGAGGCTTCTTTGTGCTGTTATAAAAGTATTTTGCAATTGGATAGTGGTGACATTGCACAATTACGAATATACTGAAAGCCACGGAGTTGTGCTCTTTAAAAGGGTGACTATTATGGTATATAATTTTATTTCACACACACAAAGATAATTCCACATCAGGTGTGGTTGCCATTAGAATTTTCTACTATACGCAGCACCATGGATGGAGCTGAAGGACATTACCTTAAGTGAAACAGCTCAGAAACAGAAAGTCAAATACTGCATGTTCTTACTCATAAGTGGGAGGTAAATAATGTGTACACTTGGATATAGAGAGTGAAATAATAGACACTGGAGACTCAGAAGGGTGGGAGGGTCAGGGAGGGATAAGCGATGAGAAATTACTTATTGGGTATGATGTACATTATTCAGGTGATGGATACACTAAAAGCCAAGAGTTCACCACTAGGCAATATATAGATGTAATAAAAGTGCACTTGGACCCCTTAAATTTATACAAATACAAAAGAAAAACGAGTTTACATATCCAGCTTAAAAATAAGAAGAGTATGCTGCCATGGTTAATATACCCAATAGTGGGGGAGATTAGTTCTATTTAGCAATATATAAGGGATTTTCTCTGAAAACCATCTTTTGTCATAGAGACATCATTGCAGACATTGGTTGAAAACTTCCTATGAACCTGGATATTCCTTCATACTGTGCTATAAAACAAAATAAAAAATAAAAAGCCTACTAAAAAGAGTCGAGCTAAAGACCTGAGCTCTATCCTGAGAAAGACTATCCTGAGAAAGTCATACTTATTAGGTTGGCCCAAGACTGCCATTTAAGAACTTGGACTTAGGGAACTTCCTGCTACCCTAACTGATAAGCATGGCTCATGATGTCTAAACTACACCCCAAAAATGTAATTTGGGGAGAACACCTGCTTTCTTTCCAGATGGCTGAAATTTTGGTAGATGTCTTTGTGAAGATCCCCCCATAAAAATCCTGGGTACTGAGTCTCCAAGGAGATTCCCTGGTAGAGAGCATTTCAAACGCGTTGTCAAAATTCATCACTGGAGGAATTAATCACATCCTCTGTGACTCCAGTGAGAGAGAATTTCCTTGGAAGCTTGCACCTGGTTTCCTGTGGCATTCACCTCATTTGCTATTTCCTTTTGCTAATTTTTCTTGCTATATTTTGCTTACATAAATCATAGCTTAGAGTATGATTATCTGCTCAGTCTTTTGAGTTATTCTAGTAGATCATCAAATCTGGAGGTGGATTTGGAGATATGTAAGCACACCAACCTTCCCATAAGTGGGGCTTGTAAAACTGTCTTAAAAAGCCTCGTAAAGTTTGTGAACACAGGAGCTAGGAGATATCAAAAAATGGCATATTTCTGATCTCATCTGTAGACTTCGTATGCTCTGTTCTTGGAGGATATGAGCTATCATTGCTAAAAACATTCTGCACGAAGAGCATTTTAGTAGAAAAAATAGAAATGTTGGCTGGGTGCTGTGGCTCATGCCCCTAATCCCAGGACTTTGGGAGGCTGAGGTGGGAGGATTGTTTGAGCCAAGGGGTTTGAGACTAGCCTGGGCAATATAGCAAGACCCTGTCCCTACAAACAATTTTTTTAAATAGCTGGGCACAGTGGTGTGTGCCTGTGATTCCAAGAACTTGGGAGGCTGAGATGGAAAAATTACTTGAGCCCAGGAGTTTGAGACCAGCCTGGGCAACATAGCAAGAACCCATCTCTACAAATAATAATAATAATAAAATAGCCTGGTGTGGTGGCGTGTGCCTCTGGTGCCAACTACTCAGGAGGCTGAGGTGGGAAGATCACTTGAGCCCAGGAAGTTGAGGCTGCAGAGAGCTATGATCACATCATTGCACTCCAGCCTGGGTGACAAAGCAATACCCTGTATCAAGGAAAAAAAAAAATGAAAAGAAAAGAAAAAAGAAAAAGAACAGATATATTAAAAGAAAGTATAAAATTGATCTCTTATAAACAAAACAGTGACAGAAAAGTGTTTTGGTTTTTAATTTCATAGGCTTTCCTTGTTACTTCTTCATTAGTAAAAGCCACACTCCCTGGCCAGTCAACCAGTGTATATGCATTCTTTCATCATTAAATATTTGACTTATCTGCTATTTTCAAGATACAGTTTCACATTTTCTGTGTGAAAACTTTCCACGAAATCTCACCAGGGCTATATTTACCAGAGGACACAAGTAAGTTGGGGTGAGGCTCATCTTTTTCTTGCTTCTTCCCAAGAAAGGTAAATGACAAGTCAGCCCAAACAGATATAAAGAGCCAGGCTGATTTATAAGAGAACATGGACTCCCCAGACAGTTCTGTAGTGGCAGTGATCCCAGCTGCGATAAACCTGCCTGGCATTTTATAATACATTCCTGGAAGGAAGATTTTTTCCCTCAAATAAAAATTGGCCTTTACTAACTTTGAAGTTGCAATTATATAGGACACAGTCTCCCCTGATTGGTGACAATAGATTAATGATCTGTCCTTAGAAACTGTCTTCAATAACCAAAGTGGTGAACTTCTTGGTATGTATCCAAAGGAAGATAAATCATTATATCAAAAAGACAACTGCACTTGCATGTTTATTGCAGTACTATTCACAAATGCAAAGATATGGAATCAACCGAAGTGCCCATCAACAGAGGGCTGGATAAAGAAAACGTGGTACATATACACTGCAGAAAACTACTTGGCCATACAAGAGAATGAAATCATGTCTTTTGCAAAATAAATGGAACTAGAGGCCGTTCTTCTGGGTAAAATAACTCAGAAACAGAAAGTCAAATACCACATATTCTCAATTATATGTGGACCTAAACAATGAGTCCACATGGACATAGAGAGTGGAATAATAGAAACTGGTGAATCCAAAGATGGGAAGAGTGGAAGGGGAGTGAGGGTTGAAACATTTCCTAGTGGGTATAATATTCACTGTTTAGGAGATGGGTTCACTAACAGCCCAGACTTCACCAGTATGCAATGTATGCATGTCAGAAACCTGCACTTGTACCCATTAAATATGTAAAATAGTAATAATAATAGTTATTTTCAAAGGATGAAGGAAAAACTGCTGAATGATTGGCAATCCCTTCATTCTGCATTTGTTTGGTAAATATTCATGGAGGGCCTACCATAAGCCAAGCACTGCATCCTGTACTAGGAAGCAAGGAAACGAAGCTGAGTGAGACCATGGAATACTACACAGCCATAAAAAAGAATGAGATCATGTCCTTTGCAGGGACATGGATGGAGCTGGAGGCCATTGTCTTTGCCGAACTAATGCAGTAACAGAAAACCAAATAAAACAAATACCGCATGTCCTCACTTATAAGTGGGAGCTAAATTATGAGAACACATGGACCCAAAGAAGTAAACAACAGACACTGGGACCCACAAAAGGGTGGAGGGTGGGAGGAGGGAGAGGAGCAGAAAATATATGAATTGGGTACTAGGTTTAATGCTTGGGTAATGAAATAATCTGTACAACGAATCTTGATGACATAATTTTACCTATGTAATAAATGTGTTGTATGAGTCTGCTTTCACATTGCTGTAAAGATACAACTCGAGACTTGGTCATTTATAAAGAAAAGATGTTTAATTGACTCACAGTTCTGCATGGCTGGGGAGGCCTCAGAAAAGTTACAATCATGGCAGAAGGGGAAGAGGCATGTCTTACCTGGTGGCAGGTGAGAGAGTGTGAGGAACGAAGGGGGAAAAGCACCTTATAAAACCATCAGATCTCATGAGAACTCACTCACTGTCATGAGAACAGCATGGGGGAAACCACTCCCATGATCAAATCACCTCCACCTGGTCTCTCCCTTGATACATAGGGATTATGGGAATTTTAATTCAAGATGAGATTTGGGTGGGGACACAAAGCCTAACCATATCACCTGCACTTGTACTCTTGAATTTAATGTAAAAGTTAAAAGAACAGTTGATCTCATAGAATTAAAAACTAGACCAGAGGATGCTACAGCCTGGGAAGGGTGGTGGGAAGGAGGAGATAGGGAGAGATTAGTTAAAGGATACAAAATTACAGCCAGATAGGAGGAATACGTTCTGGTGGTCTATACCACTGTAGGATGTCTACAGTTAACAATATATATGTTTTTATACAGCTAGAAGGAGAATATTGAATGTTTCCAACACCAAGAAATGATAAATATTCAGGATGATGGATATGCTAATTACCCCAATCTGATCACTTTACATTATATGTATTGCAACACCACTGTGTATCCCATAAATATGTTCAATTATTATGTCAATTAAAAAATAAAAGAAAAAAAAAAAACAAAGATGAGTGAGAAATACTTCCTGCCTATAAAGATGTTACAACATTTTATATTTACTGGGGGGATGGGCAAACATGAAAATCACTCCGTTGCAGGTGAGTGCATGCAGAAAACTCTTTGCATCTTGTTTCACAACACAGGATGTTGTGAAAAGCAAAAGTTGTGTTCAATTTGTGGAAAGTTATATTCAATTTGTGGAAAGTTGTGTTCAATTTGTGGAAAGTTGTATTTTATTTGTTTGGGGTGTGCCCAAGACCAACCCATGCTCAAAAATTTGTGAGAAGTAGTTAGAGTTAAGACTCATTACAGCAACACAGTAATGATACTCAGCCGCATCATTAAGGGAAAAAGACACTGTCATAGTTTGAAGAAATCCAAGCACAGGCTTCTTAGGAGTAACAGTAACAAAAACAGTCATGCCCAAAGAGTGTTTCTACCCATCAGGGACTCCGCAACCAAAGATTTTATTAGCGGCTGGTCACATAGGCACCCTCTGCTTACCACCTTCCTAAATACCAGACTCCTGGAAGGACAGCAAATTTGCACCATAAATTACAAAAGAGCAGACATGAAAGTGTGGTAACCATTGTGCTCCAACTGACTTAACTGGTCACCATCTGTTGAGGGTTGAATGCTGCTTCCTACAACAAGGTTTTCCCTCCTCTCAACAAGCTGTATTCTGTTTGGACATCACCGGTGAACTTCTTCCCCCAGGTGACTCCTGCTAGAATTCGTAGGTCCTCTTAGCCTTTCCATCTCCCAGGAGGATATCTGTGACCCCGGTTTGAGTTAGGAGTGCCGCTGTGAATTCAATTGCATTGGAGCTCACTGTATCATAGAAAGGTGCATTGTGCGAGAAGAATTGCAGAACATCTCGCCTTTATAACAGTGGATTGCCTTTTCACAAACTAAAACAGTTGGAGAGGAAAGACTGTTTATTCTCACTCTTTCCTCAGTGGGCAGTTAGATGCCTGACCTAGAGAGCAGTCTCCAAATAATAGTCTGTATAATGATACTGAATGAGGGGAGAGAACTTTTGAGTCACGCAGAAACAGGGCTGTTTGCATCCATGGGGAAGACTCACTCACAAAGGCACCCGCATGTCTACAGTTAACAGATATTAAAGGTCCCTGGCTTCCATCTCATGCACCATTTGGTTTTCTGTGGGAAGGCAAATCTACATTTGACCCTCTGATTGTTGCAATTTAAGTATCCTTTGACCTAACCTGGAGATGACTCCCTCCTCCAGCCTTCTGGGTAAAGAATACTTAATTAGCAGTCTCCTAAAATAGCATAAGACCAATGAGAAGGGAACAATACCCCAATTTAAGTAGAGGAAAAATGTAATAGGGATGAAGATGTGGTGGGACAAACCGAGAAAGAGGAGAGATACTTCGTCATTGAGGTGGAGTCAACTTCATGATAGAAGATGCTGAGATCGTAGAGGGTGATCAAGGTCACGACCACAGCAGAGGGCTGGCCATCCTGATAGGGAAACTCTAGCATGTATTTGAGACATGACTGAAGCCCTCTGTGAGTGTTGTTGTAATGGAAGCAGCTCAGAGATATGGGGATACCAGAGACCCTGCTGGATGGATGTCCTCACTTGCAAAAGGTTAGTTATTCTGGAATCGTTTTCACTTCTGTAAATCAGCATACCCAAAATATTGCGTATTGAGTTATGAGTCTAGCTTGCATCTAAGGTGATCATTTTAAAAAACTAAGTATATCAAGCAGCATTTTAAAATGTATAGGAAGCATCTAATTTAAAAAAATATGGTAGTGCATTCTTCTGTCAATGAAACAATCTTTTTTTTGTACAAATTTATGAGGTAGAGGTGCCTTTTGTTACATGCATAGATTGCATAGTGGTCAAAACAGGACTTTTAGGTTATCTATCATCTAATCAACATACATTGTACCCATTAACTAATGTCTCATCATTCACTCCTCCCTCCCACCCACTCACCCATTCGCATCTCTATTGTTTGTCATTCTACTCTCTATGTCCATTTGTACACATTATTTAGCACCCACTTGTGAGTGAGAATATGTAGTATTTGACTTTCTGTGCCTGGTTTGTTTCACTTAAGATAGTTACCTCCAGTTTCATCCATGTTGCTGCAAAAGAAATAATTTCATTCTTTTTTATGGCTAATAGTATTCTGTGGTGTATATGTACCACATTTTCTTTTTCCAGCCTACTATTGATGGACACTTAAGTTGATTCACTACCTTTGCTATTGTGAATAGGATTGCCACAAACATGTGAGTATAGGTTTATTTTTAATATGATGACTTATTTTCCCTTGAGTACATATCCAGTAGTGAAATTGCTGGATCAAATGGTAGTTCTAATTTTAGTTATTTGAGAAATCTTCATATTGATTTCCATAAAGGTTGTATTAACCAACAGTATTTAAGCATTCCTTTTTCTCTGTATCCTCATCAACATCTGTTATTTTTGATCTTTTTAATAATAGCCTTTCTGAGTGGGGTAAGATAAAATCTCATTGCGGTTTTAATTTGGATTTCCCTGATGATTACTGAGGTTGAGCAGAAATAATCTTTTGCAATTAAAAGTAGAAACTTCAATTTGTTTTTTTGAAATTAGTATTTTTATGGGGTCAATGTGTGTGATGTAGCTAGAATTAAAAATGAAAAAGAGACATAATAACAAGTGTTGGAAAGGATACAGAAAAAGATGGAACTTTCCTGCACTACTGTTGGGAGCCTTCATACACTACTGATAGAACCTTCCTACACTACTGATGGAACTTTCCCACACTACTATAAAAAGACACAGCCATTTTGGAAAACAGTCTGGCAGTTCCTCAAAATGTTAAATGTAGAGTGACTCTTTGACTCCATCTATTCCACTCCTATGTATATACTCAAAATAAATGAACGTACAGGGCCACACAATAACTGGTATACAAATGTGCATACAGCAGTATTCATAATCGCCAAACAATTGTAAACCACACGCATGTCCATCAATGGATGAATACACAAACATTCGCGTGTTTATCTATTCAAAGGAGTGGCCAACCCATACAGTGGAGTAATATTTGGCCATAAAAATAAATGAAATTCTGACATAGACTACAACACGGTTATACGTTGAAAACATCATGCTCAATGAAAGAAACCAGACAGGCAACGCCACATGTTATATGATTCCATTTACATGACATGCCAAGACTAGGTAAATATATAGACAGAATATAGATTAGTGGTTGCCAGGGATTGGAGACAGAGGTAATGGGAAGTAAATGTTTAACAAATATGAGGTTTCCCTTTTGGGGTGATAAAAATGTTCTGGAATTAGAGGTGATGGTTGCACGACTCTGTGAACATACAAAGAACCACTAAATTGGACACATTAAAAGAGGGAACTTTAGGATATGTGAGCAATATCTCACTAAAACTCAGTAAATCAATTATAAGGCAGAGTGTTCTTATGAAAAAAAAAGATCTAGGTCTAAAACAGCTACAAACATGGTAACTAATTTATCCTAGTTAAGTCATTAATTTCCTCATGTAATAATGTAAAATTACACATGATTTTTTTAAAAATCTGAAGCATAATCTTGTAGCAATTCGGGTTTTTTCCTCATTGTTCTGCTACATAGAGACCTTAGTGCATGATAAAGCTGAAGGGAATTATCAATTAATCAAACTTATATGGATTATGAAGAAAAATTTGTGTTTATATTAGTATTTCCCTTAGTGACCAGCTAATGTGATTTGGACAACACACCATTTACTCTTCAAGGCTCCTTATAATTATAAAAGCCTATAAAAGGCAAATTGATTGATAAATAAATTTCAGTAATTCAATGAAAGGAGAAATTACAGGGTCAATAGACAGGTGGCATTGGTCTTCATTACATTTGTAGCCAATAAGTCTTCATATAATCAGAGGACAATACGGTGACCTTGAATAATCAGATGGTGGCATTAAGAAACATCCTCAGAAGCATTTGCAGAACACAAGTCTCAGGCCTGACCTCCTTCCTCATACATTATGCAGAATCCACAAATGTCCACCTGTTCTCTTTGAAATAAGACACTTTATTCATTTAATGGTCGCCATTTCTAAAAGAGACAAGAGAAATTTGAAAGTCAACAGCCAAACTAAACAACAGCACAAGGAAATTACCAGACATCCAGAGGAGATATAATTCTGCTGGAAAAGGGACCTGGAGGCTTCAGTGGGGTGCAAGGGTGGGGAGGTAGATGGGCAGATGAATAGAACTGTGGATGGCTAGAACAATTGACAGATAGAATGACATAATGATAGAATAGTAGAACAATAGATGGATAGAAAGAGATTTAGTTTAAGTATTGGCTCATGCAATTATGGAAGCTGAGAAGTCCCACAATGTGCTGTCTGCAAGCTGGAGACCCAGAAAAGCTAGTGGTGTCATTGAAGAAGGTCTGAGAGCTGGAGAGACAATGGTGTAGATTCCAGTCCAAGTCTGAAGACCTGAGAGCTGGGAGCACTTAGGGCAGAAGATAAATGTCCCAGCTCAGCAGTGAGGAAGAAAGAGGGAGAGTCAGCCTTCCTCCACCTTTTTTATCTCTTCTGGCTTTCAGGGGATTGAATGATGTCTGCCCACATTGTGGAGGTTTCATCTGCTTTAATCTATGGATTCAAATACTAATCTCTTCTGGAAACACCCTTACAGACACACTAAAAAATAATGTCTAATCAGGGATCTTGGCATTCCATGACCCAGTCAAAGTGACAGCTAAAATGCGTCATTAAAGGAGCATTCCTGAGATCCCAGGATATAGATGTAGGCATGCTTTTAAAACAAAATTATTTTTACTTTAAATTCGGGGATACATGTGCAGGTTTGTTACATGGGTATATGGCATAATGTTGGGGTTTGGACTTCTAGTGAACCCATCACCCAAATAATGAACATTGTACCCAATAGATAATTTTTCAATGCTTAACTTTCTCCCACCCTCTCCCTCTTTTCGAGTCCCCAGTGCTTTTGTTTTTGTTTTTCTATTTTTCTTTTCTTTTTTTTTTAAGAGACAAAATTTCACTCTATTGCCAGACCATTTTCCTTTTCTTTTTCTTTCTTTCTTTCTTTTCTTTTCTCTTTCTTTCTTTCTTTTTTTTTTTTTTTTTTTTTTTTAAGACAGGGTCTTGATCTGTCACCCAGGTTGGAGAGCAGTGGTGCAATCACAGCTCACTGCAGCCTGGAACTCCTGGGCTTAAACAATTCTCCTGCCTCAGCCTCTCTAGCAGCTGAGACTACATGCAGATGCCATCATGCATGGCTAACAGGCATGCATTTTATCTGTCCAGAATCTTAGCCAGGGTTCTGAACGCAGCTTTAAGGATATGCTGTTATCTTCGTTTACATTCTGAGAATTCATGTCACTCAGCCAGATGAGAGCCCTGCCCCATCCTTCCTCCTCCTGCTCTGCGCTTTCTTCTTCCCTTTCCTCTTACTCTGAAGGCAATTGACAGTCTCCAACTCCTTTTCCCTTGTAACCATGTTCTGCATCCCCTGGGGCACCTGCAGCAAGCAGAAAATAGCAACGGTGCAGACATCTCAGTAAGTCTGTGTGTTGTGTTCACTCAAGTCTGTGTACTGTGTTCACTCAACTATTTAGTTCTCCAACCAAGCACTTCCATCCTTTAAAAAAATTGAATTTTCTTTCATTAATTCATACATTCAAGAACTATTTCACAGGTTCTGAACTTAGCTGTCAGCATACAAATGTGTTCAGATTCTATTTAAGAATTCCTAAGCTTTGTCTTTTAGATTTTTTGTATTACTTCAATCTCTCATGTTCTTTTACAGACAGTAAGCTACATATTCTATCTCCATTTCTTCAAATAAAAAGGGTGTGTGGTTTAACTCATTCATCACCACCACCTTTTGGGAAAAGAGCAGAACTGATATTAAAGGGCTGAGGCTGTGCTTCCTGAAAAAAAAAAAAAGAAAAAAAACTCAAGGTTATCTCTCTATGCCCTCCTATGTTCCAAACTTGCCTGAGGGTTTGTCTGAGGCCAAACTTCCAAATGGATTTATGGCATCAAAAAAACAAAACAAAACAAAAAACAAGTAGATCCAATGTGGTTAAAATTGTTGGCTGTTATATTTGAGGAGTGCCAGGACGTTTGTGCATGGAACATCTGGCACAAGATGATCCCATATTCCCACAGACATCACAGACTCACCTAAGGGAAAGGAAGATTTAAGAAGCTTAGTGGTTGAGAATAAAGGTCAACCCAGGTGGACCTGCATGGACCAATTCTTGGAACAAATGGAAATAACAACAGTTATGTGAATACCAGCAATACATAGATGATAACACAGATGCCTGGATACCACCACGCCCTATCTGTACTCCTTGGTCCAACACAAACAAAGCCTACCAACCTCCTTCTTCCCAAGAATAGACAGCACCCATGGAAAAGACGGTCCCCTGACTTGTGTCTGCATTTCACCAATACAAACACATTCTGTTCTTTATAAACTCAGTGTATTAGCCCGTTCTTGCATTACTATAAAAAAAAGCTTGAGACTGGGTAATTTATAAAGAACAGAGGTTTAATTGGCTCACAGTTCTGCAGGCTGTATAGGAAGCATGGTGTCAACCTCTGCTTCTGGAGAGAACTCAAGAAGCTTATAATTATGGTGCAAGGAGAAGGGGGAGCAGGCCCTTCACATGGCAGAAGTTAGGAGAAAGAAAGAGAGTGAGAGAGAGAAAGAGAGAGAGAGAGTTTGGGGGTGCCACATGCTTTTAAACAATCAGATCTCACAAATCTCACTCATTATCATGAGGACAGCAACAAGAGGATGGTGCTAAGCCATTCATGGGAAATTCGCCCTTATGATCTAGTTTCCTCCCACCAGGCTCCCCTCCAATACTGGGGATTATAAATTAACATGAGATTGGGGCAGGGACACAGATCCAAGCTATATCACTCAGGTTCTTCTGCATGAGAGCAAGACTCTCTGTAGATTGTACAAAGGGCTGCAATTTATTCCTGTCTGAGTCCACAAGAGCATCTGGGAGAGAGGTACTTATTTTGCTGGAGCACACTCAGGAAGACTGCCTCAAATGATGTTCCCAAGAGGCTCGAAGTACACGGTCAACTGCATGCCATGAGATGTTTCCCCGGTGAAGGATGAGTTCCTCAGGGTATTACATTTAAAAGGTGAATCCAGGGATAAAAATGGAAAGAAATATTATTGGAGATTGTGTCTTGGCTAGGGGTATAAATATAACTTTTAGCCATGGAGAAACATGACGTTTTGTGTGTAGAAATGATCAGATCTTTATACTAAATCTGAAAATTAAGACTGTGCCCCGTTCTATTTCCCCTGCCTCTTCAGCCTCAACAGCACAAGAAGAAACATCTTTAGATACAATCCTGATAACCCCACGTCTACTCCCCATCCACCATCCACCATCCACTTGCCAAATATACCATCCATCTCTTCCTATGTTCCACTGTATCAGGATCTAATGAATATTGAATATTGTATTCTTACAATAAAGTATGCTAGAGAAAAAAAAGTTATTAACAAAATCCTAAGGAAGAGAAAATATATTTACTATTCATTAACTGGAAGTCGATCATCATAAAGGTCTTCATCCTCATCGTCTTCAGGTTGAGTAGGCTGAGGAGGACGATAAAGAGGAGAGGTTGGTCTTGCTGTCTCGGGACTGGCAGAGCCAAAATAAAATCCACAAAATCAAACTTGTGTTGTGTAAGGGTCAACCACATCTGCCTTCCAATACACTTGGTAGAAAAAGTTCATCTTTCTCTTAGAGTTTCTTACTTATTGTCTAGCGATGGGAAGAACTTCATCTTTCTCTTAGAGTTTCCCACTTAGTTTATCCAGTGGTAGGGCAGAAACATCCTTCTATTTTTTCCAGGTTATCAGCCTTTTGAAGGGTTTTCTTCCAAACCTTTTTTTAATGGCTTTTTAAAAATATTGTTTTATTTCTAATATATTTAGGGGGGTACAAGTGCAGGTTTTTTACATGCATATATTGCATAGTGGTGAAGTCTAGGTTTTAGTGAACCCATCATTCATATAGTGAACATTGTACACGTAGGTCATTTTTCAACCCTTTCTCCCCTGCCACCCTCCCCTTTTTTGGAGTCCCCAGTGTCTATTGTTTCCATCTATATGTCCAAGCATACACATTTTTTAGTTCCCACTTGTAAGTGAGAGCATGTGGTATTTTATTTTCTGCTTCTGAGTTAATTCACTTAGGATAATGGCCTGCAGGTTCACCCATGTTGCTGCAAAAGACATAATTTCATTCTTTTTTATGGCTGAGTAGTATTCCATAGTGTATATGCACCACATTTTCTTTATACAATCCTCTGTTGATGGACACTTACGTTGATTCCACATCGTTGCAATTGTGAATAGTGCTATGATAAACACACAAGTGCAGGTGTCTCCTTGATAGAATGATTTCTTTTCCTTTGGATACATATAGCTAGTAGTGGAATTGCTGGATCAAACCCTGGTTCTATTTTTAGTTCTTTGAGAAATCCTCATACTGTTTTCCAGAAAGGTTCTAACACTTTGATGTGGTTTGGCTGTGTCCCCACCCAAATCTCGAATTGTAGCTCCCATAATTTCCACGTGTAATGGGAGGGACCAGGTGGGAGGTAATTGAAACATGAATGCGGGTCTTTCCAATGCTGTTCTTGTGACAGTGAATATGTCTCACGAGACCTGATAGTTTTATAAAGGGGAGTTCCCCTGCACACACTCTCTTGCCTGCTGCCATGGAAGACATGACTTTGCTCCTTCGCCTTCTGCCATGACTGCGAGGCTTCCCCAGCCATGTGGAACTGTGAGTCCATTAAGCCTCTTTCCTTTATAAATTACCCAGTCTTGGGTATATCTTTATTAGCAGTGTAATAACAGACTAATATGCCCTTGATTGAATATCTGAGCAATTCTCTCACCAGCCAGCTGGATTCACTATTCTCCACTCTCTTCCATGTGTGCAGAGCCCCAGTCCTGCCTTGTGCTGCACTCATCAGTCTCTGTACACACACCCAAAAGGATGAATAGTTAAGAAAATCTAACATTGTGCACACTGGGATACAAGAAAAAAAGTCCACTTACCATTGCTCTTCGACCTGACTGTTTCTGTCTGGGTAGCTTCCTCTCTCACGTTCCTCAATGATCCTTCCACTCCAGAACCATTCCTTCAAACCCCACAGAAGCCCTGCTAGCCTCTCCCTGGAACCGTTCCCATTTTAGGATTTCTTACACTGCAACCTGTTATTCCTATCACATAAGGCATCTCGTTACAATGTAGAATCCATTTCACAATCCCAGGTGGAGCTAGAGGTTCACCATGTCTAGCAAACTCTCCCATGGTGACATGATGCGTGTCTGTTTTCCTTGAACTTCTCCCCTCCACTTTTTTCAAGTGTTTCTTCTCCATTTATCAAACCCAAGCTGGTGTTTTCTGTCATTGCGTCTGTTTATTTTCTCCATTTATCTAACTTTACTTGCTGGTGTTTTCTGTGTCATGGGGTCCACTGATTTCCTCACTTTACTTTGTTCCCTAGGCTGTCACAGCATGCACACTTTTTGTTTCACTTACCAGCTCTGTGCCTCTTTTGTATCTACATCATAGATGCACTTCCACTAGCTTCACTCTCATACCTCCAACCACATACCTGTGATGCCTTCCTGGATATACACAGACACTCAAAGTCAGCAAGGTTACAACACACTCAGCATGTCTCTGCCTAAGTGGTTCGTCCACCTGCATTTCTTCCTTTCATGTGCTGTACCAATCACTCACACTGGAAAATCCGATTATCAACCTTATCTTCTTTTCCCCTTAAGCCAGGGGTCCTCAAACCCTGGGCCATGGAATGGTACTGGTCTGTGTCCTGTTAGGAACCATGCCACATAGCAGGAGGTGAGCAACAGGCAAGCGAGCGAAGCTTCATCTGTATTTACAGCCTCTTCCCATCACTCGCATTACCACCTGAGCTCTGCCTCCTGTCAGATCAGCAGTGGCATTAGATTCTCATGGGAGCACAAACCCTATTGTGAACTGAGCGTGTGAGGGATCTAGATTGTGTGCTCCTTATGAGAATCTAATGCCTGGTGATCTGTTACTGTCTCCCATTACCCCAGATGGGACCATCTAGTTGCAGGTAAACAAGCTCAGGGCTCCCACTGATTTCACATGATGCTGAGTTTGAGTTGTACAATTATTATATATTATGATGTAATAATAATAGAAATAAAGTGCACAATAAATGGCATGTGCTTGAATCATCCTGGAACCATCCTCCCCACCACCAGTCCGTGGAAAAATTGTCTTCCACTAAACCAGTCCCTGGTGCCAAAAAGGTTGGGAACTGCTGCCTGAAGCTTCTCCTCCCACATCCATCACCTCCCGCAATCAATGGCCATATTCTGGTGATTGAAACTGCTAAATATTTCCTGAAAATCTCACCACTCTCCTGTAGTTTACTTGTTTTGTTTATGCCCCTGTCTTCTCCTGGCTTGCCTATTACAAAGTTGTCTACGTGAGTCTCTGCCCTTAGGTTAATGACATCAAACCTACCCTCTATTCAGAAGACACTACTGAAAACATGCGTGATCATTTAACTCCTTCCAACTCTTCAGTGGCTTACCATCGCCTGCAGGATGTCATCAAAACTAATTAACACGCTAGACCAAGCTGTGAAAGCCTCATTTCTCCATACTCCCTGCCTCTTAACTTTATGCTCTGACCACTTTCTACTCCAAGGGTGGTCCATGAATGGGTAGCATTAGTCTCAGCTTGGAGCTTGTTAGAAATGCAGAATCAAAGACACAACCCCAGACACAGAGAACTGGAACCTGCACTAAGCAGAATCCCAGAGGATTGAAATGCTCAAAGCATGGTAGAAAAGTGCTGCTCTAACATGGAATTTCCAAATCTAGATTCCATGACACACTCTTCCAGGAGAAACTCATTAATTCATTAAGCAATCGGTACACCTACATTTATTTATTTATTATTAGGAAAAAAATCTGCTTCTACTCTAGTTTGAGAGAGGATCTCGCTCTGTTGCCCAGGGTGCAGTGGCGCAATCATGGCTCACTGCAGCATTGACCTTCTGGGCTCAAGCAATTCTTCTACCTCAACCCCCTGAGTAGTTGGTACTATAGTCATGCACACAGCTACTTTTAGTACTTTTTGTACAGATGGGGTTTTGCCATGTTGTCCAGGCTGGTCTCAAACTATTAATTGTGCTGAATTTAGTTTCTCTGTTTGCTTCCTTTTTGTCTTTTATAAATTTTTGCACTGATTATTTTCTTTGTTCTCTCCAGGAGGAGATTAGCTATTTACATATCATTGGTTTTGTTTCCCAACAGAACCAGCCCCTCAATTGATCAGAATGTTATTATATTTACAAATTATTTTCTTCCTGTCTCTTTAATAATATTTTGTTTTCTTTTAAACAAGTTGAGTATAATTTATTAATTTAATATGTGTTTATTATTAAAGGTGTCTACATTTGTAAATGTCTCTTGGGCTTTATTTATACTACAGTTTTAGACATGTAATATTTTATATATTTTATCCAGATGGTTTGAGATTAAAGTTTTGATGTCTCAGCTTAAAATTCATTTGCTGGTTTGAAAATAAACAAATTCATGTGGTCCACAATTTTCCTATATTCATAGTCCTTTTATACTTTGTCACAGAATTCAGTTTAAGCAATTATAGTTTGAAATATAGACTCTTTGTGGACTAATATATGGCTAAATTTTATAAAGATTTTTGGTGTCTATATGATGAAAGATACTGTCTAATGGGGTGGAAAGGGATAATGTAGTAAAGTTTAAGTATTAGGATTATGTTAACCACATTAAAGGAGTTACGTACATTCTCTTTATTCCATAATCCTGTAACATAAAGTTTGTATAGATTTAGCATTGTTTCCATAGTAAATATTTGGTAGAATTTACTCGGAAAACAGTCAGGACCTGAAGTTTCATTTATGGGAAATGTTGAAACCCATGTTAAATTTTTGAGACCCATATTAGTATTGAAACTCATATTTAATTGAAATTTTCATTCTTTTTTTAAAACTAGATGTAGTACTGCCCAAATTTTCTATTGCTTCTTGTGCTGGTTTCACAGTGTTACGCTTTTCCAGGAATTTTTCCATTTCCTCTTAGTCATCAAATGTATAGTCATAAATTTAGTGGTAATATTCTCTTATTTTCCTTTCAGTGTCAATTCTTTTTATTATTCACTCTGGTAATCTGTGCTTTTAATTTGTCAGTGTCAGTCATGATTTATCAATTATAATCATCTCTTTGAATTTCTTTCCAATTTTTGTTCTCAATTTCAGTGAATGATGCTTTAATCATCACCTGTCCCAGTATAGACACAAAAATAATAAACATGGACAGAATATCCTGCTGTTTTATGACAAGTCTAAAGAACATGTTTGCGGAAAATTCTTCAAGATTCATGACATCAACGCTTCACCTCAACTGTGCTACTCATTGGCATCGATGGGTCCAAACCTCCTAGAAAACGGTATTTGTAAATAATGCATTCTGGTAATTTTAGATGGCAAGGATGGGGATGCAGATCAACGGGTCCAAACCTCCTAGAAAATGGTATTTGTAAATAATGCATTTTGGTAATTTTAGATGGCAAGGATGGGGATGCAGATCAATGGGTCCAATCCTCCTAGAAAATGGTATTTGTAAATAATGCATTTTGGTAATTTTAGATGGCAAGGATGGGGATGCAGACAGAGTATTTCAGATGATGGGGATGTATGGAAGATATGTACAGGAAAGTTACAAATGATCAAACCTAAGTAGGACTCACAGAAGTCCCCATAGTGCAAGGACACCTAGAATTTCAGGACAGCAGGGTTTCTTGGAGGCAGCACTACTGATTATTGA
The DNA here is from genome assembly GCF_028858775.2 of Pan troglodytes. NCBI lineage: Eukaryota > Metazoa > Chordata > Mammalia > Primates > Hominidae > Pan > Pan troglodytes. The sequence continues at coordinate 4,674,994 of NC_072421.2, read as the reverse complement.
CTCTGCTTTGTTGTAGGGAGTTAGCCAGGTGGATGCAGACTCATGACATGATTTGGTGATCCCAGCAGGGGCTGGATTTTCCCGATGGATTTGTCTACCATGTGTGAAGTGAAGAATGCATGCAGCCAAGCAGGGCAGCCCTGACTTGACCCCCTTAGAAGTGAGGGAGTCCGTGCAGTGGCCGAAGAGCACTGCAGCAGGTGCAGAAAAAATGGTGGGTAACTCCTTTACTCATTAGACAACTAGGGCTGATTAATAGAATGTTCACAATAGTGGTTTTTACAGGAGAGGAAAGAAAAGTTTATACTATTTTGAGGGACATGTGTCTTTAAAATTTTTGGACTTACCACTCTCTCATTGATATTTTGGGGGATATCAAGAAAAGTCTTAGAAATTAAAAAAATGCTTAAAAATACATATATTATATGAATTTGTATTGTACATTAATAAAATTGATTTAATTAATATTTTATTTATTATGTGATATATATTTAAAATACATAAGTTTCTGTATCTATATATACATACATAGATATAAATGTAGATAGCTATAGATTAATATAGATGGATAGAGACACAATGTGGTAAACAGATAAAGTTTTTATTTTATCCTATATAAAGAGATTTTTGCCTAAATGAAATCAATTATCCAGAATAGTGCTTTTTGAATGGCTATTATTAAAAAGTCAAAAAAAAAAGCAGATATTGGTGAGGTTGTGGATAAAAGAGAATGCTTGTACACTGCTAGTAGGAATGTAAATTAGTTCATCTGCTTTGGAAAGCAGTTTGGTGATTTCTCAAAGAACTTAAAACAGAAAGACTATTTGACCCAGCTATCCCATTACTGGATATAGACCCAAAGGAAAATAAGTCCTTCTACCAAACAGACACATGCACTCACATGTTCATCGCAGCACAATTCACAATAGCAAAGACATGGAATCAACCTAGGTGCCCATCAATGGTAGATTGAATTTTTAAAAATGAGGTGTCTATACAAGATGGAATACTACATAGCCTTAAGAAGAATGAGATCATATCTTTGCAACAACATGAACGCAGCTGGAGGCCATCATCCTTAGAAAATGAATGCAGGGACAGAAATCCAAAGGCTGCATGTTCTCACTTATAAGTGGGATCGAAACATTGAGCACACATGGACACAAAGAAGGGAACAACAGACACAAGGGTCTACTTGAGGGTGAAGGGTGAGAGGAAGGAGAGAATTAAAAAATTACCTATTGGATACGACGCTTATCACCTGGATGATGAAATAATCTGTACACCAAACCCCCGTGACACACAATTTACCTACGTAACAGACCTGAATAGTGCTTCTCAACCAGCAATGTGAGAATGACTTACAAAACCTTTCTAAGTTTCCCCTAGTGAGCAAAAGTGCCACCAGTTCTGATCTACTGGTAAGAAAATGTCTATTTGTGGTATCATGTTATGTGAAAAATGTGATTACGACATGGAAAAATGAACCATGCACTCCATCCTGTGATTATATCTGACTTTAATAATGCCACCAAAATGACAATTTAAAGATGCTGCTCTGCAGAAGACCTCCAGAAGCATAGACCAGTGCTTTGCAGCATTATTTTAATGGATATAACAACTATTACTGAGCAATAAATACAAGCCAAATTTCCTTCCTTGTCGTTGTTTGTACTGAGGTAATAGGAATTCATAATAAATCTTGATTTACGAGTACATGTCAACATTTCAGTAAGTCATCAAATTCTTCAAACCTAGTATTTTAAAGGCTCACTGCCGCTCAGATCCAGTTGAATCCAGGCATCCTTCTAGCATGAAGCTATATAAACAAAGTGGTGCAATTAGAGAAACTTCAAATTTGTGCTTTTCCATCTTTAAAGCAACTGTGACCAGGAACAAATGTATTATACTACTTAGACACTTAAAACATCATTTTCCTTTTTCCCAGGGGAAAAATAGACAATGAAAGTAAAGTAAAAAGAAATACAACTTTAAATAACTAATTATAAATGCTTTTATGATCTAAATTTAATTGTAGGCAGCTGCTTATATACATAAAGAACAGTACACTCAAATAATTCCTACCAGTCAATTTGTTAGTATACCAAAATAAGCTGCTTTTTTCTAACGCCAGTTAGGGCTCCATCAAAGAACACATTTGTTTCCAGTTGAATTGAGAAAATTATAGCTTTTTTGGGGGAAGAAAATAACTGCCAAAATCCTGGTGTGCAGTGTGTGAGTGTGTGTGTGTGTGTTCACACTCAAATCTTCCAATGAGCTAATGTTTCTCTTTAGTTTTTTTCCTTTTTAATTTTTGTGGGCACATAGTAGGTGTATATATTTGTGTGGTATATGTGATGTTTTGAGCCTTATTACACAAACTCCTGAAGCTTGTTAGGTGAGCTGGTAATATAATACAGATACAGGTTATAGTTGTAAGCAAATAACCCCTTAATCACTCTCCTCCCGCTAAGTGATCTTTGCAACCAGCGTTCCCCATGGCATGTCTAAATATAGCGGACTTGCTTGGTTGTAGGACCAAGATACACTCCTGGGATAAATGTGGCCAAGTTTTATCTGCTGCCAGGGCTTTCAGATGGGTTGATCTGGCAATAGGTCCCCCCTGGGACTGATGATTAGGAAGAGTTAGTACCTGAAACGCAAGATGCGCTGTTACATTTGAATTTCAGATTCACGATTGGTTTTTTTCTTAGTGTAAGCCTGTCCCATGCAATATCTGGGATATACTGATACTTTAAAAAATGTGTTCATTGTTTATCTAAAATTCAGCTGAGAGTCCTTGTTTTGTTATTGTTGTTATTGTTTTGTTTCTTAATAATCAGACAAAGTGCTGAGAATGGAGTTTGTTACCTGTGACTGGCTCCAAAGTCCCTGGAGGTCTGAAGTTTGCAGATCATCAGAGGTGACAGGATGGAGTGGACAGGCCAGTGGTTCCCTTGAATGAGGAGAAGATATATTACATAGCTATCGACAAAACTGGAAGGCAAGTGGGGTTTCTGAGGACCTATTACAAATTATCTAGGCAAGTGGTTGCTCAACCTTTTAGGGCTGGCCATCCTTAAACAGAGGACCAACATAGAGCCGACATAAGGTATCACTTACCTCTTTTAGGAGTAACATCTTAATGATTCTATTCATTGAACTAGGCTTTGTAAAATTGAATCACATCTGTTACAAGGATCTGGCAAATTCTGAAAATGGCTCCAAAACAAAAAGATCAGCAACAGTAGCATTTATGTCACCCAAATCACCAAAGTAGATCCAATTCACAAACTCCTTACTGTGTCTTAAAACAAACCAAATGAAACCAGTACGTCAAAGAGAGATCTGCACTCCCATGTTCATTGTGGCACTATTCACAATAGCCAAAATATGAAATCAACCTAGATCCCCCATCAATAATGGATTTCATAAGCAAATCTGGTACATATATACCATGGAATACTACACAGCCATAAAAAAGAACAAAATCATTTCCTTTGCAGCAACATGAATGCAGGTGGAGGCCACTGTTTTAAAAGCATTAACACAGGAATAGAAAATCAAATACTGTATGTTCTCACTCACGGACATAAAGATGGCAACAATTGATGCTGGTGACTACTAGAAAGGGTAAGAAGGAAAGGTGACAAGGGTTACAAACTAACTATTGGGTACTATGCTTACTACCTGAGTGATGGGATAAATTGTACCTCAAACCTCAGCATCACACAATATACCCATGTAACAAATCTGAACATGTACTCCCCTGAATCCCGAATAAAGGTAGAAAATATTAAATAAGTAAATAACACTGCATTTTACAAATGTCTCTTCTCAAAATCCCAATATCTCATCCATGTAGGGTTTTCTTTCATACAAACCACACACCCACACAACAGCGACCGATGTTCATCTTCCTTTGACTCTTCTCTTATCCAGTTTCCTTCTCTACTGTCTCCTTTCACCCCTCCCTCCCAGAAATAGAAAATACCTTTGCCTCATGTACACTGGGGCAACTTCTCTCTCTTCTTCAAAACTTGGTATCAGATGTCACCTTGACTGGCATTTACTACCCAATCGCTTATTAAGCCAAGTAACTTTCAAACAGTGCCCATCTCTCCATGCAGGGATCCTGTTGCCTGCTGCATTCCAGGGCAGAGGTGTCCTCTGCTCCAAGTTAGTGGCTCAAGTGTTTGCCCAACGCTGGAAACAGAGTGGGCAGATGTCCAAAGAGTGTTGACTATGTGCTGTGGATCACACAATAAAAGTGAAAAGAAAATAACTAACATTTTTTTCTTTTTTAGCTGAATAAAAACGAGATAATTGTGCCCCAGTCAACACTGAGAGGTAAATACTGATGACTTTGTGCTGTTACTCTCCCTTTTCTTTTGTTTTCTCCTCTTTTTACATTATTTACTTAGAACAATATTTTAAAAAATTAAAATATGAATACGCTACTACTAGAAGGGTTATTAGAATTTTTAAGTATAATTGAATTTTTTGAAGCCTGAAAAACAATTTTTTAATATAGTAAAGGAAAAGTAAGCCTTCAGAAAGGCAATCGATCATATAGAGTGATCAAAGTATTGACATTTATCAATATGTTGCTAATAGCTTTGATTTGGTGGGTGCAGATTTGGTGGGAGCAGGGGAGGAATTGCTTCATTGTTGCTTTTCATTCATTTCTGCTGTATTATACCCTAAATTTCGTTATGAGGCTGATTTTTAAAAAATTGTTTACGTCTATTGATTAAAAGTTAAAAGTATAAACACACAGGTTTTTTTCTCTTTCTGATTTTTCTGGTCAACCAAACCTGTTGCCCATTTGTGTGTGTTATATTAGATGGTTAAAGCAGCGCATATGTTCATGGAATTGCTGAGTAGCAAGGTAAATTAGTTTGTAATTCCATCACAAATTAGACCCCAATAATAGTGTGTCCTAAGGGAAAGGAGATCAATGTGGGTTGGAGAAATCAGAGGACGCAGATGTCGAAGAGGCATTTTTGAAAGACAGACAGGTTTTAAATAAAGGTGAGGAAGGGGCAAAGTCATTACAGCTAGAGGGTAGTCATTACAGGTAGTCATTATTTGCTAGAGAAAGGAGAGTGGTTTCCCATCAGGGATGAATAAGCCTCATGAAAGAATGTGTTACAGGCTGGGCATGGTGGCTCACGCCTGTAATCCCAACACTTTGAGAGGCCAAGGCTGGTGGATCACTTGAGGTCAGGAGTTTGAGACCAGCCTGGCCAACATAGTGAAACCCCCGTCTCTACTGAAAAAAAAAAATTAGCTCGGTGTGGTGGTGCAACAGCTGTAATCCCAGCTACTCGGGAGACTGAGGCAGGAGAATCACTTGAACCCGGGAGGAGAAAGTTGCAGTGAGCCAAGATCGTGCCACTGCCTGGGCAACAGAGCAAAATTCCCTCTGAAAAAATACAAAAAACAAAAAAGAATGTGTTACAAAGGAGAGATAAAATACTGAAACTAGAGTACTAGAGTATAATGTGAGTTAGTAGAGATACATATGGGAGAGCCCAGATACAGGAAACTTACAGTGCATTTCCATTAGCCTCAGGGCTGTTTCTGAATTACTTGTTACTCACAGTGTTGCTCATCTTTTTGTGTATGTGACGTCTTGTTTTCTTAAAAAGATTTTAGACTTGTTCTTGGAGTGATTTAAGCTGATCACAATCTTAGTGAAGAACACTTACTAAAAGCTTGTTAAAATTTAAAATAAATAAGTAGAACAGAGATAAAATCATCATCAACATCTTTATCATCATTACCACCATCATCACCAACACCATCACTATCATCACCATCATCATCATCGCCATCACCATCATCATTATCATTATCACCGTCATCACGATCATCATCATCCCCATCATCACCATCATCATCATCACCACCATCATCAACATTATTACCATCATCACCATTATCATCAGTGTTATCACCATCATTGCTATCATTATTACCATCATTACCATAACCATCATTGCCACCATCACCATCATCATCACCATCATCAGCGTCCCCACCATCACCATCATTACCATTATCACTATCACAGATGAGGACAATTTATTTTATGGAAAGAAAACAAGAAAAAGGCTAAGAGTGACATGATTCACCAGTAGAAAAGTATAAGCTTCTGGTTAAGGTGGAGACACCCTATTTTAACCTCCCTTTAGCGATTAGCATTTATTGAGTTCTTTCCATGTTCAGAGTCTGAGGGAATAGAGGTAGACCCAATTTTTTTTAAAAGGACCACACAGATCCGTGTACTTAGTTTATAAACCCATTGCAACTTTTATGCATCTATTTTATGCATTAATCTCTGAGTAAAAGCTACTTGAGGTTTTCATCAGCTCTAAAACTTGCCAGAAATAACCTATGAAATGCCTCCTTTTAATTTTGTGGGTCTGCTGGCTGTTGTGTTAGGAGGCATTACCCATTGTCAGTGCAGTCTAGTCTCACTGCCAAAAATGACTCTTCACACCAGGTAACTAGATTAGGACCAGCAGGCTGGAAGATAAAGGCCACTCAGTTCCTCAGGCAGAAGAGTACACTTTATTTTTTTACCAACTTAAGATTTCCAAGCAGAAATAACCTGGAGGAAAAACTGTTACAGACAAGAGATTCATCAAGCCCATGAAATATAATTAGAACTTTCAGTTATTTCCCACAAGAGGAATTCTAAAGGGGCATTGAGAAATTTGCAATACAGCATCCTACTCAAGTAATAGATGCATTTAGCACACGTCAGTGTTTAACACTGTCTGAGTTTCGTAGATGGAGGAAGGTGGAAAATATGCAATTAACAATAAATGGGGACAATGTGGGCCCCTGAGATAGATCGTTCTGAATTTGTGATTCTACCTAAAAATATACAGGTAGAACAGCATTGAGTACTCTCCTAATGTAAAATGCCATGTCTCCCTGCAAAGCCTGACATCCTGAGGTATTTGTAAATTTAAGAAGACAGAAATAAGAAGAGCACACTGAAGGTGATGTTTACACACCAGGCAGGCTTTCCAGACAAAATATTGCAAGGGACATACTTACACTAAATAATTACTCATTTTTTTCTGCAAATCAAAATTAACTTGCCCTATTTGCTAAATCTGGCAATCCCCCCTGGTCACTACTCTCTACTTCTATGAGTTTGACTTTTTTAGATTCCACATGTAAGTGAGATTATGTGGTATTTGTCTCTCTACTCCTGGGTTGTTTCACTTAGCATAATCTCCTCCAGCTTTATCCATACTTTTACAAATGACAGAATTTCCTTCTATTTTAAGGCTGAATAAAATCCTATTGTGTATGTATATGTCATTCTAATCTCCTTTTATACCACCTAGAGCACATCCTAACTTGGATGACTTCATCATCTTTAACTTTAATCTTGAGACGTTTTTCCTTGGCAAGGCTCAGAGTGAGGGTTGCTATTGGCTTCTAGTGGGTGGAGAGCACGAAGGCTGATAAACCTCTCACAGTGCATGGGACAGTCTCATGCCACACAAATAATAATCCAGACCCAAATTGTCAGGTGTGCTGCTGTTTGAACCCAGATCTCCTGTCTTCTTCATCCCATAAGAGTATTTGAAATGAATAATTGAAGCATCTTTTTCCCTTTTTAGGTACTAAGACTAATGCAGCTGCATGCCAACATAATTTTCCCCCCTAAGCACTCAAAATATCTTTCCAGAAATATAATAATAATAATAATGATTGCTATTATTATTTGCAGTCCAACTGTATACAGTACCCAGTTTTTGGAAAATTAGCCTACTCATATAAGAGTTAATAAAGTAATAGGACAGAACGCCCCTGTCTTAAAATATTCAAACCTTGTTTGGAAAGAATATGCAAACAACACACATTTTCCTAAGAACATACAGCGCAATGAATACAGGCTAAATGAAAGACATAATTGCTAAATAGTTAGGGCCAATCAAATAATGCAGAAATGCCTTACACTGAAGAAATACTGCTCATCTTGATCAAATATGACCACAAAGTTATCTTGTCTAATCCTAGTGCTGAGCAATCAATTGCTCTAGAAGGATGTAAAGAATGGTAGAATGTTTTGTTTTGTTTTTGAGACAAGGTCTCACTCTGTCACCCAGGCTGGAGTACAGTAGCTCCATCTCAGCTCACTGCAACCTCCACTTCCCAGCCTCAAGCCATCCTCCCACCTCAGCCTTCCAAGTAGCTGGGACTACAGGTGAGCACCATCACGCTCAGCTAATTTTTTGTATTTTTTGTAAGAAACAAGGTTTCACCATGTTACCCAAGCTGGTCTTGAACTCGTGAGCTCAAGTGATTTGCCCTCCTTGGCCTCCTAAAGTGCTGCGATTATAGGCATGAACCGCCACGCCCAGCCAAGAATGGCAGGGTTCTGTTTCAAGTCTATTTTCATGATAGGAAATAACGGGTAATATTTTTCAGTTGTCTTCCTCAAGTTCAAGTACTTTTATGAGAAATTGGCAAATCCAGGTCTCTTCCCCCAAGATGATGACAATCTCTAGAGAAAACATTTAAAAAATTACATGAAGAAAAGAAAAGTTGATATCATTCCCAAACCTTGAGTTACAGTTTCAGAGCCTTTTAAGGTATTATTTTGTTTTAATTGACAAATAATAATTGTATATATTTATAGGGTACAATTTGAGGTCTTAATATCTATATATAGATAGATATAGATATACACACATGTATATAAAACATGATATATTACATGATTAAATGAAGCTAATTAGCATATTCACCACTTTAAAAACCTATCATTTGTGGTGAAAACATTTCAAATCTACTGTTTTAGCAATTTTGACAGACGCATTATGTTATGATTAACTATAGTCAGCATGCTGTACAATAGATCTTTCAAATTTGTTCTTCTCGTCTAATTGGAACTTTGTATGCTTTGACCAACATCTCCTAAGCCTCCCACCCAGCTCCTGGTAAGTATCATTCCATTCTCTACTTCTATGAGTTTTACTTTTTTGGATTTCACATATAAGTAAGATTGTGTGGTATTTGTTTCTCTATGCCTGGTTTATTTCACTTAACATTCTGTCCTCCAGTTTCATTCATGCTGTTGCAAATGACAGAATTTCCTTCTGTTTTAAGGCTGAGTAGAATCTCATTTGTATCCACACAACATTTAAAAAATCTCCTTTTCCACCACCTGGAGGACATCCTAACTTGGTTGCCTTCATCACCTTTAACTCATCATGACCAAGTGCATCATCTCTTTGCCAGCATATCACTAGTGATCATTGCCACTCCAGTGTCCATTGTCTCAATTCATGTCTTCACTATCCCTTTCCAAGCAAAAAGCACACAAGATTAATCCTGGACTCTGCTCTCTTCCCTCCTCTGAGATCCTGTGTGTCAGCATGTCCTGTCAATTCCACTTGGTAAATACCAGTTGAACGCACCCATTTCCAACCCTGCCCACCCATGATACACATGCACCCAAACCACTACCGTGTCTCCATTACCACTACAAGAAGGCTGCAAAGATCAGAGGAAGCCTGGTTGATGCTAAAAAGAGCATCCACTCTTTTCTCATTGGTACCATCTTGCTTCTCTTCCAAACCAGACAACACTATGTATCCAGAGTTATCCTTCCAAAACAGAACACGAATCTCACCACCCCCAGGCTAAAAATGTCCACATTGCTTTTCATATGAATTATAAATACCTTATTGGATCTGCTGGGCCACAACAATGTCCTCTGCCTGCTGCTCCCATCTCATAATTATCCCTCTTGCTCTCTCCTACCTCTCTCTCATGCTAAGCACCAGCCATATGGGACATGATTCTGCCTGATTTTGCCCTTAAAACATGTTGAGCTTTCTCTCACAGAAGAATATTTCTTATTGTTTAATAACAGCTTGGCTATTTTCTCACACTCAACTTCTACTCAAGGCTACACTCCACCTTTTCTGCATGCTGTTTCTTCATCCCTCATTTCTGCAAAACTTCTTTGACCCACCAGACTAGATTAGGTATCCTCTCTCATCAGCACACTGAATTTAATATAAGGATTGAGTCTCTCATTCTTTCTCTGATCTGTATGATTTGTGATAGCTGAGATGGTTCCTCTCTTAGTCACACACATCACCTGCTTACCTTCAAGCATATTAGAAGTCTGGATGTATACATCTCTCGGCAATTGGTGTAGCTTAAGTTTTACATGTTACAAGTGTTTCAAATTTTGTGAATAACGGCAGGATAAATAAACACAAATTACTTTTGCCCGTGTTGTTCCGTGAGGAATGTAGAACTATATCACCATAATGGCAGACTTCTCCCGTTTCCAACACAGCCCTGAGGTTGTTCCATGGAAATACTTGCTGTATTTTCCCTTTTGGTCCATTCTTCGCTTTGACAGAAAGGATCTAGAATCAACAAAAGCAAAACAACAACAACAAACAAACAAATAAACAAACAAAAACCCCACACAACAGAAAAAACCAGAAGGAAAAATTTTGTACTATTCTTCTCACTCAAGTGGGTGAGAATATGGCATATGGAAGAAATATCCTTGGATTTGTTTCTAACATGACATAAGACTGTGAGGGAGGAATGAACTATATCAGACAAAATTCACCATGTTTTTATTTTGGAAATGAAGGCAGTGGATGAGATTTTTCTAGCACATAGCCCACATATGCCTTCAAAACCTCACATAAAATTTTTACAAAAAAAAATAACTCTTCAATTATGCAATTGATCAATCTATCACCAAGCATCAACTCATTTAATAAGATTGACTTTTCCATATTGTCTGGTCACTACTCTGGGTGTATAATTAACTGCTTTGCAAAAATCTCAAATTATATGACTTGTAATGTAACTTATAAGTTGTGTAGTGCTTTCCATCAGAAAGCACACAATACAATTAGGGTTTCTCACCTTGGCCCAATTGACAGTTTGAACCCAGTGATTGTTTGCTATGGGGACCGTCCTGTGCATTGTAGGATTTTTAACATCACCCCCTGGTCTCTACACACGGGACCCCAGTAGTGTCCACTCTCCCAACTGTGACAGCCAAAACTCTTTTCAGACATTGTCAAATGTCCCCCACTGGGAGTGATTTTACCCCGGGGGAGGGGGGGACATTTGGCAATGTCTGAAAACAGTTTACTGCATGATGATTTAGATAAATTCAACCAAAAATGTATGTCCCTACCATGTTCCAGGCAATATTCTAATGTCCCCTCCAACATCTCTTGCAGTCTAAGAGGGAGAATGAGCACGTGCATGTTCAATGAGTGTGTGCAGACATGGAAGTACTTAAAGTATAGAGACAGTACAGAGGCAAAAAAAAAAAAAAAAAAAGAGGTACACAGGGATGGATGAATAGATATGTATAAGAAAAAAACTTTCCAGAGATGGTACTAGCTATTCAGGTTTTTGAGGGATGAATAGGAGTTCACCTGGTCACATGGGTGGGGTGGGGGGGGGTGTAAACAAGTTATCCATGAGTGGGCTGTCAGTAAAACAAAATACAGTACTGAAGATAATAAGGCTGAAACATGAAAAGTTTGGAAAGCAACAGGACACATTATCATTTAGTGAAACACTATGCAAAGCACAAATCCCATAACATTCAGAAAATGTGGAATGTAGTAAAGGTAGGCAGGCCACATGTTTATCAGGGCAGGAGAACCTGACCCAGACTCTTACTTTCAAATGGGAAATGAAAGGCTTTTACTGTTTTGCTCTGTATGATTTCATAAAAATGAGGGAACCATTGATTATCCATGGTCAGTTTACGGGAAAAAAAAAGTTATTTTAGCATCCATTGATGCAACTAAGAAAATGCAAACAAGTTAGACGATCCTTTGTCTTCCTAGGGCTGATCACCTCACAGCAAGTCTTAGTATTTGCACCATGGGCAACTCGCTGCACAATCACCTGGGACTATCTGTTAAATAGACCCATCCTTGTTCCTACCCAAACTGATAGAACCAGTTTTCCTCGACATGAGATCACAGAATCTGCAAGCAAAATGTTCACCCAGTTTATTCTTACATGCTGAAAAGTTTGAGAATGTCTAGTCTGGTCTAACTTTCATAGTAACCTGCAATTTAAATAGGTAGAATTGCAAATCAAATCTGCTGCTCTATGTGGAAAGTGAGTATAAACATAAAACGAGGAATATATGTCATTGGAGGGTTTCCTAAACATGAAGACAGAGCAGATTTTAAATAAAAAGAATGAAGAGACATTACTTACATGGAAAAAAGCCCAGAGTGAAGGTGAATAAATTAATTTAAATTTTGTTTTTCTTTCTCAGATGGAGTCTTGCTCTGTCGCCCAGGCTGGAGTGTAGTGACACGATCTCGGTTCACTACAACTTCCGCCCCTTGGGTTCAAGCAATTCTCCTGCTTCAGCCTCCTGAGTATCTGGGACTATGGGTGTGTGCCACAACGCCCTGGCTAATTCTTGTATTTTTAGTAGAGATAGGCCAGGCTGGTCTCAAACTCCTGACATCAAGTCTTCCGCCTGACTGGGCCTCCCAAAGTGCTGGGATTACAGGAGTGAGCCACCACACCTGATCAAATAAAACCTTGAAATCAAATATCAATTGTCAAAACTTTTTCTTCTATATTCTTTTTTGGGGGATAAAAGAGAGAAGATATAAATGGACACTGGAGGTTTCGGTTGTGAAAAATATATATATATATGTTTACATATTTATATATATTTATGTGTTATATATAATTAAAGACACACATTAGCCAATTTGTATTTCTATGGTAGCTTTTCTTTCCCCGAGCCTCTTAAAAATACCATGAATAGTTGCAGGAGGTTTTCATCCTGATTTTTCTTCTTCTTGAGAGGAAGCAGATTATAAACCCATTAAAAAACTATGCTCTAATTGTAAGGCTAAAATGCTGTGAAGAGCCATGGCTCCTTGGTGAATTAAACAGGGTTACTTTCAGAGACAGAAATTAATTGCTCGTGACAAACTCGAAGTAACAAGTGAAGAAATAGGAAGAAAGCAGTAGAGTAGCCTGGAGGAAGAGAAACTGTGGGGAGTAAATGGCATTTTATTCCAGAGTAAGTCAAGAGCCTGTGTACAGGTAGAGTTTTATAGACCACAGAAAAGTGAGGCTGAAAATAGACTGTTTTCATGCTACTACATACTGGGTTCTCCATGCAAATCCTCTTTATAGAGATGCTGTGCTGTTGCTGCTATAAATTCATACCTGCACTCTTTTTCAGAGAACCATTTATTTGCTTCTACCTCACCTGGAGATGACTGGGAGTTGATATTCCTGCACACATCCTAAGTTAACTGCTAGCAAACACCTGACCAATGCAGCTCTGCTTCATTTGCTCTGGGTGAGGAATACCCTCTGGGACCACTTAGACTGTACAGCTCCCTGTAGGATCAAACTGAGGACTCCTGGTCTTCTCCACCTGCTTGTCTTTGCTTTTTATGGGTTTCTCCTGAGAGCATTTGCTCAGTACCTCACCAAACAAGAATACTCAGCCCAGGTCCTGTTGCTTGAGAACCAAACCTTAGACATGTGCTATTTGCACATTATCTAAGATACAGGGATGCTTTAAATCAGGGGTCCCCAGCCCCTGGGCCATGGACCACTACTCGTCCATGGCCTGTGAGCCGTGGTTCAGCAAGCAAAGCTTTATCTGTATTTATAGCCACTCCCCATCTCTCTCATCACTGCCTGAGCTCTGCCTCCTGTCAGATCAGCAGCGGCATGATTCTCATAGGAGCGAGAACTCTATTGTGAACTGTGCATGCGAGATATCTAAATTGCATGCTCCTTATGAGAATCTAATGCCTGATGATCTGTCACTGTCTCCCATCGCCCCCAGATGGGACTGTCTAGTTGCATGAAAACAAGCTCAGGGCTCCCACTGATTCTACATGATGGTGAGTCGTATAATTATTTAATTATATATTACAATGGAATAAAAATAGAAATCAGTGTCCAATAAATGTAATGTGCTTGAATCATCCCAAAACCATCCCCCACAATCCCGCCACCACTGTCTGTGGAAAAATTGTCTTCCACTAAACCAATCCCTGGTGCCAAAACGGTTGGGGGCTGCTGATTTAAATCTTAGTTATGTGTAACATTTGAAGAAATACCAAGTACTTTAAACGAAGTCGTTTTCTCACAACTAAACAGACTGTGAGTACTGGAATATTTAATAGTATTATTTTTAATACTATTTATTTATAAATAAATTTAATAGTATTATTTTTTATATTTATTTATAAATAAATTTAATAGTATTATTAAAATGTAACGATAAGTTGAAATCAGAGTTTTTTCTTAAAGTAATAGAACATTTTCTTTTTTTCGACTTTTATTTTAGGTTTGGGGGTACATGGGAAGGTTTGTTACATCAGTAAACATGTGTCACAGGTGTTTGTCATGCAGATTATTTCATCACCCTGGTTTTAAGCCCAGTACCCAATAGTTATCTTTCCTATTCCTCTCCCTCCTCCCATCCTTCCCCCACAAGTAGACCCCAGTATCTGTCATTTCCTTCTTTGTAGAACATTTTCAGTGTTGACAGGTTTACTGTATTCAGCAAAGAACTACTCTACTGATTGAAGAGGAGTTCAGTGCAAATCCCTTATCAAGCCTGAATTCAAGGTGAAGGTTGGTTGTGTTTATGAAGAGAATTGGCAGCTGCCTAGTAGAGGTAGTTATAGGATTGCTTGAACAAAACTTCATGATCTGCAACAGTTCCAGATATTTTAAAGTTAGTGATTCATTTATACCGAGTTTAGGACTGACATTTAACCTCATGAGAAGATATATCTAAGACGCCTTTCCAGTAGGGAGACTCTCTGAGAAGCAATGGAACCTAGGACAAGTATGTTTGGTGGTTTGGGCTCTGGTTTCTCAATTTCGGATGCACACTGGAAAGATGTGCAAAGTTGTGAAAGGAGAAAGAATGCCAGAGATTGTTGACGACCAACTAAATCAACCCCTGGTAGGGGGATATCCCAGAGAAGTAGGTTTGGAGGTGGAGTCTGACATGCTTTATTTCTGACACATGCATCAGTTTCCTAGACAGTGTGAATGCTTGGGTCTGTGGACTGCAAATGTCAAATTTCTGGACTATGAAGAACAGGAAGTCTAGACTTAGTCATTGCAAGATGAAAGGATTCTAGGTGGCTTCAGAGGGACACAAAGGTGAGCTCACCAGGAAAGAAACATGGAGGACCTACTGCGATGGTTGTTCATGAAACCTGGAGCTAGGGTTTAGCAAAAGCTGGAATGAAGACCAAAATGGCAAGGGACAAAGAGACCTAAAGAAGGCACATTGTAAATTTCCTGAATGTCACTTGAAATTTTCTGTGATAGGAAAAAACAATAGTTGTTTTTTTGCTGTAAAAAAATTAAATGACAGTAAACTGGAATTTTTAAAAAAACATTTAAGTTCCAGGGTACAAGTGCATAGGTAAACTTATGTCATGGGTATTTGTTGAAACAATTATTTCATCACTCAGGTATTAAGCCTAATACTCATTAATTATTTTCCAGATCCTCTTCCTCCTCCCACCCTCTACCCTCCAAAAGGCTCCAATGTATGTTGGTCCCCTCTGTGTGCCCATGCGTTCTCATCATTTAGCTTCCACTTATAAGTGAGAACATGCAGTATTTGGCTTTCTGTTCCTGCATTAGTTTGCTTAGGATAATAGCCTCCAGCTCCAACCATGTCACTGCAAAGAACTTGATCTCATTCTTTTTTATGGCTGCATAGTATTCCATGGTGCATATGTACCATATTTTCTTTATCTAGTCTATCACTGATGGGCATTTAGGCTGATTCCATGTCTCTGTTATTGTGAATAGTGCTGCAGTGAACATGCATGTGCATGTGTCTTTATAATAGAATGATTTATATTCCTTTGGGTATATACCCAGTAATGGAATTGCTGGGTTGAATGGTATTTCTGGCTTTAGGTCTTTGGAGAATTGTCACACTGTCTTCCACAATGGTTGAACTAATTTACACTCCCATCAACAGTGTATAAGCGTTCCTTTTCCTCCACAACCTTGCCAGCATCTGTTATTTTTTTACTTTTTATTAATAGCCATTCTGACTGGCGTTAGATGGTATCTCTTAAAAGATGCTTTTAGTAAATCCAAAATGAATTTAACTATAAGTGTTTTTTTCTCAATAGTCAAAGAAGATCAATAGAATCAGTCATCTGAAATCTGAAACAAATGCTTAAACAATGTGTAATGATTTTTCACAGGGTCTGAGCATATGACAACAGCCACTTATATAATGGCTTCAATTTGTGTCCACATTTTTCTCTCACACACATACACAGAGATAGAAAAATGGAAGAAATAAATCATTATTTTGGCTATGAAAATATTTGGTTAGAAAAGTATGAGAAAGACACTAAACAATTATTTTACAAAATGCAAAACAGAGATTTTCAGTGAAGTCCCCAGACAATTTCCCATGAGATGAAGCACGTTTCTAATGGTATTGGAGATTCACCGATTCTAAGTTAACACCATTGAAAGAGTATTGGTGGATAAAATGGTGGAAAGGATGTGTAGATGGTTATATGGCCAAATGTTCAATTTTAGAATAGTGGAGATTTTAGAAGAGGCTACAAGAGTCATGGTCTGACAAATGCCATTACAAAGAAAATATAGACTCAAGTTCCTGGACCAATAGTTAGAAATGCGAGAGAATAACCAGAGTGAAAAAAAAAAAAAAAAAAAAAAAAAAACAGTTATTTTCAGAGAGAAAGTCATTCCAATGATAAATCAGGTAGATGTCTCTGGCATTTTTAAGAAAAAAGGAGAGTTTGTTTGTTTGCAGGAGTGTTTAACAAAACAATGGAGGAAATTAATGAAACAGAGTAACCAGGTGAGAATGTGCTCAACATTCACGGGTTAATTGTCGGGGGTGTAGGGGGGGAGTAATGACCAGAGGACTCCAGGTTCTGTGTCCTGTTAAGGAGTGAAAACTTAGAGAAGATTGATAGATTGCAAGATTTTCATTCAGTTTCTGTTGTTTGCTTTTGCTTTAATATTACAGTAAGTTGGTTTCATACATCCGAGTGACTGAGGATTCCCAATAGTGTCAGGAAACCCCACGCAATATCTGTGTTTTGAAACCTTCTTTGTCCAGAGCTCCATTTGGGACACCGGAAAAATAACAAAGAGCTGTAGACCCAACCCTGCCCGGGTGTGATCTCTCCTTGATCTCTGCCCTCATTGTCAGAGGCCTTTGAACAGAGAGACTCCATCTTGAACAGGGGGCTGGGTGAAATGAGGCTGAGACCTGCTGGGCTGCATTCCCAGGAGGTTAGGCATTCTTAGTCACAGGATGAGATAGGAGGTCAGCACAAGCTACAGGGCACGAAGACCTTGCTGATAAAACAGGTTGCAGTAAAGAAGCTGGCCAGAACCCACCAAAACCAAGATGGGAGGAAAGTGACTCTGGTTGTGCTCACTGCTCATTATGCGCTAGTTATAATGCATTAGCTGCTGAAAGACACTTTCATCAGCACCAGGACAGTTTACAAATGCCATGGCAATGTCCGGAAGTTACTCTATGTGGTGTAAAAGGGGAGGAACTCAGTTCCAGGAATTGCTCACCCCTTTCCTGGAAAACTCATGAATAATCCACCCCTTGCATAGCCTATAATCAAGAAATAACTGTAAGTATACTCAGTCAAGCAGCCCATGCCACTGCTCTGTCTATGGAGTAGCCATTCTTTTTATCCCTTTACTTTCTTAATAAACTTACTTTCACTTTACTCTATGGATTCGTGTGAATTCTTTCTTGTGTGAAATTCAAGAACCCTCTCTTGGGGTCTAGATCAGGACCCCTTTCCAGTAATACCATGAATTTGATATTAGACTGCCAGGTGATTTTTTTTTTTTTTTCATAAACTTCAGTCTTTTGAAACAAAACGTTCCCAAACTATGAATTAGACAGTGTCCTTTATATTATTGTACACAAATCACCAAAGGCTAAATAAATACTTTCCTTTTTTTTTTTTTTTTTTTTTTTTGTTTGAGACGGAGTCTTGCTCTGTCGCCCAGTCTGGAGTGCAGAGGCTGATCTTGGCTCACTGCAGCCTCTGCCTCCTGGGTTCAAGTGATCCTCCTGCCTCAGCCTCCCAAGTAGCTGGATTATAAGCATGCACTACCATGCCCAGACAATTTTTGTATTTTTAGCAGAGACAGGGTTTCACCATGTTGGTCAGGCTGGTCTCGAACTCCTGACCTCAAATAATTCGCCCACCTGGGCCTCCCAAAGTGCTAGGATTACAGGTATGAGCCATCATGCCCGGGAGAGAAATACACTTTTAATGGTTCTAATTTTGAATTAATCGATCTCCAATGTCATTAGAAAGGTGTTGCATCCCATGGAAAGTTGTCTGGGGACTTTATTGAAAATCTCTCTCTTTTGCATTTTGTAAGATAATTTTTAGTCTCTTTCTCATACGTTTCCAGCCAAATATCTTCATAGCCAAAATAATTATTTATTTTGCCATCTTTCTATCTCTATGAGAAAAAGAGAGAGGGAGATGTGCACATAAATTCAAGCCACTATATAACTGGCTGTTGTCACCTATTCAGACATTGTGAAAAATCATTACCCATTGTTTAAGCATTTATTTCAGATTTCAGATGACTAACTTTATTTATCGTTTTTGATTTTTGAGGAAAATATCCACTTTCAATTAAATTCATTTTGGATTTACTAAAAGCATCTCTTAATATTGTCCTGTTTACTGTCATTTAATTTTTGTTTTACAGCAAACAGACAACTTTATGGTTTTTCGCTGTCACAGAAAATTTCAAGTGACATTCAGGATATTTGCAATGTGCCTTCTTCAGATCTCTTTGTTCCTTGCAATTCGGGTCTTCATTTTCACTTTAGCATTTCTACACAATTCTGTGCCTTCATTGTACATTTTAAAATATGCAGACACTTTATAAATTACAAAATGATTTAATTATGTTATGATTAAAATAATAAATATTTCTATGTAATTACTTGTTACTATTTACAGAGGTATCACCACAAATGTTGCTGACTCAAAAAAAAAACACAAAAATCAACAAATAACAATGCTATATCAGTCTATAAAAGATTATTCAAACTGAATCAATCTGTTGATCCTGATGACATCTGGGACTAGTGTACGTGTAATGGGAAAAACTATGCACTCACTCAACACGAATAGGACAATATAACAAAAAGATCTTACACAAGGCAACAATTAAAATAAAATATAGTCCTAACAAAATAATAAAATTGTGCTTAATAGCAAACTATTTTATACTGCTTTCATTTTTTAAATTTAAATTTAAAATAATTGAAATAAAATTAAAAATGAATTGCTCAGTTATATTAGCCACACTGCAAGAGCTCAAGGTGATATGCGGCCAGAGACTACCGAATTGGATAGTGCAGCCCTAGAGAAGTCCCCAAAAATAAATAAAGTAGAAAGAATCACTCATAAGGCAATAGAGAGATAAAATGGCAAATTTAAACACTGAATCTAAAAGAAGGCAGAAAAGCTGAGGAGAAACGGAGAACAAATAAGATGAATTTAAAAAAAAAATAGCAAGACGGTAGAGTTGCATCCAACCATATTCATGATTTTATTACTGAAAATAAGCATGCCAATAAAACCACAGATGACCAGACAGGACATGCACACACAAAAGAAGTAATTACATTCTTTTTTTAAACTTGTATTTTAGTTTCAGGGGTACATGTGCAGGCTTGTTACTAATTACATTCTACAAGAAATACAATTTAAAAACAAAATCTCACAAGGGGTTAAAAGAAAACAACAGAAAAAAAGCATGTGATTTAAGTGTTAATTGTAGAAAAGCAAAGAAACAATATTAATCTCAGACAAAGTACACTTCAGGCCAAGAACTATTAGCAAAGATAAAGAGGGGGAATTTCAAAAGGAAACAAGAGTCAATCTATTATAACAATTGTGAGTGTGTATGCACTTGGTAATACAAGAACTTCAGCACACACACATTAAAAAAAAAAAAAAAACTGACAGAACTGCAAGGAGAAATAGATAAACCCACAATTACATTTAGAGATTCCAAGACTCCCCAGTCAGTAAATGCTAGAACAAGTAGGCAGAAAATCAACAAGAATATAGCATCTATGAGCAGCAATATTAACATAGGTGACATTTATAGAACACTATATTCCATAATGATAAAATACATTATTTTTAAGTGCCCAGAAGGCATTCATTAAGATTCACCACATGCCGAGCTGAGAAATAAGTCCCCATAAATTTAAAATGATTGAAGTCTGAGCATGGTGGAGTTAAAATTGAAACACATGCACACACACACATGCACACACACACATACACACACGCACACACACACATACACACACACACACACAACTAGTAATCCCCTATTTGGAATTTAAAGCACATTTCTAAATAGTCCATAGGAAGAAGAAAAAAATAATTGCAAGGGAAGTAGAAAAATATGTTGACTGAACGAAAATTAAAACTCAGTATAAAAGTGGTAGTTTTCAGCTAAAGCTTAATGCTTACAGGGAAACTTAAAGCTTTAAATAAGCCTATAAAATAAGAAAGTTTCCCAAACCTAAGTTTCCCATTGAAGAAGCTAGAAAAAAGAAAAAAAAAACTAAAAGTTAAACAAAAGCTAAGTAAAAGAGTGAAAGTAACAATATAAAAAGAAATAATCAAAATAGAAAAAGAAGGAAACAAGAAAATCAATGAAACCAAAAGATGATTCTTTTGTAAAGATTCATAAAATTGATAACACTTTTAGCTAGACTTCTCAAGGAAAAAAAGACAGAATTTAACAATGTCAGGGATTTTATAATATAAATTATTACAGATTCTACAAACTTTAAAAACATAATAAGGAAATACTATGAAGGACTTTGAGTAAACAAATATAAAATCTTGAAGAAAAATGGTAAATTCTTGAAATATGTAACTGAAACGGATACGGTACGAAATGGAAAATATGAATAGGCCAAATCTATTAAGAAAATGGAATTAATTATTAATAGCTCACCACAAGAAAAACTCTGAAACCAGTCAGTTTCACTGGTAAATTCTACCAAATTTATAATAAATAAAAAAAACCAATACTACATAAGCTCTTCCAAAAAGTGAAAAGGAAGGAACATCTTCCAATTCATCTTATGAAACACACATTATTCTGCTATTAAAACCAGAAAAGACATTACCAATATCTCTCATAAACATAAGTGCAGAAATCCTTGACAGAAATATTAGAAAATTAAACCAGGGAATATACATAAAATACATGATAAATAAGGACCAATTGAGCTTTATCCCAGGAATGGAAAGAAGATTCAGTACTAAAAAAAAAATAAATTAATGCAAGTCACCATATTTACAGAATAAGAAAAAAATTTCAAAAGACGCAGAAAAAAATGTGACAAACACAGTTGTAAAACAGACTTCAGCAAACTAGGAATAGAAAATGAATTAATTAACCTCAAAAAGACATCTACAAAGAAAAAGGACAGCTAACTTCATAATTATTGATGAAAAACTGAATGCTCTTCCTCTAAGACCCATTTTTCTTTAACATGGCACTGGGTGTTCAAGCCATTAACTAAATAAAGAAAAAGAAATTTTATATACTCTAGCAAGAAAGTAGTGAACCTGTCTTTATTTGAAGATGTAATTATCGTGGATGCAGCAAATCTTAAAGACTCTTCAAAAAAGCCCACGGAAATAATGAGAGCATTAACCAAGGAACTGAAAATAAGGGAAATATGTGAAACCGAGTGTATGATTTATACAAGCCAAAACCTAATGAAAATTCAATTGCGAAGCATTTACAGTTACATCAAAAATGAAATACTTAGATATATATTTAACAAATTATGTGCAAAACCTGTACACAGAAAATTACAAAACATTGTTAAAAGACATTAGAGAATAATTAACCAAATGAAATAATGTGTGTTACAAAGTTTATGCATTCTAAATATAATTAACTCTCACAACTCAAGTCCAATAATATAATTTTTAATGGGCAAATATTGGAATAGACATTTCTCAAATGAAGTCATATTAATAATCAATAGCGCATGAAAAGACGCACATCAGTACAAATGCAAATTAAAACTACAATGAGATTATCATTAAATCATTAGAAAGTCTGAAAGCAAGAAACAAACAGATCTAAAAATACCATATGTAGGTGATGAAGGGGAGAAACTGGAACTGTCGGATTTTTCTTGTGAGAGTGTAAAAATGTCACAACCACTTGGGAAAACAGTTTGCCAATTTCTTATAAAATTACCTATCCCTTTACAATATGACCTAGTGAAATACCTAGGACAGAAATTCCTAAGAGAAATAAGAACGTGTCCACAGAAAGACTTTCATGCTAACATTCATGGTAGCATTATTCCTAATAGCATCGAACTAGAAATAAGCTAAATATTCATTATCAGTTGACTGGATAAACAATTCATGGTCTGTTTCCAATATCATCTACTACTCAGCAATAAGTAGGAAGAAACTGCTCACATACAACTTGGATGTTTCTGTTTTAAAAATTAATTTTAATTTTATTCTTTCCTTGAGAAGTCTAGCTAAAAGTTTATCGATATTGCATTGTTGTTAAATATAGTCACCTTACCCTGCTATTGAACATAATAACTTCTTTTTTCTACCTAAATATATGTTAGTACCCGCTACTTTTACCACTTAGAAAATAAAAGTGCAGCTTGCTGCCAGTGCTTATTTAATTTTACAGAAATACGCTCTTTGAGGCCAAAGCAAGTCTGACTGATTTTCAATGTGAACATAAGATATAAAAACTGTTATTGGTGTTATTTGTAAACAGAACTAGCATAAGAATCATTTGAATCATCAGAGTCATCTATTTCAGGAAAACTGGATTCATGAAATGAATCTTCAGCCAACAACTGTTAGAGATCAATGTTAACATCACGTGTAGGAATGCTATGTTTTCTAGGATTTAACATTTTCAGCAATGAAGAATTGCTATATTTTTGTAAATGGAATTGCCACTACTAAAAATACAATGCTGTGTTTTGTTCCCAAAGTCGACATACTAGAGCAATGTGAAAATAATAATAAAAGTGAGATATTACAGGGCAAAGTTGTCTCGTTGTAAACACTGCAGCCCCAAGTGCCCCTGGTAAGTTGTCCCTGGCAAATGGGAAAAGGGTTAACTAACCTCCCTCATCCCCCATTCCCATAACATAACCCGTCTCTAACTCCATGAGATCCACTTTTTTATCTCCCATGTATAAGTGAAAATATGAGATATTTGTCTTTCTGTGCCTGGTTTATGATTTTAGTCTTTTTATGGCTGAATAGGATTCCATTGTGTTTATGTACCATGTTTTCTTTATCCAATCATCCACTGATGAACACTTAGGTTGATTCCATATCTTTGCTATTGTAAATAGTGCTGCAATAAACATGGAGGTGCAGGTGTCTTTGTGAGATATTGATTTCTTTTCCTTTGAATAAATACCCAGGAGTTGGAATGCTGGATCTTATTGTAATTCTATTTTTAGTCTTCTGATAAATCTCCATACTGTTCTCTATGGTGGCTGTACTAATTTACATTCCCACCAACAGTGTATAAAAATTCCTTTTTCTCCACATCCTCGACATTATCTGTTACTTTTTGTATTTTATTAATAGCCATTCTACCTTGGTTGAAATGATATCTCATAGCGGTTTTGATTTGCATTTCCTTGATGATAGTTATGATGAGTATTTTTTCATACACCTGTTGGCCATTTATATATCTTCTTTGGAGAAATGTCTCTTTATTTCCTTTGCCCATTTTTAAATGGCATTATTTGTTTTATTTACTGTTGTTTTAGTTTTTTGTATATTCTGACTTCACATTTGATACATGAGAGTTTTCGAGCCCGACCTACATCTTCTCCTTTGGCCTCCACATCTGGGCAAACTGATGACAATATCTGCATGCAACCTCTCCTACTGACAGTGAGTAGTTCAAACCATGCAAACCCCAGCTGGTGCCGCCTAATAATAATAAAAACCAAAGTCACCATTTGCTGCCAGGCTCAAATCATTCTGGACAAATTTGTGTCATCCCCTGACTCCACAGTTCCCCATAAAGTCTCATTATGTGAATAACAAATGTCATATTCTCTTGGGGCATGTGGTGTCATCAGTCTATACATCCTAACCAAACTTGACATTGGAGGGAGTTGTTGATTGTGCCGTCTGCATGGAAACCGCAAGATGCATCTCAAAACACAACTCTAAGTTTTAAAAAAAAATCTAAGAAAAAACAAAATGAAAGCCGTGTAATTTTGTTCCTATTTAAATGTAGAAAAAACAAACTGTATACAGAACTAGATAGCCAAAGCAGATTAGTGGCTTCCAGAGAATGAGGGGAGTGGAAGATATGCCAATTGCAAAAATACTGAAAAGAATATTTAAGTTGATGGAAACATCATATATTTTGGTGGTTTTTCTGATTAACCATGAGTAAACATTTGTCAAAACTCACCAAATTTTAAGAGGGTATAATTTGTGGTATGCGAATTATACCATAATGAAGCTGCTTTTTTAAAGGAAAGAGTTAAAATAGGCTTGAGGGCTTGATGAGAATAAACAATACTTATGAAAGCTGATGTGGACAAAGTGTTTCATCTTCTTCTTTTTTATTATTATTATTATTTTTTTTTTTGATGGAGTCTTGCTCTGTCGCCCAGGCTGGAGTGCAGTGGCGCGATCTCGGCTCACTGCAAGCTCCGCCTCCCGGGTTCATGCCATTCTCCTGCCTCAGCCTCCCGAGTAGCTGGGACTACAGGCACCTGCCACCATGACCGGCTAATTTTTTTTGAATTTTTAGTAGAGACAGGGTTTCACCGTGTTAGCCAGGATGGTCTCGATCTCCTGACCTCGTGATCCACCCATCTCGGCCTCCCAAAGTGCTGGGATTACAGGCTTGAGCCACTGCGCCCGGCTGACAAAGTGTTTCAGTTAGAGACAAATTAACAGGTTGCCAAGCATCCTTGAGTGACCCAGTGAAATTAATGAAATAAAAAGCAAAACATTCTACCCAGTGTTGTAATTTACATTTTTTCCCTATTTTCTCCGCAGTGATGAATGGAAAAAATAATGCTGGGTTTAGCCAAGGCTGGAGTTGGCAAGAAATTTTCTGCAGAATGACATGGCCCCAGTATTTGTGGAAGCCTTCTTGGAGGGGATTCTTTAGAAGATGTGGATGAGAAAAGACCATCATGTACATAGGACTACCAGATTGTACAATTTGGAAAATTTATACTATAAACTAAACACATATGGAGTGAATATTTAAGTAGAGAAATTGTTATGCAGTATTTAATCCATGAAAAGAACAATATTGAAAGTAGCAGCATCTCTGTGTGATAAAATTACCTGTTAAACAGAAGGGTATAATCACTTTTAAAAGACACTTGTCTCAAGAGACATGCAAAGGGCCAACAAGCATATAAAAAAAAACCGCTCAACATCATTAATCATCAGGGAAATGCAAATTTAAACTTTAAGGAGACATCAGCCCACACCTGTTAAGATGGCTATTATCAAAAGGGCATAGATTACAGCTTGCCAGTTACTTTTGTGGTTAGATAAGTCTTAAAGGTCATGAACACATTGGCAATGCCAAGAATAGTGAGTCTATTTCTATTCTTGTCAGATGGTGATTGACAAGAAAGCCAAATCTAACCCTAGGCTGACTCGTGAGAAAAAACTTCCAGCCAAACTGAAAAATCAGTTTAGATTTTCTGAAATTTTGTATAATTGTAATAAAACCTATGTAGTCTTTTTCTCTAGTTTCTATGTTAGCAAAATTATTTTGAGATTCTTCCACATTGTAGCACGTTTCAGCAGTTCATTACTTTTTTTTAATGAGTAGCAATACATTTTATGGATGGATTTACTACCTTTAGTTCAGCGGTCCCCAACCTTTTTGGCACCAGGGACTGGTTTTGTGGAAGACAATTTTTCCATGGACCGAGTGGAGGTTGAGGGCTGGGGCCAGTATAGTTTTGGGATGATTTAAGTGCATTACATTTATTGTGCACTTTATTTCTATCATTGTTACATCATAATATATAATGAAATAATTATACAACTCACTATAATGTAGAATCAGTGGAAGCCCTGAGTTTGTTTTCCTGCAACTGAACAGTGCCACCTGGGGGTGATGGGAGACATGACAGATCATCAGGCATTAGATTCTCATAATGAATGCACAACCTAGATCCTTCGCAAACACATTTCATAATAGGGTTCACACTCCTATGAGAATCTAATGCTGCTGCTGATCTGACAGGGGGCAAAGTTCAGGTGGTAATGTGAGCAATGGGGAGTGGCTGTAAATAGAGATGAAGCTTCACTCCCTCACCACTCACCTCTTGTTATATGGCCCAGTTCCTAATGGGCCATGGATTGTTACTGCTCCATGGCCTGGACCCTTCATGGCCTTGGGGACCCCTGCTTTAGTTTATTCATTAACCTGATGAAGGACATCTGACGTTTTTCCAGATTTTGTCTTTACAAATAAAGCCACTGTAAACATTCATACTGAAAAAAGAAAAAGAAAAGACAAAATACGACAAGTGTTGTTGAGAATGTGGAGAAAGGGAACCCTATCACACTGTTACCAGGAAGGTAAGTTAGTGCAGCCATTATACAAAACAGCATGGAGTTTCCAGAAAAAAAAAAAAAATTAAAAATAGAACTACCAGATGATCCAGCAATTGCACTTCTGGGTATGTACCCAAAAGATTGGAAATCAGTATGTTGTAGAGATGTCTGCACTTCCACGTGCATTGCAGCACTATTCACAATAACCAAGATATGGAATCAACCTAATTGTCCATCAATGGATGAATGGATAAATAAAATGGGATATACATACACAATGGAATATTATTCAGCCTTGAAAGGCCTTAGTAATGCTAAGTAATACTGCAATCAGAGGTCAGCCATAGCTGTGTCTTCATAACTGGAAAAGGGTTCTCTTCCCAGCTATCTTGGGTTATTGGCAGAATTCATTTCCTATTGTATTCAGGACAAATGGAAGCTCATATCTACAAAGTCAGCAAGGAGAACAAGACCATAGAGAGTCACCTAGGAAGATGTAGTCCTGGGAGTGACAGACAACTCATCACCATAGCCATTTTTCATTGGTCACACCTCCTGCCCACATTCAAGAGGAGTGGGTTGTTGAAGGGCATGAACTCCAGGAGGTGAAGGTCCTGAGAGCCACCTGAAAATCTGCCCACCACCATGACCCAGGAGTTTGTGAAATGCACTTGAAAGCAACCTGAATGTCCAAAAAAAAAAAAGTTTACTCTAGCAGAGTAGAGTGATTATGGTTCTGTGGTGTTCTCCTGGGAATCCCTGCTCTGATCCCCAAGGTGCAGCTTTGTGAAGATTGGAGACTACCTTGTTTTGAAATTCTAATAGGGCTTTTCATGCCAGACTGCAGTTTTAAAGGGGATTTGTGGAGCTATGATTTGTTCAAACAACATCCCTGGCCGTCTGAGTTTACATAATTATTTTCCCATCTCAGGCCCCTGCTGGGTCCTTCATACTCCTAGAGTATTCATGAAACCAACAGGACTCCAAGCTTCTTGTCTCTTGGCTCTAAGGGTGTTGAATGTGTTTCTTGGGTGCTTAGGGAAGCTCTGCACTGTATGACTTTAGCGTGTTGTGAAAAACTTGTTCTCAGTAGCACTGCTTGCCACTTAATCACTGTTGATCTCTCTTGCTGTGGTTTATGATGCAAACTGCCCCAGGTTTTCAGGAGAAGAAAACTGGCTCTAAAATATCATGATTGGATCAGATAGTAATAAATAACAACAAAGCACACATTTGCTCTTTCTTATGGTCTAGCTGAGGCCAAGGAGACTAAGACCAGTGAAACAAGAGAAGAAAAACAATCACCTAGTGATATGGTTTGGCTGTGTCGCCACCCAAATCTCATCTTGAATTCCCACATGTTGTGGGAGGGACCTGGTGGGAGGTAATTGAATCATGAGGGCGGGTCTTTCTCATGCTGCTCTTGTGATAGTGAATAAGTCTCACGATATCTGATGGTTTTAAGAACAGGAGTTTCCCTGCACAAGCTCTTTCTCTTTGCCTGCTGCCATCCATGTAAGACACGACATGTTCCTCCTTGCCTTCTGTCATAATTGTGAGACTTCCCCAGCCACATGGAACTGTACATCCATTACACCACTTTCTTTTGTAAATTGCCCAGTCTTGGGTATGTCTTTATCAGCAGCATGAAAACAGACTAATACACCTAGTTTAGTCCTTTCTTTCTCTATTGCATTTTCTAGAGAATTGGTGAGTTTGATTTTTAATAATGTTCTCTATTATTCCCTAACTTTTACTCTCCCTTTTACTTTGTAACCAAATGTCCAGCAAATCACCATATTACCTGGTATACATATAATTTACCTGCTTTCCTTTTTTATTTCTCACTTTTTAAAATTTTTTGCACTCTGTCACTCAGGCTGGAGTGCAGTGGCACAGTCCCGGCTCACTGCAATCTCCAACTCCTGGGCTCAAGTGATTCTCCCACCTCTGCCTCCCAAGTAGCTAGGACCACATGTGCTCACCACCACACCCAGCTTTTAAATTTTTTTGTAGAGATAGGGTCTCACTATGGTGCCCAGGCTGGTCTCCCTCTCCTCGGCTTAAGCAATCCCCCTGCCTTGGCCTCCCAAAGTACTAAGATTACAGGCATAAGCCACTGTGCCAGACCTGCCTTCCTTTTTTACAGAGAAGAAAATCTGACTTGTCCTTGAGCAAGGTAAACTCCTTCATCCTTCCTCCTCCCCAGCAAGCCCACTCATCCACTGATGTTCTTATTAATAAGCCATCCCGCAGTGGAAGGAAGTAACATTTCCATTTTTGAGGCAAGGTAAACCCGTCATGTTGTCAGCCTGGATAATCTTCCCATAATTTGATATACCAATCAGCTCCAATCTGGGCATTTTATCGCCCGTATGTGCCTGGTTCTGCCACAACATCTCTGATTTAATACTGCAGCAACTGCTCTGCAACTCAAGAAAAATGGCTTCACTCTAAAGAAGAGTATGGTCAAGACCGATCTGCCATGCCCAGTAAAGAAAATGTCCAATGAATACGCTCATTTATTAAATGTGCAGATATACAAGGGACTGCTTTGGGGGGCCCCATCCATTTCCAAGAAGTGTGGTCCAAATGCAAGTCTCTTGATCCATATTTCACAAATAGGAAGAAAGTAATATTCCTACTTTAAAGCATCCTTCTAAAAATTAATGAGGGTGAGAAAAATCAAGTTAGGAATACTGTTTTTGTTTTAAGATCTTCTGACCTCTTAACCCAGTTAACTAACCAAGGCCAAGGAGATAATTAGGAGAGCCATGAAGTCAGTCCATAGAAGAAAAGCCAGAATGCTCTGGGACTTGAAAGCGGATATCATTCCTCTAATTTATTCAGTCTAATTAAATGTTACCCATATGTCATGTGCATGGCAAAAGAGACCTTCAATTCAGAATAGGAACATAGGTCCTTCCATTAGGACCAATGGAAAATGGAAAGTTTAATGATAAATTCTATGATTTCATAAGCCATCACTGGCATTACCCCCAAACGAAAGTAACATCTTTCTCACATATTATTAGTGTCTGATTTTAAACTTACTCTTAATAAACAGTATTAGGTTCATTTGATAAATGGAGCAGAATATCTGTTCTTTTTCTTTCTTTCTTTCTTTAAGTCTCTATCTCATGATCCATCAAGCGTCATATTTTTGGGTCACCAATTATTATTTATCTGCAATGAAACGATTGACGTGCACTTGGGCAAGACATTAGACTCAGATTTGCCTCTAAGCTGCTCATATCAACAAGCAGAGCTTAGAAGGGAGGGTGACTGTTTCTTATCAATTCTGCATAGACTATAGCATTGCTTTAACAAATTGAGTCCTCTGAGAGCTTGAGAGAATTTGGTCTCATCAGAGGCTGCATGTGCTGAGATGCCCCTGCATTGTGGCAGGGGCCAAGAGACCCAGCTTGGATGCAGATTCCAAAATCAATAGCACCCACGAGCAACCTTGCATGTAGAATAGCAGGGCTATTCACGTAAGATTCATGCATGAGTCATCCTGAGACACCGCCTTTAAACTTCTGGGGAAGTAAAGTTTGGGCACAAATGGAACTCCTGCAAACAAATGGTAGAAAGTAAGTAAAACAATGTAGTTTATCCTTGGTAATGAAAACCCATTTTTAGCTCATTTTTAGCTCAAACCCCAGTGCAAATAATTGGAAGAACTTTTTCCCTGAGCAACACAGCTTACTTGGTGACTGAGGGGGAACACGAAAAAATGCTCTTGACTTACAGGAACATCTTGATTCTTGGTCCTACACAAATAGAGTGCATTAAAAGGACAAGAAACCACCCTGTCAAAAAGACATCTGCACTCATATGTTTATTGTAACACTATTCACAATAGCAAAGATATGGAATCAACCTAAGTGTCCAACAGATGACTGGAGAAAGAAAATGAGATTGGATAAAGAAAATGATTGGATAAAGAAAATTACACAAAATTTTGGTAGTGTTCTTAATTCATGCTCCACCCACTGATATCAAGAAAATCCTCAAGAATAAATTCTGGGACAAAAATAAATAAATAAATTGTGTCTTTTGATGCAACATGGCTTGAACTGAAAGCCATTCTTGTAAGTGAAATAACACAGAAACAAATTTAAATACCATAAATTCTCATGTTTAAGTGCGACCTAAATAATGTGTACAGGAAGACATAGAGTGTAGAATCATGGGCATTAGAGACTGAGAAGGATTGGGTTGGGAAGGGGGAGTGAGGGATGAAAAATTACCTATTGGATGCAATGTTCACCATTCAAGTGATGGTTACACAAAAAGCCTAGACTTCACAACTATGCAATGTACCTGTGTAACAAAACTGCACTTGTACCTCTTACATGTATACAGATAAAAACATTTTTAAAATAAGATAAGGGTTTTGGAGTGTATGCTGAGTAATTGTGCATGCGCAGGATTCCAATGGTTCTACTTTAATTAAAGACATGGCTCGGTCTTGAGACAGGTTAAAATTGATGCTTCCATCTCAACCACATCATAGCTAACAGGCAGTAGACACAAACATGTACATAATTTTGGTAATGTTCTTAATTCTTTCTGCACCCACTGATATCAAGAAAATCCTTAAGAATAAACTCTGGGGAAAACTAACAGTGGGAGAGACTTGAAAACCAAAGTGATCTCGACTTTAATAATAACCTGGTCTGCATATGTGATGCTCCTATAATTCCATCAATTGCATCTGCAAGTCCCACTGCCCCCATCTAATAATATAAGATTTGCCCTCAGTCATAATTCATTTGTTCCTGAACTACAGGATAAATCTGATAACTTAATTCATGGAGTGAGAGCAAGGTCACTACTGGTGAAGATTTAAGTGACCGTTGCATTATTCTTAATAGAAGATGCCCTATTTAGAAAACAAAACCTATACACTGGCCAGAGAAGATGCATTTGAGGCAAAATAAATACAGCTGGCCTTTTAAGCATGGCAATACATTAATAGATGAATGTCAACCTCTCTGTGATCTGTATTAATTTGTTGGTGCAATTAAAGTGACAATCTGGCCAGGTGCAGTGGTGCACTCCTGTAATCCCAGCACTTTGGGAAGCCGAGGTGGGTGGATCACTTGAGCTCAGTAGCTGAAGATTAGCCTAGGCAACATGACAAAACCCCCTCTCTACAAAAAAACGCAAAACTTAGCTGGGCATTGTGGTGTGGGCCTGTAGTCCCAGCTACTCGGGTGGCTGAGGTGGGAGGATCATGTGAGCTCAGGAGGCTGAGGCTGCAGTAAGCTATGATTGCACCACTGCACTCCAGTCTAGGTAACAGAGTGAGACCCTGTCTAAAAATTTTTTTAAAAAAAGTGACAATCTCACTTTATAATCCCTGCTTGTTCTTTATGCAGTACATTAAAAATAGGATTCATTCATGATGTTGTGACACCACATGTAATCACACAAACAATATGCTAACACATCAGACATGAGGACATGAGATTTGATAGTTTACACAAAGAAAGGGACTAGCATTTCATTAACAATGAGTGCATATTAAAAGCAGCAGAAAAGTGTCACTACTTTAATTGTTTTTTAACTGCAATTCACATTCCCTTGAGTGAACTTCTTCCAAGTTTTGTCAGATGTGGAGAATGGAATGTGACCAGTTGGTTTGCCATTTCCTACCGATATGTGGTCTATTCTCCCTCACTGGGTGATTCAGGGTCCTCAGCAGAAACTCACATGGAAATTGAGGGCAATAACCCCACTAAATATAATTTTGTCCTCTTAACAACCTTTTTGTGGTTAAAAATTGACATTTGACCAGGAATCCATTGAGAAAAATAATACATCAGGAGTCTGTGGTGAACACACCAAGATGAACCCCAACGACTCCACCATTGAATACTCTCCTTTATTTTTTGTGCCAGCAGACCTGTAACTTGCTTCTAACCAATGGAATATGACACAAGTGATGGTGTATTCATAATTAGATTATGTTCATCAAAGACTATGTCTTAACAGCCTGTGTGAAAGATTATCCCGGTGACCTTGAAGAAGTAATCTACTATGTTGTGAACTACCTATATAACGGAATCATGTCAACAGAGTGAGAGACCATCCCCACAAAAGATACAAAAATTAACTGGGCATGGTGGCATGTGCCTGTAATCCTAGCAACTTGGGAGGCTAAGGTGGGAGGATCGCGTAAGCCCAGGAGTTTGAGGCTGCAGTGAGCTATGATCATGCCACTGTACTCCAGCCTGGGTAACATAGCGAGACCTCTGTCTCTACAAGAAATTTAAAAAAATAGCTGAGTGTAGTGGCACACACCTGTAGTACCAGCTACTTGGGAGTCTGAGGCGGGGGGCTTACTCAAGCTCAGGAGGTCAAGGCTGCAGTGAGCCATGATCACACCACTGCACTGCAGCCTAAGTGATGACACAGTAAGAACCTGTCTCTCCCAAAAAAGGAGATTCATTGATGTTGCAGGAACCTGGAAGACACTCAGTGAATATGGCTTCAAGTTCTGCAACTTCAACTGAATTCAAGCAACAACTGCGTGAGCTTGGAGGAACACCCTGAGTTCCAGAAAAACAACACAGTCTGGGAAACTCCTCAACTGTACCCTGGGAAGACCTAGAACACAGAACCCAGTAAGCCATACAAGACATCTCAGCCTCATATAACGAGCTAATAAATGCATGCCACTTTAAGTTGCCAAGTTTGTGGTATTTTGTTGCACAGCATAGCTAACTAATGCAGAGACATTAAGAAGGAGGTTATCAAAAGATGACCAAAGAGCCCCAAATGTCTCACATGGATGAATAGAATCCGGGTGCAAGGTCTGGTCTTCAGTCTGAAACCTCAGAAATTAAAACTGAATGTACTGTTCAGCAGTGAAACAGTATTAACCAGTGGGATTGCTGTACAACACAAGTATGCTTATTTGTGTGTTGCTTCCTTTTTTATTTTTTATTTTTATTTTGAGACAAATTCTCCCTCTGTCACCCAGATTGGAGTGCAGTGGCATGATCTGGGCTCACTGCAACCTCTGCCTCCCGGTTCAAGTGATTCTTGTGCCTCAGCCTCCCAAGTAGCTGGGACTAGAGGTACATGCCACCACGCCTGGCTAAGTTTTGTATTTTTAGTAGAGATGGGATTTCACCATGTTGGCCAGACTGGTCTCGAACTCCTGACCTCAAGTGATCCATTTGCCTCAGCCTCCCAAAGTGCTGGGATTACAGGCATGAGCCTGTCTCTCTCTCTCTCTTTTTTTTTTTCCAAGTGGGAAATTTAACAATTAGACCAGAAAATGCATCTAAGCAAATTTATGTGGGAAACCAAAGTATAATTTAAAAGTTGCATTCCGGCCAGGCATGGTGACTCAATGCCTGTAATCCCAGAACTTTGAGACACTAAGGTAGGAAGATTGCTTGAGCCTAGGAGTTTGAGACCAGCCTGGGAAACACAGTGAGATCCCCATCTCTGCAGAAAAATTAAATAATAATAATAATAATAAACTAAAAATTTAGCCAAATATAGTGGCACGCACCTATAGCTACTTGGAAGCTGAGACAGGAGGATCACAAGAGCTCAGGAGGTCAAGGCTACAGTGAGCTATGATTGTGCCACTACACTCCAGCCTGGGCAACAGATCAAGACCCTGTCTTTAAAAACTAATAAGGGTTGTTTTCTGAACATAGAATCAGACCAAGCTATGATCTATGATGTCCATCCCAATCTCTACCAACATCAGGGTATTACCATCTTTTTTTTTTTTTTTTTTTTTTTTGAGACAGAGTCTTTCTCTGTAGCCCAGGCTGGAGTGCAGTGGTGTGATCTCGGCTCACTGCAACCTCCGCCTCTCGGGTTCAAGCAATTCTCCTGCCTCAGCCTCCCAAGTAGCTGGGATTACAGGCACATGCCACCATGCCTGTATTTTTTGTATTTTTAGTAGAGACGGGGTTTCACCATGCTGGTCAGGCTGGTCTCGAACTCCTGACCTCATGATCCATCCTCAGCCTCCCAAAGTGCTGGGATTACAGGCGTGAGCCATCGCGCCCAGCCTGGGTATTACCATCTTAAAGCTGTGATATTTATGGAATATATATATCTTTATTCTTAGTGTCTAGCACTCTTAGAATGATTCTTCTCTCCTGATAAATATTTTGGATGGATATTTATGAGTTTTGTCCCAAGACTCTACTGTATCTGTAATTCCATCATTGACAACACTCCAATGGTAGGTCATTTTCCTCTAGCTTTAGTGACATAACACAATGTAAGCTAAATTTATATTTTCCTTAAAACAAACCTCTTTTAGGTGAATTTGCATATGGTTGATCTGACCCAATCAGTCTTGTGTTATACTTTATAAGTCAGAAGAAATCTTTCTTCTCTTTTCCTGTCTAAGCTTTTAAGAACACCTAGCAATTTTCACCCATACTTCTTACACAGAATCAGGAGCTTCATGAAAGTATACAGTCCACTTAGGACCACAGAGTTAGTGCAATGAACATATGAGTGCATTACAAGGATATATCCAGTGCATTTCACAAACTGTCAATTTTAATTTTCATAACAACATGAGGAAGTAGGTACTACCAGCCTTATGCTATCAATATTATCAATTAAGGCTCAGAGAACAGTGAAACTTTAATAACTCCAAAACCACTCAGTAAGTAAGCATGAAAGCAGGGTTTCAATTGCTGGCTTCTGTGATCGAAGCCTGGGTTCTTTTTTAAAAACGATAATTTCAACTTCCATTTTAGACTCGGGGGTACATGTGCAGGTTTGTTATCTGGGCAAATTGTGTGATGCTGAGGTTTGGGGCATCAAGGAACCCATCACCCAGGTATTGAGCACAATACTCAATAGTTAATTTTTCAACCCTGGCCCCCCTCCTCACCCTTCCGCCTCTGGTAGTCCCCAGTGCCTATTGTTCCCATCTTTATGTCCATGTGTACTCAGTATTTAGCTCCTACTTATAAGTGAGAACATTTGGCATTTGGTTTTCTTTTCCTGCATTAATTTTCTTACGATAATGGCCTTCAACTCCATCTACGTTGCTGCAAAGGACATGATCTTGTTCCTTTTCACAGCTGCGTGCTACTCCATGGTGTATATGTTCCACATTTTCTTTATCCAGTCCACTGTTGGTGGGTACTTAGGTTGATTACATGTCTTTGCTGTTGTGAAATGAACATACGAGTGCATGTGACTTTCTGGTAGAACGATTTGTTTTCTTTTGGGTAGACACCCAGCAATGTGATTGCTAGGTCAAATGGTAGTTCTATTTTAAGTTCTCCGAGAAATCTCCAAACTGTTCTCCACAATGCAAGGCCTAGAATTCTTACTGAAT
Organism: Pan troglodytes; assembly: GCF_028858775.2. Classification (NCBI taxonomy): domain Eukaryota; kingdom Metazoa; phylum Chordata; class Mammalia; order Primates; family Hominidae; genus Pan; species Pan troglodytes. The sequence goes on along the minus strand of NC_072421.2, from coordinate 4,638,934 downwards.
ATCCTGTATAAAAAAAGGATAGGCAGTCATGAGAAAAACAACAGAATTTTGAGGCAGTAACTTAATAAAGAAGATATAGGTAGAAATGGACATTTTTAAAATGTAACTGGCAATCCAGAGATTTTGAGGTTAACAAAGACCTTGGCATCCTAAAATATCCTCACTGTCTGCTTCCACTGTTTATGAGAACAGATAGTGTTTTCTTTACAGTATTTAAGGGTTTAAAAGTGGAAATATCTTTGCTCTTATATGCTGAATCCCTGGAGTCCTTTTCCCACAGGATCTTTAATATCAAGGGGCATCTGCTCAAGCTTTCAAGTCTCAGTGAGCACCTTCTGCCTTCACTTGCAATTTTGCTATCATTGCATCCACCAGGAAGAGCTACCTTCACCACACTGGCTGGTCATTGCAGCTCTTCCTCTAGTGTCGTGTAGTGCACACCCCTATTTCTCAGCATCTGAGCATCCTCCCCACCACTTTTCCAATCCATGAGAACCTCTGTGGTGCCAAATGGCACAGATGTCATATCTCTTGGTCCTGGTCACAGCGAATACTTCCCTCTGCCTTTTGATATCTGAGAAGTAGGCAGCTTCAAAAGTCATTTTTTCATGTTCCTTCCTTGGCTTAGTTTCTTAAGGCTGCCGTAACAAAGTACCACACACTGGGTGGCTTAAAAGAACAGAAATTTACTGGGGACGAGAAATCTGAAACCAAAGTGTGGGCAGCGTTGTTTCCTCCTGGAGGATCTGAGACAGAATCTGTCCCACGCCTCTGCCCCAGCTACTAGTGCTTGCTGGTGTTCCTTGACTTGTCAATGCGTCACTCTAATTTCTGATTCTGTCATCATGAGACCTTCTTTTCTGTGTGTCTGTGTCCAAATTTCCGTCTTAGAAAAGCAAACAAAAACAAAAAACAAAACAAAACAAAAAAACCACGGGGCCTCTCTGTAACCCAGGCTGGACTGCAGCGGTGCGATCATAGCTCACTGCAGCCTCCAACTCATGGGCTCAAGTGATCCTCCCATCTCAGCCTCCCAAGTAGCTGCGAATACAGGCGTGCCCACCACACCTGGTTAAGCTCTTCTAATTTTTTGTAGAGATGGGATCTCACTATGTTGCCCAGCATGGTCTCAAATTCCTGGCTTCAAATGATCCTCCTGTCTTGGCCTTCCAAAGTGCTTGGATTACAGGTGTAAGCCATCATGACTGGCCAGAAATTTCCACCTTCTTATAAGAATACCAGTCATTGCACTGGAGCTCACTCTAACCCAGAATGACCTATCTCATTGTAACTTGATTACATTTTCAAAAACTCTGTTTTCAAATAAGATCACATTCACAGGTGCTGGTGCTAGGATGCAGACATATCATTTTTTGGAGGGAAACACAATTTTATCCACTATACTTGTCAGAGTCTACCCAGAGCCATCTGCTGCCTCAACTAACTCACAAAGTTGCTTGTTTTGGCCGGGCACAGTGGCTTACTCTCGTAATCCCAGCACTTTGGGAGTCTGAGGTAGGAGGATTGCTTGAGCTCAGGAATTGGAGACCAGCCTAGAAAACATAGGGAGACCTTGTCTGAAAAGAAAGAAAGAAAGAATGAATGAAAGAAAGGAACGAAGGAAGGAAGGAAGGAAGGAAGGAAGGAAGGAAGAAAGAAAGAAAGAAAGAAAGAAAGAAAGAAAGAAAGAAAGAAAGAAAGAGAAAGAAAGAAAAGAGAGAAAGAGAGAAAGAAAAGAAAGAGAGAGAAGAAAAGTTGGGTGTGGTGGTGCACAGCTGTAGTCCCAGCTACTCGGGAGGCTGAGGTGAGAAGACTGCTTGAGCCCAGGAGGTCAAGGCTACAGTGAGCTTTGATTGCACCACTGCACTCCAGCCAGGGCAACAGAGCAAGACCATGTCTTTAAAAAAAAGAAAAAAAGATTTGCGTGTTTTTTCTCTTGCTGGACTCCTCCAATTCACTCTATAGTACAACTGGAAGTTATTTAAAGGAACAACAAAAGTTTGGCTGCAGACCAAACTCGGTAGGGGAGGACACACACAGCAGCTCACCGAGAATGGAAACAGAGTCATTGCCCAGTAATGGTGCCATAGCACACCCTGAGATGTGCATGGAACTAAAAATTCAGGGCAAACAACTGAATTGGAGCTTGGTGCCCTGACTCTCTGATCCTCACCACATCTTCCCCCAACCCTCCAAAAAAAACTTTGCTCACCTGTTCCCCCTTTCTCTTCACACTGGATTAAACCCCACCTCTGCCAGTTCCACCTTAGGTACGGCCAAAAATTTTTCCCTCCTTCTCCGACCCTAGATATGAATGGGAAACAGTGTCCAAAATCAATATGGAGCTTGCTATCTTGATTCCAAATTTCAAGGAAGGATAATAGCATCCCTTAATTGTGCTACATACATAAAGCACATTTCTCTAAAGAAGAAGCACATCACAAAAGTGTGTGAACCAATCTGAGATTAAACACAGTCCCTAGTTTTGTCTCAGAAAAGGCTTTGTTTATATTCCAAACCTCCCTCCCTCACCACCTGCCTCCGCCAAGCCTCAGACTGCATCAGCATTTGGCATGAAGCACCACCAAAGGCACTATCGACTCCAGTCTCCCAAGAAGCATCGAGCATTCAGAAACCGGCACTTCAGGTTAATTCTCAGCCATCAGAAGCACAGCCATCTCAGAATAGCAAGTAGGTCCCCGGCGACAACATCGAGTGAGGTGTCAAAAGTTTTGGAATTAAGAACTGAGTGACCTTATTCAAAGTGCAATTTGAGAGAAAATTGCATCTGCGAAATACATAATAGTGCTAAGAAAAAAAAAGCACAGGATACTGAAGGTCAGAAGACAAAGACGCAATGGATTCGTGAGTGGCATGATTGCTGTGCAGGGAAGAACAAGCTCAGAGTTACCCTGGGAGTTTCGCTTTCATTGGGATACACGTCCCAGCCATGCATGTCTGGATTAGAAGAAAACAAATGCATACAACCTGAGACACATGTCTCGCTTCATGGAGCATTTTTTAAAATTTCTGAAACCACGCACTAATGTGTTCAGGAATCCAGGTGCATCACAGTGATTCTGGGAGGCAGAAATATCTAACCCATCCTGTTTTATTTTACAATTGGAAATTTATTTTCTGATGATGATCAATGGAGACTCAGGAAAGCAGATTCAAAAGCAGACTTTCAATGAGTTTTGAAGGAATAGTGACATTCTTCACAATGACATGCAACTTTGCTTTTAACAGTCATGGGAGCGGTTTTGTTCATAGGGCAATACTTGATCTACGTCCATACGTCTACACCATATAATTTGAAGTACTACTATTTCAAACCCATGGAAAATTCAAATACAAAATCTCTGATGCCTGTTGCAATTTTTGCAGAATGGTACAGGTCAACTGTCCAAACCAGAGCTTCTGATGCTGTTTGCTAATTTACTCTTCCAATAATTTTACTATTATAAGCAATTATGCATATGCATAAAAGTATATGGGATGTAACTGAAAAAAACAAAAACTTTGGTTTTCATGCAAATGTCACGTTAATTCTACTAATATATAAATAGCACAATCTTCTTTGTTACCCAAAGCGCTTAGATTTAAAGGAAGATGAACCAATGTCCTGCTAAGTGTTGTTCAAGAAATTAAGAGACAGCTTTCTACCTGCAAAAGTATTACTCTCTGCTTTCATGAGTTCAAATTTCAGAGGGCACACGTGAGTGACATCATGCGATATCTATCTTTCTGTACCTGGCTTATTTTATGAAGCATAGTATCCTGCAGTTTCATCCACGTTGTTGCAATTGACAAGGTTTCCTTCTTTTTTAAGGCTGGAGAGTGTTGCACTCTGCATAGGTACTACATTTTATGATTCATTCATTTGCTGATGGACACTTAGGTTGTTTTCATATCTTGGCTTTTGTGAATGCACGTGGGAATGCAGGTATCTGGAGATATTGGTCAAGGGGTACAAATGAAATTATAAGATGGATAAGCTCTGAGGACCTAATGTATAGCATGGGGACAAATGTTTCTTAAATTTTCATAAGCAAGGTGATTTTAAGTGTTCCCAACATACACAGACATACACACATGAACACACACACACACACACACAAATGGTAACTATGGGTGGCAATGAGTATGTTAGTTAATTTGATTGTGGTAATCATTATAAGATGTGTACATACATAAGACCATTACATTCTAGACCTTGAATACATACATTTTTGTCAACTAAATATTTAAAAATTTAGGCTGCAGTGGGATGTAGTCATGCCACTGTACTCCAGCCTAGGCAACAGAGTGAGACCCTGTCTCAGAAAATACATATGTATTTAACATTTTTTTAAAAAAAGTAGTACTGCCATTTAGCTACAATCTGTATTTTGCAAGTTTTAGGTTCCATCATGGTTTTAACTCTTGCACTTTTTCTCAAGAGATATTACTCCAACTATATCTCAAAATATGCTTCAGAATTCATGTACTTAGCAGAGTATATAATTGCATTTGTAATGAAGCGTTCTTCTTACCTAAAGAGAGAGGTCTCACCTTAGCCCTCACCCCCTGAAAGGTGATCTCCTGGCCACTGGAATGTCCTGTTCAATAGAAGTGTCTTTGCCTGTAATCTTTGGCCACGCAACAGTCTAACAAGGTGGTTAAGGCTGGGTCCTTGGGTCATACCATATCCAGAAGAGCTGAAGACTAGAGATGAGCTCTGCCTTCAGGAGGAGCTTGAGACCAAAGCTCAGCAATGTGGAAGTTTGTGATTGAACTCCATTAAATACTGGACAGAAAGGCTCATCTGAGCTTCTCTGTTTGGCAATACACAGTGCCTAAGGTCATGTGTCACATCCAGGGGGAAGCAACTCCATCCATAACTGCAGAATGAAGAGAACACTGGAAGCTCCATATTTAGACCCCTGCTGGACTCTGCCCCACGCACTGTTTCTCTTGGCTGATTTTCATCTGTCCTTCCTCTGTAATAAACCTAATCCTGAGTAGAAGAGCTTTCAGGGAGTTCGATGAGTTCTAGCAAATTATCAAAACTGAGAGTGATCTTAAGGACCCCTTGAGTTGTGATTGGTGTCAGAATTGAGGATGGTTTTTGGGGGACTATGCTATCTCCATTTCCAATGGGCATAACTCTTTCAAAGAAAACTAGAAGTGAGATGGGATTATGTTGATCTTCAGTGGAGTTATCCACTCCACAAATGTGTGTGTTGACAATTGAATATGATTTATAAAGAACGATTAACAGTCATATGAGCTGTTTTGCTCATATGGCAATACTCGATCTACATCCACACATCTATATCATATAGTTTGAAGAATCACTATATCAAAATCATGGAAGATTCAAATACTAAATCTTTGATGTCTGTTGCAATTTTTGCAGAATGGTACAGGTCAATGGACCAAACCAGTGCTTCTGATGCCATTCGCTAATTTATCCTTCCAAAAATTTTACTGTTATGAGTAAATATGCATATGCATGTAAGTATATGGGTTGTAACTGGAGTTAGTTCCCTTTCTCCCAAAACAGTTGCCATAAACTTGCAGTTATTCTATGGGCTGCCTTTTTGTTGTTGTTTTTCGTGTGCTTGCTTGTTTCACCCAATAATGTAACCTGTAGCTCACTCATACCAATGCCTAGATTTCTACTTTGTCTCCGTTACATTTCTTCTGTCTCTGTACCATAGTTTGTTGAATCAGTTTTCTATAGAGGGACATTTGGGATGTTTCCAATCTTTGAGATTACAGATCACACCGGAGTGATGTATTAGTCCATTCTCACATTGCTGTAAAGGTACTACCTGAGACTGGGTAGTTTATAAACAAAAGAGGTTTAATTGACTCGTAGTTCCCCATGACTGGGGAGGCCTCAGGAAATTCACAATCATGGTGCAAGGTGAAGGTGCAAGGCACATCTTACATGGTGGCAAGGAAGAAAAGAGAATGCAGGGGAAACTGCCACGTTTAAAACCATCAGATCTCATGAGAACTCCCTCGCTATCATAAGAACAAACTGGGGGAAACCGCCCCCATGATCCAATCATCCCCACCAGGTCCCTCTCTTGACACATGGGGATTACAACTAGAGATGAGATTTGGGAGGGGACACAAAGCCAAACCATATCAACTGAGTAACATTGTACAAAAGAGATGCTCTGTTTTACCCTATTTATCTTTGGCTTTGGTTTCTAGACATAGATCAAAGGGTAACTGGATATGCATTTTGCCAAATTTCCCTCCTATCAGTGTGGTACCATTTTGCATTTCCACCAGCAACACATGGTGCCTATTTTCCCACAGCCTGGCCAACAGATTTTGTGGCCAAACTTCTGCATTTTTCCAATCTGCTTGTTGAGAAGTGGTGTCTATGTATGATGTCAATTTGCAATTCTGCCATTGAGAGTGCATGGTTGTACATATTTTCATATATTAGGTCCTTTTTCATGTCTTCTATTGAAGGCCATCTGTTCATTTATCTTGCACACTTCTTAAGTAGATTTTGGTTTTTGGAAGTTTTTTTGTCTTGATTATGTTAGAGAGAGTCCTTTGTCTGTGATTTCCACTGCAAATATCTTTTCCAGCTTGCCATGTTTCTTTAAACTCTACTTATGAAAGGTCTTGTGATGTGAAAGTTTTATATGCAGTGGATTCATTAAATTTATATGCAGTGAATTTATTGCTTTAAAAATTCAAGCAATGGGAGGTTTCTTTATTTCTAGGACATAACTTGTTGCGTATTTTCACAGGTTTATCTTTTGAGAGTTTTTAGTTATTGTGGTATACATTTGTTATGCATCCTATTTTAACTTTTCTTTTAACTTTCAAATGTCTGCCCAGTTGTCCAAATACAATCTACTAAAACATTCACTTGTCCCTGTTGATGTGTGATGCTGCATTTACCAAACATTGTATTGCTATGTAATCCTACATCTGATTTGGGGATTTCTATTGTGTTCTATGTGTCCCTCATGAACCAATGCAGCAGTTTTAATTATAGGTGCAATACAACATTTTAATATCTAATGGGTCTGACTTCCCATTGACATTGTTTATATTCTTTTTTTATTATACTTTAAGTTCTGGGATACATGTGCAGAACGTGCAGGTTTGTTACATAGGTATACACATGCCATGGTGGTTTGCTGCACCCATCAACCCGTCGTCTACATTAGGTATTTCTCCTAATGCTCTCCCTCCCCAGCCCCCCACCACCCAACAGGCCCTGGTGTGTGATGTTCCCCTCCCTGTGTCCATGTTTTCTCATTGTTCATCTCCCACTTATGAGTGAGAGCATGTGGTGTTTGGTTTTCTGTTCTTGTGTTACTTTGCTGAGAATGATGGTTTCCAGCTTCATCCATGTCCCTGCAAAGGACATGAACTCATTCATTTTTATGGCTGCATAGTATTCCATCGTGTATATGTGCCGCATTTTCTTTATCCAGTCTATCATTGATGGGCATTTGGGTTGGTTCCAAGTCTTTGCTATTGTGAATAGTGCTGCAATAAACATACATGTGCATGTGTCTTTACACTAGAATGATTTATAATTCTTTGGGTACCCAGTAATGGGATGGCTGGGTCAAATGGTATCTCTGGTTCTAGATCCTTGAAGAATTGCCACACTGTCTTCCATAATGACTGAACTAATTTACACTACCACCAACAGTGTAAAAGTGTTCCTATTTCTCCACATCCTCATCCTCTGTTGTTTCCTGACTTTTTAATGATTGCCATTCTAACTGGTGTGAGATTGTATCTCATTGTGGTTTTGATTTGCATTTCTCTAATGACCAGTGATGATGAGCTTTTTTCATATGTTTGTTGACTGTGTAAATGTCTTCTTTTGAGAAGTGTCTGTTCATATCCTTTGCCCAATTTTTGATGGGGTTGTTTGTTTTTTTCTTGTAAATTTGTTTAAGTTCCTTGTAGATTCTGGATATTAGCCCTTTGTCAGATGGATAGATTACAAAAATTTTCTCCCATTCTGTAGGTTGCCTGTTCACGCTGATGATAGTTTCTTTTGCTGTGCAGAAGCTCTTTAGCTTAATTCGATCCCATTTGTCAATTTTGGCTTTTGTTGCCATTACTTTTGGTGTTTTATTCATTAAGTCTTTGCCCACGCCTATGTCCTGGATGGTATTGCCTAGGTTTTCTTCTAGGGTTTTTATGGTTTTAGGTCTTATGTTTAAGTCTTAATCCGTCTTGAGTTAATTTTTATATAAGGTGTAAGGAAGGGGTCCAGTTTCAGTTTTCTGCCTATGGCTAGCCAGTTTTCCCAACACCATTTATTAAGTAGGGAATCCCTTCCCCATTGCTTGTTTTTGTCAGGTTTGTCAAAGATCGGATGGTTGCAGATGTGTGGCATTTTTTCTGAGGCCTCCATCATCCTGATACCAAAACCTGGCAGAGACACAATAAAAGAAGAAAATTTCAGGCCAATATCCCTGATGAACATTGATTCTAAAATCTTCAATAAAATACTGGCAAACCGAATCCAGCAACACATCAAAAAGCTTATCCACCATGATCAAGTTGGCTTCATCCCTGGGATGCAATGCTGGTTTGACATATGCAAATCAATAAACATAATCCATCACATAAACAGAACCAATGACAAAAACCACATGATTATCTCAACAGATGCAGAAAAGGCATTCGATAAAATTCAACACCCTTCATGCTAAAAACTCTCAATAAACTGGGTATTGATGGAAGGTATCTCAGAATAATAAGAGATATTTATGACAAACCCACTGCCAATATCATACTGAATGGGCAAAAGCTGGAAGCATTCCCTTTGAAAACCGGCACAAGACAAGGATGCCCTCTCTCACCACTCCTATTCAACATAGTATTGGAAGTTCTGGCCAGGGCAATCAGGCAAGAGAAAGAAGTAAAGGGTATTCACGTAGGAAGAGAGGAAGTCAAATTGTCTCTGTTTGTGGATGACATGATTGTATATTTAGAAAACCCCACCGTCTCAGCCCAAAATCTCCTTAAGCTGCTAAGCAACTTCAGCAAAGTATCAGCATTCAAAATCAATGTGCAAAAGTCACAAGCATTCCTACACACCAATAACAGACAGAGAGCCAAATCATGAGTGAACTCCCATTCACAATTGCTACAAAGAGAATAAAATACCTAGGAATACAACTTACAAGGAATGTGAAGGACCTCTTCAAGGAGAACTACAAAACACTGCTCAAGTAAATAAGAGAGGACGCAAACAAATGGAGAAACATTCCATGCTCATGGATAGGAAGAACCAATATCGTGAAAATGGCCATACTGCCCAAAGTAATTTAGAGATTCAATGCTATTCTCATCAAGCTACCATTGACTTTCTTCACAGAATTAGAAAAAACTACTTTAAATTTCATATGGAACCAAAAAAGAGCCCATATAGCAAAGACAATCCTAAGCAAAAAGAACAAAGCTAGAGGCTTCATACTACCTGACTTCAAACTATACTACAAGCCTACAGTAACCAAAACAGCATGGTACTGCTTATTTTCACAGTAGTGTCCTAATCCTTCCTGTATGTATATTTATTGATGTCACCTTTACAATCATGTTTTCTAAGTGCATAAAATTTTAGGAATAGGGTCCTGCTCTGTCACTCAGACTGGAGTGCAGTGGCATGACCACAGGTCACTGCAGCTTCAAACTTGTGGGTTCAAGTTATCCCCCTGCCTCAGCCTCCCAAGTATTTGGGACTACAGGTAAAAACCACCATGCTCAGCTCTTGGTTAGTATTTTTATTGAACTGGCATTGAATTCATAAGTAAATTTACAGGGAGTTGATGGACTTACATATTTAAGTGGATTGACTCTCTGTAGCTGCTGTGTACATTTGTAAATTTGGTAATTTAATTTTGGTAATTTTCTGTATACATCTGTAAATTGGTAATTTTACCACAAAGTCAAAGCCTCTTAAAAACATCTATTTATTATCTCACCATTGGGTGGGTCAAAAGTCCTGTGTGCTCTCCTTACCACTCTGCTCTGGGTCTCCCTAAGCTAAAATCAAGGTGTCAGCTGTCCTGAGTTTTTATAAGGAGATTCAGGGATGTCAGTTTCCAAGCCCACTTGAATTCTTGGCAGAATCTTGCCATCGAAGGACTGAAGTCTTCATTTCTTCACTGTCTGCCGTGGAGGGAAGAAGGAGAAACCCTCAGTTGTTAGAGTCCTTTTGCTGGTCCTTGCAGATATCTCCTCCATCTCAGAACATTGCAGCAATGGTGGGTTAAACTCTTCTCACCCTTGGAATCTTTCTGCTTTTTCCTTTTGCCTCCCCATCTCTCTTTCTCCAGAAAGAGAAAATTCTCTGCTTTCAAGGGCACCTGTGATTAGATTGGACCCACCTGGTTAAGTAGGATAATTTTTCTCTTGTAAGGTCAATGACATCAATTACCTGCAAAGTCCCTGTACCATGTAATGAACATAATACAGGTCCTGGAGTTTAGAGTGTGGATATCTATGTGAGGATATCATTCTGCCTCCTATAATACATCAAGCTTCTTTGCTCTTTTAAGACTCCTCTATATAGCCATTATCAAAAAGTCAAAAAATAATAGATGTTTGTGTAGATGTGGTGAAAGGTGAATGCTTATCCACTGCTGGTGGGAGTGTAAATTAGTACAACCTCTATGGAAACAGTTTGGAGACTTCTTAAAGAACTGAAACTAAAAGAACTAAAAGAACTTAAAGAACTAAAAGTAGATCTACCATTCGATCCAGCAATCCCACTACTTGGTATCTACCCAAAGGAAAAAAGTCATTATATCAAAAAGACACCTGCAACACATATGTTTGTCACAGCACAATTCACAATTGCAAAGATATGGAACCGACCTAAGTGCCCATGGGCCAATGAGTGGATCAATAAGATGCAGTATATATGCACCATGAAATACTGGTGCATATATACTCAGCTGTATGTATTTAAAAAAAAAAGATAATGTTTTTTGCAGCACCTTGGATAGAGCTAGAGGACATTATTCTAAGTGAAATAACTCAGGAATGGAAAATCAAATACCGTATGTTCTCACTTACAAGTGGGAGCTAAACTATGGGTATGCAAAGGCATACAGAGTGGTAGAATGGACATTGGACACTCAGAAGGGGGAGGGTAGGGGGCAATGGATAAAAAACTATATATTGCATACAATGCACACTACTTGGATGACAGGCACACTAAAATCTCAGACTTCACCACTCTACAATTAATCCATGTAACCAAAAACCACTTGTAGCCCAAAATCTATTAAAATAAAAATATTTAACAAATACTTCTCTGAATATATTTTAAAATATGTATACATACTGAAATACCTTTCCCTTTTTCAAATCTTTCTGCCAGGTCTAGGTGATGCCTTCAGGCCATCAGCTTTGAGCACTAACAAAGCAGCATGCCAATATCATGTTTTACGCCAGGAACCAGTTGCAAAAACAAAGAACAAATAATGTGCTAATGATTTACCTCCCATAGTTAACCAATAAATGTTTGCTCAGAACGTGGCAAGTAGTTACAAGTTGTGTAAAGAAATGTTCACAATAAGGGTCGGGTGTGATGTTTCATGCCTGTAATCCCAGCACTTTGGAAGGCTGAGGCAGACGGATCATTTGAGGTCAGGAGATCGAGACCAGCCTGGCCAACATGGTGAACCCCCATCTTTACTAAAAATACAAAAATTAGCCGGGCTTGGTGGCACGTGCCTATAATCCCAGCCACTTGGGAACCTGAGGCACAAGAATCGCTTGAACCCGAGAGGTGGAGGTTGCAGTGAGCTGAGATCTCATCACTGCACTCCAGCCTGGACGACAGAGTGAGACTCCATCTCAAAAACAAACAAACAAAAAAAAAGAAATGTTCACAATAAGAAATGCACTTAAATTATTTGCGATGCTATGTCTTGAAAATATTTTCTTTTAAAAAATTACAAATAATATATCTACCACCTCACATACTTATCTTTTTGTGATGAGAATATTTAAAATCTACTCTGTTAGCAATTTTTAAGTTTACTATATGGTATTATTAACTATAGTCGCCATGTTGTACAGAAGATCTCTTGAACTTATTCCTCCTCTTTATCCTTTGACCAACATCTTCTCATCCACGACCCCTTCCACTCAGCCTCTGGCAACTATCATTCTACTCTCTGCTTTTATTAGTTCTTTTTTCTTAGATTCTACATATAAGTAAGAACGTGCATTATTTACCTTTCTAAACCTGCTTTGTTTCATTTCACATGATGTTCTCTTGTGTCATCCATGTGGTCAAAAATGAAACAAAAACGTCTGTCTTTTACAAAAGGTCTTAAACTATGATACATCAGAATTGCACATACAAATTCTAAAATTGATTGAAGCCAGGCATGGTGGCACTTGCTTGTAGTCTCAGCTACTCAGGAGGCTGAGGGGGGAGGATCACTTGAGCCCAGGAGTTCAATACCAGCCTGGGAAACACAGCAAGACCCTGACTTTAAAATAAAACAAATACTAAAATCTCACGAATCACCACTAAAGAACTTACTCATGTAACCAAATACCACCTGTTCCACAAAAACCTATGGAAATAAAAATTAAAATAAAATAAAACAAACAAATGTACAACAGATGTGGCTTATTGGAATCTCTCATTTCCAGTTTTGATCATGAACTTCAAGAAATTCAGAGGAAGTATTGAAAGACCTCTGCTGTAAAATGCACAAAACTCATCACGTGCACACAACTTCTCTTCTAATTCCAGAGTCATTGGAGCCCCTGAATTTTCTCCCTCGTTCCTGCATTGGACTCCAGCAGGACATCCAGGACACAAGAGATTCACAGAAAATGGGGAATCTCTAGAAGAGAAAGGGTTCAGTGGAGATATAGCCAACTGCTCTTTCCTTAATGTTTGCAGAGCCTTGGAGCCCCTGGCCCAGGGACTGTGGCCTTCTGGGCTTGGGCCTGTCTGCAGCCAGGAAAGGGCAGAGTAACCCCATCTGGCCCTAATGCAGGAGAGATATTGTTTACCTGACAATTGATCTCACTCTGGACAGGACACAGTTTCCAGGAGAAACTTCCAGTCAACCCATGGGGGCAATGTCTGCAGAGCTATCTATTGCTGTTCTGAAATGAAAGTGTTAATAAAACCCTAACTATCCAGACAAAATGGGCTCTCTGTGGCTGAGAGTGACCCTCAAATTAAGATAAAAGGAACCCAGTGGCCAGGGGGAGTGAGAGAAGAGAGTCACAAAGCACTTTGTTCCTGGAGATAGCAGCTCTGAATATCCAGCTTGTGCTGAGCTGAGATGGTTCCTAGCTCACTGAAGCTGAGAAACCCGGGCTGGAAAATTCCTCCCAACAGCTACCTCTGGGTTTGAGCTTAGAAACTACCTAATCAGTACTCATTATTTTCAACCTCAAAGACCAAACGAATTTAAATACATCATTTAAACACACCGATTTGTACCACATTTTCTTTATCTATTGTTAATGGCATTTAGGTTGATTCCGTGTCTTTGCTATTGTGAATAGTGGTGCAGTGAACATACACGTGCATGTATATTTATAATAGAACGATTTATATTCCTTTGGATATATATCCAGTAATAGGATTGCTGGGTCAAAAGGAATTTCTGTCTCTAGGTCTTTGAGGAATTGCCACACCATCTTCCACAATGGTTGAACTAATTCACACTCCCATCAACAGTGTAAAAGTGTTCCTTTTTCTCCACAACCTCACCAGCACCTGCTGTTTTTTGACTTTTTAATAATAGCCGTTCTGACTAGTGTGAGCTGGTATCTCATTGTGGTTTTGATTTGCACTTCTCTAATGATCAGTGATGTTGAGCTTTTGTTCATATGATTTTTGGTACATATACACCATGGAATACTATGCAGCTATAAAAAAGAATGAGATCATGTCCTTGGCAGAAACATGGATGGAGCTGGAGGCCATTATCCTTAGCCAAATAATGCAGGAAGTGAAAACCAAATACTGTGTGTTCTCACTTATAAATGATGAGAACACATGACACATAGAAGGGAACAACACAGACTGGGGCCTACCAGAGGTCAGAGGGTGGGAGGAGGGAGAGGATCAGGAAAAATAGCTAATGGATACCAGGCTTAATACCTGGGTGATGAAATAATTTGTACAACAAACCCCCATGACACACATTTACCTATGTAACATACCTGCACATACTGCACATGTACCCCGAACTTAAAAACTTAAAAGCATATATATACGTGTGTGTGTGTGCATATATATATATATATATATATATATATATTCTATCTATCCATCTCTGTGTGTGTGTGTGTGTGTGTAATGACATACAGGTCTAATTGAGGACTGGGGCAGGAACCTTCCTGATTTAAGCGAGACCCCCTCTTTGTCCTCCGGGGCTCATTTTGTTTTACACTGGAGTCTGCATCTCCCAATCTGCAGATTGTCTTTCATGGAAAACAAAGCTCTCCCTTTTTCCTCTGCAGATCTCAGAGTCTTCTGTTAATCGTATCAAGGGATTATTCTATGTCCAGGACAGGTCTGAGGCTCCAGAAAGCAAGAGGTGAAAGGAGCAAAAGGTGTCCTTTTCCAATTAGAGTACGGATTATCCTCAGCTTCTAGAAATGCAAAGCCTTAGCCACAGTGGTTCCTGTGAGCACGTGCCTCACCACACGTGTTCACACCTAGAAAGCAGTCTGTGGAACACACTCTTATTTTGAAAGAGAAAACAAATCAAGCTACAGTTCCCCAAGGTATCCAAAGAAATGAATGAATATATCACACCTTATTGAAAGTTTAAGATCTCCATGTTGGGCAGGTATCATGATCCTTTCATTAAAATTATAAATGCAAACTCAGAGTATTCAGAGAAGCTAAAAGCAGTCTAAAGTAGATTTTACCCATAAAAGTAATTCTTTGGGTTAAAAAAGGCATTATATTCACATTGACGGCAATAATTAGTCCTTCAAGGATTTAAATGGACTACGGTTGGGTGCACCATAAGCAAAATTTGACTTACATATGATGTCTCCCAGTTTTAGACCAATTTCTGCCTGATTAAAATCAATCAAGGAGAGTGCGGTGGCTCACACCTGTAATCCCAGCATTTTTGGAGGCTGAGTCCAAAATTTTGGGACAGTCGCTTGAGCTCAGAAGTTCAAGACCAGCCTTGGAAACAGAGTGAGATCCCATCTCTATTATATTTAAAAATTTTTTAAAGTAAAATCAACCTATGCATGTTAAATGCAATATTTAATTTAATTATATTTACTCATAGAAATGGAAATATTTTACTAACAACTAGAATGCTCACACATGAATGAAGACATTTATTCTCTCCTATGCAATGAAAACTGACATTTCCTTGAGAAAGCTTTGGAACCAATATAATAGTGGATTACTAGAAAGTAGTAAAACATCAATAAAATGCAAGCTAAATAGCTGATCCAACTATCTTTTCTCACTGATATAAGATAATTTGAGGCTTAAAGAATAGATTCAAAATTACAACATCATAGTAATTTATCAAAATAGCCAAAAAACCACTTTAATGCCAAAAAAATTAAGTCAATCTGATCTGTATAAATGATTTAATATATTCAGGGGTAAAATAGTCATTGGGACATTTTCTTTCATTTACAGAATTAAGTAGTATTGATTTGTCTACTACACACACTCACTCATGCACACATTTATAAGCACTGGATTCATAGGGATAAAAAGAGTATAAATGCAAGTTACACTATTTTTCTAGTATTTGGATACTATGAATAAAATAAGGCAAACTATTACACATGCATTGCATGAAGATTGTATTGTTATCTCTTCATCTTCCAGGTTTTTTGTGTTTTGCAACAGATCCGATCCTTTGAAAGAATTTAAATCTGTGTCTTCAGCTGCACAGGGATGTTTAACATTTTTTATTGAAAGCATAGTACTATAACGATTATAGCAATAGGCACTACTGTGAGTGCTGAAAATCCTTACCATAAACTCTTGTAATGAGATAAGAACTAATTGGATGCAAAGCTTTGTGAGAATAGTATACTGTCATACCTAAAATTCCCAACCTATCTATACTCTTAGAGACTCTTGGTGATCTGTTTTATAGAGTAGGTTTTATGCAGAGACAAGAGTAGGATTTTGTCTTGGTGTCTCTACAGCGTCCCAAATTCCATTTTTGGTCGCTGTTCTTTCTCTAAAGCACCATGCCCAGGTCACATCGTGTAGCACTTTGAACTTCCCATTTCAACTCAGAGCTGGGCAGCATACCCCAGTGTGCCCTCAGACTTTTCTCCTTCCAATGGAAGGTCCAAATTTTCCTTTCCCTAGGGCCTGGTGGTCTACATGAATGCCATGGTATCAATTAGTTCATGTTAAAAAAGAAATAGCTTGTGATGTCTTGTTTCAACCAGAAAACTTCAATGAACCTTCAATGTTTCAATGCACAGAAGACAAAAGAAGGGAAGAGAAGGAAAGGGAAGGGGAGAAGAGGAAAAAAAAAAGCAGTAAAAGAATAGGAGACAGAAAAGGAGAGGAGAGGAGAGGAGAGAAAACCATCATAAAGATTTAATATGTGAAACAACTCAGAAACAGTCAAATGTCCTATGTTCTCACTTATAAGTGGGAGCTAAATAATGTGTACACACGGATATAGAGAATGCAATAACAGACATTGGAGACTCAGAAGGGTGGGCAGGGCTGGGCGGTGAGGGACGAGAAATTACTTAACAGGTACAATGTACACTATTCAGGTGATGGTTACTCTAAAAGCTCAGACTTCACCACTGTGCAATCTATCCATGTAACGAAACTGCAGTTGTATATTCTACCCCTTACATTTCTACAAATAATACATAAAGATTTAATGAGCCACAGCAAGGCAATAAAAACAATAATTGAGGGGAAAGGAGTTATACTGAATTCTTCTAGTCTTACCTAAAATT
This sequence comes from Pan troglodytes, assembly GCF_028858775.2. NCBI lineage: Eukaryota > Metazoa > Chordata > Mammalia > Primates > Hominidae > Pan > Pan troglodytes. Next base: position 4,621,969 of record NC_072421.2, on the reverse strand, counting down.
TTAATTTTTTCATGGAGGAAATGAGTTTCCTTCGCCACCATTTTAAAACATATGAAATTGCTTAATTTAATTTAATTTGTTTAATTTTTCTTTATTCTCCTGTATCATTTTTTGATGCTTATAGAAGGGAATTTTCCTTTATATGTCACATTTATTGATCCACTACCTACTGGTTTGTTTTGTTTTGTTTTTAGGTACTCCACCAGCTATAATTAGACACAGTAATTACTTCTTGTTGATTAACATATACAATTATTTCCTAGGACAAGGCAATTTTTAAATAAAGTCTCGACTCTCAGATGAAAGAAAATTATACACATTGCATTTAATATTTCCAACAGCTATGTCAATTCTCATCATTTTCTCTCTAATTAAGGAAGCATGCAAAAAGTTATTTTAATAGAAAATGTATGGTCTTATTAAATGCTCTTCAACCTTCATTAATTTTCATCAAAAGTCTTTAAAAAACACAACAAAAGGAGTATGGGAAATAAAAAATTGCTTTATGATGGCAGTATTTTTCTTCCGTATTTATCCTATGCCTGGTACATGTATATTTGTATATTTTTTGTATGTATATATGTAATATATGTATGCATTATGTATGTACATGTGTATGCACATATATAAACTATATACATGAGTTATATATACCGTCCTGTTGCTTAATAACAAGGATAAATTTTGAGAAATGCATCATTAGGCAATTTCATCATTGTGTGAACATCATCGAGTGGACTTACACAAACCAAGATGGGAGAACCTGCTACACACCTAGGCTAGATGTATGGCCTACTGCTCTTTCACTACACACCTGAATAACGGTTTACTGTACTGAATACTGCAGACAATTTAATGCAATTGTAAGTATCTGTGTATCTAAACATCTAAACATAGAAAAAGCAGAGCAAAAATATGGTATTATAATCTTAGAAGATCACCTATGTCTATGTAGTCTGTCGTTGACTGAAATATCATTATGTGGCTCATAACTGTATAGATTATCTATCTATCCATTTATGTATCTATCTCTCCATCCACCCCTCCATGCATCCATTCATCATCCATCCATCCATTCATCCATCCATCCACTCATGCATCCATCCATCTTATCTATCTATCTAGCTATCTATCTATCTACCCATCTATCTATGAACTATATTTTATGTTACTCCTTTTAGTTCTGTATTTAATAAAGAAGCAATGGCTTGTTAGTCTCTCCACCATAAAAATATCTTAGCCCTTGTTCGTAAATGGTAGCACCGACTCTCGTCCACAAATTGGAAAGAGATTCCTCATGAATGTAGCATTAAAAAAAAAAACCATACATCCTCTGGTTCTCAGAAAGGAGAACAGTCAGAAGAGAAATAACCCAGGAGAAGGTGCAGAACACATTTATATGGATGGCAGAAATCACCAACTGTCTTGGGAATGGAAACCAACGTGACTAGGAAGAAAGCTGCCAATCCATTTTAAAAACACACATTGATGCTTTTTTATCTGTTTTATCTCATGAGCAAAGCACTTGACTTTTCAGTTACCTTTTTTTTTTCAAAATATACATTGAATATGCTTTTTGAGCTAACAGATTTCAAGCTTGTGAATGTCTTGGGGGTTGAATGGTTTTCTACTGTTAAAAGCCTATAGGTGCTGTGGCACCCTCATTTGGTGTTTTAATGTTGCAGGGATACCTGAGAGGAGCTGTTTCCTAAAGTTTATCCTTTGGTTTGTTGGGATTGGTTTGCTTTGTTTTCTACCTGGATGTTTATAGGGTATTGCTTTCATTTTTTCAGGATATGTCTAGGCATGATCTTATTTTGGATGTTATTTTCTGAAGTGCCAGTGATGAATACTAATTTGTACGAGTAGGGAGTTGAAACCTCCACACATATCAGGAAAAAGGGCTTAATTGAAGAAAAGCTAGTAACAGATAAATTAAGCACTGTCTGAGCAATTCCCCCACTTTTCCATGTTTATCCTAGCACAAACACTCACAATGATGTTCTCTCTGTCTCTTTCGCTCTTTTTTTCTCTCTCTCTCACACACACACAAACACAGCACACATATCCACAGAAACACACACACCACACACATAAACACAAAGACACACAGTCAGACATATGTACACAAACTCAAGTGTACACACAGAAGCACATGCACACACACACACAAGCATACATATACACAGAAACATACAGGTACTCACAAACACACACATGCACACAACACACAGATTCCCAGAAATACATGCAGAAGCACACACACCCATTTAACGAGCAGTCACTTTCTGGTATTTATCATTCCTGAATGATCATAAAATAGATATTGCAGACAGCTGAGGCAGGAGTCACCAAGTCAAGGGAATTGTTGAGTTTCTGGAAAACACAGATTCCTGAGTACAAAGGTTAGGGGGAAAGTAAAGAGTGCGGTACAACTGCTTCTTCTTTCAGTTGGTCTTGGAGTTTAGGCTCAGGCATAAATGTTTCCTGAAGGGAAATTTAGGTTTTCTTTTATTCTTTTTTTTTCTCCACAACTTCCTGTACCTTATGACTAATTGACATTCTTTTCAAAGACTGGTTTATTAGTCTTGTTTCATGGTTATTCTACATTTCCATTTAAAAAGTCTTTGTGGGCATTTTACAAAACATTTCAGATTTACAAAAGAAAATTCCCTCGGTATGAATTTAAAGGGAAGCAATCCATTTTTTTTTCTCAAGTTTAATTTTACATACAGGGGATACATGCACAGGTTTGCTATGTGGGTATATTGTACCCAGGTAGTGAGCATAGTACTCAAGAGGTAGTTTTTCAAGCCATGACACACTCCCTCCCACCTGTCTCCCTGCCGGTGTCTATTGTCTATTGAGAACAGTGTCCGTTGCTCCTACGTTTATGTTCATGTGTACTCAATGTTTGTCTCCCACTTACAAGTGAGAACATGTGGTATTTGCTTTTCTTTTCCCGTATTAATTCACTTAGGATGACAGCCACCAGCTCCATTCATGTTGCTGCAAAAGACAATATTTCATTCTTTTTTATGGCTGCATAGTATTTCATGGTGTATGTGCACCACATTTTCTTTATCCAGTCTATGGATGGGCACTTGGGTTGATTCCCTGTATTTGCTATTATGAATAGCATGGCAATGAACATACAAGTGCAGTGTGTTTTGGGGTAGAATGATTTATTTTCTTTTGGATATATACCCAGTAAGGAGGTTGCTGGGTTGAATGGTAGCTCTGTTGTAAATTCTTTGAGAAATCTCCAGACTGTTTTCCCCAGTGGCTGAACTAACTTACATTCCCACCAGCAGTGTGTAAGTGTTCCCTTTTCTCCGCATCCTCACTAGCATCTGTTATTTTTGACTTTTTAAGAATAGTCACTCCGACTGGTGTGAGATGATATCTCACTGTGGTTTTGATTTGCATAGGAAAGGAATTATTTTTAAGACAAGATTACAACGAGACAATCAGTGAGCACCAGATATCTGGTACTTACGGCCTGTCGTAAAATTTAGAACCTAGTGTTGTCACTGAGCACAGGCTCGGCTTGGCTGTTTGCCACTTGCAAAGCGAAGAAGAAGAATGAGATGCAGTGGGGGGAAAGTGCTGACAGTGGGGAAGTGGCCAGGTTCACACCTAAAGAAACCACCTCAAAGTTTCAACTGGACAAGGGGACTTTAAAAGGGGATCTTGGAATGGGAAGCATGCGGGAGGGGTGCCAGATAGGAGGTCTGCATGTGTTGTTCCGAAGGTCATCTCAAGCGATGGTCCACCTGGAGCTCAGGCTGGTGTCATCTCAACAATTGCCAGGGTGTAGACTAACCCCAGTGAGGTAATCTCTAGGATTTCGCAGCTGGGTCTCCATATCTGATTGATCTCAAGATTAGCCCCTGGACCTTCCAATAAGCACATAATTACATACAAGAGTACAGTTAAATAAATATGCATGGTGTAAGGGAGTGAATGGTGAGAAAGAGAGGGATGTTGTATTCCAAAGAAAGTTCATTTCTATGATATATTTTAAGACTAAGGAGGGGCCGGGTGCAGTGGCTCCTGCCTGTAATCCTAGCACTTTGGGAGGCCGAGGTGGGCGGATCACTTGAGGCCAGGAGTTTGAGACCAGCCTGACCAACATGGTGAAACCCTATCTCAACTAAAATACAAAAATTACCTGGGCGTGGTGGTGTGTGCCTGTCATCCCAGCTACTCTGGAGGCTGAGGCAGGAGAACGGCTTGAACCAGGAAGGCGGAGATTGCAGTGAGCTGAGATTGTGCCACTTCACTCCAGCCTGGGTGACAGAGCGAGACTCTGTCTCAAAACACAAACAAACAAAAACTAAGGAGGGCAAAAAGGTTTTGGCAGAACATTTTAAAGTTACATCTTGAGACTGGCGGGAAAGGAAAAAAAAGTTTTAAAGTGCACTTTGAGGCTACACTGTTTGGTTACGCTGTGACTATACGGTCACTATTCTGACTATTTGTGTCTTGTTAGGAGTAAATAAAAGTGTAGAATAGACCTTTTCACAATAGTCAAGATATGGAATCAACCTGGGTATCCAACAACAGATGGATGAATAAAGAAAGTGTGGTACATATACACAATGGAATACTATTTAGCCATAAAAGGAATGAAATTTTGTCATTTGCAACAACATAGACAGAACTTGAGGACATTGTGTTAGGTGAAATAAGTCAGAAATAAAAAGTTAAACATTGTGTGTTCTCACTCATAGGTGGAAGCCAATAAAGTGGATCTCAGAATACTAGAGGCTGAGAAGGGGAAGGGGAAGGGGAAGGCAGGGACAAGGAGAAATTTGATAAAGGATACAAAATTACAGCCAGATAGGAGGAATAAGTTCTAGTGTTCTGTGGCTCTGTAGGATGATTACAGTTAACAATAATATATTTATATAGTTTCAAATAACTAGAAGAGGGGATATTGAATGTTCACAACACAAAGCAATGATCAATGTTTGAGATGATGGATGTGCTAATTACCCTGATATGATTACTCTACAATATATGCATTGCAATATCACTATGCACTCCATAAATATGTATCATGACTATGTGTCCATTTAAATTTTTTTTTAATTTTTAATTTCTTGTGGAGAAATTGCAGTCCACGTTAATTGTTCTGGGGGAATTACGTGGAGCAGTCACCACAGAAATCAGTATAGTGATCCTTTAAGAAATTACAAAGAGAATTAGAGAATTAGCATATGATCCTGTAATCCTACTTCTGGGCATATACCCAAGGGAATTGAAAGCAGAGTCTTAAAGAGATATTTTCACACCCAAAGTATATTGCAGTATTAATCACAATAACCAAAAGGCAGAAGCAATCCAAGTGTCCACTGGCAGACGAATAGGTAAACTGAATGTGGTTTATCTATACAATAGAATGTTATTCAGCCTTAAAAAGGAAGGAAATTTTGACACATGCTACTACGTGGATGAACCTTGAGAACATTATACTCAGTGAAATTAACCAGTCACAAAAGGACCATAGTTTATTATTCCACTTACATGAGGCACTTAGAGTCACCAAATGTATAGAGACAGAAAGTAGAATGGTGCTTACAGGGCATTGGAGGGGAGAATGGGGAGTTGTTGCTTAATGAGGACAGAGTTTCAGTTTGGGAAGACAAAAATTTCTGGAGATGAATAATGGTGATGGTTGCACAATAATATGAATGTACTTAATTCCACTGAACTCAGTGCCTAAGAATGATTGAGAGGTAAATTTTATGTTCTATGTTTGTTTGTTTTACCACACATAGAAATGTAAAGGATTGTAAAACATTAAATAAAAGAAAAAACAAAAACAAACAAACAAAAGAAAGCTGCCACTTCACTCTCTTGACCTGACACACTTCTCCTTGCCATGGCATTTCTTCCTAACTTTGTACACTTCTGCAAAATAAAGTTTCTGTCCCAGAAACCACAGCAACTTTGCCATTGTGTAATAGCAGAAGCAAACCCAATAAAAAAATGAGAGTGTGCAGAGCTCTAGTATCAGTCAGCAAAAAGAGCAAATAATAGGGCAAGAGAAATAGAGAAACAGCACCAAAATATCTGGAATGCCCCTTTCTGTAGACTGTCATGCTCTCCAAGGAGCGTATGAGGGTAGCAACTAGGGAGGATGCAGAAGCACTGGCCTCAGGCCGAAAATTTAAGGGATCACCAATAAACTTTGTATCCAAGATAAATAATATTTAATGCAACATTTAAAGAAATAAACACGGATGCAAATAATAATAATATAAAATTCCAGGATAGAAACAGGACCAGAATTTTGAAGAAAAGCAGCATTGGTATTATTAATTAACTTTTTCTTCTGTTGCTTTCAGCTCCAATATGACTCTGTGTTATCTACATAGCAACTCCCTGGACTCCAATAACAGCTTGGCTTAATTCTAGCTCAGTGATCCCCAAATAAGGGGAGGATATTTGGCAAGGTGTGGAGACAGTTTTGGTGTCACCAGTTGGAGAAGGGAATGTTATTGGCCTCTGGTGGGTGGAACCAGAGGATGTTGCTCAACATCCTACAGTGCACAGGATGGCCCCCACCTTCACAAAGCCTCATCCAGCCCCAAATGTCAGTAGTGCTGACATTGAGAAACCTGTTCTGACCAATCCCGGTTGTATACAAGTTTTCACATCTGCGTCACCCTCCCCAACCGGATTCGAATCTCTGCCAGGTCATGCGCATGTCATTAAGTTTGCAGTCCTCTTGGTTCCTGCATGCTCTGACAGGGGAGTAGGGTGTCTTTTTGGGGTCTTTGAATGCTCATTACCAAATTAACCTACCCCTAATGAAGCAACCTCAACAGCCGTCACTAAGCAAAGACTCCAGCCCACCAAAGTCTCCAGAAAGACAATGCTAACATCCCAATTTTTACCTTTGTTATATTAAATATATTTTACCACCTAATGTCTATTTATGATAAACATTTACTAGATTTCAGGCAGAGAATGAGATTTCCTATGTAGTCTTCTGCAGTTCCCTGCAGTGATTTATAGAGGTAAAAGATGAGAAGATTGGGTCATTGTGATTTAAATATCTCGGAACCCTTGGAGATTCAAAAACATCCTACCTTTGGCGGGGCGCAGTGGCTCACGCCTGTAATCCCAGCACTTTGGGAGGCCAAGACGGGTGGATCATGAGGTCAGGAGATTGAGACCATCCTGGCTAACATGGTAAAACCCCATCTCTACTAAAAATACAAAAAAAAAAAAAAAAAAAAAAAAATTAGCCAAGTGTGGTTGCGGGCACCTGTAGTCCCAGCTACTCGGGAGGCTGAGGCAGGAGAATGGCGTGAACCAGGAAGGTGGAGCTTGCAGTGAGCCAAGATCGCGCCACTGCACTCCAGCCTGGGCAACAGAGTGAGACTCTGTCAAAAAAAAAAAAAAAAAAAAATCCTACCTTTTAGCATCTGTTGCAATATTTCATTACTTTATAATAAGGTTTAGCTTAAATGCTAAGGGTGTTTATGCTTAAGTACAGTTTAAACGTTTGAAAAGTATTTCACCTGAAATCTAGCATGGGGAGAAACACAACATTCATGCATTGACCAGAGTGGACATGAATTATCTGCCTTAGAAAGCACAGCTCAGCGAAAGTCAAGAAAGGCATGCATCCTAAGATCTCAAGTTTATATCACTCTCAGATCAATATCCATGGAAGTTGGTAGATCATAGCCCAAACGCAGAAAATGTCAAACTTCCCAAATGCTATGTGTGCACTAGTACCCATCAGCAACCCTACTGTCATTCAGAGAATAGCAAAACGCTAGGTTTATGAATTACGGACACAATTCGTCATGTATTCCCACCCAAAAAAAGTCCTTGGCATCTTATACTTAGATGATACACAGTAAAAATTTATTACATAGTGAACTTTTGTTATATCTAATATCAGAAAGTATTACATGGTAACTTGCTGATTGGAAATCTAATTATGTTTCTATTTGGCTATAATTTTAAATCAAGATATCTAGCTACATAATACTGCTTCTGGGAGTTCTTAAGAGAAGATATAATACAGTTTATTTAATACGACTATTTTTGTAAATTTATTTCAGTAGCTTTATGGGTACAAGTGGTTTCGGGTGTATAAATGAATTATATGGTGGTGAAGTCTGGGCTTTTAGTACACTTTTCACCCAAATAGTGTAAATTGTACCCAACAGGTGATATTTTATTTCTCATCCCCCCCATCTTCCCCACTTCAGAGTCTTCAATGTCCATTTTACCACTCTGAATCCCTTTGCCTACCCATAGCTTAGCTCCCACTTTTAAGTGATAACGTACAGTGTTTGGTTTTCTTTTCTGAGTTACTTCATTTAGGATAATGGCCTCCAGTTCTATCCAAGTTGCTGCAAAAGATATGATTTTCTTCTTTTTTATAGCTGAGTAATATTCCATGGTGTATATGTACCACATTTTCTTTATCCACTCATCTCTTTGATGGGCACTTAGATTGATTCCATATCTTTACAATAGTGAATTATGCTGTGATAAAAATACGACTGCAGGTGGCTTTTTAATTATAATGATTACTTTTCCTTTGGGTTGAAACCCAGTAGTGGGATTGCAGGGTCAAATAGTAGATCTACTTTCAGTTATTTGGGAAATCTCCTTTTGTTTTTTTAGGGGTTTTCTAATTCACATTCCCACCAACAGTGTATTTGTGTTCCCATGACATCTGTGCCAACATCTATTGTTTTTTGACTTTTCAATAATGACCATTCTGACTGGGGTAAGTTGGCATCTTATTATGCTCTTAATTTGCATTTCCATGATGATATGTGATGTTGAGCATTTTTCATATTTTTTTGGCTATTTGAATATCCTCTTTTGAGAAATGTCTAGTCCTGTCATTTGCTCATTTTTAATGGGATTATTAGGTTCTCAAACAAATCAGCAAGAAAAAACCTGCATAATCCCACTGAAAAAGTATGGCTACCTAATCATGATTAATCAATAGCATAATAACACTAACAATAATCTCAATAAGTATTCCCCATGGACAGCATTTTGCAGTCTCTGTATTGCTTTTATTGTGTTTCTCAGAAGGGACAAAACAGTGAAATAGATAAATAAGAACCTCAAAGATTACAATAAGCAACTTATCAGAACAGCACATATTCACTCATTGTCTACATGACATAGTCGTAAATTCTAGTGACCAAAGCAAAACATGGCAATGGGATTTGAGACTCCCCTAAATGAACTTTAAAAGGAAAATCCCTTCCTTGATTTTCCCTCAGAACATATAGGCTTATCTGACACTAGGAAGCAGTTTGATTCATGGACCCAGCATTTAAAACTTGATTCATACAACATCCTGCTGACCATCAGGCATAAGGCAGCTCTTGCACTTATATTAGTGGGTAGATATTATATATCCACGTATAGACTTTTAGACATAGCCTGCAGGTAAAAGACAAAGATAAGAGAATGCCATTCCACTCAAGACACACTTCGGGTTAGATTAGAAAAGGGTTATTTATGAAAACAGCCACACCCCGTCATCATGGAGTAGATACTCAACATTAAAATGCCTGTACATAGACCATAGTTTTTCAACCATGACACTATTAACAACTGGGAATGCAAAATCCTTTGTTATGAGGGCCACCACAGTTCACTATTGTAAAGATATGGAATCAATTCTGTGCACTATAGGATGATGAGAAACATCCCTGGCCTCCACCCACAAGAAGCCAATACTCCTCACCACCCTTTCTTGTGACAATTAATGTTTCCAGACATTGCCAAGTGTCCCCTGCAGGAAGAACTATTCTCAGTTAAGACATTCTGTCATAAAGACACATGCATGCATTATGTTCAGCACGGCACTATTCACAATAGTAAACACATGGAATCAACCTAAATCCCCATTAATTGTAGACTGGATAAAGAAAATGTGGCACATATACACCATGGAATACTATACATCCATAAAAGAGAATGAGATCATGTCCCTTGCAGGGGCATAGATGGAGCTGGAGGCCGTTATGCTTAGCAAACTAACGCAGGAACAGAAAACCAAATATTGCATGTTCTCACTTATAAGTGGGAGCTAAATGATGAGAACACATGGACACATTAGAGGAGAACAAGAGACACTGGGACCTATTGAAAGGTCGTGGGTGGGAAGAGACAGAAGATCAGGAAAAATAACTAATGGGTACTAGGTTTAGTACCTAGGTGATGAAATACTCTATACAACAAACCCCTGTGACATGAGTTTACCTACATAACAAACCTGCACATGTACCCCTGAACCTAAAATAAAAGTTTAAAAAAGAATTTAAAAAAGAACCACAGGCATAGATGAAGAATATAATAATATTAACCAAAAAAAAAGGGGGTTAGGCAAATTTATTTCTGCATTCTAGGCTTCTGGGTGGCTTTAATTTTATTCTACATTTTTGCAAACTCATGAAATATAACTTTTAAAATGAATGAATGAGACCTTCTATATGCATGTTTAATCATATAATCATATAGTCATCTGAAGTCATTTGAGTAATATAATAATATAATCACCTGTGCATCGTATCTGAGTAAATATAATGCAATTGCTGAATTGTTTTACCACCAACCTGAGTAGGACACATGTTGAATCTTTCAACCTCCTACAGAATGCTTTCAATTTTAAGACACTGGGATTTGAGATCACTTTGGGCCCAAAACTTCTTGCTTTCATTATTTGATTTCTAATTGAACTATGTCCACCTGCCTAATCACAATTAATCAATAGCATAATAATAATATTAATCTCAATTACTATTTCCCATGGACAGCACTTTGCAGTCTCTGTATCACTTTTATTATCTGCATTTGCACATTACAAAAATCCCAGGCAGAGGTAAGAAAAGGTTTTTGCACATCCAATTTGTGGATGTGCAAAGATGGAGATGAAAATTCTGACATGCCACACTCACGTAGCAATTTAGGGAAAATCAAAGAATGGCAACACAAAGCTTTCTAATCTACATCTGTTTGCGTATCCATTTTTGCTTTATTACTCACTCTAACTTTCAGAATATTCCCTTCCTTGCAAGAAGCAGAAAAAGAAACAAGTCTCTATATATCCCAATTACATTTTTTTTTCTGAACAGAATAAGTTATCCTCTTGGCCTCATTAACTCATTCCAAGACTTTTCCCCTTTACTGCTAATCATTATTTTGACTGGGTCCGTGCAAAATGCAATTCACATTGAGTCATTTCTGGAACAGTGACATAAAGCATGAAACTACCTGTTAAAGGGCGCATGATTTAAAAATAAATAAAACAAAAGGAGAAAAGAGAAGAAAGAATGAACTAATAAAGTTCTGTTTTGCTATTCTGGTGTCTGCTGGCTCTCTCTAAGAAATTAATGTTTGAAAGTTAGGAGATCCATAAATTCCTTGAAATAATTTGCAATGCTTGGTAATATATGCTTAAGTGACTTTTCCTTGGAAGAGGGTCTATGTCTTTCATCAGACTCTCCAGGGAGCCAGAGATTCCAGAATGCTAAGCTTCATTCATTCTTTCATCCATCCATCGTCGGTTAAGAAATTAATGTGCACCTCCCCTGTGTTAACACAGAAAATTAAGCATGATCAAATCCTGGAAATTCAAAGAACCTGCCGTGTTCTAGGAAATAAATAGGTAACTATGATTTGTGCATGAAGCTCCTGGAGGGTCACTTAATGGAGTCTGGACTTTATCCTGAAGGTCGCTTGAAAGCTGCTAAACACGATAAGAGTCATGAACAGGGAAATGAGAGCTGTCCTTGGAAAACTGATGAAGCAGACAACCTCAGAGGCAACTCGGCTGTTGGAATCCAAATCTCACTGTAGTAGGGCAAATGTTCTTGCTATCTTGTTTTCCTCTGATCTTTCCTCGTTTTGTAAAAAGAATCAAACAGATCTTTCAACGTGAAGCTTAACAAGCAACGAATTCCACCCCTGATTTTTTTACAGGCGATTCCACTATAGTACTGGCTACTATGATTTTCACCATAGGTTATGGGCTGAGCTGTGGCCCCCAATATGCAGATGTCAAAGCCCTAAGCCCCAGGACCTCAGTATGGGACTGTATTTGGAGATGGGGTCTTTAAACAGGTCATTAAGGTAAAATGAGGTACCTAGAGTGGGCCCTAATCTAATAGGACTGTGGTCCTTTTAAGAAGAGGAGATGAGGGGCCGAGCATGGAGTCTCATGCCTGTAATCCCAACACTTTGGGAGGCCGAGACGGGTGGATCACAAGGTCAGGAGATCGAGACCATCCTGGCTAACACGGTGTAACCCCGTCTCTACTAAAAATACAAAAAATTAGCCAGGCATGGTGGAGGGCACCTGTAGTCACAGCTACTCGGGAAGCTGAGGCAGGAGAATAGAGTGAGCCTGGGAGGCGAGCTTGCAGTGAACCGAGATCGTGCCACTGCACTCCAGCCTGGGTGACAGAGCGAGACTCTGTCTCAAATAAATAAATAAATAAATAAATAAATAAATAAATAAATAATAAATAAAAAAGAGGAGACAAGGGCTGGGCGCAGTGGCTCACACCTGTAATCCCAGCACTTTGGGAAGCTGAGGCGGGTGGATCACCTGAGGTCAGGAGTTCGAGACCAGCCTGACCAAAATGGAGAAACCCCGTCTCTACTAAAAATACAAAATTAGCTGGGGGTGGTGGCACGTGCGTGTAATCCCAGCTACTTCGGAGGCTGAGGCAGGAGAATCGCTTGAACCCAGGAGGCGGAGGTTGCAGTGAGCCGAGATCACACCATTGCACTCCAGCCTCGGCAACAAGAGGGAGACTCCATCTCAAAAAAAAAAAAAAGAAGAAGAGGAGATGAGGACACAGACACACACAGAGGCATGACCATGTGAGGACACAGGGAGAGGACAGCATCTACAAACCAAAGAGAGGCCTCAGGAGAAACCAGCCCTGCTCACACCTTGATCTTAGTCTTCCAGGACTGTGAGAGAATAAATGTGTGTTGTTTATAAGCCTCTCAGTCTATGGTATTCTGTTATAGCAGCCTGAAATGGACTAAAACACCTCATAAGAAGAGGAAATGAAGACACAGACATGCACAGAGGGATGACCAGGTGAGGACACAAAAATGATGGCATCAACAAGCCAAGGGGAAAGGTTTCAGGAGAAACCAGCCCTGCCCACACTTGATCTCAGACTTCAAGCCTCCAAGGCCACAGAAGAAAAAATTCCTATTGTTTAAGCCACCCAGCCTGTGGTCCTTTGTTATGGTAGCCCAAGCAAGTGAACACAACATATATCCTTTTCCTCTCTATCATTTAGATTACATTTTCTTGACCCTATTACTGTCCCTTACTCCATTCCTCGAATTTCTTATTCACCCCTCTATTAGTCAGGGTTCTCTACAGGGACAGAATTAATAGGAGATATATATACATACATATATATATATACACATACATATATATACACATGCATATTTATACACATACATATATATATAGAGAGAGAGAGAGAGTTTATTAAGGAGTATTAACTCACATGATCACAAGGTCCCACAGTAGGCCATCTGCAAGCTGAGGAGCAATGAAGCCAGTCTGAGTCCCAATGCTGAAGAACTTGGAGTCCGATATTCAAGGGCAGGAAGCATCCAGCACAGGAGAAAAATGTAGGCTGGGAGGCTAAGCCAGTATAGTCTTTCATGTTTTTCTGCCTGTTTTATATTCCAGCTCTGCTGGCAGCTGATTAGATGATGTTCACCCAGATTAAGGGTGGGTTTGCCTTCCCCAGCCCACTGACTCAAATGTTAATCTCTCTTGGCAACACCCTCACAGACACACCCAGGAACAATACTTTGCATTCTTCAATCCAATCAAGTTGACACACAGTATTAACCATCACATCCCCAATATCAGGTTATGTCTGGGGGAAAGATATTGGACCTCATGCATGGAGAGGTTGAAGATTCACTGGATACACTGGAGGGAACATAATATATGAAGTGAGCTTCCTGGGGATATCAGAACAAAAGGTGTTGGAAGATGGTTGGAGATGTGCACAGGGGAGTATGATTGTTCCTAGATAGACAGAAAGTAACACCAGGCAAGACGCAGAGACCAATTGAAATACAAAACAGTATTGGAAGTGGACGTTATTCCTGTATGGTGGCATCTGTTTTCCCTGTGATACAGAAGAGATTTTTTTCAGGAAATACTAAAAGTTTTCAATTGTCTCTGCTAGAAATGGGAGCAAGAGTTAAGTAAGCTCTCTGTATTGTCATGCTCCACCCCAAAAGATATGTACCCCTGGAACCTGTGAACAGAAGCTTATTTGGAAATATAGTCTTTGCACATGTGATATGGTTAAGTATCTCAAAATGAGACCATCGTGCATTTAATTTGAGTCCTGCTAAATGCAACAACAAGTGTCCTTGTAAGAGACAAAAGAGGAGATACAGACACAGAGGAGAAGGCCAGGTGGAGACAGAGGCAGAGACTGGAGTGATGCAGCCACAACCCAGGGATGCCTGGAGCCCCCGGGAGCTGGGAGAGGCAGGAAGGATCCTCCGCCTAGAGCCTCCAGAAGGAACTGGATACTATTGTAGTGTACTCAACTAGGAAGCCAGTCTGAGTTCCAAAGCTGAAGAACTTGAGTCCGATATTCAAGGGCAAAAAGATACGTCCACAGCCTAAGCCCTAGAACCTGTGAATTGGACCATCTTTGCAAATAGGGTCTTTGCATATTTAATTAGTTAAGGATCTGAAGATGACATCATCCTGAATTAGGGAGAGCCCTGAATGTAATGATCATTGTCCTTCCAAGACACAGAAAAGGAGATACAGACACAGAGGAAAAGGCCACGTGGAGATGGAGGCAGACTGGAGTGATGCAGCAGCAAGCCCAGGGATGCCTAGAGCCTACAGGAGCTGGAAGAGGCAGGAAGGATCCTCCCCTAGGGCCTCTGAGGGAAGAGAGACCCTGCTGACACTTTGATGTTGTACTTCTGGTCTCCAGAACTTTGAAAGAATAAATTTCAGTTATTTTAAATCATCAAGTATGCGGTAATTTGTTACAACAGTCCTAGAAAGTAACACAGGCTACAAAGAAAAGTACCAGGCAACAAAGGAAGGCAGGGTAGACAGTGAAGAACCCGACTTTATCCTGGCAATGAACCACTTAATTGCCAAATTTCTCACACACTCTTCCAAAACTAGGACAAAAGCAGTGAAAAGACAAACAACTTGATCTAGAATAAGGCATTTTGTGAATCACTGTGATAAAAAAAAGTAAAGACAGATTAGGCATTGAAAATCAGGAATGAAGATGCAGTAATGACCCATGCTGTTCAGGCTCTATGGGCATCGGTGTGAGATGGCAGAAAGGCTGATAATTGGGGAACAATGGAGGAGCTGAGAGACTGGAGGTCCCATTTTGGTAGGAATTGAGAGTTTAGGAAGTTGAAGATCTAAGTTGGAGTCAGAGTGGAAGTTTTCAGTTTAAGGTTTTAGATGGATGACAGTTTCAGAAAATGGCACATCCGGCCATGGTAGAGGGTGGTAATGGTGGATTGAAAATGAAGGTCATTGACATGAAGTAGAACAAGGAATGGCGAGACCAATACCAGTAAGGAATGGATTGTCTGCATGAACAACAAGACAGTAACATTTCAGGATGAGGATCAGCAGAATGACAGCCAGGGATCCAATTCCTCTTATACTTGCACTAGAACATGAATACATGTGTCAGAATGGCTTGACCAACATCCTATGAAGAACTTAGATCCAGGCAAATAAACTGGATCCATTATTCCTAATCTTCTTACTCACTGAGATGCAAGAGGGAGGAAGGTAAAGTCCACTGTAGCTGCTTCTAAAAGATTGGATTTGTCCTTTTGGAATGCTTTTAAGGAGCTCTGAATTGCAAAGACCTAAAGTCAGCATTTCTGGTTTGACCTCTAAGAAAGGTGCGAAGATGTGTATATTTTATAGTCATTAAAAGATACTTCAGAAGAAATGCAAGCTGTGTAGTCATCTGATTCTTCCACAGACTATGATGGTTCAAACTTTGTAAATGCTTTTAAGTAAGAGGCGCAGGATAAAAGGAAACGTCCGAATGAGCTGTCTCTTCTTTGTTCACTTCAAAAGAATTCCAAACATTTCCAGTTGTGCTTAATAATCACTCTCATTGAAACTATTTCTCTCAAAATGCTCACTTTTGTTACATAAGAGAAGACTTCTTCTATTTTTTTATTTTCTGAGGATCAAAAGCTAAATGCTTCTCTGTTTTGATTAAAGTAAAAGTCTCATAAAAAATGAACCATTTTTGAAGTGTGCATTTCAGTGGCCTTAGTACACTCACAATGTTGTACAACCATCACCTCTGTCTAATCACAAATCATTTTGGTCAGTTTATTCTCTCTTGATCTCATTCATTCATTCTCTGATGAATTTGAGGCATGGTAAAATTGCATTCTGTAAGAACCTGAGAAAGGAAAACATGCCATAATTCTCTCCCACCGAAACCCGGAAGGGAAGTGTTAATGTTTCCTCCCACTTTCTCCCTTTGTCTATTTGCAGTGGGCTGTTTCATCCAAATGCCATTCAGACCTCAGGGAGCAAGGGGCCCTTCCAGGCTGAAGACTGCTCTATTATTTGGTATTTCTCTAAGATCATCTTTCCAACGGCCGTTTTCTAGTGAGAATCCTGAACAGTGAATCTGAAAGGAGCAGATGGAAGCTTTTATTCACTGAAGAGCATAATCAGTTAAGTGACTTTTACTTTCATCTGATGGGACTCCAGTTCGGAGTCTCTGATATCAGACAGACACAATGCTGTCTCACTGATACCTTTCAAGGAAAGAGTCTTTCTCACAGTCCAGTACAATACCCCAGAATCCAACCTGGAAAATAACAGCCATTCATCCAAATAACTTATACAACGATGCCTTTGTACTGAGTTACTGATATTAAGATACTTTGGGGTAAGGAAAAAATCCAGTGTAAATGTGATCACGTTTGCTCATGATTTCAAGTAATTCCAAAATATTTCTTACTAATTCAAAGAAAATGTGATACTCCAATCTTCTCCAAATTACACCATAATTATTCAGGCCATACACACTATTTGGGAGAGTTGCCATGCATCAGAAAAGACAGAAAATTAATCAGAACTGAAGACATTATGATATTAAAAAGGGTTGCCTAGATGGTTACCAGAGGCTGGGAAGGATAGTTGGGAGTTGGTAGAGGAGGTGGGGATGTTTAATGGGTACAAAACAAACAAAAAGAATGAATAAGACCTACTTTTTGATAGCACAGCAGGGTGACCTAAGTCAGTCACAACTCAACTGTACATTTTATAATAAAAGAACTTAAAGAAAGTAATTGGATTATTTGTAACTCAAAGGATAAATGATTGAGGGGATGGATACACCCCGTTCTCCATGATGTACTTATTTCACATTAAAAATTGAAAAAGAGAGTTGCCTTTGAAGTGCAACAGCAGCACACAGAAGACACATCTCACTGGGCCTTGGAGAATCAAAGGTCCCCAAAGGAAATGGTGCCTATGCTGAAACTAAAGGGGACAGCCAAGAGGGAGCTTGGTGAAACCTTTAAACGCACATTCTAGAAGAAGGGAGACATTTTCTGGGCAGAGAGAGCCACATGGTCATGGACCAAGAGGTAAGCTTGGTGTCCCTGTAGCAAGCAGGAATAGCAAAAACAAACACAAACAAAACCAAAAAGCAACCAGACCAGTAGACAGAGTCTTCTCTTTGAGGCAAAATCCAAAAGGAATGCACGTTGTTCTGATCACCATACAGAGCTGCCATACAAGGGCTGGGAACAGAAGGAAGACAAATGGACTGGTGTGTTTCAGGAAGAGGACTCCAGCTATAGTTTGGAGAATTAATCACATTGGATGGAAGAGGAAGACAAAACATTTTGGCAGCCTTTTATGTTTACATATGATATGGTTTGTCTCTGTCCCGACCCAAATATCACCTTGAATTATAGCTCCCATAATCCCCACATGTCATGAGAGGAGTCTGGTGGGAGGTAATTTAATCATGGGGGGGGCAGGTTTTCCTATGCTGTTTTCATGATAGTGAATAAGTCTCAGGAGATCTGATGGTTTTTTAAAGGACAGTCTCCCTGCACACACTCTCTTGCCTGCTGCCACGTAAGACATGCTTTTGCTTCCCCTTTGCCTTCTGCCATGACTGTGGGACCTCCCCAGCCATGTGGAACTGTGAGTCCATTAAACCTCCTTCCTTTATAAGTTTCTCAGTCTTGGGTATGTCTTTATTAGCAGCGTGAGAACAGAGTAACGCACTTCTATGTCTCTCTTTTTTAAAAAAAGCCAAGACCAACTATTTGACAATGACGTTAGCTAATATATTAAGTTATACCCTATCAGGGAAAGTATAAAGGATGGTGTTGGTATTTCTACACCAAGTAGTGCAATAGTAGTATTTCACAGAGTATATAGCTTTCACAGTCAGTAACGTATCTCTCATTCCAATATATGGAAACAGAACTCGCCTCCATCCTGGCTTTACAATTCATAACATTGCTCAATTTCTTCAAAACTCCACTCTTAGTGAATCTAGATAACTCACTAAATATTAATATAATGCGTTGACTTGTGTCTCTGAAAAAGACAGCTCTAAGTCCTAACCTCTAGAACTTGTGAATTTGGAAAAATAATCTTTGCAAATGTAATTTTAAGGTGAGAATCAAGATGAGATTATGCTGGATTAGGGGCAGCAGGCCCCAAATCTGATGACAAGTGTTCTTACAAGAGATATAGAGAGAAAAGTGGGAAAATTCACTGGAGATGGTGTCAGAGAGTGAAATGATGTGGCCACAAGCCAAGGGACACCTAGAGCCACCAGGAGCTGGGAGAGGCAGGGAGGATCCTCCCCTAGAGCCTCCAGAAAGAACTGGATACAATTATAATGGGTTGAATGGTGACCCCCTAAATATATGTCTATGTCCTATCCCCCAGAAACCATGAATGGAACCTTATTTGAAAATAGGGTCTTCGCAGATGTCATTAGTTAAGAATCTGAAGATGAGATCATCTTGGATTAGGGTGGGCCCTAAATGCAGTGACAGGCATCCTTCTAAGAGACAGAAGAGGAGACACAGATACAGAGGAGAAGGCCACGTGGAGATGGAGGCAGAGACTGGAGAGATGCAGTCACAAGCCCAGGGATGCCTGGAGCCTCCAGGAGCTGTGAGAGGCAGGAATGATCCTCCCCTAGAGCTGTCCAAGCGAGCGTGACACCTTGATTTTCTGAGAGAGTGTGGCCCTGCCAACAGCTCCATCTTGGACTTCTGTTCTCTACAATGATAAGAGGATAAATTTCTGTTGTTTAAGCCACCTGTCTTGTGACAACTAGTTAAGACTACCCCCAGGAAACTAATACAAATAGCTATGCCTTTTTTCCAACATAAAGCTTTAAACATTATTCTGAATTTTAAATTAAAACAATTTTTTAAAACGGATTGAATTGGAATGTGACAAATATATTTTTTTAAAAGCCTTTTCCACAAATGATGCTGGAACAACTGAACATTTACATTTAAAAAAAAAGAACCTTGACATAGACTTTACATCCTTCACAAAAGTGAACTCAGAATGAGTTGCAGACCTTAATGCCAGATGCAAAACTATAAAACACCTCGAAAATAACACAGGGGAAAATCTAGATGCCTTTTTAATTTGGCAATGATTTTTAGTTGCATCACCAAAGCATTATCCAGCAAAGGAAGAATTGGCAAGCTGGACTTCATGAAAATTAAAAATTTTATACTCTGCAAAAGACACTGTCAAGAGAATGAGAAGACAAGCCACAGACAGGGAGAAAATATTTTCAAAAGGCATAACAGATAAAAGACTGTTATTCGAAATATGCAAAAAACTCAGGACTCAACAGTAAGAAAATAAGCAATTTTAAGTGGGCCAAAAACTTTAAGATACAGCACCAAAGAAGATGTATAGATGGCAAACAAGCGTATGAAGAGATGTTCCACATTATATGTCATTAGGAAATTAGAAATCAAAACAGTGAGATACCGCTATACACCTATTAGAAAAAAGGGCCAAAATTCAGAGCACTGACAACACCACATGCTGGTGAAAATGTGAAGCAACAGGAACTCTCACTCCTAGAAGATGGAAATGCAAAATGGTACAGCCACTTTGGAAGACAGTTGGTGGTTTCTTACAAAACTAAACACATTTTTACCATACAGTTAAACAATCACACTGCTTGGTAGTTAACCAAAGAAGTTGACAACTTATATCCCAACAAAAACCTACATGCAAATATGTATACTAGGTTTATTTACAATTGCCAAAATTTGAAAGTAATCAAAGTCTTCCATAGGTGAGCAGATAAGTAAACATTGCTATATCTAGGCAATGAAAAGAAATGAACCGTCAAGCCATGAAAAGACATTGAAGAAACTTAAATGCATGTTTCTAAGTGAAAGAAACCAATCTGAAAAGGCTACATACTATGCGACTTCAACTATTGGACATTTTAGAAAAGGCAAAATGTGGAGATAGCAAATAGATCATGGTTACCAGGCTCTAGGGGCAGAAGTGGACTATTAAATAAATGTATCACAGAGGCTTTTTGGGGCAGTAAAACCACACTGTATGATGCTATAATGATGAGTCCATGACATTACACATTTGTCCAAACCCGTAAAATGTACAACACAAAGACTGAGCCCTAATGTGAGCTCTAGACTTCAGGCAATGATGTGTCAATGTAGGTTCATGGATTGTAAAAAATAGACCATTTTGGTGGATGATGTTGATAGTGGAGGAGGCTGCTCATGTGTTGGGTAAGGGGTCATATGTGGATTGGCACATTACATGGCATATTAGTTTCATTCACCTGCCATAACTATTACCAAAAAAAGAAATGTGTTCTTTTATAGTGCTAGAGACTGGAAGTCTAAAATCAAGGTATCCACAGAGCCATGCTTCCTCTGATATCTCTAGAGGAGTATCCTTCCTGGCTCCTCCAGCTCTTAGTGGCTCCAGGCATTCCTTGGCTTGTGGCTACATCACTGCAGTCTCTGCCTCTATCTCCATGTGGTTTTCTCCTCTTTTCTCTGCATGTCTCTGCACTGTGCATCTCTTACGAGAACACTTGCCATTGCATTTAGGATCTACCCTAATGCAGGACAATCTCATCTCAACCCTTACATTAGACCCTTATTCTAAATTAGGTCCCTTTCACAAGTTCTAGGTGGATGTGAATTTTGGGGGGTTGACAGTGTTTAATCCATGACAGATAAAATTTATTCAATAATGTGATTTATACTTTATAGCAATGCAGTAGGCAAAAGAACATTACAGCAAAGAGTAGACTTAGCCACTTTGTGAGGTTATGCCTTCAGAGGCAATTGACTCCAAATATGTTTGTTCATGAGAATCCCCTGGAAATTGTTTTAAAAATACAAATGCCGGCACTCTTCCGTAGGCAGAGTTAAGTGGAAATCCAGGAAATAGTAGAAATGGAGCCAAAGAAATTGGACTTTCAATTAGTAGACATCAAACATCACAGCAAAGTACAGAGCTACAAGGGGATGAGTAGTGGGTGCAGAAATGCTCCCCCCTACCCCCAAGAGCTGTTGTCATAAAAACGGGGCACCTCTGCTAGACCCTAACCTGTTCCCTGGATTCTTCCTCAAGAAAACCCTCAAGGAGCCTCTTTCAATGTTGACCTCTTCCTCTGTGCTATGTAAAATAGAAGAGCTCTGCCTATTTTATATCATGTTGGGTGACGCTCACAGCCATTGGAATGCTTTAAAGTGAATAGAAAGTTAAGGGATGGAGGAACCAAATATAAGAGAACTAAACAGTTGTAATTTTTAAATGCCAGATTTTTCAAGAAATAGAGAAAAAAGTGACTTCCAAATCCTTCCAACTCAGTTTATGGGAATCCTTGTACACAAAATATAAAAAGGCATGTTGATATTTACTCTATTTCTTAACGACTTAAATACTGCCCAAGAGATCACAGAACAGCAAGTTGGAAAATGGAGGTTTCCATCCTTCCCAGCAAAATGCACCAAACAACATGTTGGGAAAGTTTTGGAAGTTCACTAGTTCTCTGCAAAAGTAAGGAGGGTGGTTTATGGAACCAGAGTCAATCTTGTAGGGTTGTTTACCAGGGTGTCTTTGTGTCTATCTGTGTGTAGTGTCTGCATGGAATGGGAGATACTAAACATAAGGAAGGAAGGTGCCTACCCTGTGTTGATTTTATCATGCAAGCCTTGAATATCTCTCTTCTAATATAAGGGTGCCACATTGGGTTTCATTTTAAAAGAAACGGATTGGTCTATAGCCACATCAAGCAAATGACTGTGATGCATGTTTATAGCAGCATCTTTCACAATAGAAAAAAGATGAAAACCACCCAAATATCCATTAACTATCAATGGATGAATGGGTATACAATATGTGGTCTATCCGTATAACAGAAAATTTGCACCAATAGGAAAGAATGAAATTCTTTTTTTTTTTTCCTTTTTTTTTTTCTGACAGGGTCTTACTCTGTCACCCAGGCTGGAGTGCACTGATGCCATCATAGCTCACTGCAGCTCCAGGGCTCAAGTGATCCTCCCACCTCAGTCTCCCAAGTAGCTGGGACCACAGATGTGCACCACCACACCTGGCTAATTATCTTTTTTAATTTTAGTAGAAATGAGATCTTGCCGTCTTGCCCAGGCCAGTCTCAAACTCCTGGGCTCAACTGATCTTTCCACTTTGGCCTTCCAAAATGCTGGGATTACAGGTGTGAGCCACCATGACTGACCAGGGAGAAACGAAATTCTGCTACAGAATACAACACGAATGGACCTTGAAATCATTATACTAAGTGAAATAAGCCAGTCATACAAGAGCATGTATTGCACAATTCTACCTATGTGAAATGTCCAGAATAGGCAAATCCACAGAGACAATAAGCAACTCAGTGATTGCCGGGGTTTGGGAGGTGAGGGAGCGTTAGGAAGTGATTACTTAACTGGTAAGGGTTTTCTTTTTGGGTTGATGGAGATGTTTTGGAACTAGGTGAAGGTGATGGTTACACAACATTGCAAATGTACTAAATGCCAACAAATGCATCTCTAAAATGGTTAGTTATATGTTACATAAGATTTACCTCAAAAGAAAACAAAGCCAACAAAAAAAAATTCTGCAAAAAAAAAGAAAGAAAAGAAAAGAAAAAAGAAACCTATGGCGAAATTTATTTCAACTCCAAATGCCTGCAAAGATGTAACTTGAAGATATACTGTGACCACAGCCAAGTCATTTAAATTTACTTTCTTCTCCCATCTCAAAAAAAGATTTTAATAAACATAATACTTTGAAAATTTTTATGTAAGAAACTGACAAAAATAAGACCCCCCCGCCCCGACCAAGATGCTAGTTTAGTGCCTTGCTACACAAAGTGGAATCACCTGGGAGCAGGTGAGAATTGCAGAAAACTCAAGCTCCCCTCAAGATCTACTGAATCTGAGTCTATATTTCAACAAGATCCTCCAAGACAGTGGGTGCACTTTAAAGTTTGACAAGTGCTGGCCTAAGCATATTTAGTTTTCTAAGCTCTGATAAGGGTTCATAAGAAATCTACTCATGTATATAGTTAATTCACCATTTTAATTATTTTGTGTTCTAATTTAATTTCCTCAACACCTCCTTCTATCACTGTTTTATCATTTCTCTGGTTGTAAATGAGCTCTTTTTGAAGACTCATGGTTATTATTTAAATATGTAAAGCCCCTGACTACCACGGATGCACAGTCAACAAGAGTCACTAGCTTTCATGATAAATGCGTATTCCATTTAAAACAGTGATACTAAAAAACCATCTGATAAAGTGTGTATTTCCCTTAAGGTAGGTGGGTGCACAGATAAACAAACTATATTCTCATGTACAGAATAAGTCTGTTTTATCCCATGTTAATTCATCTTCACCTCATCTTCAGATAATTAAAAGCCATATTTTCAACTGAAAAAATAATTGAGTTTAGATTGATATAGTTCCTGAAATAATTAATTTTGTGTTGTTTATCTTCTAAGTACTGAAAAAGTGGAGGGTTTTGTATTCACTTGAGAATAAAAGCAATGAATAAACTTTAAGTTTCCTTGCACCAAAATACCAAAAGACAAGAAAACTAGAAACTGATTCATTCTTTAATGCTTAAGAATATGTTTTATGGCTGATTGTGGTGCCTCACACCTGTAATCCCAGCACTTTGGGAGGCTGAGGCAGAAGGATTGCTTGAGCCTAGGAGTTCAAGACCAGCCTGGGCAACACAGCAAAAAGCCATCTCTACAAAAAAAAATACAAAAATTAGCTGGGCATGCTGGCATGGGCCTGTAGTACCAGCTACTTGGGAGACTGAGGCAGGAGGATCACTTGAGCCCAGGAGGTGGAGGCTGCAGTGAGCTATGATTGCACCACTACACTCCAGCCTGGGCAACAGAGAAAGGAAAGAGAAAGAAAGAAAGAAAGAAAGAAAGAAAGAAAGAAAGAAAGAAAGAAAGAAAGAAAGAAAGAAAGAAAGAAAGAAAGAAAGGAAGGAAGGAAGGAAGGAAGAAAGGAAGGAAGGAAGGAAGGGAGGGAGAAAGAGAGAAAGAGGAGAGAGAGAAAGAAAGAAATAGAGAAAGAAAGAGAGAAAAAGAAAGAAAGAGAAAGAAAGAAAGAAATAGAGAAAGAAAGAAAGGAAAAGAAAGAGAAAGAAAGAAATAAAAGAAAGAAAGAAAGAAAGAAAGAAGAGAAAGAGAAAGAAAGAAAGAAAGGAAGGAAGATGTTTTACTAGAATACTCAGAAAGCATTAAGTAATGAACAATTAGGATAATATGCAGAGCCCTTTCATATGCGCTTTTAGAACTAACCATGAAGAGAGTGCAAAATCCCTAACTGGGAAGTAGTTTTATTCAACATGTATAATTAATAAAGGATCAACACTCAGACCCCATGAACAACTTCCATGAACCAAAAAGCAATCCTGTAGAAAATGGACAAAATATTTGAGCAGGCTGTTCACAGAGAAGAAAACCAGAAAAGCTACATTGGGTTTGTAAATGTCTAACAAAGCCAAAAAAAAAAAAAAAAAAAAAAGAGTGAGTGAGTGTAGTTTTAGAACACCCAACAGAGACTAGTCTCCTTGAATGTATTGATAAAATTCAGCCATATTCCAGATCACAGAGGAAATTTCAATTTATTTCAAAGAATCAATAGCATATATAGTTTCTCTCTGATCACAGTGCAATTGAGACATCAGCGACAAAAATATAACTTTTTAAAAAGCAGATTAAAATATATATTTGGAATGATAAAATATGTAATTTTGATTAATTCATGGTTTACAAAGAAATCAGTCATATATTTTTGTTCAGTGTCCTAAAAATTAAGTTACTCAAAACAATGTTTAGGCTGGATGTGGCAGCTTACACCTGTAAGTCCAGCACTTTGGGAGGGCAATGCAGAAGGATTGCTTGAACCAGGAGTTTGAGACCAGCCTGGGCAACATAGCAAGACTTCCTCTCTACAAAAAATATAAAAAATACCTGGGTGTGGTGGTGCACACCTGTAATTCTAGCTACTCAGGAGGCTGAGGTGGAAGGATTGCTTGAGCACAGAAGTATGAGACTGCAGCAAGCTGTGATCACACAACTGTACTCTGGTCTGAGTGACAGAGCAGGACCCTGTCTCAAGAAAAAAAAAAAAAATATATATATATATATATTGTTCATCATTCTAGTGAAAAGCAGCTTCAGTTGGGTTCAGGGGGATGGTTCACCCACAGGGGTTTCTCAAGAGCCTGCAATCATCTGGCAGCCCCACAGGAACAGGATAATTTTCACCCTCCAGGAGCTTGGACCAGGCTCTTTCCCAATCAGTATCATGTACAAAGGAGGCAAGAGAGGGAGCTAAAAACCCCCTAAGGCGTCAGCCCAGCGATCTCACCTTCAGGGATCTCAACTTGCTGTGTGACTAATAATCCCTTGGTTAAAGAAAATGACAGGACAAGCCCAGATTCAAAGGAGATGAAAAAGTAGAATACATCCGTTAATCTCACTGAGATGGAGTGTACCTACAGGGATGAGCAGCAAAATCCCACTGAGATAGGCTGCACCTACAGGGATGGGAAGACTTTGTGGCCAGTTTTTTTGTAATTTACTCCACCAAATAACAGTTCAATTATCACATATTTGTACATCAAAGATGCTCAGCTAACAATGGGCTTTTGGAGTAGACTTAGATATACATAAGTAGAGATAGATAGAAAGAGAGATAATAGGTGATAGATGATGATGATGATTGGTAGGTAGATACATAGATGATGGATAGATAGAGATGACAGATGATTAGATAGATAGATAGATAGATGAATAGATAGGCAGGTAGGCAGGCAGGTAGACAGATATATACATAGATACATAGATAGAGACAGATGGATAGATAGATTATATAGATAGATGATAGATGAATAGATAGATGAGATAGGTGATAGAGACATACATACATACATGTATACATAGATAAATAGGTAGAGACAGATGGATAGATAGATTATATAGATAGATGATAGATAGATGAATAGATAGATGAGATAGGTGATAGAGACATACATACATACATGTATACATAGATACATAGATGACACAGGTAGATAGATGGTAGACAGATGAATAGATAGATATATGAGATTGATAATAGATAGATAGATACATACATACATACATACATAGATGAGATAGATACATAGGTAGATAGATTATAGGTAGATAAATAGATAGACAGACAGAAAAATAGATAGATATCCCAAAGGATATATAAATATGCAGTTATAAATGAATTTTTAAAAGTAATTAAAATATTCAAGTATATAAATCAGTGAAAGTACAGTAGAGGAATCCTTTAATAAGTTTAAATAAAATAATAAATGTCAGAACAAAAATTACTGAAATAGAAAACAAGCATATCATATCATAGGGAAAAATCAATATATCCCACATATCTACTGGTATTTTTCATCCTAATCAGGAAGGGATGATACATGAAAATCTTAAGCGTTATCCTGAACATGGCATATTAAGAATGTTGGTGGCATGGCCAGGCAGGGTGGTGAATTTGGCAGGAGCTCAGAGAAGAGGTCTGAGCTGGCTGTGTAAATTTGAGAATCATCAACTGAACATGCTGTCGAAAGCCATGGCGGGATATGAGACCATAGAGACTGAACATAGAAAAAAAAAAAAAACTTTATGTAAAAAATGGAAGGAAGGAAGGAAGGAAGGAGGGACGGAGCGGGGAAGGAAGGAAGGAAGGAAGGAAGGAAGGAAGGAAGGAAGGAAGGAAGGAAGGAAGGAAGGAAGGAAGGGGGAAGGAAGGAAGAGGGAAGGAAGGAACGAAGGAAGGAGAAAATAACTGGTTTTGCAAACAGAGCTTCATGGTAATGTCCTATAAAAACTACTGTGGTTGCAAACAGATCCTATTTGAGATAAAACCTTGACTAATCAGTATTTTATTCCAATATCAGAGTCGGCTACAAGGTAACCTGAAAGATTTCTTCGGGACAAGTGAAATGATATTTTTAAATGGCCATTTAAGTTGTAGCTGGTTTAGCAAAATTATCTTCTTTAATTTTGCAAGTCAGCATTTCAGCTGACAAAAGACCTTTATCTTTGCAGCCGCAGTTAAAATGCCTTTTTTACAATGTGCAACTAAATTGCAGGCGTATCTCAAATAAAAGGTAGGAGTCCCTGGGGAAGAGGCAATATTCAAAGTCCTAAAGGGGAAAAAAATTAAAATTCTCAAATCTTATATTCTTAGAAAGAAACTGTCTCAGTATCATTTCTGAATGTCCATAGATAAACAGGATATCCAACAATCCTGATTTCCATTTGAAAATGTGTCTCCCCTAAAACAGATGCAGGACTATTTTGTAATAAATTATAGAAGCTCCAAGAATTTTCCATATTTATTCTCACGATGCAGATGCTTCTTGTGTTGTTTAAGCCTGCAATACTGGAAGTTCTGGATTCAACATATTTTATTTTGATTATTTTTCAAAGTTCATTGTATAAAAAGGAAAATCAAAGAACAACAAAAATGCATAATGCAGCCAGGCGCAGTGGCTCATGCCTGTAATCCCAGCACTTTGGGAGGCCAAGGTGGGCAGTTCACTTGAGGTCAGGAGTTCCAGACCAGTCTGGCCAACATGGTGAAACCCTATCTCTACTAAAAATACAAAAATTAGCCGGGTGTGGTGGCGCATGCCTGTAATCCCAGCTACCCGGAAGGCTGAGGCAGAAGGATCGCTTGAATCCGGGAGGCAGAGGTTGCAGTGAGCCGAGATCGCTCCGCTGCACTCCAGCCTGGGCAACACAGCTGAGACTGTGTTTTTTGAGACTCCATCTCAAAAATAATAATAATAATAATAATAATAATAATAATGCGTAATGCAAAAACTTAATTTTTTAAAGTAGTGAAGTAAAGATGAAATTCTTTCCAGCTAGTAAATATTTCCAAGTCAATGAGAGTGGTGTTTCTCTCTTAAATAAATAAATAAATAAATAAATAAATAAATAAATAAAAATAAAAGCCATTCTGCATTTTAGTTGCATCGATTCCATAGTTTGTCTTAATTTTTTATTGTGGATTTTTTTTCCAACCATCCTCTTGAGTGGGATAGAATATTTTAGGCATTTGTCAAGAAAAACAATAATAATGAAGTACACCAGAGAGAACAACCTTGACTCTTTTATCAACTAGTATGAAAAGTGTATCTCCAGTTGAAAAAGAGTCAAGGTTGAGCAAATTGTTTAGCATTTTGGACCCCAATATTTTCATATAGATAATAAATAAAGAGGTTCATATATCAAATCTCTGTGGCTATTTTCATGCTTAATATGTTACAATATTTATCATTTATTTTTGTTCTAGATATCTCACAATAGACATCTATATATCTAGATATCTATCTATATCTATCTATCTATCTAGATATCTAGCTAGATAGATAGATATCTAGATATATAGATATTTACATATATAGATTTCTATATTTTAGATATCTAGATATAGATAGATACACATAAAATATCTAGATATAATATATAGATAGATACCTATATTATGTATAGATATCTATATTATGTATCAATTATATATATAAAATCTCTATGTAGATAGAGATATGGATATATATATCCATATCTATATTTAGATATATATATATATATAATTGATACATAATAGATTTACATTTTTTCAGGGTACACGTCATAATTTAATATATTTATATAATTGTAAAGATCACATCAGTGACTTTAGATATCCATCCCCTTAAATATTTGTCTTTTCTTTATGCTATGAACATTTGAATCATTCTCTTCTAGATATTTTGAAATGTACAATGGATTATTCTAAACTATAGTCACCCTACTGGTCCACCAAACACCAGGACTCTTCTATCACACTGTGTGTTTGTACCCATTAATCAATATAACACGCAATGACTTTAATAAAAACTGAAATCTTGGGGGGAGAATCAGAGAAAGAAGAGCCTAAATATCTTTGTATTTAGTGCTTGCGGCGATGTTCCATATAATTCTTGAAAATTTGTTCTTGTTCTGCACTTTTTTTAAATAATGAGATTTAATCGTGTACATGTCCTACTTCTATGATTTAGGTCAATAATTAACAAGGAGTTCTTTCCCCTCCCCCACCTTCCCTCCAGAAGTCTTTAGGTAATGAAGGTAAATATTAAATGGTCATTAATATATTCATCTTAATTGATAAAAATTGTATATATTAATTATGTCGACATAAATAGGGCTAGTTAACATATGCCTTATCTCACATACTTATATTTTCTGTGGTGAGCAAAAAATAAACTCTCTTAGCAATTTTTAAGAATACAGTACATTGTCATTAACTCTAGTCACCATGTTGGACAATGGATTTATTGAGTTTATTCCTCCTAAGTGAAATTTTGTATCCTTTGACCAACATCTCCCTAATTCTACCCTCTGTTCTCAGCCCCTTGGAAACATTTTTGATTACCTGAGATTGTAAGTCTATGATGTGCTACTGAAATCTAGTAGACAGAGGTCAGGGATGATATTAAAGTTTTCAATGCACAGGACAGCCCCATGACAAAGAATTACCCAGCTCTAAATCTCAATAGTGCCACAGTTGAGAAACTCTGGCTTAGTAGAAGATAAAATCATAATAAACTGAAAAGTGTAAAAAATTTCACTCCCAATAATAGTAAAATAGAGTACTCACTTTGCTTAACATCTTATTTTGCAGATTTTCACAATAATTTCTTAAAGGCTTACAATATTGTCACACATACATGATCACATAATAAAAATGTAAGTTCAAATTAAGTTTAAGAAAATGATCAAACAGCTGGGAGCAGTGGCTCACGCCTGTAATCCCAACACTTTGAGAGGCCGAGGCGGGCAGATCACTTGAGGTCAGAAGTTGGAGAAACAGCCTGGGCAACAAGGTGAAACCCCATCTAAACTAAAAATACAAAAATCAGCCGGTCGTGGTGATGCGCACCTGTAATCCCCAATACTTGGGAGACTGAGGCAGGAGAATCTTTTGAACCTGGCTGGTGGAGGTTGCAGTGAGCCAAGATTGTGCCACTGCACTCCAGCCTGGGAGACAGAGCAAGACCGTCTCAAAAAAAAAAAAAAAAAAAAAAAAATCAAGGAAAAAAATAGGTAAAAACTGTAATATCAAGACATGACTCAGCATGAACGTACATTCTAAATATCATGCAGGACTCTAAGAATGGAAGCAGATGTTGATTTGGCCTTATATTCACCTATAAAACAGGGTGTATCTTGAAAATATGACGCTAAGTGAAACAAGCCAGACACAAACCACCACATATTGTTGTCAGAAAAGGCAAATCCACAGAGACAGAAAGCAGATTGGTGGTGGTCAGGGGCTGGAGAGGGGAATGGGGAGTGACTGCTTAATAAATATGAAGTTTACTGTAACTGGAGTGAAGTATACATTTGACACAGAGGCCAGAGATAACTGTCAAGCAATACTGCCCAATAGAAATGTAACAGAAGACACACAGTATATAATGTCTTCTAGAAGCCACATTTAAAAAGTAAAAATTACCAGTAAAATTAATTTTAAGAATATATTTTATTCACCCAATATTCCCAAATATTATCATTTGAAAATAGAATCAGGCCGGCGCGGTGGCTTACGCCTGTAATCCCAACAGTCTGGGAGGCCGAGGCAGGTGGATCACCTGAGGTCAGGAGTTCAAGACTAGCCTGGCCAACATGGTGTGAAACCTCTACTAAAAATACAAAAAAGTAGCTGGGCATGGTGGTGCATGCCTGTAATCCCAGCTATTCGGGAGGCTGAGGCAGGAGAATCACTTGAACCTGAAAGGCAGAGGTTGCAGTGAGCCTGGGTTTATGTGTTGAAACTCAATCCCCATGGTGGTGGTATGAAGAGGTACAGTCTTTGGAGAAGCAATTAAGTCATGATGACTCTGCTCTCATAAATGGGTTCATTCCCTTCTAAGAGAGGCTTCAGAGAGAGTTCACCCCTTTTAAACTTCTACTTCCCACCTGATGGAGACACAGCACTCACCACCCCAGAAGATGTGTCAACAAGGCTCCATCTCAGAAACTAGAACAGCTTTTGCCTGACACCAAACCTGCTGACACCTTGATCTTGGAGTTTCAGCCTCCAGAACTGGGAGGAATAAATGTCTATTCTTCCTAAGTTACCCAGTCTCTGGTATTTCATTATAACAGCACAAATGGAATAAGACAGCTTTTCTTCTGTCATTCTCTGAAGGCAAGAGTTCCTCAGGTGATGAAGAAGAGCCAGTCTCATGAACAGGAGTGAGCAGTGAGGAGAAGGAACTAGTAAGAAGAGGCTGTTGAGAGTGCTTCCCTCCCCAAGTCACCCAAAAGCACAGGCTCACTGTGCACTGGTTACTAACTTATCTAAGTCTGGGAAGACAGAACTCCCACACACCTAAGTCACATGGATCAGGTTTGTTACTTGCAGATAGCAAAGGACAACAGAAGCCTAGGTCTTAGGGGCAGTTGGTCCCGCATGGCTCAGGAAAGCTGCTCAGGGTGGATGCAGTCTCTTCTGCATGTGCCCTAATTTGCACTACATGTGAGGGACCCAAGAATGCAGCCCACCCTGGGTTTTATACCCTGGGGTAACAGGAGCCACTGGGTTAAAGTGGTCAAGGAGGTCCTGTTTCTACAGGGAACTGGAACAGAGTCCAGGCTGTTCTAGCCAGTTCCTGTTGCATTCCTAACACATCTTACAGTTATTCTTGTTGAAAAGTACAAGTGAGAAAGTGGGGAGAACCAGGTTGGCCCAAGGCCACTGAGAGAACTTTCCTGCACTCTTCTCCTCCTGGGCCATCCTCAGGAATAATATCCAACCTGGAAGACAGCCTGCTGTTGGAAATTAAAAGCAAGGCAATGAATGGTAGGGCCAAGTCAGCAGGCATACGAGAGGGAAGATGTGGATAGGCCTTGGAGAGCAGTTCAAATAACAAGGTAGGATTAACTCACTCCAATGGCAGGTTTTTCTCTTCCCTCTTTATTCAACAGAATAGGAAGCATTTCATCAAAGTCAATGTATTCCTTTATATATTCCATGAGCTCCAGGAAGCTTTGCTTAACAGTTACAACCTACATACTGAAGCATGAAGATGAATTGTTCTTAATAAACCTGCATCTGAGGTAATTTAACAATCTGGCTTTCAGCCACTCTACAATTATTTTTAGGACTTAATGGGACTTAATTCTGAATAAACATGTTCTAGAATATATATACATGTATCACAGAGCAACCCTTTTTACAATAATACTTCAGCTAAAATTAATACCTGATTTATTTTTAGAGAATCTATTTATCTTCTGTACTCCATCTCTTTCCAAAAGGATTTAAGATGATTCTTTAGCTGGTGAATATCCAAATCTGTTCATGAAGATGTTTTAAATATGTTAACTTCTTGTAAGTTTTTATTTCCTTGAGATAACATTATTAATGCTCTTCCTTGAGCCAAACTGAATGTCACCTAACAGCACATTGTATGAGAAGTGGGTGAGAAAAAAGGCAAAAAAAATCAGTGAATATGTTTTCAAATTGCAGAACTTAAATTTACATTTGATGTTCCCTTAGAAAGTCAAAATCCTTTGGGGAAATTTCGGCTGTTTCCAACTGAACTAAGAAGAATCAAGGGAAATAGATTTGTCCTGCACTTGGAGTAGTGTTTTCTTTTTTTATTTCTTTTTAAGTTTTTTTGAGATGAGGTCTCACTATGTTGCCCAGGCTAGAATGCAATGGTGCAATCATAGCTCACTGGAGCCTTGAACTCCTGGGCTCAAGCAATCCTCCCACCTCAGGCTCCTGAGTAGCTGGGACTACAGGCATATGCTACTGCACCTGATAGTTTTTTAATTTTTTGTAGAGATTGTATCTTGCTATGTTGCCCAGGCTGGTCTTGAACTCCTGGCCTCAAGTGAACCTCCTGCCTTGGCCTCTCAGAGTACTGATGGAGTAGTATTTTCAAGAAGATGCTACCATTAGCCTTGAGGGACACGCAGTTTGCATAAAGAAAATGAAACCCAAAGGTTAAGGTGAAACTCAGGACATGGCCAGTAACCAGTCAAATTTCCCCATATCTCCATCTTCCTCCTATGCTGCTATATTGCTCAGAATAAGGGAGATGATTCTTTATATTAGGGAAACAAACGTGGGATCCATGAAGTTCTCTGGGAGAGACCTGGGTGAGACAATCTAAGCTCAGTGATTAGAGAAGACATATTGAGTACCCTGAGGAGGCACTAAATGCTATCTCTTTCTACAGCTAATTTTAAACATGGAGAACCTTAAAGCCACATTAAGACAACTCCATCCCCCTTTGCTTCTGTCCTCAGTCACGTTAAAAACCCCAGTTGAAGTACATTGCCCAAGGTCACATAGTCAAGGACTTATTAGACTCAGAGGTCGGACTCTGTATGTATATAACTTCAAAGTCTGCTCCTTTTTATTGTTCCATATTCTTTCCCCAGCTGCCAATGACCAGACATTGTCGAGAATCTAATAACAGTAAGGGAAGAATGAGGAAGAGGCTGCACCTGTGGAATCTGAAGAGGCGTGAAAGAGATGGAAAGATACCAAAACAAACTCACTTGACAAGGTTGCTGCTGGGGTTTGCATGTTTGTCCTCTCCAAACATGTTGAAATGTAATCCCTAATGTCAGAAGTAGGGTGGAATGGGAGGTGTGGAGTCATGGAGGTGGATCCCTGGTGAATAGGTTAATACCTCAGAGGGGGTGAGTAAATTCTTTTTTAGTTCCTGCAAGTGCTGGTTGTTAAAAAGGACCTGGTACTGCCCCATCTCTTTCTCTCTCTCTCTCTCTCTCTCTCTCTCTCTCTCTCTTGCATTCTCTCTCCTATGTGATCTCTAAGCAGATGCTCAGCCTTGAACTTTCCAGCCATCAGAATCATGAGCCAAATACAACCTTGTTTTTTAATAAAATTACCCAGCCTCAAGTATTCCTTTATAGCAACACAAAACGGACTAAGGCAGTTACTCAGGGCAGATTTGGCCTGAAAAGTCTGCCTTTTCCTTTTCCCCATGTAGGCAAGAAAAATTGGCAGCAGACTGTCTGTCTGACATACATCAAGTCCACTCCTACCAAGATAACAACTTTTATGCAAAATTGCCCATTTGTCTTCATTTCCACATTTAAAAGTATATTAACAGAGCAGATGTGTTCATAGCTTTAAAAATTGCTGCACAGTGACATGGATAGAAAACCATAATCTCTCATTTAATTAGCAAAGAAATTAATTCAGGAATGTGCAAGAACAAAGCTAAACCATTTCTGAAGTGAAGTGTCCAAATTTTCTTTTTTTAACACCATACATAAATCCATCTTTTATCAAACATTTTAATTAGGATGCATTCTCCCCACTGGAGCCAGACTTCTGCACAACTGTCAAATGAATCATTGTCCACACAAAGTCTTATACAGAAAATGGCCACTAAATCTTAAACATGGTGTCAAATACTTTGGAAAGTATAGAGAATTATTGGGTACATTATAAATCACAATATTGCAAACACACTCCCAGGTGATCTTGATGCTGCTGGTTGAGGGACCACACTTTGAAAACCACTGTGCTAAATCAAATTAGGGCTGGAATTCTTCTGTGGATGTTATAGAGAGGAAAAAATGGAAGATGCTTTATTTTTTCTTCCCATCAGCGATGTGAACAACGCCTCCATGTGGCCATTACAATGAGAAACTCCTTGTGCATAATGAAATAAACTAGGAAAGTACACAGAGCTGAGGGATGAAGAGAGTCAGCATTGGCCATACTGTTTGAAGTCTTCTATCTAGATATGTCTGAGACAAACCTAAAGAAGCTGAAGTCAATTTGCTTCCATTTTTGCTCAAGCTGGTTTAAGTTTGCTTTTTGTCACTTTTAACAAAAAGACAACTGACAAACACAGACCAAAAAAAGAAAGAGAGACAGACAGAAAAGTTATTTAGACAGTGTAGTGTAAAATAAGATATTCTAAGCATGCAACTTCATTAAGATAATTGGCTCAAAAATCACTCCAGTGGAACAATACTGAAACATTGAGTTGATATAGGCCTAGGGTTTGTACGAGATGAATATACCACCTCATAATCTAATTGTGTCATGTGGTTGACTGCTGTCTGTTGGAAGTGGATAAAATGAAAAAATTATATAAGAGAGGTAAGACCAAAACACAAGTAATTTCTTTTTACAGAGCCTGAAATTTCCCCACTACATTTTACTAGATGTAAATAAAAGAACATTAATGGTCAGCAGATATTTACTACCTTCTTTCTCTTAATTCAATCGTGCATCAAAATAACAAGACAAGAAAAATGAAGTATGCCCCAAAAATGCTGTAAATAAAAGCAAAAACACTACATGACACATTGAGTTTAAAAATCAATTCTATTTGAAGTTATTACACACACATTCATTTGCTGTGTAAATTTTAAAATGAAACATTACCTTTTTACTTTATTAGCAAAAGAAATGCTAAATACTGAATTTTGATACAAAACAAAGTTCAACACGCATTCTGTACTTTTTTCATATAGTAATTGAGATATAGGTTTTGGAATTATTAAATTTTGAGCTTCCTTTCCTATTCAGGCACTTAATAGGTGACTTTATTTTACTTGCTTAAGTTCTCTGGGCTTTGATTTTCTTAGCTATAAAGTGGAAAAGAATAATACCAACCTGACAGAGTTGTGCTAACGAGTTAGATAATGTGTACAAAGCTCTTAGAACAAGGAACTTCCAGATAATGTAATGTTCACACACACACACACACACACACACACACACACACACAGAGTAATACTTCGGTCTGGCAAAACAACCAAATTTTATTGCAAATTGTATAAGACAATTTGAATTGTTTATAATTCTCAGGGAGAATTCTCACATTGGGCTTTGGAAAATGTACCCAGCCCTGAGAATTGCAAGAAGTTTCCCTTAACTAGGAGGTAGTCTAAACATCTATTTGTGTAAGAATCTCTTGTCACCTGCTGATTCAAACAATCGAAGCATTTATCCAAATAATATAGTTTTTTGCAATGGTGTGAACAATCTGTACAGTTGTCACGGAATTCCAATCAGCTGCTCTACACCAAGCAGTCAGCATCCAGGAATCCTTGTTGCATGAATGAATTGACAGGCATAGAAAAATGTTCCACTGAATCTTCTTACAGATTCAGCAGCATTGGAGTGGGAAGAAAACTGAACATAAAAACCGAAGACTGGTTTCTATCTAAGTCCACCCTTTTCTCACTAAGTCATCTTAGGTGCTCCATTTAACTCTGCATCCACATCCTCTCATGCTGGTTTTAACTATTAGCCCAGGAAGACACTTTCACTGCTTTGGGGCACTAATAAAGGTTGTCACAACTTTTAGGAAGGGGATAGTAGATATCGATTAAATTATACTTATGACCAAAGTCAACATCATAGTCACATGCCACCGTCAGATTTTGAGAGTGGGTAGTATAATAAGGTGTTTATTATTCCTATTCTGGAATGAGGCTTTGTACGGTCACATTCTGGCTTTGCCCATTGCTGGCTCTGGAGCCTCATTATTTAACTTCCCTGTATGTCAGTTTTCCAATCTGTAAAATTGAAGTGATAATATCATTGACCTAAAAAGTTCTTATGAAGATAAAATTAACTGTTGTATGAGAAGTGCTTGGAGTAAGGATTGGCACATATTAAACACTCAAGAATCATTGAAGTAAGCAACGTTCTGAGGGGTTAATATGTGCCAGTCATTGTTGAATGTAATTATTTTGCCACACCTTGCTGAATTGCTCACTACAATTACTTAGAATGGAGGTGTGTGGCAGAGAAAAACAGGTGAGTCACTACAGCTGTGAATAGACACAGGGGCCATGCAGGTTACTATTTGGAATAGTACAACTCTTTATTCTTTCCTGGTATGAGTATTAGTTTTCTATAGCTGCTATTAGGTTGGTGCAAAAGCAATTGCGTTTTTTGCCATTAAAAGTAACAAAAATAAAAATTGCACCAACGTGATATAACAAACTACCATAAACTTGGTGGCTTCAAACAACACTCATTTATTGCCTTTTCGTTCTGGAGGTCAGAAGTCATAAATGTATCTTGTCGGACTGAAATGAAGGTGTCAGCAGGGCTGCTTCCTTCTGGAGGCTCCAGCAGAAAGTCTATTCTCTTGCCTTTTCCAGCTTCTACAAGCAGTCATGTTCCTGGCTCTAAGCCCATTCCCCCACCTTCAAAGTCAGGAATGTCTGGTTGAGTCCTTCTCACACGGCATCACCCTGATTTTTTCTACCTCCATTTGTAAGGACCCTTGCAATTATGGTTAGGAATTAACCAGAAAATTCAGGATCATCTTGTCATCTCAGAGTTTTAATCACATCTGCAAAGTCCCCTTTGTTACATAAGGTCACATATTCACAGGTTCTGGGGATTATGATGTAGACATCTAAGGAGGCCTTTATTCTGCCTAAGACATAAGGATTAAGATGTGGACATCTTTGGGGGCCATTATTTCGTCTACCATGTGGGGATTAAGATGTGGGCATCTTTGGGGTCGTTATTCTGTCTACCACATGGGGATTAGGACGTGGCCATCTTTGAAGGGCATTATTCTATATACCACGTAATTAGAATATAGACATCTTTGGGGACACCATTCTGTCTACTACATGGTAATTACGATGTGGACATCTTTGGGGCCATTATTTGGTCTGCCACATAGGGATTAGGACGTGGGCATCTCTGGGGGGCATTATTTTCTGCACTACAACACCAAATCAAATGGTCATCACATCAAATAGTCAACCCCAAGATCAAATAGTCATCACAAGCACAATTGCCATTTATTCAGTGTTTACCATATATTACATGCTGTGCTGGGACATATATCATTTCATTTAATCTTCTGATAGTCATAGGAGGAGTTCGAGGCTAGATCAAATTCCCCAAGTTCACAAGCAAGTGCAAGACAGACCCAAACTTCACTCTGGTCTGTTTATTCAAAAAGAAGGTGGTCGGAGCTACTCAGCTGCCATCCCTCTAATTTACAGATGTCGAGTTTCAAGAGGTTTTTTCACTGCTACAAAGTCTTCCTAGGGAGTTTTTGTTCCATCTCGCCTCCCACAAAATTATATGCTGAGAGTTTATCAGGTCTGGGTGATCCGTCAGAGCCTGGAAGGAGCTCACGATCAAGGTTTTCTAAAAAATCTGAATAGACAATTTTCAAAACAAGACATGTAAATGGCCAAGAGATATAAAAAATGGTGCTTAACATCACTAATCATCAAGGAAATGCAAATCACAACCACAACGTGATATCACCTCACATCTGTTAGGATGGCGATTATCAAAAGTTAAAGCATAACAAGTGTTTGTGAGGGTGTAGAGAAAGGTGAACCCTTGGTGGAAATGTAAATTGGTACAGTCCTTATGAAAAATAGCATGGAAGTTTCTCAAAAAAATAAAAATGGAACTACCATACAACGTAGCAATTCCACTGTGGGTATATACCCAAAATCTTTGAAAGCAGCTACCTGAAAAGATATTTGTGCACCCATGTGTATAGCAGCATTATACACAATAGCCAAAAGGTAGAAGCAACCCAAGTACTCGCTGATGGATGAATACTTAAGCAAAATGTGGTCTATACCAATGACAGAACATTAATCCGCCTTAAAACAGGAGGTTCTTCCATTTGCAATAACATGGATGAAACTGGAGGACATTGCCAGGCACACAAAGAAAAAATACTGCATGATCTCAGTCACATGTAGAATCTTAAAAAGCTGAATCCATAGAAACAGAGTAGAATGGTGGTAATCAGGGATGGGGAGGTGGGGGAAATGGAGAGATGTTGGTTAAAGTACAAAGTTGCAATTATGTAGAATGAATAAACCTAGAGATCTAAGGCACAACATGGTGACTATAGCTAATTATACTGTATAGTAAACTAGAAATTTGCTAACAGAGTAGATTTGTGTGCTCTTATGACACACAGAGGTAATTATGTAAGGTGATGGATATGTTAATTTGCTAGATTATAGTAATCATTTTACTGTGGAAATAGGTTTCAAAACATCACACTGTACACCTCAAATACATAAAATTTTTGTTAGTTTTTTAAAAATAGGTACCAAATACATTATAGCAGCATTGCTTTTACACTTGTTTTTTGAAAAGCAGGTTTGCCCATACCAGAGGTTTCCAGCTAAAGACCTTCCAAAGAAAGTAAAACATTTCACTTTATTTAATTAAGATGCACCACTTGATTACTGCCTAGTCATTTAATAATTTTGTTTTTACCATTAAAAGGGTTTTTACTTCCATTTAATTACTTTAATTTGTTTTACAATACACTTTCAGAGACATCAATAACGCCTGCAGCCCGATCAAACACTTGGACTCCTAAATCAAGTCAACTCAAACCTAATGGGATAACGCTTTTCCCTCACTACCAAAAGATGAAAGGA
Organism: Pan troglodytes; assembly: GCF_028858775.2. NCBI lineage: Eukaryota > Metazoa > Chordata > Mammalia > Primates > Hominidae > Pan > Pan troglodytes. Next base: position 4,581,828 of record NC_072421.2, on the reverse strand, counting down.
ACTTTGGGGAAAATTTGTCAAGGCCATAAATAAGTATTTATAAAGAAAAAAAAGCAGCAAGAGGAGTAATAAATTTCCAACATGCTTTCATAGTTTCAGTCTACACATTCTAATATACCCTTAGGTAATAGAAACATTGTTTCTTGTTTGATGGCTGTGGTTAAGAAAAAAAAAATGGCTGAGTGAAAATGATTCTATCCCATCCTGAATTACAGCGATTGTTCAGATAATAACTACAGAAAGACACCAGTTTTTTATTCCTTCTTTGTGCTGAAAAACTACTCATTGAGAACAATTTATTCTCGCTCTTCTGGCAAAAACCATAGCGGATAATAAGTACTTTGAGTCTGAAAACCTTTAAAATGCCAATAAAGGATATGCACATTAATTTGTTGATTGAAATACAAACTAATGATAATGGAGAATTTACTTTGTTCCAAGCCCTTTTGGGGGAAGAAATCTGGAATTAATCAAGCTCATGGCTTCAAGGAACTTAGTTTGTACTATGAGGGTCAGTGTGTGAGTGTTGGGAAAGTGACTTATAAACAAATGTGTAAAAAAAAAGAACATGTTACATAGACAAGCCAGTAACAAAACAGGGAAACAAGATTACTCAGGATACGGATCGTTCGCTAGGTCGGGTGCTGAGAGAGGCTGAAACCGAGCTATACATCTCTGCCTTTAGTCTTTCCTCCTATAGTTACTCTTTCAATTCCGTTTGACTTATTCCCCAGGTTTCTTACACAAGATTTTACATTCAGAAGTGAAAATCCAAACAACAGAAACCAAAGTCCTTTAAATATCTTTTTGCTCTCTTCAAATTCTAAACACTCCCCCGTTCCTTTAATAAAACAAAATATTCACATCCTTCCTGTTCTTTCTCTCATGTTTTTCCCTGCATTCATTTCCCCCTCTCCTGTCTTCTTCCATTTTCCTCTCCTTCCCATCTCCTCTTCTCTCTCCTATTTTCCTCCTCCTCACACATATGCATTGGTATTAGACAATCATCTATATGTATCTATTTTTTTAATAACCATTGTGGAGGTGGCCTTCTAAATGTATCTCTTTCAACTTTCCACTGGAGACAGGTAAATGATGCTTTCTCCCCTGCTACCTCGTGCAGAATTGGGCTCTAGAGAAATGAAGAGACTTCATTGACACCACAGAACTAAAAAGTATACAGTGAGGACTGACACCTATTCTTCCCATCAAGTGGTGTCTTACAGAGAGTTTTACCAAATATCTATTAGCAAGACAGTGTGAAAGCCACTAACCAACTCACTTATTCATGCATGCATCCAAAGGTGAATGCTTCCAGATTTTAAGCACTTGCATTAGGCAGTAACTTAACTTATATTCATGATGTGTATTTTAAATGCTTAATTTGCTGCCCATGAGCTAAATACCATCTGAAAGGAAAGTAAACTATCTATGGGATCCCAATGACGAGTGATATAAGATAATCCTCTTATTTATAAAATCACCCTGCTCTGGGGAAGTAACAAAAAAGAAAAATAAAGAAAGAAAATGAAGCCACAGTAGATAGAGAAAAATCATTCATCCTGAATCCTTCTATAAATAGTGTGGGACCATCCTGGTCTTCTTCCTTCATTCTTTTTCATTTTTATACAGAAGAGGATTCGTTTTCTGGGGCTCACATGGCAAAGTGCCACAAACTGGGTGGCTTATAACAGCAAAAAATATATTCTCTCAATGTTTCTTAGTCTAAAAGTTCACAATTAAGGTGTTTGCAGGGCATTCCTCCCCCTGAAGGCAGTAGGGAAGAATCTTTCCTTGCTCCTGCAGCTTCTGGTGTATATTGTCAAGTTCTCCAGAATAACAGAACCAATAGGCGATATAGAAATAGAAGAGGGGATTTGTTAGAAGAATTGGCTCCCATGATTATGGAAGCCAAGAAGTCCCCCATAGGCTCTCTGCAAGGTAGAGAACCAGGGAAGCCAATAATGTCAATCTTCACCCCAAGGCCAAACGCCTAAGAACTGGAGGAAGCCACTGACGTAGTCTTAGACTCTGAAGGACCAAGAATCTAGAGTTCTGATGTCCAAGGGCAGGAGAAGATGGATGTCTCAGCTTTCCTCTGCAGCAGAGAGAATAAAGTCACCTTTCCTCTGCAATTTTGTTCTCTCTGGGCCTTCAACTGATTGTATGATGCCTACTCCCATTAGAGATGGCAATCTGCTTTCTTCAATCTACTGATTTAAATGCTAATCTCTTCCAGAAACAGCACATCCCCAGATATAATGCTTGGCCAGCTATCTAGGCATCTCTTTACCTCATCAAGTTGACACCTAAAAGTAACCATCTTGTAGTGGCTCCATGCTTTTCTTAGCTTATGGCCCCATCACTTCAACTTCTGCCTCTGTCTTCACATAGCCCTCTCCTCTGTGTGTGTCTGTGTCCTAATCTCCTCTTCTTATAAGGAAATCAGTCTTCTTGGATTAGGGTCCACCCTACCGACCTCATCTTTACTTGATTGCATCCGCAAAGACCTTATTTCCAAATACGTCACATTCAGAAGTAGCACATACTAGAAGTTCAACATAGGTTTTGCAGAAATACCATTCGACCCATAAGAAAAGATAAAAAAAGAAATTGAAAAACCCACATATTTTTAGTATGGATGATTTATTGTAAAGGGCCTAGACTTAAAAAAGAAAAATAGAAAATAAACAAGTGCACAGTTTAAATCTTTAGCTCTGTAGATGGGGGTTGCATGGCAAACTCAGTGCACTCAGTGTGAGAAGGTGGTCCCAGCCAGATCTTACGGATTGTGTAGACCCAGAAAGAGCAAAGAAGGAACCCAAACAGCAAGGGGAGATGGCCGTGGCTTTTTGGAGCACCTACTAGAATGAGAAAATAGTCTTCAGAAGCAAATGTGGACCATATGGGTGGAACCAGCAGGTCCTCAGAGGTCTCCAGATTAATGAAAGCTCAGAAAAGCTCCCTATAGAGCAGAAACCAGGGAGCAACCTGACAACTTTGTGTCCTCCCCCTACTTAAGCCCCAGCCCTCTAACATTCACACAAAAGCAACCGTGAAAAAGAACACAAAGAGTTTTAAACACAAAACTTGGAACAAAGGTTGTCTTTACCTACAGAACAGGTGGGTTTTTTTTTTTAATGAGACCAAGATGACAGCAGTGCACTAAAATGTTGTTTTATTAATTGGAACTAAATAAGCTAAAGTCATACAGAAGAAGACAAAATAGTTTTGGAATCATAAGGAAGTTACATTCCCTTTGTACCTGCATGCAGTCTCCATGAATATCCTATTCTGCTATAAATGTATAATTAATAGATGTCAGAATACACTCTTCTTGCTGTCTCTCAAATGATTCAGTAGCTCTTATTCCTTGAATTTTATCTTGCTTCTATTTTTAACCATATTGTACAGATTTTCTACAAACTATGATCTGTTTAAAGACCTATTGATAATGCATACTTTGACATGGATACTCTGACATGAATAAAATTCAATCATTTACACTCTTGAACCTCAAAGAGAAATTATGATGATAGTAATTTGGGTTTTACATAAGTGTGGTGCAGCACAAGTCCCCAGATGGCTTCAGCTACCAAACTGTTCACCCCTCCTCCTCTTTCTCACTTGTAGTTCTCAAAATAATTGTAGAATGTGCTGAGAATTCAATATCCTGAGATAGGAAGAAACTGGCCAAGACAACCAGGCTCTGTTCCACTTCCTCCTAGAACAGGATGTCTTACAACACTTTATCCCAGCAAATCATGTTCCCCTGGGGTATAAAACACAGAGTAAGCTATTTTCAGGGATCTCTCAGCCATTGTGCAAATGGGGTACATGCCATTGAGAGTCCGTTCACCCCAGGCAGCTTTCCTAAGCTTTGGGGATCTGGCTTATTATAAATCCTAGGTTTCTGTTGTCTCATTCTACCTATCTGTAAGTACCAAATCCACTTCATGTAATTTTGTGTGTGCTGGGCAAGGAGGGGGTGCATTCTTTCTTACCAAACCCAAGCAAGTAACCAGTACGCTGTCAACCTGCTTCACAGGTAGGGATTATGAACCAACTAGGATCCATATCATCGATTTATCAGTTCCTCAGTATTGCTTCCTTTGAAAGATGGCCAAACTAACAAGTACTCCAAGAAGGTTTTATATCTGCAATCTTACAATTTTGAAACATTGTATCACATACTAAACTTCCAAAACATTTTACAATTTCATCTCCTCATATAAGCATACAAAACAGTAAGCTTATTTTAATTTTTGAACTTTTAATGTGCCTATCATCATACTAAAACATCTTTTGAGTAATATATTTCATTCTTAGATACCATAGACACCATGCATAGAAACATTTTAATGTATCTAAAATCATTGTGTATTTTATTCTCATATTCAATATTATCAAACAATATGCATTTTAGTACTGGAGAAAAGAAGGCCTTGATGCATTTATTAACAAACATAAGTTCATTAAAATGATCTTGTGACTACATAATTTATGAACTAATTAATTCTGACTTAAACAATTATTTATTTGAAACTCAAATTTGCTCTGAAACTCAAAGTAATGTTTCCTCAGCACTACATCATAAAGAGCTTAAGTAATTACTAATTAGTTTCAGGCATGACAAATGTTTTAATTAAAATCACTGAAACAGTTAAGCGTTTATAACTCTTTTTCATCTTTTCTCATTATTCACTTTAGATTGACTGTTTGCCAGTCACTGAATGCCCATACATAACAAAGAAACCCATTCGCCAGTTGCAAGATTTTTCTGCTAATTATGCCAATGGGAATGAGGCATAACCCCCTTATTTCAAATATTCTACAACATGTTTTTGAAGTTCATAAAAAGTTCTGAGTTTCTCACCCCATTTAAGAAAGACATCACATATCTAAACTACTATAATTCGTTGGTACCCAACACAAACTCTCTATCTAGCACAGTTGACCTTTGAACAACATGGGTTTGAACGATGCAGATCTAGTCACACTCAGATACTCTTCCACCTCTGCAACCCCTGAGACAGAAAAACCAACCCCTCTTGTTTCTCCTCCTCCTTAACGTACTCATCCTGAAGACAATGAGGTGAAGATCTTTATGATGGTCCATTTCCACTTAACCAACTGTGAATACATTTTCTCTTCCTTATAATTCTCTTAATAGCATTTTTCCCCACAGCTTGCTTTATTGTAACAATACAGTATATAATACACATAATATATAAAATGTATGTTGATCAAGTGTTTAGTGATAAGGCTTCCAGACAACAATAGGCTATTAGTAGTTGAGTTATGGAGGACACAAAAGGCTTGTACATATTTTTGACTGTGCAGGGAGTCAGTTCCCCTAACCCCTGCATTGTCCAAAGGTTAACTGTATAATAAAACAGAAAAGGGCCCTGAGAAGTTGTCTTGGGTGATATCCCTGTATTAAAGGTCTCCTTTCATGCAATCAAGAGTTGAACTGTTTATTTGGTAATTTTGCAAAGAACTCAAAACGAAACTACCACTTGACCCAGCAATGCCATTACTGGGTATATACCCAAAGGAATATAAATTGTTCTACCATAAAGATACACGCACATATATGTTTATTGCCACACTATTCAGAATAGCAAAGACATGGAATCAACCTAAATGCCCATCAATGTTAGACTGATAAGGGAAATGTGGTACATATACACCATGGAACACTACACAGCCATGAAAAGAATGGGATCATGGCCTTTGCAGCAACATGAATAGAGATGATGGAAGTTATTATCCTGAGCTAACTAATGCAGGAACAGAAAACCAAATACTGCATGTTTTCATTTATAAGTGGGAGCTAAACATTGGGTACACATGGACACAAAGGAGGAAACAATAGACATCATGGCCTACTTGAGGATGAAGGGTGGGAGGAGGGTGAGGATCAAAAAACTACCTATCAGATACTATGCTTATTACTCAGGTGATGAAATAATCTGTATACCAAACCCTTATAACACACAATTTACCTATATAACAAACCTGCACATGTACACCTAAACCTAAAATAAAAGTTTAAAAAAATAGGGTTGGACTGCTGCACACAGTCTAGCATGGTATGAAATTTCTCTGGTTACTACCTTTTCCCTACCTGAGGAATGAGTGACCCATCAATGGTTTTCAGCTCTTAAACGGTGTTTGTGCCCATAAGGTATGTCTATTATGAGATAAGCAAAGATTCAGAACACCCATGGCAACCTCCCAATGACAGAGATTGCCTAGTGAAATTTTCATTGAACACCAACAGAGAACAGACATCCATACAGCTCCCAAACACCTCTCTCTTGTTGACCTAGTCTTCTTTTCTCTCTCCAAGTATGTGTAGAAAACTTTCAGTTTATGTCTAAACCAATGGCTTTTCAACTTCACAGTAAACTATCTTTTATTAGTCAGTACTCTTCAGAGAAACAGAACCTAGAGGAGATAGACAGGTAGATAGATAGATAATAGATAAATAGGTAGATGAAAGATGATAGGTAGATACATACATAGATACATAGAATGGATAGGATGGATAGATAGATGATAGATACATGATAGATAGATGATAGATAGATAGATGATAGATAGATAGATAGATAGATAGATAGATGATAGATAGAATAATAGACAGATAGATACATAGAAAGGATGGAAGGATAATAGATTAGATAGATGATAGATGATAGATAGATAGATAGATAGATAGATACAGATTTATTATGGAGAATTGGCTCACATGATTATGAAGACTTAGAAGTCCCTCAATCTGCTATCTTCAAAAGGGAGATCCAGAAAAAGCCAGTAGTCTATTTTTAATGGAAACCCAAGCCCTGAGGACCAGAGGAGTTAATCATGTAAGTCCCAGTTTGAGTCCAAAGGCCTAAGAAAAAGGGGCTCTGATGTCTGAGGGTAGGAGATGATGGATGTCCCAGCTCCAGAAGAGAGAAGGGATTCTCCATTCTTCAGCCTTTTTGTTCTATCCAGGCCTTTGATTAATCAGATACTAGTCACTCACATTGAGGAGGACAATCTTGTTTACTGGGTTTATTGATTCAAATACTAATCTCTTCTGGAAACACACTCACAAACACACCCAGAAATAATGTTTCACTAGTTTTCTGGACATCCCAAGTTGACACATAAAATTAACCGTCACATAACTATAGCTTGGACAGTCTCATTCACAATGGTCAGAGGCTGATGCATGTGTCTTTGTTTCAGTAAAATCTTGTAAACCAGTGGCTCTCAACTGAGGTGACCTCTCCCCTTAGGAGACACTAAGCGATGTCTTCACACATTTTTTGTCATCATGACTTGGTGGGCAGGTGCTAATGGCATCCATTTTGTAGAAGTCAGTGATGCTGCTTAACACCCTACAGTGCACACGGCAGCACAACCCCTGCCCCCAAAACACACACACACACAGACACACACACACACAGACACACACACATACAGAGAGAGAGAGAGAGAGAGAGAGAGAGAGAGAGAGAGCAAAGACTAATCCTGTCCAAAATGCCAACCTTCCCCAAATATCAATAGTTTCAAGATTGAAAAACCTTGGTGGAAACATGTCTGGGGTACGAGTAAAGAAATTCAGTAACCCACTCCTAGAATGGGAGTTAGAGTACATGCTATGAAAAATTCTTCCAAATAATATTCTTTCACAGAAAAAAAAATCGAGGCAGAAATGTGAAGAAATCAAGACCAAGGACTCATGGTAATTTTGATTCATCACATCATACGGTAGTCAGGATAATGTTCCTCCAACTTCCAAAGATGTGACAACACAGTTCAACATCACTAGCTTTAACAGTGGAGGAAGAGGTCATGGAGCCAAGAAATGGAAGTGGCCTCTAGGAGATAAAATAGAGCAAGGAAATGAATGTTTCCCTAGAGTTTCCAGAAGAGAACCAGCCCCATTAACCTTTCCTTCTTAGCCTAGAGAGATCCATGTTGGACTTCTCGCCTCTTAAATAATAAGATCATTAAGTGTTGCTTTAAGCTGCTAAGTTTGCAGTCATTTTTTACACTAACCATAAGAAACTCACACACTTCCAGATAAAGATGTTGCTCTCTTGGCAATCACTGAGCTGTGACTGTCAGTTTATTTGTGGAATGTAAAGGCACTATAAGGTACTTGTTCTAGAATTAATTGTTCGATAGATAAAACATAAATGCATTAAAAAAATAATAATCAAGCAAGAAATTCTGGTGTGTGAATGACTCAAGCCAGTGTTTGTCCATGGAACATGTCATGCTGGGTGGAGTAGCATCAGTAATTCCCAATTCAAAGAGGTTGAAAAGTTTGATTTGTATAGAACTTAAAACAAATTGGACTTCTGGGTGTCAAAACAGAGGATTGCACATGTATTTTTCTCTAATTTTTTTGGACACGCCGCTAGGGAAAAAAACAGGAGTATGCACATTGAAAGAGGATCCAGGTGCTGTTGCATGCATTCAATGAAGAGGTCTGGTCTGGTCACCTCCTAGGACAATAAGGGCAGGTGGAACCATGGCCACTCAGATATGTCACAGTTACATGTCATGAAGACTCTTTTCTTATTCTGAACTTATTCCCCCTGCCCTAGCTTTGGTATTCCTGCACCTCAAGAGACTCAAAATCCTTTCCTTGGATCTTCCAAATTAATACTTATTTAGCTCAATCTTTTCTTTGAAAGTTGGTGTCTTAGTTCATTTCATGTTGCTCTAAAGTAGTATCTAATACGGGTAATGTATAAGGAAAAGAGGTTTATTTGACTCATGGTCCTGCTGACTACACAAGAAGTATGGGTACCAGCATCTGCTTCCAGTAAGGACCTCAGGAAGCTTCCACTCATGGTGGAAGGTGAAGGGGGAACTGGCATCACATCACCTGGCAAGAGAGGAGGAAAGAGAGGTGAAAAGGTGCTGGGCTCTCTCTCTTTCTTTCTCTTTCTTTCCTTCTTTCTTTTTCTTTCTTTCTTCTTTCTTTTTCTTTCCTTCTTTATTTCTCTCTCTCTCCCTCTCTCTCTCTCTCTCCCCCCCCTTCTTTTCTTTCTTTTTTTTTTTTTTTTTTTTTTTTTGCAGGGTCTTACTCCATCACCCAGGCTGGAATGCTGGAGTGCAGTGGTGCAATCATGGCTCACTGCAGCCTCAAACTCCCAGGCTCAGGTGATCCTCACATCTCAGCCTCTCAAGGTACCTGGGACTACAGATGTGTACCACCATGCCCAGCTAATTTTTTTCATTTTTTGTAGAGGCACGGTTTTGTCATGTTGCCCAGGCTGGTCTCAAACTCCTGGGCCCAAGTAATCCACTTGCCTTGGCCTCCCAAAATCCTGGGATTACAAGCATGAGCCACTACCCCTGGCCACCAGGCCCTTTTTAACAATCAGATCTCACAGGAACTAATAAAGCAATAATTCACTCATTATCACAAGGATGTCACCAAATCTTTCATAAGTGATCCATCTTCATGACCCAAACACTCCTTTTTAGGGGCCATATCAAATATTGGGGATCAAATTTCAACGTGAGATTGGAGGGGACAAATATCCAAACTATATCAAGCAAAGTTATCATGAATTCACTTTTCTGTGATTTACAACCTCCTCAGTGCAGACAGAACTGGTTTATAAACCACTGCATCCCACATGGGCTCGAGTTCTTATAAAGAAAGATAAGCATTTATTTATGATGCTGCGGCAAATACTGGACCAAAATAAAATTTTAAATAGATTAAAGAAGTTTCAGCATTATGTATATACCATCAATGCATATCTCAGGACCATCTTTGTATAATCGCCATCCTTTCCTGGGGTTAGATGGCACCTCTGGTCCCCATTGGTGTCACCTTTTGTTCAAAGTCATGCAGATGAAAATTGCGAATCAGATCTTGCCAGAACTTTTAGAAGCCAGTTCCCCATGTTATCCTTTCCTTCTATGCCAAGAACCAGCAATATTCCAGAGTGGGTCTTCCGCTTTATCCTGGATATGGGAACAAAACACAACTTTGCAATTATTGGTTAAAAGCTCAATAATTAAGCCATGAAAAGCAAAATCCAGTCTATTTAAATAACGTTTTTTTTTTTTTTTTTTTTTTTTTTTTTTTGAGAAGGAGTCTTGCTCAGTCGCCCAGGCTGGAGTGCAGTGGTGCAATCTCGGCTCACTGCAACGTCTGCCTCCCGGGTTCACGCAGTTCTCCTGCCTCAGCCTCCCGAGTAGCTGAGACTACAGGCGCCCGCCACCACGCCCAGCTAATTTTTGTATTTTTAGTAGAGACGGGGTTTCACCATGTTGGCCAGGATGGTCTCGATCTCTTGACCTCGTGATCCGCCTGCCTCGGCCTCCCAAAGTGCTGGGATTATAGGCGTGAGCCACCGTGCCCGGCCATACAACGTATACATGTAAAAGATAGTCTTGAAAATAAAGTGTGTGTAAGCTATTAATTTTTCTTTTTTAAAAACTAAGAAAGATTTAGCTGAGGTTCTTGCTTTACTTCTTTTCCTTTTTCCTTTTACTTCCTTTTAGAGTTTTTCCTCTGACTTGAAAATGGGTAGCATAGGCACTAGTTTCTGGTCTGTCTTATCTCACTGTGTTTATCAGGACACCTGTCAGCCATCACACAAAACACATGAAAAGAGGAGGGTGGTAAGCAGATATCTAAATTGCAGTATTCATGGGGAAAATACTAGCGTTTGCTTTGCGTTTGTGTTGTTTGGAGTTTTCTTTTGGTTTTTTAACTAGGTTGCAGAAACACTGCTTCCAAATGACTCTCTCAGCATCGAGTTTCACATTCTGGAGAATTTGCTATACACAGCAAAACTGTTTTGCATGACATTTTCCTATCCTTTCTCCTGAATAGCTCCCTGGGTACATACGTAATTTCCTTGAATAACCTGTGCCAGTTCGTGACATGCAAACATGCTTTTTTGTTATTGTTGCAGTAGACAGGGCAGCACTGCAGTCCATGAGAAATTGAGTATATTCAGTAATTAGCCACATTGCACGTTTAACTCTTCATGCGCTGTTTTTAACTTTTACCAGTTTCTACTTTACATCCTTGAGTTCCCATGGTATATGTAGCCATTTTAATGTTTTTAAAGTACTTTATTTCTTGGAAATTTATGTCTATATGGATGATTAATAACAAAAAAGAAATTTAAAGTATTCCACAGGTCAGATTTCACAATTTGGCCATTATCTGTTGAAATATAAATGATCAATAAAGCAGATAACTCACATTTTCGGTGCACAAAAGAAACAGCCCAAAGCCAGAAATCCTTACTTAAAACCACTGATTTTAAATTCTATGTATATTTTCGGAGTCTAACTTAATCATAATTGATTCTTCCTGTGGTTGGACTCCATTACTGGTTTATTTGTTTATTCTCTTCCATATTTACTGTTTATAGAATTTAAGGGTCATGGACATTTAATTCTGCCTTGACTCATTGATCTTTGCTCTTATTGTATTGGTTCAACAAATTTGTTCTGCTCCCTACACCCAAGACTTTCCCAAGGATGAAATGAGAAGTTCCCATGGTCTTTTTTTTTTTTTTTTTTCTGGAACTTATTTAGGAGTCCTTTACAATTACAGCATGAGAAAATAAGGAACTGCCTCCTCTTGCTACTTGGTGGTAACTAGTATTTAAGTTGTTTTTGATGAGTGGTATAAATGCTAGATTTGACAAATTATGCCTATGAATTTTAATTGTCCTTTTAATCAGAAAGATATAAGTATTTAAGGGTAAAATTGATGAATTATGTAAAAGAAAAATAAATGGGGAATATATATATGTTCAAAATGTTCAATTATGTGAATTGTCTGCAAAATGCACAGCGAAAACAATTAAATATAACTTGAGACTATTACTTTCCAAATTAAAGAAAACAGAAAAGGTAATACTATTGAGAATGGTTCCAAGAAATGTGCGTTTTTTGTTTTTTGTTTTTTTTTTTTTTGAGATGGAGTCTCGCCCTGTTGGAGTGCAATGGCACGATCTCAGCTCCCTGCAACCTTTGCCTCTAGGGTTCAAGCGATTCTCCTGCCTCAGCCCCCCGAGTAGCTGGGATTACAGGCAGGTGGCACCACGCCCAGCTAATTTTTTTTCTATCTTAAGTAGAGAGGGGGGTTTCACCATGTTGGTCAGGCTGGTCTCGAGCTCCTGACCTCATGATCCGCCTGCCTCAGCCTCCCAAAGTGCTGGGATTACAGGCGTGAGCCACCAGGCCCGGCCATGTGCGCTTTTTACTGACAATTATTCTGGCAATCATAACCACACAATTGGTTGTAAAATACAATTTAAAATATGATTTAAATAGTTCAATTCCTGTGAAAGAGCTTTCTGCATGTAACAGACATATAGTTAGAGAACAAAGCACAGTACAAAATTTGCAGGAACCTTTTTGGAACCAACAGAAAAATGTCACCTTTCCTTTGACATCCTGTATATCAGTTTTACCAGTTACTTCTAAGTTTGCACATTATTTTGTAAGGAAAAACAGAAAACTCAAAGCTTGTCTAACATAGTACAGAAGGTGTGTGTTGGGCTTAGGATGGATAGCTCTGTCTTATTGAGCTGTGTTATCTAACTTGTATATAAAAATTGTAATCAAAAGTTTGGGTTCACCTGTTTCTCCAAGTTTAAAGTAATGAGTAATGGCGAACTCTGGAAATGTGAGTAGTGTATCATATAAGGCTGCAGAAGCAAGGAAGCTCATTCAAGTGCTAAAACTAAAGACTTCTAGTTTTTGGCTCAAATTCAATAAATACTGTTTGTATACAAGGATATGTGACATAAAAATGTTGTAGGTTACTTTTCACCCTTGTAGCTATAAAATATAAAATTTGTAGAACAGAAATAGCTTGTACTACTGTATTAGCAAAAGTTATACTAAAGTATATATTACATATATATACTTAATATATTTTATATATACACACACACACACACACACACACACACAGAGAGAGAGTCAATCTTGTTGCTGTTACCCTGTCTGGATTTGAAAAATGTGCTGAGTATATATTATACACACACACACACATCTAAAATGTCCTAAAGCAGGCAGTCACATAATTACAGTTGCAAAATGTTTCATTGCAAAATGAAAAATTTTTGAAAGAACATTGTATCATAGTTCATTTATTTGCAGTGAATCTTTGTTCTTTCTTCCTGTGGTAATTTTAGAAATGAGTGCCAAGTTCGAATCTGCTAAGTTGAGGCTATGCCACTTGAACTCTGCCCTGGGTCCTCACTGATGTGAATGTAGTTTTGTCCCCTTGTGTGATGAAGCAGCCATATCTCAAAAATAGGAGAAAAAAAAATCTAGAACTATTTCAAGTTTAATTTTTTGCATATAAAAATAAAATAATAGTGATAAAAAAGAAAAAGGGTAAAGTCACCATTATTTGAAGATGTTCTCACTGTGAGCCTAAAAAAATCAGAAGTAAAAATGGGTCAAGTGCAGTGGCTCACGCGTGTAATCCCAGCACTTTGGGAGGCTGAGGCGTCCAGATGGATCACTTGAGGCCAGCAGTTCAAGACCAGCCTGGCCAATATACCAAAAGCCAATCTCTACTAAAAATACAAAAGTGAGCTAGGTGTAGTGGCACATGCCTATAATCCCAGCTACTAGGGAGGCTGAGGCACTAGAATATCTTGAACTTGGGAGGCAGAGGCTGCAGTGAGCCGAGATCGCACCACTGCACTCCAACCTCAGTGACAGAGGGAGACCCTGTCTAAAAAAAAAAAAAAAAAAAAAAAAAAACGAAAACAAAATTATGACTCAAACATCAGAGAAATCAAGAAGAGGCAGATGACAAAATTAATCTGCAAAAGTAAGTGTCTATTATTCAAACAATAGTAATATGTTAGAAAAGGTTAATCGAGAGAGTAAATTTATAGTAACATCACGAGACACCAACTACTTCCAAAATATAACTCTTAGAAATGATCATTTCAATTGACCTTTAATTTAGTCAAAACAAGTTACTAAATAGATTTTTAGATTCTTTTTTAAGCCACAGTTAATGGGAACAATGTACCCTCAGCATTTGCACAATTCAGAAATTTTTGTCAATTTTATTCTTGAGTGGCCTGTTGATTAAATATAAAACACGTGTATTTTACCTCTTATCCCAGTTCCACTGTTTTCTGACATATTACATAACTCAGAAGTTTGAGGAGCGTTTTGGTTTTTGGTTTTTTTTTTTTTTAACTTGAAGGAGAATTTCTGTTTCTGTCTGAATCTCTGTTAGTTTTTGTCTAATATTCAACAGCACCATAAGAATATGTGTTTACACTTAATAGAAAATAGAAAAGCATTGTGATATATACTCAAAGTATCCTTCATCTTAAGAAGGTTTTATTTTATGGTGTTTTTACATATGTTTCATTACATTTGTTCGCGTTGTAACTCCCCAGTCACATTTGCTTTGCAAAGGCATTTCTGTCATCTTTCATTGGTGGTGTAATTGTGGTTGGCCACTGCATTCCGTATGCCTGACTCCAGCTGTCTTTGATCATGGAATGATTCTGCCCTTGGACACGTCTGCTGTAGTATCCTCCAGTCTGAGGCATCCCCACTTCCTCATCACCTTCTCCAACTTGGTTTTTATCTCAATTCTGGCCGTATCCTCTTGTCCTTTATTTCTTCTCTCTTTTCTTTTGTCCCCACTCACTTTTACAGAAATAACACTTTATAAAATTTGTTTTCCATCTACTTTTCTTATTTGGGGATAACGTTTCCCCAGAATAGATTTCTTACAGGTCTACAGTTTTGATCTCTCATCTGTTTGGCATTTGTTTTTGTTGACACACACCATGTGCTGACTGACTGCCCTTTGTGCTATAAATAAGGGAATCATCCCATCAGCATGACAAGAGAAGCATGATCCACACTGTTATTGGTCGTGGGAGAAAACAATTTTGATTAGGATCTATAACTTATCTAGATCACACAGCTCTAATGGTGGAACACGGTTTCAAATCTGATTGTGTCTGACTGCAGAGACCATCACCTTAATTTCCATGATTCTTCCAGCTGTGAGAAATAGGTTAAGCCAAAAGAAAAAAAAGTCTCTCTTTCATAGCTTAAACCTTAGAGATCCTTAGTATAGTGAGTTTGACTGTCCCTAGAGCCATTTAATATGTACTAATTAAGCCACTACCATGGTATGCAGTTGCGGAATATTTCAGTGTTTCTTTGAAAGTCTATAGTCACCTTCATCTGCTTTTTTAAAAGAAGGTTCTTCCTAATAGTATTGTTTCTGGCAATGTCTTAGCCATCTTGGGCTGCCATAACAAATGTACCATAAACTGCATGACTTAAACAATGTATGTCTCTCATTTCTAGAGGCTGGGAAGTTCAAGATCAAGTTACCAGTAGATCCAACATCTGGTTAGGGCTCTCTTCCTGGTTTGCAGACAGCTATCTTCTGGTTGTTTCTCCACACAATGAAGAGAAAAAGAATCAAACTCTCTCACAGCTTTGTTGTTGTTGTTGTTGTTGTTGTTGTTGTTGTTGTTTTTAGAGACAAGGTCTTGCTCTGTCACCCAACCTGGAGCACAGTGGCACAATCATAGCTCACTGCAGCCTCGAACTTCTGGACTCAAGCAGTCCTCTGGCCTTAGCCACCCAACTAGCTAGGACTACAAGCATACAGGAACATGCCCAGTTAATTTTTAAAATTTTTTGTAAACATGGGATCTCACTATGTTGTCCAGGCTTGTCTCAAACTCCTGGCCTCAAGTGAAAAGCTTTTTTTTATAAGGGTACTAATTCCATCTTGAGGGTTCTAACCTCATAATCTAATAGCCTCTCAAAAACTCCACCTCCTAATACCATCCCACTGAGAATCAGGGCTTCAACATATGAATTTTGGGGAGACACACACATTCAGCACATTGTAGGTAGTACAGATATTTTTTGGTTTAGTCCTACATGTTAAGGCTCTGGTCGACCCAGTTCAGCTCGAGCTATTATGAGAACACTTTTCCTTAAGTTTCATGGTTGCTTATGAGACAACACCACAGAGGAAGTTCACTTTTCCTCAGTTCTTATGTCTTTACCCATGGTGATGACTCCTGATGAAACCCTAGAAATGAATCTAATGAAATGTTCACTGGATTACTGGGTAAGATGTTACTCTATATACCTGAAGGAGTGGATAATATAAACCAGCTGCCAGCGTGCTGAAATGAGACACAGAGATTCATGATATGTTCACCTGCTACCTGCTTTGGGTCTGAACCATGGTTGGCTACAGGGCAGGTATGTGCATATGTGGCAAGCTCCCTTTAAGAACTTTGGTCTCTAAGTCTCAAGTGGGCTTTCCCGCATAAGGAAATATCCCTGCAGTTCACAGACAGAAAAAAAACCACAAATCCATGTGATTTTTGCAGAGGAAAAACAAGAAAGTGTGACTTTGACCTCTCTAGGCTCCACCTATGTAAATCTTCCCCCTGCAGTGTCTGCACAGTATTCTTCACTTAATAAGTTGTAGCTACATATATAATCTTATGTTGAATTGTTTAAGTCCTTCCAGCAAATCACAAAACCAGTGGGTGTTCGAATACTCCAGATAAAATGCTTCATGAGGTTTTACTGCATTTCTCTATTTTTGTTTTGTTTTGTTTCCATCTGGTTTTAGGAAGAGAAAGTTTCTGCAAATATGGTTCTTTATGCCAATTCTAAAAGCTTCCTGGATTACCTGTTAGAATTTGCCTCGCTTTCCTTGTATGTTCACGATTCTGTGTTTTTTATAGCCGGAAAAGAAGAGAAAAGTAAAGGAGAAAGAGAAGAAGAGGAGGAGAAGGAGAAGAGGAGGAAGAGAACGAAGAGGAGACGCAGGAGTAGGAAAAAAAGATGAAATTAACTAGATATTATAATGGTAGAAAATAGCAGATGTCAAACGTAACTTGCAAGAATTAATAAAAGTGGAATTAATCTAAATTTTCTCTGAACTCCTGGAGAGGAACATCTTTTTTGTTCTGCTGTTGTGCACATTTGTTTTAAACTCTGATCCCCACAACTCTGGGAAGAGTCATTATACTTTTTTTCCTAAATATATTCACTGGAGTTTTTCAGTCCTTGCCCAACAAGTGCATCTACATTTCCCAGAAGAAATTAGAGCTTTAATTAAGCTTGCAGGAGCCCTCAGTCCTATAAAAACTAAATAATTAAAAGATATTCAGAACCAGAGGCAGCAAGGATGCAATTTTATGAACACACACACCTGTCTATTTTCCAGTGCCAACATAAGGTGTTTATGTCCTAAAGGGAAAAGGTCTAAGCTAGGAAAGAAGGACAGAAAAGAGAAGCAACTAGATAATGGCCATCACTAATTGCTAAGACCTTTTAAAATAAATCTTTTTCATCAATTAATCACATTAATCACCTAGTAATGTTTCTGGTGCTGACCCAGAGCAGCTCTGAAGAAAGAAACACAGATTCAGCGTTTTAGCCTCTCCTTTGCTTTGTCCGTAAGTTTTCTTTCCTCTGCCAAGGCAGAATATTTGCTGAGCCACACGGGGTTTCCTGACTTTCAATAACAGTGGGTAAAACACCAGCTGGCTTTCAACGTATAATGTGTATCCTCATCTTTCCATAACTTTGGTTCCACAATTTTATACCAAAACAATTTCTCAGTTTAACCTCTTCTTGCAGAAAAACATATGCTCACTTGTTTTCAATGAAGCACTCTCAGGAATTCACGATTAGGATCTAGAACTGTTTCCAAACTCTGAAATACACATGCATTCTCAACAGGTCTCTCCAGGGCCTTCGAAAACACAGAATAAGATCAGGTAAGAATACAAAGTTCTACTTTAGAAAATATAATTCAAGAACCTATTTCTTAAGAAAGTGTTCTCATTTACAGGAGGAGGAAAACACATGAAAGACACTTTGGGAGGCCAAGTTGGGGTCAGAAGTTCAAGATCAGCCTGGCCAACATGGTGAAACTTCATCTCTACTAAACGATGCAAAAATTCACCTGGCATGGTGGCGCACACCTGTAGTCCCAGGTACTCGGGAGGCTGAGGTGGGAGAATCTCTTGAACCCGGGAGGTGGAGGTTGCAGTCAGCCGAGATCACGCCACTGCATTCCAGCCTGGGCGTTAAAGTGAGACTCCGCCCTGGGAAAAAAAAAAAGGAAGAAAAGAAAACACATGGAAGAGAATGAGCTAGATCATTTTATGCCAGTGCAACTACAAATGCACTTGCATATACCCATGACCTTGGCCAGACCCAGCCCATTCTGATAATTAGTCTCTGACACACTTAATTACCATGCATCAATTTCCAAGGATTTATTTACTGAGAATCCCCTTCAGTACTGAGACTGACACCTAGAAATAATGATTTGCAGGGTGCCTGTCACAGTATTCAAATGTTAAGAACTGCACCTCAAATCCAAACTGCCATATACAGAATGTGTAAACAGTATAGTAGTTTAGCTATACAAACACACACTTTTAAAATAGAATATGGCCGAGTGCAGTGACTCATGCCTGTAATCCCAGCACTTTGGGAGGCCGAGACAGGCGGATAGCCTGAGGTCAGGAGTTCGAGACCAGCATGGCCAACATAGTTTGTACAAACCCCGTCTCTACAAAAATACAAAAATTAGCCAGGCATGCTGGCATGGGCCTGTAGTCCCAGCTACTCCGGAGGCTGAGGCGGGAGAATCACTTGAACCCCAGAGGCGGAGGTTACAGTGAGCCGAGATCACGCCACTGCACTCCAGCCTGGGCAATAAAGCGAGACTCCATCTCAAAAAAATAAAAATTAAAAATAAATAAATAGAATATGGACAATGAAACAAAAACTCAACAAAATATCCTTTTATTTATGTGTCCTTTTACTGTGAATTCCAGGTAGTGAAGGAAAAAGACAGTGAGTATTGATGGAATTTTGCCCCAGAGGGTTTTATTATGATAATATCTTAAAAGAGAATGTTTTCTGAAGACTAAGATTTTTATCTGCCTAGCGGTATATCTTAGTTAATTTTGTGCTGCTAACAAAATACCACAGACTGGGTAATTTATAATGAGTAGAAATTCATTGGCTTGTGATTCTAGAGGTTGGAAAGACCTAGATCAAAATATTGGCATCTTGAAAGAACCTTCTTTCTATACCATGACATGACAAAAGGCATCACTTGGCAAGAGAGAGGGCAAGTGGGAACTAAACTCTTTCTTTTCTAAGAAACCCACTCCTGCAATTCCCATGAGGCCCCACCTCCCAACACTGCCACAATGGGGATCAAGGTTTCAACATATGAACTTTGAGGAAGACATTTAAACCATAGCATGTTAGAATACAGTGCATACATTCAGCTAAAGTTGCCACTTTGGAAAAAAAGATATTCCTTTTACAGAAAGGGCACTAACTCTGATAGGTGAGTTATGAACTGAGAAACAACCAGTTTTCCTATCAGTAAATAGCATTTAGTTAATGCTCACAAAAAATTGCAAAATTCATAAGAAACTTCAGGAAAGGTCACCAAAATAAAAAAGATTGTACTTATGTTCCATATACAAGCTTAAATCCTTTGTACCATGGAATCTTTCTGCATTTAAAATTATCAAATTTGATCTTCATTGAGGGAAAAAAATCAATGTTTTTGATCAATGTTGTTTGAGACAGCAATAAGTAAAATTGAAGCAAAAAATAATGATGTCAGTGCAGATTTTGAAGTTGGTTTTCAAACATGATGTCTGATGGCTAAATTTTAAAATATTTAAAGCCCAGTATCTGACTATGGAAAATGAAAAAAAAAAAAAACCAGGCACTATAAAAACAGTATGGGGCTTCACACAAAAATGAAAAGTAGAACTTCCATGTGATCAGTAATGCCACTGCTGGGTATATATCCAAAAGAAAAGAAATATACATATATATATGTATATCTCCAATAAATATATAAATAGAAATAAATATATAAATATATATAATAAATATATAAATAGAAATAAATATATACAATATATATAATAAATAGACATATAAATATGTATAAATAGAAATGAATACATATATCCAGAAGAAAAGAAATATAAGTATATTAAAGAGACAGCTGCACTCCTGTGTTTATTGCGGCACTATTCACAGTAGCCAAGCTATGGAATCAACCTAAGTGTCCATCAACAGATGACTGGATAAAGAAAATGTGGTATATTTGTGGGGTACATGACCTACTATGTACCCACAAATAATTAAAATGAAAATTTTTTAAAAATTAAAAATAAAATAAGTAATTTTAAAAAAGAAACTGGCATAAATACATGATGGAATATTATTCAGTCATAAAAATAGAACAAAATCTTGTTTTTTGCAGCAACATGGGTGAAACTGGAGATCACTATATTAAGAGAAATAAACCAGGCACAGAAATATAAATAGCTCATGTTCTCACTCATACGTGGAGCTAAAAAAAAAGAAAGTGGTAAATATCATGGAGGTAGAGAGTTGATTGGTACTTACCAGAGCTGGGAAGGGGAAAGGGAAGAGAAATCAAAAGAGGTTTGCTAAAAGGTACAAACACAGAGTAAAACAGAAGGAATAAGTTCTATCGTTTGATAATACAATAAGGCAACTATAGTTAACAATAATTTATTATAGATTTCAAAATAGCTAGAAAAGAAGCTTTGAAATGATCATAACACATGCACACACGAGTAAAAAATGTTCGATATAATGGTTATTCCAGTTATGCTGATCTGATCATTATACTTTCTATGCATGTAGCAAAATATCACATGCATCCCATAAAAATAAAAATAAATTAAAAATTAAAAGTCGATTAAAAATAAAACAAAACAAGAAGCAATCCAAACAAAGTATATGTAAAATATGATTTAAAAATCGGATGAAATATGACTAGCATGTAAAAAAAATTTAATAAGAGAGGAATCTAGGGAAGGGAATGAACAACCTACTATGTATCCACAAAACTTAGAATTAAAAATTAAAATAAAATAATTGTAAAAAGAAAATGTCATATGGGAACTGTGTACTTTCCCTTCTGTGGGAGTATATGGGAGCTCTCCATACTCTTCATTCTCTGCTTCTATAAATCTAAAACTACTCTAAAAATTAAAGTTTATTTATTTAAAAATAATAATAATTTTCAGACCTCTAATTATGGTAGTAGACTGGATGCAGAGAACAACTTGCACTTTGAACCACAGTCTTGACTTGACGATAATATCTAAACTACAATTGTGTACAAAATTTACAATACTACCTAAAGCCATCTGCACTGTCTGAAATTCTAACATATTATTTCATGCATTGCACTGACCATAACTACAAGCCAACACTAATTAGTGTAATTGTTTATTAATATCCATCTCCCTCTATATCCATCTCCCTCTATATGTATATTAGCTATTTCTTCTGGACATCCACTGGTGACCTCAGAGGTCCAGGCACTGCTTATGGCATCTCTGGGGTGAGCCTCCCTCTGAGTTCTCACTAGAAAGATTAATAAATGGCTGTATTGAAGTCTAGAAGAAGAGGTGGATTGAGAATTTCATCCCCAATCTTCCTGGCTCCCACGCGATGTTAAATCGCAGAAGTTGCAACTCTTCATGACCACGTAAAGAAGTTGAAATTTTTCTCTTGGAGGTTCTTTTGGGGCTCATGAATCCTATACCCCAAAATATGGTGCTTTGATATGTTGAACTGCAGAAGAAGCCTCAAGGTCTCTGTGATGCTCCATCGCCCCTGTCTCTCAATCCTCTCTCTCAATGCACAGGATGAAGTTGTTCTCTGAGTTCCCTTATCTGCCAGAGTCTAGATGCACCAAAGAAGAAAGCAATGACCTCTGTCCCTTCTCTGAATTTTCATTAACTGAACTCATATCTCAGGAAGAAAGACTGAAGTCGGTCAACATGCCTGAATAGACTTATAAACCATTGTTTGCTCTGCGGGCTCAACGGACTTTGTCCCAGGCCACTGTATGTTCTTCAAGCCCATTGACTTTCCCGAAAAATAATGTACTACCCTCCTAAAATCATCCCTACCTCCCCATCTCCCTTTCCCTTAAGAAGAAGGGCATATAAACATCTGTACCCTCTTGCGTGGTACAGATATCCCTCTGTAATTCTCCCCCATGCTTGTTAATAAATGTATGTGCCTTTTCTCTGATTAATCTGCCTTTTGTGAGCTGATTTACAGCAAACCTTCAGAGGGCCAAGGGGAAGATTTTGCTTAGTCCCTAGAATTCAATAATCAGTCTATAAACAAATGGATAGTACACAGATTAACAGGAAAAAGAAGCCTTACAAAATGTATTATGTGCGCACATATGCACAGGAATCACACAAAATACTCTAAAACTCAAAAAAATGAGCTGATGGCCAATACTTTTATATCATCGTGTGGCTACAGAAAGAATGGCCAAAAACAGGTTAAGGCAGGGTGATGGTTAACATTAGGTGTCAAGCTGATTGGATTGAAGGATGCCTAAATAGCTGGTAAAGTATTGTTTCTGGGTGTGTCTGAGAGGGTATTGCCAGAGGAGACCGACATTGGAGTCGGTGGACTGGAGGAGGAAGATCCACCCTCACTCAGTGTGGGTGTGCACCATCCAACTGGCTGCCAGCACAGCTACAACAAAGCAGATGGAAGAAGATGGGATAAGCTGGCTTGCTGAGTCTTCTGCCTTTCATCTTTCTCCCGTGTTGGATGCTTCCCACCCTTGGACATCAGACTCAAAGTTCTTCAATCTTCGGACTCTTGGACTTACACCAGTGGTTTCCTGTGGGCTCTCAGGCCTTCAGCCACAGACTAAAGCCTGCACTGTTGGCTTCCCTGCTTTTGAGGCTTTTGGACTTGGACTGAGCCACTGCTGGCTTCCTACCTCCCCAGTTTGCAGACAGCCTATCGCAGGAGTTCACCTTGTGATCATGTCAGTCAATTCTCCTTAATAAACCCCCTTTCATGTAGACACCTATCCTATTAGTTCTGTCCCTCTTGGGAACCCTGAGTAATACAGGCAGCAAGTCAGGTTATTGTGACAAGTCAGGATATTCATAATGTTGTGCAGCCAACACCACGTAGTTCTTGAACATTTTCGCCACCACAAAAGGAAAGCCTGTACGCATTAAGCAGTAGCTTCCCATTTCTCTTCCCCCTTCCCTGGTAACCAGACATGACACTTGTAAGCTTATCCCATTATCATGTTATTTTTTGCTTAATTTTAATTTGACGTTCATTTTAACTTGAAATATGTTTAATTTGAAATTGTAATTTGAATATGATAACCCTTCTTGTGGATTTTCAATATACCTTTATTTATTCAACATTCTACAACTGGAGCATTAAAAAAAAGGGCTTCAAAGAAAATGTTGTAACTTTGTCAGGCTCATTGTTCTCCAAACTTATTCATTCAAAGACTCACCCACTTTTTCTCACTGTAGTTTCTATTACCAATCTGTTGAGTCCAATTTCTATTTCTTGCAACTCAATAAATTAGAGCGAGAAAGCCAAGTTTGTTTGTCCTTTTTAATTACACAACATGTCAAGTAACTTTCCAAGAAGGGTGTTAGGGTTTCCTTTCGTAATGGTAAACTGGTCTTTTAATCTTTTGAGCGAAACAGGAAGTTATGCAGAAAGTGCTGGAAAGGTTGTAGTCCATGAACTGTGAAATAACACTCTAAAAACTCCAGGAAAAACAAGAGTAGAAAGTGTAAAAAATGCATTGGAGTTAGAGCCCACACTCACTAACTTTCATGGGAAATGGTGATTTAAAATGTTAGATTTAATGGACCCTAATTAAGTAAAGAGCTTCTGCACAGCAAAAGAAACTCAGCAGAATAAACAGACAACCTAGAGATGGAGAAAGTTTTTGCAAACTATGCATCTGATAAAGGTCTCATATCCAGTATCTATAAGGAACTTCAACAAATTTACCAGAAAAAAAAAACCAACAACCCCATTAAAAAGTGGGCAAAAGACATAACAGACACCCTTTTTTTTTTTTTTTTTGAGACAGAGTCTTGCTCTGTTGCCCAGGCTAGAGTGCAGTGTACATGATCTCGGCTCACTGCAACCTCCACCTCCCGGGTTCAAGCAATTCTCCTGCCTCAGCCTCCCAAGTAGCTGGGATTACAGGTGTGAGCCACCATGCCTGAGCAACAGACACTTTTTAAAAGAAGACATATATGCGGCCAATACGCGTATTTTAAAAAGCTCAGTATCACTGATCATTAGAGAAATGCAAATCAAAACCACAATGAGACACCATCTCACACCAGTCAGAAAGGCTATTACTAAAAAGTCAAAACATAGCAGATGCTGGCGAGGTTGCAGAGAAAAAGAAATGCTTATACACTGTTGGTGGGAGTGTGAATTAGTTCAGCCATTGTGGAAAGCAGCGTACTGATTCCTCAAAGATCTAAAAACAGAGCTACCATTCGACCCAGCAATCCCATTAGTGGGTATACATCCAAAGAAATATAAATCATTTAGTCATAAAGACACCTCTACATGTACGTTCACTATTCACAATAGCAAAGACATGGAATGAACCTAAATGCCTATCAATAGTACACTTGATAACGAAAATGTGGTACATATAAACTATGGATCACCACTCAGCCATAAAAAAGAACAAGATTATGTTATTTGCAGGGACATGGATGGAGCTGGAGGCCATTACCCTTAGCAAACTAATGCAGGAACAGAAAACCAAATGCCACATGCTCTCTAAGTGGAAGCCAAATGATGAGAGCACATGGACATATAGAGGGGAACGACACACACTGGGGCCTACTGGAGGGTGGGGGTGGGAGAAGGGAGAGAATCAGGAAAAATAACTAATGGGCACAAGGTTTAATAGCTGGAGGATGAAATAATCTGTACAACAAACCCCCAAGACACAAGTTTACCTATATAACGAACCTGCACGCGTACCCCTGAATTTAAAAGAAAAGTTGAAATAAGTAAATAAATAAGTAAATAAATAAACAAAATGTTGGATGTAATATGACTAGCTTGGGCCAGGCATGTTGGCTCAAGCCTATAGTCCCAGTGCTTTGGGAGGCCAAGGCAGGAGTATCACTTGAGCCCAGGAGTTCAAGTAACCACCCCTCACCATCGAGTAGGCCCCAGTGTGTGTCTTTCCCCTCTATATGTCTATGTGTTCTCATCATTTGGCTCCACTTATAAGAGAGAACATGCAGGATTTGGTTTTCTGTACCTGCAGAACAGCCTGTGCAAAACAGCGAGATCTTGTCTCAATAAAAAATAATTAAATTAAATTAGCCAGTCATACTCATCTGTAGTCCTAGCTACTCAGGAGGCTGAGAGGGGAGGATCTCTTGAGCCCAGGAAGTCGAGGCTGCAGTGAGCTATGATCGCACCATTGCACTCCAGCCTAGGCAACAGAGCAAGACCCTGTCTCAAAAAAAAAAAAAAAAAAAGCGAAAAAAGTTGCTAACTTGAAAGAATGGGGGGGAAAGAAATAAAGGAGGAAAGAAAAAAAGAGGAAAAAAAGAAAGAAGAAAGATGGAAAACACAAAGAGGATGTGTGCCCAGAGAAACGACCACTGAAATGCTGAGCAGGTGCACCCTGGAAAAGTCAGTAGTTGCTCCTGGTGAGCTTATTTGGGGTGGCTCAGCATAGGGTGTTGTGTGCAATGGAGAATAAGATATGGACCTGGTTTCCATGGCACTTGCAACATCTTCCACCTCCTCTTAAAGCTCATGACAGAGAGTTGCATGAATCAGGGAGCAGCTATCACCAACACTATCTCAAGTTTAGCAGCCAAAATTTTTTTTTACTTCAAACAAAGGCTTATATGGCTATGTAAATTAAAATGGTATTATTTATATACTATGAATTAAATTAATGAGAACAATGCAATTATTTTAAACAACAAAACAAAATTGCAGTAGGGCATTAAGGAGGAGAAGTGCAGGCATGTACCAAATGCAGCCTGCACCTTCCTCCCCTTTGTTGAGAGGGTTGGTTGAGAGCGTTAAATGCTGTTAAGATTTGATTTGATGATGCGCTAGGAGACTTCATAATGGGATTTGTAAAAGCATATTAGATTTCCATTTGCAGGCAACTCCCTGAATATCACTTATCTCATACACTAAGTCGGATAATGTCCTCAAGTTCTTTTTAATTCTTTGCTGTCAGCATACACCGTGAAATAAATAAATACGTATATATGCATATATATAATACATGCATACATATATGCATACATGCACACACACACGAATAAATATTTTTGCTGCAATTTTTCTCTGACTTTCAAGGTTATATTTTCTTTAAAAATTAAGAAAGAATATAATTATATATTAAAGTATATAATATGTATTCTTCAAAAATTAAGAAAGAATATATATATTATATCAAAGTCTACTATATATTTTCTTCAAAAATTAGGACAGAATATATATATTATATATTAAGGTATATATTCTTTAAAAGTTAAGAAAGAATATATAATACCTATTAAAATATATAATATAAATATATAATACCTATTAAAATATACCATATACAAATATGTAATATCCATTAAAATATATATCAATATATTAAAATATACAATATACAAATATATAATATGTATTAAAATATATAATATATAAATATATAATTGCTATTAAAATATACAATATACAAATATATCTATTAATATAGAATATATAAACATATAATATCTATTAATATATAATATATAAACATATATGAAAATATATAATATGCAAATATATTATATACTAAATATATAATACATAATATATATTAAAATATACTATATACAAATATATAATATATATTAAAATATACAATATACAAATATATAATATATATTAAAATATACAGTATACAAATATATAACACATATTAAACATTAAGAAAGAATATAAAGAATATATATTTATCTATAAAGAATATATATTTGTATATGTGTTTATGTATAAAATATATTCGTGCTACACAGCACCAGCTGGGAAAGACACCATCATGGGGCAGGAGGCAGAAGCCAGAAGCCAAGGGAATGTTTAAGGCACTGCCTTTATTGGGGTTTCTGTGGGAAAGGCAGGAGAGGGTAGGGTGAACGGTTTAGGAGTGACTTGCTTGAATAATTCTGCAGACTGTGGGCTGTAGGGATGGCCTCTAGTTTCGTGGCCCCTGGCCCCAGGATGATTAAGGCAGAGGAATATTGCGTTCTGGGGTGTATGGGCTCCCTAGCGGAGGTGTGGTTCTGGACTGGTTGGTCTGCACATCAAAGCCATGCCCTTGACTGGTCTCTCTGTTATCTTTAAGAGTTGGCTCACCCCAGGAGGGGCCATCCCTCCCTAGCCAGAGAAGCAATTGAAGATATCAAAACATCATAATATACAGAAACAATTAATTATAATACACTTGAGCTGCATTTATATCGTTCATCTCTTAATGAGACCCTTTGGATAAAGGGTAACATGTGTTGACCTAAAAGAAAAAAGTGTAGGCAAAATTAATATAAGTAAAGAGTGTATGTGGGCCAAGCTTGAAGATTGCAACCCAGGAGAAAAAATTCAGATTGCTCTGAATGTACACTCTCATGGTTAGCAGTTATGACTGGATTTCAAAGGCCAAAAAGATAGACAAGGAGTGAGCTGATACAAAGTTTTTTGTCAGAAATTCTCATTTGTTTACAGAAATAACATTGATTTGTGATTGACTATATGTTGTCAAGCTATAGGGTGTGGGTTATAGTGTGCGGTGCAGCATTATTAGGTTAATTTATAGCTCTCATGGCAATAGACAGTAGTTTCAAGAGATAAATACATTGCTCATGGGAGAAGCAAGATGCAATTGCTGTCTCATTTTAATGGCTGATCATTTAAAAGGACTTGTATTCCTCAGATAATGGCACATGTATACATATGTAACTAACCTGCACAATGTGCACATGTACCCTAAAACTTAAAGTATAATAAAAAAAAATAATAAAAATAAAAAAATTCTTTTCTTTCTCACCTGGAACCAACTTTTATTTCTTCCCACTGGAAGTCAGTTATGTTATTGGAAAGGAGTCTCCCACCATCTGTGTCTAAAACCTGTCAGACATGGCCAGACGCTTCTTCCTGCAATAAAACCATGGATCTTGCCATGAGATGGCTGGCTTGGTTCCTCTCCCACGCAGACCTTCTACAGACAGATGGACAAATGGGAGAGAGCGGGGTGTCAGATTCGGATGTAAAGCGAAGTGCTGAGTACGTGAGAGGAAAAACATCAATTAAGCAGAAATCAGCCTGCACCTAACACACACTCCATCCTGGTCCTCAGGGATTGAGGAGTGTAACACAACAATCTTTCCATCAATATGCCAAAAAAAATCAATTATCTGTATGCACCCTTATTCTCTTGGCTCACATACACCAGAACTGATAGTTCAGTGGCACAGTTTGTGGTTTGGTGAGGGGTCCTAACAAATGGGGAATAATGAGCTTTCCCTAAGGTGAATGCTGAATGGTATTTGACTCATCTCTGGCAAAACTCCTAAAAACAAAAATAAAAAATCAATGAAAGGAAGTATAATCATGTGATTATTGCATCAGAAAAAGCCTAGGTTGCCTAGGCTTTTCAGTTCAAAAAGAAAACGTGGATAAAAGTCACTATTTCCAAACATTTGAAAGAATTTTTAAATCGAGCACGATTTTGCTCTGTGTTACCCCAGGAGAAAGAATTAAAAGCAGCCAAAAAATAAATAGCACTAAAAATTATTGAGACGTGTAAACATTGAGCTCACAGCGTTGAGCTAAAACTTATGTTGTAATGATATATACATACTTTTAAATCTCTAATCCCAAATGTCATTACCCCTGATTTAATATATGTGCATGTATTAACATGGTCTTGTGATTCTCATTGATTGACTTTTCAAGAAAATATGAAGACAGTTAGAGTAATATATAACTTTGGGAAAATATATAACTTTCCAAGTCCAAACGGGAGAGAGTTCGGGCCCTGGATATCAAGCAGTAGAAGAGAGACTTCCTTAATGGTAATGGTGTGACACACGAGTTCAATGAATTAGTCCAATAACTATTTCAGAGTCATTCTATTAAGGGAATAGACGCAGTGCCTGGATGTTAAAAGCAAAACAGCCACCCAAAACGATCCATGTGGAGTGAGAGAAACAATTTGGACTCTGTAGAACGGTCAGGAGAATCTTGGCCTTCTTCTAGCATTGTGGGATGAACTATCAGCATGAAAACTTTCCATATTGGTTGGTGCTTCCTAGATTAAAAGCTTTTTATTTTTTACTCCTCACTTTATTTTGTGACACATATGATAAATGCTTTACATTCCCATATTTCAGATCAGTAGCTGTTGATACTGACAGTAGAGAAATAACTAAATCATCTCAGGTTTTCCGTATACCGTGGGACTTTCCAGATTTTGTTAATCTGTTATTACTTCTGTACAG
Organism: Pan troglodytes; assembly: GCF_028858775.2. NCBI lineage: Eukaryota > Metazoa > Chordata > Mammalia > Primates > Hominidae > Pan > Pan troglodytes. The sequence goes on along the minus strand of NC_072421.2, from coordinate 4,552,372 downwards.
CATAAACTTTATGAATGCTTGTTAAATGGATTCATGAATGGGGAGATCCTATCTCAGTCCAGCCCTGAATCTTCTTTCTGCCTTCCTCTGTCATACTCAGAAGCAAAACAAAACTCCTGTCAATCCCACAAAACGATCTTTTGATAAATCATATGCTCCTTGAAGGCATGTTGAATTTCTTATGTTATTTGGAACCAATAACCCTCCAGACACCTCACTCTAGCACTTACACAATAAAGACAATTAGTAGCTATTCTATGCTTAATTACTTAATCAACCCCTCAATATTATATACCAATAATTTAATTTAAAGCAGGGATTCTCACCTTTGGCCATACTGACATTTGAGGCTTGAAGTTTCTTTGTCGTGGGCAGCTACATTTGCTTTTTCTTACTTACACAGCTGACATTTGGTTGCTATAAATATCCCAGTCCATAAATATACAAAGATTTACCACAAGTCTAAAGTTTTGCCAAACTATTAGAAAAACTGAGTATCTTTGATTTTGCTTTCATTATGATACCACATATGCTAAAAATATTGGACTGGTGTTAGAAGTTTATTAAACACACATTAAATAAACATGTGTATGCTGAAAAACTGGTATTTCAGATATACAAGTGCTAAATAAAGACAAAACCTTCTGCTTTTGAGGCATTCTGCAGCATACAAATGTATCTTATTTCTCTCATCTCATTGAATCTTTACTGTTATCCTGTTGGGCAGGTGTTGCTATTTCAGAGATGATGGAATGGAAGCCAAGAGCAGTTAAACACCATGTCCAAATTCACAGATAGTAAGAGATGAAACCAGGCCCTAAATTGAACTATTTTTTACTTAAAACTTTATGTTCTTTCTCCTCTAGGAAATGTGTTTATTTGAATCACAGTAATTCAATTTAAAAACAATTGATGGATACAGCAAATACTGAACTAGGAAGCATCTTAAAGTAGATTTTTACAGCCTTGGCTCAAATGCCAACAGCATTACTGCTTTGCAAATTTAAGGATATGCTCTCTCTTAATCACTGGTATTCCTTTTGCTTCCTTTAAAATTTGTAAGGCTTTCATTGTGTTGAGTTAAGAAAAAGAAAAAGAAAAGCAGTGAGGTATGGAAGTACCAAGTCGAAACTGAATAATAAATGACATTGTAGGAATACCAAATTCCTCTCTTACAATTCCTTCAGCCCAAGTTTAGAAAGTGCTGCAGTTATTTTAAAAGTTTGGAGTCTCAATTAGTCAACTAATTTATGAAAAGATGCACCTTAAAGGAATTCAACCAATTTCTACTATTTTAATACCACTAGAACTTAATAGGCTTCCCAGGATGATAACATTAAAAGTCTCCATTTATTGCTGTCTGTCATTCTTGCTGTAGTGAGTAAAGAAGAAGCACAACCTTGATAAAGTTGTTGATCTCTGATGATCTATTATTTTTTAACAAGTCTTCATACTTTGTAATATCAGAGCATCTCCCTTACTTCTTCACACATCCAGCCCTTAAAGCTCAGTGACCACAACATACCATCTGCTCCAATAAAACACAGTGCCTTTTATACTTGGGAGGTGGAAGAATTGACTCCTTCAAGACACTCCAGCGTCTGACATGGAGCCTCCCATGATACCTCTGATCTTCATTCTAAGGACGGGTGGAAACTATTGCACAAGGGCTGAGAGAGTAGAAAGGAAGTGTAGCAGTTAGATATCACAAAATCCATATCTTGTTTGGGTGGTGTCTTAGTCTACTTTCTGCTGTTATAATGGAATACTACAGACTGGGGAATGTATTAAAAAGAGGTTATTTGGCTTATGATTCTGGAGTCTGGGAAGTCCAAGAGCATAGTGTCAGCATCTGGCAAGGGTTATCTCAAAACAGAAGGCAAAAGGTGGAAGTGAACACACAAGACAGGGAGAAAAAAATGAACTGAACTCATCAGGATCTCACTTCCTCAATAACCACCTGCTCCTGCAATAATGGTATTAATCCATTTATGATGACACAGCCCTCATGATCTAATCACTTCTTTTTAATTTTTTTAATTTTTAAAATTTATTTGATATATTTATTTTTGAGACAGGGTCTCACCCTGTTGCCCAGGCTGGAATGCAGAGGCATGATCACAGCTCACTGCAGCCTTGACCCCCTGGACTCAAGCAATCCTCCTGCCTTGGCCTCTCAACTAGCTGGGACTACAGGCACACACCATCACACCTGGTTGATTTTTTTTTTAAAGACAGGGTCTTGCTATGTTGCTCAGGCTGGTCTCAAACTCCTGGGCTCAAGTAATCCTCCCATCTCAGCCTCCCAATATATTGGGATTATAGGTACAAGCCACTAAGCATGGCTCTAATAACCTCTTAAAGTCAACCTATTAGTAACATAATCATGGAAGTGACATTGCATTATGATCACAGGTTTTATTCACACTCAAAGAGAGGAGACAGTAAGAGGTCATATCAGGGGAAAATCTTCGGATCCTGTTTTCATGGACCTCAAGACAGATTTTAACAGGCAAAGCAATTAATGTGCGTGTGTATATATATGTATATGTATGTATCTGTGTGTATACACACATATGTGTATATTTGATATATATGTATTCATTCATATATATATAGTCTACCAATTCACTCACTAGGAGAAACAACACCAAAATACATAATATTGACTAAGAAATTGACTTGGAGATGAAACTCACATTGGTAATAGTTTTTAACAGCATGTGAATCAGATGCCTGAATTAAGTGCACAAATGCACTACATTTTCCCAGAAAGGAATGAATACTCCACACCGGCACACTAAAGATGGTCAAATTTTTTCAAAGTGCCTTAGACTCCAATGATATGTTTATAAATCAACACGGAACAACTGACCCATTTCACCCAACAATAACAATAGCCAGAAGACTAAAAAATGAAGTAAAAGCAAAGGGTCTGATTAACAATGAATGCTGTTAAGCATAAAAATTAATAACAGGAGTAAAAGCAAAAATCACAGAGTTTCAAGGGGTTGGCCCACAATCCAATATATGGTATGCCTGTATTTTAAAGTCAGATCAATTTCATTCCACAATTGTATTTTTCTTTCTGCTGTGCAACGCCATCTCCTTAAATGCTTTCACATCCTCTCTAATTATATAAGAACGTGTAGGTATTATTCTGTGATCCTTATTTTATAAGAAGACTCAGGTTAACAAAATTAAAATCATGCCTAATGCCACTTACAACTGGCATAGGAGAACTGGAACACAGATCTACCTGACAATGAAGTCCATCTATTCTCTGTTCAATGCCACTGCCATACTCAAAATCAAGAACATTTTATGTAAAACAACAGATAATCAAAACATGAACCTTGCACCACTTTTTGTACAATATGGTAGAATCCTAGAATCTCAAAGCTGGAGAGTTTTATTATTTCCCCACTAACTCAGCCCTCTACTCAATTCAATAACCGATTAAGAAAACACATTAGCTATTGCTAATTTACTTGAGTGTCTAACCTGGTTGTGGTTACATAGAAGAAAGATCTTATTTCTGAAGTATGCTGAATTATAATATGTGGGAAAACTGTTGTGTTGAATGCAACTTAATTTCAAAAGGTTTAGCAAAAGTGGTACATACACTCACACCAACACACACAGACACACACACACACACACACACACACAGAGACAGGGGAAACAGAGAAAATATTAGTTGTTGAATATCAGTGTTGCGCATCCCAATGTTCATGGTGGTTGTTTTAATTTTGTTAGTATATCACATATTTTCCTAATAGCTCTTTGAGGAAGAATGCTCCAGATATCTTCAATATTTTCACCGAATGTTTTAAAGAGAAGCAAATCCCAAAGAACGAGAGATAGTTTATTAGTGTCAGCATGGGTATTTTGTTGTGGCTTATTTTAAATAAAAGGAGGAAATAGTTTATGTTTCAACCTAATAAGTTATGAGACGTTTCCTGAAACAATATTTATAAAGTCATTTTCTTTTCCAAATGGGAAGACACCCAAAATAAAAAATATTTTGAAAAATATTTTGAAAAGTAATGAATGAAATTATGATGTTTTATAACTTTTTCAGAAGGTACTAACATGTTTTTAGTTTAAAAAGATGATCCCTAAATAACATGGTATGGTCCGAAATGATGTTTCTTTTGTAACCATTCCATTACCTTCTCACTGAAATTTTTATTTTTGCAAATTTTGCCAAAAGAGTATTATGCAGAACCACTTATTTCATATAAATATTTCCACAGTCTCATTGTAATTTGCAGATAATCTATACAATCATTCAGTGTCTATATATGTTTTATGTTTGATAGTATCACATATTTTACATTTTTATACTGCACTTATGATAAATTTTTCTTTTCTAATATGAGAAGAAATCCAGTCTAATAAAAATGAGACAGAAATAATGGAAGTTAATTAAATCACTTAATGCAGAAGAGGTCAATCGATCATGCTCAGAGCTTCATCTGAAAGGTCACAATTGTACCTGAAGCTATAATTACCAACTCTATCAATCATCTAATTATTCCTAGAGGAAGTTGCAATTAAAGTATCAAAGATGTTGCAAAACACTTAAAATGTTAAATTTTTATAGTAATTTTCCAGCACACAAGAAAAAGCCACATTTTTAGTACATGCATGGTGGCATGTACATTTTGCACCAGCAATGGTTGCAATTGTATCACTTCTTCCTAGCAAACAGCTGCGTCATTCTTCACAAGATCTTAATCACCAACCCAAGTGCCTTAATCATCCGAAATATTTTTGGACCAGTAAACTGAGTATTTCTACACCTGGTATCTTTTTTATTTTTGCCTGATCAATAGGCTGTGAAGCTGCAGTTCATAAGTTTGTTGCAGATAATATCAAGTTTTCAGTGGTAAAGATGTCTGCAGATTTTCAAAAACGTAAATATAAAACTCCAAGTAGAAAATGGACTATGGATCAGCCATCTGTATAACTAGCTATAAACCAGTATTTCACTTCATTAGTTAGCCTCAATTTCCTCATCAATAAGCATGGCTATGAGCATTTGTAATTTTTAAGTGTTTACAAGAATGTGCTTACGTCTTCTGTACATTTCATATTGAAAAAAATTTTTTCAAAATGTACTTTTTAAAAATCTTATATTCATGTTTTCATTTTTGATTAGTGATTGTCCCTTCCTGGTGCTTAGAATTTAGTCCTATATAACAATTTCAACATATTTTCATGATGAATTTATTTCAATACTTAGAATGTCACATTTTGAACAATTTTTCTATGACCTAAATACCATCTATGAGTAAAATTTTCTCTTTTTTTGAGGCAGAGTCTTCTTCTGTCACCCAGGCTGGAGTGCAGTGGTGTGATCTCAGCTCAACGCAACCTCTGACTCCCGGGTTAAAGTGATTCTCATGCCTCAGCCCGCCGAGTAGCTGCGATTACAGGTGGGTGCCACCATGTCTGGCTAATTTTTGTAATTTTAGTAGACACAGAGTTTCACCATGTTGGCCAGGCTGGTCTCAAACTCCTGACCTCAAGTGATTCTCTTGCCTCAGCCTCCCAAAGTGCTGAGATTACAGGCATGAGCCACCATGCCGAGTCCATGAGTAAACTTCTTTTGGAAGAGATACCAGCATTGCATATGTTAAAATATCTTCCTGTTGCCTTGACATACATATGACACTCTAGCTGGATATAGAATTCCTTAGTCATGCACTATTTCTGCTGAGCTCTAGGTAAGAAGCAGAGTTACCTCATGGTAAGAATGCACCCTCTGGCATCAGAACAACCTGTTTCATATGGCATCTCAGGTTTGTCTCTTCCAATAATAGCTTCATAGAGCCAAGTTCCCATTCAGATATTGAGGCCGTGAAGTTGATATTTTCTAAAGCATTCTTGCATTTCAGAATGTTGCCATATTTTCTTGGGAGCATGAATCCTGTGTTTAGGAGTCTGCATTTTGTGTTTGTGTTTGTGTTGGCTCATTTTTTCTGTGCATTTGGTTTCACATTAAAAGAACCCTTCCTTGCATGTGGACCTAAGATACATACCTCTGAGTACAGTCATTGATATAGGTTTTGGAACCAGCTGAATAAAATCTTCATGTAATATTGCTCCACTGGACTGAGCAGGGAGATCTTTTTTCTCCCTGCCTTATATTCAAAGAAGAGAAACAGAGGGCACAGTCTCAGGAAGACTATATCCTATATTCATCTCTTTTTAAAGAAAAGAATATACTCCAACGCTCCTCATAGAAGATTTCACATCCAACCTTCCTTGAGTCTCTACTGAAGTTTATCTCTGTCTGAAGTTTCTTCATATAACAAATGTGGTCTAGGAACTACCATTCCACATGACACCAGGCAGGGTAGTGCATTGTGAGCTAAGCTTCAGGAAATAAAAAAAAAATTCACATTGAACAGGGGGATGCCACCCTCCTTTACTGACGACAGAGTGAAAAACATAGCTATTTGCATCTTGATTTGTGTTGCTTTCACTTCTCTAGGGAAGGCAAGGCTTTGGGCTTCCCCTAAAACCTTTTCCTGTCTCTCTTGTGATCAGTTTGTGATAACTTATTACAGCAACCCTAGGGAGGGAATACAGATGCCTTTACCCTTTTGCCTTTATTGTTCTCTCTTTCTAGACAATTGACTCAGAGAGAGTTCAAGAATCAGTTAAAACATTACTTCTGCTGCAACCACATTTAGCCCCATTGTCAAGGCTTCTCCTTCCTATGTGCTGCTGCAGTTCCTGCCACATAGTCTTATGATTCTTTTTTTAACATGGTTGTCACTTTTATCAAAGCATGCAGCCTGTATTCTGGCCCCGTAGAGCTCTTCCTTCCTCATTAAAAAGTGTTTGCAGTCACGTAGAACAGCTGCAATGCTCCTGCAGTGCAAAACGGTGTAACCACTTGGGAAGACAGTTTGTCAGTTTCTTATAAAGTGAAATATATATTTGCCATACAACCTAACAATCCCACTCCTACAGGATTACCCAAGCAAAATGAAAATCTGCACTCCCACAAAAACATGTACACAAATATGGATACCAGCATTAACCACAATTGCCAAAAACTGGAAACAAGCCAAACTTCCATCAACTGGTGAGTGGATAAGAAAACCATGTCATCTCCATACAATAATAAACCACTCAGCAATAAAAAAGAAACAAAAACATAAATACACACAAAAATATAAACTGCAAATGCACTAAGCTTAGTGAGAGAAATAAAACACTAAAAAATGTATACTATCTAAATTCCATTTATATAAAATTCTGGTAATGAAGAAATCAAACAGGCAAAAATCACAGAGGTAAGAAATGATGAAAGTCAATATTCTTTTTTTGTTTGTTTTTTGTTTTGTTTTTGAGACAGAGTCTCACTGTGTTGCCCAGGCTGGAGTGCAGTGGCTCGACGTTGGCTCACTGCAACCTCCGCCTCCCAGGTTCAAGCTATTCTCGTGCCTCAGTCTCCTGAGTAGCTGCAATTACAGGCGCCTGCCACCACGCCTGGCCAGTTTTTTTCTTTTTGTATTTTTAGTAGAGACGGGGTTTCACCATGTTGGCCAGGTTGGTCTCGAACTCCTGACCTCAGGTGATCCACCTGCCTCAGCCTCCCAGAGTGCTGGGATTACATGTATGAGCCACCGCGCCCGGCTGAGAGTCAATATTCTTCACACCAAAGTGAAAACATGAGATCCAACTCTGAGTTCACCCTGTTGCCAGATGGATAGCACCAGCACACTCACATTGAAGGTATTACCAGAGCAAGGGATGTAGTTCTGATTAAAAAAAGGAAAAAGTAAATCACAGATGTAGTTTCCTGGGACTGGCGATTGGGGATGGAGATTGGCTGCAAAGAGGATTTGAGTACACAAATACTTTAGGGAATAAAGACCGCTTAACATCTTAACTGTGGTGGTCTTGAAATGATTACAGGCAATTGCCAAAATCACTGCACAACACACTTAAAATGGGTGAATCTTATTGCAAATGAATTTGACTTCAACATAGCTGGAAGAGAAAAACCAAAAGAAAAAGTATCCAGGAAGCATTTTCTTCCTTCAAAATCATCTTATTCTCTAATGGTTTAAAGTTACTATGATAAGCCTATTTTCTGCCTGATAAACATCAGATTGTTTTTTATCTTTTCAAACTTTTATTTTAGGTTCAGGAGTACATGTGAAGGTTTGTTACATAACTGAACTCATGTCATGGGGGTTTAATGTACAGATTATTATCACATCACCCAGGTATACGCAATAGTTATCTTTTCTGGTCCTCTCCATCCTCCCACCCTCCACCTTCAAGTAGATACCACTGTCTGTTGTTCCCTTCTTTTTGTTCATGAGTTCTCATCACTTAGCTCCCACTTATAAGTGAGAACATGAGGTATTTGGTTTTCTGTTCCTGTATTAGTTTGCTAAGGATTATGGCCTCCATCTCCATCCATGTTTCTGCAAAAAAAAAAAAAAAAAAAAAAAAAAGATCTTGTTCTTTTTTATGGCTGCATAATATTTCATCATGTAGCCTATTTTTATTAATAAGTTGTATGCTAGCTGATAGATAATTTTAAAAGAGGCTTCTTGTATCAGTCTGTTTTCACACTGCTATGAAAAAATACCTGAGACTGGGTAATTTATAAAGGAAAGAGGTTTAATTGGTTCACAGTTCTGCATAGCTGGGAAGGCCTCAGGAAGCTTGCAATCATTGCAGAAGATGAACAGGCATGTCTTACATGGCAGCAGATGAGATAGAGAATGCATGCATAGGAGGAACTGTCAAACACTTATAAAACCATCAGACAGTATGAGAACCCCCTCACTATCATGAGAACAGCATGGGGAAAACCACTCCCATGATTAAATTACCTCCTACCAGGTCCCACCCTTGACACATGGGGATTATGGGGATTACAATTCAGGATGAGATTTGGGTGGAGACACACAGCATAGCCATATCACTTCTGGAAATGCTTTTCTTTCATTTATATAAGGTTTCCTAATAGTGTACACCCCAACAACCTGGAGAATCCACTTAGGATAATTTTAGAAGCACATGAGTATCTTAGGCATGCTTTGAGCTATGCCATAAGAAGGCAGAATATTCCTATGAACCTAGGGGGAGTTTTGGATTCCTGAGAGGGACTTGTAGTACAAGATTTGATGTTGCAACTGATACTGTAATTACAAAGAGAGGGATCAATTAAGGAGATAAATTCCAAAGCAAAGAATAAACCCAAGTGGGAAAGCTATAAAGTCCTCAAGATTAACACTAAATTGACCATCACAGGAGCTCACAACCTGTTTCAACTTAGACTCAAGAAAGAAGTTAGTACGGTGTGGAGATAAACCAATGCATCCACACTTCCAAGGAAAGATATCACTTCCAGCATTGATAGATAATAACATGCATTTAACTTCCTGAATGATAATCCCTGATTCTACTCTCATATCCCCACACACCCAGCCCCTGTTCCCAGCCTGCAAACACCAAGGTCCCTCCTGCTGGATTACCTGTGGCAGCTGGACTAAACTCACTCCCATTCCTTCATGGGGCCAGATGGATGCTGTCTTGACCTTGCCTTCAATTGTCCTCGGAAGAAGAAAACTAGCCCAGAGCCAAATCAAACCAATCCGGAGCTACAGCAGTCTGATAGTCCGGAGAAAAAAAATGAAACAAACTGCAACCAGACAGCCATGTAACATAGGCTATGCCCTCTGACACTCGGAATCACATCCTCTGTGATGATGTTGTGTCTAATCTGAGGCAGAAAGCATTTCGTCTCAACATCAACTATGATGTCAGCTGTGGGTTTTTAATAAATGCCTTAAAACAGGTTGAGAAAATTAAAAATAATTATAGAAGGAAGGAAGGAAGGAAATAATCAAAAGAGAAAGAAAGAAGGAAGAAGAAAGAAAGAAAAAGAAAAAAAGAAAGAAAGAAAGAAAGAAAGAAGAGAGAAAGAGAGAGGGGGGAGGGAGGGAGGAAGGAAGGAAGGAAGGGAGGAGAAAGACGATCCAAAGATAACTTCTGCTGATACTTTAGTCTGTTATATACTCCAGTAATTTTTCACTGTCTATGTATATAGTCACGTGTTCTATACATCCCAAGTGTACAAACTTGAGAAAGTTTTTGGTTTTTAAACTTTTATTATAGGTTCAGGGGGTACATGTGCACGTTTGTTATATAGGTAATTTGCATGTCATGAGGGTTTGGTGTACAAATTATTTTATCACCCAGGCAGTAAGCGTAGTACCCAATAGGCAGTTTTTTTATTCTCTCCCTCCTCCCACCCTCGACCCTCAAGTAGTCCCCTGTGTCTGTTGTTCCCTTCTTTGTGTCCATGTGTACTCAATTTCTAGCTCCCACAGATAAGTGAGAACAATGCGGTATTTGGTTTTCTGATCCTGCATTAGTTTCGAAAACATTTTAAATCACGTCATGACTTGGTTTTCACATCTGTTAGATGGAAATGGTATTAGGACTTGCTGTACCATTAACAAGGGTAGGAAAGGTTTATGGCCATGCCCTCTTGAATGTTGTTTCTGCGTCTATGCTTAGATTTGGGAGATCTCAGGCAGCTGCAACACAGGAGAGAATTTTTCCATTGTAAAGTAGGACAGAAAGTATGGATGAATGAACCATAACGTCAAATGCCTCCTCATAAATAATAGTTTAGGGCATCTGATGCCAGTCAAGGCTGACAGAAAAAATTAAGTAAATGTAAAAGTGGAGTTCATTTCAAATCCTGAGGGATTGTAAGATGAAAGGCAACACACTAATCTCCATTCTTTTGAAACCAGACTCAAACAACCTTTTGTAAAACGAAAATAATTAAGCCAGTAGAAAGATGTTTTTCTCCGCTCCAAAAACAGGCCTCCCATTCCCACTGGGTAGTAAACCTGGTCACATTTCAGCCACCTGACACACAGCTTCAAACGGGAAAGAAAGAAAAATCATCTGCCGTTCTAGGCACTAAGGAGGGGAGCTTTCTTCTGACTGAAAAGATAACACCTGTCTTCACCAAGTTTTAATCAAGTTGCAGAAATAGCATGGCAGGCTCCTAAGATGTTCAAAGGAAATGAAGAAGAAAGCATACACAATTGTCTATTAGGTTGGTGCAAAAGTAATGGCAAAAGCTGCAATTACTTTTGCACCAACCTAATAGTTAGAGGTCAGAATCTCTTTTTAGAAAGCCATCAGCAGGTCTATCTTCAAGTATTTATCCTCTAAGTGGAATTAGATCAGCTTGAAAGAGTTCTGCATCCTCAAGGCCGTGTGATTGACTCCAGGCATGTCCAAAACCTGACTGTCATTCTGCAAAAGTAGGCAGGTGTCTGTCAGTGGACAAGAGTGAACTCTAACCGTCATGTTTAACACTGTCCCACACACTCTGAGGAGGCTCTCCTGGGAACCTGTGGCAGTGCAGAATGACAAACACACTGAGATGAAAACCTTTCAGAAGCATGGGACAAGGCAGATTGGAGTCAGTTTGTCAGAGGCACAAAGATACAAGCAATAAGCAAAGAAATGGCTAATAAATAGGTTTCTAAGAAATATACAGCTTCTTTTTATAATTTCAACTTTTATTTTAGATTCAGGGAGGGTACATGTGCAGGTTTGTTGCGTGAGTATATTGCATGACACTAATGTTTGGAGTACAATTAATCCCGTTACCAAGGTAGTGAGCATAGTACCCAATAGGTGGTTTTTCAGCCCTCACCCTTCTCCCTCTGTCCCATTTCTTGCAGTCCCTGGTGTCTAATATTCCCATCTTTGTTTCCATGTGTACTCAATGATTAGCTCCCACTTATAAATGAGAATGTGCAGTGTTTGGTTTTCTGTTCCTGCACTAATTCACTTAGGATAATGACCTCCAGCTGCATCCATGTTGATGCAAATGACATGATCTCTTTCTTTTTTATGGCTGTGTAGTATTCCATGGTAATATGCAACCATTTTTAATAGTGAAAGGAAATTATATCAAAGCAATGACTTGTTGTTTTGTCCTATCTGACAAAAACAAATGAAAAGAGACTAACAATCTGTTTTGGTCAGGAGTTAGAGAAATGGTGATTCGAGCACCAGTTTAAATTATTTTTAATGAAAACTTGACATTATCTGTTAAACTTTGATAAGTAAACCTGTGAACCAGCGGTCTAGCCTCTAAGACTTGTTCTGTAAGATCAGAAGAATAGTTTTATGCCATAACATATGGATGAGAAAAGGTCTTAATATGTGCAACATGCTTGACACATTATGGAAGCCCAATAAATATCTATCCCATATCCCTTTTACACCTTTCTCTTAATCTATATGATGCTTAGCTATCCTTAGAGTCAGGTTTAGATGTATGACATCCAAGGAGGAGTGTCCCTCAAATACCTCAGGGTCAAGGGAGGCCATGAACAAGTATCGCATATTTATAGCCTCTTATTTCCTTTGTTGGGTGTCTTATAAAAGCTCATATCTTGGAGTATGGACCAGATTATCAAATGCGTGGCATTTTATGGCATGCATTTTGTGGTTTTTGTCCCCATATCTAACATTCCTAAACTTATTTTCCTGTTTTATCTTTTGTACTTATTTAATATCTATTGCTAGAGTTGCCCCAAAATTATCCACTGAGAAAAGGAGTCTGTATATTACTTAACTCTCAAAAACACTGACATTAGAAATTTATTGATGAGATACCTATAAGTATCTTTGATACCTTTGTTTTTTAACTAATCCAAACTAGTAGAGATGTTAAGACTTGAACCTCTGTATTTTAAAGTTAGCATTTTTAAACCATCGTTTTAAAAGGTACAATTAATTTATCCAACTTTGTTATGGTTTAGACACCTCCATAATAAAAGAAAAAAATTCACAATTTTGACGTCTTCTATATCCTATGAAAAATGGTGACTTACTGACCTTTTCAAACAGCTATATTTTGATTGCACTAACATATTTCAAAGAGGCAGTTTGCAGCAAACAGCAGATTCCCTGTAATATCCGACCTCCAAGAAGTTTTTTTTTTTAATGTCTTAATCTCAGGTTTGCAATAAATGAAAGGTCTCAGCCACAATGCAACAGGCTACTGGAAAGGTCAGGAAAGCACATTATCATATCTCAAAAGCTAAGTGCTTGGAGCATTTCCGTTATCATTTTAAGAAAACACAACATCACATTGATGATTCCAAACTGCCAAACTTATGGCTGAAAATGTAGAAACATCGACCTGAATTTACTTGTTTAAATAAATGTCTTTCTTCTGCAGGAAGTTCCATGGTCTGAACCCAAGAGCACACAACCAATCTGCAAAGGGCACAGTTGAGAAATCACAGATTACAGTTAGGCACAGCTTTGGGGCACAGTCCTTCCTCAAGACTCTGTTACTCAGGGACATCATCACAGGTGTCACAAGTGCCTGGCACATGGTGGGAGAAAGTCACCTGGGCAGACGCATTGTATATCACTCTGGGAACCATGTAAAATAAAAGAACCTAACATAGCCTGTATTGGTTTCCTGGGTTTGCTGAAAAAAAGTAGGGGACTTATAACAAAAGAGATGGATTTTCTCCCAATTCTGGCGTCCAGAAGTCTGAAATGAAGGTGTCGGCAGGGCCACACTCCCTCCAGGGGTTCCAGGGGAGGACCCTTCTTCCCTCTCCCAGCTCCTGATGGCTCCAGGAATCCCTGAGCTTGTGGCTGCATCACTCCAGTGTCTGCCTCCATCTCCATGGAGATGGCCTTCTCCTCTGCGTCTGTGTCTCCTCTTCTGTCTCTTATAAGAATAATTTTCACTGGATTTATGACCTACATGAATAATTCAGGATGATCTCATCTCAAGATCCTTCCCTTAGCTACATCTGCAAACATGTTGTTTTCAAATAAGATCCCATTCACTGGTTCTGGGGATGAGGACATGCACAGTTCCTTTGGGAGCCACAGTTCAATCCATTAAAGTTGTGTCCACTTCCTTCTTGTGGCTCTAGGGGAGGATCCTTCCTGCCTCTCCCAGCTCCTGGTGGTTCCAGGCATCCCTGGGCTTGTAGCTGTAACACTCCAGTCTCTGTCTCTGTCTCCACCTGGCCTTCTCCTCTGTGTCTGCATATCCTCTTCTGTCTTTGAGAAGGACACTTCTTGCATTTAGGGCTTTCCTTCCTCCAAGATAATCTCATCTCGAGAGCCTTAACTAATTATATCTGCAAAGACTCTATTTCCAAATAAGGTCCCATTCACAGATTCTGCGGTTTAGATGTGAACCCATCTTTTGGAGGTCACCATTCAATCTCTTATGATTGTATCCAGTTCTCTCTGGAGGCTCTAGGGAGGAATCCTTCCTGCCTCTCCCAGCTCCTGGTGGCTCCAGGCATCCCTGGGCTTGTGGAGGCATCATTTCAGTCTCTGTCTGTCTCCACGTGGCCTTCTCCTCTGTGTCTGTGTCTCCTTTTCTGTCTCTTAGAAGGATACCTGTCATTGCATTTAGGGCCCTTCCTCTTCCAGGATGATCTCATCTTGAGATCCTTATCTTAATTATATCTGCAAAGACCCTTTTTCCAAATATAAGGCCCTGTTCCCAAGTTCCAAGATGTGGATATATTCTGGGGAGCCATCGTTCAGCCAACTACATGGACCAAGATCAAGGCCACCTGGGCACAGTGGCACATGCCTGTAATCCCAACAACTTGGAAGGCTGAGGTGGGAGAATCACTTGAGTCCAGGAGTTTGAGGCCAGCCTGGATAACACAGTGAGATACCATCTCTCCAAAAATTTAGCCAGGCATGGTCACGCATGCCTGTGGTCCCAGCTACCTGGAAGGCTGAGGTGGGAGGATTGCTTGAGCCCAGGAGATAGAGGCTGCAGTGAGCTATGATCATACCACTGCATTCCAGCCTGGGTGATAAAGCGAGACCCTGTGTCCAAAAAAAAAAAAAAGAAAAAGAAAAAGAAAAACAAACAAACAAAAAAATCAAAGCCAAATTACTAGAACTTTCTCTCCCCTTAACCTCCCCTGTGAGCATGAGCTTGGTTTCACCATGGCCACATGGCCATATTATCTATCCATCTATTATATATTCTATCCATTCATCTATCCAAGCCTCATTTTCCTCTATAAAATAGGAGGCTTGGGCCAACCAATGACAATGGCTCTTTCTAGCTCCAGGTTTAGTTTTTTTCTGTTTCCACATTGCCTTCACAGAATCTTTATAACTAGAATTGCCATATAAGCAATGGTCACTGGCAGTGATTTATTATACACTTAACTCAGTGATAGATGCTCGTATATACCACACTTGTTCAGATGTGCAACTGTAGAAGTCTGAACATTCATCAACACAGATGCATCATCATTTAAAACAAACACCAAATTTCTGGAAAGATAAATTAATCAACAACAAATGTCAAATTAGAAGTCTACTTACTCATTGACTTTAGGTATGAGACTCTTGTTTCAGCTTACCCATCTATGCAATGAAACCAACTCTCCTATGTTCATTATAGGAATGTTCTGAGGAACAAGGCAGAATTTCTTTGCAAAACAATATATTGTCTTTACATATTTATACTGTCTACATGTGTACATATATACATCTTCACATTGGTTTTGGTGAATTTTATCTGTTTACTTGACTGGACTAGGTGGTGTCGAGATGAAACATTATTTCTGGGTGTGTCTGTGAGAGTGTTTCCAGATGTGATACGCATCTGAATTTGTGAGCTCAGCAAAGCTGACTGTCCTCCCCAAAGTGAGCAGGCATTATTAAATCCACCGAGTGCCTGAATAGAACAAAAAGGTAGAGAAGAAAGAGAAACTTGCCCCCTTTCTTTCTGGTCTCACTGTTGGAGCTGGGACAGTTCATCTTATCTCTGGGTCTTCAGCTTCCAGACAAACATCATGGGACTACTCAGCCTTCATAATCTCTTGAGCTCATTCCTCATAATATCCCTCGACAGATAGATAGACAGACACATGGTTAAGAAATAGATAGATAACTAGATAGATGATAGATGATAGATAGATAGATAGATAGACAGAGAGATGATAGAGACATAGATGGATATAACAGAGATAGAGATATTCCTTGATGTATAAAGAAGATATCTATCCATCTATCATCCTCTCACCCTGTCTATCATCTAATATCTATCACCCGTGTGTCATCTATCAATCTATCTATTATCGATTATCTAACCGTTATCTATGTATCTATCATCTATCTATTATGCATCCATTTATTATCTATTGTCTATTATCTATCTATCCAGCCAACAACCATTTTTTATCCATATCCATCCAGCCAACAACCATATCTATCCAGCCAACAACCCATTTTTTACCTGTTTAACATCTATCATCTATCTATCTATCATCTATTATCTCCTAGGCGTGGACACATCTCCTAGTTACATGAGCCTTGATATATCTACTTAATGCTATAGATATTGTCAGTTATGATGACAGTGATGAGGACGATGATGGAATTGGAGTGAAGAAATTAAACCTCAGCCATGAGTATGGTTTTCAAAGAATATTATTTATCTATTTATTATATATTATATCCATTCATCTATTGAATTTATTCATCATCTATCTATTTGTCTATCACCTATCTATCTATCTATCTATCTATCCATCTCCTATTGGTTCTGTTTCTCTGAAAAACTCTGTCTAATGCAACATTCCTAATACTAACTTTGTGTAGACTTTTCCTTTTTTACTCATATGTGTAAGTGGTATTTTAACAGTAGATAATGCAAGGATTCAATGAGTCAGTAAATCAAGGAGTTTTGAGGGGAGTACAGAGAAGGGGAATGATTCTCTCATCATGAGTTCCACCAAGTCACAGACATCATCACTTGGCTGATTATAAATGAATGTCAAGATGCAGAGAAGTGATATGACCACTTCTGAGGTTGGCTGGAAATAGCTTGTTACTAATCAGGAAATGTCAAATTCTGTGAAAAAATTTGTTTCAATAAATTCAAGTGGGCTTCAGGTTTTATCCCTCATTATGCCATTCCCACTCATGTGCTTTTTCCCAGGCTTTTCTGAACAGGAGAGAAATCTCATTGAATATAGCACACATATGCGTGCTGCAGCCCAGATGGTTTGGGAGGCCTCTCCCATAATTATGGGTTGCAACAAAAACAAGAATAAGTATCGTGATGAGGATATGGAAAATGACTGAACAGTCAAGTATGAATGAATCAACAGTCACAAATCTGTGGCACCCTAAGTAATCTATCTATCTTTAGTATCATCAATCTACTATGTATCAATCTATCATCTATCTATAATTTATATATCTATATATTATCTGTCATCTATATATGGATAGATGGATAAGGGGTAAGTGACCCCTCCTCTTCCTGTCACTAAACCCCAAAATTATTTTGGGGTTCATATAATGTAGATATAATTTAACCAAAACATTGGCTTGTAAACCTAATAATAGAAGCCCACAACTTCTTATTAACCCAGAAAGTATGCAAGAACTGCTCATTCATGCTCCCATATTTAACAGTCTGACTCCTTCAACTTGTAAAAAAAAAAAAAATAGAAGTAATTCATTGGCCTTAGGAGTCAAAGGTATTGGTGCAACTGCAAATAAAAGTAATAAATATATTTTCCTCCTTTACATTAATTTTATGCTTATCAGCACAACTTTTAAGAAAACAGGGAGCCATGTCATCCTAGCAAGGTGGATTAATTACCTGAAGAACTTGGGGGAAAAAAAACTTCCTGATCCCAATCCATAAATATTGACTCATTGTTTTGGAAACCACACTCACGGTTGAGGTTTGATTTCTTCAGTTTAATTCCATCATCATCCTCATCACTGTCATCATAGCTGAGAATTTCTATAGCATTAAATAGATCTACCAAGGCTCATGTAACTAGGAGATGTGTCCATGCCTTAGCAGTCAGCTCTGGCAAAGTTTGAAGCCCTCAACAGAATCCCAACCAACCATCACTTAATAAAATCATTTCCTGTAAATGCTAATTTTTCTTTGCCATTGATTTTGTCTCTTTGTTTTATCTGTTCTTAAATTGAGAAGTGCTAACATTGAGTCTAACATCCCATGAACCTATGATTCTAAAGCTATAATATTTTGGGGGCATCCTCTTGCTGCTGTTCTATTGTCTGGGTACTCAGCAATCCCTGCCTTAGAAATGGCAGTATTGCTGCTGTTTTTCTACCTTTGCATTACTTTGATCCTTAACATGTTTAATAACTCAGCAACACCATTCTCTACCTTTACTTTCTCAAGTGGACATATTTCTCTCTCTCTCCCTCTATCCCTTTGTTCCTCCCTCCCTCTCTTCCTCCCACCCTCCCTTCATTCTTCTTTCTCTTTTTTTCTTTCTTTCCTCTCTCTCATTCTCGTTACCTTCTTCCCTCTGTCACTCCCTCTCCCCCTGCCCCTGTTCTCCTCTCTGCTCTCTCTCCCTCTCCTATCTTCCTCCCTCTTTCTTCCTCCCACCCTCCTATCTTCCCTCTTTCTTTCTCCCTCTCTTTCTGTTTCCACTCTCTCTTTCTTCCACCCATGTATATAGCCTTACTAATATAAATTATGTCCATCTCATACTCACAAAGCTTACAATGACAGCCTTCCTAAATTGAAGCCATGACCATCATAGAACTTCTCCTAAAATCCTTCTTCATGTGCCCAGGGTCACCCTGGCATAAACCTTCACTAGAAGCTAACCATGGACACCTTCAGGCTTTATTTTCCACTGTGTTTCCTGCACCGTATTCACTTTTTAACTCAACTTGGTGCTCCGACATATTTTCTTGTGTTATTCTCAGGCCTCTGCTGAAAACATTAGGCCAGATCATCTCTTCCTCATGCAAATACATATATTTGCAGCATTCAATTATCACATAAACATACATTGTGTTGCTCAGTTATTTAAGTAATGCTTCTGCTCATATTTTACTCCTTTTAATGGCAGATCAAAATCTTATTGTTCACTCCATAAGACATCAAAGAGTACTGAGGCTATAGTGAAACTCAACACATAATTTAGAAATCAAATTGAATGGCAATTAGGTATGAAAAATAATTTTTAAGGTGACCAACTCCCTTGTTTTTAAACACAAATTTTAAATCATCTGTTTTGTGCATGCTTTGTGACTCCACTGAAAACATTCCCATGGGAAATTAACTAAGCCTGTTTATTATGAAATTAGAGTCTTGGAAAACCTAAAGAGTTATATTTTTCATGCTACTAATGATCTATAATTAAAGTTCTCCCTATTTACATAAAAAAATCCTTATAATTACAACAGTGTCTGCCTCATTATCTTATTATTCTCTTCCATTTCTTCTATGATAAATCATGTCTCAATATACTTACATACCTCTGATCACCAATTAAGCCTTCCCCAATTCTATGGAATTAACCCAGAACCTAAAATAATAGCCTACTAATGATAAAAACATAAAAGTTTTACATTAATTATAAAATACTGCTTTCTGTAACGATCCATTGAACAAGGAAGAAAATTTAAAATATCCTATGTGATTCCATCATGGCATTTAAATCTAGATTCAGAGTTCAATAGCATTTAAGGTAACCCATGAGAGAAGCAATATTCAAAGGGATACCTTATTTATTCAACATTTGTTGAACCCTAAGATGAGGGAGATATGACATCTCCTTAAATTACTAAAAGCAGCTAACAGGGCATTTGCTGACCTGCGCTAAGTGAATGAACCCTCTTGTTTGGGTAAGTATCCCAAGGAAAATCAGAAAGATTTTTGGGTGGATAATTGTTCCGGGATTATTCTGTAAAACTGCAGGGAAAAATGAAGACAGGATCATCTATAAAAAATAAAATGAGATAAATAAAATGTGTCTGTCAACACGCACATGCATGTTTATAGCAACACATTTACAATTTCAAAGATATGGAACCAACCTAAGTGCCCATTGACCAACAAGTGGATAAAGAAAATGTGGTATACATACACCATGGAATACTAAGCATCCATAAAAAAGAATGAAATCATGTAATTTTGATTGAGCAATTTGGATGGAGCCAGAGGCCATTATTCTAAGGGAGGTAACTCCAAAATGGAAAACCAAATATTATATGTTCTCACTTATAAATGAGAGGTAAGTGACAAGGATGGAGCCACCAACTAATCTAAGATTATTTGTAACTCAATATTTTGTGAAGCACTAGCTGACAATTTTGTTTTCCTGTCGTGAGAAAGATTTTCACCCAGACTCATGGTAGAATCGTTTCCATTGTCTCCCTGGAACTATTGTTGGGGATACCCATTAGATCAGGGAAACTGAGGAACGAAGATGCCTCAAGAAGGTGAAGTGGGCCAGGCACGGTGGCTCACACCTGTAATCCCAACACTTCGGGAGGCCGAGGTGGGCGGATCATTTGAGTTCAGGAGTTCGAGACCAGCCTGACCAACATGGTGAAACCCTGTCTCTACTAAAAATACAAAAATTAGCCAGACGTGGTGGCACACACCTGTGGTCCCAGATACTCAACAGGCTGAGGCAGGAGAATTGCTTGAACCTGGGAGGCAGAGATTGCAGTGAGCTGAGATCCTGCCACTGCACTCCAGCCTGGGCAACAGAATGAGACTCCACCTCAAAAAAAAAAAAAAGTGAAGTGGATTACAAGGTCAAAGGCTACATTGGGGCCAAGCAAGATGAGGATGGAGAATCATCGTCCTTTGACTTGGCCACCTTTAGGTCATTCTTTGACTTAGCCACAGAGATTCCCTTTCAGGGGCTGGAATTCAGGCTGAACAGGGCTAAAGAATGATTAAGACATCAGGAACTGAGGTCAGGGAACAAGTATATTGCTATTCCTAGAAGTGGATCAGGGGAACAGAGATGCACCAAGACCCTGGTGCATTCTTCAGTGTCATCATGAAGAGACTTCCAAGACCAGAACATCTAGCTGAGAGCATCCAGGCTTAGGGTTGAATTTTAGAAACATTTGTGGTCAGTAGATTTCATCTGAAACACTGAAGTTCTGTGGTTTATTCATGTCTTACTACAAGCATACATCTTTTTTAAACATTGTACAAGTGTGAAATATTCTGATTTCAAGTATTTGGTTTTTTAAAAGAACGTTCTTATTTTTTTAAAGAAATCTGAAATATTTAGGGGTAGAAGGGTACAATTATCTGACTTATTCTCAGATGGTTGTGAAGAAATTGCATGTGTGTGTGTGTGTGTGTGTGTGTATGGTGCAGAGAGAGAATGAATTATAAAACAACCCAGACAAAATATAGACATGGACAAATCTGCAGAAAAGCATGTAGCGTTTCCCCATACTGTTCTTGCCACTCTTACTGTCAGTTTAAAATTTTATCCAGATCAACAGTTACAACAAAACCCTAGCAACTGTTTTGTGAGCATCCACCTCATTTAAAAGTTTCAGTACATTTCATTTATTGGGAACGCCACAGAGAGAATGATTGCATTGTGTGAATGCCTTGATTTATCGGAATATTTTGGGCTTCAAAAATGTAGGATTCTGTAAGCATCAAAGCCAAAGTGTGCTTTAAAATCTGTGCTTTGTGATATCTTAGTCTAAATTTCAGGAAGAAATATTTGCAGAAATATACAGGTTTATCTCCAAAGAATATTTATCCCATATCTTAAAACAAACTACTGCTCTTAAAATGAGCAATAGACATTTTGGTAATTCAGTATTATTAAAAAGGGAAATACTTACTAGAGATGTGAAGGACCTCTCCAAGGAAAACTACAAACCACTGCTCAAGGAAATAAGAGAGGACACAAACAAATGGAAAAAATATTTCATGCTCATGGACAGGAAGAAGCAATATCGTGAAAATAGTCATACTGCCCAAAGTAATTTATAGATTCACTGCTATTCCCATCAAGCTACCATTGACTTTCTTCACAGAACTAGAAAACACTACTTTAAATTTCATATGGAACCAAAAAAGAGCCCATATAGCCAAGACAATCCTAAGCAAAAAGAACAAAGCTGGAGGTATCACGTTACCTGACTTCAAACTATACTACAAGGCTACAGTAACCAAAACAGCATGGTACTGGTACCAAAACAGATATATAGACCAATGGAACAGAACAGAGTCCTCAGAAATAACACCACACATCTACAATAATCCGATCTTTGACAAACCTGACAAAAGCAAGCAATGGGGAAAGGATTCCCTTTTTAATAAATGAGGTTGGGAAAACTGGCTGGCCATAGGCAGAAAACTGAAACTGGACCCCTTCCTTACACCTTATTCAAAAATTAACTCAAGATGGATTAAGGACTCAACTGTAAGACCTAAAACTATAAGAACCCTAGAAAAACCTAGGCAAGACCAATCAGGACATAGGCATGGGCAAAGACTTCATGACTAAAACACCAAAAGCAATTGCAACATAAGTCAAAATTGACAAACGGGATCTATTAGACTAAAGAGTTTCTGCACAGCAAAAGAAACTATCATCAGAGTGAACAGACAACCTACAGAATGGGAGAAAATTTTTGCAATCTATCCATCTGACAAAGGGTTAATATCCAGAATCTACAAGGAACTTAAACAAATTTACACGAAAAAAACAACTCCATGAAAAAGTGGGCGAAGGACATGAACAGACATTTCTCAAAAGAAGACATTTATGTGGCCAACAAACATATGAAAAAAAGCTCATCATCACTGGTCATTAGAGAAATGCAAATCAAAACCACAATGAGATATCATCTCATGTCAGTTAGAATGGCGATCATTAAAAAGTCAGGAATCAACAGATGCTGGAGAGGATGTGGAGAAATAAGAAGCTTTTACACTGTGGGAGTGTAAATTAGTTCAACCATTGTGGAAGACAGTGTGGTGATTCCTCAAGGATCTAGAACTAGAAATACCATTTGACCCAGTAATCCCATTACTAGGTATATACCCAAAGGATTATAAATCATTCTACTACAAAGACACACGCACACATATGTTTATGCAGCACATTTACAATAGCAAAGACTACGAACTAACCCAAATGCCCATTAATGACAGACTGGATAAAGAAAATGTGGCACATAGACACCATGGAATACTATGCAGCCATAAAAAAAGAATGAGTTCATGTTCTTTTCAGGGACATGGATGAAGCTGGAAATCATCATTCTCAGCAAAGTAACACAGGAACAGAAAACCAAACACTGCATGTTCTCACTCATAAGTGGGACTTGAACAATGAGAACACATGGACACAGAGAGGGGAACAGCACACACTGGGGCCTGTCAGGGGGTGGAGGGCAAAGGGCGGGATAGCATTAGGAGAAATACCTAACGTAGATGACGGGTTGATGGGTGCAGCAAACCACCATGGCACGTGTATACCTATGTAACAAACTTGCACGTTCTGCACATGTATCCCAGAACTTAAAGTATAATTTAAAAAGGGAAATAAATATAAAAAGAACTCTATGAAACTGCCCATTAATAATAAATGCTATTTTCCTAAAAAGAGAAGTTTCATTTTATTTCCATTAAGACCATTTAAAGAGAAATAATTTTCAATATAAATTTCTAATTTCCCCAAGGTTCAGTTTTCTTATATTTTTCTTTCCATGTGAAATATTCTTGTGCTATGTTCTTTCCTCCTCCTCCTCTTCTTCTTCTTTTCCTCTTCCTCCTCCTCTTCCCCATCCTCTTCCTCCTGCTTCTCCTCTTCCTCTTTCTCCTTCTTCTTTTAATTCTGTGAGTAGAAGTAGCCGTTCTAACCCAGAGAAACTTACAGTGCCTATATAATGACTTTGTAGCTTTTACCATACACCAAATAATACAGCCTATAACTAATTTTCTTTTTTTTCCAAGTGCAGCTTACTTTTCTGATGTAGAAAATACTTTTTGGAGAGAGTTTCAAAGAGCATTTTAACACATTAAAAATTTCAAATCCAGTTTCCACATTCAGAAGAGCCTAGGCAACTGTAATACACTAAATCATGCTCTCTTATTTTGGGCAATAGCCAGCTTGCCACCCCCCCCCCAAAAAAAGTGGAAGGGGGTAATACTTTTGATATCTAAGTGTCTAAATTCCAGTAAATAGAGTACAATTTGCCAAACTTTTGCCGTCCAGAAATTTTCTTTTTGTTCAGAGCTTCAGCCTATAGATAAAGTAATGTTTTATGCCTTTTCTCACCTATAAAATTCTAGAAATTAGCCTTTCTCGGTTATTTCCCGCTATATCTGTGCAAGTTGTCACTGATAAAATATCCATCTGACTTTGAAATTTGGCCCTAGGTCCTGGAGTCACTGGGAGAACTGAGGCATAATATTAATAACCAGATGCACATTCAATATAAGATGGTAAGTCTCAGGCCAAGTCTTTCCTGCTCAATTCTCTGGCATTGCCTGAAGCCAAAGTGTCTTTAATGCTGACAACTGCACTCAGATTTACTTTTTCATCCTTCCAATTCTCTAGCAAGTCTTGCAGAAAAGCCTTGTTCAGATACATGCATATTTTTTCCAGCCTATATGTGACATTTAGGCAATTGGAACTGGCTGAACGTGAGACACCAATTGTACATTTAGAAAAACATACATGTCCAGAAAGTTAGAAACTAATTCTTTGGAGACAGTTTCTCTTGAGCAAATTCCATTCCTTTCCTGGACCCAGATTTCTTCATTACAGATATAGGTTGCTACAAGGTAGCATCAGTTGGAGCTGTTCTGCTTATAAAGGGTGAAACACTGTGTCCTACACAGGAGCATGGTGTGACTTCCTGGGAAGGAGTCTTCCATGACCAACAGAACTATCTCACAACTACAGAAACACGAAGAGCTACTAAAAACTACACCAGTCAGCATTAGACTAGTAAGAGAATCACAGCTTGTTTTCAAAAGAAAAGGAGAAAAAGATGGCTTTGCTCATCTGAAGACATTAGGGGATCCAGAAGCGAAGTTCTTTCGAAAAATATTTCCATTTCTCTTTTTTTTTTTTTTTAATTCCCCAAAAGTTTCAGCCTAGGTTTCTGAGAAAAGACCTCAGACCTCTGAGAACAGAACTCTGTCTTTAGGAAAATAGCATGTATTGTGAAAGGGCAATTGAATAGAATTATTTTCATATTTATTGCCGTTTTTTGTCAGTGGTGATGAGGGTGTGATCATAAATGCTCTATTCCCGTGCTGCCAAAAACTACACAGTCAAAGAAAGTGAGTTAAGACACAAATACAGAATCCTAGAGAAACAAAACCTCTTCCTCTTTCTGCAGCAAGAAAATATGCATTGTGAAAATTAAATGAGGAAAAGCGTGTTACAAGCCAGCACTGGGCTATGAATGCTGTCCTGCCTGGATCCTACTTAATGTCAACAGCTAGATTTGTTACGGAAACACCAGGGGTTTGGTCTAGGTCCTGCTGCTTGCCACACAGAAAGCCACAACGAGTATTGCCAGGGACGAAGGCTTTAATTGGGTGCTGCAGCTGAGGAGATGCGGGCTCAGTCTCAAATCCACCTCCCTGACTGACTAAAACTAGGGAGTTACACAGCTGGGAAGAAATGTAACCGTGTGCAGGAAAACAGAAACTAGGGAGGGGCAAGGAAGCAATCATGGTGAATGAGGGCTCTGCCATCTCACTGTCAGCATGCAGTGATCTGGTGAGTTTCAGTTCTTTGATGCTTTTTGAGAGGTCTAAAGGTCCTTTCCTGGGAAGGAACTCAGATAAAACTTATATAAGTTTCAAGAGCTAAAACCAGTAGGATCAATTTCTATGTTTATCAAAAAGAACAGTCTATGGGACAATTGGCTCAGTTTCAGGTTGTGTGATGCTACTGGAAAATTATCTAAGAAGAACACTACATACTGGCTTGTCATACTATTAGAAACATTCTCTTTTATTCTATTCATCCTATCATGACTTTATTGGGATTAGAAATCACATTACCTATATATTTCACCAGTAACAGCAAAGAACATTGAGGCTTCCAAAGTAATTTGAGGCAATTAACCTGATTTGCCAGTAAAATAAAAACTTCAATTTTTTTGTTTAATAATATTCTATATTTCAAAATCAACACAATGTTTATGGAAAATAAGTTTTGTTATTCAAATAATTAATCTTATAATTTTATTTCTGAGATTACTGTGATTTGGTATCCCATGCTAGTTTCCCTCCAATTTTAACAAAATACTGTAATGAGACAAGATATTTTCATTCATTGTTAAACTGCACATTTAAATGAGTTTATAATAGCCACTTTGTTTTTCTAGCTTTCTGTTTATTCAAATGGTTTTTTAAATTTAAATGGGCTTTTAGAGGCTACAGTGTCAGGCATTTTATCCCATAATATATATATAATTTTATATTATACATAATAATATTAACTAATTCATTATAATTTATATATTATATATGTATATTATATATTTCATGTATATCTACACATCTATATGTGTATGTATATATGTATGTGTATATATGTGTGGGTATAATATGTTTATAAAAACATTTATATATTTTATATGTAAATATATAAAACCCAAGGCTCCGTTTTTGAACACATATATGTGCGTGTGTGTGTGTGTGTGTATTTGAACTGAAGGAACTACATCTTCCAAACCCAATAAGAACACAAAATCCAATTCAATATTGATAAGATTAGTAGTAAGAAATTAAACACCAGAGGCTCCAAAACCTTAGTATTTGGGGAAGGTAAAAAACTCAAGTTAAATAAGCAAGAAACTGCAACAAAATCAGAAAAAAAATTCAGCTTTATGAAGAAAATATGGGAGAGAAACAAAAATCCTTTTACTGGAATTAAATAGACAATTCATACAGCTTTCTTTTTATTTGGCTATGTAGATAGCCAGCCTATTACTTTTTTTGAATTTTCAGCTTTTTTAAATGTAAATTGAAGCTCCCCTGGATGTATTAATAGTCAGAAGTATGTAATACATACAATATGTTCGGTCTCACTATTTGCAGAATTTGAATTGAAATCTCTTTTAATATTCTTGGAAGACTAATGAGAATGAGCATATAGAGTTTACTGAAAGTGGGGTTTTATGACCTGGTTCAGAATTTCAGTCCCCATGGAAAATGGAAACTCAGTATTAGATTTTACTCCCTTTTGAAATTTGCAGAATCATGCTACCCACTAGAAAAAGTCCAGGAAAAATAAAATGGCATTTGTCTGATGGCAGTATGCCATCGGACGCCCTCTGATCACTATTATCCCCACACCTCTGGAATTACGGTTGATCAGATTCTCCTGGGTCAAGTTCCAGAGGAGCTTTTAGAATTTCAGAAACTGAAACCCAAGGCCCAGGTTTTGAATTTGAGACAGCGCGTCGAAAACTCTCTCCAGTCTGTTCCACGGATGTTTTATCAGAAATTCTACTTTGTGTTGGGGCAAGAGGTAGCTATTTCATACAAGTCATCCCAACTCTGATTTTAACTCAGAATCCTATGAGTGGTGCTTGCTGCATCCTTAATGTTTAAAACCATGGAGTTGGTCTGAGGACCTGAGACCAACACAGGTTAAGAGAAGGTGAACAAGACAGCTGTCCCTGGGAGGTGTGGATCCTAGCCATTGTCCTCAGTTCATCACTGCTGCTACGTAGGTAAAAGGAAATTTAAAACTCTGGCCAGGGGTCCTGCCACTGTCAGTCCACTCCCTAATGATACCTCTGTATCTCTTTCCTTACTGGTGTGTAAGCTGCTCCAACCAGCCTGGGGCTCAGAGCTCCCACTGAAAAGGCCACTTGCGGGTCCATAATCAGGGATGTCCCCCTTCAGCTGGCCCAAGACCCTTACCAAGTCATAGAAGACCTCATTGTGCTGACAATATCATCAGGTAAGCCAGCAAGCCTTTGTGGCCATGCTGTTTAATTGAGTGCATCTGATTTGTTCGCAAGCGTACGTACTCACCCTACATTTGAACAAACCATTATATCTATAAAGGAAAATAAAAACATCTCAGGACCTCCAAACTTGTTATGGCAAAAGTAAAGTGAAGCCTCAGTCAGGCAACACCAATATCTTTTTTCCAAATAAAATAACAGATACTTCACAATCTTTTGTTAAAACATTATACAGTAGCCAGACCCCAGATGTTTTGTTGGATTTGATGCCTATCCTCCCATAAACAAGGACATGGCAATTGTAACTTTAGGTCTGCAATCTAAGTCTAGCTTCTAAAAAACTAAAGTCTGTTAGATTTCTCACTGATAACGGTTATTTTCCCAGGAACAGAACGAAGACAACATGAAATCAATCATTCTTCTACCCATTCCTCTTGTCCCCCTTTAAGAAAATGTATAAATGCGAACCATCCTGAAAAGCTCTTTGGAAAACACTGATCTGTGAAAGTAAAATAAATCTTGAGACCCTCAAATCACTAAGCCAATGGAAAAGTCAAGCTGGGAACTATGTCAGGCAGCAAACCTGCCTCCCATTTTATTCCTGTATAGAATAGCTACAAAGATTTTAATAAGCTACATACCTCCCTCAATTGTGAGGGAGGTATGGAGCTTTTTTAAAATCTTTGTCATCCCTCTGAGGCTCCCTTGAGAAAAATGCATATCTGATTGCTTCCTCTGCCCTACTGTTTAAGTAAAAATGTAGATTCAATGAGCCAGAATAAATTATGTATTCAGTGAAAGGCTGATCAAGGACTCTAAAGAATACAACATTTTTTTGTCTCTTATCTACCTATGACCTGGAAGCCCTGTTGAAAGTTGTCCCACCTTTCTGCACTTAACCAATGTACATCTTACACATATTCATTGATGTCTCATGTCTCCCTAAAATGTATAAAAGCAAACTGTGTCCCGGCCACCTTGGGCACATGTCGTCAGGACCTCCTGAGGCTGTGTTGCAGGCGTGTCCATAACCATGGCAAAATAAGCTTTCTAAATCAATTGAGACCTGTCTCAGATACTTTGGGCTCATAGACCACAGACCCTCTATCACTGGTGTTTTTCCTGGGTGGACCCTCAAGCTCTGGCTTCATAAACCTCGAATGACTGAGACTCTTGCCTCAGTCAGTAATTTTGGTTAACATACCCCAGAAATGCATCATCTCCTCCAACCTTTACAGCCATGGAAACTTGATATGATTATTCTTGTGTGCAAAGAATAATTAACCTAGCAGGCTGCAGAAGGTTTTCTTTATAGCAAGGCCAGCTTGCATGATTGGCCACTGGCTGGTGTCTTAGTCAGCTTGGCTTCCATAACAAAATCCATAGGTTGCTTGGCTTAAATAACAGACATTTATTTTTTCACAGTTCTGGGGGCTGGAAAGTCTGAGATTAAGGTGCTGGGTCTATTTGGTTCCTGGTGACTCTCTCCTCCCGGCTTGCAGAATAGGGCTCCCTTCTCTCTGTGCCCTCATTTGACACACAGAGAGAGAGAGAGAGCTGTCAGGTCTGTTCTTATAAGAACACCAGTCTTATCTATTGGATCAGGATCCTACCCTATGGCGTCACTTAACCTCCTTAATTAATTTCATAAAGGCCTCATTTCCAAATACAGTCACAGCGCATATCGGCATTTCAACATATGAATTTGGACCAAGGGGACACCATTCAATTTCTATCCACTGGCATATGGGAACTTAGATTTCAGAAGGGTTCCCACTATTCTCAAAATGGAGAAAATGGCTCATTCTGTCTAAACTGTTTATACAAACAGTATCACTTATGCTGCACACCTGCTTTTCTTCCTGGAGTCTGGAATTTTGGAATGCCCTAAGCAGAGGGTGTCTACACAAACAGACTGAATACAAACCCCAGGTTTCCAGGCTCAGGAGAGCTTCCCCAGTGGCCAGCATTTCATGGGCCTTGTTGCCATCACTGGATGGATTAAGCACACCTTGTTTCATTCCACAGGGAGAGGACTCTTGGAAATTTGTGCCCAGTGGCCTTCAGACTTTTACCCATACACCACTTCTCTTTGTTGATTTTGTTTTGGGTCTTTTGGCTGTGATAAATCATGTCTGCGAGGACAACTACATGCTGAGTTCAGTGAGTCCTTCTAGAAAATCACCAAACCTGGGGGTGGTCTCTGGGACCCCCGAGATACCCCGTGTAACATATTTAATACTTAGAGCCATTAAAGGGCCCATCGGCTCCCACCCATCTAATAAGCAGAAGAGGCAGAATTAAAATGTTGACCATTCTCCATATCCCATTGCTCGGGAAGCAGGAAGCCTAGGAGAGCCAGGGTGACATCATTTTAAAATCAACTTCATCATAAAACTAGCAAGACACACTCGTTGCCAGTCACATGGTCATAAGATGTTTATAGTTGAGGAAATAGCTTAAACATATCTACAAGGACACACTTCTACAAAAACAGAAAGTCTAGATGTCCCCATACCCATAAAAAATATATGCTTTCAGAATAATTATAGTCATGCTTTGATGTACTTACACACTAAAATGGTAAAGCATCATACATTGAGCAGACCCCAGATGTTTTGCTGGCTTTCAAATCAAGATTTCAAGTTGACCTCGAAGCCAAGGATAGTTGTATTTAAATCAATAAAATAATAAATTGTGTCATGCTGTCCACCCACCCACATGTAGGCACAGCTTAGCTTAGTCTTTACATAAACAAGACCCCTATCTAAGAAAAACCTAAAACAAAGATGGGACGTTCCTTCTCTTGCTATCTGAGGACACCCTACTCTGTAATGGAATAGTTTCTGATAAACTTGCTTCTTTCACTGTGCTGTGTGACTCACCTTAAATTCCTTCCTGTACAAGATCTAAGAACCCGCTCCTGGGATCTACATCAAAACCCCTTTTCTGGCAACACCACAACTTCTAACTCCATGTTCTTTTTTTCCCAAAGTCAAATAAACATTCTCTATCAAAGTTTTTGCTGAACTTGAAGAAAATGGCCTGTTCTGGCCACATACATGATGTTGGAGTCCAAGTGTCTGTTACAAGACATTTTGTAAATCTGTAAGCATGCTGTTCTTTCATAGAAATAAGAAAATAAAAGCCTCGAGGCAAAAACATTCTTACAAAACAGCTCCCCTATTAGCTATTTTAGAGGGAAAGAGGGGTTACCATATTTACTAAAATTGAATGCATAGTTGAAGTCTTCTATAAATTGTTCATAATTCCATCTACTGGTTAAAACTGTAACCGCAGTTTAATCTATATTCATATCCAGTCAAAAAGGTTCATGATCCTATTATTCTCACAAGTGGGAAATTGAAAGTCATTTGTCAATAAATTCTATTTTAATGTTCTTCTCACCCGAGAATTGAGAAATAACATACTGTGTACACATAAGGGTTACAAGTGCAAAAGATCGTTTTCAGGAAAACAACAACAACAACAACAAATCACCCAAAATGATGGAACAACATGCAATATTATGTTCAAACCTTTATTTGAATAATAAAACATCTTAATATAATGCAGCACAACAATAACTCGAGAAAATAAGAGCACAAAGGCTTTGATCAATCCTTTTATCAAAATGATTGATAAGTTATGACATGCAGTGTTTAAGATATGTGGATAGGCCAGGCACGGTGGCGCATGCCTGTAATCCCAGCACTTTGGGAGGCCGAGATGGGCAGATCACCTGAGGTCAAGAGTTCGAGACCAGCCTGGCCAACATGGTGAAACCCCGTCTCTACTAAAAATACAAAAATTAGCTGGGTGTGGTGGCAGGTGCCTGTAATCCCAGCTACTCAGGAGGCTGAGGCAGAGAAATCACTTGAACCCAGGAGGTGGAGGTTTGTAGTGAGCCAAGATGGCACCCAAGCTGGGAGACAGAGCGAGACTCCATCTCAAAAAATAAAAATAATAAAAAATGAAATATGGATAATAATAAAAAATGAAATGTGGATAGACCTAAAGATAAATATTTTTGTATTTGTGAAGAAGTTGCAAATATAGAAAATGATGTAAGATGGCTAGTGATGGAAAGAGGGAATCAGTACAATTGCATTGATTAAAAGCCAGTAGCCCTGACACACGCACACATACTGAGTTCAGATCAATGATCACTGATTTTCCGGGGGATACTATACTGACATAAAAAAGAACAAATCATGTTCTTTGCAGCAACATGGCTGGAGCTGGAGGTTATTATCCTAAGTGAGCTAAGTCAGACACAGAAAACCAAACACTGCATGCTTTCACTTATAAGTGGGAGCTAAACGATAGGTACACACAGACACAAAGCTGGGAACACTAGACACTGGGGATTCCAAAAGAAGGGAGGATGTGAAGGAGGTGAGGGTTGAAAAATTATCAAACTGGTACAATGCTCACTATTTGAGTTTTGGGGTACACTAGGAATCCAAACCCTACCCGTATGTAATATACCGTGTAACAAACAAGCACACGTACCTCTTGAATCTAAATTTTCTTTTAATGGAAAAGAAAAAAGTTATCAGTGATTTTAGGAAACATACAGATCTGTAATGTGACATGCATTGGGTAACTTCACAAAAGGAAGACCTTCAATTCAACGTCCATTCAACATTTAATGAATATTTATTAGTCACCTACGTTTTAAAAATGCCACATGCCAGATAAGCTTCAAGGGATACATTATGTCCATGCAATAAAGTTTGAATTGAAGACTGTATCATCTGCTTGGGGAATGCAATGTACTAAAACATTGTAAATATGTAGCCAAAAAGTGATTGCTGATCAGAGTGATGCTGGCATACCTCTGTGGAATGAAAATAGATTCACATTATGCCCCAGTATCAGAATCAGTGCAGATTATTCCCTGTGGCACATTGTCCCAATGAGTCTCTGCAAAACACGGTGAAACTCAAGATCATCCACTTCTAGGCTGATTTACGTGCCTCTTATTCTCAATACTGCCATTAATAGGCTGCCGCTCACAGAATATGGAATGCGGTGGTGCTATGAATTTTGCTGGCACTGCACTCAGGCACTGTATTCAACGAGGCTCCTGTTTTAAAGGAACTAAAAATTCTCCCATTACCAAATGCCAACTGGGTCAGAGAACAGGCAGGTGTTAAGGGAAGTGCAAACATTTGCTACTTATGTGAGACCACATAAAGTATCACAGCATTCTCGTTAAAGCCAGTGTTTTACAGCAGGGACTGCAGAAACCAAAGCCTTCCTGAGACTTCCTTGAAAAGGACTTGCATTCAAGACCTTTCTTTGGGTCTTTAAATTTGCGATGCCTCTACGAAAGCGTCTTCAGAAGGGTTTGAATGATCTTCTGCAACCCTGTACCCAGGTCCTAAAGAAGCCTTCACAAAAGGACATCAGTCATCTTCTAGTTTTTCTTCTTTTTTTTTTTTAGCAGTTTTAAAAATTGTTTATTGTTGGCCAGGCACAGGGGCTCACACCTGTAATCCTAGCACTTTGGGAGCTCAGGTGGGAGGATCACTTGAGCCCAGGAGTTTAAGATCAGCCTGGGTAACAAAGTGAGCCCCCATCTCTACAAAAAAATTAAAACAATTAGCTGGGCATGGTGGCATGCACCTGTGGTCCCAGCTGCATGGGGGACTGATACAGGAGGATCACTTGAGCCCAGGAGTTTGAGGCTGCAGTGAACCATGGTTGTGCCACTGCACTCCAGTCTAAGTGACAGAGTGAGACCATGTCAAAAAAAAAAAGGTGTATTGTGTTTCTGATTAAAATAGTAAAATATACACAGTGCAGCACATTGGAGAAGAAGAAAATAGCAATTACCCATAGTCTTATCACTGAGAAATAACCAACTGTAACATCTTTCAGTTTTTCCTTCCAGTTTTTGTTAATGCTTATATTTTTCAAAGTTACTCTCAAAACATTACACTATAAGTGTTTCCATTTTTTTGCAGTATTAACTTTTTTCTTTTTCAATTTTTATTTTAGAATCGGGGTACACAGGTTTGTTACAAAGATACATTGCATAAAGAAAATATGGTACATATACATCATGAAATACTATGCAGCCATGAAAAAGAATGAAATCATGTCCTTTGCAGGAACATGTATGCAGCTGGAGGTCATTATCCTAAGTGAACTAATGCAGGAACAGAAAACCAAATACTGCACGTTCTCACTTGTGAGCGGGACCTAAGCATCGAGTACACAGCGACACAAAGATGGAAACAATAGACACTGGGGACTACTAGAGCAGGGAGGGAGGTGAGGACTAAAAGACTACCTATCAGGTGTTATGCTCACTACCTGGTTGATGGGACCAATTATACCCTAAACCTCAGCATTATCTACCTTTCTCTAAAGCTGGAGAATGTCCCAAGTGGATCCATCATACAGAGGCTACTTTCAGCCACTAGTGTTTTATTGAACTTTCAGATTCCATTTCTAAGTCACTGAAGGAGTGGGGGTCCAGTGTGGGATCCCTTGAATGCCTAATGGGGTCTTCAGTGCCAGATACATAATTAGTGGGGCTCAGTGCAAAAGAAAATGTAGGCCTTTTGTGCAAAAAAAAAAAAAAAAAAGCAAGAAAGTGATATATTTTTTCTGTGATCTCAATCTCTCCACCTCTCATAGTGTTTTTATTTGCCTTTTTAAAATTTGTTATTCTAAACTATTTAGTACATAAAGGTTGATATATTCAAGGTGTATAACAGGATGACTTTATACCTGTATACATTGTGTGATGATGACCACAAGCTAATTGCTTAACACATTCATCACTACCATGCTGTACTTTCGATTCCCAGATTTTGTTCATCCCATAACTTCAGGTTTTTACCTTTGACCAAAATATCCTTATTTCACCTGCCCCTCAGCTCCCGGTAATCATACTCTATGCATTTATGATTTAAACTTTTTTAGATTCCACATATAAATGGACATGCAGTATTTATCTTTCTGTGCCTATTTTATTTCACTTAATGTAACATCCTCCAGGTTCATGTGTGTTGTTGCAAAGAACCAAATTTCCTTCTTTGTAGATTCTGAAGAGTATGCCACGGTGTACATACACCGCATTTTCTTTATCCATTAGTTCACTGATGAACACTTAGGTTATTTCTACACCTAGGCTATTGTAAATAATGCTGCCATGAACATGGGAGATGCAGATGTTTCTTTGAGATATTTATTTCATTTTCTTTAGATATATTCCCAGTAGTGAGGTTGCTGGATTTTATAGTAGTTCTGTCTTAATTTTTTGAGGAAACTTCATACTGTTTTTCCTAATGGCTGGGCCAATTTACATTCCCACCAACAGTGTGTAAGGATTCCGCTTCCTCCACCTCATCACTGGCACTTGTCAGCTTTTGTCTTTTACTTCCATAACATTGCTCTTGGCAATAATTTTTTGGATGGGCAACAAAACAAAAAGAATACAAATAAGATTGCATCAAAGTAAAAAGGTACAGCACAACCAAATAAGCCATCAACACAGTGAAAATGCAGCATTATAGCAAAGGAGAAGATATTTGCAATCTATATATCTGATTAAGGAGTTAATATACACATTATAAAAGGAACTCATATTCGTCCATTCTAGTATACCTGAGACTGGGTAATTTATAAAGAAAAGAGATTAATTGGCTCATGGTTCCACAGGCTGTACAGGAATCATGGCTGGGGAGACCTCAGGATACTTTCAATTATGGCAGAAGGTGAAGGCGATGCAGGCACATCTTACATGGCCCGAGGAGGAAGAGAGAAAAGGGAGGTGCTACACACTTTTAGACATCCAGATCTCATGAGAACTCACTCACTATCATAAGAATAGCAAGGGGAACATCTACCGCATGATCCAGTCACCTCCCACCAGGCCCCTCCTCCAACATTGGAGATTACGATTTGACATGAGATTTGGATGGGGACACAAATCCAAACCATATCAGAACTCATGCAACTCAATAGCAAAAGAAAAAAAAAATCACCAGATTAACAGACGGATAAAGGGCCATTTTTCCAAAGAAGACAAATGGCAAACAGGTATATGAAAAGGTGCTTGCTAGAATTTGGATGTCTGTCCCCTCCAAATCTCATGTTTTCATTGCATGTCAGTGTTGGAGGTGGGGTTCAATGGGATGCTTCTGTGTCACGCAGGCAGACCCTCATAAATAAATAGGTTAATGCCCTTGGAGGGGGTGAGTTCCCACTATTAGTCTTCATGAGAGCTGATTGTTAAAAAGAGCCTGGCTCCTCCCTCTCTTTTCCTTCCCCTCTCGTCATGTGATCTCTGCACACACCAGCTCCCCTTCGTCTTCCACCATGCATGGAAGCTCCTTGAAGCTCTCACAGAAGTGAATGCTGGCACCACGCTTCTTCTACAGCCTGAAGCATGGTGAGCCACATAAACCTCTTTTCTTTATAAACTACCCAGCCTCAGGTATTCCTTTATAGCAATGCAAAAATGGACTAAGACAGTGCTCCACATAGCTAATCATCAGGGAAATGCAAATGAAAACTACAATGAGATACCACCTCATTCCTGTTAGAATAGCTTTTATTTGCTATCTATTGCTGTGCTCTCTCTCGGGCATGGGGGTGTTTGTGGGTAAGTGCACACCCGCACAGGCACCCAGGGTCATGCCTGACACTTGGTGTGTGCACCTGACTGTGATACTCCCCAAATATGTGGTCGGGTCTCTGCAGGAGTGCGAGACAATGCTTGACGCTTGGTGGTCACACACCCATGAAGTCGGTCCCAGTGGGACTGCACCGTCATCACCATTCACCACCAGCACCATGTTGAAGAATCACCTTCAGATTAAAAATAAATAAAATGCAAGCATAAAAACTTTCTCGACCAAGTCATTTAAGATGCAGATAACACAGATGACAAAGAAGAACAATTCTATTTTAATTGTTATGAAATTTTAGGGCTTGCACTAAGAACCTCATCTTTCAACATTTGTCTGCCAATGACAATAATAAAAATAATGGCTAAATATACATATATACACATATATATATATATTCACCCCTTATTGCTGTGTGTTTACTGTGTTCCTGGCACCAAGCTGAAGGCTTTATAGACATACTTTTATTTAATCTTTACAAATTCTTACAAGGTGTTAACTGTCATGTGCCCCATGAGGTACTTCACAGTAAAATCTTTGGGAGTTTGAAACATGACCTAAGGACATGAATCTCTCAAGTGGCAAAACTGGGCTTCGAAGTGAGGTCAAGCTAAGCTCAGAGCACACATGTTTAAATAAATGCCCTCCTGCCTCACACTATTAAATACTTTTCTCACACATCATCCTGCCTGGAATGTCTTTGAGAAGCTAACCCTAACATGAGGCAAAGGAGTCATATTTTCCTGCACTCTTTTTCTCAAACCTATTTGTAAATGGATATATATGCATATATTTTGGGAGTACCTGTGATATTTTGATGCACTCAAATAATGCGTAATAATAAAATCAGTGTAACTGGGACACCCATCACCTTAAACATTTATCTTTAGGCTGAGAACATTCGACTTATTCTCTACTAGCTGTTTTGAAATACATGACGATTGTTGTTTAGTAGAGCCACTCTGCTGATTTATCAAACACTGGGTCTTATTTCTTCTCTCTACCTGTAGTTTTGTGCCTATTAACCAACTTCTCTTCATCCTTCTACCCCTTTACCCTTTCCAGCCTTACTAAACTACGAGGAAATTTAAAGGATACTGTATTCATCTGTTCTCACGCTGCCATAAAGAACTACCTGAGACTGTGTAATTTATGAAGAAAAGAGGTTTAATTGGCTCACAGTTCTACAAATTGTACAGGAAGCATGGCTGTGAGGTCTTAGGAAACTTATAATCATGGCAGAAGGTGAAGGGAAAGCCAGCATGTCTTTACCATGGCAGAGAGAGAGAGCAAGAGATTGAATGGGGCAGTGCCACAGACTTTTAAACCATCAGATCTCGTAAGAACTCACTCATTATCACAAGAACAGCAAGGGGGAAGTCCCCCCATGATCCAGTCACCTCCCAGCAGACCCCTCCTCCAACATGTGGGGATTACAATTCCAGGTGAGATTTGGGTGGGAACACAAAGCCAAACCATATCAGATACCAAAAATGTACAAACCATATCAGATACCAAAAATATAAATCGATAATTGATGGAATGACAATGAAAGGAAAATAATACATCCTGGAAAAAGATGAGCAAACAAACAAACAAACAAAATGTAACATTTTCATCTACCCATGCATTTAGTTGTTGAACGTGTGTAGTGGGTCAGGACTATTCTGAATTATGAGGATGTAATTTTCACTTTATTGCAGGGAAGTTCTATGCAAACACGTGAACAAGAAAATATACAATAAGCCAGGTGGGAGGTGAGGGATTTAAAGAATTCTAAAGCAGGATAAGGGTCTGGAGGAGTGTTCTGGCTTGACCAAGGGACACCTTTCTCAGGGGGGTCATAGTTGAGCTAAAAAATAAAAAGAGAGAGCAACAGCCTTTGGCGCTATCTCTGATAGAAAAGTATTCTATGCACTAAGAACAACAATAATAGTTTTATTTCTTATCTTTAACTATTATGGATACACAATAGTTGTGCATATTTATGGAGTGTATTTGAAATTTTGAGACAAGCATACAATGTGTCATGATCAGATTAGAATAATTGGAGTACCCATCACCTCTAGCTTTTATCATTTCTTTATGTTAGAAACATCTCAATTCCACTCTTTTAGTTATTTTGAAATAACAATAAATTATTGTTAATTATAGTCACCTGATTGTACTACTGTGGCAGACTGCCACAGTTACTACTTGAGACCGTCACTGCAACAGTTACTACTGTTACTACTTGAGACCATCATTACAAGACTGAACAAAAGGGGACGAACGTAGAAATGAAAACTTAAGACAAAAGAAACTGTTTTAAAGAAGAGGTTTGGGGAAGAAGAGGAGGGCTCCTTGCTTCTAGTGAGCAAAGGCAGCAGCCCTGAACTTCTACAGCCCTTCGTATTTATTGGGTAGAAAGAGCAGGGAGGAGGAGGTAATGACTTGTCAGCTGCTTAATTGATCACAGGTTCACATTATTCCTAACAGGCTTCAGATGCATCTAATCACAAGCAACACTGCGCATGGGGCATGACTGCCCTCAGCATTCCTTCTGGGCGGCAGATACAGTTTGTCAGTTTGCCAACATTCTGCATTTATGAGAACAGTTTGCTGTTTACTCATATAGCCTCCAGTGGTATACTGAGTTGATCATGACCCTCATTCTTTCAGCCTGCAACATACTACCAGACACTAGATCTTATTCCTTCTATCTGACTATAGTTTGGTGGGTGCAGTGGCTCACACTTGTAATCCCAGTGCTTTGGGAGGCTGAAGTGGAAGGATTGCTTGAGGTCAGGAGTTCGAGACCAGCCTGGGCAACAGAGTGAGACCTGATCTCTAAAAAAATTTAAAAATCATCCAGGTGTGGTGGTGTGCACCTGTAGTACCATCTACATCAACAGACGAGGTGGGAGGATCACTTGAGCCTGGAGTCTGAGGCTGCAGTGAGCTATCATCACACCACTGCACTCCAGCCTGGGTGACAGAGCAAGACCTTGTCTCTAAAAAAATAAAAGTCAAAAATAAATTTAAAACAACTGCTTTTTGTACTCATTAACAGTAGCAGAGGCAGGCTGCAAAAGAGATCGAAAGGGGTAGAAAAGAGTGGGGAATATAAGAATGACATTTTTTATTTCACAAGAGAGTATGGGAGGTTTGCACAACAGAGGTGGTGGCATTGGACAGGACCACTGCACAGGTGTCAGCAGGACTGGCTGCATCCATGAATCTGATACATATACATGAGGAGATGCAGCTGAAGGACCACATGAAATCTTTTTATTGTTTCTATTCTTCAGTAAAACCAGGTTCAATAATCAACTGAGAATAAAGGGCAAAAAAGATATTCCAAAAGAAAAGAAAGAAAGTGAAACTTCTCTCC
Source organism: Pan troglodytes (assembly GCF_028858775.2). Classification (NCBI taxonomy): domain Eukaryota; kingdom Metazoa; phylum Chordata; class Mammalia; order Primates; family Hominidae; genus Pan; species Pan troglodytes. Next base: position 4,512,523 of record NC_072421.2, on the reverse strand, counting down.
AGAAGACTGTCTGAATGTCCCGGGGAAATGCAGTAGGATTCTAAAGTACTATTATATACCTACTTGAGGTTTGTTGTCATGGACTTAAAGGGAATGCATCGAAGTGGCTGTTTCTTCTTTTCCAGCACCGCTAGCTGCCAACCACAGTCGGTAACTTACAACTCTGTACCAATAACAATTAATTTATATAAATAAAGGTGGACTGAGCCATGGGCTGCAGTTTGGCAGCCCCTGGTACAGATCTGGAGAATAAGAAACAGATGTGGGGTGCACAATAAGATCCCAAGAGAGTTGAAGTCTGCAACAGAGAAGGAGAATGTTAGAACGGTTATTCCCATGACGAAGTTCAATGAAGTAAGAGATGGGCTCGCGTATCCAGGCTCTTTCTAAAGGAGAGATTATAATAACAGACTGTCTTCTAGATTGTGCACTCGTTAGGTGGGAAAATGCATGTAGGGGGTGGGGATAAAGTAAAAAATGGTATAATGAATATTGAAGGTCATGGTGGGGATAAGTTGTTATAGTCAGGGTAGAAATAGTGAACCAAAAAAGATGGGAGTAGAAGCTAAAACAAGGAATGCCTGGGCAACAATGAGAGACACTGTCTCTAAAAAAAACAATCAATTAATTTAAAATAAGTAAATAAATGTAAGTCCAAATGAAAATTGTTGCTGGTGTTAGTTGCACCACATTATAAATGTATTTTACACCATGAAACTGTACATTTAAAAACGATTAAGGTGGTAAATTTTATGTTGTATGTATTTTACCACAACAAAAAAATATATAAATGTCTTCTTTTTGAAGTGAGTTCAAGGCCAAGTGCAGTTGCTCAGGCCTATAATCCCAGCACCTTGGGAGGCTGAGGCAGGAGGATTGCTTGAGGCCAGGAGCTTGAGACCAGCCTGGGAAAAATAGTGAGACTCCATCTCTTCAAAAAAAACTTAAAAATTAGCCAGGCATGGTGGCATGCACTTGTAGTCCAGCTACCTGGCAGGCTGAGGCAGGAGGATCGCTTCAGCCCTGGAAGTCGAGGCTGCAGTGAGCTATGATTACACCACTACACTCCAGCCTGGGTGACAGAGCAAGACTCTGTCTCTATAAAGAAGGAGGAGGAGAAGGAGGAGGAGGAGGAAGAAGAAGGAAGGAAATGCAGCATATTTATCCACTGAAGCATATTTATCCACAAGAGCATATTTATCCACTAAAAATGAAAAATGCCGAATCATTCAGTTTTTAATGGGTGGCACATCTCTAGGTCTTGAAGTTCTACTGGGGAACAGAAACTAAGAGCTCGTGATGAAAATATGAGCCTAATTTAATGGCAAATCTGCAGAGGAAAAAAAAAAGCCCAAAGAGTTTCAGTGTGCAAAATGAAATCTGTCTTTTTTCCACATTAAGAATGGGAAATATAGTTCATTGAAACCCGAACTGTCACATTGCAAAGGAAAACCTTAATGAGTATATCAAGCATCTGCCACAGTCACAGAAAAAGCTGAAACAACCAATAGTATGCCTAATTTTTAAACAATGTGTTTACTCCATGTGGACTTCTGTAATTCTACCAGCATGTAATGCTTTGAGGTATGATATGGGATTGTTGGATGATACCTAACAATTTCATTTAGTGCTTTCTATATGCAAAAGCTGCTCTATTATTTATTTCACAATTATTCTTTGATCTAACAAATGTTTTAGTTGTTTTTCTGATTTCTATTTGTCTTTTTAAATTTTCTTATGTTTCTAAGTGCCATAGATTTAAAATTGGCATTCCGTGAAAGGCAAGTGAATTCAACGGAACTTTTCGAAATTTCTTTTAATCAATTCTATCCTCAGTTTTTTCTTCTTCTTTTTCTATTATTTTATAATACCTGCCTTGGCTTGACAGCTGATTTCACTTCCTTGGACTTGAATCTATCTAAGCAAACAACTCCAATAATTTCAACATCTCTCATCTTCCGACAATTGGCCCTTATCCCTGACTTATTGAAATTATTCATGCATGATTGAGTTTATCCACTCATATCCATGATCAGTCAACTGTCACATGTTGGAGGGCTTCAGAGGTGTGTGTCTGAAAGAGTAACTTTTCTCTGCAGAAAAAGTGCCAAGGCCACCGGCAAACATGCACCTAATGAACACTCTCTGATGTGGATAAGTTAACAGAGAACTTAGCCCACAGACCTCTGGATTCTGCATTGTTAGGTAGGACTATACAGCTATGAATTCATCCATCATCATCTGATAAAACTGTAAATGTGAATCCAAGTGGAGCTTCTCTCTATGTGTTGGTCTCTGCTACCAAATCAAAGCAGAAATTTGTGAACATTACTTGGATCACTAGAGCAAAAGGAAGGCTTTATTTGTGAATTATCTCCTTTTGGGCTTTAGCTGGAAATCAAGCAAGCAAGTTGTGTGATATCAAAAAAAAAGAATGAGGTTAACTTTTTTTGTTTTGTTTTGTTTTTGAGACAGAGTCTCACTCTGTTTCCCAGGGTGGAGTGCAGTGGTGCAATCTCAGCTCACTGAAGCCTTGACCTCCCCAGCTCAGGCAATCCTCCCACCTCAGCCTCCCGAGTAGCTGGGTCTACAGGCACGCACCACCATATTTGGCTAATTTTTTGTACTTTGTGAAGAAATGGGGTTTTGCCATGTTGCCCAGGCTGGTCTCGAACTCCTGGGCTCAAGCGATCCTCCTGACTCAGCCTCCCGAAGTTCTGGGATTACAGGCATGAGCCACAGTGCCCCAACTAAGCATGGTGATTTCCTATTATTGGGTTGGTTAGTTGGTTGGTTGCATACTATAATGTCAGATTACAAAAAAAAAAAAAAAAAAAAAATCCCTCCCTGGTTGGTTTTATCAAAAAAAATCTCAGTATTACCTCTTTTGATATTCATAGTTTTGTATATAAATAAAGATCCCATCACGAAATTTGAGTAAGAAGTAAACCTTGGTTATAAGACATTACATTTGGGGAGTCATTTATTACTGCAGCTAAACTTAGCCTAAGCTAACAGCTGCAGCATTTACAAAGTAGCACTCATACAGGAAAATGTATACTTACCCCAGCCATTCCCCCAAAAAGAATGCACTTAAAGTAACACATTGAGGCCGGGCGCGGTGGCTTACGCCCGTAATCCCAGCACCTTTGGGAGGCCGAGTCGGGCAGACCACAAGGTCAGGAGATCGAGACCATCCTGGCTAACACGGTGAAACTCCGTCTCTACTAAAAATACAAAAAAAAATTAGCCGGGCGTGGCGGCGGGCGCCTGTAGTCCCAGCTGCTGCGGAGGCTGAGGCAGGAGAATGGCATGAACCCGGGAGGCGGAGCTTGCAGTGAGCCGAGATCGCACCACTGCACTCCAGCCTGGGCGACAGACCGAGACTCCATCTCAAAAAAAAAAAAAAAAAAAAAAAAAAAGTAACACATTGAAACCTTTCTTATTTTCAGGTATAAAACAGAATTAGCTACCAGTTTTTAAAATTCCTTATTCAGAACTGCTGGAAAGACAACCTTCCCCCTCAATACACACACACACACACACACACACACACACACACACACACACACACAACTTTGCATTTGCCTAGCTGTAATTCTTTCCACCGATTTCAATTTTCTAGGCAAAATGATGCGGTAAGCATGTACAATTAAATGAGGTGATGATGCATTCAGTAGTCAACAATCCAGATAAAATCAATATTGAGCTTGCACTGGGAGCTGAAATCATCACTGTGGATAGCCATGTGGATTTAGTGAATCTCAGGGTAATAAAAATATAACAAGACTCTCGTCCATGACTTTGGGCCTGCAAGTTGAGGCATTATGAAATACATCAAAGAAAATAAATACAGGCAATTTTTATCAAAATGTCCATTATCCAAGTGAAACAGATAAATAAGGAGATTGTAATTCAAAGGAAATATGAATAAGAGGAAATCATCAAAAGAAAAATTCAGGGATTTTATCTTCTTTTATCTACTTGCCTCAACTCCCCACAGACTATTTCAAGGGAAGTCTAAGACATCAAAAGGGGGAATGTGTTCTTCTCAGCATGAATGCATTTGATTTGTAAAGTAGGGAAAAATGATTCCAACCTCACTGGATCATTATGACAATGAAATTTTAAAAATTAATGGGAAGTTCCTTATATTATAATCCATTATTTTTAAAATGCAATTGTAAATCCCAAACTTCAAGGAATTCAGAGAGTTTTGTCTTCACTTCTCCCAATAACTAATTTGGGTATGTCTTTTGTGCACAAGAATCATTTATCCACACAAACATATGCTTAAATGTACACATCAGAAAATGGGGCAAAGAGCTTCTGACTAATTTCCCACCACCTCTCTTTCGGTGTGTTCTAAGAGCCACATGAACCCTGGGTGTGCTATTTCTTTCTCATTCATTCTTTTTGGATTGCAGAGGAAGCACACCCTGCACCTGCACATTGGGGTTTCTCTTTGTCAGGCATCTAGCAAAGATGTGATTTTAAAAGGAACTAGGCAGAGAAGAGAACATTGGTTGACAAGTTCGAATTATTTGTTTATGTAAATAAAAGATGACAACAGTGGCACCCCTGAAGATATATATTGATGCTGACAGCCTCACATGCAACAGTAGAGCATGGGTGTTTTACATCCCAGCAATAGAGGGGCATACTCTTATTTATAAGGAATAAAGACTTGCTTATATGGTAGAATGTTCCAGTGACAAGTGGAGCTGGATTCAAATCCAGCTGTCACAGGCTAGAGAACCCTGAATATGACAGTGGGCAAGGAGCTCTTCACACGGTAAAGCAGAGAGAGATGAAATATAGATTATAGATAGATAGATAGATAGATAGATAGATAGATAGATAGATAGATATAATAGATAAATAGATGATAGATACATGGATAAATTAAATAGATAAGTAGATAGATGATAGATAGATAGATAGATAGATAGATAGATAGATAGATAGATAAGAGATAGATGATAGATAGGTAGAACAGATGATTGATAGATAGGCTAGGTAGATATAAGAGAGATACATGTGATGGATAATATTAACAGATGGGTAGATGGATACATAGATAGATGGATATATAGATAGTAGAATAGATACCTGATGATGATATATAGATACATACATATTATGACAGAATAGACAGCTAAAATACCTGATAGATACATGATTGATAGAAAGAGATAGTATACATAGAAGATTATAATGATGATGAACAGAGATAGATGATAGGTAAATAATAGACATGAAGATAGATAACATAGAAACATATTAGGATACATACACGATGATACATACATACATACATAGATGACAGAATATATAGATGAGATTGATAAGATACATGATAGATAATTGGCAGAAATAGAGAGATAGTATACATAGAAGATTATGATAATAAAGATAGATGATAGAGATAGATAAATAATAGAGAGCTAGATAAGATTCATAATGAAGACATACGTAGATTGATAGATGAGATAGAAAGGTAAAATAACATGATGATGAAGATAGATATATGATCGGTAGATAAAAGAGACAGATAACAGATTAGATAGATGATGATAGATATAGATAGATAGATAGATAGATAGATAGATAGATAGATAGAGAAATAACTCTGCCTAGAAGTCTGCCATGGACCACTTGAGGGAATATCAGTTAAAGTGTAGTACAAACATGCTTGGCACAAAGCCACTATTGAAATTCTATCTGTATTTTGCCTTTTCTCCCCCAACTTCTCATATATCTATTAATTCAGTAAGTCCCATTGGTAATCCATGTTTGTTTTTGAGGAGTAAGTGTACCATGAAAAACACATAACTTTTTTAAGTGTGCTAGTATTACATATTCAGCATTTCTCCTAAATAACAAAAACTCAGAAAAATCTGACCTCGAAGAGATGATTCCATTCTGCAGAAGAGTGGATATTTATTTTCCTGAACATTTTTCCCAGTGCATCATGGCCAGCAGGGAACCAAAGGAGACTAAACGCTCATAAACTCAAGAGTCACAGAGGCCACTTTCTTAATAAAGCTTTAAAGTTAAAGAGCTAGTCACAGACAACAAGCAACCTTAGGTAAGGGCAGTTGCAAAGCACGAGGGTTTAAAGGCATCCCTCTAAGCTAAGCCCGTGGAATCTGTTCGCCAGATTGTGTTTTGTTTGAGAATCTCCTTCATGAGATGCTGGGCCATTCTCCATTAAATGTTGCAAAAATCTTTTATGGGAAGCTACAGCATGTTATATCTGTCACCTGCTCATTTATTTTTAGAGAAAGAATAAGGAGATTTGCAAATAATCTGAAACAGGGACTCGAAGAGCTATTTGTACACCCAATTCATTCACAGTAATCAAAAGATGGAAGCAAACCAAGTGCCCATCACCGAATGAATAGATAAACAAAATGTGATGTGTTCACGCAAGGGAATATTTTTCAACCTTAAGAAGGAAGGAAATTCTGACACCTGCTATGGCATGGATGAACCTTGAGGACATCACACTGAGTGCAATTAGCCAGTCATAAACGGTCAAATACTGTATAGTCTCACTTATACAACATCCCTGGAGTTGTCAAACCCATAGATAAAGAAAGTAGGATGGTGGGTGCCAGGGTTGGAGGAAGAGGGATAAGGAGTTAGTGTTTAATGGGGACAGGGTTTCAGTTTGGAAAGATGAAGCCATTCTGGAGGTGGATGGTGGTGATGGTTACGCAACGTGAATGTACTTAATGCCAGTGAAGTGTACACTTAAAAATGGTTAAAAGGGTAAATTTCATGTTACATATAATTTACCCCAGAAATCAAATTAAGGGATTTGCATCAACTCCAGATTCTAGGCCGATAGTGAGTAACCTTGAATGTTTTAGTTATTATCATTACTCACCAGATAAAATGCTGAAGAGTTTGTGTTAATGCACACCTTAGAGATCATTTTTAAACCTTTAAACTCCTTGAAGATGGTAAATGAGAGATGACATCTATACACAGTGGCTTTTTATAGAGCGGAATGTTATACAGAGTGATGTCATCTTTATAACATGACTTGTAGAGTTTCTTTCTTTCCTGCAATATCCTCAGGCTTGTGTTTAAATATAAATGTGCAAGCTTTTGCTCAACTTGCCAAATGAGAAAGGTTTTTTCCTTAAAGGGGCCTCTTCTCCATTTGCTGTGGTGGAAATTTTGTATCTGTAGATAAGGTATTTTTATGCTAAAAAATGGAAATCTCCTTAACAGCAATAATGAGTAAGTAGGCTACATTTTCATATTTATGCCAACATATGTTTTACATCCATTGACATGAGTTGTTTTTTTTTTTTTTTTTTTTGTCCTTTTCCTCTGGAAGATGCCATCATTTCATCTGGCTTTATTCTCCACTTTTTTACAAATAAAATTTAGGTTGTCTATTTTTCTGACATATTCCTGCTTTCCAAATCATGAATCCTTCCACATTTTCTCAATAACTTTAATCTTTCATTTATTTCTTTTTTCATAAACCTCTCTAAGAGCATTATATGTTGGAAGAAAAATAAAGTAATCCCCAAGCCTTCCACTATCCTCCTGCAAAGCCATTTTTCAGCATCCTTCACTCATCCTTTTTTGTAAATCTTAAATTGGGGAACTTTTGAGTGCTAAGTGCATCAATCCACATTCTTACTTAAATTCTTCAAACAACTATATACACTACTGGATTTTAAAAATCATTTTTAAAGGAGAGGGACTTTCCAAGAACAGATGGGTGACTGTTAGGAAGAACCAACAACACTTTTAAAAAAGAGAGATGACAGATGGGCTATTAGGTTTTTGTCCTACAGGTACACCATATCCTTGTCTGGCTTGCTTTTTAAACCACCCTATAACAAGCACCTGGGAAGCGGTAAGGCCCAGGATCACAATCCTTTTCTTGAGCTCTTGTGTGTCTGTCTCTGCAGAGGCTACAGAGGCTGCAAAGTCCCCCAAAAAGCATTAGCATGGATTATTGACAATGGAGCCACCAGGACTTTGTTTTTGAGTGGATTTGCTCAGCCAGAGTTCTGGATGTTCTGAAGTACTTGGACAAATATTTCCAAAAGGAAAGTTGTCCACAGCGAGCTGTGTTTTTTTTTTCTAATGTATAATGAGTTCCATTTTGCTGGCTTTCTTTTGATTATTAGACAGATAATGATGCCCTGAAGAGCAGCTACCAGCAACCTGCGCATCTCAGCCAGCAAGAAATTATATGTGGACCGTACTCTGGACTGGACTTTGCAATTTTGCTAGAGTTCTAGGAAGCTATTTTAGACAGGTCACAGGTCCCTTCCTGGAATATATATTGCTATTCTCCTAGATGGACCTTCCTTCCCACTTCTCCACCTTTCTCTTACAGAATCAATGCAAGAAAATCCATTGAGCTAGAGACCACCTTAAGCATGAAAAATGTGGATGCTTCTTGAACCACAGCATTAGCAGTCTCGAATATTGTAACAGTCTCTAGCTCTGCAATATCTAAAATGTGAACTCTGTAACCTGGCAGCCCTAATCGTGAGCATGCATATCCACTGGAAACAAACACTGCCTTGTTTTTGGTTTTTGTTTTTGTTTTTTCCATTGCTATGCAGGGTTTCACACTCCCACGACACTCTGTGCTTTTGCTCTTTTGATGGAACAGACACTCTTTCCATTTGCTCCACAACAAAGCGTTTCAAAGATAAAGATTTATTAAAAGCCAGATTGGGGTCAGTGTGATAGAAATTGGGGGACATACTAAGACAGAAGTTTCAGGGACTCCAATGTCTCCTCCTGTTTGCTTCCCTCATCATTAGAATTGCAGTATCTATCGGCCCCCGAAACGCTGCCTGATTGTGTTTGCTTTCCCTGATTGGATGCAAAATGAAAAACCTTCTTTCTCCATGGACCGGCTGCTCTCTCCTCTAATCGACTGCATGCATTGAATCCCAATTACAGGCTAGGAGCCTGATGAATTGACTTCAAGAATATTAATTTAATGCTTGTAATGTCAGCAAATAGAGTGGAGGTATTATTCCAGGCCCAGCTTCTTGAAGTCTCCATTTGACAGATTGTTTTTAAGGCAGCCTCTGCATGGGAACACCAACTCCGTAAAGCACTGTGAAGCCATCTAACAAAGCAAGTGGAATGCACCCAAACTTTGAAAGCTCAGTCTCTGCTAAGTGGTTGCATGAGTTGGAATAATCAGGCAAAGGGCGAGACAATCTAGAGTCTAGAAAATGTTGGTGGATGCCTTCATGATTTCGGGAAGCCTTTTCAGCATGAGCTCTGCTTTGCTTTTTAAAGATATTTTATTTATTTTATTTTTTAGAGAGTAAAAGACACATTGTTTTATTGCACAGGGTCTCTGGTTATAATGCAGACCCCGGAACTAGGTTGCAATGCCATAGGCATATCTAGAAATGTGAGTTCACATCCATTGATACCATATGCACTTGCAGCTCCCTGTTGGGCTCAGAAAACAATACCCCACAACGCAGGTCTCCACAGCAGCCTCAGAAGCCAACGTTTCTCTCTGACCATCTCCCGCCAACTGCCTCTCAGTCCCATCCTCCCCCGAGGCACCACAGAAACTAGAATCCCTCTTTCCCAAGGCGGGTCACAGAAACCAGAACCCTTTTTCCCCAACGTGAGCCATAAAACCTAAAAATTGGAAGCTAACTTTCCCTCTATCCTATCTGCATAAAGACTGGCCATAAAGAAATTCCCTGACCTACCTTGTTTGACTGTAGGTCCTAAGAACCCCCACTCCAGAGAGGGTCCCGCCGCACACCCAGAAGGAAGGAGCGCTGCTCAGAGAGGCAAGAAGAATTTAGACAGACAGGCCTGGTTGGGTTTCCACACAGTCCGTTAGCATTGGATCAGGGCCTTTTTGTCCAACCCTATCTCTACATGGCTGCCCATACTTTGTTGAAGCAAAGCATAAAAATGGACAGCTTCCCCTGTATCTTTATGTCTTCATTCTAAAGGCTCCTCTGTATACATGTTAATAAAATTTTTATCCAATTAATCTGCCTCTCGCAAGTTGGTTTTTCAGTAAACCTTTCAAGGGCTAAGGGGAAAGCTCTCCTTTGCCCCATACATCCCAACGATCTCTAATCATTTTTAAATATACATAATTTCAACTTTTAGATTTGGGGGTCCATATGCAGGTTTGTTAGCTGTGTATATTGCATGATGCTGAGGTTTTGGGTGTGAATGACCCCATCATCCAGGTAGTGAGCATAGATAGCACTCAATAGGTAGTTTTTCAGCCCATGACCCCCCTCCCTCTTTCCCCACTCTAGGAGTCCTCAGTGTCTATTGTTTCCATCTTTATGTCTATGAGTACCCATTGTTTAGCTCCCATTTATAAGTGAGAAACGTGGTATTTGATTTTCTGTTCCTGCATTAATTCAGTTAGGATAATGGCCTCCAGCTGCATCCATGTTGCTGCAAAGGACATGATTTCATTCTTCTTTGTGGCTGCATAGTATTCCGTGGTGTATATGTGTAACGTTTTTTTTTATCCAATCCACCATTGATGGGCTCCTAGGTTGATTCCTTGTCTCTGCTGTTGTGAATAGGGCTACAATAAACATACGACTACATGTGTCTTTTTGGTAGAATGATTTCTTTTCCTTTGGTTATAAACCCAGTAATGGGATTGCCTGGTCCAATAGTAGTTCTGTTTTAAGTTTGTTGGTCCCCACAATCTCTAATCTTTAGCTTAGAACTTTATATATTGCAGTTTCATCTGCTGGAAATGTCCTTTCTTAGAAACTTCCTCTCCTCCTTGCTAACTTAGATCCTGAGAATTCTCATCCTATAATCCCTTTTCATGTATACTTGCCCTGTTGATGTCTGGAAACACTTACATATCCCTTATAGGCTCTAGGTCAACTTGCTAACACCCTACAGCATATCATACAACGTGGAGACACTAGATGACCAATTTGCTCACAGCTGAACTCCAGTTCTGACACCTGTAGATGCTGCATACATTTGCATGAATAAATAGGTGCACATGTAGCAATGTATAGAGACACACATGCACCTGTGCCAGAGGCTGACTTTTGTCAGCTGAGGCTCCTGGTTCATTCTGTCTGATGGAAAATAATGTTCCATTTTCTAGGTATATGTGTCATCTGCATGCTTCAGTTTCATTTCATCTATCTCAATTTGCTTCTTGTTCTGCCCCAGGAAAGGCACAATGCCATAGTACTGTTCAAAGGACTTTGTGGGTATTAATATTGTCCACAAGGACTGTTCTCACCACTTATTAAGAAATGAAAATAGGCTGGGCACAATGACTCACACCTGTAATCCCAGCATTTTGGGAGGCCAAGACAGAGGGATCACTTGAGCTCAAGAGTACTAAACCAGCCTGGGCACCCATCTCTACAAATAAAAAATACAAAAATTAGGTAGGGGGCTGAGGTGGGAGGATCACTGAAGCCCAGGAGTTCAAGGCTGCAGTGAGCTATGATTGCAGCACTGTACTTCAGACTGGGCCACAGAATGAGACCTTGTCTCTGAAGAAAGGAAAAGAGAGGAGAGGGGAGGGAAGGGGAGGGGATGGATGGGGAAGGGAGGGGAGGAGAGGAGAGGGGAGGGGAGGGAAGAAGGAAAGGAAGGAGGGAAGGAAGGGAAGAAGGGAAAGAAGGGAATAAAGGGAAGAAGGGAAGGAGGGAAGGGAAAGAGGGAAGGGAAGGAGGGAAGGGAAGGGAGAAGGGAGGGAGAGAGGGAGGGAAGGGAAGGGAAGGGAAGGGAAAGGGAAAGGGAAAAGGGAAGGGAAAAAGAAAAGAAAAGAGAAAAGAAAAATGAAAATAGAAGTATGCACAAAGCAGCACATTATATTTCCTTTAACTTCTGTTTGGTCACCCCAGAAATTCCCCCAAATTCTCTCTTTGGCATGATGTGTCCAAGGTCCCCAAATCTGCCCTCCGATTCCACGATTTGCTAGGAAGACCCATAGAACTCGGAGAAGCTGTGACCCTCATGGTGGTAACTTATTATGGGGAAAGAAAGCAGACTAAATTCTGCAGAAATATCTCCTTACTCATTTCCACAATGATTGTATCAGTCTACAGTTCTACAAACAGTACTTCAAGATTCCCTTTTCTCCACATCTTTGTTACATCTTGTATTCTTTTTAATAGTCATCCTAACAGGTGTGAGGTGGTATCTTTGTGGTTTAGATTTGCATTTCCCTATTGGTTAGTGATGTTGAGCACCTTTTCATGTATCTGTTAGAATATATCAAATCATCACATCACACACCTTAAATTTATACACCTTAGGAGGCTGAGGCAGGTGGATTCCTTGAGCCCAGGTGTTTGAGACTAGCATGGGCAACATGGCAAAACCTTGTCTCAAGAAAAAATATAAAAATTAGCCAGCTGGGCATGGTGGCTTGCACCTGTAGCCCCAGTTACTTGAGAGGCTAAGGTGGGAGGATCACTTGAGCCCGGGAGGTGGAGGTTGCAGTGAACCAAGATTGTGCCACTGCACTCTAGCCTGGGTGACAGAACCAGACCCTGTCTCAAAAAAAAAAAAAATTACACAACTTTGTTAATTATACCACAATTAAGCTAGAAAAAAAAGAATTTTTCAAAAATAATTGAATGTTGAACTTCATGATAGTATTGCAAAATAAATAAATATAGTTAAATGTTTCACAAATTTGCAAAGGTAAAAGATACATATGGCAAAGTTCAGGAGAGCCCAGACAAGAGTTTCCAGTCCTTGTCTTCCAGCAGAGTCAGAAGGACAGCACTGAATTCTTCCAGCAACAGTGTGAGACAACATGAGTAGAATGATGTCAAGGAGGGAGGGTCACTGGAGTCTTGGTGTCTAGAGTTCTTACAAGGGAGGCAGACTCATAGTTGTGAAGCACTTGCAAGCCTTACCTTGGTTATTAATGCCCCAGTTTGCTCGCCCAGAGGTCAAACTAATACAGCATGGCCCACCACCTCAGGAAAACAAAAATATATGGATTCACCTTCAATCATGTTGTTAGTACAAACTACCTGGCATGGCCCCAGACCCTCATCACAGAGGATATACCTTGGCTCATAGGTTATCACACAGAAGCTGTTCAAGTCCTTTCTTTGGCCCATGGAGGGTTGGACCACGCAAAATCTCCTGCATTCACCCTTAACTATACCCATGCCTACTTGCAAATAAGAACTACCCAAGTGTGTGGAACCTACAGCTGCCACAGAAGTCCACTTGAAACTATCTAGGTTTTTAGAAGTTACTCATTGAATTCCAAGACTGAACAGTTGGAAGGCATGAGTGACCCCAAGACCATTCGAGCTCATCTGTTTTTTTTTTCCACTGAGTTCTTTGCTCCTAAATCCTAGTTTCAAAATAATATCTGTACTCCAAACCAATGAGCCCTCCAAAGTACTTGTCTATGTGAACATTTGAAGATAACTTTGTATTGCAACTGATTGAAATTGGAAGGCTTTACTTATGTGGCCCGGGGGATGCAATTGAGTTAACTTTGAGCTAATCCGACCCTTTGAAGAGTATCCCTGCCAAGAACCTCAATTATATCTTATTCAAAACAGCTGTTGGCAAAATACAATCATAAAACCATCTGGTTTGCAAGAGTTTATTATGTAAACTTAGTGGCTTCCATGATTTTTAAGGCCATCAGTGCCCCTCGGAAAAGATTCTCTTCCATTGTTTAAGAATACCAAAGTACAACTCCTTCAAGGGACTGTTCTCCCTACAAGCTATTGGGGCCATCAAACCTAGTGAGGCATTTTATTGCATTGATGTTTCTCCAGGACACACATGCTTTATTGTCATCTTTCATAAAGAACTCCTGCAGGCAATGTTAAAAAGTAAGTATCTAATAAAATTTAGCAATGAGGCTTTGTAAAACTGATGATAGCTAAAAGATAAAAAAGGAAAGAGAGAGAACAGAAGAGAAATATGAATATTGATTTTCCAGGGTATCATTTAAAATTAGAATCAAAGAGGAAGGACAAAGAAGTGCTTGGATCTCAACCGGGGCACCCCTTCCCTACTAACCAAAAACAAACAAGTTGTGGGACTTCAGTGTCCAAGTCTAAGGCAGTTGATTTGCAGGACTTAGTGTCAGAACCTCAGAAAAGGAGTCAGAAAAATCCACAGTGTTTGACTGGCCACACCGGCACAGGGGCATTTATCTGACAATTTTGAAGACTTGTTAGAAGCCAAGCACTGGATGTATTGTTGACAATGCTAAAATCACTGAGACTCAGTCCTGTCTATAGGCAGCTCACCCGTCAGTAAATAAAAATAGATAAATAAATAAATAATTTTTTAAACTAGGTCATAGAATAAAGACGAGGAGTATGAAGTAGGTGTATTAGTCTGTTCTCACTCTGTTAATAAAGACATACCTGTGATTGGGTAATTTATAAAGAAAAAGAGATTTAAAGAACTCACAGTTTCACATGACTGGGGAGGCCTCACAATCATGGCAGAAAGCAAAGGAGGAGCAAAGGCACGTCTTACATGGCAGCAGGCAAGAGAGAATGGGAACCAAGCAAAAGGGGAAACCCCTTATAAAATCATCAGATCTCATGAGACTTATTCACTACCATAAGAACAGTATGAGGGAAACTGCTCCCATGATTTAATGATCTCCCACTGGGTCCCTCTCACAACAGATGGGAATTAGGGGAACTACAATTCAAGATGAGATTTGGGTGGAGACACAGCCAAACCATATCAGTAGGTAATCATTATATTGAAAGGCGGAGTGCCACATGAAAGATGTTTTAATAAATAACTGGCCCAAAGTAGAACTGATCTCAGAATACAGTTTAAGGCTGGGAACAGTGGCTCACACCTATCATCCCAGCACTTTGGGAGACCAAGGTGGGTAGATCACTTGAGCTCAGGAGTTCAAGACCAGCCTGGACCACATGGAGAAACCCCGTCTCTACCAAAAATGCAAAAATTGGCTCAGCATGTTGGTGCACACTTGCAATTCCAGTTACTTGGGAGACTGAGGCAGGAGTATGGCTTGAGCCCAGCAGAAAATCAGGGCTGCATTGAGCTGTGATGGTGCCACTGCACTCCAGCCTGGGCAACAGTGTGAGACCCTATCTCAAAAAACAAAACAATAACAACAAAATAAAGAATACAGTTTCAATAGTGACAGCTCAATTGATTTCTTCAATAGACCAAATAGCTTGCTTGCTGCTCCTTCAATTCCTCCTTAGCCTTACTTACTATTCTGGGGAGAAGAATACGGAGAAAGAAATGTGTTATTTCTTCATCAATTACATTCTTTGGGATAGTATAGCAGTTTCTGATTGTGCTATAACAAATTATCACAAATGACGTGGCTTAACACAACAAAGTTTACTCATTTTTAGTTCTGGAAGTAGGAGTCTGAGATCAAGGTGTAGGCAGGGATGTGCTCCCTCCAGAGGCTCTAAAGGAGGATCCTTCCTGCCTCTCCCAGCTCCTGGGGGCTCCAGGCATCCATGGGCTTGTGGCCGCAAAGCTGATGTCTCTGCCTCAGTCTCAACGTGGCCTTTCCTCTGTGACTGTGTCTCCTCTTTTCTTTTAGAAGGACACTTATCTTTGCATTTAGGACTCACTCTAATCCAGAATGACTTCTTCTCAAGATCTTTTATTTAATTACCTTTCCAAAGACCCTCTCTCTCTCCAAATGAGATCCCATCTGAGGTTCCAGGGGATAAGATGAGGACACATTCCACCACAGCAGGGACAATGTCATATTTCCCTTTCCGTCACCTGAAACCAACACATTCCTCACTCACTCTTTTTAGTAGATTTCTACTGAATACCCAGGGTGTAAAGACAAAGGCCAAGCAAATAGAGATATCATCTATGCTTCTTTGGAGCTTACAGTTGAGCCCTGGATGTTCACTCCTAGAATATAATCACACACATAACCATAGGATTACCAACTGCAAGGGAAAAGTTGAAGGAAAATTAAGACTACACGATAAGAACACAGAGAGAGGACCTAGCCCAGGTCTGAGGAGTCAAGATCGTACTTTGTGGTTAGTTCTATAGGAAGAATAAAATTTAACTCTGCAAAGACAGAAAGAGAGGAAAATTCGGCAAAGAAAGTCTCCTGTTCAGAGAGAGAGAGAGAGCTTGATTTTTTCCTATGCAGAGAAAGCGCTTTTGAGGAATTATAAGGAGAAGACCAGGGAGGGTGAGAGTAGAGACCAAGATGACACTTGGGAGTTGACTACACCCTGGGCTTTCTCCAGGACTCCGTCATGAGGATGGTGCAGAGGACTGGAAGACGTCACCCTGCTGAATGGAGTTTCCTTGCTCTGAAAATTTACCTATATTAGCAATGGACATTACATGTAGGACATGTTTATTCACTGTCCAAAGGTTAGCTCTTGAAGGTGAGTTATTAAAAAGCTCGCTTGTCAGGATCATTCACGTTGATAGAGTCACTTTTTACAACTGCATTAGGGGTTGACAATATAGTGACTGGGGCCTTTTCACTAGACTTCTGTGACTACAAACTACTTTAATATAAAGTAATTAAATAGTATATTATCACAGAGTAACTATACAACTCGTTGCAAATGACTTATGGAGAACAGGTGATACTCATAATAATATCATACATAATATGAAATAGTATATATAATAAAGAATAAGTAAGTGATACATAATAATATCATACATAATAGATGAGTAAAATGCATAATAATCAATATAAGATATGCAAAGTTAATATTATATACTATATTAATTACAGTTAATATAGTATAACAATTATTCGTATATATTAGTATATAATTACAATATTAGTGTATATAATTATAATTATTAGTATATATTATATAACATATATCACAATATATAATATATTCTAATAATTATAATTAATATAGTATATATTAATTATAATATATTATATATGCCAATAATTATAATTAATATAGTATATAATATATAATATAATATATATTAAGAATTATTTGCAAGTAGCAATAAGAATAAGTGATATTCATGACAATATAAAACTAACACAATATAATAAAAGCATGATAATTTATAAATGCATAATATACAAATACAACATACTATAAAATGATTAATTAATATGTAAATATATATGAATTAATATGATATCATGAAATAGCTGCACAACTTATTTATTACAAATAAGTTATACTTATGATATATAAAAGGAGTAAACTGCAGCATACACAAAAGTTGTTATGTTAAAAATATGTAATGTAATAGAAAATATAATTATTCTATTCAAGAGACATTAAAATAACTGACAATTATAATAATGTATATTATAGTAAAATATATCAATATACTTATGTATAAATGTATAGGGTATAATGTATAAATAATACAATATAATAATAATTATTTGCATCTGACATTAAGAACAAGTCTGCGCAACTGAGGCCTAACTTAAAAGAAATATAGATTTCTCCCCGACTGCTTTCACAGTTTCCATATGCAGCATTTTGTTTCATCTTTCACTGATGCATTTTAGAAGAGCTTGAAAATATTACCCAAGGAATACAGCAACAGTAGTTTATAAAGCTCCTAAAAATATATTGGTAATAATATCATAGAAAATATAAAACTCCACAATGGCATAAATTCATATCTGTTTATTTCTCTTTTGGGAAAATAATCTCAACTGATCTTTGCAACACAATCTGCCCCTTCCCATGTAGTGAGTTGCCTCCTATGTATGACATGTCACTGGGTCACAAGTACGGATTGACTTTACAACAGAAACACCTGCCCAAGGTGTTTGGATTGATAAGGTGCTGTAGCCAGATACAACACTGTAAAAATTAAAGGATGCACTTCTCTGGAAACTGTCAAGATAGCCAGGGAGATGAGCACAAACTGGAACTGCCTAAGCCAGCCGCGGTGGAGACTAACAGCTGTACACTCCAGCAGCTTTTCAGGTTTCCTTGAGTGTAAATCAAAGTAAGTTCCTCCTCTGATAACCCACCAGCTTCTTATTCTCCACCAAGAGCATTCAGTATGATCTAATCTCAATGGGGCCATTTTCGAGAGGCAGCTCATAGCCAGGACTGTCTCAAATCCTAAAAGATATTTGTGGGTTTCCATAAGCCCAATGCTATCTTATTGATAGGCAATCCTACCATGCAGGCTTTGAGCCAACAGCAACAGTTTGCTTATGGAAATGCTGAGAGCTCACTCTGATGGGTACCACCGTCAGGTAAAATCTCCCCACTTGTCAGGCTGCATCTTAAAATGTAGGATACTCTACTGTCTCAACCCTGCAGTTATGCCTCTGGCTGGCTGGCTGGTAGTATCACTGCGAGTGAATCAAACTCAGACTCATACCATCCTTCTGCAGAGACGGACACCATGCACAGGTGGTAACCCCCAATTCTTTCAAAGCCATCATGGGGAAGAGTGATTCATTGTTTACTCTCTGGAGCTGTAATCTCCAAGTCTTAATGCATCCTGACAAGGTAGCCCCACAGGTTGGAGACCACCTTTCTAAACAGAATGCAAAATCTCCATGCCCTGCAAGAATTAGAGGGTGATCCTAATAATCAGTGTCCCAGTAGTGTCCCATCTGATCCATCATTCAAAGCTCACCTAATTTGTCCTTTTCTTCTTGCATTCTCTTTTTTTAACTCACATCACCAGCTTTGCTGTCATAGTTTCCTTAGTACAGACAGAAATTCAGCATTTTCTTCCAGGCAATTTTAACCCTACCAGAAGTGGGCATGGAAAAGACTATTTCGGTCTTTCTAAGTTGAGCATCTGTCTGCAGTAGGAGCCATTCTCACTCTACCTTTGGTCTGTTCTTTTCCCGAATCTCTTGCCTTCATGAATGGCATTTAAGAAACCAAAGCCCAAGAATCTACCAGATCCTTGATCCTGAACATATGAACCATATCTGCAATGCTGCTTAAAGCTATCCATGGGGAAAAAAATCACTGGTTTTAAATTGCAGCATCTGGTGTTCCTCGAGAGGGAATGAAAAATAAAAATATTGCTCTAAAATGAAGCGGAGGAAATGATACTTACTTCCAAGTGCCAGAAAAAGCTGCCTTTCTCCACCAGAACCCAGCTTTTCTGAGTAATGTGAATGGTGGTAGAATTTTCCCTTTCATCCAGGATAAAGAAGAAGGCAGCAAGTCAAGTATTTTATTTCCATGAGCTCATCGTCCACAACTTCAGGTGGAGAATTAAGGACCTAAAAACTTAGACAAGGAGCTAATATTCAAAATATATGATATGATTTGGCTGTATCACCACCCAAATCTCATCTTGAATTTCCACATATTGTGGGAGGGACCTGGAGGGAGGTAATTGAATCATGGGGGTAAGTGTTTCCCGTGCTGTTCTCGTGACAGTGAATAAGTCTCACAAGATCTGATGCTTTTAAATTTCTTTTAAAAAAAGAAATTCCCATGCATAAGCTGTCTCTCTTTGCCTGCTGCCATCCATGTAAGATGTGACTTGCTCTTCCTTGCCTTCTGCCATGATTGTGAGGCTTCCTCAGCCACGTAGAACTATAAGTCCAATTAAACCTGTTTCTTTTGTAAATTGCCCAGTCTTGGGTATGACTTTATCAGCAGCATGAAAACAGACTAATACAATATACAAACAACAACAACAACAACAGCAACAAAAACAATTTTATTAAAAAGTGGGCAAAAGACATTTTCCAAAAGAAGACATGCAAATGGCCAACAGGCATATGAAAATATGTTCGACACCACTAATCATCAGAGAAATGCAAATCAAAACCACAATGAGATATCATCTTGCCCCAGTCCTAATGGCTACTATTAAAAAGTCAAAAATAACACATTTTGGTGAATATTCACAGAAAAAGGAATGCTTATGCACTGCTGGCAAGAATGTAAATTAATACAATGTCTATGGAAAACAGTATGGAAATTTCTCAGAGAACTAAAAATAGCACTACTATTTGATCCAGCAATCCCACTACTGGGTATCTACCCAAAGGAAAATAAGTTATTCTATCAAAAAGATACCTGCACTCATATGCTTGTCATAGCGCTATTCACAATAGCAAAGATATGGAATCAACCCAAGTGTCCATGAGTGGAGGATTGGATAAAGAAAATGTGGTACATATACACCATGGAATACTACACAGCCATAAAAAAGAATGCAAACACGTCTTTTGCAGCTACATGGATGGAACAGGAAGGCATTATCTTAAGTGAAACAACTCAGACACAGAAAGACAAATACTGCATGTTCTCACTTATAAGTGGGAGCTAGGTAATGTGTGCACATGGAGATAGAGAGTGGATTAATAGGCACTGGAGACTCAGAAGGGTGGGAGGGTTGGAGAGGGTGGGTGATGAGAAATTATTTAATGGGTGCAATGTACATCATTCGGATGATTGATACCCTAAAAGCCCTCACTTCACCCCCATGCAATCCATGCATGTAATAAAATTGCATTTGTACCCCCATATATTTATAAAAATAAAAATAAATAAATACAAGGCATATGTAGCATGCTTTCTTATTCTAATAAAAACTTAAATAATTGAAGAAGGAAAAGGAGGCTAATGCATTTTACTTTCTCCAAGCCCAGGAAGAATCACATTTCTGGCCTCATTCCCTCTAGTGTTTTGCATTGATGGTAAACACACTGGCAAATCTGTTTCTCTCCTAGACACAGACCTTCCTCACCATTAGTAACCACCCCAGCTCCAAACCTCCCCATTTCTGTTCTGGATCAATAGTTGAATGATCTTTGGCACTCATCTTGATTGATAATCTAAAAACCCCATGCCTGATCACATCAAACATCAAGATGTGTATTTAATATTGATTAAATTATAAAGGTTCACTTCCTACCACTTCTTTAACTATGCTTTATGAGTCTCTGTATTTGCACACTTGCAGTTTGCACACTTGCTGTTAGGATTCTGGTAACCTAAAAGAATGAAGGTCAGCTCTCAAGTTTTAGTTCCTATCCTTGACAATATGCCCTAAACAGCATCCTTTTTGGGATAGAGCAGTCCTATAATTCCTAACAAATTTTAATGTAATGTTTAATTATATTTGTCTACACTGCTAGGATCAAAATCATGGGTAAGGAAACTTAAGATACACTGGCAGAGAGGACATTTATTTCTGATCATATAAGTCAGCATCATAAATTTAAATGCCAAGCAGAATATACAACTCAAAGTTCTATATGCATTTACCTTATGCTAGGCCATGCACTTTTAGTTTATTTGCACAACAATAAATTGGGAACTTTGTTTTCCCATTTCCAGGTAATAGACTAGAGCTCAGAAAGGTTTAGTAAAATTTCTAAGTTTGCACAGTTAGTAGAAGCCAGATCTTATTGGGTTTTACTGACTCTTAAGGTCTTACTGGCTCTTAACCACCACTCACTTCACTGATGAAAGTGCCAGAAAGCCATGCGATGAAAAATCAAGTGACAATGCAATAAATTTCCGTGATGTAGATGAAACACAGACTGCGGCAAAACCATCTGTTAGATTTTGTTAGTTAAATAAACCCCAAAATGAATCTGGCAGGAACATTTGCACCTATCCTAACCAAGTGTACACTTATATACATTTATATTTTTTAATGCAAATTTGCATGTACAGGCTATGTTCATGCTCAGAACAAGTCTACTTTTGGAGAGATTATTCTTATTATGCTATGATTATCATCAATGAAAAGTCGAATCATCATTTAATGCATCATTTGCTATGTAAATTGTTTTTCACAGAAAACTGTTTGGTTTGACCTTTCTGGGAGTTGTCATTTCAAACTCATGGTCATTTACATTTTTCACCTTTCAGGAAGGTGCATTGAGTAGTGCATAGCTTGAGTGGTGCATTTCAAAACTATAAAAATATTGGTAGGGCAGTCCTGTGATAGGCAGTCCTGTATTTAAACTCTGCTGTCTTTATTTAAAGTTAGATTCGGAGGAGTCAGGAGCTAACAGTCCATATGGAAGAGGAGGGATGGATCCTGGGAATTCACCCTTCTATGCTCCATGCTAAACTAGATCCATGGCCTTGAAGTCTTTTCTTCACAAACTCTATCAAAATTGGAGCATCAGCCCAATAGTTGAATGTTATTTTACTTATAGAAAGATCCCTGTGCTTTGGGTCAAATAGAATGTGCATGCTAGCAAGCTTACACCCAAACCAGAATGTCCAAAAGAATAAAATGTGGATGAATGAACAATGTTTTAAAATTGCTCAGGACATAGTGTGTGCATTAATTTATATGTCCATGTTAGGTGTTAATAAACATAATTTCTTTAACAATTTAGATTAAAAGATGCATAGAAATTGACATTTTAATAACCACTACTCCTTGTCCCTCAGCTAACTGTGCAATTCTGGGTGTTCACCTTGCTCAGTAAACCACTGCCCAGAAAAGGGTCACACTGAATCTACAGATGAGGTCTCACCATTTCTGAATCTAGAAATGTTGGCGGGTACAATTGCATAGTTTAGCAAAAAAAAAAAAAAATACATACACATATATATGTATATATATACACACACACACACACACACAAATGCAATATTTATACATAAATTTGTCATGTCAGAAATTTTGAAGAAAATTAGTATTGATCCTAATTTATTTTGATTTTCATATCTGCTACCCAAAATTTTATAAACCCTCCATTTGTCTGTGGTAATAAACAGTGTTATTCGCATGCATGGAATACTTTACAGTTAGCAAAATGTTTTTCCAAATTCTTCTGCGAGCCTCAAAACAATCTCCAGGAACTTAAGGCAGTGTCTTAGTCCATTCGTGCTGTAGAGAAATACAAGAGACTGCATAATTTACAAAGGAAAGAAGTTTATTCGGCTCTCACTTCTACAGGCTGCACAAGAAGCATAGCGCCAGTGTCTGCTTCTGGTGAGGGTCTTAGGAAGTGTCCACACATGGCAGAAGGGGAGGGGAGCAAGCAAGTGCAGAGCACATAGTGAGAGAGGAAGCAAGAGAGAGAGGAGGTAGATGCCAGGCTCTTTTAACAACCAGCTCTTGCAGGAACTAACAGAATGAGAGCTCATTATTATGAGGATAGCACCAAGCCATTTTTGAAGAATTCTCTCCCATGACCCAAACGTCTCCCACCAGGCCCCACCTCTAACACTGGGGAACAATTTCAACGTGAGGTTTGGAGGGCCAAATATCTAAGCTATAGCAGGCAGGTATGCATCTGTTAACCAAATCCTCTCAATGGGCTCTGTACCAAATTCAGTAATAGTATCTCCTCTTCTTCTTTTACCATGAGTGGATGCAGCCTGAAGCCCTCATCCAATGCAGATGCTGGTGCCATGCTTCCTGTGCAGCCTGCAGAAATGTGAGCCAAATCAACCTCTTTTTTTTTAAATAAGTTACTCAGCCTCAAGTATTCCTTTATAGCAACACAAATGAACTAAGACGCTACCTCATGTTCCTGGCAGTTGCTGTGAGACTCAAAGAATCTACACCCCAAAACATGGCACATACAGCTATTGAAATTCCTAGAAATAAATATCTAGGCCAAAATGAATGTCTCAAAAATGAAAACAAATATAATAAGTACTCAAATCAAGAGGTAAAACTGGAGAGAGCCACTTGTCAAAATGCGAAAGAAAATGAATAGTAAATGTAATTCTATACACATCGATCAAAGCAATAAGCTGCTGCTTATAGCACGGCATGTATGAATCTCACAGCCATACCATCAACTGAAGAGAATCAGATATATTAGAGTTTATAGTATGAAATTCTATTTACACAAAGTTCCAAAACAATATCTATGGTGGTGATAGATGTCAGAACAGGGCTAAACATTGTGAGAGTACTGACTGAAAACAGGGAGGAGTTTTCTGGACTTCTGGGAATATTTTATATCTTGATACAGGTGGTGAAGACACAGGTGTATGTGTATGTAAAAATGTATAAAAATATAAACCTTTATTCCATTGTAAACTTAATACTGTTCACTTTTTTGTATGAAGTTGTACATCAAAAGTAATGATCTAGTGTGTGTATTTTCAGAATTAAAAATCCATAAGAAATTGGAATAAACAAAGCATACCAATATTTGATTTTGATTCTTTGGGGAAAATATCATGAACTAGACAAACCACTTTAAAGGAGAGTAGGAGAGAGGAAAAGAAACATGATGTGAATAGAAAGAGAGCAAAAGAGAGAGAAGAGAGAGATATATAAATAATATTAAGCCCAGAAAAGTAAATAACCAAAGATTCAGTGGAGATTGTAAAGATTAGACAAGAACATTGTGAACTCTGTTCCAAAGTATTTAAAAGTTTGGACAAATTACATTACTTCCAGAAACATATAAAATAAAACATTAAGATAATTTAATATTCATTAAAATATCATTCATTATGATGTTTTTAACTTTATAAATTAAGATATATGAAATAAAACTTTGACCAGACAAATATCAAATAAAGAAATTAAAATATTAATTAAACATTCTTCCTTAAAAATGTAAACAGCTCATTCAGTATCATTAAGTCTAACAATATAATGTACCTTGATAACATTTTTAAAAGAGGAAAAAAATCTTCAACTGTAGCCAATGCAGATGCCAATGAGCTGCCCACATAGGGAAGCCCCTGGAGGTCAACGAGTTCACTCTCTGAAGTTGACTACAGACTAAATTTTTAAGATGAACCTGGAGTTTAAGGGTCTAAGGACCTTTTTACCCACATCCCAAGAGTCTTTGTCTTATTGGTGCAGAGAAATAATAATATAAACATAAAATAGTGCCACTGGCAAACAAAGATGACATCAGGAAATGTCTGTTGGCTATAGATGTTATCTGATTCTGAGAAATTAAAGGTAGCAATCTCCACTGTATTCCACCTACACAGTTGAAATCGAATTCACAAAAATATAGCTTTTTCCCAGATTTTTATGGAGCATTGAGATGTTACTGCTGTTTTTCTAATGACTTGCTGAACTGAGGTACAAGAAAGTACTCTTTCAAACACAGTGTAAAATTATATAAAATCATAAATTCATACCTTAAAACCCAAAATATTTTGGGGGAGAAAAATCAAATACATTCATTTTTATTTCTACTATTTTGTGGTTTTGATCCCATTGGGAAGGTTTGAGGTGAAAAACTGAGTAGACATATAATAATTTTCCTATTCATGAATATGTAGCAACTAAATTTTAATGACCAAATCATACAATGCAGATAAAAACATAGTGTATATAGACTTATATTTCTTGGTATTTTCCAGGGTTTTTAATATTCTTGCAGGCATTGTAAATAAATCCGATTTGAACGATAATGCAAATAGTTGAAAAACCTCACACGAAGAGTGTAGATTAATTTGATAAGATTGTGGATACATTTGATAAGAGTGTAAAGTTATTTGATAAAGCCAGTTTGTCCACTTAGAGGGCACCATTTCTAATCAGGAATTGATGACATTTGCAGTATTTTTAAATTAGATCCTCAAATGAGACACAATAAAATGGATTAACTAATACAACAATCAGAATAATAATGATCCTGCCTTTACCTTTAATTCTCTTCTATGAAGTTAAAAATTGTTTTGCTTATCTTGTTTATTTTCCTGTGGTGCCAAGTATATGTCAAGCACATAGTGGATGTCAGAAAAATGAAATGGGGAAGGAGGAGCAGGAAGGAGAAGGAAGGAAGGAGGGAAGGAAGGAAGGAGGGGAGGAAGGAAGGAGGGAGGAGGGAGGGAGGGGGCAAAAAAGAAGAAAGGAAGGGCAAAAAAGAAAAGAAATATCATCTGTTGTCTATGCTTGTTATTAGCCATTTTTTCATAGATTTGCCATTAATTCTTGTCTCTCTGATAGTGGTAAAAATTTACCACCACAACTCAAAAATGTTTTGTTGATGGATGCCTAAATGAATTAGGGCCACTATCTGCATGATATAATAATTTCCTCTCTTTGTATGGCTCATGAAAAATCTAAATCGGGTAGAACACAGTGGTAAAATATGATACCCTCCATCATTCAACCTGGAAAAAATATTTCAAGAAGCAAAAATAAGATTAACAAAACCTCCTGAAAATTTATGTTTTCCAGAGAACTTCACGGGTAGCAGAACACTTGCAATCCTGAGGAAAGTGTAATTTATACAGAAACAGGTAGATGCCATCCAAATATTACATTCAGAATAAACCACTACTCTGGTTCCATTCCAGACCTCCAGCTGAGCCACACAGTTTCATGATAATGGATTATTAATTACAATGATATCTGCATATTAACTGACACCATGGAAATATTTCCATTACAAATGGTTGTTTGTAAAAACCTGCAGCATCTTAACTGTGTGGCTACATTCAGCAAGAAAGAGAATTTTCCTGATCTTAGATGATTTTGTCTATGAGTAAGAAATAAAGATAAACATCTGCTCAAGGAAGATGGAATTGAAGGTATCCCTAGGAGATACTACAAAACTCTTAACAATGCAGGAATATCAAGGAGTAACTGTCATTGCAACATGTTCCAATGATATTGTCATGTTCTATTGGAAGCCACAGACAGACATTTCCTCCATGTGTGTGTCCTACCCAGTGTGGATGTGATGGATGATTTCATGTGTAAACTTGACTGGGCTCAGAGATGCCCAGATAGCTGGTAAACACTATTTCTAGGTGTTTTTGTGAGAACATTCCAAGAGAGATTAGAAGTCGAATCAGTAGACTGAAGAAAGAAGATACCCTCACCTATGTAGGTGGGTATAATTCAATCCATTGAGGGCCTGAATGGAAACAAAAAAGTTGAAGAAAGACAAATTCACTCTGTTATTGAGCTGGGACATCCATTTTCTCTTGCCCTTGGACTCAGAGCTCTTGGTTGTCAGGTTCTCAGATTCCAGGACTTATACCAGCAGCCACGCCTGGTTCTCAGGCCTTTAGACACAGACTGAAGTATGCCACCAGCTTCCTGGGTCTCCAGCTTTCAGGTGGCAGGCCATGGGACTTCTCAGCTAATTCCTATAATAAATCTCTATTCTCTCTTTATCTCTCTTCCTCTCTCTCTCTCTTTCTCTCTCTCTCTATATATAATCATCTATATATCCATCTATCATCTATGTATCATCTGTCTACCTATCATCTAGCTAACTAGTTATTTTATCTATCTATCTGTCTGTCTGTCTGTTTATCCTTCCAACATTTTGGTTTTGTTTCTCTGGGGAACCCTGACTAATAGAGAGTAACATAAGTTTAACCTGTGGGCTTTCTACCCTCAACAAGCTTATCACTGAGTTGAGTAGAGGAAACAATGAATGCTAAAGTAAAGCTTAAAACTCACCAGTAGAATAAAGAACACTGCCTCTCTGGTAAATTATGCCTATGGTTTGAAAGACATATTTACCACTTTTGCATATTTTGAAATATTTAATCTAATTCCCTTTGCAATATCTAACCCCCTCACTCCAAGACAATCTACTCTGAAAACACCAGATTGACATGGCACCCAAGCATCATTTAATCTAAGTATCTTTCTTTAGAATTTTGTCTTCTAGCATGAGTTTTCAAAAACTAAAGTGAATACTGGGCATTGTATATTTCTGGTAGTTTTTGAGTGAGAGAAAGTGGTTTCTTAATGGAATTACAATAAGAGGGCTTCTACAATATTTCAGGATTTCATAGATTTGTGGTACTGAGGCCATTCTCCTGGGCTTTAGGAGCCAGGAAATAGCGCCCTTTAAGAAGTAGAGGATTTATTTTCAAGGTTTGAGCTCTATCAGTGCTGGAGGACATGATAAAATTTGAGCTTTTTTTCACTTCTAAGGAGGGCTATGAGTGTCATCAGAAGAGATATTTTTCTGGAGCCTAATCTTTGTTTGAATGTCATGGAGGACTCATATTCTTTGACTTGGGTGTCATATTGATCTAGCATTTTTAGTGTACATTATTGTGGAGTTAGGGCAATGGATATTGCAATGACATATTTTAGATAATTTCCAAGTTTTGTGGTTTTTATACAGAGCAGTGGCCCTCAAAAGGGATAACTCTACCCACTGGGGGACATTTGGCAATATCTGAAGACGTGTCTAGTTGTTACAATTGAGGAGTTGGAACTGACACCTAAGGTATGAGGCCAGGGATACTGCTCTGCTCAGTCTCCTACCATATACTCCCAGCCTGTGGCGCACTTGAGAGCTCCCACAGGAGAGAATGGTCAGAGTGTAGAGTCCAGGGGTGTCCAAGGGAGAATTTACAGTCATGGGTTTTTAGTTTCTGTTTCTGGCTGGGCCAGTAAAGCCCCTTCCTTATCTCTCTTTTCCACTTATCACCAGAGACAGAAACTAAAATCCATGGCTTCAGGCTGCTAAAAGCCTAAAACAAAACAGAACAGAAAAACAACAAAATAAAGTGGGTTGGACAAGCTTAGACTAAACCAAAATATCAACCATGCCAAGGTTACAAAACCCTGAAATAGAATTGACATACCCATTGGAGAAGGGTAATTCCTCTTTTTTCTTACTATACTTCAGTATCATTCTGGTTAGAGTTTACTTTTAGGGGCTCAGCGCTCTCTGGGGTGCTATTTCTTCCTTTGTAAAATGAGAATAATTTCATTTCTGTTAGAGACTGTAATTGCATTAATAACATGGGATACTGTGCATGGGGCAAGTTCCTGGTGTATAAGTAGTGTGTTTGAAATGGTAGCTATGTATTACAATATGTCATAACAATTGGCTATGGAGCCCTTTTATGCATCTAAATTTGTTTCTTTTCTTTTTTTTTTTTTTTTTTTTTTTTTTGGCGACACAGTCTCACTCTATCACCCAGGCTGGAGTGCAGTGGCGCAATCTCAGCTCACTGCAACCTCTGCCTTCTAGGTTCAAGCAATTCTCCTGACTCAGCTCCCGAGTAACTGGGACTACAGGCGCATGCCGCCACACCTGGTTAATTTTTTGTGTTTTAGTAGAGACGGGCTTTCACCATGTTGCCCAGGCTGGTCTCAAACTCCTGAGCTCAGGTAATCTGCCCGACTCGGCCTCCCAAAGTGCTACGATTTCAGGCTTAAGCCACAGCTCCCGGCCTTTTTTTTTTTTCTTATAGCATAAAAATAAGGCTCTTTAAGCATAGTTTGAGATCCAAATGAGATCAGGTACAAAATTACTGTCTTAGAATGGGTGAAAGAAGACAGAGGACATCTGTTGGCCATCGGTTATTTTTTAAAGATTGGCATCACTTATAAATAGAATCATTATAAATAAAATAAAAATAAATTATAGCATTATATTATGCTATTAGTACTTAAAATTAAAATATATCCATTCAATATTTATTAACAGAGAAAAGATACCTATGTTGCCTACATAAACAATTCCTTGTGGTCACAGAATTGTTTTGTAAAATTCAGCCAATGTCTTTGATGTGGAGAGGAGCAGAAAGGTATTACCCTGGGGCATGTTTTCCTTATTTAAAACTAGTGTTCTTTCCTGAATTTGATAAATAAAAGACCAGGAGTGGGCAAGCATCATATGGACTCAGCTGAATCAGTTTCCAAGAACCCCGCATTTCAGCCCGAGCACATGCAAAGCTGGTCACCACAGTGGCAGCTGGAAAAGAGATAGGTGTGGCCATTGGTCATGAATGAATGCATGTGTTGGGCGTACTGGCTAAAAGCAAAATTCTATTGTGTGCCTGTCTACCCAATGACCTCATGAGTTGCAATGACCAGCTGCTAGCCTAAGCTCCAAATTCAGCAAGACTATTAATCTCTTGGTGCTAGAATTCCTTTATTGGATATTAAGTTTTCTATACAACGGGGACATGAAGCAAAAATTGTAGAAGGAGGTCGTTGAGTATCTGGAGATGTTCCATCTTCAATTCTATTACTTAGTTCCCTGACTCATTTATTCTAGCTAAAAGAAGAACTGCATCATATATTGACCTGGTTCAAAGAATATTCTTAATCTTACAGGCAGCACTTTATATTGAAAGCATTTATTTAACTGGAGGTACGAGTGAAGTATATTAGATCATTCTATTATTCTATAAGGCCAGTTGTTTCTGGGTGTTGGGTATCACACAACAAGATCAGTGATTCTCATCTGCAATAACCCATTATCTAGCATGGGTTCCTTGGTTAGAAGCAATGTTGTGCAAGATACTATGACCATTTATAAGGCTTCCAGTAAGTCCCCAGATGGTGGCTCTAGCAAAGAAAAAAAAAGAACCACACATTATAGTAGCAAGAATGAATTCTGTCAGTGAGGCACACACATCCATTACCTAATCTAAACTCTACAAAGTCTCCCAATGAGGACCCCGAGTGCTGACTGTGAACAGTGTGGACCCAAGTGAATCTGAATGTCAGCTGCTTTATCCAGATATGACCCCAATAACTGGACAATGAGATTATAATCACACAGCGATCCTCCCCAAGAAGCCTGTCTGAAGTTTGGACTTAAATATAATATAAACCCAGTATTGTCTTATTTACTTTAAATATAAACTCTTCCGTGTGCATCCCAGGGAATCAGGTTTTCAATGGCTCCTGAGTGTTCATTTTTGCAGAAGAATATTAATATTTTGTCCTACACTCAGTTCAGTTGCTACTTTTTCTTCAATGGGAGCATCAGCAACGTCAGCTGCAGGAGTGGCAGATTCTCTCCAATTTTGCTTTCAATTAATATTTTTGAAACAACAGAAATAAACTCTTGAGAATAAATAAGTCATTAGGCTCTTGGACAATTCGACCTGGGAAGTCCCAAGAAAATAATACCAAGTGCGGTAAGAAGGATTAAAAAATGGCTCCTAAGATTCCTGCCTCCTGACATACACACAGATTATCCAATCAAACACTAATGTAGGTGCTGTGGTGAAGGTATTTTGCAGATGTAATTAAAGTCCCAAATCAATTAATCTAAAGATAGAGACACTATGCAGTTGAGCCATGAGCATTTGAAAGCAATTTTCTCTGGCTAATAGCAAAATAGGAAGTTGGAGATGTGAAGTATGACCAGCATTTAATGTGTTGTTATTGGCTTAGGGATTGAGGAGACTATCTTAAAAAGACTGTGGACAGCCAGCCAGCAAAAACACAGGGACCCCAGTCCTACAACCACAAGGAACTGAGATTTTCCAATAAAAAAATTGAGCTTGGAGGTGCGTATTTCCCCAAAACTTCTGGGTAAAAATTCAGCCTAGTCAACACTTTGATTTTAGCTTTGTGAGACCATGACCAGAGAATCCATCCACACCATGCTGGTGTTCTGACCTGCAAAACTGTGAGCTAATAAATGAGTATTTATTAATAAGTGAATGTTTTAAGCAGCTGTGTCTGTAGTCATTGATTACATAGCATAGAAAATTGATATACATTTGATGTGACTATCACTTATATCCCCCAATAAATATTTTCCAAATGATACTACCTTTGCTCAGAAATTGCTCATTAAGTAAAAAGAGCAAAAATATTACCAAAACTTCCAGGAAACTAGATCACAATTGAAAGTCCAAATTCATGGAACCTATGTCAGCAGTTGACTGTGCCAATCCTATTGGTAGGAACTGGCTGCTGTGGGTACCATGGCAAGCAAAAAATTAATCCCATAGAAATGCATTAAAATTTCTCATTTTGCCTTGAGTTCACTCTGATAATCACAGTGGATGCAGCTAAACAAACTGGAGAAAACTTCATTAGTAATTATTAAGCGTTTCGAGGGAAAGCTCCCATGATACACACAGAGTTCAGCAGACAGAGGCTGAGTTCCAACAGCAAGTACATCTATAAATCAAAAAAATCCCAAGAGTTGGTGGAGTGGTAATAGAGAAACCAGTGTGAATTACTGCTTAACGGGAATATTGAATCCTTAAATGAACTGCACACTCTCATTTTAATGGGAGCAAGCAGTAGCCAGGCATAATAAAAATAATTGAAATGAGGATTTGGATCCATTAATCTACTGAAAAGTGTCTTAAAAAATTAGTGAGGCAGAAAAACAGCCAAATGTGGATGACAACTTCCCGATAGATGTCATTTGTGCCTAATGGTCTCCATGGCCGTCAATAAAAGAGTGAATGGTATGGATAATGGCAACTAAAAGTTTAAGACAAATTCTTCCCTAGAAGAAGGTTGTAATGGAGACTAGGAAGAGTGATGGATGGAGTAAATGTGCCTCCCCATTGCTTCATTGGAAAATAAGAATGAATCATTATATCCACATACTACATATAATTAATGAAGTCGCAGGAGTCCAATTGAATGAACAAAACTCTTTTTTCATCTCTCTCTCTCCCCTGTCATGTATGTTATATGAGATAATGTCTGAATCAGTCTTGCAAGAAACATTGGGGATTGCCACAGGTTTTATCTGGGTCCTTTCCCTGGAGTCTGAAAGTATGTGCCTTCCCACCATATATTAGTCTATTCTCACATTGCTATAAAGAAATACCTAGGACTGGGCAATTTATTTTTAAAAAGAAGGTTTAATTGGCTCATGGTTCCACAGACCATACAGAAAGCATAGCTGAGAGGGCATCAGGAATCTTACAATTGCGGTGGAAGATGAAGGGGACACAGACACATCTTTCATGGCTAGAAAAGAAAGAAGAAGAAAAGGGGAAGGTGTCACACAATTTTAAACAATGAGATCTTTTGAGAACTCACACACTGTCATGAGAACAGCAAGGGGAAATTCCACCCCCATGCTCTAATCACCTCCCACCAGGCCCCTCCTCCAACACTGGGGATTACAATTAGACATGAGATTTGGGGTGGGATACAGAGCCAAATCATTTCACGCCATATTTAAAGGTTTCACAGGCTGCCAGAAAAAGGCACAAGGAGTTTGCCTTCATACAAGATGCAGGTAGGTAATGTGAAATGCAGGATGGTATGTATTTTTTTATGTTTTAGCAGATGAATTTGACAACTAGAAGCCCATGTTGGACCACTGGCGAGGGTAACTGTTTTGGAATGACCCACAGACCAGTCTTTGATCTCCAGTTTACATCAGCATAATACATAATATGCTGTTGATTTTGGGAAGGTGATAGCATTTACATGACAAAACGATTATTTAACGTGGTTATGCCATCAACACTGTGCAGAAATGTGTGTAAATATTGAGTTATGCTTTTTGTGATTATTCCTTAAAAGCATACATTTAGGCCACCCTATGACAGTTCTCACTAAATAAATTGTCACCAGAACTATTTTGCAAAATATAATTCAGGCTCCAATCCCCTCATATAGCTTCAAGAAAATAAATCTCAATATATGTGAAAAGACTTGCCCAGTGGAGAGACAACAGGTCTCAAGTTGCTCAGAGCCTACCCAAAATAGGTTGGACTTACCAAGAGGAGAATGAAATAGAGAATCGCAAGTATGGGAACAACCACATTGCTCTTTATTTTGTGAATTAGATGCAAATTTTGATTTCTCAGAACACACTAGTGTGTTTGAGAATTTCTGAAAGGAGAAAACATTCTTTCTCTCATTCCCTCGATTATTCTTGAGTTTCTTCTTCACAGAAGGCCTAGAAATGGTTAGGCCACTTCCTGAAGGCTGGTGGCATTATTTAATCCAATTATAAAATCCTCACTGAGGGTTTTATTGCCAAGAACTCTACACAGATGAGTTATATAAATTCTTGTACAGAAGACAGAACACAAACCCACTATATCATCACATACTATAACATATTTATATCATCATGCGATATACTTTACAATATACCATGCATAATAACATAAAATATTCAAAGTTAGGGTTTCAGTCTGTTTCAGCTGCTATAACAAAATACCTTATTTATAAATAAAAGAAATTTATTTCTCAGAGTTCTAGGGGTTGTGAAGTCCAAGCTCCAGGTGCAAGCAGATTCAGTTTCTGATGCGATTTCACTCTCTGCTTCCAAGATGGTGCCTTCTTTCTGCATTCTCACATCCAAGAAGAGAGGAACACTGTGTTCTTAAATGGAAGAAGGGCAAAAAGGGCCAAGAAGACTCCCTCAAGCCCTTTTATAAGAGTACTAATCCCATTTGTGAGGGCAGAGCCTTCATGACCTCATCACCTCTACAGGCCCTGCCTCTTAATACTATTGCATTGTGGATTAATGTTCGACATGAATTTTGGAAGACACAAAAACACTCAAACCATAGTAATTGAAAAAGTTGAGTCCCTGCTTTCAAGAAACTCACCATCTAAAAGGAGTGGATGAAACACGGGTCAAAGATTAGTCTAAAATGGATAAAGGATAAAATATATCTATGCAATGGTTATAATAGGAGCCCCTAAACTTCTCCATCAACTTAAAATCTTTCATGGAAGGAGTCATTTTATTGGTGAAAATGTGGGAAAAGGCATTCAGAGTAGTGAAGAACCAGGCAGTTAAGTGTGACCTGTTTGAGAAAACACAAGAATTTTAATTCTTGAAGCAAAATGAGTCATGAAAATATGTCCACAGGTGAAGTCAGAAAGTAAGCTGAAAGTTTTGGTGGCAAGACTAAGAAATTTGACGCTCACTCTAACATTCATAGAAGCCATTGTAGGCTTCCTAAGAAAAAGAGTGACCAGCTTATCTTGGTTTTCCTGGGGCTCTTTAGTTTTAGAACTGAATGTCCACATCCTCAGAACACCTTAGACCTGAGCAACTGAAGATGACTGGTCACTGTAGGCATAAGAAGATGGTGTCTCTCAATCTCAGAAATGTGTTATAATGACAACCAAGAATAGAATTGGGTTCCAGCTCTGGGATTCTATAGTAGCAATTATGGCAATGTAATGTTTGTATGGACATAAATCAATGGCTGTGGAAACATAAAGAATGGAATCAACTCAAGAGAGATCAAGACAAACCCAACAGAAATTGGAAGCTAAATCAGATGTTTTGAGATGTGAGAGGGAAAGAGAAATGTCAATTATGGCTCACTGTTTCTGGTTTGAGGGAAACAGTGGACATTTACTGAGTGTGCCCAGATAGAGATTACAGGGATATACCTCTGCTTCTCCCCAGACAGCAGCATTAAATGCAGTGGATGTGTACATACAAATCCATTATTAGGGGTTCGAACCCAGAGATAGGAGTAAGGAGCAAGAAGAGTAAGACAAAACATGTGGGAGAATCTATGCACTGATGGCCCTGGGTGCTGCTAGTTGGCCAACCTGCAGGAAAACGCCACTAAGATGCATACAACATGCCTTGGAATTGCACCTTTGGAACGGAAGAAAGCAACAATAAATTATTCACTTGCTTCTTCTATTAGTTAAAGATTGGTGCCATAAGGCATTAACTTCTTGGACTTCCTGGTAGCACATATCTAGACAAGGGCAGTACACAAGGCTCTCCGTGCAGTCTCTTGGCATAATGTCCTTTAACATCAGAACTGCAATAAACTTCCAAGCACAGATGACTCCTATTGACCAAAAAAGACAACAAATAGCAATTACAATGCATGTCAATACATGCTTATCATTCACTGGACCAAGACTTTAATCTCACCAATGACCAGGTGATTGGTTGCACTAATTGATGAGCTGTTTTTACAGTGCTGGGTTCTCTGCTGATTATAAATGTTCAATTAATCAACATTGATGCTGTGTGTGGGAATCTGCTCCACAAGCATTTTCTCTGGTCCATGGACCAGGGCTCTGCAACTTTTTAAGTATAGTTAAAACTCCCAATGCATCCTCCAAGGTAGGACAGGTGTAGAAGGACAAAAAGTAGGTGAAGCTTTCACAGGTTTTGTTGTGTTATTGTGAACAGCAGGAGAAGCAAGTCATAACTTAGGGATCCTTTCTTAAACTTTGGAGAACACTTGAGAGATACACTTTTACATTCAGGATTAAATAGCACCCTTAAATGCAAATGACGTTCAAGTGTAAATTACCTGCATCCATCATGGCCATTGTAGCAATCAGTCAAAACCAACTCTAGCTAATTTAAGCTGAAAGGCATGGATGAAATAATAAAGAACAGGGTTCCTGAACGTCAACACTATTGATATTTGGGCTACACAATTCTTTATTGTAAGAGGCTGTTCTATGCATTATAGGACATTTATCCAGAAGAGGACAGTAGAACACTTTTTCTTCCTACCCGACCAGTTGTGACAAACAAAAAAGTCTTCAGATATTGTCAAATGTCCCCTCAGGAGAAAAATCACCCCAGTTGAGAAATACCAATAGCTCAAAAAATTGCCATGAAAAGGGAGAGGAATTAAGATCAACAAATAGCTGAGCCACAGCCAAAATCAGTGCTAGAGCCATCTGGTTGGTACAGTAATCCAGGTACCAGGATTTATTGCCAAATACCATGGACTACAGCATTGCTAATACCCCACAGTCTTATTATTGCCCTACTCTCACACTACCTCTGCATCTGTGGCTACCTCTGGTCACCTCCACCATGGTCTGTCAAGATTCTCCATCATCCCTTCATATTAGAGTCATCCTGTGAGGGAACAAAATGTTGGTGAAGAGATGGTAGCAGAATGCTTAAGGGGTAGAGAGTTGGGGCATTTAATTTAATGTCTATAGGGTGTGTGAGAGTGTGTGTGTGTGTGTGTGTGTGTGTGTGTGTGTGTGTTTGACATACGAAGATGGGTGAAGAAGCAAGAATGACTAGGGTGAAGATAACACTCACCAGTATGACTTCAGATGTAGGAATAACGTCTTCTGGTAGATACTCATTGGGTGACAAAGAAGGTGGACAGTTTATGCTGTCCTCCATTAAGGAAGCTTGAGCAAACTAATTCAAATAATGCATATCTCTCCTGAGAATGGTGAGGCCTTGCTCAACAACCCTAGGCACCTGTATTGTGACTCTCCCAACATGGCTTGCCAAGGACTCTATGTACCATCCTTTCCCTCCACTGACACCTCCAACACCATAGGGTTTGCCAGATTATTTTACCTACGTGACAGGGTTATTTTCATCAAAGACTGGACAATTTCAGAGCTCTTTTCTACTGTGAGTCCCCATAAACTGGCCACCTTCTTTGTCACCCAGTACATGGGTCAAGGCATAAGATTACAACCTCTGTTTCTGTGTTATTTCCAAAACCCAAAAAAGGGCTACCGGGTTTTGTGCTGCCTTTTACATGGTGAGATATACAAGAAGCAACTATTTGTTTTCTACCTCAGATAGGACACCTGAAAGCCTAAAATTTTTTCCTGATATAGGAGACCCCTGAATCCTTACACACTCCACAACACATTTTACACCAAGGTTCCCAGTATGGTGACCACCTCTTGCACATCCTGCCTGATCAATCTGCTGTCATCAATATAATAATTTGATGTGATCTTCCAATGATCCGATTTCTTTTGTCTTTTTAATGGCAGGGTGTCTTCCCAGGGACCCCAGTATCTCTTCAACTATTAGGTTCCAGTCTTGAAAACAAGCTCAGACCTGGGAACAAAAAAGGGCTTGTGGCTATTGTGGAAAAGAGTGCCTGTTCTCAGCCTCTTTGTTTTCTATCATGATTCCTTTCACTGGCATATGCTGAAAAATTCTTCTGTTAGATATCCACACAATTTGCTCCACACACATGTCCATGCCTGTCTGATCTTCATGCATGTGGCCCTCTGATCTTCATGATGTGTGCCCTGAAGATCAAAAGGAGAAGCAGAGACACAGCCTGAGGGGGCACCTGTTGCCTTGTGGGGAAGCAACCTCTACCTTGTCTTCTATCACAGAGGGACATCCAGCTCTTACTGGTGAAATTGGCTCCTTATGCAGGCTCAGAAATTTCAGGCAAGTCTGGGCAGGCATTCACCCAAATGTCTCTATCCCATGGGCCAGAGTCCCAAGTCTTCATAACCAGTGCCCTGACCTTGGTCTTAGAGATGGGCTTTGATTGGGGCATTTAATTTTCCTTGAAGTTCAGCCAGTTGTACTGTTGGATCCTTGAGGTGGTCTTAGCTTTTTTGCCTTCTCCTAGTGAAAAAGAGAACTTATTTGCTTGCCACCAAAGAGCATCTCTTGTTTTGTAGCACCCCTCAACTGACACTATGATGTTGCTAGTCATTGAGATATATGTGACCGACTCACTACAGGCAGATAAAAATGTCCACAGGGTCTCTATGATTTCAGGTCTTATCATCTCCTTTGTTATCAGCAAGACAAATGTTATTACTGCTTCTCCTCCTCTCAGGCCTGGTCCAAGAGAACACCACCTCTGAACCGCTGAGTGATGTTGCCATCCTCTCACCAGCTCTTTGTCATGACCTTCATGCATCCTTGCCCTGATGCATTTTGTTTTCCTTGCTATGGAACAGAAATATCAGGTAGCTCTTCCATGACAGCACATCAGCTTCTCTGAGGTTTTGTTCCCATCTACTACCATCTGCCACAGCAGTGCTGATATTTCTGCTCCACTCAGTGTAAACCATAGTGTTTTCCATGCATCTAATGACCATCTTAGTGGAAGGTCACACCATCTACTTGGGCACTGTCTAAGGTGTTAAATTCTGGGTCTCAGAACACTCTGAGATCAACAAACTCTTCCATAAGGCTATGTTTTAGCCCAAGAATCAAGCCCTGGAGAGATCCACTCTCTGCTGACTCTTTTTGGACATCACACATTGACTTGGTGATACAGCTCCTTCTAGGTAGACCCTCCCCTCCGCTGTCAGTCTCAGCACTATCCCAGCCAGTATGAGACTAAACTCTTGTTATTCCAAAAACCAGAGGACCACATGCATCATGAAGGCCTGAAGATCAAAAGGAGAGGCAGAGACACAGCCTGAGGGGGCACCTGTTGCCTTGTGGGGAAGCAACCTCTACCTTGTCTTCTATCACAGAGGGACATCCAGCTCTTACTGGCAAAATCGGCTCCTTATGCAGTCTCAGAAATTTCAGGCAAGTATGGGCAGGCAAAAGCATTGGGGTAATTCACCCAAATGTCTCTATCTCATGTGCCAGGGTCCCAAGTCTTTACAACCAGTGCCCTGACCTTGGTCTTAGAGATGGGCTTTGATTGGGGCATTTAACTTTCTTTGATGTTCAGCCAGTTGCACTGTTGGATCTTTGAGGTGGTCTTGGCTTTTCTGCCTCCTCCTAGCGAAAAGGAGAACTTATTTGTTTGCCACCGAAAAGCATCTCTTTTTTCGTAGGTGGCTTCCAATTGACCATTAGTCTCTCAGCTGTTCCTTATTTTTCTGTAGCACATCATGGCATTTAATATTATTCATGCAATATCATTATGGCCATAGCTACCATTTTCTCTATCCCTTTCAAACGCCAGATGAATCATGGCCTGCTCATGCAGTCTCTTCCAACATTACACCATCAAAAGTTGCTACCAGTGGGTGTTTTGTCAAAACTGAACCACAACTTTGCACCAGGGACTACCTCTGCACCACCTACCATAGCAGTGGAGTTCTCCTTCCCACCAGGTGTTGAGGAATCCACCTTCTGAGCACCATCCTGTTGCTTTATTTCAGACATCTGCAGGTATCAACTCTCACAGGTGGGCTTCTCCAAAAGTCAATGCTGAGATAGATTTGGGTATGCAAGATAAGTACTAAGGATCGTTCATGTGAAAGGAAGCATGATTGGGCAGAGAAAGAAGTTGAATAGCATTGAATAACATTGCAGATCCATCAAAATTTCTTCTAGCCTGTCATCAAACTCTGAAGTGTGTGGCTATCAGAGTACCTTGGGTTGAACCAAATTGGCCAGTTCCTTTTAGCCTGGATCCTGTCACTTAATGCAGCTGTCCTGGGAAAAGCAGGACCTCAGAAAATGTAGCTCTCTGCAGCTGAAGTCAACCCTGAGTAGCAAGTCCTTCCACAAAGTTAAATCCAGGTGATGCATCTCCATTCTGCTATAGCAGATATTGTGTTTTATTCAGTAGTAAAATCAATATACAGCCTAGTCCCCATTCGTGGCCATTTCTTAAATGAATGAGTTAACATAGGAGCAAACAAAGTTATAAAAATTATACAGGAGTGTTATTTTCACAGTGATAGTACTGTGTGAGCAATTGTTCTCCTTTGTTTCTGTAAGATTTTAGAGGCAGTTAACCTAAGTATTGTTATGTGGTTTAATTTGTTCCACTATCTAGTCTCATTGTGATTTATTAAACATGGTGTGGTGCGTGGAGTGCAACCACACCTACCAAAGTATGTTAAAGTTTAACTTGGGGAAATGTCAGTTTAAAAAAACAATACTGCATTGTTAAGGCATTTTGCTTAACAAATACTCCTATCACTGAGGAATCACCCTTGTCATTTATCTTCTGTCTCACTGAGACAAAAATAACATCATAAAGTGCTAATCCTTTTCGATGTCACATGCCCTTGAGTATCTGTTGTTCATTAACTTCCTTTAGTTGTTTGAATAACCCAGTCGCTCCTGAAATCTTTATTAATCACATGAGCAATGAAAGTCATCATGCAAACAAATAAAATCTGTGCTCATCTTTCAAGTTTATTTTTCTTCCAGGGAGCCTCATTAGAGTGGCCTCTAAAATACTTGAAATTTGGTTTCCTAATTTACGAAGGGTGTGATTGTCAATAATTTATATCCACTCTGGGTTTAGCCAGGAGCCTTGCAATAAGAAATCAGTAGGACAACTATTTGGTAAACAAAATCCTGCTCTCAGGAAATTGCCCTCATCCCAAGACATGAACAGACATTTCTCAAATGAAGACAAGCAAGCGGCCAACAAATATATGAAAAATGCTCCACATCACTAATCATCATCATTTGCAGAAATGCAAATTAAAACCACAACGAGATACCATCGCACACCAGTCAGTATGGCTATTATTAAAAATTCAAAAAACAACCAATGTTAGCATGGACACAGAGAAAAGGGAACATTTATACACTGTTGGTGGGAATATAAATTCGTACTACCTCTGTGGAAAACAGTATGGAGATTTCTCAAATAGCTAAAATAGTAATCCCACTACTGGGTATTTCTCTAAAGGAAGGGAAATCAGTATATCAAACAGATACCTGCACCCCATGTTCAACGCAGCACTATTCACAATGGCAACGATATGGAATCAACCTAAGTGTCCATCAACAGTGGATGGGGTATAGAAAATGTGGTACATCTACAACATGGAATACTATGCAGCCACAAAAAAGAACAAAATCATGTCCTTTGCAGCAACATGGATGCAGCTGGAAGCCGTTATCATAAGTGAACTAACTCAGAAACAGAAAGTCAAATATTGCATGTTCTCACTCATAAGTAAGAGCTAAACATTGGGTACTCATGGACATAAAGATGAAAACAATAGACACTGGGGACTCCAAAAAGGGGTAGGGTTAGAGGGGGGCAAGAGTTGAAAAATTACCTATTAGGTACAATGTTCACTATTTGGGTAATGGATACACTAGAAGCCCAAATCCCCCATCATTAGGCAATATACCCATGTAACAAACCTACACATGTAGCCCCTGAATCTAAAATAAAATTAAATTTAAAAAAAGAGATTGTCCTAATCCCTTCCTAAGGGTATGCTATAGGTCCATGTTCTGGAGGCTGTCTGATTTTATATAGATATCCATTTAAGGCTGATTTTATATAGATATCTATTTAAATAATATAGACATTAAATATATATTATATATTAAATATATATTAAATATACATACCATGTATTTTAATATATAATATATATTTAAAATATATAATATATTAAATATATACTATGTATTTTAATATATACTATATATTTAAAGTATATAATGTATATTATATATAAAATATGTAATATAACAAAAATATACAATGTATATTATATAAAATATATAATCTATTTAAATATGTATAATGCATATTGTATATAAAATTTTATTTCATATGTAATATACATTATACATTATATATTATATATTATACATGTATATTATAATATATGTTATACTTTTTTTTTTTTTGAGACAGAGTCTCGCTCTGTCGCCCAGGCTGGAGTGCAATGGCGCAATCTCAGCTCACTGCAACCTCTGCCTCCTGGGTTCAAGTGATTCTCCTGCCTCAGCCTCCTAAGTAGCTAGGACTACAGGCATGTGCCACCACACCCAGCTAATTTTTGTATTTTTCGTAGAGATGGGGTTTCACCATGTTGGCCAGGCTGGTCTCGACCTCCTGACCTTGTGATTCACATGCCTTGGCCTCCCAAAGTGCTGGGATTACAGGCATGAGCCACCATGCCCAGCCAATATTTTTATACTTTGTATACTTATTTTTATATATCAGTATATAATAGAATATAATATGTGTTATATATTATATAACATTCTAATAGAATGTATTATATAATATTCTATATTATATAATATAGAATATATATTATTATATAACATAGAATATATATAATATAGAATATTATATATTATTATATGATATAGAATATTATATATTATTATATGATATAGAATATTCTATATTATTATATGATATAGAATATTCTATATATTATATAATATAATATATAGAATATTCTATATATTATATTATACAATATATAGAATATTCTATATATTATATTATACAATATATAGAATATTCTATATATTATATTATACAATATATAGAATATATTATATATTATATAGAATATATAATATAATATATAGAATATATTATATATTATATAGAATATATAATATAATATATAGAATATATTATATATTGT
Source organism: Pan troglodytes (assembly GCF_028858775.2). Lineage (NCBI taxonomy): Eukaryota > Metazoa > Chordata > Mammalia > Primates > Hominidae > Pan > Pan troglodytes. The sequence continues at coordinate 4,469,890 of NC_072421.2, read as the reverse complement.
ATAGAATATAGAATATATTATATATTGTATAGAATATAGAATATATTATATATTATATAGAATATAGAATATAATATATAATATATAGAATATAGAATATAATATAGAATATAGAATATAGAATATATTATATAGAATATAGAATATAATATAGAATATAGAATATATTATATAGAATATAATATAGAATATAGAATATATTATATAGAATATAGAATATAATATAGAATATAGAATATAATATAGAATATATAATATTATATAATAATATAATATAGAATATATAATATTATATAATATAATATAGAATATATAATATTATATAATATAATATAGAATATATAATATTATATAATAATATAATATAGAATATATAATATTATATAATAATATAATATAGAATATATATTATATGATAATATAATAATATATAATATTCTATATTATATAATATAGAATATTCTAATATATTCTATCTAATAATGTATTATACATAATATAATATATTCTAATATATTCTATTATATGTATTTTCACATAAATTCTATTCTAATAGAATTCTAATAGGGAATGTATATACTATTCTCTATGTATTATAATATATTCTATTCTATAGATTATCATATATATCCTATTCTATATATTCTATATGTATTCCATACATTGTATAATTATGTAAATATGTAATCAGAGTTAGTAAAATAATTACTGATTAATTATTATAATAAACAATATAAATATTATTTATCTTTATATAATAATAATAATTTAGATATTGCAAATATTTTCCTCACTGCATTGGTAGGAGATATGTAGCATGGTACAGAAAGCAAGAAAGGTCATCCTGCCTAGGCACATACCTAATTTCTTCCCTCCACTGTGGCCTAGCAGATTACAATTGCTATTTTAGATGTTTCCTTCACCACCTGGGGTAGGTGAGAGATTATTTTTATCCCATCCAAAGGTCTGCTTACAAATACCATGTACCTCTGTGCTGTTTATGGGCGCATTCAGTAAAGCATCATATTTTCAAGTATTGTAGAACATTACTGCTGGAATAGGTGTCTAAGCTCTTTTGCCTTTTTTTAATCTAGCAGAAACTTTCTGCTTGCTTTCTATTCATGATACAATCGCTGTTACTTCCACTCTTTTTAGTTCTGATTAAATGATTTGTGTGTGCAATGCTGGCATATAACTCTCTAAGTGACACGTTGTCTACATATCTCATGTTATTGAAAAGGCAGAAACCAGAAAGGAAGTATCCTATAGAGGAGAACTCTATTTTGGCCGGGTGTCTGATATGATGGGGCACAACCAAATACAGGCAAAGGACAGAAAAAAGCAGGAGTGGTCCAAGCAATCTATCACAAGCCTATGACTTTTATCTTGGAGGAAATGGGGCTGTTAGCCTCACACCTTTATCGGGCAATAACACATAAAATCAGAACAAAGATGAACTATGGTGGGGAGGCTTGACAGTCGTGAAATTTAATGACTAAGAAAAGAATGAGGAGAAAGAGGGAACACAGTCATCCAAAAAATTATTAAAACAATGAGGTCTGAAAGCATTCGGGTTTGCTGAAACAGCCCTTAGGTGCCACAAAGACTGTTGCTGTAATGACACCTACTTCAGTCTTCTCACTTTGTAATCACAGCCACAAAGAGAAACAGGTTAAGCAATGTTGTATTATTTTTAAGAATGTAGAGAAGGTATCTTTTTTTTTTTAACTTTTAAGTTCAGGGGTACCTGCACAGGTTCGTTATTTCGGTAGACTCGTGTCATGGGGGTTTGTTACATGGATTATTTTATCACCCAAGTATTAAGCCTAGTACACATTAATTATTTTTCCTGACCCTCTCCCTCCCCCCACCTTCCACTCTCAAGTAGACCCCAGTGTGTATTGTTCTCCTCTATGTGTCCATGTGTTCTCATCTTTTAGCTCCCACTTATAAGTGACAACATGTGGTATTTGGTTTTCTGTTCCCATCTTAATTTGCTAAAGATAATGGCCTCCAGCTCCATCCATGACCTGGCAAAGGACATGATCTCATTTTTTATGGCTGCATAATATTCCATGATGTATATGTACCACATTTTCATTATCCACTCCACCATTAATGGGAATTTGGCTTGATTCCATGTCTTTGCCACTGTGAATAGTACTGCAATGAACATTCACGTGCATGTGCCTTTATAATAGAATGATTTAAATTATCACATGTATCTCCAAAATACATACATTGATTGTGTATCTTTTTTTAATTGTGTAAATTCAACCAGGTATAAATAACACTTATATTTATCTCATTTTTTAAAAAAGAATGTAGAGAAGGAAAGACACATTGGGAGCTTGGAAGAGCTCCCAATGTCCTAATCTGGGAAAACTGGAACAAGAAAATAAATACTAATAGTTAGAAATTATACTCATAAAATTATTCCTCAGTCCATGGTGATGTGAGTAATTAATTGAATGGATAAATGAATGAGGAAGAAGGTAAACCTCTCCATGAAAGTAGACTTCCAGTGGATAAATGCAGAAGGAATGGTGGAACCAGAAAATCATAATCATTATTTCAGGCAAGAGTTGCCCTCAGAGGCTAAAAGAAACAGTTAGCTATATGAGGGGAAACAACATACTTGCATAGTCTCAAAGTAACCGCAGGGTACCTACTAGTTGCAAATGAGAAAATAGTGGCTTCAATGAAGCAGCTGAGAAGGTACCACATTTAACCGGATAATCAAAGTTATCACCAATAATGAAACATATCAACATCATTGGTATGATGCTCTGAGAAGACCTCAACATCGCCTCTGTGGTATTCCAGCCAAATATGTGTAACCTCAACCTAATCTGATGGGTAAACATCAGACAAAGATGAATTGGATGCTATTCTGCAAAATAACTGGTCTGTATCCTTCCAAAAGTTCAAGGTCATCAGAGACAAAAACTAAGGACATGACCCAGATGGAAGTCCACTGTGGAGGCATGGTAGTGAATGCAAGGTGGGTCCTGGAAGGACATTAAAACAGAAAAACCACATTAGCGGGACAATCAGAGAAATTTGAACGTCTGTGGATTAGTTGACAGTGTGACAACAGTGTTAATTTCCTGGTTTCAATAGTTTTCCTGTAGTTATTTGAAACACCAATGTTAGGGGACGCTGTGCAAAGGGAATACTAGAATTCTCTGTGCCATTTTTGTAACTTTTTTGTAAATCTAAAGTGATTTCAAAATGAATAAAAATTAAAAATAATAAAAAAGAACACAAATACATATGACAAAAAATAATGAGAAGGAATTAATGCATTTTAAAAATACTCATGTCATTTCCAATCAATAGTAAATATTCAAGAAACGTTGCTGATATTTAAGAAAAGAAAAAAATGTGAACTAAAGATGTTCTACTAATGTTACTATCTATTTATGCCATTTTCTAAAACATAGCTATAATTTAACAGATCCTAACTTCATGTATTTCTTGCTTTGCCAAAAATATATCTACTTTTTTATCAGTCAAAATTCTAGTCATCATCCTACAGAATGGGAGAAGATATTCACAAACTATGCCTCCAACAAAGACCTAATATCCAGAATCTATAGGGAATTTAAATCAAGAAGCACAAAACAAATAACTCCATTTAAAAATGTGCAAAGGACATGAACAGACACTTCTCCAAAGAAGACATACAAGTGGACAACAAACATATGAAAAAAATGCTTGGCATCACTAAACATTAGAGAAACGCAAATCAAAAACCACAAAGAGATGCCATCTCACACCAGTCAGGATGGCTATTATCAAAAAGTCAAAAAGCAACAGATGCTGGTGAGGCGATGGTGAAAAGAGAATGCTTATACAATGTTAGTGTGAATGCAAATTAGTTCAGCCACTGTGGAAAGCAGTTTGGAGATTTCTCAAAGATGTTAAAACAGAGCTACCATTCAACTAGGCAATTCCATTACTGGGTATCTACCCAAAAGAAAATAAATCATTCTACCAAAAACACACATGCATTTGTATGTTCATTGCTGCAATATTCACAATAACAAAGACATGGAACCAGCCCAGGTACCCATCAATGGTAGATTGGATTAAAAAATATGGTACATATACGTCATGGAATACTACACAGCCATAAAAAAAGAATGAAATCATGCCCTTTGCAGCAACATAGATACAGCTGGAAGCTATTTTCCTAAGCGAATTAATGCAGGAACAGAAAACCAAATACTGCATGTTCTTTCTTATAAGTGGGAAGTAAGCATTGAGCACACATTAACATAACTATGGAAAAAATAGATACTGTGGAATACTAGAGTGTGACTGGGGGGCGGAAATGAAAAAATGACTTATCAGGTACCATGCTCACTACCAGGGTATCGGGATCCTTACTCCAAACCTCAGCATCACTCAATATTCCCATGTAACAAATCTGCATATGTACTCCCTGCATCTAAAAAGTTGAAATTTAAAACAAAAACAAAAAAGAATACAATTTCTTAGAGAAGAGAAAGCGTTATTAACAAAAAAAGTAAAATCCTGGTGATACTTCTACACTCATTTCAAGCTTTGTGTACTTCGTAAAATCTTTCAGATTTTCCCCAACTAATAGGGCATTTGTGTCTTTCATCACTCTGTGTTGCACTCTGAGGACAAAACTATCATATTCCATTTCAGTATCTTGGGATAGAAGGAAGATGTGAAGTCTTCCAAATGCTAGTCCATCTGTGGGCTTACAGGTGGAATCCCTCATGCCATATCTCCTATCCTAGGAATGTTTTGGAGACCCTGGGTGGGGTTTTTACAGTGGATGGAGAGTAGGACCTTGGACAGCTCCATGGTTTCAATCCTGGTTGATACCTACGCTACTCATGAACTATCAGCAAATCCCTTACTCAGAGAGCCATCTTCTTTCTGAAGGGCATATCAACAGCAATGCCCTCAGTTGCTACCACCATCTCTCTCACAAATACAGAACAGGGCTTTGGCTCACAACTTTCTTTCAGCAGAAACAGTAGCTAAGGTGACATTAGGCTATGACAAAAGGAGTGAACCAGGTATTCTAGGTGCTTCATGAGTCTATTTTAGGAAATGTTTTCTCCGGCAGGTGCAGCGTCTCATGCCTATAATCTCAGCATCTTGAGGCTGAGGTGGGAGGATCGCTTGAGGCCAGGAGTTCGAGACCAGCCTGGGCCCCATCTCTACAGGGAAAAATAAAATAGCCAGGCATAATGGTGCACACCTGTAATCCCAGCTACTCAAGAGGCTGAGATGGGAGGATCACTTCAGCCTAGGAGGCTGGGGCTGCAGTAAGCCATGATTGCACCACTGCACTCCAACCTGGGTGACAGAGTAAGACCCTGACTCCAAATTCAACAACAAAAAAGGAAATGTTTTCCCTTTGTGTTTATTTTCTACACACTGATGATATGCTCAAGGGAACCCACAGAAAGAAAATCCCTCTTAGCCAACTGGCAAGTGATAATGGGTGTTTTTCTTTCAAAGAGCTAGAGAACAGAGATCACTATCCCTAAAAGGACAACCATCAATCCCCAAGCAGCAGTTCGTCTTTATATTCTTTTATATTCTTACTTCTTCCACTGACCTTTTATTGTTTCCACTTGGCCTGGGCTCATTGACATGATTGGGAATTGAAATAAGTAAGGGAAAAAGAGAAGAAATGCTTCCTCAGCTAGATGATGAAAAGTCAGGGTTGAGGGTGCAGGGATAAACAACCACATTTGCCAAATGGTAATGCATCCTTCTGCTGGGAGGTAGCTTCCAGATTTTCATGTCAGATGTACACCATGTTCAAGGGATTACGCTCAATATCCCAAAATGCATCCAGCAAGGTCTCTGATGTGTTTACATTGTTGACACTGCTTCCCTATGGGGGCAGGATGTGAATGGGTTTTACGGCATCCCACGCAATTCCTCACTCCTTCCCCAGTGATCAGTCTAATTGTGATAAACACCCTCACACTCTGTGCAGAACGTGTGAATCAAGCACTCTATGTTTTATAGCACTGTGATTCCGTGTTGCTGCATGAAGATATAAACACTTCCACTCTGGGAGCAGGGGTAGCCAAATTTTGCTGTACTGCATTTTTCTGTTTTAATCCTATTCCGAAAGTAGTACCATATCCCCTGGCAATGCTCTCCTCTAAGTTGGCAGCCTACCTGCTTGCCATTTGGAATTAAGATCTAAATGGTGCTGGAGGTTTTTACACTGTTGGTGGGAGCGTAAATTAGTTCAACCATTGTGGAAGACAGTGTGGTGATTACTCAAGGATCTAGAACCGGAAATACCATTTGACCTAGCAATCCCATTACTGGGTATAGACTCAAAGGATTATAAATCACTTTACTGTAAAGACGCATGCACACATAAGTTTATTGCACCACTATTTACAATAGCAAAGACTTGGAACCAACCCAAATGCCCATCAATGATGATAGACTGGATAAAGAAAATGTGGCACATACACAGCATGGAATACCATGCAGCCATAAAAAAGAATGAGTTTATGTCTTTTGCAGGGACATGGATGAAGCTGGAAGCCATCATTCTCAGCAAACGAACACAGGAACAGAAAATCAAACACCCCATGTTCTCACTCATAAGTGGGAGTTGAACAATGAGAACACATGGACACAGGGAGGGGAACATCACACACTGAGGTCTGTCAGGGGGTGGGGGGTAAGGGGAGGGAGAGCATTAGGACAAATAGCTAATGTATGCAGGGCTTAAAACCTAGATGACGGGTTCCTAGGTGCAGCAAACCACCATGGCACATGCATACCTGTGCAACAAACCTGCATGTTCTGCACATGTACCACAGAACTTTAAGTAAAATATATCTATATTTCTCTAAAAAAGATTAAATCACAAATTGACACAGAGGTGATTTGTAAACATTTTAAAGATTTCTATGAATATTCATTTGTACTATTCTTACACTAGTGAGGCTGGTTTCCATTGTAGTGGATCAGAGAAAAAACAGACCAGAATTTATTTTCTATTTATTGCCTTTCCATCTTATTCTTTCTGACATCTGTCGCTCATTGCCTCAAGTTCAACCATACCTGATGTATAGTCAGCCCTTTGTATTCATGGGTTCCATATCTGTGAATTCGACCAACCGGGGATCAAAAATATTCAGAAAGAAAAAAGGGTCTGTAATGAATATGTATAGACTTTTCTTTTTCTTGTCATTAATCCCTAAACAACACAGTAGCTTTTACATTGCGTTTGGTATTTTAAGGAATCTAGAGATGACTTAAAGTATACAAGACAATGTGCATAGGTTATATGCAAATATCATGTCATTTTATAAAAGAAACTTGAGCATCCTCAAATTTTGATATTCATGAGGAGTCCTAGAACCAATTTTCCATGGAGACTGAGAAATGATGGTATAAAAGAAATAGGACATAAATAAGTAAATTATGTTTCAACTGCATGACAAGATTGGAACATAGCCCATAGATATGTGATATGGATAATGCTTTTTATTGCTATTGATAGTCATGATTGGCCCCATAATACCAAAATATTTAGTTTCATACAAGCGAGTTTTATTTTCTCAGATGTATTTTAAGTTCTTTGGTTTCTTAAACCTGTCTTCCACAATTCCCTGTAAAGTATTGGTACACAAAAATACTGAATAGGCTGGGCACAATGGCTCACGCCTGTAGTCCCAGCACTTTGGGGGCCAAGGTGGGAGGATTGCTTGAGGCTAGGAGTTCAAGACTAGCCTGGTCAATATAGCAATACCTATTCTCTACTGAAAATTTCAAAATTAGCCGGCTGTGGTGTTGCATGCCTGTGGTCTCAGCTACTTGGGAGGCTGAAGCAGGAGGATCACTTAAGCCCAGGAGTTTGAAGATGCAGTAAGCTATGACCACGTCATTGCACTCCAGCCTGGGTGACAGAGCAAGACCCTGTCTCAAAAAAAAAAAAAAACACTGAACAAATACTTTCTGGACTCTACTGAACATAGACTACTTAACAATATATGAGATAGACCAAGTAAAACTGGGAAATAAGTTACTTGGATTCAAATTAAAGAGGAGTTAATTCTGCTATTTGTTTTGCCTGTAAAACCACAATGTGGGGGTGTGTGGCTATTTTGAAAAGTAAATAATAGAATGCAATTAAAAATACAGGAGGGTGTTGGGGGTTGGTTATCAAAAGGCAAAATGAGAGACCCTTGTAATGCGACTGCCCTGTTTCTTGATTGTAATGGTAATTATATGAGCCTCTAAGTAGTAAAACTGTAAAGACATAAAGACACACAAACACATAAAAATTATTATCAGTGAAACTGATGGAATATGAATAAGGTCAGTGGATTGTATCAGTGTCCCTTTTCTGGTTGTGACAGTGTACAACAGTTATGCAAAATGTTACCATTTGGGAATTAGGATGGAAGGTACAGGCAACCTCTATGTATCATTTCCTACCACTGAATGTGAACGTACCATTCCCTCAAAATTTTTAAAAATAAATTTCATTTTTTTAAAAAAACAATGCTTAAAACAAAGTAAAATGAAACAAATGAACCTAATTTTGCATACAGGTCTTAACCACACAGAGGATAAAAAATCCATGGGTCTTTAACACATAATCATTCGACTCTACATCCCTAATGAGGTAGACCTAATGACCAAAACAACTTGAACAGTCAAAACAGGAAAGTAAAGCAGTCCTCAGGAGGGAACCTTAATGTCATTATCTCCATTGTGCCTAATTGATACTCTAGTTGTGATCTATAAGTTATTTTATAATATTACCTATTTATGTGGATTTTTTTAGAGGCAGGGTCTCACACTGTCACCCAGGCTAGAGTGCAGTGCAGCAGGCATAGCTCACTGCACCCTTGTACTCTTGGGCTCAAGTGATTCTCCCACCTCAGCCTCCCAAATAGCTGGGACTAAAGACAGATGCCACCACACCATGTGGCAGCTAAGGCTTTTAATTTTTTGTAGGGATGGGGTCTGGTTATGTTGCCCAGTCTGGTCTTGAACTGCTGGTCTGAAGCTATCCTCCTGCCTTGACCTCCCAAAGCATTGGGATTACAGGTGTAAGCCACAACACTTGGCCCTCAGGTGGACGTTACACCTTTACACAGGAGGCATTGTTCATTCTCCCTGATGCAATTTAATTATCCCCAAAATCTAAAGCTTAGAATCCCTGAAACATCACTGTGTACCCTAGACACTCTGCTGTTTCCTTCCTTCCTTCCTGGAAGTGGGTGCCAGTGTCTGTTAATAGTTAAAGCATTCCACAGACACTGACTATGACCATCAACCCTTCCCCAAGTGCAGCTAGACATTTCTTGTGCCAGTATCATCTTTGTCCAATCAATGCATCTTATTAAGGGGATGGGATGATGCCTATAGCCTTTGTATTCATTGCTCTGGCCATATGTATGAGGTGTTATGCTGGAGTTTTCTGTGACCAACCCCTTCCAGGAAACCACAATAATATTCCTCTTCAGAGGTCATTTCTCTTCTGTGAATTACTTCAGCCTTAGAAAACTAGAGAAGTCACGAAGGAAAGGGAAATTCTTCTACTCCAATCACAGAGTAATCTTTGCCTCTCAAGAGTTAAGGAATATATGAAGATTTGAAAATATATTTTATTTCAAATACATTGTCTTTTGTTTCCTTGTTAATTGTTTGATGGGAAGACACCATAAACATACAGCTTAGTTTCTCGAATTTCCTTCCAGAAGAACTTCATATTTTGAGCTGAACCTGTTTTATACTGAGCAGTTCACAAGGAAAACAACTATTCTTTGTGGCTCATGCCTGTAATCTCAGTGCTTTGGAGGCTAAGGTGGGAGGATTGCTTGAAGCCAGGAGTTCGAGATCAGCCTGGGCAAGATCACAGGACCCTGTCTCTACAAAAACTGGGAAAATAAAATAATTTTTTAAACAAACAGCTATTTCTTTATAGCCAAAGAATTCCCCACTTCACATTTCCAGGTGTAGGATACCTATGACCCTCTCTTGTCTAATTAATAGCTGTTTCCTCAGAGAATGAAAAAAAAAAATATTACTTATAAAGTAAAATTAATTAAATTAAAGGGAAAATATTCCATGAGGAACAAATCATTAATTGAAGTATTAATAAAGATAAAATCAAACTAATGTTTAATTAACCATGCGGTAACATCTGCAGCTCCATTTCTCTTCATTAGCATAAAGAATAGTTGTCTATATTTGAATACGTATTTTCATGTTGCAATTTTACCTACAGAGGCTGGGTGCCATGGCTCACACCTGTAATCCTAGCACTTTGAGAGGCTGAGGCAGGCAGATTGCTTGAGCCCAGGAGTTCAAAACCAGCCTGGGCAACATATCGAGACCCCATCTCTACAAAAAATTAGCTGGACATTGTAGTGTGCGCCTATAATCCCAGCTACTCAGGAAGCTGAGTGGGGAGCATCACTTGAGCCCGGGAGTTTCAAGGCTGCAGTGAATTGTGATCTCAAGATTCTTCCCTTAATGACATCTGCAAAGACCCTATTTCCAAATAAGGTCCCATTCCCAGGTTCTGGGGGCTAGGATGCAGATATAGCGTTTGAGGGGACTATAGTTCAATCCACTACAATTGTAACCAGTTTCCTCTGGAAGGAGCCTTCCCTACAGCCTCCAGAAAGAACTGGATACAACTTCAATGGGTTGAATTGTGACCCCAAAACATATTCATATCCTACAACTCCGAACCTGTAAATGGGAACTTATTGAGATGGAGTCTTACTCTGTCGCCCAGGCTGGAGTGCAGTGGCACAATCTTGGTTCACTGCAACCTCCGTCTCCCGGGTTCAAGTGATTCTCCTGCCTCAGCCTCCTGAGTAGCTGGGACTACAGGTGGCCACCACCATGCCCGGCTAACTATTTGTAGTTTTAGTAAAGACGGGGTTTCACCATATTGGCCAGGCTGGTCTCGAACTCCTGACCTCAGGTGATTCACCCACCTTGGCCTCCCAAAGTGCTGGGATTACAGGTGTGAGTCACTGAGCCTGGCCCTAGACTTCTGTTTTAATAATGAATGATGACCATTACGTGTGACCAGAGTTGGATTCGAAGGGGATAACAAGAAAGCGTGTGGAGAGATGAATTGCAGACAGGCAATCCTTCCTAATTGGTCATGGGCTTCCCCTCTGCCTTGCATGAAGGTGCACTTACTGACAATACTCTCAAAGGCTTGAGGGGTCTTGTAATCCACTTAGAATCTGTGCAAGATCCTGCAGAGGCAATGCATTCTATTTCTCTACATTTTAAACTTTTAATAGAAAGGCACTTTGTGGTTTAAAACAATGAGTTGCATTGGCTTCGTTTCTCAAAGCTGAAAATGCACAGTGTGTTGCCCCGTGGTCTTGCTTCTGTAATTGGATCTGTCTCAAAACAAACAGAGCTGAGCAGCATCAAATGTTACTACAACTGAGTGGGTTTCCCTTTACAGGTACACGCTTATCGTTTATTTTCCTCTCAAAATATTTCTCCATCTCTGTTATTTGTCAAAAATACATACAGAAAAGGATCAGTGGAGAATTGAACTTCAAAAGAACAAACAAGGTAGATCTGAGTTTTTCTGGCGTCTGCCACCCTGGAGGCGCTGGAGAAGGATTGTGGCCACAGGTAGTGTCACGCTGGTATTCTCTGAGGTCGTTTTGTCACAGCATAGGGGCACCATTTCTTCTTTAATGCATTTGTCAAAACTGCATCCAATTGTTTCACCAATGCAGCCAATAAACCAACTCTTTCTTTTCTCCTCTTATTTGTACCTATTTTAAGTACTTTTCTGAATAAATAACTTGATGGAGAAATTCACAGCAGGAGACGGCTATTTAAACATAAAACAGAGAGATGCAGGTAATTCTATATGAATTTTTGGCAACACCTAATTTAATAGTCTAGAAGATTTAATACATTCACATGATTTGAAAGTATTATTTTAAAAGTTAAGGCACTCATTTATGAGTAAATTTTCCTTCCTTCCTTCCTTCCTTCCTTCCTCCCTCCCTCTTTCCTTTCTCTTTCTTTCATTCTTTCTTTTGTTCATTCATTCATTCATTCTTTCTTCTTTCTTTCCCATATTTCTTGGAGGCTTTGTTCGTTCCTTTTTGTTCTTTTTTCTCTAATCTTGTCCTCTCACTTTATTTCATTAAGTTGATCTTCAATCACTGATATCCTTTCTTCCGCTTGATGGATTTGGCTATTGTTACTTGTGTATGCTTCATGAAGTTCTCGTGCTGTGTTTTTCAGCTCCATCAGGTCATTTATGTTCTTCTCTAAGCTGGTTATTCTAGTTAGCAATTCCTCCAACCTTTTTTCAAGGTTCTTAGCTTCCTTGCATTGGGTTAGAACATGCTCCTTTAGCTCAGAGGAGTTTGTTATTACCCAACTTCTGAAGCCTACTTCCGTCAATTCGTCAAATTCATTCTCCATCCAGTTTTGTTCCCTTGCTGGCGAGGAGTTGTGATCCTTTGAAGGAGAAGAGGCATTCTGGTTTCTGCAATTTGCAGCCTGTTTGCACTGGTTTCTCCCCATCTCTGTGGATTTATCTACCTTTGGTCTTCGATGTTGGTGACCTTCAGATGGGGTCCTTGAGTGGACATGCTATTCCTTTCTGTTTGTTAGTTTTCCTTCTAACAGTCAGGCCCCTCTGCTGCAGGTCTGCTGGAGTTTGCTGGAGGTTCACTCCCAATCCTATTTGCTTGGGTATCACCAGCAGAGGCTGCAGAACAGTAAAGATTGCTGCCTGTTCTTTCCTCTGGAAGCTTCATCCCAGAGGGGCACCTGACACATGCCAGCCAGAGCCCTCCTGTATGAGATGCCTGTCGGCCCCTACTGGGAGGTGTCACCCAGTCAGGATACACGGGGTTAAGGACCCACTTGAAGAGGCAGTCTGACCCTTAGCAGAGCTCGAATGCTGTGCTTGGTGGTCCGCTGCTCTCTTCAGGGCTGTCAGGCAGGGACATTTTAGTCTGCTGAAGCTGTGCCCATGGCTGCCCCTTCCCCCCAGGTGTTCTGTCCCAGGGAGATGGGGGTTTTATCTATAAGTCCCTGACTGGGGTTGCTGCCTTTTTTCAGAGGTTCCCTGCCCAGAGAGGAGAAATCTGGCAGTCCGGCCACAGCAACCTTGCTGAGCTGCAGTGGGCTCCGCCCAGTTTGAACTTCCTGGCAGCTTTGTTTATACTGTGAGCGTAAAACCGCCTACTCAAGCCTCAGAAATGATGGATGCCCCTCGCCTCACCAACCTCGAGTGTCCCGGGTCCATCTCAGACTGCTGCTGTGCTGGCAGCAAGAATTTCAAGCCAGTGGATCTTAGTTTGCTGGACTCCATGGGGGTGGGACCCGCCAAACCAGACCACTTGGCTCCCTGGCTTCAGCACCCCTTTCCAGGGGAGTAAGTGGTTCTGTCTCGCTGGTGTTCCAGCTGCCACTGGAGTATGGAAAAAACAAACAAACAAACAAACAAAAAAACTCCTGCAGCTAGTTCGTTGTCTGCCCAAATGGCCACCCAGTTTTGTGCTTGAAACCCAGGGCCCTGGTGGGTTAGGCACCTCAGGGTATCTCCTGGTTTGCGACTTGCGAAGACCATGGGACAAGCACAGTATCTGGACCCCGGTTCCTCAGGCTTGGTCCCTCACAACTTCCCTTGGGTAGGGGAGAAAATTCCCTGACCCCTTGTGCTTCCCAGGTGAGGCGACGCCCCACCCTGCTTCAGCTCGCCCTCCGTGGGCTGCACCCACTGTCTAACCAGTCCCAATGAGATGAACCAGGTACCTCAGTTGGAAATGCAGAAATCACCTGCCTTCTGTGTCCATCTTGCTGGGAACTGCAGACCAGAGCTGTTCCTATTTGGTCATCTTGATCAGGATCTCTGGAAGCTCTTCCTTTTAAGCTGGAAATTGAATCACGTATTCTAAAATTAGACTTCTGGCCGGGTGTGGTGGCTCATGCCTATAATCCTAGCACTTTGGGAGGCCAAGGTGGGCAGATCACTTAAGGCCAGGAGTTTGAGACCAGCCTGACCAACATGGTGAAACCCTGTCTCTACTAAAAAAAAAAAAAAAAAAAAAAAAAAAAAAAAAAAAAATTGGTCTTCTGCTCATTTAGGCCTCATAAAGAGAACATACTTTGGGATTGCAAAGTCAGAACAAAAACTTTGTGTTCTGAGTCATGGCTGTGCTCAGCTTTATTCTACTGCTGGAAGTCTGGTTACAAATAGCCCTTTGTCACCTAACATTAGTGAGAAGCAAGAGCTTTTTCATCACTAAACCAAACCCTAGGGTCAACATTGACACCCACACTTCAGATTTCACATGCATGACAAGGCCAGCCTTAGAAAGAAAGTTCAAGAAAAAGTAATAGAATTTTTACGTATTTAGCTTGAAAATGAGGAGTTTAAAGATTATTAGCTGAATTACTTTCAAAATATTTTAATTGCATAAAGAAGAGAATAATACATTATCTTAAGTGTAAAATGGAGAAATAAACAGGAAGCTAAAACATGTCCAGAAAGTATTTGGGTGTTTTGGTTTTTTTGATTAAGGAACTATTTAATGACTTCTAAGTCAATATAATTACAAATTCATGATATATTAGGCAAGGCTAATAAGAAAGATTGATTTCACAATCTTCAGGTATAGGAATAAGTTTTTTTTGTTTTTGGTTTTGTTTTCTTTTGTTTTTGAGACAGAGCCTCACTCTATCACCCAGGCTGGGGTGTACTGGTGTGATCATGGCTCACTGTGGCCTCCACCTCCCAGGTGCAAGCAATCCTCCCACCTCAGCCTCCTGAGTAGCTAGGACTACAGGTGCACACCACCACACTCAGCTGATTTTTATGTCTTTTGTAGAGACAAGTTATCCCTATGTTTCCCAGGCTGGTCTCAAACTCCTGGCCTCAGCCAACTCTCCTGCCTTGGCCTCCCAAAGTGCTGGGATTACAGATGTGAAGCACCGTGCCCTGCCTGGAATAAGTTTAAAAAAAAAAAAAAAAGAAAGAAAAGAAAAGAAAATGTTATCTGTCCTGAAAAACTTAGATGTCCAGCCACCTACAAAAAAAAGAAATTAGACTAGATGACCTATTTAGGTTTTATACATGTATGTGTGTGCATGTATAGATATATGTTACTGTAAACAAATATTTGAGTTCCTACAAGAATATGGCATGTTTCTATGAAACACAATTAGTTTCACAGCATTTTTTCCATGAAAGAGTTGACTAATCATCTATGAGATCTTCTTTTCCATATTTTACTTGGCTTTCCAAAAATAGAAGAGAACAAAACAGAGAGTGGTAACTTGAGAGCATCAAGTCTGAGACCCAGCCTACACACCCGTGTGGATGAACTATGACAGCCAGGTAAAGGTGATGCACACCTGTCTTTAGAAGAAGGATCTACACTTGGCCTTTGAACTGCATTGGGGATCCACTTACACATGAATTTTCTTCCACCTCTGCCATCCCTTAGATAGAGAAACCAACCTCTCCTCCTCCTTCTCCTCCTCAGCCTCCTCAACGTGAAGACAATGAGATGAAGACATTTATGACGATGCACTTCTACTTGATGAATGGTAAATAGATTTCCTCTTCTTTATGATTTTTCTTAATAGTATTTCCTTTTCTCTAGCTTACTTTATTGTAACAACACAGTATATAATACATATAACATACAAAATATGTGTTAGTTGACTGTTTATGTCACCATAAGGCTTCTGGTCTTCAGCAGTTTATTAGCAGTTAAGTTTTGGGGGAGTTAAAAGTAATACATGGATTTTTGACTGAGTGGGGGGGTCAGTGCCCCTAATCCCCACATTGTTCAAGGGTCATCCATATATTGAAAATATAGGGCCAGGCACAGTGGCTCATGCCTGTAATCCCAGCACTTTGGGAGGCCGAGGTTGGCAGATCACGAGGTCAGGAGATCGAGACTATCCTGGCTAACACTGTGAAACCCGATCTCTACTAAACATACAAAAAAATCGCTGGGCGTGGTGGCACACACCTGTAGTCCCAGCTACTCGGGAGGCTGAGACAGGAGAATCACTTGAATCCGGGAGGCGGAAGTTGCAGTGAGCCGAGATAGCGCCACTGCACTCCAGCCTGGGCGACAGAGTGAGACTCTGTCTCAAAAAAAAAAGAAAAAAGAAAATATAAACTAGTCTTCTTGCCAATTAAAATCACTTTCGGGTACTGATGCAAGATGAATGTGCTTTAACTATGTTTTACTCCTTAAACCAAGACATATATAGACTTGGAAATTGTCAGTATATGGTATTGCAATACCTAACCCACAATATATTGGCTCTTATAAAAAGTTTCTCCTGCCTGGCATGGTGGGCTGATGCCTGCAACTGCAACACTTTAGGAGACCCAGGTGGGAGTATCCCTTGAAGCCAGGAGTTTGAGACCAGCCTGGGCAACATACGGAGACCCCATCTCTACAAAAAGATTTAAAAATTAGCCAGGCTTGGTGGTGCACTCCTGTAGTCCCAGCTACTTGGGAGGCTGAAATGGGAGGATCACTTGAGGCCAGGAGTTCAAGGCTGCAGTGAGCTATGATCACACCACTGCACTCCAGCTTGGGTGACAGTGGAAGACAAAAGAAAGAAGAAAAAGAAAGAAGAAAGAAAGGAAGAAAGAAAGAAAGAAAGAAAGAAAGAAAGAAAGAAAGAAAGAAAGAAAGAAAGAAAAGAAAGAAAGAAAGAAAGAAAGAAAGAAAGAAAAAGGAAATTTTCTCCTGAATAATTATTTTTACTATAGCCCAAATAGAGAGACCAACTATAAAGAGAAGACAGAAAATGGTATCAAGACTTTTTCTCCCCTTTAGAGATAAAATACCCATGTTGGCACAGCCTGTTCTTTGTTTAAGTGTGTTGTCATTTTGTATTAGAAAGAGAAATTTAACGTGTGGAGTTTTTCCTGGAAATTTCCTTTGACCTGGCCTTGCTTGGGTTCATTTGATAAATCCACATCTGTTTATTTTTTTATGCCTCCAAATATAGACACACAAATACCAATTTAAACCGTAGGTTCTGTCTCCGTGGTAGTCTGAGGTGCCTCAAATCCTTATTTTTCACATGAATAGCTTTTGCTGTAGCCAATTTCCTACCTTTCCACAGTAAACAGCCAAGACACATGATCAGTCTTTGAAAGTTTTATCGTGTTTCTTTAATACTAAATGACACAATTTAACACCACCCAGGCCTGCAGCTCTCAAAAAAATTGAATGTGATTTTGTTTGAAATGAAAGGATCCACCATTGCCTTCAGCAGCCTTCTATGTGTCCGAGGTCAGGAAGTTGTCTTAAAGAGGATAAATCCCACCTAAGGGAAAAAAATAAAATAAACGTTTTTGAGTTTTATATCTACACAGCTGTACTATCAAAGAGAAACATGAAGGATAAAGGGGAAAAAATCTACCAGCTTCTACACACCAGATGACGAAAATCTGAGAGATTCTGAATATTCAGCTACTACAGGACAAAAACGCAGCTAAAATACAATGAAGTGTGCTCCTTTTCATTTAAAAGACATAAAACCACTCTCGTAAAAGGTTAAGGCTTTACAACTATCTATTAATGTTCAAAGCTTTTAAATAGCATCTTGAGTTGTTGAAAAGCATCTCAAGGGATTTTTGCTTTCTACCACAATTTTTCCTTGCAAGGTCAAAAGCATGATCAGTCACTTCTTCGGAGTTGCTCAAGAGTGCATAAAACCTTATTGTTAACTCTAGGCACTGTGACGTACAGCAGATCTCTAGAACTTACTCATCTCCAATAACTGAACTGTCGATCAACATCTCCCTTTTCCCTCTCCTCGCCTTTCCTAGCAACGACCATTCTGTTTCCTGCTTCTCTAAGTTTGACTGTTTTAGATACCTCATATGAATGGCGTATAGGCAAAAACTCACCTCAAACTGTGTCTTCCCTCTGCTGTCACACCACAAAAAATCATCAACACAGAAGACTTCTGTGACCAAATGTGTGGGGGGTTTTCCCCCAAACACCAAGCAGTGGACACCATCCAGGTGTCCTCCAATTCGGTTCCAACACCATCTACCCAAAGATAGAGAGCATCAGAACTCACAGGGTGAGGGCTCTGTTCCCAAGACTGCCCCCCTACACACATTAGTCACAAGTCCGGGCTTCTAGAACTTCTGACTGACCACTTTCGAGTTGGGGTTCCTGCAAACCCCTCTTTGGGTTCGATTAATTTGCTGGAGCAGCTCACAGAACTCAAGGAAATGCTTAATTACACTTACTGGTTTATTTTAAACGATATTGCAAAGGATATAGATGAGGATGTGTAGGGCAAGATTTGGGAATGGGAACCAAAAATAAAATTCTGAGGCCCCCCACCCATCTGAATGGACTTTCTCCTGGGTCAGGGGACTCTAAAATTTAACCCGAAAGACTATTTCAGACCATGATGGGAAGTGGGGGTTGGACATGCCTAATTCTATCCCTCCAGCTTTAACATCAACACAGACAGACCTTACATCTGATAAGAAACATTTACAATCTATTCTGTCTGAAGTCTGCTACTTGGAGGTTTCACCTGCATGATAAAACTTAGGTCTCCGCAGCCCCTTATTTTAACCCAGACATTTCTTTTTATTGATAATAACTCTTTCAACAAATTGCCAATCAGAAAAAATTTAAATCTACCTATGACGCAGAAGGTCTTCTCCCTCTTTGAGCTATCCTGCTCTTCCAGATGAAACCAAAGTGTTTCTTAAATTTATTTGATTGAAGTGTCATGCCTCCCTAAAATATATAAAACCAAGCTGTATCTCAACCACCTTGGGCACATGTTCTGTTGATATCCTGGGGCTGTGTCACAGGCCATGGTCACACATATTTGGCTCAGAATAAATCTCTTCAAATATTTTACAGATTTGGACTCTTCTTGATGGCAGGGGAACAGGCACAGAGCTTCCATGCCCTTCCTGCAGCACCACCCTCCAGGAATCTACAAGTGTTCAGCTCTCTGGAAGCTCCCTGAACCTTGTCGTCTTGGGGTTTTATTGAAGCTTCATGACATCAACATTTTCTCCCTCAAGGAATAGAGTGGGACTCTCTCATGAGAGGGAAATGGACAGTTTCCTGACCCCCATTCACAGGACATGTGACAGGTGTGTGGCTCATCTGTTCAGTCACTGCTGCTGCTCAAACCCCTTACAGGAGAGGGAGCACACAGATGGACAGGTGCAGGGGCCCAAGTGGGCATGTGTTACAGTGTGCTCCTTTAGCCTTGCCATCTGCGGACGGCTTAGGTTAACCTGTTAACCAGCTCAGTGGACCCTCTGCCTTTTTGCAAGGATGGAAGGCCAGTGTGACAACTTTCTGTATCCCTGTAGCAGGACAAGGTGCAGACAAAACCCCTCAGACACTGAGTTAAAGAAGGAAGGGCTTTATTCGGCCAGGAACTTCGGCAAGACTCACGTCTCCAACAGCCGAGCTCCCTGAGTGAGCAATTCCTGTCCCTTTTAAGGGCTCACAGCTCTAAGGGGGTCTGCATGAGAGGGTTGTGATTGATTGAGCAAATAGGGGGTACATGAATGGGGGCTGCATGCACCAGTAATTAGAACAGAACAGAACAGGACAGGGATTTTCACAGTGCTTTTCTATACAATGTCTGTAATCCATAGATAACATAACCCATTAGGTCAGGGGTCGATCTTTAACTACCAGGCCCAGGATGTGGTGCTGGGCTGTCTGCTTGTGGATTTCATTTCTGCCTTTTAGTTTTTACTTCTCTCTTTGGAGGCAGAAACTGGGCATAAGACAATATGAGGGGTGATCCCCTCCCTTATTCCCCCTCTTTCAGAATCTCACTTAATAGTGGGAGTTCTCACTTTCATTCTCGCTACCCATGTCTTCTTGCAAGACACGTCGATAGTGATTCATATAGTACACTTGTGCTGAAGCATTTTGGTGAACTAAGGTAGCAATGAAGCTTTTTATCATTTGAAGAAGTACAGTTAGCAAACAAGGGAGCAGTAAGCAGGTTCCTATTACTATTATAACTCCTATTATAAGAGTTTTAAATCCTCCTAGCACTGGGAACCATTTTCCAAACATGGCCCCAGGATCAAATCCATGCCACACTTGCATGGGCACATGTGCCAGTTTTGTCATATCTCTAACTATGTCTTCAACTACTTGCCCTTGATAATCGATGTGTAGACAGCAATTACTAAGGTTAAATTTCCCACAGATGCCTCCTTCAGCTGCTAGCAAGTAGTCAAAAGCCAATCTATTTTGATAGATAGAATTTCTCATCTGAGTTTCTTGCCGGGCCAGAATAGTCAAGGCTCTGACAGTTTTATTAGTGATGATTTCTAAGACAGCTTGTAACCATATGATTTGGTTGATCATGTAAATGGGGATCCAGTATCCCCATGAGCCGTCTTGCGTCCAAGTAGCAGGCCCATAATAGTGTATGATTCTCTGAGGGGGCCATTCATCATCTTTCCAATTTCCTACAACTATGCTTCTCTTTTCATGGGAAGCATAGACAGGGAAGCCCAGGAGTTCGCCTGTCTTTATGGGCAGTGGGAAGAAAGATGGTTTAATAGTGCCAATAACACAACTACCTGCCCGCTGGTCGGGTAATTTGGTGTAAGTTCTATGCCCACATATCCAGTATAATCCAGTGGGGGCTGTCCAGTCCTGGTGGGACTCCGGGTGGGTCCACACGGTTTGCAACTTTGGGAATTTACTAAATGGAGTACTCCGTGTGATTTGAACTCCACCAAGTGACTGTTTTTGTGGTACCATTATACAGTTTCTGTCCCAGACAAGTAAGTCATCCTATGGGGTGAGTGAATTCTTTTCCTTCTCTAGCTATGCAATATTGTCCAATAATTGAGGCTTTTAGGACCCAGAAATTATCAGGGTGATTCTTTTGAGCCAGGAATTCATCAGGAACTCGTCTGTAGGTACTCATTCTCGGGCTTCTCATGGCCATTGATCTCCCATTACAGTTCCTCCACATACATAATGTGAAGTGACATTGAGAGACTGGGCCACATGCTCAGCTAATTGCAAAAACAAATTTCTTGTTTTTCCTGGAATTTCTGGTACTGGCACATTTAGTTCATCATAGAAAGTTGGAAACACTGGCTCAGGAGAGCGTCTGTAAACTTCTCCTCGAACTAAGATATTTACTCAAGGATCCAGTACGGCCCCATCAATTCCTAAGGTCACACGCTCCCCTTTTTTCCAGCAAGGATCAAGGGGATTGGTTATTACTAGCTCTAAGGGGTTACATTTTCCCTTAGTATAGGAAGGGCCATTTTTTCCTTTCTGAAGGTGGACTGGATCCTTTTCATTTTTTATCCAAGTGGCGCAAATGACGCAAGACCGGTATCCACATTCATTTCCACACAGTCCTAATTCATGACAAATGTACTTATTTTCGGTCATATAGCCTTTTTCCCAACTAAAACAGCCACATCCCCTTTCTAACTTACTGCTGTTAATGACAGTACAGGCATCAATTTTCAAGGTTATGTGTTTGGCCACCCCTTTTTCCTCTGTTCTGACTAACACTTTATTTGTATCATTTATGAGTCCCCACCAGCCTTCAGTCCTTAATCTCATTTCAAAAACTGTGGACATGGGAGGCTCAGAGGGGTCATAACACACATCTGGCCAGTCGTTTCCTGGGCTACTGAGTGTCATTACATAAACATGTTCCTTTTAAAGTTCCTAGGTATTCATAGCAACTATAGAACAGAAAGATTGTTTTAACTTGTTGCCCTACCTCGGTAACCTGATATATACACTGAGAGCAGTCCTCTATGCGGGGAAAATCAGTGGAAGTTTTTACTATACAAGTCCAAATTATAAGGAAAATGAGTCCCGTGATGATCCTCCTCATGCTTCAGCCACGTGTAGACCAGTCAGTTTCCGGGTGTGACTGGAACAGGGCTTGTCGTCCTCCTCAGAGTCACTTTGCAGGGGTTGTCCGGGCTCGGTTTTGCCTCCCAGGTTTCAGTGGCTGCAGGTTTCACATGGCTGTGGTGGATCCAGGCTGGGATTCCTTCTACCTTTACAGCCGTGGGGGTGGTCAGGATGATGGTCTGAGGTCCTTTCCATCGTGGCCGCAAAGGGGCTACGTTCCAGTCCTTGATCCACATGCAATCACTTGGAGAGAAAGGGTGAACTGGGGAGAATAAGCAGATGGGACACCTCTCATTTGCCCAAGTTGAGATTGTCTGTGTAATTTTTCCCAAAGCCTGTAGCTGTCACTGTAATTCAATTCCACCTAACTCTCAGGGAGTGCCTAGAAGTCCCCATAGTATAGGAGGAGGCCTATGATACAGTATTTCATAAGGGCAGTATCCTGTTTTCTTATAAGGAATGCATCTAATTTTAAACAATACCATAGGAAGGGCCTGTATCCACTTTAATCCTGTTTCCTGACATACTTTCCCTAAACTATTTTTGATAGTCCGATTCATTCGCTCCACCTTTCCGGAACTCTGAGCTTGGTAGGTGGCATGTAGCTTCCAAGTGATTCCTAATGCCTTTGCTGTCTTCTGTACCAAGTCAGCCACAAACGCCAGCCCGTTATCTGAGTCGATTCTTAAGGGCAGTCCAAACCTAGGAATAAGATCTCAGAGAAGCACACGGGTTACCTCGTAGGCCTTTTCAGTTCGTGTTGGATAAGCCTCCACCCATCCAGAGTAAGTACACACACGAACCAGCAAATATTTGTTACCTCCACATTTTGGCATTTCTGTGAAATCCACCTGAAGATCCTCAAAAGGAGCCACTCCATAAGCTTGTATGCCAGGTGGAACAGTGGGGCCTTGCCTCGCATTGTGCTGTTAGCAAGTAACGCACTGTTGTGCTACTGCTTTAGCAAGGGCTGGCAAGTGTGAGATGTAGAAGTACTGGCCTAACAATTTTTCAAGTGACTCTTGACCTAGATAAGTGGTTTCGTGCATGGCCAATATGAATGTGGCTCCCAGCAACTGCGGCACAGCTACTCTCCCATCTGGCAGTCTGATCCATCCTCCTTTTATTACTTACCTCCCTCCTGCATGGAAAAAGTCTTTTTCTTCCTTAGAATAGGTAGGTACCAGGTCAGGTGTTTAAGGGAGTAAGGGGGCTGCTACCAATGCCCGGTAAGGGGTAGACGCTGCTTTTTGAGCTTCTGAATCAGCTCGAGAGTTTCCTAAGGCCACTGAGATGGAGGCTCACTGGTGTCCCCTGCAGTGCAAGACTGCCACCTTCTGAGGTTTCCACACTGCCTCTAGTAATTGTAGAATTTCTTGTTGATATTTTATGTCCTTTCCCCCAGAGTTTAACAGACTCTTTTCCTTATATAATGCTTCATGCACTTGAAGGATTAGAAAGGCATATCAAGAGTCAGTGTAGATGTTTACAGTCTTACCTTCACTGAGTTCTACAGCCCGAGTTAAAGCAATGAGCTCAGCCTTCTGGGCTGAAGTGCCCTGTGGCAATGGTTTGGCTTCAATGACAGCATTCAAAGTTACCACTGCATATCCTGCACATCTTTCTCCTTGTAGGTTGATGAAGCTGCTCCCATCCATGTATAACTCCCAGTCTACTGATGCCCATGGCTGGTCCCGAAGGTCAGGACTGCTGGAATAAACTGAGTCCAACACCTCTACACAGTTATGCTCTACCGGGCTCTCTGATACTGGGAGCAGGGTGGCGGGATTTAGGGTGTTACAGACTTCAATGGTTATGCGGGGATTTTCACATAGCAAGCTTTGGTACTTGGTTAATCTAGCATTTGTTAGCCAATGATGTCCTTTGGTATTCATCAAAGTCACCACAGCATGGAGGGCCTTTATATTCAGGTTTTGCCCAAGGGTTAGTTTATCTGCTTCTTGTGCTCAAAGGGCTGTTGCTGCCAGGGCCCTTAGACATGGGGGCCAGCCTTTGGAAACCCCACCTAGTTGTTTTCAGAGATAGGCCACTGGCCTTGGCCAGGGCCCCACAGTCTGGGTTAAAACTCCAACTGACATTTTTTCTCTTTCTGACACATAGAGTGAAAAGGGCTTTGTCAAATCTGGTAGTCCTAGGACTGGGGCCAACATAAGTTTTTCCTTTAACTTACAAAAGGCTTGCTGTTGTAGAGGCCTCCATTCAAAGAGGCTCATAGAGGCTCTCGGTCATCCCCCTTTGTAACCCTGTACAAAGGTTTGGCTAGCACTGCAAATTTTGGAATCCATAATCTGCAAAACCCCACAGCTCCTAGGAATTCCCTTACTTGCCTTCTGGTTTTAGGTTCTGGTAGGCTGCAGATGACCTGCTTTCTTTCTGACCCCAGGCTGCGCTCCCCTTTCCGAATAGTGAATCCCAAGTAGCTTACCTGCTGTCTGCAGATCTGAGCTTTCTTCTTGGACACCTTATACCCACAGTCCTCCAGGTGCCGAAGCAGGGCATCCGTCCCTTTTGCGCACCCAACTGCCGTGGAGTGTCCCAGCAGAAGGTTGTCCACGTACAGGAGCAAGACGCAGCCTAGGTCTTTAGCAGGAAACTTTTGCAGGTCTCGAGCCAGGGCCTCCCCAAAGCTAGCAGGGGAGTTCTTGAACCCTTGGGGAAGCCGGGTCCAAGTGTACTGAGTAGTGACACCTGACTCCGGATCTTCCCACTGAAAGGCAAACAGCTTCTGGCTCTCAGGAGCTATTCTGATGCTAAAGAAGGCATCTTTTAAGTCCAGACAGGTAAACCAGCTGTCCTCAGCCGGCAGCAGCCCTAACAATGTGTAAGGGTTAGGAACTGTCGGGTGCAGAGTCACTGTAGCTTGGTTGACCAAGCGCAAGTCCTGTACGGATCGATAGTCCTTGGTCCCTGGCTTAGGGACAGGGAGGAGGGGGGTGTTCCATAGAGACTGGCAAGGAACTATAATTCCAAAGGCTTTCAAGCACCTGAGATGAACCTGTATTCCTTCGAGAGCTTCCCTGGAAACCGGATACTGCTTTTGTCTAATTGGTTGGGCCCCAGGCTTAACTTCTATGAGTACGGTGGCTTGGTTGACTGCCAGTCCCGGAGGATTATCCTCCACCCATACTCGGGGCCATCACTTAGCTAGAGCTGGTTTTATCTCTTGGCCTGGCTTAGTTAGAAAAAGTCTCCATTCTTCTTCCCGAGGGACCATAAGGGCCATAATTCCTGTTCCCGGTAACTTTAGCTGTAAAGAGCCCTGTTTTGTAAAGGAGATGATGGCTGTCATCTTGCTAAGCAAGTCTCTTCCCAGCAAGGGCAAAGGACAGTCAGGCATGTACAAGAACTGAACTATTTCATGTCCCCCCATCAAGCAGGTCCACAGTAGACAGAAAGCCTGCTTAGTGGAAACTCCTGTTGCTCCTATTATATCAATGGTTTTCTTGGATAAGGGGGCGACCGGAGTGGTCACTACTGAATGTTTGGCACCAGTATCCACCAAAAACTTAATGTCCTTGCTCCCAGTTGTAATCCTGACCATGGGCTCCTTGGGAGCGCTTGAGCCCGGTCCTCTTCAGTCCAATAGCCCTTCAGCCAGATTGAACAAAGCTCCCTCATCTTTATCTGAGGTCTTTTGTTCTAAATCACCTTGCTTTTCCTTCAGTTGGGGACACTTATCTTTCCAATGTCCTATTTCCTTACAGTAGGTGCATTGGTTGCGTTGCAAGCGTGGGCGATTAGACTGGGTATTCTTCCCGGAACCTCCCTTTCCCACTCCCTTCGGGGGAATTCCCCTAATGGCCGTGGCCAGTAAGTCGGCGTTCTCGCCTGGCCTGGCGTTCGCCTTCCTTACGGCTTTCTCTGCGGCTTGTTGCATCTCTATTCACAAACACTTAATTGGCTATTTCCAGTAACTATGAGGTATTCATACCCACAAACCCAGGCTGTTTCTGCAATTTTCTCCTGATATCTTCTGCGCTTTGACTAACTATGGCCATGTTGATCATGCGCTGATTTTCAGGGCTATCTGGATCAAAAGGAGTGTACATACGGTAAGCCTCACACAGTCTTTCATAGAATTGCGCTGGACTCTCCTCTTTTCCTTGGATGACCTCAGAAACCTTATTTACATTTGTAGCCTTTTGAGCCCCTTTCTTTAGACCTTCTATTAATGCCTCACTGTACCGTCTTAGCTTCTCCATGTCTGGTCCCTCGTTTGGGTCCCATTGGGAGTCTGTTCCTGGCAGCTGAATTCTTATATATTCTTGGGGGTTTCGGTAATTGGTTGGGACGTGCTCCTCTAGCCACTTATTGCCGCCTGGAGCACCCTTCGCTTTTCATCTGTATTAAAGAGGTACATGAGTAGCTGGTGGTGATCAGCCCAAGCAGGATTATGAGTCTGTATAATAGTTTGCAGCAAGTCAATTAAAGCTTGAGGCTTTTCGGTGTAAGATGGAGTACTAGTTTTCCATTTGAGGAGGTCAGCAGAGGTGAAAGGTTGATACACAAAGGCAAGCCTTTCCACCATGTGTCCCTCCTCATCTACCCCAGTATATTGCTGCTCTCTCAGGTGCATTTGGATTCCAGTCTTGGGCTGTAAGTGAGCCACCAAGGCAGGAGTTTCTCCCATGGCTTCACTTCCTCTTTTGTCTACTCTGGATGGTCTAGGAGTGTGGCTATCTAGTGGAGGTGGAGATGCTGTGGGCTCAGGGGTGGGGAGCCCTTCCTCTCGATAAGGAGGGGGTACTGCTGGTACCAATTCCTGCCATGATTCTTCTGGTGTTGGCTCGGACAAGACTTATGGTGCTGATTTCCCTCGGCGGGTGGGGCGAGAACCTTCCTTAACTAACTCTCCCTTTGCTACTAGTACTGCTGCTGCCTGTCCTCTTAACCACTGTGGGGGGTCCAAAACTAGCTATAACCAAGAATCTATATATGGAAACTGATCTGGGTTTCCTGGCTTACAGGTTACCCTGTGCCATACCTTTGAGACAGGGGACCTGTCCAGGTTTCCTTCTGATGGCCAACCCACCTCTAATGCTGGCCAGTCTACCTCACACAAAGTTCTAAGTTTTCCTGGTGTCATGGTGACTCCATAGTCTCCCTTAAATCCCTTTTTGAAATTTTTCAACATAGTTCCTAGTGGGATGGGCTTACTTTGTGCCTGATCCATGTTTCCTCGAGACAAAACACCACGCTCACACCACACGCACACCACAAAACAAAGACCGGGTAAAAAGGGCACACACACATTTTTTCAGTTTATACCAAACCAGAATCAGAACCAAAATCAGAGTATCAAGAGATCCAAGCCAGGTCAAAACCAAAACCAAAGTATCAAGCAATCCAAGTCAAGTCAAAAACAAAAACCTGAAGTGCTGGTACAGGCACACTGTGGGTGATCAGGCCACACTTCCACTCAGATGGTGTGGGGCAAGTTCCAAAGACTAGTCTTACCAAGTTTCAGATGTCCGGACTCCAAGTGCCAGTTCCTTCCCAGTGTTCAACTGCTGTGTTGATCCTCCACGGGGGCCTGCCACGCACTGCTCTGGCAAGGCATTCCACCGGGGCAATTGCCTACCTGGGAGCACACTCAGGATCTGCGTCGCTCAAGCTGGCCGCAGTCTCCCACAGGGATGCTCCACAGGGCAGGCCTAAGCCGCCTAAGGGGCTGCCTCAACCGTCCGTTAATCACCTCACTTCCCGGTCAGGGAACCAAGAAATGTAGCAGGACAAGCCACAGACAAAACCTCTCAGACACTGAGTTAAAGAAGGAAGGGCTTTATTTGGCCAGGAGCTTCGGCAAGACTCACGTCTCCAACAGCCGAGCTCCCTGAGTGAGCAATTCCTGTCGCTTTTAAGGGCTCACAACTCTAAGGGGGTCTGCACGAGAGGGTCGTGATCAATTGAGCAAGCAGAGGGTATGTGACTGGGGGCTGCATGCACCAGTAATTAGAACGGAACAGAACAGGACAGCGATCTTCACAGTGCTTTTCTTATACAAATAACCGATTAGGTCAGGGGTCGATCTTTAACTACCAGGCCCAGGGTGTGGTGCGGGGCTGTCTGCTTGTGGATTTCATTTCTGCCTTTTAGTTTTTACTTCTTCTTTCTTTGGAGGCAGAAATTGGGCATAAGACAATATGAGGGGTGGTCTCCTCCCTTATCCCGAGCTCTTGTCCAGCATCCCGGAACAATTAGGTCACACAAGGACTTAAAAGATGAGTGTGGGGGTTGTATTGAGTGGTGGAGGTGGTTCTCAGCAAGATGGATGGGGAGCTGGAAGGGGGGATGGAGTGGGAAGATGGTCTTCCCCTGGAGTTTGGCTGCCCAGTGGCCTATCTCCTCTCCGACCATCCCCAGCTGAACTCCTCTCAGCGTTCAGATGCTTCTTTTCTTCTCTCTGCCATACCGTTCTACCACTCCTCTGCTCTTCTGTTCGTCTCTCATCTCCTTCTGGAACCAGGGGTTTGGGATTTATATGGGTACAGGATAGATGGGTGTGGTGGGCCAAAAGGCAACTTTTGGGTGCAAAAATGGGAATGCCTGTTCCCAGTTAGGGTCACAGGTTTCCAGGCTTGAGGGTGACGCCTTTGCCGGGGAACTGCCCTCTTCTACCTGATATTTCCCTGTTTCCTGTCTGTATCAGGAGGGTCTTGAAACCCACACTCAGAAAGGCAGGGGAACATTAGAATGAAAGGAATGCAGGAGAAGGTGAAAGACCTGCCCCTGAGGCCTGAAAACACCCAATATTATGAAAAAAGACTGTAACCAGGGCTATGGGAGTTATGGGCCAGGACCAATGAACAAAAACCAACATATATCATAACAAAAAAAATGGAATCATGCAGTATTTTTACACTTAAAAACTTGCTAAGAGGGGGGTAAATCTCATGTTGTGTGTTCTTATCACACACGTTGTCAACAAAAAGAGTCAAACTCTGTAAAGTATTTGAAAATATTTATTCTGAGCCAAATATAAGTGACCGTGGCCCATGACACAGCCCTCAGGAGGTCCTGAGAACATGTGCCCAAGGTGGCTGGGGCGCAGCTTGGTTTTATACATTTTAGGGAGGCATGAGACATCAATCAGATACATTTGAGAAATACATTGGTTTGGTCCAGAAAGGCAGGACAATTCAAAGTAGGGGGCTTCCAGGCTATAGGTAAGTTTAAACATTTTCTGGTTGACAATTGGTTGAGTTCATCTAAAGACCTGGGATCAATAGAAAGGAAATGTTCAGGTTAAGATAAAAGACTGTGAAGACCAAGGTTCTTTTGAAGTCTCATAGTGGCTGCCCTTAGAGATAATAGATGACAAATATTTCCTATTCAGACCCTTTAAAAGGTGCTAGACTCTCAGTTAATCTCTTCAGGATTAGGAGGGCCTGGAAGAAAAAGATGTAGCTACGTGAATAGAGATTCTTTACAGATGCACATTTTCCCCCGCAAAGGATGGCTTTGCAAAGCCATTTCAAAATATGGCAAAGAAACATGTTTTGGGGTAAAATATTTTTATTTTCTTCTTTGTCATGTAACATTATGCCAGAGTCATATTGGAAGGTAAGTCACAATATATAGGGTTAAATGAAACCATCTGATGAGAATTTATGGTTTGTAGGGCATGGATCCCCAGACTCTTGAGATAGGAATTTGGGCAAGATAAGAAATCAGTCCTCACATATACACACACACACTCAAGAAAAATCCAAAAAAGAAAAAGGGACAGAAAAAGCTTTTGGAGGTAATGGGTATGTTTCTTATCTTGATAGTGACGATAGTATTAAAGAAAGTGACCGTGTCCTCGGGACACAGCAACTCTGGTGACTGTACAGTCAACACAATAAACCTCAGCGTTTGCATTGTTATTGAGCTCATTCAAGCTAAGCTATCTTCAGTAGGGACTTTCCCTTCTAGAGACCACGTGCATTTTTATTTTACCTGTCCTCAAACTGACCCTTTGCTCATTTTAATAGTTAAAAAATACCCCTCGGTAGAGATATAAGATGCTAATGAGACCTGCAGTCCATGAACAAGCATGTACAGCTACTGGGCATGTGCACCCAGAGGACCACCCAGAACATGCTTACTAGCAACACCTCTCCCATCCCCTTATGAATCATCATGTAAGACTCCCATAAAGGGAGTTTCTCCAGCAATAATCAATACTGTCTCACCCTTATGAGAAGCCTGCCCTGAAATTTCTCTCTCTCAGGGTGTACTGTCTATTCTGCACCAAACTTTCAAAATATTCTTTTTCCTTTACAAGAAATTGTTCTATGCTGCATGCCCTTTGCTGTGTGTCTCTTGTTTAAATTCTTTGAAACTAAGAAGACAAGAACTGAGGTTTCACAACAGCAGTCCCAACAGTAAAATGGGTGCACACATGTGTCCAAACTCATCAAATTGTATACATTAAATATGTGCCTCTTTTGCAGATCAATTATACCTCAATAAAACTTTAAAAAAAAAAAGAGCTACTCAAGAAAATTTCCCACCAGATGTAAGGATAAAAACACAAAGAACAAACAAAAACAGTTCATTTATATGCACTTGCTAGAGTTTTGAACACTTGGCTAGAACTAATATTTTCTATCAAGTGTCTGACGGCAATGATGTCCTTTTCCCCAAAGTGCGGGGAAGACCATGCCTTCATTTTGATGCACGGGTGCACACATTCTACAATCTATCAGCAAACGAATGTTGGTGCAGCGTGCAGAAAATTTGAATAGATAAGACGTATTGATTGGAAGGTGGTGAAACAGGTCTGCCAGGTTTGTTTTGCCTTTGATGATGGATGTCCAAGTTCTTTTCCTTCCTCATCTCACTCTCTGACACATGCAGACCCATGCACTTACCCCTGTTTGCTCTGCCCTCATTTTGCCTCAGCGTGAACACATGCGTCTGGCTTCACCCTTGCAGCTAATGAATAAACCCAAAGGTTCCCACTGAGCCTGCGAGATTAATTAGGCTGCTGACTTGGGCAGCTCAGCCCTGCACTGCTTGCTCCCTGAACACTAATGGCTCCAGCAAAGCAAACCCACAGAGCCTTTCCCAACCTCAGCAGGGTAGGCTGTGATCATCAAGTCACCGAGAATAAAAGTAGCCCTTCTTTTCTAACTGTCGGGGTTTGTTTTCATTCTTATTTATTTTTGTCCAAGTGGGAAAGAACCATGCAGGACTGCTTTGGTATCTATCTTCCACAGGGCAAGAGCTCCCTCTATCGCTCCCAATTTTTTTTTTCCTTCCCAACCTCAGCAGGGTAGGCTGTGATCATCAAGTCACTGAGAATAAAAGTAGCTCTTCTTTTCTAACTGTCGGGGTTTGTTTTCATTCTTATTCATTTATTTTTGTCGAAGCGGGAAAGAATCATGCAGGACTGCTTTGGTATCTATCTTCCACAGCGCAAGAGCTCCCTCTAGCGCTCCCATTTTTTTTTTCTTTTTATCGAAGGCAGACGCTAATCAACCCTGTGAAATATTTGTTTGCTTTTTGGCTGTTTGAGAATGCACATGCATTAAAACAATCTGGCGATGCCACAGAGAGGAGTGTAGAGTTTCTAATTCACACTTTTGCAGAATTTTTCTCTGTATCAAAGATTTTAACGCTCCATCCCCAAGAGACTTTTTAAAAATGTATCTCCCTATTGGATTACCTCAACTATGAAGTTGCTGATGCTTGAAGAACATCTCACATAGCTCACAATTTTCCCTCACCTTGATATCATTAATATATCTATTAATCTCAATATCATAATGAGATCATTAATATACATATTAGAATTTTTTAGACTGTATTAGGATAATATAATATCCTAAGTATTTCAGCCATCGTGAATTACTTGAGAATTCAGTTTTCATGGCTCTTTCTTACATATTTGTTCCATCTCTTAAGTTTATTATTTTTAGGGGCCCTTAATTTTCGCAGTCTCACCCTGCAAAATTGTCCAGTCAATGAACAAGTATTTGTGAGTTGTACACAATTTTTCTGAGCTACATTTTAGCTTCTGTGATCTGCCAAAGAAACACAAGGAATGTTTCTACCCTCAAAGTAGCAAGGGAGAAAAACAAACATACGTGACTCAATTTATTGTGAAAAATAAACTTTTAAATAATTGAAGCCAGTGTAAGTTGGGGACTCAAGAACAGCTTAGAGATAGAGGGTGACATCCTTTCAAGAAGAGTAGGGGGAGACTCCTGGGAGCATTGAAGAATGTGAATGCATTTTGTGTTTGGAAAGGATGTATATCATTAGTGGTCAGAGGTGGACAGTGGTCGGAAGAGTTTTTAAGATGCTCCCCATGATTTCTACTTCCTGCTGTGGATGCTAAGAATATAATGGGCTAGTCAATCCTTTGATTAAGGTATATTATATGGCAAAGGTAAAGAGATTTTATTGGGGTTTTTTGGTCGGGGATGGCATATGGTAATAGTATGTTTGTTATTTTTTTTTAACTTTTATTTTAGGTTCAGGGGCATATGTGAAGGTTTGTTATATAGGTAAACTTGTGTCATGGGGTTTGTTATACAGATTATTTCATCGCCCAGGTTCTAAACCTACTATCCATTAGTTATTTGTCCTGATCCCATTCTTCCTCCAACCCTCCACCCTCAAGTAGGCCCCAGTGTGTGTGTTGTTCCTCACTATGCATCCACGTGTTCTCATCATTTAGTTCCTACATATAAGTGAGAACATGCAGTATTTGGCTTTCTGTTCCTATGTTAATTTGCTAAGGATAATGGCCTCCAGTTCCATCCATGTTCCTGCAAAAGCCATGATCTCGATCTTTTTTATGGCTGCATAGTATTCCATGGTGTATATATACCACATTTTCTTTCATCAGCCTACCATTGATGGGCAAGTAAAGAGATTCTGAACATGTAATTAAGGTCTCTAATCAAACTGACTTTGAGTCATGACTTTAAGATGATTTTGAGTGGACCACACCTAATCAGGTGAGTCTTTAAAAACAGTTTCAAGCCTTCCCTGAGGGAGAGATTCAAATTAATTAAGATTCTCTTGCTGGTCTTTCTCTTGCTGACTTTGAAAAAGCAAACAGCCATGCTTAGAACTGCCTGTGAAGGGGTCCACAGGGCAAGGACCCGGGGGCAGCCTCTAGGGAGGAACTGAGTGTGGTCCCCGGCCAACAGTCAGCAAGAAAACAGAGACCTCAGTCTTGTGCTTTCTTGCTGACTGTTGGTGGGGGACCACACTAAGCTCCTAGAGTGGACTTTTCCCAGTAAACGGACTTTTCCGACTACCTAAGGGAGCTTGAATGCAATCCTTTCTTCAGTTGGGTTTCCATAAAAGACATAGCCTGGCGGGGCATGGTGGCCCACACCTGTAATCCCAACACTTTGGGAGGCTGAAGCGGATGAATTGCTTGAGTCCAGGAGTTTGAGACCAGCCTGGGCGACATTGCAAAACCCCATCTTTACAAAAAATACGAAAATTAGCCAGGCGTGGTGCCACATGCCTGTAGTCCCAGGCCTGAGTAGCTACTCAGGCGGCTAAGGCAGGAAGATCACGTGAGTTCGGGAGGTCAAGGCTGCAGTGAGCTGTAATCTTGCCACTGCACTCCAGCCTAATTGACAGATCAAGACCCTGTCTCAAAAAAAAAAAAGCTTGTACATTTCCAGATATTTGACATACAGCAACAGAAGAGCAATACAATGTAAAGATATCACAGTAGAAGATAGAGGATATATATGCCTAAGATAGTATTAGGGTGGATAGTAAGAAGGGTGGGATGGCTCAGTAGGGTTTCAGTTTACAGAAGGTTTTGAAAGACCAGAACAAAACTTTAATTTACATCTTCTGCCTTTTCTAACCATTTAAACTAGCTCAAACCATCAATGGCACTTGGTCTTCTCTGTTTAAACAATAGTGGTGATGAGTTTGAATCAAATTCCCCACTCACTCTGTTTTGACCAACAAAACACAGCGGGATGGGGATATCTAGTCTTGTATCTAACACCATTGTCTTTGAGTGGAGAAAGTAACTGTACACATTTGTTTTTAGCTCTATCTTGGCTACTATTACACATAAAAGGCTTCACATAAATGCCTCCCACTCCATTATAGGCATTTGTTTCCAAAAAGATCTCATGTTCTATTTTATATTTTGGCACATCTCAAGATCTCATAGCACTATGTTAGCACCATGATTGCATTTGAATGGGAATAAGCCTAAATGCCCATCAACATGGACTAGATAAAGAAAATGTGGTACATATACACCACAGAATACTCTGCAGCCATAAAAAAGAACAAGATCATGTCCTTTGCAGGAACATGAATGGAGCTGGAGGCCATTATCCTCAGCCAACTAATGCAGGAACAGAAAACCAAATATCACATGTTCCCACTTATAAGTGGGAGCTAAACTATGAGAACACATGGACACATAGAAGGGAGCAACACACACTGTGGCCTTTCAGAGAGTGGAGGGAGGGAGGAGGGAGAGGATCAGGAAAAATAACTAATGGGGACTAAGCTCAATACCCAGGTGATGAAATAATCTGTGCAACACACCCACAAGACACAAGTTTACCTATGGAACATTCACATGCACCCGTGAACTTAAAAGTTTTCAATAAAATAATTTTTTTGTTTTGTTTTTTTGCCACAGCAAATTATTTGATGTTCACCATTGCTGAGTTTATTGAATGTTGTGCTTTCTCTATAGCTCTGAATTAAGTGGCTTTTTGAGGTTTCTTTTAAACAAGCTTGGTTTGACATAGAAAATGAAACCCCATAACCCTTGTGTTCTGTAACACAAGGTTATTCTATTTACTCAAAAAAAAAATTCTTTGATATAAGCTCCTTGTCCATTCAGATTTGGGAATATTTGGGTGTTTTGTTCTGTTTTGTTTTGTTTTGTTTTGTTTTGTTTTGTTTTTGACAGGGTTTTTCTCTGTCTCTCAGGCTGGAGTGCAGTAGCGTGATCTTGGCTCACTGCAACCTTGACCTCCTGAACTCTAGCTATCCTCCCACTTCAGCCTCCCGAGTAACTGGGACTACAAGTGTGTACCACCACCCTTGGCTAATTTTTGTATTTTTCTTTAGAGAGAAGGTCTCAGTATGTTGCCAAGGCTTTTCTCAAACTCCTGGGCTCAAGCAATCCTCCTGCCTGGGCCTCCCAAAGTGCTGGGATTAAAGGTGTGAGCCACCATGTTTGGCCCAGAGGTGTGATTTTTGAAGGCAGTGGATTGGCTCCATTTTAAAGAGACTAGATTGAGATTTCCAATGTATTCTGTTGGAGCCCAGATATTAGCAGGACTGACATTGGCCACCTACCATATCTTGTAGCAAGACTGAGAGAATGACTGCTTCACTTGATTTGTCTATAGATATGTATGTTGTGTGGGCCCACCCATCAACCCTGCTTGGTAATGTCTTCAGTGCCTTCCATTTGTGGCTTTTGGACCATAGCTTTTATTCAATATTTCATTTGCTACCTACCAACCCACCCCCTGATAACAAGCCTGCCGTCCAGTTTGCTCATGAAGTTGACCGCTCCGATTTTTAGTTTTATTCAGTTGCTATTGTTGGCTGTTGAACTGCTAGGTTTTATAGTAAAGATGGAAAAATTAACATCATCTTCCAATTTTGGGTTAGCAGGTCCCAAAGTTCTTATATATTTCATAACACCCAAGATCTACGTTTTGGAGATTTCAGGGGATGATAAGTCAAGGGGTCACATTGCCCTTACACACACATACACACACACATATGCACATACACACACACACATACACATATACACATACACACACACACACACACACACACAAACACCTAGACAGACCTAGACAGATGAAGAAATGATTAATGTCTCCTCACACCAAGAATGGGAAAACTTCTGGCCAGGCACGGTGTCTCACGCTTGTAATCCCAGCACTTTGGGAGGCCGAGGCGGGCGGATCACGAGGTCAGGAGATCGAGACCATCCCGGCTATCACGGTGAAACCCCGTCTCTACTAAAATTACAAAAAATTAGCCGGGCATGGTGGCGGGCGCCACCTAGGAGGCGGAGCTTGCAGTGAGCCGAGATCGCGCCACTGCACTGCAACCTGGGCGACAGAGCGCGACTCCGTCTCAAAAAAAAAAAAAAAAAAAAAAAGAATGGGAAAACTTCCAGTGGAAATAACACTAATCTATGTGTCAGGAGATCCAAGTTAGTCCCGACTTAGACACTTTCTAGATATATGACCTTGAGCAAGTCAGTCACCCTTAATTATGTTAAGGTTTTACATTTGTGGAAAAAAAAAATTATAATATTAATATGGCCAGGCATGGTGGCTCACGCCTTTGAACCCAGCAAGTTGGGAGGCCCAGGTAAGAGGATCACTTGAGCCAGAGGTGGAGACCAGCCTGGGCAACATGGTGAGATACTGTCTCCACAAAAAATAAAAAAATAAAAAAATTAGCTGGGCCTGATGATGCACCTGTAGTTCCAGCCACTTGGAAGGCTGTGGCAGGAGGATCACTTGAACCCAGGAGGTAGAGGCTGAAGACAGCTATGACTGCACCACTGCACTCCAGCCTGAGCAACAGAGCAAGACCCTGTCTCAAAAAATATATAGATAGTTAGATATGATGATGAAGAAGGAGCAAGTGGTCATGTGGACAAATTACATATCAATTAAATGGGTAAACAGATTCAACATGTCAACACATTTTGTACAATGCTAAGCCATATAAAAATGTAAGATTGTGGCATCATTATTAAATAATGGCATTTTATTACCCATATTAAAGCTCACAAAATGTTGCCAATCTGGAGAAAAGACGTACTATGATGTGTCTGTCAGTTAAAATATTAAGAGATTGAATGAAGGGATATCTCAGTCATTCTCACAACAGAGTTTAGCCTTGTAATCTTTCCAAAGTAGAACATAATTTTCTGGTCTCATGAATTTCCCATGAAACTATTTTACTACTTTCACTGAAAAACAACATATCCTCTAAATGTATTAGCAGGATCTGTTTTGAGTCATTTATTATGCTTCAAGCTAGAAATGATGTGTAGGTTGATCATTCAAATTTCTGGCAGTCTGTTCACCAATTAAGATGCTTAACATATAATTACTTTCTACTTTGAGTAATGAAATATTTCAATTGCACAGAGTTGAGTCAATGTAATAAGAAATTTGTTTGAATGTCATCCTTAAAACAATACATACTCTTCCAATTTTTTTTAATCTACTGAAATTTGCCTTTTTCCCCCTGCTATTCTAAGATGTTCAGTTTACCTTTATCTGTTAGTTTTAGCTCCCTGTTTGTATTTAATATTGTTTACTGGTCTCAGCATTCTTATATTCTTGCTGAATCTTGCCAGAGTTTTCTATTTCATTGGTAATTTTTTAAAATGGCTTTTGGTTTAATTATCCGCTCTATTTTTTCAAGTTTTAATTTCCTGTTACTTTTGTCTGTATATCTTTTTTTAAACTTTTATTTTAGGTTCAGGGGGTACGGATGCAGATTTGTTACATGGGTAAATCGCATGTCACTAAGGTTTGGAGTACAAATGATCCCATCACCCAGGAAGTGAGCATTGTACCCAATAGGTAGTTTTTCAACACCCCCTAACCCCTCCCCCTCCAGTAGCCCCCAGTGTCTATAATTCCCATCTTTGTGTCCCTGAGTACCCAATGTTTAGCTCCCACTTGCAGGTGAGCCCATGTGGTATTTGGTTTTCTGTTCCTGTGTTATTAATTTTCTGTTTTTTGTGTTGTATTTTATTCATTTCTGTTTTTATTAATTTGCTTTGTTGTGATATCTTTTGTGGATTTTCTTCTTCACTGCTGTAAAAATTCTTGAGTTGAATATTTAATTCATTAACTTTCAGCAGTTCTTATTTTCTAGAATATGCATTTAAAGTTATACATTCCTTCCCACTATCAAGTTATCTATTTGGGTACAAGGTACTGTCACGTGATGCTATGCTAAACAGTTTGTCATTTTGTTTGTAGTTTTAAGTATTGAATGAGTGAATTACTTATAATTTTGATTTTACTTTCCAAATGTGTGGGTGGAAAAGGCTACTTCTTATAACTTAATTCTATTTTTGCATTTTAATTAAAGAATGCTATCTCAATCACATTTAAAATTTGTAAAAGAAAAACCCTATTTAACATAGTGTGGTAGTCACTTAAAGGATATGTGCCATATATACTTGGAAAGATATATATTCTCAATGCTTGGTAGTTTTAA
Source organism: Pan troglodytes (assembly GCF_028858775.2). NCBI lineage: Eukaryota > Metazoa > Chordata > Mammalia > Primates > Hominidae > Pan > Pan troglodytes. The sequence continues at coordinate 4,431,710 of NC_072421.2, read as the reverse complement.
TTGTTCAAATCCTATACCATTTGTCTCTGTGCTTGGAAAGAACCTGATTATCTATGTGTTGATATCAGTGTTATTCTTTTTTAAAAAATCCGTTCGACATATTTCAAGAGAGCATTAAATTTTTTACACAGTTGTGATTTTTAATTTCTCTCTATAATTACGACAATTTGCTTTCTACTTTTAGGGCAATTTTGTTAGATTCATCTAGGTTAAAGATATTTTAAGGTTATTATATTTTCCTAGTAAATTGTTTCTTTTTTTAAGCAGTGAATCCTGTAATCCCCAATAATGATTTCTGCCTGGAAGTTGTTTTTCTAATACATTATTATGCCAGCTTTATTTGTGTTATTTTCTCTGTTTTTAATATTTATTTTCAAACTTTTGTTTTTTATGCTTCACTTGTGTCTCCTTAAATTTTTAATTTTTTGTTCACTCTTAGAAAAAATCTGTCTCTTAAGAGGTGAGTTTAATCCATTCACATTTATTTATTTATTTATTTATTTATTTATTTATTTATTTTTAAGGGGACATTTTAGTACCCAAAAGTTATCAAGCATAGCTCTACATTCAAGTTGGGTATGATTTTATTTTCCCAGTAATTTCCTAAATATAGCATAATATTGTCTATACGAAAAAAGAGAGCTTTTCCCCCAAGCAAAATCTTAACATTTTGCTTTTATGAGCAAAAGTCTGTATTACCTTGCTTTTTTTTTTTTTTTTTTTTTTGAGATGGAGTCTTCCATTGTCGCCCAGGCTGGAGTGCAGTGGCATGATCTCAGCTCACTGCAACCTCGGTCTCCCTTGTTCAAGTGATTCTCCTGCCTCAGCCTCTCGAGTAGCTGGGATTAAGCCATGTGCCACCACATCCAGCTAATTTTTGTATTTTTAGTAGAGAAGGGGTTTCACCATGTTGGCCACGCTGGTCTTAAACTCCTGACCTCAAGCGATCCACCTGCCTCAGCCTCCCAAAGTGCTGGTATTACAGGCATGAGCCACTGCACCCAGCCTTACATATTTCTTATGTTGATTTTATATACGGTTTCCATTTTCAGGTTCCCAAAGGGACTTACTCATTTTATCTGCAACACTTAGATGTCTGAATGTAACATGCACTAGAATGAAAAATTAATTCTATCACCTTGGAAAGAATGGGGATGGAGGAAAATGTTGACATTGACTATACCCTCACCTAGTGTTCTGATGTTTCCTGAAAGAGCACTGTGATTTGTCCACTGTTGTATCCTTGCAACTTGGCACAGGCTGGCAGGTTAAAAACGATCTACTTTCTGTAGAAGGACAAGCCTATGCTTTACACGTAAGTCATGATTACTACTATTTTATCACATCTTCAATATACATATCTCTTGAATATCAGCAGTTTATTCAGACATTTTTGCAATTTAGCATGGCTCTGGCAAACCCCCAGCTCAACAAACTACTCCAGGAGTCTAGCTAAGGATACTCTTTACTCAAGCAGCCATGCTTTTCATTTAGGCGTATTTTCGGTAAGCAAGAGCAGATTAATACAGCTGATAGTTTTAAGCACCTTCAACTCACCTATTAGCAAATGATAGGCAAGATACCAATGGCTACAAGGCAAACCCAATATAAAGTAAATTTGTCTATCATGGGAAAAAGTAATTTAACTATAAAATAGTCTAAAAAGTACACCCTTTTTTTTTTTCATTTTTGAGACAGGGTCTCGCTGTCACCCAGGCTGGAGTGCAGTGGTGCAACCTTGACTCACTGTAGCCTCGACCTCCTGGGCTCATGTGATCCTCCCACCTCCGCCTCCTAAATAGCTGAAACTACAGGTGCATGCCACCATGCACCTGCAGTTCATTTTTATATTTTTTGTATTTTTTGTAGAAACAGGGTTTGTATTTTTTGTAGAGACAGCGTTTTGCCATGTTGCCCAGGCTGGTCTTGAACTCCTGAGGTCAGGCGATCTGCCTGCCTAGGCCTCCCAAATGTTGGGACTACAGGCATTTGTCACCGAGCCAGGCAAATCCATGTAACATCCTAGTACTTACAGCCATGGAACATCCTAGTACTTACAGCCATGTAACCAAAAAGTTAAGACAAAGAAGTTTTTGTAATGTGCCCGACACACCCCAGCTAAGCAAATAGACTTTTTAATAAAATACCTACCTCTTGCATTCTTAACTTTATTAGTTCACCTATGACCGTGTAAGGCCCAACATGCCTATTATGAGAATAAAATCTCCAGCACAACCTAGAGTTATAGTCCAATCTTTACTTTAAAATCTGATCTGTCGGCTTAGCGTTTTCCACCAACTTGGGGAGCTGAAACTTCCACAGGCTTTGCAATTGTCTGCCTAGGTGCTGCCTTTGGCAAAAACGCAATTTCTTTTGCACCAACCTAATAGGTGTCTTAGCAGCAGCCATTGCAGTCTTTTTAGCTGCTTGCTTAGCCTTTTTTGCTTCTTTATGAGCCCTGATAGCTTGTTCTCATTGAGCCTTTCTAATGTCAAGTTTCTCATTCCTCTTGGCCATTATGTCAACGAGAGATTGCACCAGTAAGGGCCCTCTGCAATTTGCTCAGCAGCTTCTTTTCTGTTGAATTTCTTCCAATTGTCCTTTTTTGTGCTTCCTTCTGTAGAGGACAGTCCAGTTTACCTGCCAAGGATTCCTCTTGGCAAGGAACGCCAACTCGCATTTTGCATTAAGACACTGGAAAACCTTCTCGTCATTGGTCCTGGCATAGCGCCTCCCGTGTCCGGGGTAGATCTTGTACCCTCTGAAACTGCAAACCTCGACATTCATGGCAGCAGCTCCATGGAAGGAGAAAAGATGGCAAAGAGAACTCCATTTATTCTTATATCTGATATATCGGATGTTATTTTCTCCTGCTTATTTTGTGTTTTCCATTTACCAAACGCTCTTCATTTTCTTCTTTGCTGCCTACTCTTGAATTGATTGAGTTAAAATCTATTTCTATATTCCCCCTCTCCTTATATGAAAGTTACATGCTCTATTTTATTTCACTCTTTTCCCTTAAAAACGTGAGTGTGCATTATTAAAGGGCTAGAGTTAAGTGATACTTTAGTGACACATCTCTATGGCTCTCAGTTAAAGTGCTTCTGTTTGACAATCCCTACTATCTGTTCCTGGATTTAAATACTTTATATAATGAATAATGGAAGCGCACCATTAAAAAGCTATACTGTGCTTTTTTTGTTAATTTCCAAGTTAATCCAACAGTTTAATTTTTTGGTATCATCATAATCAATATGAAAGCCTAAAAATCTAGCTATAAGGTCTTTTCTAGAGAGATTTCAACACTACTCTTAGATTGTTTATTTTTTTAGATGAAATATAATATACTTTTAGAGAGCTCAACAATAGTATGTTTTACTATTTGTGGTTCATTGCAAACTGGCCACCTGCCATAGCCCCTCCCTGTCCACACCCTATGTAAGACGACTTTGTCACTCCTCCCGTTAACAAGTGAAGTGCATTAGCTCTCCCCGTGAATCTGCATTGTCTTTCTTTAGTCAACAGCATGCAGTGGAAGGGATAGCATGATAGTTTTAAACCTGGGCTTCACAAGGTCTTTCATGTTTCAGCTCTTGGACCTCGACCCAAGTCCCACGTATACAAATCAGAGCCAAACTACTGGAGTTCATTCAAATCACTAGGAGATGAAATGAGTTGTCACCTTGCCTGAGTCTGTCCTAGACCCTCCAGCCCCCAGCCAACCTGTGAACTGACCACAGATACATGAGGGAGCCCAGGCAAGAAAAGAAGAGCCCCCCAGCTGAGCCCAGTCCAAATTACAAAACCAGAGACACTCTTGTGCTAAACAATGAGTAGTTGTTTTTTTTAGCCACTAAGTTTCGGAGCAGTGTGTCACGTCCTCATGCTTGCTTGCTTTCATCATTGTGGCCTGAATTTTAAAAATTCATAAATGTGAAATAATCCCCATATCTCTTCCATTTAAATAACAAAAGATACACATGCAGAAAATCACACTTCTCTGTATTAGAAATTGCAATGCATTTCTCCATAATGAAGTATTATCCTAGAAAGTTGACAAAGCCCTCATCCATCCCATCTCAATTACAAATTTGTCCCCTTTCCTTCAAATAAATTGTTTTGGACCATAAAAATGGAAACTGCATTCTGCAAATGTATTTTGAATCATACTATGTTCATAGCCAGTTTTTGAGAGTCTAGCTGAGAAATTTTGTGACATTGCAAATCAATATCAAAAAAGGTCCAGAAATAACAAATTCTATGACTCTGAATTATGAAAGATGATCTGATTATTACTATAAGTTGAAAAACAGATGGAAAAGAAATGTAAAAGACCCCAAAGTGATACATCATTGGTTTCATAGGAAAAATATATATATATATATATATATTCTCAGTGTTTTGGCGTTTCAATTTTTTTGGTTGGGTTTGGGGTTTTTTTGTTTTGTTTGTTTGTTTGTTTGTTTAGATAGAGTCTTGTTCTGTTGCCCAGGGTGGAGTGCAGTAGTGTGATCTCAGTTCACTGCAATCTCTGCCTCCTGGGTTCAAATGATTCTCCTGCCTCAGCCTCCCGAGTAGCTAGGATTACAGGTGTCTGCCACCACCTCCAGCTAATTTTTGTATTTTTAGTAGAGATGGGGTTTTACCATGTTGGCCAGGCTGGTCTTGAACTTCTGACCTCAAATGATCCTTCAGCCTCGGCCTCCCAAAATGCTGGGATTACAGGCATGAGCCACATTGTATGGATTTCAAATTTCCAGAAATTTACAATGTAGAACATTTGTTATCTATGTAACCACCTCTGATTTTTTTTTTCCCTGCTTACAGCATGCTTTTAAACAAAATGTACCTTACATCATTAATTTCAATGTATTTAAAGAGCTTAATGAAGTGGCATGTGAACACCACATTTCAAATCTGAACTTGGGCTGACAGGGTCTGGACTCACTCAATTTCATAATTTCCACTTCCTAAGAAATTGTCCTGTCCCCACTCTTTCTATAAGCACTTGCACACACAATTCCAGCAGCCGCATTAAAATATTACAACCTCATGTTTCCTTCAGAAAAGAGAATTGGCTTTAGTTTTGATGTCTTTTAAAACACCATCGTTTTGGCTGTTCTGTAAGTATATTTATCATTTAAGCAATGAAATTTCCATCTCAGGAAAAGAAAGTGTCTATATTTTTTTCTGTCTCTCTGACTCATAGTTTCTCATGCTGAACTCTTTATGAACCAGAAAAGGGGACGCATGGCCAGTGTCTTTCCATGAAACATTCTCTGCTGATAGATGTTATTGCCAAGGCAGCTTTCAGAAGGCTAGGACTCATTGTCAATGCCAAGTGTGCAGTCATCCATCATTTGGAACCATTTCTACCTTGCTAGCGCACCCGCTTCTCTTCGGGGAAGTTCTATTGTTGGTAGAATGAGAAAACCTTCTTTGTTCTCCTGAAAAACTGGGATGTTTTTCAGAAAGGCCCAGGCGGGCTGGGCATGGTGGCTCATGCCTGGTATCCCAGCACTTTGGGAGGCTGAGGCAGGAGGATCACTTGAGCCCAGAAGTTCAAGAGCAGCCTGGGTAACATAGCAAGACTCTATCTCTACAAAAAAAAAAAAAAAAAAAAAAAAATTAAATTGGCCGGGTGTGGTGGTGCATGCCTGTGGTCACAGCTACTTGAGAGGCTAAGGCAGAAGGATCAATTCAGCCCAGAAGGTTGAGGCTGCAGTGAGCCATACTCATGCCACTGCATTCAAGCCTGGGTGACAAAGAGAAGACCTGTCTCAAAAAAAAAAAAAAATTGCTCAGGTGCATTGATGTTTAATAATGGAAGAAAAAGATTAACTCTTTTTCTGTTTTGTTTTGTTTTGTTTTGTTTTGAGACGGAGTCTCGCTCTGTCGCCCAGGCTGGAGTGCAGTGGGGCGATCTCGGCTCACTGCAAGCTCCACCTCCCAGGTTCACGCCATTCTCCCGCCTCAGCCTCCGGAGTAGCTGGCACTACAGGCGCCCGCCACCACGCCGGCTAATTTTTTGTATTTTTAGTAGAGATGGGGTTTCACCATGTTAGCCAGGATGATCTCCATCTCCTGACCTCGTGATCCACCCACCTCGGCCTCCCAAAGTGCTGGGATTACAGGCGTGAGCCACTGCGCCCGGCCATTAACTCTTAAAAGATTAAGCATATGTGGATTTTAAGTTTGCTGTGAGAAATAATTTACAACGTTAGACTTTCTCCCTTTAACAATAAATCATGTGTTAACTGCTCAAATTATGGTTTTTGACCTCTTTTCATGTCAAGATTAAACACCAACAAATAAATACTTTTGTTTCTCATAGCAAATAGTTGGAGTCTAATTATTGCCATATATTGTTATATGTCTGGTAAAGTATTCTGAGGGACAAACAGAAGAATCAGGTAATCAAAAGGCGAAACGATATGTTAATTTTTTTAATACATGGCTCTGGAATAAGGGAAAACAGAACTTTAAAATGAAGAAGGATTCCTCCCTGAAGGAACTCTGGATCTAACTTCTTCCAGGCAGGGCATGGTGACTCATGCCTGTAATCCCAGCACTGGGAGGCTGAGGTTGGAGAAGCACTTAAGCCTGGGAGTTTGAGACCAGTCTGGACAACATAGAAAGATCCCACCTCTACAAAAAATAAAATAAAATAAAATAAAATAAGATAAAATAAAATAAAATAAATTAGCCAGGCATGGTAGCACAGTCTGCAGGCCCAGCTACTCAGGAGGCTAAGGCAGGAGGATCGTTTGAGCCCAGGAGGTGGAGGCTGCAGTGAGCTGTGATTGCCCTGCTGCTCTCCAGCCTGAGCAACAGAGCAAGACCCTGTCTAAAAAAAAAACAAAAAAACTTCTCCCTCATAAGGGGCACGTCTTTAAAGGTCAATATAGTGCAAGTATTTAACAAGTTGTTCTCAAGAAGTAGGAAAATGAGAAAATATCAAGGCCTTCTATGCATGCACTCTATCTAAATTTCTTTGAATGTCTTTTAAATTCAAAGAGAAAAATTATTGATCTATGAGTATACACTCATTCTATTTGGCAAAACAACCAAAATATTGTTGGAGATAATATTGTATTGCCTAGTTATGCTTCTCACCCAGTTATTTATGTACTACAGATATACAGTTGCTCAAATTTGTGGAATGAGAAAGCAAGCCAGGTGTACAGGCTAAAAAATGAAAATTTAATCATCAATTAAACATTCATAATTGGCTTTTTTCACTTAGTGACTTTTGATACTTTATAGATACAGCTTAATTTTGTCTTCTGTTGACTTCTTGTGCTATTTTCTCTGTAGAAAGTTTATGTGATCCTTGAACCTGAGTTATTATTTATTTATAAGTATATAACTTTATCTTCCCCAGGAGATCACCAATTCTAAAGGGCGCTCATGTTATTTTCATAATAAAGAAAACATAAAAATATTCTTAAAACTTTTGAATTTTTAGGGGGCCAGAAAAAAATTATACTACCTAGCTTAGACCTATGATCAACATATTTGTACATAAAAAAAGCAAGTCATTAATTCAGAATAATTCAAGCAAATTCAATACGTAAAATACTCTTGGGCAATGAAAATAAAGAATGCTTTATTTATCCCCAAATAAAAATCAACGACAAACACAAAGGCATCTGATTCTCCAGCATATTTTTATTGAAGGATTGAGTAAAGAAAATGAAGTGTCTTCATTTGCCATTTGGTAGTATGAGATGAAAAAAAGAATGCAGAAATATATTCGTTTAAACTTCCTTTTTTTGAGACAGGGTCTTGCTCTATCGCTCTGTCTGGGGGGCAGTGGTACGATCATGGCTCACTTCAGCCTCAACCTCCTGGACTCAAGCAATCCTCCCATCTCAGCCTCCATGTAGTTGTAGCTGAGACTACAGGTGTGCACCACCACATGCAGCTAATTTTTTAAATGTTTTTTGTAGAGACAGGATCTCCCTATATTGCCCAGGCTGGTCTCGAGCTCCTGGGCTCAAGTCATCCTGCTGCTTCAGCCTCCCAGAGTGCTGGGATTAAGGGTGTGAGCCACTGCACCTGGCCCCAAAACTTTCATTTTAAAGACCTGTGTTTTCTGCACATAGAGCCGCAGAAACTATTAGTACTGGGGAGTACCAAGCATGATATTTAAGGGCAACACTGACTATTCTAAAATGCATGTGTTTTATTTAAGTCTGTGAAAGTACACAGATAAAGAATCTTACTCTTTCAAAGTAATCTCCTTAGAGCTATCCATATACTCATAGGTGCTCTTCTTGATCGAACACAATTGTGACTTCTGGAAACACTTTCAGAACCTAGAGTGTGTTCTTTCATGCCTGAGCTTCTTTCCACGAGACTGTTGCTTCACTAAATGCATTACTGAACATCTCCACAGATACAAATCGTCACTCTTTCCAAACTGATTTGGAATTTGGCAACATATTGAGTGAGTTTTGTTTGTTTGTTTGGTTTGGTTTTTTAGGTACGGGGTCTCACACTGTCACCCAGGCTGGAGTGCAGCAGTGCAATCTTAGCTCACTGCAGCCCTGGACTCCCAGGCTCAAGGGATCCTCCCACCTCAGCCTCCTGAGTAGCTGGGACTACAGGCACACACCACCATATCTGGCTAATTTTTTAAATTTTTTTTGTAGAGATAGGATCTCACTATGTGGCCCAGGCTGGTCTTGAGCTCCTGGCCTAAAGCCATCCTCCTGCCTCAGCCTCCCAAAGTGCTGGGAGTACAGGCATGAGTCACCATGCCTGGACATGAGTGGCTGTTATACAAGATACAGTAAGTAAGATTTATGATGCTGTTAGGGAATTGAAAAATGATTTTCAAAAGATAATTTTTAACCAATGGATCAGAAAGAATAAGAAAATGAAGCTTTCACATTGTCCTTTTATGTTCTTCCTCATAGCAACAAAAACTTCAGTTGACCATTTTCAAACTCCATCTGCATACTCTAAAAAGATATTCTCAAAAGGCAATTGAAAGGGTCAGTTGAATGACTTATATTTACACTTCACTAATCGATTGTTTGAGAAGACACTTGGCTAGGGCCAGCCAGGAAAGAAGAAATAGAGAAGACACTTAACCAGTTAACCCAATTGACAGGTGGCTTTGGGATGGTATACGGAGAGCCTTCTGTGTTTTAGAAAATTTGAGTTGTTCCAAGAACAGAATAACAGCTGATCTCTCAAATGATAAATGTGGATTCCCTGGCTAATGGCAGAGGAGTGATTTGCCCATTAAATTGCTGAGGGCTATTGTTTGATTTAATACTGGCCAGGCAGAAAGAGGAAGTTTTCCTTGGAGTGGAGCAGGTCACCCCGTCTAAGGCTTGAAATCATTGGCTGTTGTTGCTGGTCAAAAAGCATAGGCCAAGCCGGGCAGTGGCTCACGCCTATAATCCTAGTAGTTTGGGAGGCTGAGGCAGGTGGATCACCCGAAGTCAGGAGTTTGAGACGAGTCTGGTCAACATGGTGAAACCCCATCTCTACTAAAAATACAAAACTAGCCAGGTATGGTGGCTCATGCCTGTAGTCCCAGCTATTCTGGAGACTGAGGCAGGAGGATTGCTTGAACCCAGGAGGTAGAGGTTGCAGTGAGCCGAGATCGTGCCACTGCACTCCAGCCTGGGCAACAGAATGAGACTTCATATCCAACAAAAATAATAATAAAAAAATAAAATAAATAAAATAAATCTATAAGAATAAAAAAATTGAAAAAGAAAATGTGGTATATCTACACAGTGGACTACTATTCAGCCATAAAAATAAATGAAACCATGACTTTTGCAATAACATGGATGGAACTGAAGGCTATTATCTTAAGTAAAATAACTTAGAAAGTGAAATGCCAGACATGCTCATTTGTAAGTGGGAGCTAAAGAATGCACACTCATGGATATAGAGAGTGGAAAAACAGACATTGGAGACTCCAAAGGGTGGGAGAGTGGGAGGGGGTGAGGGATGAGAATTTCTGTCATGAGTACAATGTGCATTATTCAGGTGATGGATACATTGAAAGCCCAGAAGGCAGTAGGTAATATATCTATAACAAAATTGCACCTGTACCTCTTAAACTTATACAAATTATTAAAAAGCATAATGATATATCTCTTGACCACTTAAGGAAGCAGAAATGTTAAAAAGTATCTGTACGAGTTATAAATTGCTTTTTCATAACATCCACAAACTTGAAAAGAACACACCCACTTATTGAGAGACTGAATAAACAGTGGCCAGACTATCTATAAAACAATGCTTAACCTCAATAATAATGAGAGAAATGCAAATTTTTAAAAAAATTGCTTGCCAACAGATGGCAAAAATTAATAGTCTGGCTGCACCAAGTATTGGTATGAATAGAAAGCAGTCAAGTTCTCATATACATTTTTTTGGTGAGAATAAAATAGTCCCGCAACCACCTTGGAATCAGTGAGAATTTTCTAGTAAACTTGAATATGCTCATTCTCTAGGGCCTTGCAATTAAAAAAAAATGCCAAAGCCCATGAGCAAATATTCATACCCACGTTGTCCATGACCAGAGAATACTGAAAACAACCGATGCACTCATCAACATTGGACTTGATGAATAAAATAGGGTAGATTCACACAATAAAACTGCAGTGAATATGAATAAACTCCGTGTACATGTATCGACATGAATGCATTTCAAAATCATAATAGTGAGAGAACCAAGTCAGACAAAACTATATGCCCTATGATACCATTTATGTGAAGTTCAAAAACAGGCAAAACTGTAACAATGTAAATATCCCTCAAAACAATGTATTGTTGAGGGATATTTACATAGACAATAAAATAATACAAAAGATAGAATGACTGGACATCTCATTATTGGGTTGGCGTTTTTTGTTTTGTTTTTCAACCTGGGTAATGGATATTAATTTTATAAATTATTATTTAAACTCAATCCATTATATGTTTTATGCATGCTTCCCTATGTGTATGTACAAAGATAGACAAGGGGTGGGGGAGAGAGAGAGAGAGAAAGGCATGGAGGGAGCAAGGAGGGGAGGGAGGGAGGAAGGAATGAAAAGGAGAGAGTGCAATAAGCAAAATCATGAAGGAGAGAGTATTGGAAATACCGAAGAAATAAACAACATGTAAAAAATAAAGAAAACGCGTGACTCCATTTCACAGGTCCTTTTATTTCTATGGGCTTTCTGGGTATTGCATGCAAATCTCCATGGTCTGAAAGCAATCACACATCACATGTGTGCTTTACACACATCACCATTCAGCCATTGCTGACTTTTCATTTGTCTGTCTGCCTGCTGTGTTCTTTAGTTTCGAAATCTCGTAATGGAAGACTCTATTCAATTTTGCATCCTCGGCACCTCGCATGGTGCCTGGCAAACAGAAGAATAAATATAATTAAATTTAAAAATGCATAAAAACGTTAAAAATGGACCAAAATAATGGGAGGAAATGTTGCCTTATTTTTAAACTCTAAATTAGTCCATGGGGAGTGTCCCACCCCACACCACCCACCGCACTCCCCACACACACTTATAATAGCCTCTCTTCAAGACACAATCTTAATTTGCACATAACCAAACTAAAAGAAAACACAACTCTGAAAACGTGAAAAAACTATGCCCCCTCTTCTAGGTCTTATTATGTTCTTTTCAATGTTCAAACACAAATTGATTTGGCAACCCACGTTTTCTTAAAATTCCTAAGGGCGTTTATTTAACCGAACTACAATAGCATGCCACTTGCATATATTTGTATATTTGGATTCAGATAATGTTTTCCATTTACTTTTAAATGATCCCATATAATGTGCATTATTCAACTGTACCCCCACTGAATATAAATAATTTAATGTTCACATTTCTAATGCTTGCCAGCGGAAGCAATTTTTTCCCTCTAAATGTGTAAGACAGAGTAGGTTCTCATGCTTAATGCAAACAAAAATGCCCTGAAACTATTTATTTTTCATTTTAGAAATATTATTGCAACACAGACAGAACATAAACTCAGTACTTAACAGAAAATTAATATAATTTTAATGTCCTGTTATGATGATTTCTATTCTCCATTGCTTTTGCACTTACGAAGAGTTTGGAATAGACTTTCCATAAAATGTAAGTTCTCAATTTGATCCTAAAAACTATTCAAAGAATCGACGAGCATTATATAATAGCACAGATGTGACAGTCCAATTTTTTAAAGTTACAAAAAGAGACCAGAAATCACTGAAAAGAGGCAAAAATAATACTATTTTAGTTTTAAATCGCTGATTTTTCTTTTTTTCTTTTTTGATTTAGACAAAGGTTCCCATTCCATAAATAGATGATTTTTACTACAATTCAGGAAGAAAGCTAGTTCTAAAATTCCTGATACTTAAAATAGCTACATTTTATGCTTAAACATTAACATACATTACTAAAAGTTACAAAGAGCTGGTTAACATATGAAATTCACAAATATAACCTTTCTGATTTTCTTCTTCTTTATCAAGAAATCCTCTTATGTCACCAATTCAGCCCCATTGCTAAATGCAAACAGTGTAAGTATTTTTACATCTTTACCCACTATTCCTAGCTGACTCAAGACCTTGTTACTAAAATGCTTATTTAAGAGAAATATTTCTGGTTAGAAATGGTGTAATAAAGTCCATCTTGAACTCTCCTCTACTTGGAAATCATTTCAAAAAACACAATAAAGGTGAAAAACAGAAACACTGCCTTCCTTTTTATGAGAATAAGAGATAGAAGACATTCAGAATCACAAGCAGTAGAAGCCACACAAGGCTGTGGAAAAAGACAGAGAAAATAACCCTGGCTGCAAATTCTAATATCCAGGAAAAATCAGTTCTCCATGGAAGGAGAAACCAGAAGTCCAAGACAAATATTTCTTGTTGGCAATAATGAGGAAAGTGTGCTATGGACTCATGGTAAGAGCTCCTCTGCGACCAGTCTAAATTCAACATTTAGAGAAAATGGTGTTGAATGAGAAATCACAGAGACAGCCATATTTGTAGGAAGCACCTCATGACTGAGGCAGACCAAGGATGAAACACGAATGCAGGGTGCAGCTGCCTAGCTTTTTGGGTAAAACAAAAAGGTTAAAGATAGTACTGGGAATCCTATTCAGTGGAAGGAAGGAAGGAAGGAAGGAAGGAAGGAAGGAAGGAAGGAAGGCAAGCAAGCAAGCAAGCAGAGAGGGAGGGACGGAGGGAGGGAGGGAAGGAAAGGCATATATTGGAATGAAGTAAAATAGTTTTTATTCATAATGACATGATCTTGCATGTAGAAAATTCTCTAGCATCTGCAGAAAAGCTACCAGAATAATAAATGGATTTAGAAGGTCACAGAATACATGGCTAATTTTAAAAATTAAATTAGGCTGGATGCGATGGCTCAAGCCTGTAATCCCAGCACTTTGGGAGGCCAAGGCGGGCAGATAATGAGGTCAGGAGATCAAGACCATCCTGGCTAACACGGTGAAACCCCATCTCTACTGAAAATACAAAAAAATTAGCCGGGCATGGTCGTGGGCACCTGTAGTCCCAGCTACTCAGGATGCTGAGGCAGGAGAATGGCGTGAACCTGGGAAGCAGAGCTTGCAGTGAGCCAAGATTGCGCCACTGCACTCCAGCCTGGGCAACAGAGCAAGACTCCATCTCAAAAAAAAAAAAAAAAATTAAATTATATCAGTAACAAAAAGTTGGAAAACAAATTATTTTAAATGTCATTTACAATAGCAAGTAGTACTGAGAGACAGATTTAGCAAATTTATGCAACACCTGAACACTGAAAGTTTTTAAATATATATGTTGATGAGAGAAATTTATGAAGACCAATACATAGAGAGATATATCATCTCTATTATTTGAAAGTATTGGCATTGTTAAGCTGATAATTTCCTCTTACTTGATCTACTGATTCAATGAAATGTCAATCAATGTTTCATTAGGATTTTTTTTATATTGACAAGCTAACTCCAAAATTTACCTGCAAATGCCAAGGACCTAGAATAGCAAAGTAATTTAGATAAAGAACAACAAAATTAGAGCACATATGCTTCTTAAGTTCAAGATTTACTAGAAGGCAACAGTATCAATGTCATGTGTCACAGGCAGTAGGACAGACAGGGAAAACAATGATATAAGATAGAACCACACATCCATGGTCAATTGACTCAACGTGGAAATAATAAGCTTTTCAAGAAATGGTGTAAGAATAACTGAGTATTCTTTTAGGAATTTTAAAAAAAAAACCCTTTTTTCACACTATTTAGAAGGTTTTATCAAAATGTATCATAGACGTAAATGAAAAAGCTGAACTATTAAGCATCTAGGTGAAAACACATGAACAACTCTTCTTGAACTTGGTATAGAAAAGATTTTTTAGGGCTGGGCATGGTGGCTCATGCTTGTAATCCCAGCAATCTGGGAGGCCGAGGCAGGCAGATTACTTGAGGTCAGGAGTTTGAGAACAGCCTGGCCAACAATGATGAAACCCCATCTCTACAAAAAAAATGCAAAAAAAAAAAAAAAAATTAGCCTGGCTTGGTGGCGTGCACCTGTAATCCCAGCTCCTTGGGAGGCTGAGGCAGGAGAATTGCTTGAACCCAGGAGGTGGAGGTTGCAATAAAAAGAAAAGAAAAGAAAAGGTTGTTTAGATAGGACACAAAAAGCATGAATCATAATATTTTTAAAAATGGATGAAGTGGACTTTATCAAAATTCAAAATTATCTTTAAACAACATCATTAATAAAAGAAAAGATAAGCTGCATACTGGGAAAAAACATTACATAAAATATATTTATTATATATTCAGAATATATAAACAACTCAATTACAAAAGACAAGCAACTCAACAGACTACTGACAAAATATATGAACAAATACTTCACAGAAAAATAACACACACACACACACGGAGCCAATAGGTATATAAACAAAGATACCACCATTATTAGTGATCAGAGCACTGCAAATTAAAGACACAATGAGATATCCCTACATGACCACGAGCATAAATAACATTTTCAAGCTTGACAATAACAAGCACTAAATATAAAGTAACTACAACCCTCCTACATTCTCAGGTGCAAAGTGAAAAGACAACTTTTGAAAAACAGTGCAGCATATGAACCTAAACATGTAACCAAGAAAAAAAAAATAGAAATAGCCTATAGACAAAGACGTGTCCACTGATACCATGCATTTTTATTCATAATAGCTCAGACAGGTAAATACCTCCATTGTAAAAATAAATAAATAAATAAGCTATTCCACTGGGATTATGAAATTTTTTAAAAATTTGCATAGTCTCATTATCCCTGTGTATTTAATTTTCTCCTCTGGGAGCCTGCAGCATTTACCTTGGAAGTGCCCCAAGCAGGTGACTGAGCCAGTTTCACTCACCTTTGGTTGACCTCACCTGGAAATGATGGGGAAATTGTATTTTTCTCACATTCTAAGCACATCTGGTTGACCTATGATGCAATAATAATTACATAGTTGGGTTCTCTGCACCAGATAGCTCCTTCCACTGCAAAAACATTGCCATTCATGCATTTTCACCCCCCAGCTAAACCTCACATGAAGGTCTAAGAAAGAACAGTAGATTGTGTCAAAAATCATTGATTTCTGAGTTGTTGGGTTTTTTTTTAAATGCTAGTGTTTGGTGCCATCTAGTGGGTTCAATTTACTATTTAAGCCACACAAAAAAATCACCATAACAGAGGGAAGAGAGAGGATCCTTTTAAAATAAATGAAATCAAGAATTGCTTTTCAAAAATAAGTGTGGGCCGGGCGTGGTGGCTCATGTCTGTAATCTTAGCACTTTGGGAGGCCGAGGCGGGTGGGTCACTTCAGGTCAGGAGTTCAAGAACAGCCTGGCCAACATGGTAAAACCCAGTATCTACTGAAAATACAAAAATTAGCCGGGATGTTGGCGGGCGCCTGTAGTCCCAGCTACTCAGGAGGCTGAGGCACGAGAATCGCTTGAACCCGGGAGGTGGAGGTTGGAGGGAGCCGAGATCACGCCACTGCACCCCAGCCTGGATGAGAGAGCGACACTCTGTCTCAAAAAATAAAAAACAAAAAACAAACAAAACAAAAAGTGTGGACTAGGGCTCAAAATTCTGATGCCTTTTTTTTTTAATAATTTAAATTAACTTGCTTGATGAATATGGGGGTGATATTCTTTTTTGAGGGTGATAAAAAAGTTCAGGGAGATGGAGATGATGGTTGTACAATATTATGCATGCTGTGTACTAAATGCCACCGAATTCTATGCTTTGAAATAGTTAAATATATGTTAGAATAATAACATTCTAAGAAAACATGAATTTAAAGTGGGAGGCATGGTAGATAACATGACTGCCCACACATAATCTTTAAATCTGCCCAATATAGTCCAACATTGTTTCTTCAGATGGCTGTACTTTATTTTACCTTGTATTTTATCTACTATGTCACTTTTTCCCCCACTTTCTCACCTCAGCTATTCAAACAGCCCCCTGCCCAGCTTTCTAGCACTCAATCCTGTCTCCCGGGATAAACGGCATCCCTCCTAAGCCATCCAAGACATGGTGTCACTGCACTTCTGAATGTTCCTGGGTTTTCCCCAACTTTTCCCAATGGAAAAGCCCTGTAAGGGTCTCTATGGAAGTTTAGTAGGGTTAGGGGCTAGCACCAGCTGTCCCCACTGTTGTAAGCTCTCTCATCCCTCTGGGTGGCAATTGGGAGGTGGGTGATGGTCTGTGGACCAGCCGTGGGGAGCTACCCCTGGAGTGCAGAACTTACGGATGCAGAGAAGAGGTACCTCCTTCTTGTACAGAATGGGTGTGCAGGGATGCCTGAAATGGGGAGAGGGCAGAGTGCCGGGAAGGAAATCCAGCACTCTTATGGGTTACACTGTAGGGATGGCAGGGAAGGAGGTGGGAAAGATGATTTCAGCAGGGGACAGGAGTTAGTGGGGGAGGCTTGCACCCTTCCACGCTTTTGAGAGTGCACTCACACAGGCACATGCACTCACTCCCATGCACACACTCCCACTCATTCATGTACACACACTTGCATTCTCATGCCCTTTACACTTGCCCTTGCACACTAGCACACTCAGGTCCACACCCAATACACATACACAGTCATATACTGAAAAACACAGCCACACTCACACTCATGCATCACAACCCTACACTTACACCATCACACGCACACTCATACACTTACATGTATGCACCCACATACACATGCATACTTTCACATTCTGTCATTCATAAACACTGACACGCAGCCACACAATGTCACAGTACACACACACTGTCACACTACACACACACTTTTACATGCTCTCACACTCATACCCACTGGCACACACTCATAAACACACCCACAAGCAGTCACACTAACTCACACGCTCACCCTTCCACACACATGCACTGCACACTCACATACTGACATACTACATGCCTTCATAGTTTACACACACACTTCCATGCACATTCAGTCCATACCTTTTTGCACACTCATACACTCATTCACACTTCCATCATCACAACACTGACACACTTCTGCCTGTCCTCACACACTTGCCACACACACACTGACAGTGTTCCATGCACACTCACACATCCTGCGCATTCAGTCACTAACTTGCCCTCATGACCACACACACACACACACAGGCTTTCAAATGCACTCATCCACAGACACATATTCTCATATGCATACATACTTGCACACACACCCTCACACGCTTGTTCACACTCCCTTACATGCAGTCACACTAGCCATCACACTCACATGTGCTCACACACATACACACTCACACCCCCTTTGCACACACACTCCCCCCACCCGCTCACCCCAAGCCCACCTGACAGGTGACACACTTTACCTGTGCGACTGGGATGGCTGGTCCTCTGCCTGGGCTTCGAGGTTCCTTGGGGGCAGCGGCTTATGCTGGTTTTCCCACTGCGGTGTCTTCTGTGGCTTCAGCGTTGCCTAGTGCAGGCTGCCATTCAACAAACGCATTGTCAACAGTCAACCAAAAGAAACCCATTGGCCACCATGCCCTGAGGACTAACCCTGACGCAGATGCCCTTCCAGATGCCCTCAATAGTCTGTTTCCATCACCCCAGCCTTGGAAGAGAAGCACTGCTGCCTATGCACTCCATTTACAGGTGAGACTGGGAGAGGTTTAGGGAGTGGCCAAGTCCCCTGCCTACACAGCTGCCTCCCAATCTATCTTCTCATCCTCCCCCTTCTCAGGCTAAAATCACACTCAGTGTTTCTGTGGGATCATTTGATCTGGACATTGTCAGAAAAAATTGCACCAGACAAGTTAAACCTTCAAGGAAGGACTCAGTCAGGACTATTGCAATATGGAAGAGAGAAGGAGCTTAACTTTGTTGAAACAAAAGGCTGGAGAGTTTTTAAGTGCCGGGGTGGGATGCTGAGAAGGAACTGGAGACATCAGGAAGAGGTTAGGAAATGCTGTAAAGCTATCTGCGTTGGCTCATTGGAATTTTTCAAAACTGGGAATCTGCCCTTCTACAAAAACTGAGACACAGATGTATCATCTCCTTCAATAATTGCATTTTAAAGGGATGGCTCTGAAGTCTTTCCTGGGTTGCAAAACTAGGAAGAGGCTAGAAGAAAATTTGGGAGAAGATTTGCATCTCAAAGAGGTAGAGAAAGAACTCACAATTGCAAGTTTCCTAAAATAAATCCTCCGTGAAAAAAGGAGGCCTGATGGATGGAACTGGAGGTCATTATGTTAAGTGAAATAAGCCAGGCACAGAAGAAAAATACTGCGTGTTCTCATTCACATGTGGGAGCTTAAAACCTGGATCTCATGGAGATAGAGAGTAGATTGGTGGCTACCAGAGGCTGGGAAGGGAGCAGAGAAGGGAGATAAAAATAGTTTGATTAATGGATGCAAATATCTTAGGTTCTTTTGGTTTTTTGTTTTGTTTTTTTGGAGACAGGATTCTGCTCTGTTGCCAGACTGAAGTACAGTGGTGCGATCATAGCTCACAGTAACCTTGAACTCCTGGGCTCAAGCAATCCTCCTACCTCAGCCTCCCCAGTAGCTAGGACTACAGGTGCATGCCACCATGCCAGGCTGGCTTTTGTGTTTTTTTTGTAGAGACAGGGTCTCACTAGGTTGCCCAGGCAGGTCTCGAGCTCCTGAGCTCAAGAAATCCTCCCGCTTTGCAAATATACACTTCGATAAGAGAAAAAAGACATAGTGTTCAATAGATCAGCAAGTGACTGTAGTTTACAATAATCTATTGTACATTTCTTTTCTTCTTCTTTTTATTTTTATTTTTATTTTTATTTTTTGAGACAGAGTCTCGCTCAGTCACCCAGGCTGGAGTGCAGTGGCATGATCTCCACTCACTGCAGCCTTGACTTCCCAGGCTCCAGAGATCCACCCACCTTAGCCTCTTGAGTATGGGACTACAGGTACACAACACAACACCTGGCTAATTTTTGTATTTTTTGTAGAGACAGGGTTTTGCCATGTTGGCCAGGCTAGTCTCAAACTCCTGGACTCAAGTGATCCACCCACCTTGTAGCAGGATGAGCCGCAGACAAAACCTCTCAGACCCCGAGTTGTAGAAGGAAGGGCTTTATTCAGCTGGGAGCATCGGCAAGCTACTGCCTTAAAATCCGAGCTCCCCGAGTGCACAATTTCTATCCCTTTTAAGGGCTCACAACACTGAAGATTTCACATGAAAGGGTCGTGATTGATTTGAGCAAGCAGGCGGTACGTGACAGGGGCTGCATGCACCAGTGGTCAGAGAGAAACAGAACAGGGCAGGGAGTTTCACAGTGTTCTTCTATACAATGTCTGGAATCTATGAATAATACCGGTTTCTAAGTCATGAGTTGATTTTTAACTACTGGGTGTAGGCCAGGCAGGCCCAGGCCTGGTTTCAGGCCTGGCACCAAGCTGCCTGTCTTTGGTTTTACTTCTTTGCTGTTTTTGCTTAAAACAGGTACTGAGTATAAAACAATATAAAATAATATGAGAGGGTCTTTTCCTTCAACCTCGGCCTCCCAAAGTGCTGGGATTACAGGCTTGAGCCACCGCACCCAGCTATCTTGGTGTTTTTAACCTTAATAACGACCAAGTGCATCCTCGATATGGTCTCATCCCCCTTGCTGTAAGCACGTTAAAATGCTGTTATGACGTGCATTCGAGTGATCGAATGGTGCTAACATCAATGCCTTTGCCTGCAGAATTAATTCAGGGGTTTATTTGAAACTCAATAAAAAAGGCCTAATGTGCAACATTCGGCAGACAAGAAGCCATACGCAGATACTTTCTTTTAAAATAACAGGTCATTATTTGGTTCTTTCTCATGTGAGAGTCAGATGACTCAGAGCCAACATAAATTCCAAGTGGTATGCAGAAAACCAGTGCATAGCTGGAGAGGGGAATGAAGGTTAGTATCTGCAGTAAGGCTGAGTCGATGCAAACGGCCACACGGTCATGGATTCACAATGATCTGGGTCTCCATCATCCTGCAAACCAACACCTTGCACAGCCTTCAAACACCAGCTGGGAAATCAAAAGTAGCATGTGCAGTAGCAGGAGATCTGTTCACCCTCTATTTCCTCTCATCTCCATGCAGCAATCTGTGAACAGAGAGAAGCCTTTAAGCTCTGGGGTCTGCTGCTCTGCAGAGACAATTTGCATTTCTCTCAACAACCCTGGAATTCTTACTGGGAAACCCAGGGTACCTGGGAGCTCAGGCCATCCTGTGTCCTTTGGGATGTTAGGAGGAAGCAGAATAGCCAGCTCCCAAATGGAATACTGCAAAATGCTCACTTCTCAAGGGTCTGTTTTGGGTTTTGTGTTTTTTTTTTTTTTTTGAGACAGGGTCTCTGTCACACAGTCTGGAGTGCAGTGGCATGATCCCGGCTCACTGTAACCTCCACCTCCCAGGTTCAAGGGATTCTCCCACCTCAACCTCCCAAGTAGCTGGGGCTACAGGCACGCACCACCACACTCAGTTAATTTTTGTATTTTCATTTTTGGGGGTTTTTTGGTAGAGACAGAGTTTCACCATGTTGGCCAGGCTGGTCTCAAACGCCTGACCTCAAGTGATCTGCCCACCTCAGCCTCCCAAAGTGCTGGGATTACAGGCATGAGCCACCGCGCCTGGCCTCCTTCAAGGGTCTGAATCCAGCCAGTGAGCTTGCCCTACATCATGCCTGCTTCATCCTATGCAATGGAGAGAGGCTGAGATTTTATTTTAATGAGAAAATCTATTGAATTGCATTACATTAAACTAAAATGGAGAGACACAAACATAAAAAATGAAATAAAAATCCAGAAATTGCAATAGTAGGTAACCCTCCAAAATGTGGCAAAGCTCTGTGTATATTAAAAGTGTACTGAGGTCGGGCATGGTGGCTCACACCTGTAATCTCAGCACTTTAGGAGGCCAAGGCAGATGGATTGCCTGAGTTCAGGGGTTCAAGACTAGCCTGGGCAAAACAGTGAAACCCCATCTTTACTGAAGTACAAAAAATTAGCCAGGCATGGCGGCATGCACCTGTAATCTCAGCTACTCGGGAGGCTGAGACAGGAGAATTGCTTGAACCCAGGAGGCGGAGGTTGCAGTGAGCTGAGACCTCGCCATTGCACTCCAGCCTGGGCAACACAGCGAGAGTCCATCTCAAAAACAAAACAAAACAAAAAATATACTGAAACATGCAACATCCACCTTTTCGTAATAGTTCCCATGGCCTACACAAGTGAGTATGAAATGCTTAATATTTTGCTTGCCCTACATTCTCTTTTGCTGGAAGGGTGGTTCTGAATAAAAACTTTTTATTTTCCCGTTCTTTGCTTTTTCATTAATGCTATTTTCTTTGCCCCAAAGTTATAGAGTGGAAAAACTCCCAATCTCTTTTTCTTCTCTCTTGTATTTTCAGGTAGATGCATTCTATTACAATATTCTATCTATCCGTTCATTCCATCTATAATCTATCATCTATTCCATATATCTATCCACCATCTATCTATCTATTCCATCTATCATCTATCTAACTACCTATTATTGTCTATCTGTCTATCTTTCTATCATCTATTCATTATCTATCTATTCTATCTACCTATCATTAATCTGTCATCTATTCCATCTAACATCTATCTACCTATTGTCTATCTTTCTATCATCTATCGTCTATCTACATTTACCTATATTGTTCTCTCTGTCAATCATCTATCTATCCATCTATGTATATATGTATTTATGAATGTATGTGTGTAATTTTCTATCTTCTAGTTATCCATCTGTCTATCTATCCATCCGTCCATCTATTTCTCTTATGTATACAGATAAATATATAATCTATATATCTTACATCTGTAACATGTTCTTTTTACTTTTATACATCAGTGACATTAATTAAATCCCACCTAATAAAAATTGTATTCTAAAATTTGGTGTAGTAGGAGGCTGAATAACCTGACCCTAGATCAAGGTACACATTGTGTGGCTGAAAATCACCTGGCTTTGTTAGACTTCATCTTTCTCCTACATAGGACTTGGTAGCCAGCCTAGAAAATCTCAAAGGTGCCTTACAACCTTTGAATGCATTGGTTCCATGGAAGCAGGAGGCTTGAGCTCTAGACCCATGGCTGTTGTAATTACACATAACTCAGGCATTGCCATAAGGGACCCTTAGGATGGCAGTACGACACTTGTTCCTCAGAATACCCTACATGCAAATTTGCCCTCCCAAGAGCCATATTTTACAAAGTGATAATCTTGGGAACATGGTCCACCCAAATGCCTCTGCCTGCAGTGGATTTCTGCAGACTTCAGACAATCTGGGCACCATCAAAGCCAAGCACTCCCTGGTGTAGTGTCTAATAGGGACCATGTAATTAGGGCATGTTTTATGTGAGATTCTGCTCAAGAGATGTAAGTACAAGAAAAAGACAGCTTTTCACGGCAGAGATAAGATAATTGAGCTGTCTGGCATAGTGACTCAAAGCCATTGAAGGTTCTAGTTAAATGATTCCTCTGGTTTTGACTTTTTAAATGGCTCTTTCACTGTTATTGCCTCTGGCAACTACCATTACAATTGGAGGAAATTTTGTTCCGCTAAGAGGCTACTCCATTTACGGACTCAAGCCAGACCAAAATAATGAAGCTCTCTTATAATCCCGGTATGTTTCCTGATCGTTCCCATTTCCCTCTCTGGCTGTCCAGAAATAGACTCTCTTCCAAGGTATCACTTCTATTTATAGCCAATATGAAGGTCTTGTAGAAAAACACTGACTTCCAAAAACAACAGACGCATGTTGGCAAGAGTACAGAGAGAAGGGAATGCTTATACACTGTTGGTGAGAAGTAAATTGTACAACCTCTATAGGAAACAGTATGTAGATTTCCCAAAGAACTAAAAATAGATCTACCCTTTGAGCCAGCAACTCCACTAATGATTATCTATGCAAAGGAAAAGAAATTATCAAAAAAGATGCTTATGCTTACATTTTTATTGCACCTCAATTCACAATAGCAAAATTGTGGAATGAACCTAAATGTTCACTGGATGAAGAAAATGTGGTATACACACACCAAGGAATACTATGCATCTATAAAAAAGAATGAAACTGTATCTTTCGCAGCAACATAAATGGAGCTGCGGGTCAATATCCTAAGTGAGATAACTCAGAAACAGAAAATCAAATACCACATGTTTTCACTTATAAGTGGGAGCTAAAAATGGGTACACATGGACCTATAGAATGGAATAACAGGCACTGGACACCTTTAAAAGGGGGAAGGTGGGAGAGGATGAGGGTTGAAAAATTACCTATCTGGTATTATGTTCACTGTTTAGGGGACAGAAGGCCAATCCCCACCACTAGGCAACATATCCATGTAACAAACCTGCACCCTTATGCCCTGAATCTATTTGTTTTTTCAACATTGACTTCCATGGTCACTATTTGTGAAATCACTCCTCATGAACCAGGACTTGCATGTTTTTTTGTTTCTCAGGTGAACTGTCACCCCTACAACTCAGCTTGCAACCAGCCCTGGCCACCACCAGTTTCCCCACACTGAGCTGAATATTGGACATGCCCATCTTAGACATTCCAGCCCATTCTGAAATTCCACATCGATTCACCCGACAAAGTCTGAAGTTCCAGGGCAATTTATCTGGAAAAGCTCACCTGGAATCACGTGTCATTTCAACCAACAACTGTTGAAGAGGACGTGGCATCAAAACCAAGGTTATCAATTATTTATAAGGGCTGTGTGCTGGTTGGTCCAAGCATCTCTCCTTCATGCCATCACTCCTTTCAAGAGCTGCCTCTGTTTTCTAATTTAGCACAGGAATTTAGATGCCCCTAAATAAGTAGGCATCCAGTATCTGCCCACACCAGTTTTTGTAAGAGTACATATGGAGACACTACCTCCACCCCTGCTCTCCTACTGCATACCCCACCATGCCAAAGCATGGTGGCTCACACCTGTAATCCCAGTGCTTTGGGAGGCCAAAGAGGAGGAACACTTGAGGCCAGAAGTATGAGACCAGCCTGGGCAACATAGTGAGACCTCATTTCTATAAATAAGTAAAAAAAACAAAAAAATAGGGCATAGTGGTGCACATGTGTGGTCCCAGTTACTCAGCAGGCTGAGGCTGGAAGATCACTTGAGCCCAGGAGTTTCAGGCTGCAGTGAGCTAGGATTATGCCACTGCACTCTAGCCTGGGCAACAGAGAGAGATCCCATCTCTAAAAAGAGGGAGAAGAAGGAAGGAGGAGGAAGAAGAGGAAGAGGAGGAGGAGGAGAAATACTGCTCTTTCTCAGGCCCAAGGTAAAAAGGTTTTTGGTCTCATGTTGACCAGAAAGACATTGATATTTAATTAAGCAATATAAAAAGGCTCATTGTTAGGATTAAAGAGTAAGTAAAATCAATATTGAGATAGGAGGATGGAGGACACCAACTGAGTTCCAATCCCAATGAAGAGGAGAAAAAGCTACAACTATCTAGGTGAAATATCTACTTATCCTAGAAGAAGCCTTTTGACAGCAACATAAAATTCATACCTATAGGTTTTTAATTCCTATGGATGCCGTAGCAAATAACAAAAACTTGGATGGCATAAAGTAACAGATGTTTATTCTTTTCCAGTATTGGAGACCAGGAATCTGAGATCAAGGTGTGGGCAGGGGTGCGCTCCCCCTGGAGGTTCTAGGAGAGGATCCTTCCTGCCTCTTCCAGCTCCTGGTGGCTCCAGGTGTCCCTGGGCTTGTGGCCACATCACTACATTCTCTGCCTCCATCTCCACGTGACCTTTTCCTCTGTGTCTGTGTCTCCTCTTCTGTCTCTTAGAAGGACACTGGTCATTGGATTTAAAGGCCACCTGGGTAATTTATAGTGATCTAATCTCAAGAATCTTTCCTTAATTAGATGCAAATACTCTTTATCCAAATTAGTTTGCATTCACAAATTCTGGAGCTTAGTACTTGGACATATATTTTGGGGGGTTGATGGTTGGAGGGGCTTTTATTCAACTCAGTACATCTTAATAAGGAATTAATGCCCCCCAACTTGCCTTACAAGTCATATATTAAAAACAATGTTGGCCTGGCGCAGTGGCTCATGCCTGTAATCTCAACACTTTGGGAAGCCAAGGGAGGAGGATCACTTGAGCCCAGGAGTTGGAGACCAGCCTGGATAACAAAGGGAGACCCAGTTTCTACAAAATATTTAAAAATTAGCCAGGCATGATGGTGCATGCCTGTGGTCCTAGCTATTCAGGAAACTGAGGTGGGAGGATCACTTGAGCCTAGAAGTTCAAGACAGCAGTGAGCTATGCTCACACCACTGCACTCCATCCTGGGCAACAGAGCTGGACTCTGTCTCAAAAAACATAACACTAAAACATCAAAATTAAAAAAAAAAAAACAATGAAAGTAGCCTCCACTTACAAACTAATTACTCTTTCTTGAAAATATTACACTTTTTTTTCTTCTATATCTCTACTCCTAGCTCTCAACACCTTTCTTAAGCCCACATCATAACCTGTCTTGCATAACTTTGTGAGTGCCCAACTTTTCACTGTACAAGATTGTAGAGCTGCATGCTTCTTAAGAATAAATCCACACTTTAGGTACCAGTAAATCCATGCAATGCCTCAGACATTATAACCAAATAATGCCTGGAAAATCGACATGAATTTATGTGAAGCATAAGCCTTTAATTTTTTTAAAGAAAAGTAGATTGCTGTTTTTCCACATCATTTCAGAGCTGTTCTCTAGTTTTGCATGCCCTTTACTGCAGAACCATACAGATTTTGTTCTCCATTTCATACATCATTTGTTGAAATGCCCTTTAAAATGTAATGGAATATAGAGCTTTATGGGAAAAAATGCTGTAGAAAATAAATTATCTTCTCTCTTTGTATTGGGAACCAAAAGGTCTCACCTTATTAATGACCACAGAGACTCTCCTAAAGCAATTCTGGAAGTCAAAACAGCTGGAGTCTAGTTTAATGGGAACCCTCATTAATTAGACAAGAACACCAAGGCTATGACCACAGCAGCTGGTAGCAGCAGCCCTGCAGTGAAGTAGACTCTCAGAGGACACAAGGAAAGAGTGTATTGATAAGAAATCTACAGCAAAGGTGTAGCACATCATCATTTGATCTTGATACACTTGACTGTGGGCAAAGTACCTGTTATGTAAAACATGCTTTGTTAGTTAGGGCCATGATAAGCTGCTTAAGCTGATGAATGAACACCAAATCTCAGTGGTTTTTTTTTTTTTTTTTTGGTTTTTTTTTTTGAGACAGAGTCTCACTCTGTCGCCCAGGCTGGAGTGCAGTGGGGTGATCTCAGCTCACTGCAAGCTCCGCCTCCCAGGTTCACGCCATTCTCCTGCCTCAGCCTCCCGAGTAGCTGGGACTACAGGCGCCCGCCACCATGCCCAGCTAATTTTTTTGTATTTTTAGTAGAGACGAGGTTTCACCATGTTAGCCAGGATGGTCTCAATCACCTGACCTCATGATCCGCTCGCCTCAGCCTCCCAAAGTGCTGGGATTACAGGCGTGAGCCACCGCACCCAGCCCGTATATTTTTATTCTAACAAATACCTGGTGTTAAGCCCAAAGTGTGTGTTTCTGGTTGGCTGGTGATGCTCTTTCAAGTCCTGAATCAGGGACCCAATAACTTTCAACATTGTGTCTCAGCTCTCTTCAACAGCTGCCTCCAAGTTCTCTTGAGATATTGGTATTTATCAGAGGAGAGGGGATGGAGAAGGTATATGCCTTTGCTAGAGCTGCCATAACAAAGGACTGTAGACTGAGGGGCTTAAACAACAGAAATTTATTTCCTTACAATCCTGGAGGTGGGAAGTCTGAGATCAAGGTGTGGGCAGGGCTGGTTCCTCCTGAGGCCTCTCTCCTTGGCTTGTAGACTCTGTGTTCTCCCTTTGTCCTCACACAGTCATCTCTCTGTGTGTGTCTGTGTCCTCATCTCTTCTTATGAGGTGTCTTAGTCCATTTCAAGCTGCTATAACAGAACACCATAGACTGCAGGGCTTAAACAACAGACATTTATTCTCCCATTGTCCTGGAGGCTATCTATCTACCTATGTAGCATCTATCTACCCATCTATCTATCATCTGTGTATAATCTACCTATTATCTATCTATCTACTTATCATCTACTTATCATCTACCTATCATCTGTCTATTTTTCTATCTATCATCTACCTACCATCTATGTATCTACCTATCATCTAGCCATCTGTCATCTATCTATCATCTATCACCTATCATCTATCTGTCTCACCTATCATTTATCTATGTATTTATGTATCATCATCACCCAGCTATGAACTATCTATCATGTATGATGTATCTATCATCTATGTATCTACCTATCTGTTATTTTGGTCAAATATACATGATATAAAACTCACCATTTTAACCATTTTTAAGTGCACGGTTCAGTGGCATTAAGTGGATTCACACTGTTATGCAACCATCACCACCACCTATCTCCAGAACTTTTTTAATATCCTCAGTGAGATTCTGTCCCCATTAAACACTAACTCCTCATATTCCCTTCCCCCAGTGCCCAGTGCCCACCATTGTCTCTATGCATTGGATGACTCTAGAGACTTCATATGAATGGACTCATAGAGTATTAGTCTTTTTGAGCCTGGCTTATTTTACTTAGCATAATGTCCTCAAGGTTGATCTACGTTGTAGCACGTGTCAGAATTTCCTTCTTTGTTAGGGCTGAACAATGTCTCATTGTATGGATGGACCACACTTCGTTTATCCATTCCTCTGCTGATAGACACTTGGGTTGCTTCCACCTCTTGGCTACAGTGAAAAACAATGTTACGGACATAGGTTTACAAGTATCTCTTTGAGACCCTGCTTTCAATTCTTTTGAGTATATACCCAGAAGTGGAATTGCTGGATCCTATGCTAACTCTGTGTTTAATTATTGGAGAAACCACCACACTGTTTTGCACAGGGGCTGCACCATTGAGCATTTTCACCAACAATGCACAAAGATTCCCATTTCTCTACATCCTGGCTGACACCTGCTATTTTCTGGATTTTGTGAATCGTAGCCATCCTAGTGGGTGTGAAGTGGTACAGCTTTTATTTAACACTGAAGGACACAGCACAGCAAGAGAGAGAAAAAGTGTGTGCGCAGGCCAGCACTGGGATACAGAGAGACCCTTGTGCAAGATCCCAGGGTTCGTATTGATGCATGAATTGAACCACCTAAATATAGTGAAGCCATACTGACTTCACAAGTGGTTAGGCCAGTTGCAAGCCATCAGTAAAGAAATTGACCCTCAAGGGATTTCTTTCTTTCTTTTTTTTTTTTTTTTTTTTTGAGATGAAGTTTCCCAGGCTGTAGTGGCGTGGCATGATCTCAGCTCACTGCAACCTCTGCCTCCTGGGTTCAAGCAATTCTGCTGCCTCAGCCTCCTGAGTAGCTGGGAGAACAAGTGCGTGCAACAACACCTGACTAATTTTTTTGTATTTTTAGTAGAGACGAGGTTTCACCATGTTGGCCAGGATGGTCTTGAACTCCTGACCTCAGGTGATCTGCTAGCCTTGGCCTCCCAAAGTGCTGGGACTACAGACGTGAGCCACTGAGCCCGACCAAGGGATTTCTTAATTGTACATTTTAAAAGAACTTAAAGAATGTCATTGGATTGTTTGTAGCTGAAAGGATAAATGCTTCGGGGATGGATATCCCATTCCCCATGATGTGCTTCTTTCACATTGCATGCCTGTATCAAAACATCTCATGCAAAGCTGGGCACGGTGGCTCATGCATGTAATTCTAGCACTTTGGGAGGCCAAGGCCAGCGGATCACTTGAGGCCAGGAGTTCGAGACCAGCCTGGCCAACATGGTGAAACCCCATTTCTACTAAAAATACAAGAATTAGCTTTACATGGTGGTGCACACCTGTAGTCCCAGCTACTCAGGAGGCTGAGGCAGGAGAATTGCTTGAACCCAGGAGTCAGTGGTTGTAGTGAGCCAAGACCACATTACTGCACTCCAGCCTCGGTGACAAAGCCAGACTCTGTTTCATAAAAAACAAAAACAACTCATGTACCCCACAAATACATACACCTACTATGTATCTACAAAGATTAAAAATTAAAATTAAAAATTTTAAAAAAGAAATCTTATCCCACCATGCAAAGCAAAGAACCACTCTATTCTACAATTACCAAGCCCAGTATGAGACTTTAAGCAACATCTCATAAAACCCACTGACCATGGGTCAAAGACCAGACCTCTAGTAGTTGCAAGAGATACATAGAGCTTGTCCAGTTCAGCTATAAATCAATTTTATTTCCACAGAGGGTCACACAGCCCTTTCAAAAACAACCATATTGGATCAAACACAAAATTCGTAAAAAATATTCCTCCTGTTCCCCCAACCTCAAAATATATGTTGAAGGTCATATAGCCAGGGGCAATGCAGATTCAAAGCCACTATTGTGAGCTGCATTGACTATACCACCATGTAATTCATAATGTGTTGAAAATCAAATGCTCATGATAAATGATCATTGATTAGGGCCCCTAGTTGTGAGTGTACCTATATTTTTTCATTCTATAAAAGCAAATATTAAATCAACATGAAGAGTAAATAATTACCCATGTTATATTGACAGGCTGAAATTGGTTTATATTCCATATGGAGTTCAATTGATCATTATTTTCATCCTTGACACTTGGGTTTATCCATTCTCCAAACCACCACTTTGGAAGAGCAAGTTAATATACAATTACTGCTAAAAAAGGTACATACCTCCAATTTTGGGTTGTGTTGACAATTCCACTTGTTTGTTCTGTCCTTCTGATTGGGAGTATTATTTTCCTAGGTCTGTTTTAACAAAGTACCATAAATTGAGACACTGAATGAGTCTCAATAAATGTGCATTCTCACGTTTCTAGAGACCAGAAGTCTGAAATCAAGGTGCGGTCCGAGCCACACTCCCTCTGAAGGCTCAGCCTGGCCAACATGGTGAAACCCCATCTCTACTAAACATACAAAATTTATCTGGGCATGGTGGTGCGCACCTGTAGTCCAAGCTACTTGGGAGACTGATACAGGAGAATCGCTTGAACCGAGGAGGCAGAGGTTGCAGGGAACAGATATCGTGCCACTGCACTCCAGCCTGGATGACTGAGCAAGACTCCATCTCAAAAACAAAAACAAATACAAATACAAAAACAAAAACAAAAACAGAGACTGATGCTCACAGATTGTGTATTCCAGACCACCAAGTTAATTCAGCATTGGCAGTGACATCATGTTCTTTCAAACAGCATCCCCTTTCTCCTTCTGGGTACTGAATTTTTGTAAATGGCAAATGAATTCCTTCATTAAGCCACAAACAGTGACATGACAGCTGCAAATTCAGCCACCTATAAGGTTTCCAGATAAAAGACACAACACCAATTAAATGTGAATTTCAGATAAATACTGAATAATTTGTTAGTATCCATATGCCCCCAGTATGACATGGGGCATACTGATACTCAAAAATCTGTTACTTGGCCAAGTGCAGTGGGTCACACCTGGAATCCTAGGACTTTGGGAGGCTGAGGTGGGGGGATTGTTGATCCCAGGAGTACAAGACCAGCCTAGGTAACATGGTGAAACCCTGTCTCTACAAAAATACAAAAATTAGCTGAGCGAAATGGTGCACACCTGTAGTCCAACTACTCAGGAGGCTGAGGTGTGGGGATTGCCTGAGCCTGAAGAGGTAGAGGCTGCAGTGAGCCGTAATCACACCACTGTACTCCAGCCTGGGCCACAGAGTGAGACCCTGTCTCAAAAAATAAAAATAAAAAAGTAGAATAAATATAATTAAAATTTAAAACATTTTAAAATGTGTTATCTGAAATTTAAATTTATTACAATTTTTATTTGCTAAATGTGGCCACTCCAAGTGTATGGAGTATTTATTCTACCATGCAGTTTTTAACACTTGCATCTCTGCATCTGCTTCTGTTCCAGGACAGAGAAAAACTAACACATTTCTGCTGTATCTAAGAATATGTAGATATACCTGTGTTTTGATTCTTTCTGATTTCAGTACTAAACATCCCTCATTATCATTCTCAGGGAAAAGATGAATATAGAATCTCTGCAGAGCTAATATTTCCTGACACCCTGTTTATGTGCCTTGTGAATTGTGGGCATTGCCATGTGGGTTATTTCATTTCATCTTCACAATCACCCTCCAAAAGTAAAAAACAAAGACTGCCTCACTCAAATGTCCACTGCCATCAGTGCCCCATGAGTATATATACGGTGCCAAGCTCTGCCATGATCTCTCCAGAGAAGAGGAGTAAAACCAAAGAAGTGAAGACGTGTCTGCCTGGAAGGGAACATCTGTGACACCTTCTTTTCCAAATGTTCTTAAAGTTTAAGCAGATTATTGTAAAGGAAATATGAAAAAGTTAGTACTTAAAAAAAAAACCTCCTTGTATCAAAATGTCCCATTCCCAGCCTCTATTCAATTTCAATCCTTTAAATGTTTGTTTTCATATTTACAATCATGGTGCTATGTAATATTCTTACACTACAGTTTCAAGATTTGTCAATTTTACGCCTTATGGTTATTGAGGATTTGGTCTTGAAACTGAGATTGCAGAATTATAAGAAATGTGAGAAATCTTGGCTGGGCACGGTGGCTCATGCCTGTAATCCTAGCACTTTGTGAGGCTGAGGTAGGCAGATCGCTTGAGGTCAGGAGTTCAAAACCAGCCAGCCAACATGGTGCAACTCCGTCTCTATTAAAAAAAAAAAAAAATTAGCCGGGCATGGTGGCGGGTGCCTGTAATCCCAGCTACTCGGGAGGCTGAGGCAGGAGACTCACTTGAACCCAGGAGTCAGAGGTTGCAGTGAGCTGAGATCGCACCATTGCACTCCAGCCTGGGCAACAAGAGCAAAACTCCATCAAAAAAAAAAAAAAAAAAAGGAAAAGAAAAACAAATATGAGAAATCTAACGTGACTGACTCCATCTTCCATCAGACCTCACAGGCTAAATTGTTTTGTTTTGTTTTGTTTTTGCTTATTCTAGTGTGGCAGCCAAGATAACTGCGTGAGGAAGTTAGTTTATAGTTAAAATTTGAAGCCAGGTGTGGTGCCACCCAGCACCTTGGGAGACCGAGGCAGGAGGATTGCTCGAGCCCAGGAGTTGGAGAACAGCCTCAGGAACATAGTGAAACCCCTTCTCAAAAAAAAATTTACAAAAATTAGCCAGGCATGGTGGTGTGCACCTGTAGTCCCAGCTACTCAGGAGGCTGAGGTGAGAGGATCGCTTGAGCCCAGGAAGTTGAGGCTGCAGTGAGCCAAGATCACACCACTGCACTCCAACCTGGACAACAGAGCAAGATTGTGTCTCAAAAAATAATAAATAAATAAATAAATAATAAATAATTGTGTATATATATTTATACACACACACAGAGAGTGAGAGAGAGAGAGTTAAACTCTGAGGCAAGGAAACTGACCTCACTCCTTGACTGCAGATTAAAGCCACATTCAGAAAACAAGGTTAGAATTACTGTAGGGGCTTGAACTTTGCTAAAGTATAGGCATAGTTAATCAATGACCTGCCATCACTTAGTGTGTTTTCATGTAAGTTGTTCACTGCACCAGAGTCATGTAACCAGGGATCACAAGATGTATAACTTCCCAAACTACTCTTGTAGATAACATTACTATTGTAAAACCTAAACAATGGTCTTTGAAATATTTTTCAGATTTAGCATTTTGGCAGACCAAGAGATGCCACCTGGTCCTGAGATACCCTCTCCTGGGAACTAACTCACCTGCAGAAAGACAGTTTTAGACACCCCTGAGATTTCATCCACAGTCAATCAATTGTTGCAGTTCCCCAGCCTTCTGCCCACAAAAGTACCATGAAAAACCATAGTTTCCAACTTTTTAGGGAGACAGATTTGAGAAACCTCTCCTATTCTCCTCAATTAGCTGTCCCTGCAATTATTAACCTCCCTCTTTGCTGCAACATCTGCTGTTCTCAGTGCATTGGGTTTTTGGGGGGCAGCAGGAAAGAAGAACCCCTCAGAATGTGACACTCTCCTGCCTGCCTTTCCATCCAATCACAAATGTCCTTTCCCTCCTACCACATTCTTGTAAACATTTAGGTCACAATATTTGGTTTAAGAAATCATCAGTGTTTCCATTATAGTGACCATTGCAATGATATTCAAAGATGAACCAGTGACTACAATGATTATGTTTTCTTTCTTTCCTTTTTCCTGGAGTTAGTAATTGCCTTTTTATTTTTTGGAGACAGGGTCTGTCACCCAAGCTAGGAGGCTGGAGTGCAGTGGTGCAATTATAGCTCACTGCAGCCTCAAACTCCTGAGCTCAAGTGATCCTCCCAACTCAGCCTCTGGAGTTGCTGAGATTACAGGCATGAGCCACTGCACTGGGCTGCCTTCTTTTTATATAAAATTTACTTAGTGCCTGAAACTATTTTATCCCAGTGCTCCAAAAGGCCTACCATGTGCCCCTAAATTCATCAGTTTTTCTAACTCCCATACTTTTTGTCCATTCATTCCTGCTCTTTCTTCCTGGATGGCTCCGTCTAGCATCTCTTGAACCCCATCTCCAACATGAACTGTTTGCCTATGGAACCTGGTGAATGGCTGTCACCCTGACCACCAACTGCACTTCTCTCCTCCACCGGATCTCCTAACTTTCTGAATCCACGTCTTACTTGTTCTCAGTTTGCGCCATCCTTTTTCTGAAGAACATCTTGTAGTAGCTGTCCAAGAAAAGGTGTCAACAAAAAGAGTCAAACTCTGTAAAATATTTGAAGAAATTTATTCTGAGCCAAATACGACTGACCATGGCCCATTACACAGCCCTCAGGAGGTCCTGAGAACATGTGCCCAAGGTGGTTGGGGTGCAGTTTGGTTTTATACATTTTAGGAAGGCATGAGACAGCAATCAAATACATTTGAGAAATACATTGGTTTGGTCCAGAAAAGAGACAAGTAGAAGTGGTGGGCGGGGGCGGGGGGGTGGAGGAAAGGGGGTTCCAGGCTGTGGGTGAATTTAAACATTTTCTGGTTGACAGCTGGTTGAGTTTATCTGAAGACCTGGGATCACAGAAAGGAATGTCTGGGTTGTGATAAGAGGTGGTGGAGACCAAAGTTTTACTATGCAGATGAAGCTTTTAGCTAGCAG
Source organism: Pan troglodytes (assembly GCF_028858775.2). Classification (NCBI taxonomy): domain Eukaryota; kingdom Metazoa; phylum Chordata; class Mammalia; order Primates; family Hominidae; genus Pan; species Pan troglodytes. Next base: position 4,396,936 of record NC_072421.2, on the reverse strand, counting down.
GCTTCAAAGACAAGAGAGAATAGGTTGTAAAATGTTTCCTCCCTCCTGAGTAGCCGGGTCTGGACCTGTGCGCCTCTGCGCCTAAGAGGGTCGGGGCAGTAGGTCGCGGTGAGAGGTCGTCCTGGGTGCCACCCGAGGGGCGCCTCGGGCGCGGAGGGGGCGTGAGCACCTCCCCAGGCCCGCGCCTGCCCACGGTGGCGGGGCACGCCCAGGTCTCTGGCTCCTGGGCTGGGTCGCGGCAGGGGCGGAGCGCGTGCGAAGGCGACGCCCCCAGCCCCTAGGCCTCGCCCAGGCGGCTTCCGCCCGCCTCTTCAACGCGCACGCTGCTACCGAGCTGCAGGAGGCAGCGGGCGCGAGACTGGGAATGCGCAGGGCCCCCGCCTGGCTCTACAAGCCCGGGCCGCGGCCCCCGCCTTCCCCGCCGCCTCCCAGCGCTCCGTGCCCGACCCCCGAGGCCGGCGGCTGCTGCTACCTGGGGCCGTTGCTGCTTGTGCCGTGAGCGACGCCCAGCCATTGTCCCCGCCGCTCCGTCAGCCGCGCCGGGCCGCGCGCGCACCGGAAGGCGCATTGGCGTCTTGCGGGCTCCGGGCCGGGTGGGCAGGATGGCCTCCACAAGCCGCATGGCGCGCATGGGGAGCCTCCGTTGATGCCGCCGCGCCGCCCTCCGAGGCTGCGTCCCCGGAAGCCCGGCTCCCCGAGCACTCCGGCCCGGCCCGGCGCCTCGGACCTGAGTGCGTCCCCATGGAGGCGCCCGGGCTGGCCCAGGCGGCCGTGGCAGAGGAGACCCCGGACTGGGCGCCCGAGCTCTGCCCCAGCTCCGAGGCGCGGTCGTCGGAGCTGCCTGCCAACCGCCTTCAGGACTTCGACACGCTGGTCACCGTGGGTGAGTGAGTGCGCGCGGGGACTCGGCCCACAGGGGCGCGCGGCGCGGCCGGGACGCTGTCGTAGGACAAAGGGCCCCGGGTGCCGGCCTCCTGGGGAGGGCCCTGCCCCGCCGCTGCGGCTCGGGATCCCAGCGCGGGGCTGCCCCTGCGCCCTGGGTCTCCCTGGGGGGCGCTCGGAGAAGTAGAGCGCACCCCCCAGCCCCGGCGAGTCCCCCGACCGACCGGGTGCCTTCCCTGGAACGCCGACGGCTCCTGTCGGGGACCACCCTCCACCCCCAGCACACATAGCACTCTGGGGCCTGGGCCATCCGACGTCACCAAACTTCCTGTGGGTCACCTCGCCTGGGGTAACTCGTGCGCTCTCCCAGGCAGCGGCCCCAGGGACACGGGGACTGTTTGTCCTCTCATTTTGGACAGGAGGAAGCTAGGCTGGGAAGCCCAATGGCTCAGGGTTATAGCTTCTGGCTTAGGAAGACCAGCAGCCATAGCCGAGGAGCCTTCAGGCCTGCTGAGGAAGAGGGGACTTTGCTTCCTTCAGTGACCTTTTTGGCACCTAGGCCTTGAGGAAGGGGTCATGAGGAAACCCTGATTTTGGAAGGATAGTGGGAAGAGGGCCCTCTCTTTTTCTCCTGTCCCTCCCTTTCTCCTATCACATTTTCTCTCTCTTTTTGTCTCTCTCCCTCTTTCTGTGTCTTTATGCATTACTCTCTGTATTAGTCGTTTTTACGCTGCTGATAAAGACATATCCTAGACTTGGAAGAAAAGGAGGTTGAATTTCTTTTTTTTCTGAGACGGAGTCTTGCTCCTGTCGCCCAGGCTGAAGTGCAGTGGCGCGATCTAGGCTCACTGCAACCTCTGCCTCCCGGGTTGAAGCAATTCTCCTGCCTCAGCCTCCTGAGTAGCTGGGATTACAGGTGCATGCCCCAACTCCTGGCTAATTTTTGTACTGTTAGTAGAGACGGGGCTTCACCATGTTGGCCAGGCTGGTCTGGAACTCCTGACCTCAGGTGATCCACCCACCTCAGCCTCCCAAAGTGTTGAGATTACAGGTGTAAGCCACCACGCCCGGCCAGGAGGTTTAATTTGACTTACAGTTCCACATGGCTGGGTAAGTCCCATAATCATGGCAGAGGGCAAAAGGTACTTCTTACATGGCGGCAGCAAGAGAGAATGAGGAGGAAGCAACAGCAGAAACCCCTGAAAACCCATCAGATCTCGTGAGATTTATTCACTATCATGAGAATAGCACGGGAAAGACCCGCCCCTATGATTGCAGTTACCTCGCCCTGAGTCCCTCCTGCAACACGTGGGTATTCTGGGAGATACAGTTCAAGTTGACATTTCAGTGGGGACACAGTCAAACCGTATAATTCCACCCCGGCCCCTCCAAATCTCATGTCCTCACATTTCAAAACTAACTGTGCCTTCCCAACAGTCCCCCCAAAGTCTTAACTCATTTCAGCATTAACCCAAACGTCCACAGTCAGACAAGGCAAGTCCCTTCCACCTATGAGCCTGTAAAATCAAAAGCAAGCTAGTTACTTCTTAGATACAATGGGGATACAGGTATTGGGTAAATACAGCCATTCCAAATGGGAGAAATAGGCCAAAACAAAGGGGTTATAGGGCCCGTGCAAGTCCAAAATCCAGTGGGGCAGTCAGATCTTAAAGCTCCAAAATGATCTCCTTTGACTACAGGTCTCACATCAGGTGCAAGAAGTGGATTCCTATGGTCTTGGGCAGCTCTGCGCCTGTGGCTTTACAGGGTACAACATCCCTCCCTGCTGCTTTCACAGGCTGACGTTGAGTGTCTGTTGTGTTTCCAGGCCTATGGTGCATGCTGTTGGTGGATCTACCTTTCTGGCGTTTGGACGACAGTGGCTCTCTTCTCACAGCTCTACTAGGCAGTGCCCCAGTAGGGACTCTGTGTGGGGGCTCCAACCCCACATTTCCCTTCTGCACTGCCCTAGCAGAGGTTCTCCATGAGGGCCTCACCCCTGCCACAGACTTTTGCCTGAACATCCAGGCATTTCCATACATCTTCTGAAATCTAGGCGGAGGTGCTCAAACCTCAATTCTTGACTTCTGTGCATCTGCAGGCTCAACACCACATGGAAGCTGCCCAGGCTTGGGGCTTCCACCCTCTGAAGCCACAGCCTGAGCTCTACTTTGGCTCCTTTCAGTCACAGATGGAGCAGCTGGAACCCAGGGTACCAAGTCCCTAGGCTGCACACAGCACAGAGACTCTGGGCCCAGCCCACAAAACCACTTTTTTCTCCTGGGCCTGTGATGGGAGGGGCTGCTGTGAAGGTCTGTGACATGGCCTGGAGACATTAGACTCCTTCCTACTTATGCAAATTTCTGCAGCTGGCTTGAATTTCTCCCCCCAAAAATGGATTTTTCTTTTCTACTGGATCATCAGGCTGCAGATTTTCAAACTTTTATGCTCTGTATCCCTTTTAAAACAGAATGCTTTCAACAGCACCCAAGTCACATTTTGAATGATTTGCTGCTTAGAAATTTCTTCCGCTAGATATTCTAAGTCATCTCTCTCAAGTTCAAAGTTCCACAAATCTCTCGGGCAGAGGCAAAATGCCGCCAGTCTCTTTGCTAAAACATAATAAGAGTCACCTTTGCTCCAGTTCCCAAGAAGTTGCTCATCTCTATCTGAGACCACCTCAGCCTGGACCTTATTGTCATATCGCTATCAGCATTTTGGCCAAAGCCATTCAACAAGTCTCTAGGAAGTTGCAAACATTCCCACATTTTCCTGCCTTATTCTAAGCCCTCCAAACCGTTCCAACCTCTGCCTATTACCCAATTCCAAAGTCGCTGTGACATTGTTGGGTATCTTTTCAGCAATGCCCCACTCCCGGTACCAATTTACTGTATTAGTCTGTTTTTACGCCGCTGATACAGACATACCCAAGACTGGGAAGAAAAGGAGCTTTAATTTGACTGATAGTTCCACAGGCTGAGGAAGTCTCGTAATTAAGGCGGAGAGCGAAAGGCACTTCTTACATGGTGACAGCAAGAGAATGAGGAGGAAGCAAAAGCAGAAACCCTGATAAACCCATTAGATGTCATGAGACTTATTCACTATCACCAGAATAGCACAGGAAAGACCGGCCACCATGATTCAGGTACTTCCCCTGGGTCCCTCTCACAGCACGAGGGAATTCTGGGAGATAAAATTCAAGTTGAGATTTCAGTCGGGACATGGCCAAACAATATCATTTTCTGTTTCTCTATTTCTGTCTTTCCCCGTCTCATTTTTTTTCTTTTCTTTTTTTTGAATGAATCATTGAAAATCACATGTGCAATTATTTCAGGATATACTTGACAGACTATTAAATGCAAAAAGGAAGACAAAATACACTTTTTCAAGCAAGGCTTTCCATTCCATTCATTTATTTATTCATCCCGGAGTGCTGGGATTAAAGGCACGAGCCACCACTCCTGGCGAAAGGATTCCGTGTATACATATAGAAATACACGTGTACAGTGAAAGGGGAAAAAAAAATGGACAAGAAGGAAGTGGAGACCCCTGCAGCCATTATTTTTTGGGCAATAGGGAATTCGGTGGTTCTTTTGGCCTTTGGTTTTCTGGGTTTTCTGAGCTAGATTTAACCATGCTGAAAGGCTCTTGATACACGAAGTTGCCAGGCCGCAGGATTCTCAGAGTTAAAACCAGCATTGAATGGGAATGTTTGAAAACCTCACTGCAGAGCCAAGCCTCCCATGTGCAATTTGCATTTTCCCTGTGGAAGCCTGCGGTTCCCTGTAGGAAGCCAGCCGCCTCCCTTCTCCTTGAAGTCTCCTAGGTCTCAGTTTCTGCATCCACCCAATGGGGATGACAGTGAGGCGGTCAGAAGTCGCAGCTGGGGCCAAGCGGGGAGGCAGCCAGTGGCGCGGGCTCTGCAAGGAATCAGTCGCGGGCCGGCGCGAACATGGAGCCCTTTCAGACGCTCGGGCAGCACCAGATGGTGGGGCGGTCGGTTATCTCAGTTGGTGAGCGCGTGGTGCTGATACCGCCACGGTCGCGGGCTTGATCCCCGCACCGGCCCTAGTCCCAGTTTTTTGTTGGTTTGTTTCTTTGTTTTTTCCCCATGAACTGTTTCTGCAACTCTTTTTCAAAATGCGCCTTTCAGGTTCTGTAAGCCCCATGCGGGCAGGAGCGACTTGCGGGATCTCTTGGACTCGGCCCAGAGGTGGTCGAGGACAGCCTGGCAGGGAGGAGCGGGAGAAACCCGGCCAGCGCTGGGGCGGTGGCTCCTCCCCGGAGTCCCCGCGGCTGGGGCAAAGCGGAAGGCAGCCAGAGGCGCGCGGGCTTGGCGAGGAATCGCTCGTGGACGGGCGCGAACGTGGAGGGAGCCCTTTTATATGCTCCAGGGGCGCTGTGTGGTCAGGCGGCCGGTTAGCTCAGTCGGTTAGAGCGTGGTGCTGATAACACCAAGGTCGCGGGCTCGACTCCCGCACTGGCCACGGTGTGAGCTGCTTTTTTTTTTTTTTTTTCCGCCGCCACCCCGCCATGAACTCTTTCTACAACGGTTTGTGAAAAATGCGCCTTTCGGGTACTGTGAGCGGCGTGCGGATAGGAGCGAATTGCAGGATCTCTTGGTCTCCCCGCCCAGAGGTTGTCGAGGGCAGCCTGCTGGGGAGAGCGGGAGGTACCAGGCATGCGCTGGGGCGGTGGCTCCGCACCCGAGTCCCTGCACCCTCCGCCACCTGCAGGGCACTCAGGACATCCAAAGCGATCCACATCTCCGGCCCTCAGCCCCCACCCCTGCCGCCCCCACGCTTCCTGAGGCTGTGGCTCCCCTGGAGGAATCGCCCACTGAAGACGGGTGCTCCCAGATGTCACCGCCTCGTGTTCCGCTGGCCGCCTTGCGGGGAAGTCTTAGGGTTGAAAATCCAGGTCTGCAATGAATGCATTCCACAGATGGTGTGTAGGGCTACTGCATGCCCAGCACCGTTCTAGGCGGGGAGCAAAACGGTAAGTGAGACACAAATCCCAAGCCACGTGGAGAAAGTGACCAGCCAGTAGATGCCTGCCATGTTTTTAGAGAGGCGTTCTGGTTGTGGAAGCCTCTGGAAACCTTCTCTTGCTCTTCCCCCCCCCCACCCCCCACCCCCCGTTTCTTTTCAGAGACATCTTAGGCTTCACATTTCTTCCTCTTGGTTCTGCATTTTGCAGCCAGAGCAAGTGGATGAGTTTCTCGCTGGTGGTTCAAGTTTCCGGGGTGGTCAGGTGTGCTCCGTTGAACGAAGCCAGTTGTGTAGGGTCAGTGCCATTTTCTGTCACGATCCAGCAGGGGCTCCACCTGCTTTTGAAAACTCTCCAGTGGAAACATCTACTAACTCTGACCTAAATCAGTAGCTGCTCAAAATCTACAGACTACTGGCTTAAAACCTTGGTAAGTGCCCAGGGTGTAGTAAAAGTTCTCAATAAACGCCAGCTGATGGCGCTGCTGCTACTATAAGCAACGTTAGGAGAGCCTGGGTCGGCTGACACCTGAAATAGAAACCTGTAGGCAACAAGTTGGATGTCACATCTTGCAGTAGTCGTGCCGGGTTAGATGCAGGGACAGAGCACGGAGGAGTCGGTGGAGGTTGCTGCCCTCAAGTTTCCTGAACTTGAAGGGGTTTAGAATGTGCCACGGTGGCGTGAAAATTATTTTGAGCAGAAGGCATTTGAATTCCTGAAATTTCTTGTCTGCCGAAAAGCAGAGCTTCCCAAAAGATCTCAAAAGAACTCAGTTGTCATAAATCCCTTCTTGGGAAGGAACTAGGAAAGATTGACTCGGGCCAGGCGCAGTGGTTCACGCCTGTAATTCCAGCACTTTGGGAGGCCTAGGCAAGTGGATCATCTGAGCCCAGGAGTTGGAGACCAGCCCGGGCAACATGGTGAGATCCTCTCTCTATTAAAAAAAAACAAAAAACAAAAAAAAACGAAAATTAGCTGGGCCTGGTAGCGCATGCCTGTAGTCCGAGCTACTCCAGAGGCTGAGGTGGAAGGATCACCTGAGCCCGGGAAGTCGAGGTTGTAGCGAGCTGAGATGGCGCCACTGCACTCCAGCCTGGGCAACAGAGTGAGACCCTGTCTAAAAAAAAAAAAGAAAATGTGGTAAGATACCCATCATATGAAATTCACCATTAAAAAATAGCGAGCATCGTGAATGCGACGTATTGATGAGGATGATGGTGATGTTCCAGAACCTTCTCTGACACCAGCCTGGCCCTCCCCCCCACCCCACCCCCCCCCCAGCCTTACCTTTCCTGGCTTCCTGGTGCTGATCATACTGTACTGCAAATGCCGGTTTCCTCCTTCTCGCCAGCTAGACCCATGGTACCCCACAGGGAGGGAATGGCGACTCAGCCACCAGGCGCTTAATAAGTGTTTGTTGGCCAGTGGACCTCCTACGCTCCCTGGGGAGAGGGACTGGGACTGGGACCGGGACCGGGACGTGTGTACACACCTGCAGCTACAAGACTCGGTGGGGAGGGTGCACAGAGCCTCGACCCTGTAAGAGAGGCGATCGGGCTGAGGAAGACGGGGCACTGGGGCTGGATGGATGGGACGGACATGTGGAGAGGGTGGGTTCGTGGATTTGTTCACCCGTTCATTTATTGGTTTCTATGCATCCATCCATCTTTCACGCCTTGAGCGTGCGTTCTGGGCAGGGCCTGTAATGGGCACCGAATGAGTAACATATCGTCTCTCCCTTCAAGGTACACGCAGCCTGGGTGGGTGAGGGGAGAGACGGTAGGGTGACATGGGAACAGTTTGGGGGTTGGGAAGCGCTCCTGTTAAAAATTCAAACTTTGGGTCCCCTCTCAGATTTATAAACCTAAACGTTTGCTGGTGGACCTAGGACTCCGCGTATCCAGGCAGGATCCTCCGCTGATTGGGGTGCACGATGACGTCAGAACACGTGGATAACGTGATAACTTGTGGGCCAGGGGCTTTGGAACCTCAAAGAATGTGATACCTTTTGGGTCAGGGGCTTTGGAACCTCAAAGACCTCCGCCTGGGGGATCGGGGACAGCTCCCGGAGGAGGTGACATCTGAGCGTTAAACACATCCGTGACAGGCAATGAGAAAATAAGGTGGGTCCGCTGTGCTGATCGGCCCTAGGGGCCGCGGCGGCTGTCCCGGCCGGGCAGCGTCGCCTTCCGAGGTGTCTTGGCCTGCGGGGCACTCGTAGCCCGCCGCTTTCCCAGGTGAGGCACGTCGTCGCCCAGCGACCCAGGTTGGAGTCCCCGCTTCAGCCGCCGTGGCGGATGCGGCGGCCAGGCTTCTCCGGGCCAGGGCAGCGTTGCACGTGTGGCCCCGCTGGGCCCCGAGCAGCTGCGGCAGGTCCTGAAGCGGGTGACGAAGGCGCAGCTGCTGCCGCCGCGGCCCATCAGGCCGCCCTCCAGCGGGACCCTGACGCCGAGCCCCCGTGCCCGCCACGCCTGCTGCCGCCCCAGGTGAGGCTCCGGGAGGGACGTGGGGAAACTGAGGCCCGGAGGGGGCCGAGGCCCCGCGGCGGGGTTAGCTGCTTGGCCGGGGTGGCCAGTGTCCGGCCCCAGTCAAGACTCAGGGTGTCCCGAAGCTGAGCCCCTTAGGGACGGCGTTCGGCCCCCACCTGCCACCACCCTGGCGTTTTCACCCCAGGAGCCTCACTTGAGGAGCCGATGCTCACGCTGGGCCCTCTGCCTGGGACGCCGTCGTGCCCTCTCTGCCTCCACAGCCCTGCCCGGGGCTCCCCTGTGCTGCCTAGCTCTTCTTACACGCCTTTGACCACTCGTTCAGCCTCTGCGGGGCACTCAGAGACGGGGTTGCCCGCACTCCCACCTAAGTGCAGGAGGTGCGGCCTTCACCACACTCGATGAACGAACATCAGGCAGGTTCTGGGAGGGACAGGGGGGCCGCTTTAGAGTGGGTGGTCCCGTAGGCCAGACGCTGCCCCTGAGACCTGAATGAATTAAAAGGAACCAACCGAGCTTTTCAGGTCTCAGGCACAGCAAGTGCCACGGCCCAGCATTTCCTTCTCTTCATTGCTGCTTCTCAGCATTTTCTTTCTCTCTCTCTCTGTCTCTGTCTCTGTTTTTGCGTACAGATACTATGCTTTTGGGGTGGGTACTCTCATTGTCCTTCCAGGGGTCCTACACGGCGTCTGTAAAATTCCATCTCATTTCATTGCTGGCGCTGTAAATAAAATTAGTCGTATCCCAAAATTGCCAAAAGAAGAGGGCTTTTTCCACTAGAAGAGATGCGTTAGAGAATAGAATCAGCGATCTTCACTCCTGAGTTTTATCGACTTCACTCGTTATTTTAGCTGCCTGGGGTTGTTGTATCCAGTTGATCATCAAGAGTGGAGAGTTGTCTTACTAAGGTTTAGGAAGGCAAGTATGATTCTGCCCAAATGCCACACTATCTAGAGGTGTGACCTTGGGTAACTCGACGTTTTTGGACTGTGGTCTGGGTCCGAAGGCTGCAAGATGCCATCCTGGGACAGCCATCTGCAGAGCCTCTGCTCTGTGCCGGGCAGTGTTCTGGGTTGCTTAGCTCGCAGTAGTGTTTTTGTACCAGCATTTTGCAGGGAGGTTGAGTGGCTTTGTCCAAGATCCCTCAGGTGTGGCTGCTCTCCAGAGCCCTTGTTCTCCCCAGCACACCCTGCTGAATGTGGCCACAGCTTTTTGGGTTTGGAATGGAGTCAAAAAATGACAATACTTTTCATAAAGTAAAAGCAAACTTAGTCAAGATCAGGCAGCATGATGGGACTTATTCTGTAGCTAATCTGATGGAGATGTATAAATTCTACCTCCAATAATGTACCTTTGTAGCACATTCTGCTAATAGTTTTTCAGCCCCAGCTGTGTCGTGGAAGCCACGAAGTCAAACCGGATGTGTACTTTGCCCCTCAGTAGCTGATGAACTAACAGGAGATAAAACATGACCCAGATACCTTCTGATCAAGGCCTGAAAGCTAGTGATGAAGAACTAAATGTAGTTAGAGAAAGGGAGATTGTTTCTGGCCGAGGAAATCACAGGCAGCTTTGTTGAAGAAGTGGTATCTGAACTAGATTTGAAAGGGTGAGTCTGAGTTGAAAATGCAGAAGAGGAGAGGCAGGTTCTGGAGCAGGTGGTGGGGTGCATTTCAACAACCACAGCAGACTGCCCAGTGGTTCGCTGTGGGGGATGGTGTGGATCAGAAGCACAGACCAGTGGACACACTTGGGTCAGATGGAGGCCCCTGTCTCTCCCCATCTTCCCTCTTCCCACCCCCCAGAAATGTCCAGTTCCATCCAACATGCCAACCCCTTTTCATGCATCCATGCATGTACACATTTTTCTTTGTACTCAGAATGCCCTACCTGGCAAAAATTCCCAGCCTTCAAAATGCCCCTCAGAGATCACTGCTTCTGGGCTGTTCTGCCTCTTTATTGCACCTGTTGTACCATGATGACATTTTTCCCGTCTGCCTCACCTGTCTGCATTCCTTAGGGAAACTTGTCTGCCTTCGAAATCGTCAGCGGAGCTTTTGAAAGGGCAGATCGGGTCTCCGACCCAGGAGATCGATTCAGCAGGTCTGCGGGGACTAAGGCATGGCAGGGAAACTGCCCACCATCTCAACGGTGAGGCTAGGAGTTGGCTAGTGTGTATGTATTCCATCCAGAAATATTTAGTAAATGTTCGCCGAATGAAATAAAAACACACAAGAAAGCATGAAGCGTAATACCCACGGGGTAAGCCAGTCAGGACAGAGGATGAATACATTATTAGGCCGGCTTTGCTGCTGTGGTTATCCTAAAACAATAGGGTTTAGGTTGTGTGTCTGTGTGTATATGTATTTTGTTGTTGTTTTGGGGTTTTGTTGAGACAAGGTGTTGCATTCTCACCCAGGCTGGACTGATCACGGCTCACTACAGCCTCAAACTCCCAGACTCAAACGATCCTTCCCCCTCAGCCTCCCGAGTATCTGGGGCTACAGGCATGTACCATCAAGCCTAATTTTAAAATGTTTTGTAGGCGGGGCTCGGTGGCTCACCCCTGGAATCCCAGCACTTTGGGAGGCGGCGGCGGGTGGATCACCTGAGATCAGGAGTTTGAGGCCAGTCTGGCCAATGTGATGTAACCCCGTCTCTACTAAAAATACAAAAATTAGCCAGTCACGGTGGCGCATGCCTGCAATCCTAGCTACTAGCGAGGCCAAGTCAGGAAAATCGCTTGAACTCGGGAGGCAGAGGTTTCAGGGAGCCAAGAATGCACCACTGCAGTCCAGCCTAGGCAACAGTGAGACTCTTTGTTTTGGGTTTTTGTTTTTTTTTTAATGTTTTGTAGGGACAGGGTCTTGCTCTGTTGCCCAGGCTGGCCCTGAACTCCTGGCCTCAAGCAGTCCTCCCGCCTCAGCATCCCAAAGCACTGCTACTACAGGTGTGATTTGTGTTTGGCCCTTAGAGAGATATTCTATGTGATTGGTAGTAAAATGAAACAGACATTGTTCTTGAAGGATATGCACAGTCAATCTAGTTGTCATTTGATTTGCAAGTAGCCCAGGAATGGGGACTCCCAGGGTTGTGGTGCCACCTCGGTACACTTGACCTCTGTTATTTGTACTAGTGTATAACAAGAGCCAGACGAGAGACACACTCCAGCCTGATCTCAGTGAGGGTCTTTATTCTGTCCTGTTTGACATTTTTATTGACTTTCTACTGTTTGAGGGTCACACCAGAAGGTTGAGTCCAAAGAGGGCCAGTTGGTGGTCCCAAATAAGTGGTTCTCAACCGAGGGCAGTTTTGCCCCACAAGGGGCACTTGGCAATATCTTGTCAGGACTTGGGATCACTACTAGCATCTAGTGGGTAGAGGCAGAGATGCTGCTGGGCATCCTCCAGCCACCCATGTCAAAGGATTATGTTCTGAAATGTTGGTTGTGAAATCGTGCTCTGGATGACGAGGTTTGCCTCTTTTTCTCCCTGGAGGAAAATGCTCATTATTTCTGCTCTGTGAGGGCAGGAGCCTTGTTTCTTTTGCTTCCTGACCTTCTCCCCTAAGCTGTATGAGAACTGTTTCTCTGACACCTGTAGCAGTGTCTCATGCACATGGTCAGTACTCAATAAATATCTGTGGGATGTTGTCGAAGGTAGCTCTCCCCTTTGGTAGGTGTTTTGCTATTACAGACAGTGCTGCCTTGAACCTCATAGAACATAACATCTTTATGGCCATCTAAGTTTTTTTAATTTTGGAATCCAGGAAGTAGAATTACTGGGTCAAAAAGCACATGTATTTGAAATTTTGTTAGATATATTTGTAAAAAGTTGTTGAGGATATTCAGCCCGGCCGGGCACGGTGGCTCACGCCTGTAATTCCAGCACTTCGGGAGGCTGAGTGGGGCAGATCACTTGAGGTCAGGAGTTTGAGACCAGCCTGGACAACATGGTGAAACCCTGTCTCTACTAAAAATACAAAAATTAACCAGGCGTAGTGGCACGTGTCTGTAATCGCAGCTACCCGGGAGGCTGAGGCAGGAGAATCACTTGTACCTGGGAAGCGCAGGTTGCAGTGAGCTGAGATCATGCCATTGCACTCCAGCCTGGACAACAGAGCAAGACCTTCTCTCAAAAAAAAAAAAAAGAAAAAGATATTCAGCCCTACTCCTAGATACATGCCCCTGGAGAAACTCACACATGTACACACATACATCCGTGGAGATTCAGAGCAGACCTTAGAGCAGAAGGTTGGAAAGTACCCATCCATCAATAGGAGATTGGCAAACTCATACTGCAGAGAAAATCAACCCCTGAGAGCTACACATGTCAATGAGGGTAAAATTCACAAAGCAAAATGGAGTAAAGAAACCTGAAAAAAGCCCTATCAAGTTGCAGGAGATGATATCATTTCTATACAGTTTTAAAGCATTTCAGAACTGAACTGTATATTTTTAGAAATATCTGCATATGCCATGTAAATATTTAAAAAGCATAAGAATGCTGAACAGCACATTCAGGACAGGGTGAAGAAACGGGCGTGCAGGTTGGGCAGGAGGATCCTGGGTAACATTGTCCTTTATGGCTTTTTTGTGGCTTCTAGAATTTCATTAGAAACTTTTTTAAAAACATGGTCCCACATTATGAATTACATCTGATTTTAGAGTACTAAAAACTCCAAGCAAAAACACATGGGTGAAACTGTTAAGAAGGTTCTTATTATCTCTTAATTCATCATGAAATCAACTTAGTGGATTATGACTAGTATTTTTTTTAAAGTGATGTAGATTAGGGTCAGTGCGGTAGCTCACACCTGTAATCCCAGCACTTTGGGAGGTTGAGGCGGGCGGGTCACTTGAGTTCAGGAGTTTGACACCAGCCTGTCCAACATGGTGAAACCCCGTCTCTACAGAAAATACAAAAATTAGCCAGGCATGGTGGCATGTGCCTGTAATCCCAGCTATACAGGAGGCAGAAGCAGGAGAATCACTCAAACCTGGGAGGCGGAGGTTGCCGTGAGCTAAGATCGCGCCACTGCACTCCAGCCTGGGCGACAGAGTGAGACCGTCTCCAAAAAAAAAAAAAAAAAAAAAGGTGATGTAGAAATGAAGAATAGATACAATCAGCAGGCATTTACATAGGAATGCTAAGTAGTTCCATCAGCTTTTCATTTATGTATGCAAATATTTATATACATGCATACTAGGTCATAATGTAAAATGTGTCACTGTGGTCTGTTTTTGTTTTTTGTTTGTTTTTGAGACTGAGTCTAGCTCTGTCACCCAGGCTGGAGTGCAGTGGCAGGATCTCAGCTCACTGCAGCCTCTCCGCCTCCCAGGCTCAAACAATTCTCCTGCCTCAGCCTCCCAAGTAGCTGGGAGTACAGGAATGTGCCACCACACCCGGCTAACTTTTGTATTTTTAGTATAGATGGGGTTTCACCATGTTGACCAAGCTGGTCTGGAACTCCTGGCCTCAAGTGATTCGGCCTCCCACAGTGCTGGGATTACAGGTGTGAGCCACCGTGCCCGGCCATTTTGTTTGTTTTTTGAGATGGAGTCTCGCTCTGTCACCCAGGCTGGAGTGCAGTGGCGCGATCTTGGCTCACTGCAACCTCGTCCTCCCAGGTTCAAGCGATTCTCATGCCTCAGCCTCCAAAGTAGCTGGGATTACAGGTGTGCACCACCACACCCTGCTAATTTTTGTATCCTTAGTAGAGAAGGGGTTTCACCATGTTGGCCTGGCTGGTCTTGAACTCCTGACCTCAAGTGATCTGCCCACCTTGGCCTCCCGAAGTGCTGGGATTACAGGTGTGAGCCACTGCGCCCGGCCTGTATCACTGTGGTTTCTGGTCAGAAAGGTCTGAAAAACAGTTAATACAAACACATTACATAAATTGTATATGTAAGACGTAATTTAGAAAAAATGTCAGTAGTGGATTTACTATGAGAGCAAAATTGCAGACATGTTGATAAGCACAATGCTTCTTTTCCCTTTCTTGTCTTTCTGTAGGAAAGCAACTAGAAGCCATTTGTGTCAAGGTAACGTCTGGAGAAACAAAAGGTCAGGAACGGCCAACGTCCCTACTGGCCACAGTCCAGCCCCAATCTGCAAGACAGAGCCAGCCGCCCCGGGGGAATTCCCGCCTGGTGGGACTCCACGTCACCAGCCCCCAGCTGCTCAGGGTACAGCCCCTCGTGAGAACCGAGCCACGGTCATGTTTCCTACATCAATCTCCTGCTCAGGGGTTTGTACAGAGACCACTGCCAGCCCTCTAGGTGGTCCCTGCAAAGAGAGTCCCAGCCCCTAAGGCTCCAAATGGACAGGGCACCACGTTGACCCCTTTGTCGGCCTCCAGTTCGCCGACTGTAACATGTTTCATCCAGTTCAGGACGTTTATTTATTTCCAACTTGCATACAAAACATACTGAGAAACTAAAACCATCGTTAAAAGTGAAGACATGTTGAGACAGGTATCTCGACCTGCCAAGTATAAAGCTAAAGCTGAGTTCATAAAAAGGGATGATTTGGCCGACGGTCATCTGCCAGATTCTGATGATTATTCAGAACTCAGTGTGGAAGAAGATCAGAGGGAGAGGCAGGCGCTCTTTGACTTATCAAGCTGCTCCCTGAGGCCCAAAAGCTTCAAGTGTCAGACTTGTAAAAAGTCATATATAGGGAAGTGGGGACTGGCCCAGCATTTTAAACTTAATCCAGGCCATGGCCAGCTGGACCCTGAGATGGTGCTATCTGAGAAAGCCAATGGGAACAACCTCCGGGGGTGCACAGAGGAAAGGACGCTCAGCCTAACCTTCCCGGGGCTGTCCATGCCAGCGGCTCCGCGTGAGGGAGGGGCCCGCTCCTGCTTGGTGAGAGAGTCAGCACGCGGTGGCCTGCAGGTAATGTTTGCATCTGGGTGTCGTTTTCGGCCATTCTCACACTGTTTAAAGAAATACTTGAGACCAGGTATTTTATAAAGAAAAGAGGTTTAATTGGCTCACAGTTCCACAGGCTGTACAGGAAGCATGGTGCTGGCATCTGCTCAGCTTCTGGGGATGCTTCAGAATCAGTCACGGTGAAGGCAGAGTGGGAGCAGGCATGTCACATGGCCACAGCAGGGACAAGGGGCCGGGGTAGGTGCTGCACACTTTTTTTTTTCCTTTTTTTTTTTTTTTTTTTTTGAGACGGAGTCTCGCTCTGTAGCCTAGGCTGGAGTACAGTGGCGTGATCTCGGCTCACTGCAAGCTCCGCCTCCTGGTTTCACGCCATTCTCCTGCCTCAGCCTCCCGAGTAGCTGGGACTACAGGCGCCTGCCACCACGCCTGGCAATTTTTTCTATTTTTAGTAGATACGGGGTTTCATCGTGTTAGCCAGGATGGTCTCGATCTCCTGACCTCATGATCCACCCACCTCAGCCTTCCAAAGTGCTGGGATTACAGGCGTGAGCCACCGTGCCCGGCAGGTGCCACACACTTTTAAACAACCAGCTATCATGAGAACAGCACCAAGGGGATGGTGCTAAACCAATGAGAGATTGGGTGGGGACAGATTCAAACCATATCAGTCCTTATTCCTGCCTCTGCCTGCCCATCATCCTTAAGTTGACCTTTACAATGTCTGATGGGGACTCAGGCGAAGGCTCAGGCAGAACCAGAATCATTCTTGTGGAGGATCTGAGACCCCTCATGTTGTCTGCACTGCTGCTGAACAGGCTGGAAGATGCATGTCTGTGTGTCGGCATGATTTAGTGAGCAAATCTGATGGGAACGCAGCCGTTTCTTTAGGTTTGGTCAGTAAAACCAATGGCAGTGCACTCTTGGCTGACGCTGCCATTACAGAGGGTGATGTTGAGAAAGGCAGTCCCTGGGGATGCTTCTGGTGTGTCAATAGCCTCTGGCTGCTTAGCGTGTCCTCTCCCTCCTGCCCCTTCTGAAACTCCCGATAAAGCAGGTGTGAGTCGCTGTAAGTTTGCATTATCACATCAAAATTTTTTTTCCAACATATTTTATTGTAGTAAAATATACATAGCATAACATTTACCATCTTAGCCATATGTAGGTGTGTGGTTCAGGGGCACTAAATACATTCACGTTGTACAGCCATCACCCCCACACATCTCCAGAACTCTTTTCATCTTGTACAACTAAAACTCTGAGCTTCAAGTTGGGGTAAGCGGGTCGGGGGGGGACTAAAACTGCCCCCATAAACACCAACTCTCCATTCCCTTTTTCCCCAACCCTGGCAGCCACTATTCTACTTTCTGTCTCTATGATTTTGACTACACTGCTTTCTTCACAGAAGTGGAATCACAGAATATTTGTCTTTCTGTGACTGGCTTATTTCACCTAGCACAGTATTCTCAAGGTTCATGTTGTAGAAAGTGTCTGAATGTCCTTTAAGGCGGAGTAAAGTTTCACTGTGCATACCACATTTTGCTCATTCATTCATCTTTCAATGGACACTTGGGTTGCTTCCACCTTTTAGCTATTATGAATAATGCTGCTGTGAACACGGGTGTTCAATTACCTCCTTGAGACCCTCCTTTCAATTTTTTGGGGTATATATCCAGAAGTAGGATTGCTAGATTTTAAGTGGAATTTTCATTTTCATTAGTTCCTTTTCAGACTGTTCATTGTTTGTTAGTATTTAGAAATGCAGCTGATTTTTCTGTATTGACTTTTTTTTTTTCAGTCTCACTCTGTCGCCCAGGCTGGAGTACAGTGGCGCAGTCTGAGTTCACTACAACCTCCACCTCCCAGGTTCAAGTGATTCTCCTGCCTCAACCTCCCAAGTAGCTGGGACTACAGTCACGTACCACCAGTAATTTTTTATATTTTTAGCAGAAACGGGGTTTCACCACGTTGGCCAGGCTGGTCTTGAACTCTTGACCTCAAGTGATCCATTCACCTTGGCCTCCCAAAGTGCTGGGATTACAGGTGTGAGCCACCGCACCTGGCCTGTGTATTTACCTTGTATGCTACTACATTGCTGATTTCATTTATTAGTTTTTTTTTTTTAATTCTTTTTTAAAAAAGAAAAAAGAGACAGAGTCTCGCTCTCTTGCTCTGTCGCCCAGGCTGGAGTGCAGTGGCACAATCTTGGCTCACTGCAACCTCTGCCTCCAGGGTTCAAGTGATTCTTGTGCCTCAGCCTCCCAAGTAGCTGGGACCACAGGTGCCCACCAACATGCCTGGCTAATTTTTGTATTTTTTTGTAGAGATGGGGTTTTGCCAGGTTTTGCCATGTTGGTGAGGCTGGTCTCGAACTCCTGACCTCAAGTGATCTCCACACCTCTGACTCCCAAAGTGCTGGGATCATAGGCACAAGCCACCATGCCTGGCCTCATTTATTAGTTCTAACGTGTGTGTGTGCACACACGCTCTTTAGGCGTTTCTACTTATAAGATCCTATCTGCAAATAGAGATAATTTTACTTCTTTCTTTTCAATTTTGATGCCTTTTATTTCTTTTTCTTGCCTAAGTGTGCCGGTTAGAACTTCTAGCACTGTGTTGCATGCAAGTAATGAATGCAGACATCCTTGTCTTGTTCCTAATTTTAGAGGAAAAGCTTTCAGTTTTCACCATTGAGTGTGATGTGGCTTTTTCATATATGACTTTTATTATGTTGAGGTAGTTTTCTCTATTCTTAGTTTGCTGAATGTTTTTAATCATGAAAGCATGTTGAATTTTGTCAGTGCTTTTTCTCCATTAACTGAAAAAACCATACATTTTTGGAAATGGAAATGCAGCCACAAATAATGGCCAGCCTGGGCTCTCCTGGTGCCCACTTGCCCCAGCCGGCCTCTTACACCCCGGGCTCTGCTCCGCTCTGAGGCTGCAGCCCAGACTGCCTGTGCCCCACACTTACCATGGATGCAGGGTCAGTGCGCCCCTCTGGAGCTGACAGCCCAGCCTGTGCCCAGGACCTTTCTGCCTTCCCTTCCCGCCCTGTCCTGAGAGCTCACCATGCCCTCTGTGGCCCCGACCCCAAGGCTTGTTTGTTTCTTGGCCTGCTCCTCCCTGCCCTGCGCCATACGGAACACACAGTAGGTGCTCACTGGGGAGTGAAGGAAACACCCACCACTGAGTGGCTGCTCAGGGGCTGAGAACCGAAACTTTGTTTAGGTTTTCTTCTGTATTTTCCTTGCCTCAGGTTTAAACTTTTTTCTTAATCTTTATCTTCACAAAGGTTGAAAAAGATCATCTAGCAAAGCCTTTTTTCCCAGCTACATATAAGGAATTTGAAAGTCGCATAAAATGGTTAAGAAAATGTGCCAAGATTACCTCAGTAATTCTGGTCTGTGTTCTCAGGAGACCCTGGAAATAAACAATGGTAAGGTACAATCTCCCATGGCAGAAAGAGTTTCACTCAGAGTTAGCCAAAACAAGGGCCAGGTGCAGTGGCTTACACTTGTAATCCCAGCACTCTGAGAGGCTGAGGCAGATGTATCACTTGAGGTCAGGGGTTCAAGACCAGCCTGGCCAACATGACAAAACCCTAATACAAAAATTAGCTGGACATGGTGGTACATGCCTCTAATTCCAGTTATTCAGGAGGCTGAGACACAAGAATTCATTTGAACCTGGGAGGCGAAGGTTGCAGTGAGCTGAGATTGTACCACTGCACTCCAGCATATGCCACAGAACGAGACTGTCTCAAAAAAAAAAGTCCATGAATGAAGGAGAATGTTTTTAGTAATGATATTTTCCTAGTCAGCCTCATTTTAGCTTCTTCCCATCAAGTGAAATTTTTTTTTCTTAAAGCAATAAATGCGACCGGGCGCGGTGGCTCACGCCTGTAATCGCAGCACTTTGGGAGGCCAAGGCAGGTGGATCACAAGGTCAGGAGATCAAGACCATCCTCCTGGCTAACAAGGTGAAACCCTGTCTCGTCTCTACTAAAAAAAATACAAAAAATTAGCCGGGCGTGGTGGCATGTACCTGTAGTCCCAGCTACTCAGGAGGCTGAGGCAGGAAAATCGCTTGAACCCAGGAAGTGGAGGTTGCAGTGAGCCAAGATCATACCACTGCACTCCAGCCTGGGCGACAGAGGGAGACTCCGTCTCAAAAAGAAAAAAAGCAATAAATGCTCTTCCAGAAAACTCAAAAATGAAGATAAGCTAAAAGAAAATGGAAAGCACCAGAATACCAGAATCTTTCCACTCACTGATGATCAGAGTTAATACCTCAGGTACCCTTTTCGTCTTTCTGTTTTTGAGACAAGGTTTCACTCTGACTCTCAGGCTGAAGTACAGTGGTGCAAATACAGCTCACTGTGGCCTCGATTTCCCAGGCTCAAGCAATCCTCCCTTCTGGGCCTCCCAAAGTGCTGGAATTATAGGCATGAACCACTACACCCAGCCCTGTTTTCTTCTTTACGTGGGTTTTTGGGGATGGGTTATATAGGAGCCATTTCATTATTGTTTGTGGTTTTTCTGACACAATTCTCATTTCAGTGTCACTGTTATCATCAAACTGCTTTTAGCTACATTGGATTTTTTGGGGTTTTTTGCATAGAGTCTCGCTCTGTCGCCCAGGCTGGAGTGCAGTGGTGCAATCTCGGTTCACTGCAACCTCGGCCTCCCGAGTTCAAGCGATTCTCCCACCTCAGCCTCCCCAGTAGCTGGGATTACAGGCACCCGCTACCATGCCCGGCTAATTTTTGTATTTTTAGTAGAGATGGGGTTTCACCATGTTGTCCAGGCTGGTCTTGAACTCCTGATCTCAACTGATCCACTTGCCTTGGCCTCCCAAAGTGCTGGGATTACAGGTGTGAGCCACTGCGCCCAGCCCCTGCTGCGCTTTAAGCAGAGAGAAAAACACTGTAGT
Organism: Pan troglodytes; assembly: GCF_028858775.2. Lineage (NCBI taxonomy): Eukaryota > Metazoa > Chordata > Mammalia > Primates > Hominidae > Pan > Pan troglodytes. The sequence continues at coordinate 4,376,749 of NC_072421.2, read as the reverse complement.
CATAAGAACTATTAAATACAGTACATAATTTTAAAACATTTTTGAAACACAGAAAACACATACTTTTTTGATCTCAGGAAGGAGGAGGAGTTAGTAGGGGAGGCTTGCACCCATCCATGCTTCTGAGCGTGCACTCACACATGCATGCACACTACCACTCATTCACATACACTCACACACACTTGCACTCATGCCCTTTACACTGTGCACATTCAGATCCACACCATGTACACTCATACACTGGCAAACCCACACATGCATCACACCCCTACACTTGCACTGTCACATGCACATACACTTAAGCACGTTCACACCCTCATGGTTACACTCACACGCACAGCCTCACATATGCACACTCACTCAACACTCATACATACACATTTACATGCTCTCATTTATACACACTGATACATCCACACACCATCACACTACACACACTTTTACATGCTTTCACACATACCCGTTGGATATGGACACACCCACAAGCACTCATTCCCACACATGCTTGCACTGCACACACTGACACACTACATGCCTTCATAGTTGACACACACTTCCATGCACATTCACTCACCTTTTTGCACACTCATTCACACTCCCATCACAACACTGACACACTTCTGCCTGTCCTCACACGCCTACACACTTGCCACACAGACACACTGACAGTGTTCCATGCACACTCACACATCCTGCACATTCAGTCACTAACTTACCCTCATGAGCACACACACACACACAGGCTTTCAAATGCACTCATCCACAGACACATATTCTCATATGCATACGCACTTGCACACACACCCTCGCACGCTTGTTCACACTCCCTGACATGCAGTCACACTAGCCATCACTCGTGCTCACACGCATACACACTCACACCCCCTTTGCACACACACTTCCCCCACCCACTCACCCCAAGCCCACCTGACAGGTGACACACTTTACCTGCGGGCTGGGATGGCTGGTCCTCTGCCTGGGCTTTGAGGTTCCTTGGGGGCAGCGGCTCATGCTGGTTTTCCCACTGCAGTGTCTTCTGTGGCTTCAGCGTCACCTAGTGCAGGCTGCCATTCAACAAACGCATTGTCAACAGTCAACCAAAAGAAACCCATTGGCCACCATACCCTGAGGACTAACCCTGACACAGATGCCCTTCCAGATGCCCTCAATAGTCTAACTGATTCCATCGCCCCAGCCTTGGGGGAGAAGCACTGCTGCCTATGCACTCCATTTACAGGTGAGACTGGGAGAGGTTTAGGGAGTGGCCAAGTCCCCTGCCTACACAGCTGCCTCCCAATCTATCTTCTCACCCTCCCCCTTCTCAGGCTAAAATCACACTCGATGTTTTTATGGGATCATTTGATCTGGACATTGTCAAAGAAAAAATTGCACCAGACAAGTTAAACCTTCAAGGAAGGACTCAGTCAGGACTACTGCAATACGGAAGAGAGGAGCTTAACTTCATTGAAACAAAAGGCTGGAGAGTTTTTAAGTGCCGGGGTGAGATGCTGAGAAGGAACTGGAGACATCAGGAAGAGGTTAGGAAATGCCGTAAAGCTATCTGCGTTGGCTCATTGGAATTTTTCAAAACTGGGAATCTGCCCTTCTACAAAAACTGAGACACAGATGTATCATCTCCTTCAATAATTGCATTTTAAAGGGATGGCTCTGAAGTCTTGAGAAAGGCATTCCTGGGTTGCAAAACTGGGAGGAGGCTAGAAGAAAATTTGGGAGATTTGCCTCTCAAAGAGGTAGAGAAAGAACTCACAATTGCAAGTTTCCTAAAATAAATCCTCCGTGAAAAAAGGAGGCCTGATGGATGGAACTGGAGGTCATTATGTTAAGTGAAATAAGCCAGGCACAGAAGAAAAATACTGCGTGTTCTCACTCACATGTGGGAGCTTAAAACCTGGATCTCATGGAGATAGAGAGTAGATTGGTAGCTACCAGAGGCTGGGAAGGGAGATAAAAATAGTTTGATTAATGGGTACAAGTAAGTAGGGGTTTTTGTTTTTTTTGGAGACAGAATTCTGCTCTGTTGCCCAGACTGGAGTACAATGATACAATCGTAGCTCATAGTAACCTGGAACTCCTGAGCTCAAGTGATCCTACCACCTCAGCCTCCCCAGTAGCTGGGACTACAGGTGCGTGTCACCATGCCAGGCCGATTTTTGTATTTTTTGTAGAGACAGGGTCTCACTAGATTGCCCAGGCTGGTCTCAAACTCCTGGGCTCAAGCAATCCTCCTGCCTTGCAAATACAGAGTTTGATAAAAGAAATAAGACCTACTGTTCAATAAATCAGCAGGGTGACTGTAGTTTACAGTAATCTATTGTACATTTCAAAATAGCTAAAGATAAGAATTTAAATGTTTCTAGCTTAACGAAAAGGCAAATATGTAGGGTGATGAATATCTTGATCACAATGATGTGATCTTTACAAATTGTGAGTGTATTTAGTAATCACATGTACCCCCAACATATGTGCATCAATTATGTATCAAAAAAATTAAAACTAAAAAATAGACAAGGAGGTTAGGAGGAAAACTGTGTAACACTCAGTCAAGCTGAGGGAAACGTGAAGGCTGTCTTAGTCAACAGATTTGCCTTTTTCCCTTTAATCTGCTAATTATCAATTGATATGGTTTGGCTCTGTGTCTCCACCCAGATCTCACCTTGAATTGTAATAATCCTCACATGTGGTGGAAGGGAACTGGTGGGAGCTAACTGAATTATGGGGGTGGGTTTTTCCCATGCTGTTCTTGTGATAAGTGAATGAGTCTCAGAAGATGGTTCTATAAAGGGCAGCTCCCCCTGCACATATTCTCCTGCCTACCACCATGTAAGACGTGACTTTGCTCCTCCTTTGCCTTCTGCCATGATTGTGAGGCCTCCCCAGCCATGTGGAACTGTGGATCCATTAAACCTCTTTCCTTTATAAATTACCCAGTATTAGGTATGTGTTTATTAGCAGCATTGAGAACAGACTAATACATCAATAACTCCCTTTGAGGACATTTTAGCTGTTTGGAAATGTCTGCTCCTATCTTGTTTTTTTTTGTTTGTTTTTGTTTTTGTTTTTTTGGGACAAGGTATCACTCTGTCACCCAGGCTGGAGTGCAGTGGCACGATCTTGAAACTCTCAATATAAATGCCTAAGGTGCAACACTTGGCAGATAAGAAGCCATATGCAGACACATTCTTTTAAAATAACACATCATTATTTGGTTCTTTCTCATGTGAGAGTTGGATGACTCAGAGCCAACATAAATTCCAAGTGGTATGCAGAAAACCAATGCATAGCTGGAGAGGGTAAGGAAGGTTAGTATCTGCAGTAAGGCTGAGTCGATGCAAACGGCCACACAGTCATGGATTCACAATGATCTGGGTCTCCATCATCCTGCAATCCAACACCTTGCACAGCCTTCAAACACCAGCTGGGAATTCAAAAGTGGCATGTGCGGTAGCAGGAGATCTGTTCACCCTCTTATTTCCTCTCATCCCCATGTAGCAATCTGGTACAATCACAGCTCACAGCAACCTCAAACTCCTGGACTCAAGTGATCCTACCTCCTCAGCCTCCCTAGTAGCTGGGACTACAGGTGTGTGCCACCCTGCCAGGCTGATTTTTGTAGAAACAGAGTCTCACTAGGTTGCCCAGGTTAGTCTCGAACTTCTGGGCTCAAGCAATCCTCCCGCCTTGCAAATACAGAGTTTGATAAAAGACCTCCTGAGGTCCTACAGAGAGAAGTCTTTAAGCTCCAGGGCAGAGACAATTTGCATTTTTCTCACCACCCAGGGAATGCTAACTGGGCAGCCCAGGGTACCCGGGAGCTCAGGCCATCCAGTGTCCTTTGAGATGTTAGGAGGAAGCAGAACAGCCAGCTGCCAAATGAAACACGGCAAAATGCTCACCCTTCAAGGGTCTGCTTTTGTTTTTTGTTTTTTGAGACAGTCTCACTCTGTCGCCCAGGCTGGAGTGCGGTGGTACAATTTTGGCTCACTGCAACCACCACCTATTGGATTCAAGCAATTCTCCTACCTCAGCCTTCCAAGTAGCTGGGACTACAGGCACGCACCACCACAGTCGGTTAATTTTTGTTTTTCGTTTTTTTGGTAGAGACGGGGTTTCACCATGTTGGCCAGGCTGGTCTCAAACTCCTGACCTCAAGTGATCTGCCTGCCTCAGCCTCCTAAAGTGCTGGGATTACAGGCATGAGCCACCGCGCCCGGCCTCCCTCAAGGGTCTGAATCCAGCCAGTGTCCTACGTCATACCTGCTTCAGCCTATGCAATGGAGAGAGCCTGAGATTTTATTTCAATAAGAAAATCTACTGAGTTGCATTACATCAAACTAAAAGGGAGAAACACAAATATAAGAAATAAAAATCCAGAAATTCCAATACTAGGCAACCCTCCAAAATGTGGCAAAGCTCTGTGTATATTAAAAATGTATTGAGTCCGGGCACGGTGGCTCACGCCTGTAATCTCTGCACTTTGGGAGGTTGAGGCAGGTGATGACTTGAGGTTAGGAGTTCAAGACCAGCCTGGACAACATGGTGAAACCCCATCTCTATTAAAAAGAAAAAAAAAATTAGCCGGGCATGGCGGCAGGAGACTATAATCCCAGCTATTTGGGAGATTGAACCCAGAAAGCGGAGGTTGCAGTGAGCCAAGATCACTTCACTGCACTCCAGCCTGGGCGACAGAGTGAGACTCTGTCTCAAAAAAAAAAAAAAAAAGAAAAAAGAAAAAAAGCATTGAAACATGCGACATCCACCTTTTTGTAATAGTTCCCATAGCCTACACAAATGCATATGAAATGCTTAATATTTTGCTTGCACTATTCTTTTCTGCTGGAAGGGTGGTTCTGACTAAAAAATTTTACTTTCCCATTCTTTGCTTTTTCATTAATGCTATTTTCTTTGCCCCAGGGTTATAGAGTGGAAAGTCCCACAATCTTTTTCTTCTCTATTTTCAGGTAGATGCATTTTATTACTATATTCTATCTATCCATTTATTCCATCTATCCCATTTATCATCTACCTACCTATTATTATCTATCATCTATGTATTCCATCTACCTGTCATTGATCTATCTATCATCTACCAATGTACATTTTTGTCTTGTAGAAAAACGTTGACCTCTTGGTGAGAATGTAAAGAAGGGAACGCTTGCTTATACACTGTTGGTGAGAATGTAAAATTGTACAATCTCTATAGAAAACAGTATGTAGATTTCTCAGAGAACTAAAAATAGATCTACCCTTTGACCCAGCAACTCCAGTAATGGTTATCTACCCAAAGGAAAGAAATTATCAGAATAGACACCTACACTTATATTTTTATTACAGCACAATTCACAATAGCAAAATCATGGAATGAACCTGAATGTTCATTGGATGAAGAAAATGTGGTATACACACACCAAGGAATACTATGCATCTATAAAAAAGAATGAAACTATATCTTTTGCAGCAACATAAATGGAGCTGCGGGTCAATATCCTAAGTGAAATAACTCAAACAGAAAATCAAATACCACATGTCCTCGCTTATAAGTGGGAGTTAAAAAAATGGGTACACATGGACCTATAGAATGACATTAACAGACACAGGACACCTTAAAAAGGGGGAAGGTGGGAGGGGATGAGGGTGGAAAAATTACCTATCTATCTGGTATTATGTTCACTGTTTAGGGGACAGAAGGCCAATCCCCACCACTAGGCAATATATCCACGTAACAAACCTGCACCCTTATGCCCTGAATCTATTTGTTTTTCAACATTGACTTCCATGGTCACTATTTGTGAAATCACTCCTCATGAACCAGGACTTGCATGTTTTTTTGTTTCTCAGGTGAACTGTCACCCCTACAACTCAGCTTGCAACCAGCCCTGGCCACCACCAGTTTCCCCACACTGAGCTGAATATTGGACATGCCCATCTTAGGCATTCCAGCCCATTCTGAAATTCCACATCGATTCACCCGACAAAGTCTGAAGTTCCAGGGCAATTTATCTGGAAAAGCTCACCTGGAATCACGTGTCATTTCAACCAACAACTGTTGAAGAGGACGTGGCATTAAAACCAAGGGTATCAATTATTTATAAGGGCTGTGTGCTGGTTGGTCCAAGCATCTCTCCTTCATGCCATCACTCCTTTCAAGAGCTGCCTCTGTTTTCTAATTTAGCACAGGAATTTAGATGCCCCTAAATAAGTAGGCATCCAGTATCTGCCCACACCAGTTTTTGTAAGAGTACATATGGAGACACTGCCACCACCCCTGCTCTCCTACTGCATACCCCACCATGCCAAAGCATGGTGGCTCACACCTGTAATCCCAGTGCTTTGGGAGGCCAAAGAGGAGGAACACTTGAGATCAGAGGTCTGAGACGAGCCTGGGCAACATAGTGAAACCTCATTTCTACAAATAAGTTAGAATATATATATGTAGGGCATAGTGGCACACACCTGTGGTTTCAGCTTTTCAGCAAGCTGAGGCCGGAAGATCACTTGAGCCCAGGAGTTTGAGGATGCAGTGAGCTAGGATTATGCCACTGCACTGTAGCCTGGGCAGCGGAGAGACCCCATCTCTAAAAAGAGGAGAAGGAGGGAAAATACTGCTCCTTCTCAGACCCAAAGTAAAAAGGTTTCTGGTCTCACACTGACCAGAAAAACATTGATATTTACTTAAGCAATATTAAAAGGGTCACTGCTTTAGAACAGGATTAAAGAGAAAGTAAAATCAACATTGAGATAGGACAGAGGCCATCAACTGAGTTCCGATCCCAATGAAGACGAGAAAAGGCTACAACTATCTAGGTTAAATATCTACTTGTCCTAGAAAAAGCCTTTTGGCAGCAACATAAAATTCATACCTCTTAGTTTTTAAATTCCTATGGATGCTGAAGCAAATAACCACAATTTGGGTGGCTGAAAGTAACAGAAGTTTATTCTTTTCCAGTATTGGAAACCAGGAATCTGAGATCAAGTTGTGGGCAGGGCTGGACTCCCCCTGGAGGCTCTAGGGGGTGTTCCTTCCTGCCTCTTCCAGTTCTTGGTGGCTCCAGGTGACGCTGTCATAGGACAAAGGGCCCCGGGTGCCGACCTCCTCAGCCGCAGCGGGGCAGGGCCCTCCACAGGAGGTCGGCACCCGGGGCCCTTTGTCCTATGACAGCGTCACCTGGAGCCACCAAGAACTCCGCGCAGGGCTACCCCTGCGTCCTGGTCTCCGCGGGGGGCGCTCGAGGAGGTGGAGCTTCCCCCGCAGCCCCGGGGAGTCTCCCCGACCGGCCAGGTGCCTTCCCTGGAAGGCTGACGGCTCCTCTAGGAGGCCGCCCTCCACCACTAGCACACACCACCCCCAGGCCTGGGCCGCCCAATGTCACAAAACCTCCTGTGGGTCACCTCGCCTGGGGGACCTCGTGCGCCCTCCCAGGCAGCGACCGCAGGGACACGGGCCTCCATTTGCCCAGCGGCAGGGTCCTAGGCGTGGAATGTACACATTGCTCCCAGTTCGCCTGCCCCCTCCGGCTCGGAGCCCGAGAGCCACCTGCTCTCATTTCAAATCGGATAATAGGGACGCTGAGAATAACTACGACCAGCACCGCGAAGGCGCCCCTTTCGTGGGTCAGAGGTCGGCACCCCCGCTCCGCAAGCCCCCATCACCTGCCCGGGGACCCCCGGTGGCCTCAGGCCTCCAGGCCCACCCCGGAGCCCCCTATTGGTCCCGAGGCCTGCGGCGCAGCTTTGCCGACGGGGAGGGCCTGCGGGCCGCAAGGCTGCACGAATGCCCCCGACCACCGTCCTGAGTCCAGCGGGGCCTCTCATCCGGCTGCAAGGGCTGTGCGGCTCCGCGGCTGCGTTTCCCGGCCCCAGCGGGAAGGCGACGGCGGAGCGGACTCCGAGCCCAGCCGAGCTGTGAGGGCTGACGGGAGGCGAGCCCGCCCCTCGGGCGCGCCCATGGCTTAGGCGAGAGCCGCGGCACCCGATGCGGGCGCTACTGAGGGGCGTCTGGCTGCGGGTTCGGCGTCGGCGCCTCTCCGGCAAGAGCCCTTGGTCCATTGTGCGCTTCTCTCTTTTTTTTTTTTGGAGACGGAGTCTTGCTCTGTCGCCCAGGCTGGAGTGCAGTGGCGCGATCTCGGCTCACTGCAAGCTCTGCCTCCCGGGTTCATGCCATTCTCCTGCCTCAACCTCCCGAGTAGCTGGGACCATAGGCGCCCGCCACCATGCCCGGCTAATTTTTTGTAGTTTTAGTAGAGACTGGGTTTCACCGTGTTAGCCAGGATGGTCTCGATCTCCTGACCTTGTGATCCGCCCGCCTGAGCCTCCCAAAGTGCTGGGATTACAGGCGTGAGCCACCGCGCCCTGCCTATTGTGCGCTTCTCAGGGAGGCTTCTGTCTCCAGGACCCAGCGGCAGCTGCGGCGGACGTCAGCCGCGTAACCCGTTCCCGCCCAGTGGCCCGCCGTTTCCGCCACCGCCATTGACCCGCCCCGGCCTGGTGCTGTGCATGTCATGGTGTCGGAAGGAAGTACGCCAATGGGGTAAAGGGGTCAGACGGCATTGACAGCCTCTGCGATGGCCCTGAGGCGGGACTAGGAGGACGTTCCCGGTAGCGATTGGACAGGATCTTGCGTAAGGGCGCCTGCGACACTGGAAGTAACGAGCAACTGGATTGGCTGCCTCCATCGCAAAGTGGGTGGGTCTTGCATCCTCGGGCCTAACGATTGGTCTTTCCAAGTGCGGGAAGCGGCAAGCATATGGTCTGGAAACATTTGGTATCGAGACGCTGCCAGCCATAACGTCCGTCACCCGGGCCGGAGAGGCCCGTGACCGCCGCATACCCATGGTCTCTTGCTTCTCCTCGGGCATCTCTGGCCACGTCCGCCCCAGCCCCCGAAAGGCCCGGCTCTTGGCCGCGCTGCCCTGGTGCGGCGGTGAGGGGAGGGGACCGGGGCCTCGGGGCGGGTGGCGGCCGTAGCGTGAGAGCCCTGTGCCTTGCGCTCTGACAGGCTGAGCTGTGTGAGGGAGGGCAAGCTCCCGCGAGCCGCAGCCCCTGCCTTGCTAGTTCCCCAACACGCGAAAAAGGTAGATGAGAACTGGTGCGGGGATAGGTTTGGGTGGGGTTCACTTCGCACCACCCAATTTCTAAATCGGTCATATTTTCTGAGTAGTTCTACCAACAAAGGTCAAGCTGGAGCCAAGTGCTGTAATCCCAGCACTTTGGGAGGCCCAGGCGAGAGGATACATTGAGGCCAAGAGTTCGAGACCAGCCTGGGCAACATAGCAAGACTGTCTCTACAAAGTTTTTGATTGTTTTTTTTTTTTTTTTTTGAGACGGAGTCTCCCTCTATCACCCAGGCTGGAGTGCAGTGGCACAATCTCGGCTCACTGCAACCTCCGCCTCCCGGGTTCAAGCCATTCTCCTGCCTCAGCCTCCCGAGTACCTGGGACTACAGACGCCCTCCACCACGCCTGGTTAATTTTTGTATATATAGCAGAGACGGGGTTTCACCATGTTGGCCAGGCTGGTCTTTAACTCCTGACCTCAGTGATCCGCCTGCCTCGGCCTCCCAAAGTGCTGGGATTACAGGCATGAGCCACCGCACCCAGCCACAAAAAGTTTTAAAATTACCTGGGCATGGTGGTGCGTGCTGGTAGACCCGACTACTTGGGAGACTGAGACGGGAGGATTGCTTGAGGCCAGGAATTTGAGACCAGCCTGGGCAACGTAAGGAGACTCTGTATCTAGAAAACATATATATATTAGCTAGGTGTAGTGGTGTAACGCCTGTGGTCCCAGCCACTCAGGAGGCTGAGGTAGGAGGCTCACTTGAGCCCAGGAGGTCCAGGCTGCAGTGAGCTATGATCGCAGCACTGCACTCTGCTGGGCCAGAGCGAGACCCTGTCTTCAAGAAAATAAAAGGACACAGCCACACACAGAGGGATGACCATGTGAGGACACAGAGAGGATCGCTTCAGCCTGGGAAGTGGAGGCTGCAGTGAGCTATGATCACGCCACTGCACTTCCCAGGCTCAAGTGATCCTCCCGCCTCAGCCTCCCGAGTAGGTGGGGCCACAGGTTTGTGCCACCATTCCGGGCTAATTATTTGTAGAAATGAAGACTTCCTATGGTGCTCAGGCTGGTCTTAAATTCCTGAGCTCCCGTGATCCTCCTGCCTTGGCCTCCCAAAGTGCTGGTACTATAGGCATGAGCAACTATGCCTGGACCAATTCTTAACTGGTGACTTGACTTGTTTATTAGTTAATCTGTCTCACTCAGCTTCCTTCAAATGCTGAGCCTCCGTCCTCTTGCTAAGCTCTTTTAAGAAGGTTGTGTACCATGTCAACCTGTTCTAAATATTTGAGGAGAGAAAGTTCTAGAATTCACGTCCCCACCAACTTTCTTTTTTCCTTTAAAAAAAAATTTTTAAGAGACACGGTCTTGCTCTGTTGCCTGGGCTGGAGTGTGGTGGTGCAATCATAGCTCACTGTAGCCTTGACCTCCTGGGCTCAGGTGATCCTCCTACCTCAGTCTCCCAAGTAGCTGGGACCACAAGTGTGCATAACCACACCCAGCCAATTTTTGTTTGTTTACTTTTTGTAGCAGAGAGGTCTCGATCTCCTGGCTTCACATGATCCTCCCGCCTCAGCCTCCCAAAGCACTAGTATTACAGGCATGAGCCACCGTGTGTGGCCACCACTGACTTTCTGAACCCCAAGTGTATTAGCCACCATAACAGACACCTTTTGTCTGATACATTCTGTGGATCATATTCCTTTTTTATGTATAATTTTACCTTTTATTTTAGATTTGAGTGGTACAGGTACAGGTTTGTTTCATGGGTATATCATGTGACACTGAGGTTTGGAATGCAGGTGATTCCATCACCCAGGTACTGAGCATAGCACCCCACAGGTAGTGTTTCAGCCCTGGCCCCTCCATCTCCCCACCCTCTAGTATTTCCCAGTATCTACTGTTCCCAACTTTATATCCATGTATAGATTATGTTTCTTAGAGTTCTCTAAATAATGGGGCAGGGAAGGTAGTGTGAATGATGCAAAGGTGTGGCAAATTGATTCTGCAAAATTAACCTTTTTTGAATAAAGTATTCAATTTTCTGAAGCGAGCAGGCTACTTTCTCAAGCAAAATTTCATTTGAATCCTCCACCCCCAGCCTGCAGAGAGAGAGGGAGGGAGGGAGACCTCTTAAGAGTTTTATTTGTTCTCTTGCAGTCTTATGACTTACTTCTTAATGAAAACCCTTACTGTTTTCTAAGAGAAAAAAAAAAGAGAGAATGAATGCAATGTTCGAAATGGGATTATGTAGAATTTTTAGGAGCATAAAGAGAAATTGAAGAATTATGAAAACAAAGGCCAGAAAAGCAAACAGTGTTCTTCCTCTACGTAGCAGCCAGATGGCGTTTTAGGCAAATACACCGCAAACTGCACAGCCAGGTCCCCATCTCAAAGGGCTTTCCACGGAGCAAAAGCAGTTTCGATCGTATCGTCATCACCACCATCAACTTTTTTTTTCCACTCACATGATGTATGCCAATATCATTCTCGTTATTTGTATAACCATCATCATCATCAATGTCTCGTGAATTTTTGCGTGTTATTTTTAACATAGCATGTAAACAGCACCTCCCCACAAAAAAACTAGCTCAGGATAAACATCTCTTAAGAGTATTTCATAGGAGCTGATAGTTTGACCAACAAAAAAATGTTTTCTTTTCCCAAAATAAAGTTCTGTGGTTTGTCTCACGGAAAGTTTTTTGTTTGTTTATTTGTTGGATTTTTGGTTTGGTTTGGTTTTGTCTCATTTGTGGGTTTGGTGGTTGGTGGTTGAGTTTGTTTCTGGCTTAAAGGGCACCCTTGATGAAGAAGTGTTTATGTTTTCAGATATGTAGGCTTTAGTAAACTAGCTCACTCTGAGAAACCTAAAGTTTCAATTGCTCTGTGAACACCACTGAAAGAATCCACCTCCCTTCTCAAACCACATTCTCAAGGGCAGACTTGGGGATGCTAGAACTCTCCTCCCCTTTCCCCTCTCCCCTCCCCCTCTCGCCTCCCCTCCTCCCCTCCTCCCCTCCCGGGGCTCTGTTGCCCAACCTCCGCCTCCCGGGTTCAAGCCATTCTCCCTGCCTCAGCGTCCCCAGTAGCTGGGATTACAGGCGCCCACCACAATGCCCAGCTAATTTTTGTATTTTTAGTAGAGATGCAGTTTTGCCATGTTGGCCAGGCTGGTCTCGAACTCCTGACCTTAGGTGATCCACCCACCTCGGCCTCCCAAAGTGCTGGGATTATAGGCGTGAGCCACTGTGCCCAGCCTAGAACCATTTTCAACAACAAAAGACTCAACACATTCATGCTTCCATGCAACATGGCAAGTCCACTTCGAGATGGTGCCTTTATTTACCTTTGATTATTCTTCACCATACACCCATCTTGCTTTGTGGAGTCTTCACAATAATGAACCACCCAAGACTCATATGGCCAGAACTGAAACCTGAGACTGTCAACGAGAACAACGTGTCCCGATACTTATTTCTGCTTGGACTGTTATTCAAGATATTCAATATATTCAATAAATATTCAATATTCAACAAAATATTCAATGCTGTTCAAAATACTCAATAACAGTTACAGGAACTGTCCAAGGAGAAGGACCCTGGTCTCGATGGCAAGATAATGTCCTGGGTCAGGCATTGCCAGCGTGAACCATGAGATTGGGAGTCCCAGTCTGGGGTGTGGCATCCAGAGAGCTTAGGTCTGGGACAGAGGCTGTTTGACCTACCACTGCAGAGGTGTGGCCATATTTTAAGCCCAAGAATGTCCCAAGAAATATTGTAAAGCCAAGAATTGTGTACATACCGGCTGATCAGCCTTGTTTCTGCTCAAAGCCATCTTATGAGTGTTTGGTAGTAGAATCCTCCATTCAAACAATCTAACCCAAAACAAATGGAGACATTGAATGATTCCAAGTCAACAACTGGCTCTCGATTTCAGGGGAAAGAAATGGCCATATTTCAACTCATTCTGAGCATATCCTTTTAAGGTAGAGAAAGAGGCAGAAAAAAATAGTATGTACTTCCTGACACAGCAATGCTCTCTCATTCCATAGAATGTTGTAGCAGCCCCCTCAAGACTGATAATGGCCTGCAGAATGAATACCAAGGACACTCACAGGATATAGGGGGTCTTCTTGAAGCTTTACAGTTCTAACCTGCCCTTCCTCTGGCACATTGCCCCAGTGGGAACAGGCTTTTTCGTGGAATAAAAAAGTAACCAGGAATTCCCCAATTATACTAGGTTGGTGCAAAAGTGATTGCGGTTGTGTGTGTGTGTGTGTGTGTGTGTGTGTGTGTGTGTGTGTGTGTGTGTAAAATGGAGTCCCGCTCTGTTGCCCAGGCTGGAGTGCAGTGCCATAATTTCGGCTCACTGCAGCCTCTGCCTCCTGGGCTCAAGCGATTCTCATGCCTCGGCCCCCCAAGTAGCTGGCACCACAGGCACGCACCACCGTGCCCAGCTATTTTTTGTATTTTTAGTACAGATGAGGTTTCACCATGTTGACCAGGCTGGTCTCGAACTCCTGACCCCAAGTGATCCGCCCACCTTGGCTTCCCAAATCTCTGAGATTACAGGCATGAGCCACTGCGCCCAGTCTGGCCATTACTTTTAATGGCAAAAACTGCAATTATGTTTGCACCAAGCCTACATTTCGGTCTACGCAAATCCTCCAGCAACTATACTTCAGAACCACATGGAAAAAATACACGGCTTTTCAGGGAAGTAGAACCATTGGTGCCTGTAACTATCTGTAAAAGCCACTTTCTCCTCAGCCGTGGGATGCAGGAGGCATGTTCTTCCTGCTGGGTCATGGGGATGTAGCCTCTGCCACATTCTGAGATCAAATTCCAAGATTCATCTGGGGGTCCTCAGTCATCACTGCCTAGTGTAAAACTCCAGCTCCAATGAACAACTTGAAAGTGGAAGAATCAGATACATGCGCCACTACTCCCAGGGTACAATCAAATCCAACATCTTCTGGCAAACTCAAAGCATGGATGCTAAACACAGAAATACACTCCTGATGGGAATGTTTTCACACACGTCCGTGTGAAGAGACCACCAAACAGGCTTTGTGTGAGCAGTAAAGCTTTTTAATCACCTGGGTGCAGGAAGGCTGAGTCTGAAAAGAGTCAGCGAAGGGAGACAGGGGTGGGGCCGTTTTATAGGATTTGGGTAGGTAGTGGAAAATTACAGTCAAAGGGGGGTTGTTCTCTGGCTGGCAGGGGTGGGGGTCACAAGGTGCTCAGTGGGGGATCTTTTGAGCCAGGATGAGCCAGGAGAAGGAATTTCACAAGGTAATGTCATCAGTTAAGGCAGGAACATTTTCACTTCTTTTGTGATTCTTCAGTTACTTCAGGCCATCTGGATGTGTAAGTGCAGGTCACAGGGGATATGATGGCTTAGCTTGGGCTCAGAGGCCTGACAGATGTAAATTAACTCCGCTGCAGTGAAAAGCAGTTTGGAGAGTTCTCAAGGAACTCAGAACTAGCATTCAACCCAGCAATCCCATTACTGTTTATATACCCAAGGACAAATACATTCTTCTAACATAAAGACACCTGCATGCACATGTTCATTGCAGCTCTATTCACAATAGCAAAGACACGGAATCAATCCCGGTGCCCATCCATGTGGAGTGGATAAAGAAAATGTGGTACATATACACCATGGACTACTACACAGCCATAAGAAAGAATAAAATCATGTCCTTTGTAGCAACAAAGATGCAGCTGGAGGCCATTATTCTAAGCAAATTAATTCAGGAACCAAATATGGGGCATATTCTCACTTATAAAGTGGGAAGTAAACATTGGGTACTCATGGACATAAAGATGGGAACAATAGACACTGGGGACTACTAGAGGGGAGAGGAGGGAAGGGAGACAGGGCTGGGAAAGTGCCTCTTGGGTACTATGCTCACTACCTGAATGATGGGATTCATACAGGAGCTAGAAAGAAATTATTCAGGCAGATAGTGAGGGTAAAAGAGTCCTCGGCGGAATTTCTCTTTTAACAAAAAGCAGCTCCAAAATCATTTCTAACAAAGAGCAGCCTGAAAAATCATGCTGCAGACATAGATAAGCAAGCTGGAAGCTTGCACAGGTGAATACCGGCAGCTGCGCCAATAGAAAAGGGCTACCTGGGAGCCAGGTACATTCAACATGGAGGCTCCATCTTCCCTTTTGTCACCGTGTGTACCTTAAAGGAACAGGCAACATAGTGCCAACCAGGTAGAGAATCCATCTGCATAATAAAAGATTAGGGTGAAGGTGGCCAGGTTTTGGTGCCCTATGCAAATGGCATGCCTAGCCCTAACCAGTTTTTTTGTGCCCTATGCAAATGACACACCTGGTCCAACCAATCTCTTGCACCCTATGTAAATCAGACACCACCTCATCAAGCTCATCTATAAAACCCATTGCATTTTGTTGCAGACCAGAAAACCCACTCGGAACCTCCTCTCTGCAGGAGAGAGCTCTGCTTGTTCCTTCACCTATTAAACCTCCGCCCTTAACCTCACTTCTTGTATGTCCACATCCTTGATTTCCTCAGCCGGAGACAACAAACCTCAGGTATCACCCTAGATGAACAACCTGCTTCAGAATCGTTCATACACCAGACCTCAGCATCACGCATTATATCCATGTAACAAACCCACACATGTGCCCCCTGAATCTATAATAAAAGTTGACATTTTTTTAAAAAAAGAAATACACTCTAAAGGACATATATTGTATGATTTCACGTATATCAGTACCTCTAGAGTAGGCAAATTCATGGAGTCAGAAAGTAGAATGGTGGTTACTAGGGGCTGGGGGAGTAGAGAATGGGGAGTTAATGTTTAACGGGGACAGAGTTTCAGGTGGGAAGATGAAGAATTTCCAGAGGTGGATGGTGGTGACAGATGCACAATATGAGTGCACTTAATGCCACTCAACTGTACACTTGAAAATAGCTAAAATGGTCAGTTTTGTCTTATGTATACTTTGCCACACAATTTTTTTTTGAGATGGTGTCTTTCTATGTGGGCCAGGCAGGTCTTGAACTCCTGGGCTCAAACAATCTTCCCACCTTAGCCTCCCAAAGTGTTGAGATTACAGGCGTGAACCACAATTTCTAAAACGACACACAGTGTTTGCCACAATTTCTAAAACGACACACAGCGTTTGCCACAATTCCTCAAACGACACACAGTGTTTGCCACAATTTCTAAAATGACATATAGAGACTTGTTATCTTTATAAAGGAAGAGCAGTGAAGGGCATGCAGACTAGAAAGCCATTTCAGAGGCTCATCTTTGACCCCTGGTTTCCAGGCACCTGTCCCTGTGACCCATCGCAGCCCATGTGCTGCACACCTCTCCCAGGAATGCATTATTTGTCCTTTTTCTCCAAAACTGCCAAAGTTAATATTTTGTCATAAGCAGCCTTATTTGTGAACCACGCAGCAATGCTCTGGAGGAAAAACATACAAACTTACTTTCTCTGGTGACTGGAAGAAGCCCTTTCATCAGAAACTGGGTTGAAAGTGTTGGATGAAAACGAAAACCCCGATCTCACTGGAGCTGGTGCGTGGAAGCTCGAGCCTGTGGTTAGTGAAGCCCCAGGGCTCCCTCCTCCGCAGGCTGATAGCGCATCAGCGGCTGGGGCTGATAATGAACCCTCCGGGTATTGCATCTCTCCCAGGAACTCTCACTGCGAGTGAGAAACCAGAAGCAGGTGTGGTTTTCCTTAATAATGCCTCAGGATGAGAAAGCAGAAACAGGTGTGGTTTTCCTTAATAATGCCTCAGGATGAGAAAGCAGAAACAGGTGTGGTTTTCCTTAATAATGCCTCAGGATGAGAAAGCAGAAACAGGTGTGGTTTTCCTTAATAATGCCTCAGGATGAGAAAGCAGAAACAGGTGTGGTTTTCCTTAATAATGCCTCAGGATGAGAAAGCAGAAACAGGTGTGGTTTTCCTTAATAATTCCTCAGGATGAGAAAGCAGAAACAGGTGTGGTTTTCCTTAATAATTCCTCAGGACTCGCAGGCAGACCAAACAATTAGCCTACATGTGAAATAAACATGAAGTTTCCCTATCAGGAACCAATCTAAATGCCCGGATATTTAAATGATGCCAGCCCAATACAGCCCAAGGGTGATCAGAAACCCATCCCATTACAGGGAGCTTCAGAACATGACAAACCAGTACTTCAAGGGTGAACGATTAAAAGGTTTGAGAATGTACCGAAGTTGGTGTAAGAAAAAAAAAAGGGAGAGACAGAGACAGAGACAGGGTCTGGCTCTGTCATCCAGGCTGGGGTGCGGTGGTGCAATCGCAGCTCACTGCAGCCTCAAATTCCTGAGCTCAAGCAGTTCACCTGCCTCAGCCTCTCTAATAGCTGGGGCTACAGGTGCGTGCCACCACGCTCAGCTAATTTTTAATATTTTGTAGAGATGGGGGTCTCACAATGTTGCCCAGGCTGGTCCTGAACTCCTCAGCCTCCTGAGTAGCTCAGACTACAGGCGTGTGCCACCATATGCAGCTATTTTTTAAAATTTTCTGTAGACATGGGGTTTCAATGTGTTACCCAGTCTGGTCTCAAACTCCTGGGCTCAAGCAATTGCCTCACCTCAGCCTCCCAAGTATCTGAGACTATAGGTGTGTGCAAACACACTCAGCTAATTTTTTATTTTTTGTAGACACGGAGTCTCGCTGTGTTGCCTAGGCTGGTATCAAACTCCTGGGCTCAAGCGCTCCTCCTGCATCAGCTTCTCAAAGTCTTGGGATTACAGGCATGAGCTACCGCACTCAGCCTCATTTTCTTTCTCTGCTTTTTGCAGAAAAAAGACAATTAGAATTATGTTAGGAAAAAAGCCAAGGAAAGCTGATCCATGTTTAACACGGGAGACACTTTTTTTTTTCTTTTTTTTTTTGAGATGGAGTCTCACTCTGTCGTCCAGGCTAGAGTGCAGTGGCGTGATCTTGGCTCACTGTAACCTCCACCTCCCAGGTCCAAGCGATTCTCCTGCCTAAGCCTCTCAAGTAGCTGGGATTAAGGCACATGCCATCGCGCCTGGCTAATTTTTGTATTTTTAGTAGAGATGGGGTTTCACCATGTTGGCTGGTCTCGAACCCCTGACCTCAGGTGATCCGCCTGCCTCAGCCTCCCAAAGTGTTGGGATTACAGGCATGAGCCACCGCACCCAACCAACACTTTTATTTCAAAGACAAATAAAATTTGAGTTAGGAGGAATAAGTTCAAGGGATCCATTGTATAACATGGGGACTATAGGTCACAACAATGTATTGCATACTTGAAAATCACTGAGAGCAGATTTTGAATATTCTCATCACACACATAAAAGATAAATATATAAGGTGATACATACGTTAATTAGTTCAATTTAGCCACTCTGCAATGTGCACGTATTTCAAAACATCATATTGCACATCATAAATATATGCAATTTTTGTCAATTTTTAAAAATATAAAAAGAGGCCGGGCATGGTGGCTCACACCTGTAATCCCGGCACTTTGGGAGGCCGAGGTGGGTGGATCATCTGAGGTCAGGGGTTTGAGACCAGTCTGGCCAACATGGTGAAACCCCATCTCTACTAAAAATACAAAAATCATCCAGGTGTGGTGGAACGTGCCTGTAATCCTAGCTACTTGGGAGGCTGAGGCAGGAGAATTGCTTGAACCTGGGAGGTGGAGGTTGCAGTGAGCCGAGATGGTGCCACTGCACTCCAGCCTTGGTGACAGAGTGAGACTCCATCTCAATAAATAAATAAATAAAAATCCATCCTGCCAAATCCTTTTTTAAGAATTTTGTTGTTTCCATTGACATATAATAACTGTCCATATTCCTGGGATACACAGTGATATTTCTATATATATAATGTATAGTGGTCACAGCAGGATAATTGGCATATTCATCATCTCACACCTGTACCATTTCTTTGTGTTGGCAACATTTAATATCCTCTCGGCTACTTGAAACTGTATATTATTGTTGCCTAGAGTCATCCTACAGTGCTATAGAACACTAGAACTTATTCCCACTCTCTACCTGTAACTTTGTATCCTTTAACAAATCTTACTTTTAAGTAGGCAGTTGGGTTCACAGTTTCATGCAAAACTCATGCCTGCAAATGATGTACAACAGTCTCCCATGTGAAAAGGCAGCTAAAAATGATAAAGTTCAGGCTTTGCTTCTGGTACTTAGTGATTTGTATTTTATAGCTTGCCCACTTCCCAAAAACTCATGATCCATGAGTTGAATGAGAGTATTTTCACACCAGTAGTTACCATTTTAGGGAGACCAAAAAAAAAATGCTTTTTTGAGAAGAAGAAAATTACCTTAGTTGTACAACATTGGGGCAAAGTGATTTTGATGAAATCTGTAGTCTAACAATGACTTGCATTGATAGAGCTTGCTACGGACAGGATTTATGTTACCCCTAAATCAAAATTGAACCCCCAAGGTGATGGTGTTAGGAGGTGAGGCCTTTGGAACGTGATGAAGTCAGGAGCCTCATGAATGGCACTAGTGCCCTTATAAAAGGGACCTCAGAGAGCTCCCTCACCCTTTCCACCATGTGAGGACACGGCGAGAAGGTGCCAAGTCTATGAACCAGGAAGCCCTCACCAGACAATGAATCTGCCACACCTTGATCCTGGACTCCAGAGCTGTGAGCAGTAAATGTCTTTTGTTTAACCCCTTTCCCATTTGCCCCGAGAATACTCTTGACTCTAATCCCAATGCAACAGAAATGTATATGATTTTACATTAGGATTAGACACAAGCTCTGTTTAGAAATAACTCCAAGAACAGTTTTTGTATTTTATTTTCACACTGAAAATCAATCAGATTTGCTTCAGCCTCAAAGAGCGAGCATGTTTATGTAAAATTAAATGAACGCAGGCAGTGAGCTGCACCATTTTTTTTTCTAAATGGGAAATGGGTTAAAAGCCATTCACTGTATGGTATTTTGTCATAGCAGTCCAAATGAACTAAGTCAGAGCTCCAATGGGGTACCCCAGAGGATAGGAAACATTGGTGTCATCTTGCTACTGTTTTGATGTTCTTTTTGTAAAGGAGGAAGGAAGGAAACACTCCATGAATTATATCTGGGCCAGACCTTTTATCTTTTTTTTTTTTTTTTTTTTTTTAAGACGGAGTTTTGCTCTTGTCGCCCAGGCTGGAGTGCAGTGGTGCAATCTTGGCTCATTGCAACCTCCGCCTCCGGGGCTCAAGAGATTCTCCTGCCTCAGTCTCCCAAGTAGCTCGGATTACAGGTGTGCACTACCACACCCAGCTAGTTTTTGTATTATTAGTAGAGACGGGGTTTCGCCATATTGGCCAGGCTGGTCTCGAACTCCAGGCCAGGCTGGCCTCAAGTGATCCATCCACCTCGGCCTCCCAAAGTGCTGGGATTACAGGTGTGAGACACTGCACCCAGCCCCAGATAATTTTTCTTATTTATTTATTTACTTGAGACAGAGTCTCCTTCTGTCGCCCAGGCTGGAATGTGGAGTGCAGTGGCTCGATCTCGGCTCACTGCAACCTTCACCTCCTGGGTTGAAGCGATTCTCCCACTTCAGCCTTCTGAGTAGCTGGGATTACAGGCGTGTACCACCACACCCGGCTACTTTTAGTATTTTTAGTAGAGATGGGGTTTCACCATGTTGTCCAGGCTGGTCTCGAACTCCTGACCTCAGGTGATCTGCCCACTTCGGTCTCCCAAAGTGCTGGGATTACAGGCGTAAGCCACTGCGCCCAGCCCCAGCTAATTTTTTTTATTTTTTGTAGAGACAGGGTCTCACTCTGTTGCCCAGGATGGTCTCAAACTCCTGGGCTAAAGAAATCCTCCCACTTCAGCTTCCCAAAGTGCTGGAATTATGGGTGTGAGCCACTGCGCCCAGCAGGAAGCACTTCTTGGGTGTCAAATGTGTTTACCCCAAGTGACTTTCCTGAGGCTGCCGTAATACAGTACCACAACCTGAGTAGCTTAAAACAACCGGAATTGATTGTCTCCTGGTCCTGGAGGCCAGGAGTCTGAAATCAAGGAATGTCGGGGCTGTGCTCCCTCCAAAGGCTCTAGGGGAGGCTCTAGGGGAGGCTCTGGGGGAGGCTCTAGGGGAGGCTGTACGGGAGTCTCTGGGGGAGGCTCTGGGGGAGGCTCTAGGGGAGGCTCTGGGGGAAGCTCTAGGGGAGGGTCTGGGGGAGGCTCTAGGGGAGGCTCTGGGGGAGGCTCTAGGGGAGGCTCTAGGGGAGGCTCTGGGGGAAGCTCTAGGGGAGGGTCTGGGGGAGGCTCTAGGGGAGGCTCTGGGGGAGGCTCTAGGGGAGGCTCTGGGGGAGGCTCTAGGGGAGGCTCCAGGGGAGGTTCCTTCCTGCCTCTCCCAGCTCCTGGGGGCTCCAGGCATCCCTGGGCTTATGACCGCATCGCTCCAGTCTCTGCCTCCATCTGTACGTGGCCTTCTCCTCTGTGTCTGTGTCTCCTCTTTCATCTGTTAGAAGGACACCTGTCATTGGAAGCAGGACTCTCCCTAACCCAGGATAAGCTCTTTTTGGAATCCTTAACGAATAGTATCTGTAAAGACTCTATTTCCAAATCAGATCCCATTCACAGGTTCTGTGAATTTAAAGGGGTTAGGATCCTCAAGTGGAGGATCCTTCCTGCCTCTCCAGCTCCTGGGGGCTCCCGGTGTCCCTGGGCTTGCTGCCTCATCACTCCAGTCCCTGCCTTCTCATGTGGCCTCCTTCTCTGTGCCTGTCTCCTCTTCTGTCTCTTAAAAGGATACTTGTCAGGGGACTCAGGGCCCACCCTAATCCAGGATGAGCTCATCTTGAGATCCTTAACCTACATCTGCATCACTTACTTCACACACATCCTTCAGCACATCTGTGAAGACCGGATTTCCAAATAAGGCCCCATTCACAGGTGCTGGGGGTTCAGGTTTCAACATATCTTCATTGGGCATATGATTCAACCCTCAACAAAGGAATGTGAATCCATGGTAAACTCTTCTGTGCTTTCAAACATTTATCTAGCCCCTTCACTATACAGGCTTTCCCTTTCTGCAAATTTATTTTTACAAATAATAGCCATAGCTGTGATTGTTGAAGCACTCATGATGTGCCATCCACTTCTTAACTTCTTTGCAAACTACAATCATATAATTGCCACCCAAATCCTACCAGGAAAGTACTACTGTATTTTATAAGTGTGGAAACAAAAGTTTGGAGACGTTAAGACAAGTCTAATATTTCACAGCTAAAACATGGTGGGTTTCCACTCCGAAGTATATCTCCAAGAGAAATGAAAACATGTGCTCATGTCTGCTCACGTAAACTCTTAAACACAGGTTCACAGCAGCATTATTCATAGTAGCCTAAAGGTGGTAACAACCTCAAATGGCCTGTCAGCAAATGAATGTGTAAACTAAATGTGGTCCATCCATATCATGGAATATTCTTCAGCCCTAAAAAGGACTGAAGCTCTGACACAGGCCACCACATGAGTGAACCTTGAAGGCAATTTGCTAAGTGATGGAAGCCAGTCATAAAACGCTATGTTCTGTATGATCCCATGTAAAGGATAATTCAAAACAAGGAAGTCTATAAAGATGGAAAGTAGATTTGTGGTTGCTTAGGGATGGGGGCAGGGGTTGTTAAGGTGGTTATAGCTAAAGGGTACAAAGTGTCTTACCAAAGAAATCAAATGCTCGGCCGGGAGCAGTGGCTCACGCCTGTAATCCCAGCACTTCGGGAGGCCTAGGCAGGTGATCACCTGAGGTCAGGAGTTCGAGACCAGCCTGGGCAACATGGTGAAATACTGTCTCTACTAAAAATACAAAAATTAGCTGGGTGTGGTGACGCGTGCCTTAATCTCAGCTACCCAGGAGACTGAGGCAGGAGAATTGCTGGAACCCTGGAGGCAGAGACTGCAGTGAGCTGATATCACGCCACTGCAGTCCAGCCTCGCAACAGAGCGAGACTCTGTCTCAAAAAAAAAAAAAAAAAAAAAAAGAAATCAAATGCTCTAAAACTGATAGTGGTGATGGTTGCACAGCTCTGAATATACTACGAAACACTGAATTGCATGCATTAAGTGAGTAAATGATATCATATGTAAGCTATATCTCAATAAAGTTGTTAAAAAAATAGTTTCTACCCAAAGGAAAATAAATCATTCTACCAAAAACACACGGACACATATGTTCATCACAGCACTATTCACAATAGCAAAGACATGGAATCAATCCAGGTGCCCATCCATGGCAGACTGGATAAAGAAAATATGGTACCTCTACACCAAGGAATACTACACAGCCATAAAAAGAACAAAATCATGTCCTTTGCAGTAACATGGATGGAGCTGGAGGCCATCATCCTAAGGAAATTAAGGCAGGTACAGAAAGTCAAATAGCACATCTTCTCATTTACAAGTGGGAGCTAAACATTGAGTACCCATGGACATAAAGATGGGAATAACAGACTCTGAGGACTGCTAGAGGGGAGAGGAAGGAAGGGGGACAAGGGCTGGAAAGGTACTTATCAGGTACTAGGCTCACTACCTGGGTGACAGGTCCATTAGGAGCCCAAACCTCAGCATCATGCAATATACCCAGGTCAGAAACCTGCACATGTAGCCCTGAGTCTAAAATAAACATGTAAAAAATTAAAAATTAAATAATTTTAATTTAACTTAAAATTTTAAAAAATCGGCCAGGCACAGTGGCTCATGCCTGTAATCCCAGCACTTTGGGAGGCCGAGGTGGGCAGATCACTTGAAGCCAGGAGTTCGAGACCAACCTGGCTAACATGGTAAAACCCTGTCTCTATGAAAAATACAAAAATTAGCCTAACTTGGTGGTACATGCCTATAATCCCAGCTACTCAGGTGGCTGAAGGAGGAGAATCTCTTGACCCCGAGAAGTGGAGGTTGCAGTGAGCCAAGATTGCAGCACTGTACTCCAGCCTGGGCAACAGAGTGAGACTCTATCTCAAAAAGTAAAAATAAAAATAAAAAATTAGCTGGACATGGTGGTGTGTGCTTTTCATCCCAGCTACTTGAGACCATGCCACTGCACTCCAGCCTGGGTGACACAGAGAGACCCTGTCTTAAATAAATAAATAAATAAATAAATAAATAAATAAATAAAATTAGAAAGACCCATAAGAGCATTACTCCACCAAAAACCAAAAATACTTCAAATGAAAAATAGCATGTAATTTTACCTAATGTGGAAAAGACAATGATTTGAAATGCATCGAAGTTTTGTTTTAATAAAATAATGATGAAGTAGTGGGTTGAAGATTCAAGGCCAGACTCACACCTGCGTACCTTCTCATCCTCTGAACACAATAAGGACACATTCTCTCTGTTGTATAGCGCCTTTTATAATCCATTGCACACCAAAAACTTTATCATCATTTCCCTGTTGCAGTTTCAATTTCTTCCCAGGTACTTTTCACAGCCCGTCTGTATCTTCTCTTCGTTAAACTTCTTCTTCCTATCTATAGATCTGTTTCACACAGAACTAACATCTGTGACCCAAATGGCACACTGCTATTTATTTAAATCTAAGATCGCAGATCTGGAAGAAATCATGAATAATAATCTAGTCCAGGTGTCCTGAGTCGTAGGTTAAAAAACATCTCAAGTGGAATCAACCCAAATGACCATCAGTGGATGAAGAAAAACACAACGTGGTCCATCCACACAAGGGAACATGATGCAACCCTAGAGAGGAATGCGGCTCGGAAACAGGTTACAGTGTGGGTGCACCTGAATAACAGCACACTCAGCGAAACAAGTCAGACACAAAAGACCACGTGCTATATGATGCCATTTATATAAAGTGTCCAAAATAGGCAAATCCACAGAGACGGAAAATACATGGCCATTAGAGGCTGGGGAGGCGGACTGGGAAGTGACTGCTAGTGGGTACAGGGTCCCGTTTTGGAAATATGAAAATGTTCTGGAACTAGATAGAGACGTGGTTGTGAACATACTAAATCTCACTGAGCTGTACACATTAAAATGGTGAATTTCACCAGGTGTGGTGGCTCACACCTGTCATCCCAGCACTTTGGGAGTCCAAGGTGGGTGGATCACCTGAGGTCAGGAGTTCGAGACCAGCTTGACCAACGTGGTGAAACCCCGTCTCTACTGAAAATACAAAAACTAGCCGGACATGGTGGTGGGCGCCTGTAATTCCAGGTACTTGGGAAGCTGAGGCAGGAGAATTGCTTGAACCCAGGAGGCAGAGGTTGCAGTGAGCTGAGATTGCACCACTGCACTCCAGTCTGGGCAACAGAGTGAGACTCTGTCTCAAAAATAAATAAATAATAAAAATAACAAAATGTTGAGTTTTATGTTCTATAAATTTCCTCTCCATAGAGAAAAAATTAGTCTTCTCCTAAGTCTCAAAACCTACGGTGGGCATCACTTCAGTTACCCCAAAAGTTAAGAGCCAGGGCCAGGCACAGTGGCTCATGCATGTAATCCCAGCATTTTGGGAGGCCAAGGTAAAAGGATCACTAGAGCCCAGGGGCTCAAGACAAGTGGGGCAACACAGCACGACCCCAACCTTACAAAAAATAAAAAACTAAGTGGGTATGGTGGAGCACAGCTGTGGTCCCAGGAACTCAGGAGGCTAAGCTGGGAGGATCGCTTCAGCCCAGGAAGTCAAGGCTGCAGTGAACCACGATTGCACAACTGCACTCCAGCCTGGGCAACAGAGCAAGACCTCATCTCCAAAAAAAGTTTAATTTAAAAAGAAAGTTAAGAGGAGAGACAATCCTGTCCTCCCCATCCCCGCATTGTCCAACACTCAACAGACAAACAGATACCAGTCTTCCTTTATATTTTTTTTCTTTTTTGAGACAGAGTCTCACTCTGTTTCCCAGGCTGGAGTGCAGTGGTGCAATCTCAGCTCACTGCAACCGCCGCCTCCTGGGTTCAAGCAATTCTCCTGCTTCAGCCTCCCAAGTAGATGGGATTACAGGCATGTGCCACCACAGCCGGCTAATTTTTGTATTTTTAGTAGAGATGGGGTTTCACCATGTTGGCCAGGCTGGTCTCAAGCTCCTGACCTCAAGTGATGCGCCCACCTTGGCCTCTCAAAGTGCTGGGATGACAGGCCTGAGCCACCGTGCCCAGCCCTTCCTTTATATTTTCGCATGGCTTCATCTTAAAAGATTTATCTGTGCACCTCTTTGGGGAAATTTTTGCAAACAAATATTTCTGTCTGGCCATTGGGAATTTGAAAAATGTTTAAATCTTATTGACTTTACAATCTTTCGTGGGTTTCCTAGAAGACAACATAGAAACCTGATGGACGTAGAAGGGAAGGGTAATATAGAATTAGCAGAAAGTTTGTCAATTAAGATCCATACTTATTTATAAGATAATAACATTGGCCTCATCATGAAAAAAGTGCAGGTAAGTGGCACACCAATTATATCCCAGCTAGAAGTAACAATCAATGGTGTGAAAAGATAATTCTACTTATCATGCGGTCAGAAACACCTGAAAGTACCTCAAGCATATAGAGCTTCCAGTGCTGGGTGACCAGGGGAGAAAACCATGAGTTTTCAAACCTGTCCCAGCACATCCCTGAAGTTTTCACTTACTTTTTTTTTTTTTTTTTTTTTAAGACGAAGTCTAGCTCTGTTGCCCAGGCTGCAGTGCAGTGGCGCTATCTCAGCTCACTGCAAGCTCCGCCTCCCGGGTTCAGGCCATTCTCCTGCCTCAGCTTCCCGAGTAGCTGGGACTACAGGCGCCCATCACCACGCCCGGCTAATTTTTTTGGATTTTTAGTAGAGACGGGGTTTCACCGTGTTAGCCAGGATGGTCTCGATCTCCTGACCTCGTGATCCGCCCGCCTTGGCCTCCCAAAGTGCTGGGATTACAGGCATGAGCCACCGTGCCCAGCCAGTTTTCACTTACTTTTTTTTGGCGGGGGCGGGATTGGGGGCAGGGTCTCTGTCTGTTGCCCAGGCTGGAGTGCAGTGGCATGATCATAACTCACTGCAGCCTCAAACACCCAGTCACAAGTAATCCTCCCACCTCCCAGCCTCCCAAGTAGCTGGGACCACAGGCATGCACCACCGTACCTGGCTAATTTCAAATTTTTGGTAAAGACAGGGTCTCACTATGTTGTCCAAACTGGTCTCAAACTCCTGGGCTCAAGGAATCCTCTGCTCTCAGCCTCCCAGAGAGCTAAGGTTATGGGCATGAGCCACTGTGCCCCGACTTCCACTTACTTACTTTGGAAACAAGCTGCATCCCACTAGAGAAGTCCCAGCATCTGCAGGTGCTGTATAGGATGACGATGAAGTTCTTCCTACTCCATCAAGACCATCAGCCAAAGGAAAGAGAGCACATTGCTCCAGGCTGGAGTAGGTGTTACGGACTGAACCATGTCCCTTCAAAATTCATATGGGGAAACCCTAACCCTAATGTGGCTGTATTTGGAGATAGAGTCTATCGGCAGATAATAAAGACTCAATGAGCTCATAAGAGTGGGGCCCTCATCCTATAGGACTTGTGTCCTCATAAGAAGATGAAGACAGATCTCTCTCTCTCTCTCTCTCTCTCTCTCATTGTGATAAGAACCCTTAATATGAGATTTACCCTCTTAAATACTTAAGTACACAATAGAGTATTGTTAACTATAGGCATGATTCTGTACAGTAGATCAGAGCTTATATGTCTTGCATAACTGAAACTCTGTACCCACTAAACAATTCCCCATTCCTTCTTCTGCCAACCCTGGACAACCACAGTTCCCTCATTCTCTCTCTCTCTCTCTCTTTCTCTCTCTTTCCATCTCCACCACCACCTTTCTGCTTTAGGACAAAGGAAAGGCCATGTGAGGATACAGCGAGAAGGTGGCTGTCTGCCAGCCAGGAAAAGAGTCCTCACTAGACCCCAATCTTAACAGCATCGTGTTTTTGGACTTCCGGCCTGCAGAACTGTGAGAAAATAAATTTCTGAGGACTGTGGGACCTAGCAGACTAATATGGTGAGTGTTTGTCCCCAGACAGGAATGCCTGAAGTTGGGACTCTTGGACTCAATAGAGCTGTATACGTCCATTCTCACACTGCTATGAAGACATACGTGAAACTGAGTAATTTATGGAGAAAAGAGGTTTAATTGGCTCACAGCTTCACAGGCTGTACAGGAGGCATGGGTGGGGAGGCCTCAGAAAACTTACAATCATGGTGGAAGGCGAAGGGGAAGCAGGCACAATCTTCACATGCCCAGCAGGAGAGAGCGAGAGTGCACAAAGGGGGAAGTGTCACACATTTTTAAACAACCAGATCTTGTGAGAACTCACTCACTACAAGAACATCAAGGAGGAAATCCGCCCCCATGATCCAATCACCTCCCACCATTGGGAATTACAATTCAACAGGAGATTTGGGTGGGAACACAGAGCCAAACCATATCAAGAGCTAGGTCAGGATCAAGCCTCTGTCTCCTCATTTTATAAGGATAGCAAAAGCATTAGCTGCAAGTTACTGAATTCACATGGTTTAACTGTACAGACTGCACCCAAAGGTTATTTCAGAGACAACACAGATAAGCTTTTTGAGACCAGGTTGTTTCCAAAGGTAAGGGAAGATTGAACTACACACTGTTTGCAAAGCAGCTAACTTATGTATGATACACTATGCACAACTACCGGAAAAGAACATACAGGAAGGTGTTGGAAATTAACTCTGTGGCTCCTCCCCTCTTCCAGATGTGGTTTTAAAAAATGCCCATTTCCTGTTCCTCAAAAAATTAAAAATAAATCTACTGTGACCCAGCAAGCCTACTCGTATTTGTCCAAATGAAATAAAATCAAGATCTCAAATAGACATCTGCACCCCCATGTTCACTGCAGCATCATTCACTATAGCCTGGGCATGGAAACCATCTAAGTGTCCGTGGATGGATGAATGCGTAAAGAAAATGTCATGCATATATACAGTGGAATCCTATTCAGCTTTAAGAAAGAAAGGCAACCAATCATTGGCAACAACACAGATGAACCTGGAGGACATTATGCTAAGCAGAATCAGCCAGGCACAGAAAGACAAATACTGCCATGTCTCACTTATATGCAGAGTATAAACTCATGAAACTCATAGAAGCAGAGGATGAATGGTGGTTGCCAGGTGCTCCAAGGAGGGGCAGTAGGGAGTTGTTCTGTGGGTATAAAGCTTCAGTTATACAAGACGAATAAGTTCTGATCTGCTGTCTACAACACTGCGCCTGTAGTTAATAATACTGTATTCTGTACTACTCAGCCATAAAAAGGAATGAAATAATGGCAATTGCAGCAACCTGGATGGAATTGGAGACCATTATTCTAAGTGAAGTCATTCAGGGATGGAAAACCAAACATCGTATGCTCTCACTTATAAGCAGAAGCTAAGCTATGAGGATGCAAAGGCATAGGAATGGCATAATGGACTCTGGGGACTCAGGGGGAAGGGTGGGAGGGGGGTGGGGGATCAAAGGGGACACACTGGGTACAGTGTACACTGCTCGGATGACGGTGCACCAAAATCTCAGAAATCACCACTAAAGAACTTATACGTGTAACCAAACACCACCTGTTCCCCAAAAACTATTCAAATGTTTTAAAGAGTTAACAAGTAATAATAATACTGTATTGCATACTGAAAAACTTGAGAGGATAAATCTCATGTTAGATATTCTTACTGCAATTTTTTTTAACGTGTCTGTTTCCTGGTTCTATCCAAATCTTCTGATCTGCCACTATCTGACTCTCTGTCACCTAAGAATTTCCTTCAGTGGCCCCCACTAAGACGTCCCGCATCCTACTCAGCCATGGGACACCTGCAGCTTTATTTCAGGTCACACAGGCTAATGTCAGGGAATCCACTACTCTCTGTCAAACCATAGGTACACAGCATTTCTTAAGTTCAAGATGTCTCTATAATTCCACTGGCTTCTCTTGTCATCGTCCAATTGCATGCCATACTGAAGTTTGAGGAGGTTCATTCTTTTGTTTTCCAATTCACTTTAGAAAAAAAATTAAATAAATAAAACACACACCCTAGAATCTCATCCTTTCTCTCCCCAAGAGGTAAAAATCTCAGAGCAGGCGCCCTGGGAACCTGCTGGGAAGATTCTAGCCTTGGATGAGGGTTGGAGCATGTGTTCCTAGTGAAAACTTTTAGAATAAAATTGGACCACAGCCACCGGGTATGGGTATAGGAACACATCCAGGTGAAGGGGATAGACAGAGCAGACCAAGATGGGAAGCAGAATTTGTAAATTCCCTCAGCTGTAGGAGTCCTGAGACAGACCCTTTGTATGGGGTGCACCTGGAAACATTCAAGACTTAGTCCAGAGTCCTCCTGACCTGAGAGCCAGGCCCCCCTGCCAGAACTTGGGGACACCTCCATAGACAGCCATCAAAGTCTAAACAACGGGTAAACGATGACCCGGAACAGTCTCCCCATGGTGCAGGTGCAGCGGTAACTTCCAGGTCATGTCAGACATCTCTTGGGCTGCAAGACCTCCCCACTCTCTTCCTTCTCCTCCTCATTCTCCTCCTCTTCCTCCTTTTTAAAAAACCATCTAACACCTTCACATGCTGATGAGAAGACACGAACCCACACCAACCTGTGGAACTTAAGTGTGTCCAGGAGTATCTTCTATTTTGTTGATTTTTTTTTTTTTGCTACATTATATTAGAGCCTTGAATTAATCATATAACTGCACAGAAATCTCTGTGGATAATGTAAAAGAGTTCTCAGGGTGTGAATACCCTTCCTTCCTCCTCCTCCCCTCCTCCTCCAGCTCCTTCTTCCTCTCTCCTCTTTCTCCTCCTCCCTCCAAGTTTTCTTTCTTTTTCTCCTCCTCTTTCTATTCCTCCTCCTCCTTCTCCTCCTATTGTTCCTTCTCTTTCTCCTCCTTCTCCCTCCAATTTTTTCTTTTTCTCCTCCTCCTCCTCCTTTTCCTCCTTTTTCTCCTCCTCCTTCATCTCCTTCTCCCTCCTCATCTTCCTCTTCCTCTTCTCCTCCTTCTCCTTCCCCTCTTCCTTTCTCTTGCTTCCTTTTATCTTTCCTCCCTCCCATCTTCCATTCCTTCCTTCCTTCTTTCTTTCTTCTCACTTTGAGCACTCCACACAACCAACCCCACACAGTCAAGCATTCCCAGATACGTGTCAAGAAAATGTGACGAAAGACATATAAAAAAGAGTACCAATCAGCCAAAAAAGCAAAAGTGGGTCTGATACAGGTCAGATATAATTATGAAACCACCAGTACCTCTATTCCAGGATGGGATGGAGGTTGAAAGCTGATGCACAGCCAACATGAAACAGTCTCAACCGCATGACCAGCAATTCCACTCCTGGGTAAATACAGAAAAGAATCGGACGCCAGACACAGTGGCTCACATCTGTAATCCCAGCACTTTGGGAGGCAGAGACGTGCGGGTCACCTGAGGTCAAGAGTGTTCAAGACCAGCCTGGCCAACATGGTGAAATCCTGTCTCTACTAAATCTAAACCTGTAATCCCAGTTACTCAGGAGGCTGAGGCATGAGAATCACTTGAATCTGGGAGGCAAAGGTTATAGTGAGGTGAGACCGTGCCACTGCACTCCAGCCTGGGCGACAGAGTGAGATTCCATCTCAAAAAAAAAAAAAGGGGGGCGGGGGGCTGGGCATAATGGCTCATGCCTGTAATCCTAACACTTTGGGAGGCCAAGATGGGAGGGTCACTTCAGACCAGGAGCTCGAGACCAGCCTGCCTGATCAACACACCGAGACCCCCATCGCTAAAAATGAAAAGAATTTAAAAAATAATTGAGACTCCAACAGATATGTACACACCATATTCATAGCAGCACCATGGGTCGGGCAGTGTGACTCACGCCTGTAATCCCAGCAATTTGGGAGGCCAAGGTGAGCGGATCACTTGAGCCTAGGAATTTGAGACTAGCCTGGTCAACATGGTGAAACCCAGTCTGTACAAAATATACAAAAATTAGCCGAGGCTGATGCACGCCTGTAGTCACAGCTACTCGGGAGGCTGAGATGAAAGAATTGCTTGAGCCAGGGAGGCAGCGATTGCAGTGAGCCGAGATCATGCCACTACACTCCAGCCTGGGTGACAGAGCAAGACCCTGTCTCAAAACAAATGAACAAATAAGTAAATGAAGAGCAGCTTCGTGCACAAGAGCCAAAAAGTAGAAACAACTTAAACATTCACTGGAGCATGAATGCAGTTACATAAATGTAGCTCACACATACGACAGACTATGATTGCACAATAAAAAAGACTGGAGCTCTCACACATGCTGCAACATGAATGAACTTGGAAACATGATGCTAAGTTTAAAGAGACAGACACAAAGGTCTCATATTGTATGATTCTATTTATATGAAAGGCGCAGAATAGGCAGAGAGACAGATAGCAGAGTGGTATTTGCTGGAAGCTTCGGGTGGGGAGAGGATTGCAGGGTGAGGGGCTGATAACTATTGGGTGTAATTTCTTTGTAAGTAATAAAAGTGTTTGATTAGGCATGGTGACTCACGCCTGTAATCCCAGCACTTTGGGAGGCTGAGGCGGGCGGATCACTTGAGGCCAGGAGTTCAAAACCAGCCTGGTCAACATGGTGAAACCCCATCTCTACTAAAAATACAAAAATTAGCCGAATGTGGTGGCGGGCACCTGTAATCCCAGCTACTTGGGAGGCTGAGGCACGAGAATCACTTGAACCTGGGAGGCAGAGGTTGCAGTGAGCCGAGATGGTGCCACTGCACTCCAGCCTGGGTGACAGAGTGAGACCCTGTCTCAAAAAAAAAAAAAAAGTGTTTGATCGTTGATTGGCATGATCATGGCACAACACTGTTGTGCACCAAACACGAATTCACTGTTGCGAATGCACTAAATGCCATCAAATTGCACAAAGTGGCTAAAATGGTAAATTGTAGGTTACGTGCATCTTGCAACAATTGAAACAGAAAACTAAAACCACACAGTCTCAGAGATACTACACCCATCCCTCCATGGCTGGTGGCTGACATCCTGCTGGGACCTGGAGCCAGGAAGAAGGCCCAGGATGGGCAGTGGTTTCCTTGTGGCTTCATCAGCAGTTTACTATGGACACCCTTTATTCGCCGTGCCATTTTTTGGAGCGCTTTGTGGTATCCAGGTCAAACCCTGAAGGAAATGGGATCCCGTCTACTGCTCCTGTCTTTGGGATTGCGTTTCTCCCAGTTCCCAGCAGTGGGTGCATCTCATCTATCCTCTGAGCTCCTCTGAGGCTGAGACTCAGGCAGCAGGTGGGCGCCAGGAGCCCACCTGTGTACACCCGCCCAGCAGGGACCCTTCCTCCTCTGGGAACTGCTTGCTTTCCTGGGTGCCCCGTTCCCAGCCATCCAGAGAGTTGCGGAGAGCAGGCACCTGGGAAGCACTGGAGTGGTGGTGTTACCGCGGGTGAAGCCATACCGGCTGCAGCAACCTCAATTCCTGCCTCCTCAGGAGAAAGAATTTGACTGAAGGGCATAAGGCAGAAGGAGAGATTGAGGCAAGTTTGAGAGCAGGAGTGAAAGTTTATCAGAAAGCTTTAGAACACGATCGAAAGAAAGGAAAGTATACTTGGAAGAGGGTCAAGTGGGCAACTTCAGAGTCAAGTGCATGGTTTGACCTTTAGACTTGGGGTTTTATGCGTTGACTTTTAGACTGGAGTCTTGTGTCCCTTCTCCGCTGAGTCTTCCTTTGGGGTGGGCTGTCTGCATGCACAGTGGCCTGCCAGCACTCGGGAGGGGAGCATGCGCAGTGTGTTTACTGGTGTTGTACGCATGCTCACTTGAGGTGTTCTTCCCTTACCAGTGAAGTGTTCCTAGAAGGTTGTAGACCAGTTAAACTCCGCCATTTTGCCTCTTAGTGTGCGTGCTTGAGCCCACTCACTCACCTCCTGAGATCGTATTGGGAAGCTGCTGACCACCAGTTTTAGGTGTTTTCTATTTACTGGGAGACGGCCTTTCCCTGGTGCTTACTGTGGCCAATTATTATTTTAGAGACAGTTTATCAACCGCCTGACCATCACCTGATGGTCTTCTGACATTTCTGGTGTGTGTGGGGAGGGAGCAGGGGGAACCTATCTCCTGCCCTGTTCATGCCTGACACGCTACCTACCCTAACAGTAGTGTCAGAGGTGTGTGAACCAGAACAACTCCATCTTAACTAGGAGCTGGGTAAAATGAGGCTAAAACCTACTGGGCTGCATTTCCAGATGATTGAGGGATTCTAAGTCACGGGATGAGATAGGAAGTCAGCAAAAAATACAGGTGATAAAGACCTTGCTGATAAAACAGGTTGCAGTAAAGAAGGCGGCCAAAACCCACCAAAACCAAGATGGCCACAAGAGGGACCTCTGGTCGTCCTCACTGCTACACTCCCACCAGCACCATGACAGTTTACAGATGCCATGGCAACGTCAGGAAGTTACCCTATACAGTCTCGGGACCCCTGTCCTGTAACAGCAGGAGGCACAAGATCCCAAGTTTGTTTAAATCCCCTTAGGGTACCTCCCAAGCCTTGCAGTGACCTGCCTTGCTGAGGGTGGGAGACCTGGCCCATATCCTATCACCTGAAGGATCTCATTGTTGGTAGCCTCAGGTAGGACCCATCTGTCTGCAAAAAGCAAACAACAAAAATTTTAAAATCCAGGCTCTCCTTCTGCTTGGGGTGAGGCTTCTGTAGACAGATCTAGGGCAGGTCTTCAAAGGGACAATTTGAAAGAGGAGTCGTGAGGTCTGCCTTTTCCCAAAGCCTCCTCCCCCTGGGGACCTGCAAGGGCAAGGACGGGGAGATTGGATTCCATCGACATTGCATCTGCTTTGTTCTGAAAACTCCCCAGGTAGCTCTGCGGAGCCGGTTGCCTCCCTAAAGCCCCACACCCAGTCTTTTCTCTTCTTTTCCTTTTTTTTTTTTTTTTTTTTTTTTTTTTTTGAGAGGTCTCCGAGCTAGATGCATTCAATTCTTTCTGTATTCAACAACATAACCCTCTAAAAAAAACCTGTCTGCCGGGTTTTAAGTATTCCAGTAGAGACGCATGCAGAGAAAAACATTTGCAGTGAAATGAGAGCTGTGACTGATGTTTCTGTTCCTTAGATCCTGGGGAAGCAGGAAGATACTCCAAGGAAACATCAGAAACCCAGGAGGCAGACAGAAGAGGACCCTGGTTTCCCTAACAGCCAAACCATAGCACTCACTGCTCTAAACTGCCTTTCTGAGAGCTGATTATTTTCCACATTTGAAAAATGGCCAAGCTGAGTCAAAAGATCCTCCCGTGAAACAGCTAGCTCACCCGGGGGTAATTCTAAGCGCTGTAGATTCCTCCAAACACCTGTCTTTGCAAACCAAGCAACTTTTCCAGTGTACAGTAAGACAATTAAGAGGAACAAAGCCATTCTAGCCCTCTCTTCACTCACCTTTTTCTTTGTCTATGTGATTTCAACATCAAGTTAATTGGCAATTGCGGTTACCATAAAGTGCTTCCTTGCCAGTTTTAGAGTGTCTTTCAAATTGCCCATGTATTTAAAATTGTCTTCTTCTTGGAAGATTAAGCCCTGCCTGAAAGCTTTTGTTTCAAATTGTTATTGATTGAATCATACAGCCTTCAAAGGGAGGGAGATTCTAACACAGGCTATAATGCAGATGAATCTTGAGGCTGTTACGCTAAGTGAAATAAGCCAGGCACAAAAGGACAACTAGAGTGTGGTTCTGCTTATTTGAGGCGGTCAACCTAAAAGGAAGAAGCTGAAGCAAAATTAATATAAATAGAGAGTTTATTTGAGCCAAGCTTGAGGCTTGCAAACTGGAAGAATAGATTCAAGTTGCCCTGAATATACACTTAGACGCTCTGATTAGCAGCCGTTGCAAGTGGATGTGTTTGAGACAGGGTCTCACTTTGTCGCCCCGGCTGGAGTGCAGTGGCATGAACACGGCTCACTCCAGCCTTGACCTCCTAGGCTCATGTGATCCTCCTGCCTCAGCCCCCCAAGTAGCTGGGACTACAGGTGCACGCTACCACGCCCAGCTAATTTGTACACTTTTTATAGAGAAGCGATTTCACGGGGAGTGGATTGATACAAAATTGTTTGTCAGAAATTCTTGCTGTTTACAGAAATAATACTGATTCGTGATTGGCTGTCTCTTGTTAAGCCATAGGGTGTGGGTTGTGGTATCCAGTGTGGTATTATTAGGTTAACTTATAGTTATGTGTGACAATGGCAAGCAGTTTCAATAGATGTATACATAGCTCAAAGCGGGGACTAGGACACGATTGCTGTCTTGTCTTAATGCATTTCTGGGCCTAATAATTTGAAAGTGCTCAAATTCCTCAGATAAAAGTACTTCTCTTTCATGAAAATACTTGGAATAGTCAAAATCATCAAAGCAGAAAATCGAACAATGCTGCCAGGGCTTGGCGGAGGAGGAAATGAACAGATGAGGACACTATGCAACTGCTATGTGTATTTTAACACAATCAAAAAATAGAAAGCTGGGTCCAGTGGCACTGGATTACAGTGCCTGTAATCCTAGCACTTTGGGAGGCCGAGGCAAGCGGATTGCTTGAGCCCAGGAGTTGAAGACTAGCCTGGGCAACATGGCAAAATCCCTTCTCTACCAAAAATACTAAAAATATGTCGGGTGTAGTGGCATGTGCCTGTAGTCCCAGCCATTCCAGAGACTGAGGCGGGAGGATTGTTTGAGTCTAGGACGTGAAGGTTACAGTGAACAGACATGGCACCACTGCACTCTAGCCTGGGTGACAGACCCTGTCTCAAAAAAAAAAAAGAAAAGAAAAAAAAAGTGAAAATGTGCCATCCCCTTGTTATAAAACCAGGATAGTTTTTATAAAGGGCTGTTCCCCTGCACACACTCTCTTGCCTGCCACTATGTAAGACATGCCTTTGCTCCTCCTTCACCTTCTGCCATGACTGTGAGGCCTCCCCAGCCATGCAGAACTGTGAGTCCATTAAACCTCTTTTTCTTTATAAATTACCCAGTCTCAGGTATTTTCTTCATAGCAGTATGAAAATGGACTAATACACACACCCAAAGGTATTATGTAATAAATTATAAAGGATCTTTCTGGTCCTCTGCATAGAAAGATCCAGGAATGACCTCCCCTTTATGAAAATACTGTCAGAGGTATTTGAACCAGAGTGACTCCATCTTGAATAGAAGCTGCGTAAAATGAGGCTGAGACCTACTGGGCTGCATTTCTAGGAAGTTAAGCATTCTAAGTTATAGGATGAGATGAGAGGTCAACACAGGATACAGGTCACAAGGACCCAGATGATAAAACAGGATGCAGTAAGAAGCTGTCCAAAACCTACAAAAACCAAGATGGTGAGGAAGGTGACCTCTGGTCATCCTCACTGCTCATTATATGCTAATTATAATGAATTGGCATGCTATAAGACACTCCCACCAGTGCTATGACAGTTTACAAATGCCATGGCAATGTCAGGAAGTTACCCTATGTGGTCTAAAAAAAGGAGGAGCCCTTAATTCTGTGAGCTGCCCACCCCTTTCCCAAAAAACTCATGAATAATCCACCCCTTGTTTAGCATATAATCAATGTATTAGACTATTCTCACATTGCTATGAAAAACTTCCCAAGACTGGGCAATTTATAAAGGAAATAGGTTTAATTGACTCACAGTTCCTCAAGGCTGGGGAGGCCTCAGGAAACTTATAATCTTGGCTTAAAAGGAGGCAGGCATGTCTTACATGGTGGCAGGCAAGAAAGCAGGTGCAAGAGAAAGCAGGGAAAACTGCCTTATAAAAGTATCAAATCTCTTGAGAACTCGCTCACTATCATGACAACAGCATGGGGGAGACTGCCCCCATGATCCAAACACCTCACACCAGGTCCCTCCCTCAATGCACAGGGATTATGGAAATTACAACTCAAGATGAGATTTGGGTGGAGACACAGAGCCAAACGATATCAATCCAGAAGTATCTATAAGTATAATCAGCAGAGCAGCCCACACTGCTGCTCTACCTATGGAGTAGCCATTCTTTTATTCCTTTACTTTCTTAATAAACTTGCTTTCACTTTATGAACTTGCCCTGAATTCTTTCTTGCGTGAGGTTCAAGAATCCTCTCTTAGGGTGTGGATAAGGACCCCTTTCCAGTAACAGTACCAACTAATATCCAGGCCTCTGGGGCCCCTTTCTTCTGGAAAGGTAGTACTTTGGTCTTGCTCTGAGACCTCTCTGGTTTTTGCTTTCCCCATTCCTGGACTCAGGGGAAAGAAATAGTGTGTGGGTGGAAAAAGGATGCCTGATGCTGTAGTTGCATTGGAGTTTCCATAAATGTCCTGATAGCACAAAGGGAGGAGCAGCAGAGTACTAAAAAGCCAGTAGGCGTGACTGGAACACTACTCGAAGACCAGGAGCCCTACTGAACAGTAGGTTGCAGAAGTGTCCAAAACAGATGCTGTTTCTACCCATTGGAGTCTATAGTCAGTGTCCCCAGGGACCATGATGAGGGGGAACGAGGCTCTCCAGGAAGCTATGAGTGGCTTTTCTCTCTTAAAGCAGCAGTAGGAAGAATCCAGAGACTAAAGCCCACAACCAGCCACTTGTGCAGTCTATTGAGACTGGGGTTTAGAGTCTTGACAGCTCAATGCAGATACTTTCATTACCAGCTCTGAAACAGTCCCTATAATTTTCATGAATTAATAATAGAGGAAGAGAGGAGAGAAATGAAAATAAAGCAAGCTTGCAGCCCATGCAGCATTCATCCTGAGTTCAGCCTACTCTCTGCCCTGCAACTTCATGGTTGTCTGATGCCTCTTGTCCTAGAAGCACACAGATGTTAGGTTATAGTGCCCTGTAACTGCTCTGGAGACAACAACTTGTACATTAGGAAACATTACATTTTCCCTTTGAGATATTCTTTCACAAATTGGCTTTTCCTATTCCTACAACCATCACTGTAGCCAGGCACGTGCAGAGGTGCATGCTTGGCTATAGTCATAGTGATAGGAATCTATACAGGGGATGAAATTTCACAGCACTACACATGCACACACATTTCACATAAAACCCATGGAAGTAATGTAATTTAGTGAAGAGTATTTGATATGGTTTTGCTGTGTTCCCACCCAAATCTCATCTTGAATTTTGAATTGTAGCTCCCATAATTCCCATGTGTTGTGGGAGTGACCCAGTGAGAGATCACTGAATTATGGTAGCAGTTTCCCCATACTGTTCTTGTGGAAGTGAATAAGTCTAATGAGACCTGATGGTTTTATAAGGGATTTACCCTTTTGCTTGGCTCTCATTCTCTTTTGCCTGCTGCCATGTAAAACATGCCTTTCATCTTCCACCATGATTGTGAGGCTGCCCCAGTCATGTAGAACTGTGAGTCCATTAACCTCTTTTGCTTTATAAATTACCCAGGCTCAGGTACGTCTTTATCAGCAGAAGAAAACAGAATAATACAGTATTGTACCAATGTCAGTTGACTGGTTTTGATGGTCTACAATAGTTAAATAAGATGTTATAATTGGGGAAAGCTAAGTGAAGGGTCCACAGGAACTCTATGTATCATTTTTGCAATAATTTGTGTGTCTTAAAAATTATCTTAAAATAAAAAATTAAAAACACTTAATGAAATGGATGACAGGTCCATTCCCACCCATTCGAATCAGAGAAGAGGAAAATGCCAAATCACTATATTCTAAGATTTGTTCAACTAGAGAGGCAGTGAGTGGATCAGCCCCTTTGGACTATAGCCAGAGGTGACCAGTGGAAATTGATCCTATAGACTCCTGCATTCACAGCATACATTCAGTCTTCCGATCACTTGAATCAGATCTGGGTCAAATCGAAAGCTCATTGGTTGTTTATGATGAACTGATATAGCCAATTCTCATTATTCACAGCAGTCATTTTATAAAATCGCCAAAAACACTGAATTAGCAAAGACTGAACCATTGATCCTACTAGAATTATAAGGTTAGGTTCCTGCGAGTGTCTGGTCACATTTTCATCAAATTATCAATACACAACCTTGTTTTAGGTGTGTTTCTGTTTAAAGGCACATTATTGAATATATATTGTTGACTCATTCTCATTGAACTCACGGCCAACAACTGTAACTCCTGCCTGAACACCTGAAAGAAGCATCTCTAACACACATATTTTCTCTGTTAGCAGCATCACAGCCTTCTTGCACTTAGGAACACTTGACAGCCCTCCAGCACAATGCTTAGGGTCATTTTAAACAGCAAAATTACCAGCAGAAAGAGGCTGCATTTTGCAAAAATGAAAAAAGCATGGCACTCCATAGACCACAACAAGGCACTTGTTTATAGTATGAACTGAAATAAGAAGGCAGAGCATTGCCTTGTTCAAGCTTAGCCAGAAATGTACAAACCAGGTGACTCAAATTATTTACTGCTTTAAATGTTCACGAAAGTGCAATGAGTATTAATTTGGGGTTACAAAGAAATTAGAGCAAGTAGCTGAATTTGCAAAGAGAGCATCTGCAAATAATGAAGGTTGACTCCACTTGGGTAACCCCCAAAAAACCTTGACCTCTGGCATTTACACCCTTGTGTATACCTTTCTGTTGAACCAGAGTAGCCCTGGGATATGCTTTATCCAACACTATATGGCAGAGGGTGGCTGCACTCACCCCAGGTCTAAGAAGAACTGAAAGCTTCTGCTTTTGTGACATGGGGTAAGTCACCCTCTAACTACCTTGAGACAGCCATATTGTAAGAAGCCTGAACGATCCCTGTGGAGGAGAATCGAGGCCAGGCCAGTCAATAGCCATACTGAGCTCCTGGCCTTCAGACAGCATTCCTCTGCCAGGCCAATGCATGGGGCCATCTTGGGAGTAGAATGCTTCAGTCATGCCGAAGATGTTTCTGCTTATGTCCCAGGGAGCAGAGAAGTGCTGTGTCCACCAAACTCTGCCATGTGGCAGGATCCCAAGCAGATGACTGAAATGGGCATAGTCATGGCCCTTTTTCATCTCTTCTTTCTCTACCTGATATACAGCTTGCTTCTAGGAGATGGTTGCTTTGACTTCTAAGACTGTTTACCCAAACCCCACTTGCTTTGAAATGCAAATGTGTGCATTCTCAATGCAAGGGAGCTCTTCCAAGGATTGAAGAAATAAAACAGGATGCCACCCTTCAGCTCTCTTGAAATTTCTTTAGACCAATGTCAGCCATCAAACAAAAACAGTCACTAGAGGGTCTGTATTTTTCTAAGACTGTTTGTTGCCATTTTCTACTGTTTTTAGCTATGTTTTGCATCTGGGTGAGACTAACATGGGTTATGTGATGACCCAATATTTATTATTTACTATTGCTACTCAAGTTCTTTCTTACTAGGTTCTCTCCAGGTGGGAAGGAGGCAAACATTGACGTGATACAAAGTTGAACATTTATTCTATGACATGAAGGTCAATCAACTCAAAGCATATTAGTGATGACAATTCTTCATTTAACACATCTCCCCTCTCCAAGTCCTGGAAGGAATATGACCTGAAATAAATACAAGTACACAGGATTTATAAGTGGAATCTCCTTGTGTATACATAAAAAAGGGTGGTGAACACACAAGATTCTGTGCATCCTCAAGAAACAGCCTCATGTGGCCCCAGTAGCTTTACAATGGGCAGGTCTGGACAGAGCAGCCCCAAATCTGTTAAACAAA
The DNA here is from genome assembly GCF_028858775.2 of Pan troglodytes. Taxonomy (NCBI): domain Eukaryota; kingdom Metazoa; phylum Chordata; class Mammalia; order Primates; family Hominidae; genus Pan; species Pan troglodytes. The sequence goes on along the minus strand of NC_072421.2, from coordinate 4,334,938 downwards.
AAACAAAACTCCTTAATCACATGGGCGCCATGATGGTGATAACCCACGTATATCTAACTCTCTAGGGCTCCATGATTAGAGGTTTAAAGTGGGAAACAAACTAGCATTGCCTTTGGTTGGAATGAATTCTTAAGCTCATTAGTTACATGATAACTCCCAGAAAGTTCTGCCACACATCGGTAGGGTGTCTAGGGATCTTCCGTACAGCCCAGTTCCCAAAATAAGATTGGTAATGATGTCAGAAAGCATGTTGCTAAGGGAACCCTGCAGAGGGAGATAAAGAGGAGTTGTTTGAACAAATGCACCAGAACAGCCAAGTTAATAGATGGCCAGTTTTGCTGGAGACAAAGGAATACAACAAAGCCACCTGCAATGCGTGGTACCTCCGTGTGGGCAAAGTGGATCCAAGCTAAGAGTCAGGTTACCGGCAAATTTCTACATACGCCTCAGAAAGAGTGGCCAAAAGGCAAACTCAATATGTGTAAGAATTCTCAGGACAATAACAGCTTGGGTTTCCTCCTATTTCCTTACAAAACACCTCCTTGCTACTTGTCCTGGGCTCCTTTGAGACACATCACCTGTAGGGAAAAATACTAACATCAGGCATGCATTTTTGCTTGATCACAGTAACTTGGAAAGTTGAATGATTCATTATAAAATTAGAAGAGAGAATTAGTAGAGCTGTGTCTTCTGCTCAGGGTCCCACAAGGCTGAAATCAACAGAGCTGCAGTCTTATCTGAGTTTTGGGGTCCTATGCTGAGCTCTCTGGATATTGTCAGGATTCAGTTCTTTGTGATTATAGGAAGAAACTGAAAGTGTAACTGTGTGATTGGTTTTATTCTATGCCTCCTGGTGTGAATGGAAAGTGATTCCTGTCAGGAGAACTTGCTTTCTACCAGTTTCACACATTGCCTGGGTCAGAACTATTCATTTGGAGCAGAGTAAACAGTAATTCACGGTTTGTTGTTGCCAGTAAACCAGATGCAAGAAAGGGGCAGGACACTGCTTAGCAACTTCATGAATAAAATTATGCAGTTAGCAGAAACTGGGCTGTGGGAACCCATAATCTAGCCCAGCCCTCCTAAGACTATAAATGCCTCTTGGGAGGTACATGGGAGGCACAGAATGGACGGTGATTCCTTGCATTTTGGTATCCTAGAATACTCCTGTCTTAATCCATTCAGGCTGCTATAACAAACTAGCATACTCTGGATGGTTTAAACCACAGACATTTATTGCTGGCAGTTCTGGAGGCTGAAACTCCAAGATCAAGGTGTAGCAGAATCTGTGTCTGGTGGGGACCTCCTTCCTGGCTCATAGATGGTGACTTCTTGCCATGTTTTCAAATGGTGGAAGGAGGTAAAGGAGCTCTCTGTGGTCTCTTTTAGAAGGATGCTAATCCTATTACTGACGCTCCGCCCTCATGACCTAATCACCTCCTAAAAGCCACCTCCTAATACCATCACCTTGGGAGTTAAGATTCAACCTATGCATTTTGGAGGGACACATTTAGTCAATAGCAACTAAGTTTCCCCTGTAAATAAAGTGGCCATTCGAGAGTGGGTGAGCCTTTCAGAAACTTTTCCAAGCAGCCATGTGGGAGTTTTCAGCAAGGCATTTTGATATGAAATATTTCATCTTTCTTCTAAGTGAGATTCCAATTTCTTGAACTATCACAGTAGATAGTAAATACTAACAAAGTATCTCCTCCACACAAAGGTGTTTGGCATTTGATAGCTGGAGCATATGACTCATGGCCAGGCTTTTTCCACCCATGGACAGCCTTCTAAGGAAGGACTCCCTGCTTATTTCACATCAGAAATGAGCAGTGTATTAGTTAGCTATAGCTTCATAACAAATGATCACAGTCTTTGTGACTTAACACAACATACATTTACAATCTCACACCATTTCCTGGCACAGTATGGCTAGGTATTCAGCTTAGGGTCCTACAAGGCTGAAATCAACAGAGCTGCCATCTTATCTGAGTTTTGGGATCCTCTCCTGAGCTCTCTGGCTACTATCAGGATTCAATTATTTGTGGTTATAGGAATGAAGCCATCAGTCCATTTCCTGCCATATGGCTGTCTTCATCATGTGGTAATTTGCTTCTTCAAGGCCAAAAGGAAAATATTTTTGTTGTTTAAAATCTATCTGGCTTCTCCTGTCTTTGGCCTACAGAGGTACTTTTAAAGGATTCACCTGATTAAATCAGGCCCACCCAGAATAATCTCCTTTTAATTAACATAAAGTCACCTAATGAGAGACCTCAGTTACTTTGTTTTTATTTTTCTTTTGTTTTTTGTTTGAGGTTTCTTTTTTTTTTTTTAGATGGAGTTTTGCTCTTGTAGCCCAGGTGCGATCTCAGCTCACTGCAACCCACCTCCCAGGTTCAAGTGATTCTCCTGCCTCAGCCTCCTGAGTAGCTGGGATTACAGGCACCCACCACCACTCCTGGCTACTGTTTTTGTATTTTTAGTAGAGACGGGGTTTCGCCATGTTGGCCAGGCTGGTCTCGAATTCCTGACCTCAGGTGATCTGCCCCCCTCAGCCTCCCAAAGTGCTGGGATTACAGGCGTGAGCCACCACGCCTGGTGGAGACCTCAGTTACTTTGTACAAAATACCTTCACCTTTACCATATAATGAAACTTAAATACAGGAGTGACATTCATGCTATTTCACAGTCCTACCCACACTCAAGGGGAGAAGAGTACACAGGGTGTTTGCATTGAAGGCAAGAACCTTGAGATCATTTTATTTTGCTTTCATTTTAGATTTAGAAGGTGCATGTGCAGTTTTGTTACAAGGGTATGTCGTGTAATGCCTGGCTTTGGGCTTCTATTGAATCCACCACTCAAATACTGAACCTAGTGCCCAATAGGAAGTTTTTCAGCCCTTGTTCCCTCCCTTCATCACCCCTTTTGGAGTCCCCAGTGTCCATTGTTTCCATCTTTATGCCCATGTGTATTCAGTGTTTAGCTCTCACTTATAAGGGAGAACATGTGGTATTTGATTTTCTTTTTCTGTGTTAATTCATTTAGGATAATGGCCACCAGCTACATTCATGTTGCTGCAAAAAACATGATGTCGTTATTTTTTATGGCTGCATAGTATTCCATGGTGTATATGCACCACATTTTTTTAATCCCATCTACCATTACGGACACTTATTATGTTGGTTCCATGACTTTGCTATTGTGAATGGTGCTGTGATAAACACACGAGTGTGTGTGTCTTTTCAATATAATGATTTCTTTCCCTTTGAGTGGATACCCAATAGTGGGATTGCTGAGTCAAATGGTAGTTCTATTTTTAGTTTTTTGAGAAATCTCCATACTGTTTTCCATAGAGGTGATACTAACTTACATTCCCACCAGCAGAGTATAAGAGTTTGTTTTCTCTGCAACCTTGCCAGCATCTGTTACTTTCTGACTTTTTAATAATAGTCATTCTATTTCATTTTGGTGTTAATTTGCATTTCTCTGATAACTAGTGATGGTGAGCATTTTTTCATATTTTTTTGTTCACTTTATGTTTTCTTTTAAGAAGTGTGAGACTGGCCGGGCACAGTGGCTCACGCCTGGAATCTCAGCACTTTGGGAGGCCGAGGCGGGTAGTACCTGAGGTCAAGAGTTCAAGACCAGCCTGCCCAACATGGTGAAATCCTGTCTCTACAAAAATACAAAAATTAGCCGGGTGTGATGGCAGGCACCTGTAATCCCAGCTACTCGGGAGGCTGAGGCAGGAGAATTGCTTGAATCCTGGAGGCAGAGGTTGCAGTGAGCCGATGTTATGCCATTGCACTCCAGCCTGGGCGATAGAGCGATACTCTGCCTCAAAAAAATATAAATAAATAAATAAATAAATAAAAATACAAAAATTAGCTGGGTGTGGTGGCACACGCCTGTACTCCCAGCTACCTGGGAAGCTGAGGCAGGAGAATCACTTGAAACCAGAAAGTGGAGGTGGCAGTGAGTCAAGATCACCCCAGTCACCCCACTGCACTCCAGCCTGGGTGACAGAGTGAGACTCTGCCTCAAAAAAAACAAAAACAAAAACAAAAACAAAACAAAACAAAAAAAACCAAAAACCTATGGGCAGAGATAAAAGAGCCTTGGGCCTCCTTATTAATTTCCTTCTCTAAACTCATGGCAGATCCACTGACACCAGCCTTCCTGCCTGTCAATTGCCTGTAAGTTAAAAAGCAGATCCCTGCAGTCTACAGGACTTTCTCCAAAGAGAAGCCCTAGTATCTCTGCCCCAGATCTTTCTTTGAGAACAGAAAGAAAACAAACCTCAGGCAACTATCTAGAGTTGAGGCACTCAACATACAAGCAGGAAATAAGAGTCCCACATTGACAGAAACACCAGCTCCCTTCATAACTTTAAGTATAATCCCATTTACACTGGGATGTGAATTGAACCAGAACTGAATAAGCTCTGTAAGTTTGATCAAGACAATTGCATCCCGAGTAGCCATTGGAGAACAGATGATAACGTCTCTGTGGTTGCAGTTTGAACATTTTTTCTTCCTGAAGAAAGACGAAAGTCCTTTTTTTTTTTTTCAGTTGGATTAGATTGGATTCCCTTTGTATCCCTCAAGGAACTCTCTCAGTATAGGCTGAAGAAGGTCAGAGGAGAGAATTCCATCATCATAATTCTACAGAGAAAGGCCAAGTTTCAGGACGTCTTCAGGTTAAGGGTGTCCAGTGTGGTGTGGATTTCAGGGTCTTACAAAGTGACGTGGGAAAACCCCAATACATGTCTCTTTCCTCTTCCTACACCCCTTCCTACTACTAATCTAATTAACCCATCTCTCTTCCTCCCACTGTGAGCTTCACCTCTTCCTTCTTCCACTCTGCGGTAGACTCCTAACTGCTTAGCTAATGTCTCCTCTTCCCATTGTCCATATTATCAGGAGTTTCATCGTTTTAGATGGTCATCAGTTTAAAGGCTACAATCCCAGCTTCCCCCATCGCTACAGGATTTCTTTCTTTTCTTTTTTTTTTTTTTTTTTTGAGACGGAGTCTCGCTCTGTCACCCAGGCTGGAGTGCAATGGCATGATCTCGGCTCACTGCAACCTCCGCCTCCTGGGTTCAAGCAATTCTCCTGCCTCAGCCTCCCAAGAGCCGGAATTATAGGCGCATGCCACCACGCCCGGCTAATTTTTTGTATTTTTAGTAGAGATGGGGTTTCTCCATGTTGGCCAGGCTGGTCTCGAACTCCTGACCTTAGGTGATCCGCCCACCTTGGCCTCCCACAGTGCTGGGATTACATGCGTGAGCCACCGCGCCTGGCCAACTATGGGATTTCTAATGGAGTCTCTTGGGTGAAGCCTCCATGAAAGCTATGAAAAATGGAGTGCATTTGGAGATTTCTCAAAAACCTTAAAACGGAAGTACCATTCAACCTAGCAATTCTATTACTGGATATATAACCAAAGAAAATAAGTCCTTCTACCAAAAAGATACATGCACTCACATGTTCATTGCAGCACTATTCACATTAGCAAAGACATGGAATCAACCTAGGTGCCTGTCAGTGGTGGATTGGATAAAGAAAATGTGGTACTTATGGCCAGGTGCGGTGGCTCACACCTGTCATCCGAGCACTTTGGGAGGCCGAGGCAGGTGGATCACGAGGTCAGGAGTTCGAGACCAGCCTGGCCAACAAGGTGAAACCCCATCTCTACTAAAGATACAAAAAATTAGCCGGGCGTGGTGGCATGCGCCTATAATTCCAGCTCTTGGGAGGCTGAGGCAGGAGAATTGCTTGAACCCGGGAGGCGGAGGTTGCAGTGAGCCGAGATTGCGCTCACTCCAGCCTGGCGACAGAGCGAGACTCTGTTTAAAAAAAAAAAAAGAAAAGAAAAAGAAAGAAAAGAAAAAAAGAAAATGTGGCACTTACACACCATGGAATACCTCACCACCATAAAAAATAAAATCATGTTTTTGCAGCAACATGGATGCATCTGGAGGCCATTATCCTAGGCAAATTAACATATGTTCTCATTTATAAGTGGGAGCTAAACATTGGGTACTCATGGACATACAGATGGGGACAACAGACACTGGGGACTACTGGGGGGTAGGAGAGAGGGGAGAAGGGTTGAAAAACTATCGGGTACTATGCTCAGTATCTGGGTGATGGGATCATCTGTACCCCAAACAAACGTCAGCATCACACAATATACCCATGGAACAAACTGGTGCATGTACCCCCTGAAGCTAAAATGAAAGTTGAAATTATGTAAAAAAATAGATGGAGTACTTTGGCGGGGCGTGGTGGCTCACGCCTGTAATCCCAGCACTTTGGGAGGCCAAGATGGGCGGATCACGAGATCAGGAGATCGAGACCATCCTGGCTAACACAGTGAAACCCCATCTCTACTAAAAATACAAAAAATTAGCCGGGCTTTGTGGCGGGCACCTGCAGTCCCAGCTACTCGGGAGGCCGAGGCAGGAGAATGGCGTGAACCCGGGAGGCGGAGCTTGCAGTGAGCCGAGATCGCCCCACTGCACTCCAGCCTGGGCGACAGAGCGAGACTCCGTCTCAAAACAAAACAAAACAAAACAAAACAAAAATAGATGGAGTACTTTTTGTGTCCTCCCTCTCTTGCATCTTGGACATGATGTCTAGGGCTCAAGGCGCCATCTTGAAACATGAACTGATAGAAATGTAGCTCAGAGACAGACGAGTGGAGGAGAAAGACAAAAAGATCCTGGTCCCTGAAAACCATGTAACTGTCACATAGACCCTGCCCTGCCCTTTTCAAAACTTCTCCAAGATAAACCTCTGCCTCGTTGAAGCTTGTTGGATTTTCTTTGATATGTGGGTGAATCTACTCTTAATAGACACCCAATCTTTATTGGAAAAATAGAGTTCTTTCTATTCCCGTGCCCCACCTTTGACCTCTTACAAGCAGGAAAATTAGATTAAAGGAATATGGAGGATTAAGCAAGAAAAAAGATTAAAGGATATGGAGAAGACGGATAAATAATTTTGGCGAAAAATCCAAGTACAATGGATAGATTTTTTTCAAATTTTAATTTTATTTACAATCAGTACCAACATTACACTTTCTGCTTTGTGCAAATACCATGCCATTTGTCTGTTCCACAGCAAGGAGACCGAAATCATTACTTACTTATAATACCTAATGGTGGAAGCAGCTCTCTCTTAGCAATTACACAGATGCATTGAGTTGAAGCCTGGTTTGATCCATCCCCACTTCTTCCTGGGAGAAATTCAATTTCCCATATGTTGCAAAGGAAAGCACATGTCAAGAGAAATTATTTGTTATCCATTTAGAGTCTGGCTATCCTTAGCTCCAGGGAAAGATTGCAAAGAAGGAAAGTCCTCAAGAGGAAGATTATTTTTTTATATGTATTGTGAATATCCCCTGAGCATGATGAAGGACAAAGGGTAAAGCAGGCATATTTCATAAATGCTCCCTGAGTGATTCTGATAGAGCACCACTCTTCTCCTGTCCTTTACCTACTGACGTAGTTTGGATATTTCTCCCCTTCAGATCTCATGTTGAAATGTGACCCTCAGTGTCGGTAGTGGCCCTGGTGAAAGGTGTTTGGGTCATGGGGCAGATCATTCATGAGTGGCTAGATGATGACGTTTTGGTAATGGGTGAGTTCTCTGGTCTATTTGTTCCCAGATGATCTTGTTGTTAAAAACAGCCTAGTACGTCCTCTCCTTTCTCTCTTGCTTCTTTTCTCACTGTGTGATCTCTACACACGCCAGCTGCCTTTCCTTTTCCACCATGAGTGGAAGCTTCCCGAAGCCCACCCCAGAAGCAGATGCTGGTGCCATGCATTTGTGCAGCCTGCAGAACCATGAGCCAAATAAACCACTTTTCTTTATAAATTACCCAGCCTCAGGTATTCCTTCACAGCAACACGAAATGGACTTAGACACCTACTAAGAGCCATAGCTCTGGCGAACTGGGAAGGCATCATCTCTCTTAGGCAACATGCATTGGGGCAAAATGGTACATCCATGTGATCGTTTTGTTTTCTGTTTTTATTTGCTACTTTTCTTTTCTTTTCATTTAATTTTAGAATCAGAATGAGTCCATGTGACCTTTCTGCAAACAAAATCTTCTACTCCCACACTCAGCCCGGGCACAGAGAAATGAGAAGGCAGGAGGATTGCTTAAGCCCAGGAGTTCAAGACCAGCCTAGGCAACGTGGTGAGAACCCATCTCTACAATTTTTTTAAAAAATTACCTGTGCATGGTGGTGTATGCCTGTAGTCCCAGCTACTCAAGAGGCTGAGGCAGGAGGATCGCTTGAGCCCAGGAGGTGGAGGCTACAGTGAGCTATGCTCGTGCCACTGCACTCCAGCCTGGGTGACAGAGTGAGACCCTGTCTCTAAAAAAAACAAAGCTTATCCTTGTTTAGTACTGATGAAGATCACCACGGTGACAAGGTGGGTTTAGGGAGTTGGGGGGGGGACTTCTATAAATTGAATCCGAAATCTAAAAATTATTGATTATCAGTCTTATTTGTTTATGTTGTACAAAGGGCCTGTATGATCTTGCAATTTCCAGCAGGTCTGCACATGTCATGAGTCACTGTCCAGTCAAGGGAGCCTTGCCTTGAGTCAGGGGTCCAGCCCCAATCCTTTGAGCTATCCCTGAGTGTTAGAGGTTGGGGACAGGATCATACAATAGGTAATAGGATAGGGAAGGTTGGCATTTTCCCTGTTGGAGGTGAGATGTCTTTTCACATCTCACATAGCTGCATGAGATACTCATGCAGCTCCCAACTGAATCCCCTTTAGAGATAATTGCCTTGGAGCTGGTTGGTTCAAGGAGAATTGAACAGGCTGGGCGTGGTGGCTCACACCTGTAATCCCAGCACTTTGGGAGGCCAAGGCAGGTAGATCACCTGAGGTCAGGAGTTTGAGACCAGCCTGACCAACATGGCGAAACCCCATCTCTACTAAAAATATAAAAATTAGCCAGTCGTGGTGGTGGGCACCTGTAATCCTAGCTATTTGGGAGGTTGAGGCAGGAGAATCGCTTGAACTCAGGAGGCGGAGGTTGCTGTGAGCCGAGATCGCACCATTGCACTCCAGCCTGGGCAACAAGAGCAAAACTCTGTCTCAAAAAAAAAAAAAAAAAAAGGAGAATAGAACAACGTATTTTAGTCAAACATACTTCTGCTTTATCCAAATTTTCATTACTGCTCCTTCTACAAATATTCTATGTTGATTCCAATATGCATGCTTACGATTTTGTTATTTTTGAAACTCTGTCCCTGTAAGCTGTTTGCTAATACAAATACTTGCCAGGTGAGTTACCTTGATTTTTGTCGTCTGCACACTAAGGACCAGATAGGGAAGTGGGAATCATCTTCTAACTCATAGATGGATAATGGCTACCAAAAACAATTGCATTCTATAGGTTCACCCATAGAGACAGAAGGCAGATGAATTATTGCCAGGGGCTGAGGGAAGGGGGAAAGGGGTGGGACTAATTAATGGTATGAGGACTCCTTGTATGGTGATAAAAATGTTTTGGAACTAGATAGAGGTGATTGTTGCCCAACATTGTGAATGTACAACATGCTACTAAATCATATTCTTTAAAATCATTCTATATTAGGTGAATACGTATTTTTAAAAAAGAAAGAAATTACATTTGAAATCCCAAAATTTTGATAGGAAGAGGTACATATTAAGCATAAAGCCATTAACACTTTGCTTCACCATATTTACCCTGTCTCCTTGAGTCATTTGTAAATTCAATATGCTGTTGTTAAGTGGTAGACGGGATAACAGACCCCAAAACAGCCGGGCTTGGGGAGGAGCCAAGGATCTCCATCTGGCCCACTGGCAAAAAAGTCAACAATGGGCAAAGAACCCAAGGGCTGGCTCAGTCAGAAAGCAGTGTCCCTTCCCAACAAAGGCACCGAAATTGTCAGAGGCTTTTGAACAAGAGCAACTTCATCTTGAATAGGAGCTGCGTAAAATGAGGCTGAGACCTACTGGGCTTCATTCCCAGACAGTTGAGGCATTCTAAATCTAATGATGAGACAGGAGGTCAGCACAAGATACAAGTCATAAGGACCTTGCTGATAAAAACAGGCTGCAATAAAGAAGCAGGCCAAATCCCACCAAAACCAAGATGGTGATGAGTGTGACCTCTGGTGGTCCTCACTGCTACACTCCCACCAGCACCATGACAGTTACGAATGTCATGGCAACATCAGAAAGCTACCCTATATGGTCTAAAAAGGGGAGGCACGAACAATCCACCCCTTGTTTAGCATATCATCAAGAAATAATCATAAAAATGTGGAGCCAGCAGCCCTCGGGGCTGTTCTGTCTATGGAGTAGCCATTCTTTTATTCCTTTACGCTCTTAATAAACTCGCTTTTGCTTTGCACTGTGGACTGGCCCTGAACTCTTTCTTGCGCAAAATCCAAGAATCCTCTCTTGAGGTCTGGATCAGGACACCTTTCCTGTAACAAAATGAATGAAGATGAGCCATGGCAAAGACTGTCTACTTTCCGTTCCTCGTTGCATAGTGATACCATTGATTTACCATTATGGAACCGAATAATTCAATGCAACTCTCCGATGATGCTTTTCAACCCAGTCACATTTTTATGTAGACTAAAAATTAAAAACAGACAAAAGGCAAAACTGTAGAAAAAGTAAAAAGATCAGTGTTTGTCAGTGTCCTGGGGGAGAGAGAGGAGGAGGAACACAGGAAGCATAGGGGATTTTGAGGGCAGTGAAACTATTCTGTATGATGTATCTGCAGATACTATTCCATATCTACAAGTCAGTCTCTATTTGTCAAAACCCATAGAACTGCACAGCACAAACAGTGAGCCTTCATGGAGACTGTGGACTCTGGTGAATGATAATGTCCCACTATCAGCTCATCAGTGGTAACACGTGTACCACACTAATGCAAGGTGTCAATCATGGGGCAAACTTTGTTGTATATACAGGCAAGTGGGTCTAGGGGAACCCTAGACTTTCTGCTCAGTTTTTTAATAAACCTGAAACTGCCCCAAAAGCAAAGGCTATTCATTTAAAAAATAGAATATATGGCCTTTGCAGCAACTTGGATGGACTTGGAGGCCATTATTCTAAGCGAAGTAAGTTGGGGATGAAAGGCAAATATCCATGATATTAAGTGAGTATGTTCTCACTTACAACTGGGAGCTAAGCCATGAGGACGCACAGGCATAAGAGTGATATAATGAACTTTGGGGACTTGGGGGGAACGGGGGAAGGGGGCGAGGGATAAAACACTACATATTGGGTATAGTGTATACTGCTCAGGTGACAGGTGCATGAAAATCTCAGAAATTATTAATACCACTAAAGAACTTATCCGCATAACCAAAAAACTACCTGTCCCCAAAAACTGTTGAAACAAAATTTTTAAAAAAATGAAAAATAAAGTTAAAAAAATTAAATAAAATAGACAAAAGGAAAACCACCCACCTTGCGCCTGCATGTGCTCTGCACAACTCCTTTCATTACAAGCATTACAGAACAAATAAAAAAAGATGATTGAAAAAATGCAGGGATGGCCGGGCGCAGTGGCTCACACCTGTAATCCCAGCAATTTGGGAGGCCGAGGCAGGCGGATCACTTAAGATCAGGAGTTCAAGAGACCAGCCTGGCCTCTTGAACATGGCAAAACCCTGTCTCTACTAAAAATACAAAAATTAGCCAGGCATGGTGGCACGTGCCTGTAATCCCAGCTACTCGGGAGATTGAGACAGGAGAATTGCTTGAACCTGGGAGGTGGAGTTTCCAGTGAGCCAAGATCAGGCCACTGCACTCCAGCCTGGACAACAGAGAAAGACTCCATCAAAAAAAAAAAAAAGAAAGAAAAAGTGCAAGGAGTCATTATATTTTTAGTGAAACCAATGATGATGATGATGATGATAATAATAATAGGCTGGGTGTGGTGGCTTATGCCTGTAATCCCAGAAATTTGGAAAGCTGAGACAGGAGGATCGGTTGAGCCCAGTAGTTCAAAATTAGCCTGGGCAACATAGGGAGACCCCGTCTCTACAAAAATTAGCTAGGTGGGCCAGGCACAGTGGCTCATGCCTGTAATCCCAGCATTTGGGAGACTGAGGTGGGCAGATCACGAGGTCAGGAGTTCGAGATCAGCCTGGTCAACATAGTGAAACCTTGTCTCTACTAAAAATACAAAAAATTAGTTGGGCGTGATGGCAGGTGCCTGTAATCCCAGCTACTTGGGAGGCTGAGGCAGGAGAATCGCTTGAACCTGGGAGGCAGAGGTTGCAGTGAGCCGAGATTGCACCATTGCACTCCAGCCTGGGCGACAGGGTGAGACTCTGTCTAAAAAAAATATAAATACAAATAAAATTTGTACAAAAAATAAAAAAAAAACAAAAAAAATTAGCTAGGCCTGTAGTTCCAGCTACTCAGGAGGCTGAATAAGGAGGATCACTTGACCCTAGGAGGTTGATGCTGCAGTGAGCCATCATTTGCTCCACTGCACTCCAGCCTGGGAGACAGAATGAGACCCTGTCTCAAAAATAATACAAATAAGAATAAGAGCACATGTGACCCTAATTGGTGAGTGCATATTTCAGCTCTGGGATTCGGGGGTCTCCTGCAAGAGCCAGGCTGGAATTCATCCTGCTGATGGAGTGATCCTTCTGGATAGGTTACATATTTGAACACATTCCCATCTGCTTGAGATTTTCTACTTTTGCCTACAAATTATCATTTTCCTGCTTATGGCCATGACACAGAAATTAACATATCAGATGCTGGAAGTTTGAGGCCAACGTTAAAAATAAATTGACATCCTTAGAGGGGATATCTCTTGGCAAATATGTTATTTGTGGTTCTGCAAATGCTGATATTTCTAGATACCATCCACTTTGTTTTTTACATTAAAGTCTTTATGAACTTTAAAAGAAAACGTGCTTAGCAAAAATGTCCTTAAATTTCATAAATGCATACTGACTGGTTTTTCCTATATTTTAAGAAAAGATCCAATTTTTATATTTTTTTCTAAGCATGGTAACTTTTTTTTTTTTTTTAAATGGAGTCTCACTCTGTCGCCCAGGCTGGAGTGCAGTGGTGTGATCTCTGCTCACTACAACCTCTACCTCCCGGGTTCAAGCGATTCTCCCACCTCAGCCTCCCAAGTAGCTGGACTTACAGGTGCACACCACCATGTCTGGCTAATTTTTGTATTTTTAGTAGAAATGGGGTTTCACCATGTTGGCCAGGCTGATCTCGAGCTTCTGACTTCAAGTTATCTGCCCACCTCGGCCTCCCAGAGTGCTGGGATTACAGGAATGAGCCACCGTGCCTGGCCAATAACATATTTTTAAAAATGATAACAGCCAGGCACGGTGGCTCACGCCTGTAATCCCAGCACTCTGGGAGGTTGAGGTGGGAGGATGACTTGAGCCCAAGAGTTTGAGACCACTCTGGGTGACATGGCGAAACCCCATCTCTATATGATAAAATTTTAAAATAACAATAAGAATAATAAGCAGTATTTGTTTAAAATGAGTAGACATCCCAAACCAATCTTCATCTCTACACATCGTCAGCCAAATGCAGGTTTTTAGCTACAATATAAATGTATATTTTTCAAGCCAAATTCCCATTTTTCAAACCCAAAGCCAGCATACTACTCCTGACATTTTGAAGAATTTGGCAGAAAGTGTTTCCGTTTTGTGAATGGCATAAGCTCCTTCCTGCCTAACCACATTCCAAAATGCTCGGCCATTGTTTGGTTGGGGGAAAGCGTCTACTTTCTAAAAGTATATTACAGAGTTTTTAAGGGGCTGACTGTTTTTACTGATGATTTATGGTCCCTTTTAAAGCCTCTTAATTCTCTCTGGCACTATTAAACCAAATTCATGACCCACCAAGATGGTGTCAAAGATAAAACTCTCTGAGATTCATAATTGACAGTCAACTGGGAGACCACGCCTAAGAAATTAATAGTTCATGTGATACCAACATTTTAAAACAAGGAAAATGTAGAAAACATTGCTTGCTTTTTATATCTTCTCACAACTTTCAGTCTGGGGCAGGTTCAAGCAAGTTCAGTCAAAGGAAAACATTTGTTGCAAAGTTGTCTTTAATGTTCTCATGTCATTTATCATAGTTGAAAAAAAAAATTCAGTTATAGAGTTGAGGCCTGCTTCATCAAAACTTAAACCTTTGTGCTTCAAAGGGCACCATCAAGAAAGGAAATTACAACCACGGCAGGGAGAAAATGTTTGCAAATCATGTACCTGATTAGAGACTTGTGTCCATAATATAGAAATCATCCTTTTCACTCAACGATAAAATTACTTTTAAAATTCAATTTACGAGTGGGTAGGGGCTGGGCATGGTGGCTCACACTTGTAATCCCAGCACTTTGGGAGGCCCAGGTGGGCAGATCACCTGAGGTCAGGAGTTTGAGACCAGCCTGGCCAACATGATGAAACCCTGTCTCCACAAAAAATGCAAAAATTAGCCGGGTGTAGTGGCTCGTGACCGTAGTCTCAGCTACTAGGGAGGCTGAGGCAGGAGAATTGCTTGAATCTGAGAGGCAGCGGTTGCAGTGAGCCAACATAACGCCACTGCACTCCAGCCTGGGTGATAAAGTGAGACTCCCTCTCAAAAAAAAAAAAAAAAAAAAAAAAAAAAGTGGGTAGGGCCAGGCGCAGTGGCTCACTCCTGTAATCCCAACATGTTGGAAGGTTGAGGTGGGTGAATCACTTGAGGTCAGGAGTTCAGGACCAGCTTATCCAACATGGTGAAACCCCATCTCTACTAAAAATACAAAAATTTAGCTGAGCATGGTGGCGTGCACCTGTAATCCCAGCTACTTGGGAGGCTGAGGAATGAGAATTGCTTGAGCCTGGGAGAAGGAGGTTGCAGTGAGCTGAGATCGTGCCACTGCATTCCAGCCTGGGCAACAGAGAAAGACTCTCTCAGAAAAAAATAAAAATATAAAATAAAAACATAAGTGCGTAAAGGATTTGAATTGTACATCCCTCCAAAAAAGATACACGAGTGACCAATAAACACATGAAAAGATAGTCAATATCACTGGCCATCAAAGATATGCAAATTCAAGACACCATCAGAATGCTTACACACCACTGGTGGGAATGTAAATTAGTTCAGCCCTTGCAGAAAGCAGTTTGGAGATTTCCCAAAGAACTCAAACTAGAACTACCTCTTGATCCAGCAATTGCATGACTGGGTATCTATCTAAAGGAAAAGTAATCATTTTACCAAAAAGACACCTGCACTCATATGTTTCTAGCAGTACTAGGTACAGTAGCAAAGACATGGAATCAACCCAGGTGCCCATCAATAGTGGATAAAGAAAATGTGGTACATATACACCATGGAATACTACACAGCCATAAAAAAGAATGAAATCATGCCCTTTGCAGCAACATGGATGGAGCTGGAGGCCATTATTCTAAGTGAACTAACACAGGAACAGAAAATCAACGCATGTTCTTACTTACAAGTGGGAGCTAAACATTGGGTACTCACAGACATAAAGATGGGAAAAGTAGACCCTGGGGACTCCTACAAGGGGGAGAGAGGGGGAACAAGGGTTGAAAAACTAACCATTGAGTACTATGTGGGTGACAGGCTCAACAGAAGCCCAAACCTCAGCATCATGCAATATACCCAAGTAACAAACCTGTACATGTACCCCTTAAATCTAAAATTTTTCTTAAAAACCCACAATCAGATTGAGTTCATACCTACTAGGACAGCTAGCATCAAGGTCGAATAATAACAAGTGCTGGTGAGCAAGTGGAGAAATTGGAACCCTCCTAGAGTGTTGGTGAGAATGTAAGATTGTGCAGCCGCTGTGGAAAACAGTCAGATGGCTCCTGAAAAATGGGGTTCTTCATAATTTTTAAGGATATAAAGGGGTCCTGAGACTAAAAATTTGAGACCCACTCCTTAATGAAAATATTTTCTCATATATAACTTGTATTTGTTGAATTCTTTTCAATTCAATTGTTGTATTCAAGTAACAGAAGAGACATCATCTCTACAGAGAAGTTGATTTTTGTCTTTATTTTCTCTCTGAAGCCCATGAGAAAGACACATAGGGCCTCCTGTAATAGCCACTGAATTATAAGAGACAAGATAAAACACAAATGATGACAGCAGGAAACAGACATACTGAACAAACTCGTTAGCTAACATGGAGTTATAGCTACTTGTAAGCCGATTTAAGTGCTTTCCTTTGCCATATTGTATGCTACAACATCAACTCTGAGATCTAAACTGGCTCTAACTCTATTCAACACTATGTACTAAAGATACATAAGGCAGGGGTATGTTTTTTATAAATAAAGCTTTATGGGAACACAGGTGCTCCTGTTCATTTAAGTATTGTCTATGTCTGTTTTCCACTTTCTCGACAGAGTTGACCTGTTGCTACAGAGACCACGTGGTCTGCAAAGCCAAGAATACTTAGCATTTAGGCCCTTACAGAGTAAGTTTGCCAAACCCTGCTAAATGATATGAATTGGACCCAGATTTTGCAGAAATTGCAAGGTTAAGCATGCAGGAAAGAGAAACAAAAAGTAGAAATGGGCAGATCTGGGTTCAGGGGGACTTGCAATTCTGGGATGAGGTCACTGGCCAAAGAGGCTTACCCAGCTCTGAAGCCACACCAGGTCTGATTTTGGTATGTCGGAACACAGTCTGCTGCATGGAGCTGAGAGACTGAAAATACAGACAATGGCTAAGCCATGTATAAATAGAGAATCCTGACCCAAGATCTACAGCAACCAGTCTAGAAATCAATCCACTGCCTATAGTAACCAGTCCCAAAAGCCAGCCTACTAGCTGCAAATCATGCTTGTAGTAAATCAGACCACTGTCTCTAGTAACAGTCCAGGAAGCCAAACAATGACCCCTGTAATCATTGGCCCCAAATGACCACGACTTGTTTAATAACTGACAGCGTTCCTAATTTTTGTCCTACTTCTAAATTAGGACCAACAAGAGACTGCCACACATGCACTTGTAACCAATAACATGGAATGTCCTGCCTGTAGTGAGCCTCCTACAGCTCCCTGTGCCAGCCACCTCCAGTCAGGGCACACCTGAAGCCTCCCTTTTTCTCCACTATGAAGCTGTCCTGCTTCTCTGCCTGCCTGTGAGTCTCTGCCAAATGCTTTTTAGTATATGAATAGTGGGTAGATGGATGAATAGATATTGAATGGATAGATAAATGAATCATGGATAGATTGATAGATGGATGGATGGATGGATGGATGGATGGATGGATGCATAGATAATGGATGATTGGATGAACATAAAATGATGAATGAATGGATGGATGATGAATGAATAGATGATGTGTAAATTAATGTATGGATGGATGAATAGAAAATGGATTGATGATGGATGGATGAATAGATGGATGGAAAAATGAGATATAATAGATGGATGAGTGATAGAAAGATTGATAGATTGATGGGTGAATAATGAATGGGTAGATGAATGGATAGATAGATGGATGAATTGATAGATGGATGATTGAGGGATGAATTGATATATGATGGATGAATGGGTGGATGATGGATAAATGGATGGATGGGTGGATGGGTGGGTGGATGGATAGATTGATGTATGGGTGGGTGGATGGGTGATGGATGGAGGGAGGGGTAAATTGATGGTGGGTGGACTGATGGATGGATGATGGACAGATGAATAGATAATGTATAAATGGATGATGAATAAATCAATGGATGGATAGATAAATAGATAATGTATACATGGATGGATAGATGGTATATAACAGGTGGACCAATGGATGAATAGATGGGTGGATGGATGGAAATATAATGGGTGAGTGGATGAATATATAATGGATGAATGAATGAATAGGATGGATGGCAGATGGATTGATGGATGGATGGATGGATGGGTGGATTGATAGATGGATATATAATGTATGCATGAATGGATGAATAGATGGAAAAATGGATGGATGAATGGAAACATAGATGGATGATGTGGCTGAACCCCTTGCTATGGTAATCTCTGAAGATGCAACCTTCATTTCTTTTCATGTTGTTGGTCTTTGTTTATTTCCACAAAGCAAAGCAGCAGGAGCTAGCAATTGGTGCAAAATTCACAATTAAGTCAGCAGC
This sequence comes from Pan troglodytes, assembly GCF_028858775.2. Lineage (NCBI taxonomy): Eukaryota > Metazoa > Chordata > Mammalia > Primates > Hominidae > Pan > Pan troglodytes. The sequence continues at coordinate 4,316,756 of NC_072421.2, read as the reverse complement.
TGAGTGCTATACTTAGATAGTTGAAGGCAACAGAGGGCCAAAATACAAGAGCAAGATCAATTTCACCAAGAGAGAGTCCCAAGGGCCAAGTCTGACATCTCTTTCTAGCATGGAAATTGGTTGGTTCAGTGAAAGTTAGGGAGAAGACTGTCAAGCTACTTATGGATGAGGAATTTCTGGGCCATCAGATACTGACATGTCCCAGCCCTAAACTCTGATTCCTCCAGCTGGTGAAGATATCCTTAGCATTGGCTCAGGCCCAGTGAGAGCTGAACGCAAAGGCAGAAGGGCTGTAGTATCCGTGACAGGGAGAGGCTGAGAAAGGTGGCAAAAGACACACAAAACAAATAAAAAGAGAGGAAACCTCCAGGTTTGACTCAACCGTGGAGAAGTGAGAAAGAAGACCAGCTTAAAAAATAGAAATGCTTACAGAATAGTTCTTCTTTTTTTTTCCTTAAAGGAACTGACTGCTTTTTAAAGGAACTGAGAAACTGGGAAACAGACTAGTACAGAGTTATAAATAGAACCATCGATAGACAGTTCATAACCCCAAGTAGACTACCTATGTTAGGTGTTACAACTTCTCTCAAACAGCAAGGTACCAGGCAGCTCACACTTCATCTTCAGGGGACTCAGTCCACTTTTAGAAGATTACATTTTGTATAACTTAAAATGTTCGTGACTCTTCACACTCATCTGCAAATACAGGGATAATTTTTTAAGACTTTATTTTGACACCTATAAAAATGGTGCCTAATTCTGCAACACCCAGCCAAACATCATCGGCTTATATGGAACTATTAAAAATACATAAAACATATATTTATTATATAATGACTAGATTACTACCTATTATTTACTAAGTAGCAAACATAAGAAAATGTATCATTATTTATTATTACCAGGCACTCTATCAAACGTAGGAAAATGTATTATTATTGATATTAAGTAGTGCTTATCATTGCTTAGTTATTAAATGCCAAACATTATGACAAACCCTTTACATAAAATGTCTTGATTTCACAAAAATCACCTGAGATTCAGGACCAGAATCTAACCCCAGGTCGATTGGATTTTTTGTCTGTTTCGAGACAGGGTTTTGTCCTGTTGCCTAGACTGAAGCACAGTGGGACAATTACAGCTCACTGTACCCTCACCCTCCTTGGCTCAAGTGATCCTCCCATCTCAGCCTACAAGTAGCTGAGACTACAGGTGTGCACCACCATGCCAGGCTAATTTTTATTTTGTAATTTTTTGTAGAGACAGTGTCTCACTATGCTGCCCCAGCTGGTTTCAGACTTCTGGCCTCAAGAAGTCCTCCTACCTCAGCCTCCCAAAGTGCTGGGATTACAGGCATGAGCCACCATGCCCAGCCTCAATTTGATTTTAAGGCTAATTTGCCTAACAGTGACAGTCTATTGGAAACATACACAGAAAATAGGAAAAAGAAGAATGCCGCTTTCAGAACCACAACTACCTTTGAAGAAGAGAGAATCGACTTGAATGGAAACCTTGATGTTTCACTGGGTACCCCAGTGGGCTGGATGTGTGTTTTGGGAGCAGAAGCTGGAGAGGGCTGAATGGATTTTCAAAATCAGTGAAGGAACAGCAACAAGGAAATTCCAGGGAGCCAAAGAGGGGTGGGAAACAGGATAACGCATTTTAAACTCATTCTCTGCTTTCTCTCTCACCACTGTATTTTGCTGTGTCTGTTATGCTACACTGGGAAGGCTGCATCAGTGTGGTGTGTTTGCTTGAAAGTTGCAGAAGAGGTTGGCTTTCATTACAGATTCTGGGGTGTGTGTGTGGAAGCCAAAATCCAGAGTACAGGGCTTCTATAAGAAGGTAACGTTCCTTCCAGCCTCCAAGGAAGTCACAGAAATTGGGAAACAGATTTGAATTTTCATGAGAAGTAAAAATAGGAGCTTGAGACAATTTCATCTCCACCTCAGGGTGCCAGGGGCCCCAGCCAACATTGGCATGCAAATGTTCCTGTATGAACAATGCACATACACAAACACACAATTTTCTATACAGCCTTGTCTGACATCACAATTTAGACACAAAGGGATTTGCTTAAATTAATTACACAGGGACAAAACATTAGTGTCAGGGCCAGACCTGGAGCTTTTAGAACTCTGGTTCTTTTTCCATGAGGCTATCCATGTTCCATCTATATATTCATCCATCCATTCATTCACCTAACATTCATCTGTGTATCCATCCATCCATCCGTATTCCATCATCCATTCCATCCATCCATCTGTCATCCTTTTATGTATACATCTATCAATCCATCCATTTATTAGCTATTTATTCATCCATCCTAGATCCATCAATTCATTATCTATTCATCTATCCAACCATCTATCACCCATCTACCCATTCATCTATTATCTACCCTCATCCATCCATACGTTCATCCAATATATTCGTCCGTCCATCCATCCATCCATCCATCCATCCATCCATCCATCATCTTTCATCCATCCATCTACCATGCATGTATCCATCATCAATTTATTCATCATAGTCCTTGGTGATGGTTTTGAATAAGAAAATCCTCATTAATCTGAATAGGAATTGGTCCTGTCCTTGATCAAGCCCAGTAGGTTGGAACCTGGAAGCAGGACAGGTTCATAAGAGTGAGGACACATTGGAGCAACTATGGACACAGGCAAAGCCCTGCCTAGGGAAGTATAGTATTAATAGTTCCCTAAAACAACTGAAAATAGAATTCCACTTCTGGGTATATACCCAAAAATATTGAAAGCAAGATCTCAAAGAGATATTTGTATGTGCTCATAGCAGCATTACTCACAATAGCCAAAAGATGGAAGGATCCCAAATGTCCATAGATGAATAAATAAGTAAAATGTAGTATATGAATGCAATGAAATATTATTCAGCCTTCAAGGGAGAGAATTCTGACATATGCTACAATATACTTAAATCTTGAGGACGTTATTCTAAGTGAAACAAGCCCGTCATGAAAAGACAAATAATATATGATTCCACTTACTTTAAGTCCTTTGAGGAGTCAAATACTTGGAGACAGAGTGCAGAATGGTTATTGTCAGAGGTTGATGGGGAGGGAAAATGAAAAATTATTACTTAATGGGGACACGATTTTTGTTTGGGGTGAAGAAAGTGTTTTGAAAATAGATCATGGTGATAGTTGCACAACAATGTAAATGCACTTAATACTACCAAATTGTACAGTTAAAAATAATGTAATTGGTAAATTTTATGTGATGTACATTTTACCACAATTTTTTAAAGTTTAGCCTAGGACATCAAATGACAAGAATTTTTGAGGAAAGAGTGGAGGGACATACAAACCTGTGTGGGGCACAATCACATAAGCAAGAGGGAAAAGCAGAAGGAAGACCAGTAGCTAAAGATGACTTTCCTGTTGACCTACATGAGCCACCAAACTGGATTTTTGATGTTACATGTTGCTCAGATCACGGTGGGTCTTAGAAACTGAGGTGAAAAGTCAAGAGTCAGCTTTGCACAGAGGAGACCATCGGGACAGAGAACCAGAAGCCTGTCATGCTGATCATCAGCCTCCCATGTCTCCCCATTCCCTGATGGTGCTAAATGCTTCCAAAGCCTTGGTTTAGAAATGGAACCATTCTCATTTCTATTCAGGGGCCTGGAGGGATAAAAACTTGCTTTCCCATTTAGGCAGAAGGAACTCAATTTTGGTCTCCTCAAACATACAAAATAGATAGATTGACAGATGGATTGATGGATGGATAGATAAATAGATGATGGACAGATGAATGGGTGGGTGGATGGATGGGTGGGTGGGTGGATGGATGGATGGATGGGTGAGTGAGGTAGGTAGATGGCTAGCTGGCTGGCTGGATACGTGGCTTGCTGGCTGGCTGGCTGGCTGGCTGGCTAGATGGATGGACGAATGGAAAGATGGATAGAAAGATGGATGGGTGGATGGATGAATGAATAACAGACAGATGAATGAATGACAGACAGATGAATGAAAGGATGAATGATAGACGGATGAATGAAAGGATGGATGGAATGGTGAATGGGTGGATGAGTAGAGGGGTGAGTGGGTGAGTAGTGTGGGTGTGTGAATGAATGGACAGAATGATGAATAGTTGGATGGGTGGGTGAATGTGTGGGTGTGTGAGTAGCATGGGTTAGTGAATGGATGGATGGATGGATGGAATGATGGACAAATTGGTGGTAGATGGATGGGTGGATGGATGAAATGATGAATGGATGGGTGAGTGGATGGGTGGGTGGGTGAGTAGCATGGGTTAGTGAATGGATGGATGGATGGATGGAATGATGGACAAATTGGTGGTAGATGGATGGGTGGATGATGGATGAAATGATGAATGGATGGGTGAGTGGATGGGTGGCTGGATAGATGGGGAGATGAAAGGATGGATGGAATGATGAATAGATGGATGGATAGGTAGGAGGATGAGTGGCATGGATGTGTGGATGGATGAATGAAATGATGGATAGATGGGTAAGTGGATGGGTAACTGGGTGCATGGGTGGGTGGATAGATGGAATGATGGTTGGGTGGCTTGTTGGCTGGCTGGCTGGTTAGATGGATGGATGGATGGATGGATGGATGGATGGATGAATGGATGAGTGGGTGGATGGATGAATAGATGGATGGATGGTTAGATGGAATAATGGTTAAATGGAATGATGGTTGGTTGGGTGGCTGGTTGGCTGGCTGGCTGGCTGGCTAGATGAGTGAGTGGGTGGATGGATGGAATGATGTATGGATGGATGAGTGGGTGGATGGATAGGTAGATGGATGGGTGGGCGGATGGATGGAGGGAGGGATAGCTGGGCATATGGGTGGATGGATGGGTATATGGGTGTGTGGATGGATGGATGGATGGATGAGAGGGTGGATGGATAGGTGGGTGGGTGGATGGATGGATGGATGGAGGGGTAGGAGGGCATGTGAGTAAATAGATGGGTAGGTGAATGGATGAATGGAGGGATAGGTGGGCATGTGTATAGATGGTTGAATGGGTAGATGGATGTATAGATGGATAGGTGAGAGGGTGGGTGGGTGGATGGCTGGATGGATGGGTGAATAGATGACTGGCTGGATGGGTAGGGGGGTGGATGGATGGATGGGTGGGTGGATGGATGGAGGGGTAGGTGGGCATGTGAGTAAATAGATGGGTGAGTGGATAGGTAGATGGATGGATGGATGGATAGGTAGGTGAGAGGGTGGGTGTATGTATGGATGGGTGGATGGATAGATGGATGGACGGGTAAGTAGGTGGGTGGATGGATGGAATGATGGATGGATGGATGAATAAATGTGTGGGTGGATGCATGGCAGTTATAGTTGCGTGTGTGTGTATGTGTGTGTATGCACATGTACATTTATGCTTATAAAACGATGACAATGTGCAGAATTAAAATCTATGAGAAATCTAAAATTCCCCTCCTTTCCCTCATTTTTACTCCTTCTATTCCTTAGCATCTACCAGAGCTGTAACAAAACTGAACAAATTTGGTTTGACCTCTTTTCATTGTGCCTCGTTTCTAAGTGACAAACAGAAAACATGACAAAACCCCCAAACATTAGCAAGGGAAGGTCAGGACAATGGACTGGACTCACCAGTGCCTTAAATGATTGGCCCCAGGGAATCCCGAGGTGACATTGCAAAGGCTTCTTCCAAGCTCCACATCAGACTCTCTCTCCACTTAGCAGCATTTAACCTACAAGCTAAGAAGATTCCATGCCATTAGTCTCTTAGCTGCACAAGCCCAGACTGGCTGAGTTCCTAACTGAAGAAGCTGGCATTTGTCTCCAAAATTGGCATTTGTCTCCACATTCATTTCCAAAATAGGTCATGCCTTTAGGATAAAAGGCTTAGAGGAAATAATGAGAAAGGGTGTAACCTCCAAACCGTTCTACTGCCTCCTCCATGAGTCTATGTGCTCGGCAGGTACCTGGGCTGTTCCTTTCATGAGTTCTGTAATGCACCCTTGCAGGGGGCACCCGAAGGCACAAGTCTGCATTTTGTACTACTGCAACTTGCCCTTCCCATAGGAAGGTCACATTGTAACCCGTTACCCCCATTTTTCTTTCTTTTCTTTTCTTTTTTTTTTTTTTGAGACAGAGTCTCGCTCCGTCGCCCAGGCTGGAGTGCAGTGGCGCGATCTCGGCTCACTGCAAGCTCCACCTCCCGAGTTCACGCCATTCTCCTGCCTCAGCCTCCCGAGTAGCTGGGACTACAGGCGCCCGCCACTACGCCCGGCTAATTTTTTGTATTTTTAGTAGAGACGGGGTTTCACCGTGTTAACCAGGATGGTCTAGATCTCCTGACCTCGTGATCCACCTGTCTCGGCCTCCCAAAGTGCTGGGATTACAGGCATGAGCCACCGCGCCCGGCCATTACCCCCATTTTCCTGAGAGAAAGAGAATGAGTTTTTAAAATTATTTTTTCCTCTTTTTTGTCTTTTCTCCTTTTCCCCTGTTCATCACTTCCTACTTAGCTCTTTAGAAATGCAATTATAGGGCTGGGCACGGTGGCTCACACCTGTAATCCCACCACTTTGGGAGGTCGAGTTGGTCGGATAACGAGATCAAGAGATGGAGACCATCCTGGCCAACATGGTGAAACCCCGTCTCTACTAAAAATACAAAAATTAGCTGGGCGTGGTGGCGGGCGCCTGTAGTCCCAGCTGCTCGGGAAGCCGAAGCAGGAGAATTGCTTGAACCCAGGAGGCAGAGGTTGCAGTGAGCCGAGATCACGCCACTGCACTCCAGCCTGGCGACAGAGCGAGACTCCGTCTCAAAAAAAAAAAAAAAAAAGAAAAAGAAAAAGAAAAAGAAAGAAAGAAAGAAAGAAAAAGAAATGCAGTTATAACCTTTTACCTTTCCTTCACCAGAAACGCCTTATATTGCATGCTTATCTACTGTGTGCTTACTTAAACGCTCCAGAGCTCCTCTTCCACCAGGAGAGTGCCTCCAGAGATCACAGTCGACTTACAACCAAAAGTATGCCCACTAGGAAACCCTCTCCCACCTGGAGAGTATCCTGAGGCAACGGTCAATTTACAACCTATCTCTGTCCGTGAGTGCACCAGCTCAACCACCCTGTAGATAAGCGAGTTACACGGACCCCCACCTGCTCGCCCCTTCCCCTGCATTCCATTCATGCCAAGTCACCCCCATTTAAAAGCCCCTACTGTCTGGGCGCGGTGGTTCACTCCTGTAATCCCACCACTTTGGGAGGCCGAGGTGGGCGGATCACGAGGTCAGGAGATCGAGACCATTCTGGCTAACACGGTGAAGCCCCGTGTCTACTAAAAATACAAAAATTAGCCGGGGGTGGTGGCGGGCGCCTGTAATCCCAGCTACTCAGGAGGCTCAGGCAGGAGAATGGCGTGAACCCGGGAGGCGGAGCTTGCAGTGAGCGGAGATCAGGCCACTGCACTGCAGCCTGGGCGACAGAGCGAGACTGCGTCTCAAAAAAAAAAAAAAAAAAAAGCCCCTACTTTCTGTGACAGAAGCAAAGCAGTACTCTTAAGGCAGGAAGCATGTACTCCTTCCCCTAAGCTAGCTTTGGAATAAAAAGTCACTTTCTTTATCAGACCTCACTCTTGTTAATTGAACTCTGCCAGCAGTGAGTGACTGAACCTGAAATTCAGTTACAACACAGGGGCTGATATCACTATGGGATATCCCCTTAAATGGGAAAACGGCTTCACTCCATTCAGCTGGACTTCAACCCAGAATTCACCCAAAATAAGGCCACAGACCTGGCCACACTCAATATATCCAATGCAGGGAATCATGACGACATTTCCAAGGCTGTCTAAATTTTTGTGCTTCTTACCTAGAATTCATTAATTCCCACAATCCAGGATATATTAAAAATTAATAGAGGCTGGGCACGGTGGCTCACGGCTGTAATCCCAGCACTTTGGGAGGCCCAGGCGTGTGACTCACTTGAGGTTAGGAGTTCGAGACCAGCCTGGCCAACATGGTGAAACCCTGTCTCTACTAAAAAATACAAAAATTAGTTGAGCATGGTGGCGGACACCTGTAATCCCAGCTACTTGGGAGGCTAAGGCAGGAGAATTGCTTGAACCTGGGAGGTGGAGGTTGCAGTGAGCTGAGATCATGCCGCTGCGCTCCAGCCTGGGCGACAGAGCAAGATTCCATCTCAAAAAATAAAAATAAGAGCAATAAATAAAAATTAATAGGGCCAGGCATGGTCGCTCATGCCTGTAATCCCAGCACTTTGGGAGGCTGAGGCAGGCAGATCACCTGAGGTCAGGAGTTTGAGACCAGCCTGGCCAACATGATTAAAATCTGTCTCTAATAAAAATACAAAAATTAGCAGCTGTATTGGAGTGCCTGTAATCCCAGCTACTCAGGAGGCTGAGGTGGGAGAATCTCTTGAACCCAAGAGGCAGAGGTTGCAGTGAGCTGAGATTGCACCACTGCACTCCAGCATGGGCAACAAAGCAAGACTGTCTCAAAAAAAAAAAAAAAAAAAAAAAGATAGTATTCTGTCTTTCTTTTTTTTTTTCTCAGTGTTTCCCCAAAACTCCCAGGCAAATACCCCAGTGGATTTAGCTCAGAGGCAGAGAATAAAAGCATGTAGTTCTTTCTTGTGATCTTAGTGTGTTTGTCTTTGGGAAAAACAGAGTGAAACCCTTTAAAATTACTGAGCACCAGAAAAGTATGCTAATCATGAATCGCCACGAAAATCATGCTTCTCATGCATTTGCACGTCAAGATCAATTTATTATACTTGGCAACAAGATGAGAAGAAAATAAGTGGGTTATTATTTATATAACCATCATCATTTTTTCCCATAGGATCTACTATTAGGAATATTCAGAGTCCTATAATACATAGGGGGGTTTGTCTTTCAAAAAGAAAGAAGGAAGGGAGGGAAGGGGGGGACCTACCATTTATTAAGAAGCTTGTCTACATTAGGCAATAAATGAGCTTTTCCCAAATTCCCAAATGAAATCCATGTTAGTTTTATAATGCTGCTGTAAAAAATCACCACAAACGTATGTGCCTAACACAAACAAATGTATTACAGTTTTAGAGGTCAGAAGCCCCACACGAGGCTCATGGAGATAAAATTAAGGTGTCGACTGGGCACAGTGGTTCACACTGGTAATCCCAGCACTTTGGGAGGCTGAGGCAGGAGGACTGCTTGAGGCTAGGAGTTCAAGACCAGCCTAGGCAATATGCAAGACTCCCTGTCTACAAAAAATACTAAAAATTAGCTGAGTGTTGTGGTGCCTGCCTGTAGTCCCAGCTACTTGGGAGGGTGAGGTGGAAGGATCGCTTGAGCCCAGGAGCTCAAGGCTGCATTGAGCCGTGATTGTAGCACTGTACTCCAGCCTGGGTGACAGAGAAAGTTTCTGTCTCTTATGAAACCCATCAGTGCTGGTTCTTTCTGGAGGCTGTGGGGAGGATCTATTTCCTTGCCTTTTTTAGCTTCCAGCATTTCCAAGCTCATGGCTCTCCCTCACTCGCATCTCAGCTTCCATTTTCATGTCTCCTTCTCCAATTTGGACCCTCCTGCCTCCCTCTTAGAAGGAGCCTGTGACGGCATTTAGGGCCAACCTGGGTCATCCAGGGGCATCTCCCATCTCAAGATCCTTAACCTCATCACATCTGCAAAGTCCCCCTGATGGTGCAAGATCAGCTGTTCCCAGGTTCCAGGGATTCAGATGTGGACATCTTTGGGGAACCATTATTCTACCTATCACAGTAGCCTATATACTTTTTTCCCCAAAACTCTCTGAAGTAACCACTGTTATCTCATCAGGCAAAAATTCTGAGACCCAGCCAAGTGAATTACTGTGGATAATATCACGTCAACTAGAAAGTGGCCCCAGGTAGCCAGACCATATCCTTTTTCTTTTTCCTTCAACTTTTATTTTAAGTCCAGGGGTATCAGTGCAGGCTGTGCAGGTTGTTTCATAGGCAAACGTGGGCCATGCTGCTTTGTTGTTTTTCACTTTTTAATAATCGCCATTCCGACTGGCATGAGATAGCAACTCATTATGGTTTTCATGTACATTTCATTACCCAGGTATTGAGCCTGGCATCCATTAGCTATTCTTCCTGATGCTCTCCCTCCCCCTGCGCCCCCTCACAACAGGCCCCAGAGTGTGCTCTTCCCCACAATGTGTCCATGTGTTCTCATCGTTCAGCTCCCAATTATAAGTGAGAACATGCAGTGTTTGGTTTTCTCTTCCTGTGTTAGTTTCCTGAGGATAACAGCTTCCAGCTTCATCCACGTTCCTGCAAAGGACATAATCTCACTCCTTTTTATGGCTGCATAGTGTTCCATGGTGTCTATGGACCACATTTTCTCTCTCCAGTCTACCACTGATGGTCATTTGGGTTGATCCCGTGTTGTTGCTATCATGAATAGTGCTGCAGTGAACATACACGTCTATGTATCTTTATAATAGAGTAATTTATAGTCCTTTGAGTATATACCCAGCAATAGGATTGGTGGGTTAAATGATAGTTTTGCCTCTAGATCTTTGAGAAATCACCACACTCTCCCACAATGGTTGAACTAATTTACATTCCCACCAATAGTGTAAAAGCCTTCCTTTTTCTCTGCAACCTCACCAGCTTCTGTTGGTTTTTGACTTTTTAATAATTGCCATTCTGACTGGTGTGAGATGGTCTCTCATTGTGGTTTTGATTTGCATTCCTCTAATCAGACCATATCTTATCTTATTGTAAGTCCATCTTCTTGTTACAATGAGCTGCCTCCCAAAGTTCCTTCCAAAGATGTCCAATGTTATGTCAGAAATGGGGTATTAAGTCCCATCTTTATCATCATCCACCTTCAAGTATAACTGAACTCATAAAGACGTATTCACTGAGCATCTATGCTGGGTCACACTAACCACCCTCAGAGAGCTAGTCAAACAGAGCAATATCCTGCCACATATAATCAAATAGCAAATATATTCACTGAAGATATTGGTCAATGGCAAAAAAATGAGCCTGGGCAATATAGTGAGATCCTACCTCTGCCAAAAAAGCAAATTTCAGTTAGCTGGGCATGGTGCCGCCCACCTGTGGTCCCAGCTATTTGGGAGGCTGAGGCAGGGGAATCTCAAGCCCAGGATTTCAAGGCTGCAGTGAGCCATGATTACACCACTGCACTCCAGACTGAGCAACACAGTGAGACCCCATGTCTGTAAAAAAAGAACCCCCCCCTCAAAAAAAGACACAAAATGTCAGTTAGACAGGATGGATAAGTTCAAGAAATCTATTTTATAGCATGATGACCACAGTAAATAACAATATATTTTATCGGCGGTGAATGGTGAAGACATTCACTGTTAAGTGAAAATTACTATGAGAGTAGATTTTAAGTGTTCTCACCACGAAAACATAACTATGTTAGGGAATGTTAATTAGCTCAATTTAGCCATTCCACAGTGGATATATGTATCCAAACATCATAAATACATACAATATTTGATTTGTCAATTAAAAAAAGAATATGCCAATATAAATGTGTTTTAAAGTAAAAAAAAAAAAAAAGAATATACAGAAGAAAAAAAGAATATAGAAATATGTAGAAAAGAAGGCCAGGAGCTGTGGCTCCTGCCTGTAATCCCAGCACTTTGGGAGGCCGAGGCGGGTGGATCACCTGAGGTCAGGAGTTCAAGGCCAGCCAGGCAAACATAGTGAAACCCTGACTCTACTAAAAATACAAAAATTAGCCGGGTGTGGTGGTGGGCGCCTGTAATCCCAGCTACTTGGGAGGCTGAGGCAGGAGAATTGCTTGAACCCAGGAGGCAGAGGTTGCAGTGAGCCAAGATTGCACCACTGCACTCCAGCCTGGGCAACAGAGTGAGGCTCCATCTCAAAAAAAGAAATATGTAGAAAAGAAATATTGAAAAGAATAAATAAAATAATGTATTTAAGCAAAATAACTGAAACAAATAATTTACAAGCCAGGTGCTGGTCCCAACTATTCAGGAGACTGAGGCGGGAGGATCCTTTGAGCCCAGGAATTTGAACTCAGCCTGGGCAACATAGCAAGACCCCATCTCTAAAAAAGAAAAAGATGAAGAATTTACAATTCTTACATCTACATTGTTTTTGTTTTGTTTTGTTTGAGATGGAGTTTTGCTCTGTCACCCAGGCTGGAGTGCAATGGCACCATCTTAGCTCACTTCATCCTCCGCCTCCCAAGTTCAAGGGATTCTCCTACTTCAGCCTCCTGAGTAGCTGGGACTACAGGTGCCTGCCACCATGCCTGGCTAATTTTTGTATTTTTAGTAGAGATGGGATTTCACCATGTTGGCCAGGCTGGTCTCGAACTCCTGACCTCAAGTGATCCACCTTCCTCAGTCTCCTAAAGTGCTGGGATTACAGGCATGAGCCACCATGCCTGGCCCAACAATTCCTACATCTACATTATTGAATGGGGCAGTGACAGGGAAACCAGCTGTAGCCCAATTCAAGATTGGATTGCTCAAATTGGGAGGCATCATCAGCATAATGAGTTGGAAACACCAAGTATACGAGTTTCCCATTGCTGCTGTTACAAATTCTCACACACTTAGTGACTTAACACAATCAATGGACTGTCTTACAGTTCTGTAAGTCAGAAGTTCAGAATGGGTCTTACAGGCTGTATTAGTCTGTTCTCACATTGCTAAAAAGAACTACCTGAGACTGGCTAATTTATAAAGAAGAGAGGTTTAATTGATTCATGGTTCTGCAGGCTGTACAGGAGGCATGGCTGGGGAGGCCTAGAGAAACTTACAATCATGGCAGAAGGCGAAGAGGAAGGAGGCACATTCTGTATGGCTGGAGAAGGAAGAAGAGAGCAAAGGTGGAGGTGCCACACACTTTTAAACAATCAGATCTTGGGAGAACTCATTCACTATCATGAGAACAGAAAGGGGGAAGTCTGCCCTTATGATTCAACTACCTGCCACCAGGCCCCTCGTCCAACACCACGGATTACCATTCAACAGCAGACTTGGGTGGCAATATGGTTTGGCTGTGTCCCCACCCAAATCTCATCTTGAACTGTAGTTCCCATAATCTCCAGGTGTCATGGGAGGGAACCAGTGGGAGGTAATTGAATCATGGGGGCAGTTACCTCCATGCTGTTCTCATGATAGCGAGTGACTTCTCATGAGATCTGATGCTTTTATAAGGGACTTTGCCCCGCTTCACTCTGCACTTCTCCTGGCCGTCGCCACGTGAAGGATGTGTTTGCTTCTCCTTCCACCATGATTGTAAGTTTCCTGAAGCCCCCAGCCATGCTGACCTGTGAGTCAATTAAACATCTTTCCTTTATAAATTACCCAGTCTTGGGTATGTCTTTCTTAGCAGTGTGAGAAGGAACTGATACAGGTGGGGACAAAAATTCACATCACATCATAGGCTGAAACCAAGATGTTGGCAAAACTGGTTCTTTCTGGAAGCTCTAGGGGTAAAATTAATTTCCTTAGCTTTCCCATATTCTGGAAACCACCCACATTCCTTGGCTCACGGCCCCTTCCTTTATCTCCAAAGCACATCATTCCACCTCTGCTTCCATCCTCATGTCTTCGTCTCTGACTCTGACCTCCTACTTCCCTCTTATAAGGATGCCTGTGATGACATCGGACATATGTGGATTATCCACGATCATCCCCCAATCTCAATATCCTTAACTTTGTCACATCTGCAAAGTCCCTTTGACTATGTAAGGGAATGTAGCCACTAGTTCCAGGGATTAGGGTATGGATGTCCTTCAGTAACATTATTCTGCCAACATCACCAAGCTTCTGTGTGGAAGTCCTCTCTCTATGGGGGTAATGCTTCTAGCCCTTGGTCAAGGACCACAGAATGCCTCTCACTAGTTTCTTCCTGCATCTCCACCTTCCCACGAAGAGCCAATTTCCATCAGCAGTGATGACACAGAGGCTATCTTGCTGCTTTTGAACTCTCCACCACGCAATTCCAAGCTCTCAAAAATTCTTGCTTCGTTTTAACCTAGCAAACTCAGCTGTTATTTTTGACAACACAGAAATGAAATCAATTGACCTGTGTTGTTTAATCATTTAATCAAATTTTAAAGTGGATAATATACCTTTTTTGGGGGTGGGGGACAAGGTCTTGCTCTGTCACCTAGGCTGGAGTGCAGTGGTGTGATCATAGCTCACTGCAGCCGTGACTTCCTGAAATCCTTCCACCTCAACCTCTCAACTAGCTGGGACCACAGGTACACACCACCATGCCCTGCTAATTTTTGTATTTTTACAAAAATTACACATGGAACTTTGTCAGAGTCTAAATTTTAAATTTAATTTTAAATTAAAATTAAATTTAAAGTTGTCATCTAAGTTGTTATTAAAAGTTAAAAAATAACAGATGCTGGCAAAGCTGAGAGAAAAGAGGACATTTATAGACTGTTGGTGGGAGTGTAAATTAATTCAGCCACTGTGGAAAACAGTCTGGACATTTCCCAAAGGACTTAAAACACAACCACCACTTGACCCCACAATCTCACTACTGGGTATATACACAAAGGAATATAAATCATTCTACCATAGAGACACATGCACACGTATGTTCATTGCAGCACTATTCACAATAGCAAAGATATGGAATCAACCAAAATGCCCATAAATGACAGATTGGATAAAGAAAACATGGTACATACACACCATGGAATGCTATGCAGCCATGAAAAAGAAGGAAATCACATCCTTTGCTGCGACATGGATGTAGCTGGAGGCCATTATCCTAAGCAAATTAATGCAGGATCTGAATACCAAATACTGCATGTTCTCACTTCTAACTGGGAACTAAACATTGAGTTCACACGAACACAAAGAAGGGTATGATAGACACTAGGGCCTACTTGAGGGTGGAGGGTAGGAGGAGAATGAAGATTGAAAAACTACCTATCCAGTATTATGCTGATTACCTGGGCAATAAAATCGTCTGTACACCAAAGCCCCACAGCATGCAATTTACCCATGCAACAAACCTGCACATGTACCCCTTGAACCGGAAATAAAAGTTGGAAAGAAAAAATAATAGGCCAGGCACGGTGGTTCATGCCTGTAATCCCAGTGCTTTGGGAGGCCAAGGCGGGTGGATCACCTGAGGTCATGAGTTTCAGACCAGCCTGACAAACATGGTGAAACCCTGTCTCTACTAAAACTACAAAAATGAACCAGGCATGGTGGCAGGCGCCTGTAATCCCAGCTACTCGGGAGGCTGAGGCAGGAGAATCACTTGAACCCAGGAGCCGAGATCACGCCACTGTACTCCAGCCTGGGCGACAGAGCGAGACTCTGTCACAAAAAAGAAAAGAATACTTCTTCTTTAATTTAATTTTATTTACTTATTTATTTATTTTAGAGACACGGTCTCCACCCTGTCACCCAAGCTGGAATGCAGTGGTGCAATCACAGCTCACTGAACTCTTGAACTCCTGGGCTGAAGTTTTCTCCCACCTCACCCACCCGAGTAGCTGGGACCACAGGCACATACCATCATACACAAAACCAATTTTAATTTTTTTGTAGAGACAGGGTCTTACTGTGTTACCCAGACTGGTCTCAAACTCCTAGCCTCTGGCGATCCTCCTACCTCAGCCTCTAAAACTCTGGGATTACAGATGTGAGCCACCATGACTGGCCTCTAATTTTAAATGTAGTTTTTATTCTTTTTATTCTTGTCAAAGTGATACATGTATAAAGCTCAAAAGATGAAGCCAAACCTTAAGCTTATGTCTTGCCCTCAAGGTTCACTCCTATTTTTTTTCTGGGATCTACTTTATATTTTGAAATAACATATTTGCCCAGAAATCTCTTGTGTTTCTTAACTTTAGATGGTATCTATTAACTTTCTGTTTGTAGGATGATGGCTTTTCGTTTTTTGCCCAATCACCATTCCCTCAAGTGCCTGCACACACACACACACACACACACACACACATTTCCTTTCTATTCAGCTTCCTGATATGGCTACATCACCAATGTTTACTAAATGAATACCCAAACTTACATTATGTGAGTTCTCTAAATACTGAGATGTGCCTAACTTCCCTTCCTTGTATACATTCTTGAATTTCCTAAGCTTGCTAGCTGTTCATGGTTTGCCTTCTAAAATTCTTTTCACAGACTTATTACGAGACTGAAAATCCCTTCCAAATACCGTTAACACCTAAGGTAGTCACATCATGATGGTGAACACAGCCTCCTGGGACCCTACAACTTCCTTCTCCAACCTGGATTCAAGGCTTTCTAAGACACCCCCAGAGCTACTGTCCCCAGGACATCCCGTTTCCAAACAGCCTGGGTTTGTAGCCTGGATTGCTTCTTGTGGTATTTTGATCAGATAAGTCTGCCTCTCTGCAGCTCAGTTTCCATGACTGGTTGGAAAATGAGAATAATAATAGTCACGTGCATTAAATGTGATCGTGGTTGTAAAATGTTAAGGCTAGCTCCCTACTCACTGTGTGCAGGATGTTATTTTTATGGTCATCCTGAAAATTCCCCCCAAATTTCTTCACGTTAGCTGCATCAGTTCCTGAATTCCATGTCTCCCTCATGCTCAAATTGCCCTCATTTCCTCAAATCCAGTTTTCTAAGACATTACCAGCAAGAGTGCATGGGGGTTACCATTATGAGGCATTCTGCAGCTACATGAGCTCCAGCCTTCATGCTCAGCCCCTCATGTGGCATGGCTGGGTTGTATATGCAATCCTAGACATTTCCCCCCAAAATGGTGAAGGCATCACTGTTACTATTGAGCTTCCAGTGCTGCTGAGCCTGAGGCAAAGTCGAATCCCTTTTTTATTTCTCAACCCTTTGCATCTCTCTCTCTCTCTCATTTTCTTTTTTTTTTTTTTTTTTTTAGACGGAGTCTCGCTCTGTCCCCCAGGCTGGAGTGCATTGGCACGATCTCGGCTCACTGCAAGCTCTGCCTCCCGAGTTCAGATGATTTTCCTGCCTCAACCTCCCGAGTAGCTGGGATTACAGGCACACACCACCACTCCCAGCTAATTTTTGTATTTTTAGTAGAGATGGGGTTTCACTATGTTGGCCAGGCTGGTCTTGAACTCCTGACTTCAAATGATCCACCCACCTTGGCCTCCCAAAGTGCTTGGATTACAGGCGTGAGCCACTGTGCCCGGCCTCTCATTTTCTCTCTCATTCTCTCTTTCTCTCTCTTATTCTCTCTTTCATTCTCTTTCTCTCTCCCACTCTGTTTCTCTCATTCTCCCTCCCAGTCTCTCTTCTTTTGCATAATTCTGTCATTCTCTTTCTCTCTCATTCTCTCTCCCACGATCTCTCTCTTTCTCTCCCTCTTCTTTCCCTCTCTCTTTTTGCATGACTCTGTCATTCTCTCTCATTCTTTCTCCCACTCAGTTTTCTCTCTTTTTGCATGACTCTGTCACTCTCTCTCTCTGTCATTCTCTCGCTCTGTGTCTTTCTCCCTCCGCCTCCCCAGCCCCCACTATTCTAGAGTCTTTTCTCTTCCCCCTTCACACACTGAAATGTCACAACAATGCGAGCCATTTTCCTCCCAGTCTCATGGAGACCCAGAAACTTAGAGGTTCTCCTATATTTGAGTAAAACATTCTCATTTCAGGCTGAGCGCGGTGGCTCACACCTGTAATCCCAGCACTTTGAGAGGCCAAGGGGGGGCAGGTCTCTTGAGTCCAAAGTTTGAGACCAGCCTGGGCAACATGGCAAAACCCTGTCTCTACTAAAAATACAAAAAGAATTTGCCTGACGAGGGGCTGCATACCCATGGACCCAGCTACTCAGGGGGCTGAGGTGGGAGGATCACTTGAGCCTGGGAGGTCAAGGCTGCAGTGAGACATGATTGCACCATTGCACTCCAGCCTCGGCAACAGAGCAAGACCCTGTCTCAAGAAAAAGAGAAAAAATATCATTCTCATTTCAAGCCATTTATCCCCTCTTTTCTCACACATAGAAGCAAGCTTGGTTTCATTTCTCTAATTTTCGATGTAGCATGTTTAAGCAGTAGGAGAGATACCTGGACCTCTAGATGCTAATTAACGTTGGCATTGATGAGACACGTCTGCCTACTTAATGAACACGTTCTGATCGCTCCTGTTTTGAGGCAATATGCTGAGAGTCAGAAATAAAAAGGCTGAGGGAAACATTATATTCTCCTTTCCAGTTGATATAGTCTAATGGGAAATGCAGGTTTATGAACAAATAACTAGGACTTACTGTTAGACATAGTACATAGCACATAGCAAATTTAACAAAATAGTTTATCTTTGCTGTGTGTTTGTGTGTGTGTGTGTGTGTGTGCACGCGCGCATGGGTGTCTGTCTCTCTTTTTCCCCCTCCTCAAAATGGATGTAGGCTGGAATTAAAAGGAAAACAAAGGACAAAGAGAATGTGTGAGAACACAGCAGAGAAAAGACGAGGATGACCTTTAGAAGGCTTGGAGGCAGATGGATGCTGCGGTGTAATGTGTGTGACCCCCAAAATTCCTATGTTGAAATGCTAACCCCCAAAGTCATGAGGTTAGGAGGTGGGACCTTTGGGAGGTGCTGATGTCATGAGGGTGGGGCCTCATGAATGGGATCAGTGCCCTTAGAAAAGGGACCCCAGAAAGCTCCCTCACCCTTTCCACCATGTGAGGACACAGTGAGAAGGTGCCATCTATGAACGAGAAAGCCCTCACCAGACACTGAATCTGCCACACCTTGATCCTGGACCTCCAGCCTCCAGAACCATGAGCAATAAACATCTGTTGTCTACAAGCCTCCCAGCCCAAATGGACTAGGACTCTAAGCTAGCAGTAACTGTCATGGCAGGCAGGACGGAGATGGAGGCAATGAACTCATGGCAATACACAGGAGAACCCAACAAGAAGTCCCAGAAATCTTAACCATCTCAGGAATGGGAGACAGCAGGTGGCTCTCAAGGTGCAGACACAGGCGGGGCTGGAGACAGGAGCTTTGCACAGCAGTGCTTGTCAGAAGAATTCTCCTCCTACTCCTTGCAGCCAGATGAACACATCTCGACAACTTGGACAAACTTACTTGTAATTTTAACCAGTGATGAATAAGCAAAGATCTAGATTCATGGACGCCGGAGAGAGCTGAGAGTAAAGGTGAGATAATGTGCCAGAAAAAATAAGATTAAGAGAAAGTCTGACACTCCCAAATATGTACCCCAAAGAAATAAAAGCAGTGAGATGGAAAACAGTACATACGCACTCATGTTCATAGCAGGGACTGAGTAGCACACTACAGTGTTCACTACACCAGGGATGCTCTCTCTCTATATATATGTTTTTGTTTTTTTTTTGAGACAGGGTCTCACTCTGTTGCTCAGGCTGAAATATAGTAGCACGATCACAGGTCACTGCAGCGTCAACCCCCCAGGTTCAAGCAATCCTCCTACCACTCACTCCCAAATAGCTGAGACTACAGGTGTGCTGCACTGTACCTGGCTATTTTTTGTATGTTTTTTAGAGACAAGGTTTCACTATGTTACCCAGGCTGGTCTCAAACATCTGAGCTCAAGCAATCTGCCCACCTTGGTCCCTCAAAGTGCTGGGATTACAGGCATGAGCCACCGCACCCAGCCCATGTTCTATCTTTTATTTATTTATTTATTTTTTTTTTTGAGACTGAATCTCACTCTATGGCCCCAGCTGGAGTGCACTGGCATGATCTCAGCACATGGCAACCTCTGCCTCCTGGGTTCAAGTGATTCTCATGCCTCAGCCTCCCGAGTAGCTGGGATTACAGGCGTACACCACCACACCTGGTTAACTTTTGTATTTTTGGTAGAGATGGGGTTTCACCATGTTGGCCAGGCTGGTCTCGAACTCCTGACCTCAAGTGATCCGCCCGCCCCAGCCTCCCAAAGTGCTGGGATTACAGGCGTGAGCCACTGTGCCCAGCCTATTTATTTATTTACCTTTTATTTTAGGTTTGGGTGTACATGGAAAGGTTTGTTAATCAGTAAACATGTGTCACAGGGGTTTGCTGTACAGATTATTTCATCACCCAGGTACTAAGCCCAGCACCCAATGGTGATCTTTTCTCTCCTCTCCCTCCTCCCACCCGCCCCGCTCAAGTAGACCCCAGCGTCTGTTGTTTCTTTCTTTGTGTTCATGAGTTCTTGTCATTTAGCTCCCAGCTCTGTATTATTTTTCACCAACAGAACCAGAAAGCTTTTCTGAGTAATTAATTGCATGATGACCTCAGCAATATCTAAGAAAAATGATTCTGGAAGCTGTGGTGGGGGGTGGGGTTGATGCTTTAAAGAGAAAGCTACAGGAAGGGTATGGCAAGTCTGTGGTCATGGGCTGAAGTAGTCCTGGGCAGGAGATGAATGACAGAGATAGACAGGAAAGTCTCCACCATGATGGTGCTGATAAAAGCAAAGTCAAGAGGATGTGGTGACCGATTCTGCATTGTAAAAAACAAGAGGAAGATAAAGATGACGTCCAAATTAGTGCCTGAGAGGACTAAACAGAATACGTACGTAAGAGATATATATATATATATAGATAGATAGATAGATAGATAGATAGATAGATAGATAGATAGAGAAAGTGTGAGAGAGAGAACGAAGACGATTAGATTGGGGGGTGGTGTAGAAATGAATTCACTTTTTATTACTTTTACTTTATATATAAAATGCATTTTAGACTCTGAAATTTTACAAGGAAATAGTAAGAATTAAGGAAGTCTTTAAAGTGCCACTTGAAAATCATGTTATATTGCAAGTACTACACTGGCTTTAATATTCAAGACTCTCATTTCTTTTTTTTTTTTTTTTTTTTTTTTGAGACAGAGTCTCACTCTGTCGCCCAGGCTGGAATGCAGTGGCCCAATCTCAGCTCACTGCAACCCCTGCCTCCCAGGTTCAAGCAATTCTCCTGCCTCAGGCTCTACCTCAGATTACAGGCATGCGCCACCACACCTGGCTAATTTTTGTATTTTTAGTAGAGACGGGGTTTCACCATATTGGTCAGGCTGGTAAGACTCTCATTTTTTTTTTTTTTTTTTTTTTGAGATGCGGTCTCACCCTGTAGCACAGGCTGGATCGTGGGTCACTGTAGCCTTTAGCCCCCTGCTCAAGAGATCTTCCCACCTCCATCTCCCGAGTAGCTGGGACCACAGGCACATGCCACCATGCCCAGCTCGTTTTTGTATTTTTTTGTAGAAATCGGGTCTCACTATGTTGCCCAGGCTGGTCTCAAACTCCCGGGCTCAAGCAGTCATCTCACCTCAGCCTCCTAAATTTCTGGGATTATAGACATCAGCCACCGTGTCCAGCTAAGACTCTCATTTCTTACCAAGACCTGATAGTATGTCTTATTTGGGTTATTAGTTGAGTTTTAGGTTATTTCATTAAGTACATGAAAATAATTAAAATGGATGGCCAGGTGCAGTGGCTCACATCTGTAATCTCAGCACTTTGTGAGGCTGAAGTGGGTACATTGCTTGAGCCTAGGAGTTCAAGATCAGCCTGGGCAATATAGCAAGACCCCATTTCTACAAAAATATTTTTTAAATAGCCAGGTGTGGTGGTGCATGCCTGTAGTCCCAGCTACTCAGGAGGCTGAAGTGGGAGGACCATCTGTGCCCAGGAGACAGAGGCTGCATTGAGCCGTGATGGCACCACCGCACTCCAGCCTGGGTGACAGAGTGAGACCCTGTCTCAAAAATAAATAAATAAATGGACTCATAAAATAAGTTGTTTTCATTCTTAAAAGGACAAGATATTTTAAAATAGCTTCACATGACATGAAGTCCACTTGTCTTCTTGAGTAGAGAAAGTTAACACCTTTGAGGGATGTCCACTGGTATCTAGGATGTGTTGCGTCACAAAACAGGGTGGGAAAATGTAAACAAAAACAAAAACAAAAAAACAAGCTGGTTCTCAACAGTCCTACCACTGACTGTAATTTTGAGGTTATTTTCTTCATGGATATTTTTGTTCCTGGTCTGTTCCAGTTCTGAAATTCTGATTGACTTCTTGACGCAATCACATGATATCAAAATTGCTGAAAAAGTCCCATCACTACAGTGTGAGTAAATCAGCTGGTAGAATTATTTTCTTTTCCTTTCACTCATGGGTGAGTATATCGTATTTTGTACAGTTCAAAAATAATAGAACGAACACCTACATAAATGCAATTTAAATCAAAACATGCATCCCATACCTCAAAAGGGCCTTGTGTGCCTCTCTCAACCCAGAATTTATGTTAACCACTTATGTTATTCATCAATTTGTTTTATATATAGTTTAGTGATGTGTCTCATCTCTACACTGTATATTATGTTGTCTCTGTGTGTTTTTGTTTTGTGTTGTTTTTTAGAGACAGGGTCTCACTGTGTTCCCCAGCCTGGAGTACAATAGTGCGATCATGGCTCACAGCAGCCTCAAAGTCGTGGGCTCAAGCGATCCTCCCATTGCAGCCTCTCAAGTAGCTGGGACTACAGGTAGCACCACCATGCCAGGATAATATTTTTATTTGTATGTATTTGTAGCATTCATTTTTTAAAAAATTTATTCATCATGAGTAAGATTGAGCATCTTTTCACATGTTTGAGTCACTTTTTTTTGAGACAGTCTCGCTCTGTTGCCCAGGCTGGAGTGCAGTGGCACTATCTCGGCTCACTGCAACCTCTGCCTCCCGGGTTCAAGCGATTCTCCTGCCTCAGCCTCCCGAGTAGCTGGGATTACACGTGTGCACCACCACGCCCAGCTAATTTTATTTTTGTTTTTGTAGAGACAGGGTGTCATTACGTAGCCCAGGCTGGTCTTGAACTCCTGGACTCAAGCAATAATCTCGCCTCAGCTTCCCAAAGTGCTGGGATTATAGGCATGAGCTGCTCCTGGCCTGTTTTTTTTTTTTTTGTCGTTGTTGTTGTTGTTTTTCAACCTCTGATATATTACTTTGTTTTTATTTTTATTTATTCTACTTTAAGTTCTAGGGTACACGTGCACAACGTGCAGGTTTGTTACATATGTATACATTTTTAGTAGATTTTATTTTTTAGAGCAGTTTTAGATTGACAGCAAAATTGAGAGGAAGGTACAGAGAGTTCCATGGACCCCCTACCCTGAACATGCATCACCTCCCCTGCTGTCTGTGGCAGCTGATGAACCGGCATTGACACATCATTGACACCAGAGCCCATCGTTCACCTTCGGGTTCACGCTTGGTGGCGGACAGTCTGTGGGTTTGGATAAATGTATAATAGCATGGATATACCACTATAGTGTCACGCAGAGGAGTTTCACTACACTAAAAATCCTCTATACTCCGCCTATTCATTCCCACATCCTGGCAACCACTGATCTTTTTACTGTCTCATAACTTTGCCTTTTCCAGAAAGTCCTATAGTTAGAATCGCATGTAGCCCTTTTGGATTGTCTTCTTTCAATTAGTGATATGTATGGCTTATAGCTCATTTCTTTTCTCTTTTCTTCTTTTTCCTTTCTTTTTTTTTCTACTTTTTTTTTTTTTTTTTTTTTTTTGAGACAGGGTCTCGCTCCATTGCCCAGGCTGGAGTGCAGTGGTGCAATCATAGCTCACTGCAGCCTTGACCTCCTACGCTTAAGCAATCCTCTCACCTCAGCCTCCTGAGTAGCTGGGACTACAGGTGCACACCACCATATTTTAAAATGTTTTATAAAAACAGGATCTCACTACGTTGCCCAGGCTGGTCTTGAGCGCCTGGGCTCAAGGGATTCTCCCTTGGCCTCCCAAAGTGCTGGGACTACAGGCACAAGCCACCACATCTGACCCTTATTTCTTTATATATATTTTTATTATTATTATTATTTTTTGACATGGAGTCTCGTTCTGTCACCCAGGCTAGAGTGCAGTGGCATGATCTTGGCTCACTGCAACCTCCACCTCCTGGGTTCAAGCGATTATCCTGCCTCAGCCTCCTGAGTAGCTGGGACCACAGGTGCCCACCACCATGCCTGGCTAATTTTTGTATTTTTAGTAGAGATGGAGTTTCACCACATTGGCCAGGCTGGTCTCAAACTCCTGACCTTGTGATCCGCCCACCTCAGCCTCCCAAAGTGTTGGGATTACAGGCGTGAGCCACCATGCCCGGCCTGTTTTTTGTTTGTTTTTGTTTTTGTTTTTTGAGACAGAGTCTCACTCTGTCAGCCAGGCTGGGGTGCAGTGGTGCGATCTAGGCTCACTGCAACCTCCGCCTCCCTGGTTCCAGCGATTCTCCTGCCTCAGCCTCCTGAATAGCTGGGATTACAGGCACACGCCACCATGCTGGCTAATTTTTGTATTTTTAGTAGAGATGGGGTTTTGCCATGTTGTCCAGGCTGGTCTCGAATTCCTGACATCAGGTGATCTGCCTGCCTCGGCCTCCCAAAGTGCTGGGATTACAGGCATGAGCCACTGCACCCAGCCTCTTCTTTCTTTTTAATGCTGAATGATATCCCATTATCTGGATGCAACATGGTCTATTTGTCTATTCACCTACTGAAAGACGTCTTCCTTGCCTCCAAGTTTTGACAATTATAAATAAGGCTGTTGTAAACATCCATGTGCAGGTTTTCGCGTGGACACAAGTTTTCAACTCTTTTGGGTAACCATTGAGAGTGATTGCTGGATCATATGCCAGGACATATTTAGTTTTGTAAGAAACAGCCAAACTATCTTCCAAAGTGACTGCACCATTTTGCATTCCCACCAGCCATGAATGGTCATTCCTGTTGCTCCATGACCTCATCAGCTTTTGGTGATGTCAGTGTTCTGGCTTTTGGCCGTTCTCACAGACGTGTATTGGTATCTCATTGTTGTTTTAATTTGCATTTCCCCACTTTGCTTGTTTTCAATCTCTATATAATCATAATGACATTGCATGGAGTTTTTTTCAAGCTATCTATTTCCTTCACCATTGTTTCAAGAATTACGCCACTGAAGTAGGTAGCTGTATTTCTGTTGTTCTTTGCTGCATATTGTTCCATGATCTGAATATCCCACATTTTTTTAAACATCATGAACATTTGGATTGTTTCTCATTGATATGGTTTGGCTGTGTCTCCACTCAAATCTCATCTTGAATTGTAGCTCCCATAATTCCCACGTGTTGTGGGAGGGACCCGATGGGAGATAATTGAATCATGGAGGCAGTTTCCCCCATACTGTTCTCATCATAATGAACAGGTCTCAAGAGATCTCATGGTTTTATAAGGAAAAAGCCTTTCACTTGGCTCTCATTCTCTCGTTTGCCACCATATATGATGTGCCTTTTGCCTTCTGCCAAGATTGTGAGGCCTCCCCAACCATGTGGAACTGTGAGTCCATTAAACCTCTTTTTCTTTATAAATTACCCAGTCTTAGGTATGTCTTTATCTGCAATGTGGAAATGGACTAATACACCCATCTTGTAATACTATAAGCAATGACATCATAAGCAATTTAATTTCATGTATATTTCCTATTACACATTTGTACAAGATTTTCTATGGTAAGAAACCAGAGTGGAACTGCTGTGTCATTGGCACATCCTCAGCTTTACTAAGTAATTCTACATGGTTTTTCAAAGCAGCAGTAATATTTTCCACATCTACCAGCAGAGTATACATATTCCAGTGCATCTCTGTCTGCTCAGCTTTGGTACTGGGAGATAGCAACTGTGGTTTTAACTTTCCTTCCCTGACTACTACTGAAGCTGAGCAGCTTTCATTTGTTTATTTGTAATTTAGATTTCCTCTTCTGAATGTTCTTCCTTGACTTGTTCTTTTTTTTTTTTTTTTTTTGAGACAGGTCTCACTCTCTCACCCAGGCTAGAGTGCAGTGGCATGATCATAGCTCACTGTAGCCTTGACCTCCCAAGTTCAAGCAATCCTCCCACCTCAGCCTTTCAAGTAGCTGGGACTTGAGGTACACGCCACCACACCCAGCTAATTTTTGTATGTTTTGTAGAGATGGGGCCTCACTATGTTGCCCAGGTTGGTCTCAAACCCCTAGGCTCAAGCAACCCACCCACCTCAGCCTCCCAAAGTGCTGGGATTACAAGCGTGAGCCACCACACCCAACTTGTTCTTGACTTTAAGGAGACCACTTTTAATATCCCACTCTTTAGTATGACATACATTTTTCCGTAGAAAGCTTTTATCAGATTAAGGAAGTTTGTATTTATTCCTAGTTTGTTAAATCCTGAATGGGTGTTCAATTTTATCGCAGCTACTTTCTGTATCAATTGATACGAGAAATATTTTGTTTCCATTTTCTTTTCTCCTTTAATCTGTAAATATTTAAAGTACAATCATAGATTGTCTATTGTTGAAACTTGCCTAACATTTGTACCTCACAAAGAGTGAGATTGGTCTATAATTTCTTTTCCCATGCTTTCTTTGTTGAGTTTGCTGAGTTTGAATATCAAAATATTCTTGGCCTCAAAATAGTTTGCATATGTTGCTTCTTTTTGTTTTGTCTGCTGGAGCTTAAATAATACTTGAATTTACTGCTGCCTGATAATACCAGCTAGGTCTAGCATTTTCTTAGTGAGAAGCTTTTTAACCACTCATTCAATGTATTAAATTTCTACAATACCATTTGGATATTCTATATCTACTTGAGTCAGTTTGGTTAAATATATTGTTCTATGAATGTGTCCATTGTGTACGAAGTTTTTAAACACATTGTGATAGTTATTCCTAATGTCATCTTATTTTTTTAATAAACTCTGCTACATCTGGAGTTATATTTCTTTTTTCTTCATAATGTTATTCATTGGCATATTCTGGTTTTTTTTTTTTTTTTTTTTTTTTTTTGATGGAGTTTTGCTCTTGTTGCCCAGGCTAGAGTGCAATGGCGCGACCTCTGCTCACTGCAACCTCCACCTCCTGGGTTCAAGCGATTCTCCTGCCTCAGCCTCCTGAGAAGCTGGGATTAGGTGCCTGCCACCACGCCCGGCTAATTTTTTTCTATTTTTAGTAGAGACAGGGTTTCACCATTTTGGCCAGACTGGTCTTTTTATCTGCAATCTCACCAGATTTTATTCATTCTACTCTTTTTATTGTAGTTTATTTTTAACTTGATTATAAATTAAAATTTGATTTAAAGTAAAATGAAGTTTATTAAAATTAAATGTTAATAAAAAATAAAAAGCTAATTGTATTTAAAATACATAAAATTAACTAATAAAATAAAAAAACTAGTTAATGTACTACAAATAATTAAATATAATTCAACTAATTTTATTTAAATGAACATTTAAAAGAAGCAATTAAATGCTTAAATGCTTTTTTAACACTTAAAAGAGGCGATTCTACTAAAATTAATTTCACTAAAATTAAAAAGATTTCTAACTTCAGCTACTTCCATCTTCTCTCATTTTCTTCTCTAATTTGTGAAATCTACTGGTTTTCACTTATTTCCTTCTACTGTTCTGTGTAATTCTGCTGTTCCTTTTCTAACTTCTTGAGTGGGACGCTTAGCATACTTTTCTGTGCCATTTCTTCTCCTTTAGGATAAGCGTGTTACTGAAGTTTTCAAGTACCTCTAGTGACGCATCCGCTGCATCCCGCGGCTTCTGAGCTGCGCATTTGAGTTCCAAGGAGTCACGAAGGCAGCTTGAAAACGTTTTCTTGGGAAACCGAAACTGTCTGTGTCAATGCAATGGGCGCTGGGCGTAAAAGAGAAAACTTCTCCATGTGGGAAGGCTACTCTGTTCTCCTCCATTCTCTGCAGTGAATTTGGAAAGAACTGACATTCTGTCTACTTTTAGGAAAGTATCCATGCACTGGAGAGCTGGAAGCAAGAGCGAGATGCCCCCAGATCCTAAACAGGGAATCCAGCCATTTGCTGAAGACAAAAACAGGCACGTGGAAGTGAGTCCCTTTGACCCTGTACTCAAAGTATCTCCAACCACATGGGTAAAAGACCAAACATGGCACAAACAATCCCATGTGGGAAGACCGCCCCAAGGGGCAGAAGTCACCAGGCCTGCATTTTTGCACGTGGTTTAGACTATTCTCTGACTGTTCCCCCTGCATCCCAGGCTCTTCTGCGCAGAGGAGGGGGTGCATGGCCTGTGCTGGCTTGGAGGAGGAGGGGGCTGGGGCAGAGAGCCCTGGGGAAGGGCTATAGGCAGAGAACATCAACTCAAAGGTGGTAGGTACCCCGGTCTGCTCTCCCCGAGGGAGAGGAGTGGGAGGGTCTTGCCAGCCTGAGAACACACCGGCTTTGTCTTTTTGGCAGAACAAAGACTTCTTTCGGAGAAGACTGACTGACTGGCCTAATTCCTTCTCATCTGTGTGTGCAGCTGGCCCTCAATATCCTCAGGGAGTTGGTTCTCGGACTTCCACTGATATCAAAATCCAAGGATGCTCAAGCCCCTTGTAGCAAACGATGCAGTATCTGCATATCACCCAGGCATATCCTCCCATACACTTTAAGCCATCTCTACTTATAATACCTAATACAGTGTAATTGTTTTGTCAACTGTTGAGACACAGTATCATTTTTCTGTTTGTTTATTTAGAGACAGGGTCTCACTGTCACCCAGGCTGGAGTGCAGTGACACCATCATAGCTCACTGCAGCCTCCAACTCGTGGACTCAAATGATCCTCCCCACTCAGCCTCCTGAGTAGCTGGGACTACAGCCACACATCACTACTTGTAGCTAATTTTTTTAAATTTAATTTTGGTACAGACAGGGTCTCACTATGTTCTCATGCCTCAGCTTCCCAAGCGCCTGGGATTGCAGGTGTGTGCCACCATGCCTGGCTAATTTTTTTTGTGCGTGTATATTTTTAGTAGAGATGGGGTTTTGCTATGTTGGCCAGGCTGGCCTCGAACTCATAACCTCAAGTGATCTGCCCACCCCGGCCTCCCAAAGAGCTGGGATTACAGGCATGAGCCACCCCGCCTGGCCAACTTCAGGATTTTAAAGAATAGCACCATGGATTTCTACTTCCCCTTGACACAGCCCTACATTCACTTCTCATCCTCAACTCTCCAGCCCTCCGCTCCGTGAAGGCCAATCCTGGTGGTCTGCTGGGACTGAAGACTTTTCCCATCACGTGGCCGAGATGACCTAGAATGTAAAATTGCCAAATGTGCCCACAACCATCTCCATGGGATCTGCAGCTTGCCCGATAGCTGGCCTCCAGCAACTCCATGAAGGACCTGGGACTCCAGTTCCCACTATATTCTGAATCTCTGCTGTATGCAGTGGTGCACGCCTGTAATCCCAGCACTTTGGGAGGCTGAGGCAGGGGGATTGCTTGAGCACAGGTATGCGAGGCTGCAGTGGGCTGTGATCGCATCACTGCACTCCAGCCTGGGAGACAGAGGGAGACCCTATTTCAAAAAAAAAAAATCTGAGTCTGACTCTTTTGTGGAAAATGAACTCTTATCATCCTTTGCCTTTTTAACTTCCTCATGTCTTGTGAGTAGTTTGTCTCTGCAACTGTCTTCCTTAATATCTGTCCCTAGCATCACTCACAAAGACACCCGCAAATGCCCTCTCTCCTTTCTACACCTCTAACTTTCACAAGCAGTTCCACCTGGAGGAAGCCCCATCTCCAGTTCTACAAATGATTCAAACTCTCTGCCTTTTGTGCAAATGAGCTGTATGCATTTCTCACGGCTGCCTTCACCAAGTACCACAGGCTGGGTGAGCTCCACCTCAGAAACTTACTGTTCTTACAGTTCTGGAGGCCAGAAGAAGTCTGAGATCAAAGTGTCGGTGGGGTTGGTTCCTTCTGAAGGTTTGGCCCAGCACAGTAAAGCCAAACATCTACACCAAGGTTTGCAGCGTGAGAAAGGAGGGCATGTATTTGTAGGGTGCCAAGCAAGGAGAATCATGCAGCTCATGCTTAAGACCTGACCTCCTAGCTGGGCAAGGCAGCTCATGCCTGTAATTCCAGCACTTTGGGAGGCCAAGGTGGGTGGATCACTTGAGCCTAGGAGTTTAAGACTAGCCTGGGCAAAATACTAAGACCCTGTCTCTACAAATCATTAAAGAATTAGCTGAGCATGGTGGTACACTCCTGTAGTCCCAGGTCCTCAGTAGGGTGAAGCAAGAGGACCACTTGAGCCTGGGAGGTTGGGGCTGTGGTGAGCTGTGATGGCACCACTGCACTCCAGCCTGGGCAAAAGAGCAAGTCTCTGTCTCAAAAAAAAAAAAGGCCGGGCACGGTGACTCACGCCTGTAATCCCAGCACTTTGGGAGGCTGAGGCGGGTGGATCACGAGGTCAGGAGATCGAGACCATCCTGGCTAACAAGGTGAAACCCTGTCTCTACTAATCTACTAAAAATACAAAAAAAAAGTAGCCGGGCATGGTGACGGGCGCCTGTAGTCCCAGCTACTCGGGAGGCCGAGGCAGGAGAATGGCGTGAACCCAGGAGACGGAGCTTGCAGTGAGCCAAGACCGCGCCACTGCACTCCAGCCTGGGGGAGAGAACGAGATTCCATCTCAAAAAAAAAAAAAAAAAAAACAGCCCCACCCTCCCCCAATGGATTACAGGTGAGGGTTTTTCAAGGTGGGAGGCAGAGGTTACAGGCAAAGTTATAAAGCAATATAGGGAGGTTATATAGTGGTTTGACCTAAAAAGGCAGAACATCTCGAAGCAAGGGGGACCCGCAGGACATAGGTAGATTCAAAGATTCTCTGATTTGTGATGGGTTAAGGAAGAGAAGCTTTGTTTAAAAGTATAGAGACAAAAGAAAAAAACTGTTAGCTCTGGTCTGTGGGCATGACCTCCTCCAGGCCCCTCAGGAAGGAATTTAGAACAAAGTACATTGGTCAGAGTTCAGTCCTCAGTTCCCCTTACCTGAGGTCCGTGCCAGCAGATCCGATTGGTGGGGTCTGGGTTCCTGAAAAACAGCTCGGGGACGTATGCTAAGATGCTATCTTTCGTTCCCATAGAAAGCCAAGCATCTCATGACTCTAGCTTCCTTGGCTGTTGTTTTAAGCTACTATTACCTTTTTACTTACCGAGTTGCTCATTGACTTCTCGTGGCCATCCAGGTGCCTGGAATTTTCTTTGAAGGAACTCAAGATTTGTCTTTACTTCCATGCTTCATGGGCCCTCAGGCCCTTACAAAGGGAGAACCTGCTCCATCCCACTGTCAGAGGCATTTGAACCAGAGCAACTCCATCTTGAGTAGCCGCTGGGTAAAATAAGGCTGAGACCTACTGGGTGGCATTCCCAGGAGGCTAGGCATTCTTAGTCACAGGATGAGACAGGAGATCGGCACAAGATACAGGTTATAAAGACCTTGTGGATAAAACAGCATGCAGTAAAGAAGCCGGCCAAATCCCACCGAAACCAAGATGGTGACAAGAGTGACCTCTGGTCATCCTCATGGCTCATTATACACTAATAATAATACATTAGCACACTAAAAGACACTCCCACCAGCAGCACGACAGTTGACAAATGCCATGGCAATGAGACAGTCAAATAAAGCGGTCCCCGGAGAAACTCCGACCACTGTGCGGGCACTGGGAAAATGGGCTGGAGCCACGGAGTTCACGCCCTTTGCAGCGGGGAGGAGACTGGCCTCTTCTGTTTCAGGTGGAATCCAGGATTCAATCTGTGAGGGGGAGACCAGCTAGCAGGGACTCTCGCTTTGCTGAGAGTCCCTGTTTCTCTTTTTTTCCTTTTTGCCCAATAAATTCCATTTTTCTCACTCTTCAAAATGTCTGCGAGCCTAATCATGGCCATGTGGCAAGAACCTGGCTTTTATCTGAACTAAGGAGAAAGTCCTGCAACAGCAATACCTGGAAGTTACCTTATATGGTCTAAAAAGGGGAGGAACCCTCAGTTCTGGGAATTGCCCATCCCTTTCCTGAAAAACTCATGAATAATCCACCCCTTGTTTAGCATATAATCAAGAAATAACTGTAAGGACCTAGCTACTCAGGAGGCTGAGGTGGGAGAATCTCTTGAGCCTGGGAGGCAGAGGTCGTAGTGAGCCGAGATCATGCCACTGCACCCCAGCCTGGGCAACAGAGCAAGAAAGACCCTGTCTCAAAAAAAAATCAAAAACACCAAATACACAGGTGCTTACGCCGGGCATGGTAGCCCATGCCTGTAATCCCAGCACTTTGGGAGGCCGAGGCGGGCGGATCAGCTGAGGTCAGGAGTTCAAGACCAGCCTGGCCAATATGAAGAAACCCCGTCTCTACTAAAAATACAAAAATTAGCTGGGCATGGTGGCGAGCACCCGTAGTCCCAGCTACTCGGGAGGCTGAGGCAGGAGAATCGCTTGAATCCAGGAGGCGGAGGTTGCAGTGAGCTGAGATCGCACCATTGCACTCCAGCCTGGGTGACAGAGTGAGACTCCGTCTCAAAATAATAATAATAAGAAGAAGAAATAAGAAATAACTATAAGTATACTCAGTCGGGTAGCCCACACTGCTGGTCTGCCTATGGAGTAGCCATTCTTTATTCCTTTACTTTCTTTATAAACTTGCTTTCACTTTACCCTATGGACTTTCCCAGAATTCTTTCTTGTGCGAGATACAAGAACCCTCTCTTGGGTTCTGGATCAGGACCCCTTTCTGGTAACAACAGATGACAGACTCTAGGACAGAATGTATTCTATGCCTCTCTCTCAGCCTCTGATGGTTGCTGGAGATCCTTGGAGTTCCTTGTAGCTGCGTCACTGCAATTTCTGCCTCCATCTTCACATGGTATTCTGCCCATGTGTGTGTCTCTGGGTCCAACTTTCCTCTTTTTATAAAGACATCAGTCATGTTGAATTAGAGCCCACCATCATGACCTCACCTTAATGGATTACAGCTTCAATGACTGCTGCCAAATAAGGTCACAATCTGAGGTCCTAGCATCAGAGGTGTTTGAACCAGAGCAACTCCATCTTGAATAGGGGCTGGGTAAAATAAGGCTGAAACCTACTGGGCTGCATTCCCAGGAGGTTAGGCATTCTAAGTCAAAGGACGAGACAGGAGGTCAGCACAAGACACAGGTCACAAAGACCTTGCTGATAAAACAGGTAGCAGTAAGGAAGCCAGCCAAATCCCACCAAAATCAAGATGGCAATGAGAGTGACCTCTAGTATTCCCCCCGCTACACTCCCATCAGTGCCATGACAGTTTACAAATGCCATGGCAATGGCCCTAACCCTAACCCTAACCCTAACCTAAAAAAGGGAGGAACCCTCAGTTCTCAGGATTGCCCACCCCTTTCCCAGAAAACTCATGAATAATCTCATCCCTCGTTTAGCATATAAAAAAGAAATAACCATAAAAATGCGCACCCAGCAGCCCATGCTGCTGCTCTGTCTGTGGAGTAGCCATTCTTTTATTTCTTTGTTAATAAACTTGCTTTCACTTTATTGACTCACCCTGAATTTTTTCTTGTGCAAGATCCAAGAACACTCTCTGGCGTCTAGATCTGGACCCCTTTCTGGTAACATTAGGAATTACAACTTTAACATATGCATTTGCGGGAGCAGGACAGGATTCAGCCTGTAACACAGGCTTAATATATACAGCCTTGACACCCAAACAAAGACGGTTTTGGGGACTCATAACAAAGCATGTTTCAGGAGCCCTTTCCATGGTAAAAGTATTCCAAACTGAAACCCAAAGCGACTGCATGGATAGCCCTAATTTGGCAGGCTTTATACTTGGTGCGCAATTCAATCACCCAGGGAGCTTGTTAAACTGGTAGACCTAGGCCCCACCCCAAATGTATGGAATTGGAATCTCCTAGGTTATAGCTATTTTTAACAAGCCCCCAGGTGATTGCCTTCAGCGGGGATGACTGGAAGCACCAAGTACTCACAGTTGTGTTGAGTTCGCTGTTCTAAGCATCCATGGTCTGCCTTGATGCAAACATGTTATCAATCTGGTGAATGCTTTGGAGCTTGGATATACCTGGGCCATGGTATCCGGCACAAGACACATGGGGCACATTTACTTCTTACTTAGGCTAATTGGTTTTTTCTTTTCTTTTCTTTTTATTGAGACACAGGGTCACTCTGTTGCCCAGGCTGGAGTGCAGTGGCACAATCTTGGCTCACTGCAACCTCCGCCTCCTGGGTTCAAGTGATTCTCCTGCTTCAGCCTCCTGCGTAGCTGGGATTACAGGTGCGCACCACAATGCCCGGCTAATTTTTGTATTTTTAGTAGAGATGAGGTTTCACCATATTGGCCAGGCAGTTCTTGAACTCCTGACCTCAAGTTATCTGCCTGCCTCGGCCTCCCAAAAGGCTGGGATTACAGGTGTAGCCACCATACCTGGCCACTAATTGGGTTTTAATTAGCAGCTGCTCTGTAGGCCAGAAACCAATATCAGATCAGCATGAGTGCATCCAAAATAAGTAAAAAAGAGTTAAATATTTGAATTAAGCATTGCATGGGTTGCTGGGCATGATGGCTTACTCCTGCAATCCCAGCACTTTGGGAGGCCGTTGTGGGAGGATACCTTGAAACCAGGAGTTTGAGACCAGCCTGGGTAACATAATGAGACCCTGTCTTTATAAAAAAAATTAAAAATAATCCAAGTGTGGTTGCAGGCACCGGTAGTCCCAGCTGCTCAGGAGGCTGAGGTGAAAGGATCACTTGAGCCCAGGAGTTGGAGGCTGCAGTGAGCTATAATCATCCCACTGCACTCCAGCCTAGGCAACAGAGCAAACCCCTGACTCTAAAAAAAATAAACAAATAAAGAAAAAATTGCACAGGCTTAAAACCTCCCTGTTTGCATGATGTGGTGTTATAATCTGCTTTTGAGCCCAGGCGTGGTGGCTCATACCTGTAATCGCAGCACTTTGGGAGGCCAATGTGGGAGGATGGCTTGAGGCCAAGAGTTTGAGGCCAGCCTGGGCAACATATCAAGAATTTGTCTCTATTAGAATAATAATAATAATAACCTGCTTCTGATTGTTTGTTGTTTTGGAGTTGAAAAGATTGATCTCTGGCTGGGCACAATGGCTTATGCCTATAATGTCAGCATTTTGAAAGGCCAAGGCAGGAGGATCGCTTGAGCCCAGGAATTCGAAACCTGCCTGGGCAACATAGTGAAGCCCCATTTCTACAAAAAAAAAAAAAAAAAAAAAATTACAAAAATTAGCTGGGCATAGTGGTACTCCTATAGTCTCAGCTACTTGGGAGGCTGAGGTAGGAGGATTACCTGAGCCCAGGAGATTAAGGCTGCATGAGCTGAGGTTGTGCCACTGCACTCTAGCCTGGGTGACAAAAGGAGACCCTGTCTCAAAAAAAAAAATAATAATAATAAATAAAGAAAACATTGGTCTCCGTGTGACCTACACCTTTCTCTGGGTGTGAGATCGACAAGTTGTGTGAGTATTATTTTCCCATGTTATCAATAACATGATAATAATGGTCCCTGATTTGAGGGAGGTTGAATCCACAAAAGCACAACCTTCCTTTAAAGCACTGAAGGCTTTGTGAACAGCGGATTGCTTCCTAATCTTTGGTTCTTTCCCCACGCATCCTGCAGCCCTTCTCCATCTGAGAAAATCACTGAGATTACCGCTTCTGAGGAGAGGGACAAATCTTGAGTCTCTGTAATGCAATGCAGGATGCACCCCAGGTCATGTCCCACTGCCAGCTCTTACTAAGACCCAACTCTCTCTTTCAGAGTCTGAGAAAAGGCAAACGGACAATCGTTGATGTACAGACACAGCAATGGAAACACAGACATGCTGAAGGTTTTGCCCACATGGATAGCTCTGGCTCTCCAAGTTGTATTTTGCCTTAGCATCAGCCAATGCCTCCTGCTCCAGCAGCACTGCACATGACAAAAGCCACCTTGAGGCAGAGAGCAGGTAGGAACGCCCTCTTGCCCGTCACAGAATCAAGCTCGCTGCTTGAGGCTGGTGCCCAGGTCTTTTTCGCTATTCTGTGCTTGACCCAAATTCCCTTGCATCTTTCTGCTCTATCTCTCATTACTGACTGAGTCTGACCCCTGAAATTGGTGCCTGCTGTTCATCTAATCTTTTTGTAAAAATAGGTCAGGTGCGGTGGCTCATGTCTGTAATTCCACTTTGGGAAGCCAAGGCAGGTGTGTCTCTTGAGCTTAGGAGTTCGAAACCAGCCTGAGCAACATGGCGAAACCCCATCCCTACCCCAAATACAAAAATTAGCCAGGCATGGTGGTGTGTGTCTGTGGTCCCAGCTACTCAGGAGGCTGAGGTTTGAGGATCGTTTGAGCCAGGGGGGCAGAGATTGCAATGAGCTGTACTGCACTACTGCACTCCAGCCTGGGTGACAGAGTGAGACCCTGTGTCAAAAAAAATTTATTTTTATGAATTTAGGGGGCGTAGAAGTACAGTTTCGTTATATGGACATATTGCATATATATGCAATGTGATGAAGCCTGGGCTACTAAAAACCCAGATGGATACACTAAATCATCCATCACCCAAACAGCAATCATTGTACCCATTAGGTAATTTCTCATCCCTCACTCTTCTCCCACACTTCCAAGTCTCCAGTGTATGTTATTTGTGTGTGTGTGTCTGTGTATGTGTGTGTGTGTTTGAAGCAGGGTCTTGCTATGTTGCCCAGGCTGGAGTACAGTGCCGTGATCATAGTTCACTATAGCTTTGACCTCCTGGGCTAAAGGCATACTCCCACCTCAGCCTCCTGAGTAGCTGGGACTACAGGCACACACCACCATGCCCAGATAATTGTTTAATTGTTATAGAGATGGGGTCTCAGTGTGTTGCCCAGGCTGTTCTCAAACTCCTGGCCTCAAGCTATCATCCACCTTAGCCTCTCAAAGTGCTGGGATTATAGGCCTAAGCCACAGTACTCAGTTCTATTTTTAGTTATTTGAGAAATCTCCATAGAGGCTGCACTCATCTACACTCCCACAAATAGTGTAGAAGCATTTCCTTTCCTCCACATCCACACCAACCAACATCTACTATTTAAAAACTCTTTAATAATAGCCATTCGGACTAGTGTGAGATGGTATCTTATTGGGGCTTTTTCATTTCTCTAATGATTAGTGATGTTGAATGATGTTGAGCATTTTTTTTTTTCACATGACTGTTAGACATTTCTATGTCTCCATTTGAAAAATGTTCACCTGGGCTGGACGCCGTGGCTCATGCCTGTAATTCCAGCACTTTGGGAGGCTGAAGGGGGGGGATCACCTGAGGTTAGGAGTTTGAGACCAGCCTGACTAATATGGTGAAACCCCGCTTCTACTAAAAATACAAAAATTAGCCAGGCATGGTGGCGTGCGCCTGTACTCCCAGCTACTCGGGAGGCTGAGACAGGAGAATCGCTTGAACTCGGGAGGTGGAGGTTGCGATGAGTCAAGATCGCACCACTGCACTCCAGCCTGGGCGACAAAGTGAGACTTCGTCTAAAAAAAAAAAAGTTCACCTAATCTTTTACAGACCATCCCCCTCTTTGTAAACTGCACCTGCCCTTGGGCCTTCTGCATCTCTTAGGCTTGTTAAACACTGGACATGCTGTTTATATCCCCCGTGACGTAAGGCTTAGCACAAAATGAAAGGAACCATTTTTGTGGGTACCATTTCTTAGGTGCCTCATGTGAATAGAATCCTGAAGTATTTGTCTTTCTGTGCCTGGCTTCCTTCTCTCAGCACAAGGTTCTCATGGTTCAGTCGTGTGGTTGCATTTCTTAGGATTTCCTTTTATTTATTTATTTTTGAGCCAGAGTTTCACTTTTGCCCAGGCTGGAGTGAAGTGGCGTGATCTTGGCTCACTGCACCCTCCGCCCCCCAGGTTCAAGTAATTCTCCTGCCTCAGCCTCCTGAGTACCTGGGATTAAAGGCGCATGCCACCTCGCCCAGCTAATTTTTTTGTATTTTTAGTAGAGATGGGGTTTCACCATGTTGGCCAGGCTGGTCTCAAACTCCTGACCTCAGGTGATCCACCCACCTCGGCCTCCCAAAGTGCTGGGATTACAGGCGTGAGCCACAGTGCCTGGCCAATTTCCTTTCATTTTAAATGCTGAATAAGATTCTATTATATGTATACATCATATTTCCATTGTCTTAATTAATAGCTGTTTGTCAGAATTTATGATTTTCAGATAGATTGAACATTATTCTCATTTATTTGGATTAGAGCAATTATTCACAACTGGGGGTGATTTTGCCCCAGGGGGCCTCTGTCAGTGTCTGGAGACATTTTGATTGTCACAACTATGGAAGGGGGGGTGCGGCTACCTGAATCTGGTGGGTAGATCTCAGGGATGTTGGTCAAGAGAATAACAAGGGGGCTACTGTGCCCAGGATCGCCGCGCCACAGAGACCCCCCAACAACCCCAAATGTCCACAGTGCTGAGGTTGTGAGATCCTGGATTACGAGATAGTGATTTCACAGGCGGGGAAGTTAGTGCCACATGTAAGGAGGCGAGCTGTCCGAAATTCCTCTGTTTTCACTTCTCTTGGCTAAATGTTGTATTTTAGATCTTCTTGTCCAAAGATAAAAATGTTTGTGTAATTTTCTCTATCACTTGCCAGAGAATGTAGACAACAGTTGAATCAGAAAATGCCTTTTTAAAGATTTTATTTTCGAGAAACAATCTTGCTCTGTCACCCAGGCTGGAATGCAGTGGCATGGTCTCGGTTCTCTGCAACCTTCGCCTCCCGGGTTCAAGTGATTCTCCTGCCTCAGCCTCCCGAGTAGCTGAGATTACAGCCTCG
This sequence comes from Pan troglodytes, assembly GCF_028858775.2. Taxonomy (NCBI): domain Eukaryota; kingdom Metazoa; phylum Chordata; class Mammalia; order Primates; family Hominidae; genus Pan; species Pan troglodytes. The sequence continues at coordinate 4,278,078 of NC_072421.2, read as the reverse complement.
CCACCATGCCTGGCTAATTTTTTATATTTTTAGTAGAGACCGGGTTTTGCCATGTTGGAGGCCAGGCTGGTCTCCAACTCCTGGACTCAAGTGATCCACTCACCTAGGCCTCCCAGTGCTGAGATTACAGGCATGAGCCACCACGCCCAGCCAGAAAATGCCTTTTAAATGGAAAATACAAAACACTTAAAGCTTTAATTTTTGTGTGTGTGTGTGTGTGTCAGGGAGACTTAAGAATTTGAATTCTTAAGCTTATACAATTTATATATGTGTATGTATGCATATATATATATATATACATACATATATTTTGCTTGATTTTAAAGAATTTTATGTGACTCAGCTATCCAGGATATACTTTAGGGAACACATTTGGGTTTTCAAATATGTCTTGTAATATTGATAAGTGTGTCTGGAGTAAATCTCATGAATGTATTTCCGTATGTAAAAATAAATGACCATGCTCCCTTAAAGAAATCACAGAATGACTAGGTGCGGTGGCTCATGCCTGTAATCCCAGCACTTTGGGAGGCTGAGGCAGGCGGATCCACCTGAGGTCAGGAGTTTGAGACCATCCTGGCCAACATGGTGAAACCCCGTCTCTACTAAAATACAAAACTTAGCTGGGCGTGGTGGCGGGTGCCTGTAGTCCCAGCTACTCGGGAGGCTGAGGCAGGAGAATCACTTGAACCCAGGAGGCAGAGGTTGCAGTGAGCTGAGATCACGCTGCTGCACTCCAGCCTGGGCGACAGAGTGAGGTTCTGTCTCAAAAAAAAAAAAAAAAAAAAAAAGCAATCACAGAATATCTGGGAAATGATTGAGTGACTGCTGGAGGACCAGCCATTTCAGGAAAATGAAGAGGATAACGACGAAACCCTGGGTTAAATTGATAATAAATTTCAATTCCACCTTTTTTTTTGAGAGAGAGTCCCCCTCTGTTGCCCAGGCTGGAGTGCAGTCGCACAATCTCAGCTCACTGCAACCTCTGCCTCCCGGATTCAAGCGATTCTCCTGCCTCAGCCTCCCGGGTAGCTGGGATTACAGGCGTGCACCATTACGCCTGGCTAATTTTTGTAGTTTTAGTAGAGACAGGATTTCACCATGTTGGCCAGACTGGTCTTGAACTCCTGACCTCAAGTAATCTGCCTGCCACGGCCTCCCAAAGTGCTGGGATTACAGGCGTGAGCCACCGTGCCCGGCCTCAATTCCATCTTATTAAATCAAAGAGGGAGTATTCATTGTGGCTGTCAATTCCATATTTATGATACCACTTGCCTTATTTACTCCTGTCTTAGGGCCAGGTGCAGTGGCTCATGCCTGTGATCTTAACACTCTGGGAGGCCGAGGTGGGAGGGTTGCTTGAGCCCGAGAATTCAAATCCATCCAGGACAACACAGCGAGATTCCAATTCTATAAAGTTTTTGTTTGTTTGTTTTGTTGTTGTTGTTGTTGTTTTTATTAGCCAGGCATGGTGGCAAGTGCCCATAGTCCTATCTACTTGGGAGGCTGAGCCTGGGAGGTCAAGGCTTCAGTGAGCCATGATTGCACCACTGCACTCCAGCCTGGGCAACACAGTGAGACCTTATCTCTTAAAAAAAAAAAATTAAATTACTCTTGCTTTAATAAAAGTTGGCTTATGAAGTACAGATGATAATTGTACATTGTTTCAACATTTGAATTACTTTATTAACATTATCCATATAATGACCACAATTCATTTCTGAACTTGTAAGCCTTCTTTTTTTTCTTTTCAAGACTATGCTTAAATCGGGTATTAATTTAATGCAGATAGCAATGTTGTTTTATTCATAGCATTTGTGGATGCTTCTCAATTGGCTTTATGTCAGTATGTTGAAAGAATTTTCAGGTCAATGAAAATCAGACGAGTTAGAGGAGAGATCCTAAATTGTTCCAACAGCATCTCTCCAAGATAAGAAATGGCATGAGTAATAGTAAGAGCCAGTGACGTTCACTGAACCTCAGCACCCAGCTGGGTGGAACTGGACAAATTACTCACAGTCAGGTCTGGTTGTTCTGACAAGATCAGAGGTCCATGCAACGAATATTGTTTCTCCCCTCACTGCGATCTTCATTGCTCAGTTAAAGCACATGCAAGTGCACACTCATGAACGAGAATATTGACGTGACTAAATGCTAAGGGGTGAATCAGCTCAAATATCTTTAAACATTAAGCAAAACAATTCAGCAGCATGGTCTACATATTTTGAGAAACAATCTTATCTTGCTTTGCCTAATGTTAAACTGTTTATTTATACAAAGTAATTTTCTCTTTGAGGCAAGATTACTTTGGAGAGAATTGTTATATTAGAGAGAGGATTTTGGGAGTTTAGAAGCTGCTGCTCCTGGAGAAAAGCTGTGTTTGCTGATTCCTTCCCCAAGAAACTAAGATGTTCTTAGTTATTCTGGTAACATTTTAAAGATGTATTGAAATGAGCTTAAGAAGGCTGTAGAAGAATCAAGCCTACTGTTTGTCTTCCTGGATTTGTCTAAGAACGCCTTGCAAATGCCAGCAACCCCAACATTTGTAAAATTGTTGTAATGTTACCTAAACATGCGCAAACAAAAATAGGTGAAAACTCCTTAGATTTATACAGCCTTTACAACTTAAAAAACCCCACAAACACAGCATTCTTTTTTCCCCACTGTGGTTTCAACAATGGATTTCTTGCTATACTATTTTCCATGCAAATATAATTTCAGTTTCCCTCAGTGGAGTCTCTTTCCTGGGGTAAAAAGAAAACTTGAGACAAGTTTTATAAAACATGCTGGTTTGTGGTCTCTAGCATTATAGATTATAGATTGTTACAGAATCCACATCTTATTACAAAATTTACCGCTCTGAAAATAATATTGGGTCCTTTCTCAGGAACAAGAATTACTGTATCTCTCACCCTCATAAAAATTTATATATGGCTCTATTTGCCTTTTAATTGATCTCTTTTATTTATCTATTTATTTTTATTTTTTAGAGATGAAGTCTTGTTCTGTTGCCCAACCTGGAGTGCAGTGGTGCCATCATAGCTTACTGCAGCCTGGAACTCTTGGGCTCAAGCAATCCTCCCACCTTTGCCTCCCCAGTAGCTGTGACTACAGGTGCACCATCATGCCAGCTAATTTTTCTATTTTTTGTAGAGATGGGGTCTTGTTATATTGCCTGGGCTGGTCTTGAACTGCTGACTTCAGGCAATTCTCCCTCTAGAAGCGCTGGGACTATAGGTTCATGCCATCATGCCTGGCTAATTTGATCTTTTCAGACTTGTTTTTCTTCCAAAGATCTGTGCCAAGCTCATCAGTAAGGATGTAGCTCATTTATAGCAGGCGTGAGTCTCTCAGAAGGAAAAGCTTGCAATTTGTCGACTCTCTTATTTTTCTTTCAAAATAGAAGGCGATCCAGCTCTCATCACAGTTAATGAAAAATGTCGGGCCTGGCGTGGTGGCTCAAGCCTGTTATCCCAGCACTTTGGGAGGCTGAGGTGGGTGGATCACCTGAGGTCAGGAGTTCGAGACCAGCCTGGCCAACATGGTGAAACCCCGTCTCTACTAAAAATACAAAAATTAGCTGGGCATGGTGGTGCGTACCTGTAATCCCAGCTACTCAGGAGGCTGAGGCAGGAGAATCACTTGAATCTGGGAGGTGGAAGTTGCAGTGAGACAAGATGGTGCCACTGCACTCCAGCCTAGGTGACAGAGTGAGACACTTTTTTTTTTTTTTTTTTTGAGACGGAGTTTTGTTCTTGTTGCCCAGGCTGGAGTGGAATGGCACGATCTTGGCTCACTGAAACCTCCACTTTCCGGGTTCAAGTGATTCTCCTGCCTCAGCCTCCCGAGTAGCTGGGATTACAGGCACCCGCCACCACGCCCAGCTAATTTTTTTTTTGTAGTTTTAGTAGAGACGGGGTTTCACCATGTTGGCCAGGCTAGTCTCGAACTCTGACTTCAAATGATCTGCCCACCTCGGCCTCCCAAAGTGCTGGGATTACAAGCATGAGCCACCGTGCCCGGCCTTGTGATACCCCTATCTTTACAAAAAATACAAAAATTAGCCAGGCATGGTGGTGTGCACTTGTAGTCCCAGCTACTCAAGAGGCTGAGGCAGGAGGATTGCTTGAGCCCGAGAGGTGGAGGCTGCTGTGAATCATGTTGCACTACTGCACTCCAGCCTGGGCAGCAGAGTGAGAACCTGTCTCAAAACACAAATAAATAAAAGAAATAAATTAAAAGGCAAATACAGCCATATATAAATATTTATGGAGGGTGAGAAATGCAGTAATTGTTGCTCCTGAGAAAGGTCCCAACATTATTTTTACAGCTGTATATTTTGCAAGATGTGGATTCTATAACAATCTTTAATCTATAATGCTAGAGACCACTAACCAACATATTTTATAAAACTTGTCTCAAGCTTGTCTTTGTACCCCAGGAAAGAGACTCCATTGAGGGAAACAGATTATATTTGCATAGAAAATAATATAGCAAGAAATCCATTTTCTTTTTTTTTGAGATGGAGTCTCACTCCTGTAGTGCAGGCTGGAGTGCAATGGCACGATCTCGGCTCACTGCAGCCTCTGCCTCCTGGGTTCAAGTGATTCTCCTGCCTCAGCCTCCTGAGTAACTGTGGACCATAGGCGAACGCCACCAAGCCCGGCTAATTTTTGTATTTTTAATAGAGACAGGTTTTCGCCATGTTGGCCAGGCTGGTCTCGAACTCCTGGCATCAGGTAATCTGCCCACCTCAGCCTCCCAAAGTGCTGGGATTACAGGCGTGAGCCACCGTGCCCAGCCAAAATATCCATTGTTGAAATCACTCTACAAAAAATAGTTTTAAATATAAAAACAAACAAATAAATGAATACAAATAAAATGCCTCCTATCATCTGACAGAAGGCTGGATGCATCCACAGATTAGTTCTACCCCACATTTGCGCAGCTGAGTTCATTCAGCAGCCCTTTGGGGATCTTTTGGAAATCTGAAATTCTTTCCAGTTTCCCTGGACAGCCCCACAGACACACTTCATGTTTCACAGCTAACGCACGCCTGTACAATGTTTAGTAGACTTCGGTTCTAGAGAGCTATAGACAGTAGGTTAAATTCATGTCTAGACTTGATTTTGTTCTGTATTTGTCAGGGCCTTCATATCACCAAGTGTCCCCACTCCATGAGGGTCTGTTGCTTTTCATGTGTAATGTCAGGCTGATCTGTGAAACCGGCATCCTATTTCTTCTTGCCTAGGATGAACTCATTTCGCAAAACCCAAAACAAATGACACCAAACGCTCTATTTGTATAAAGTGCTCCAGTTGATTATGTTACAGCATTCTTCTGTTATTGTTGTAAGCACCAGAGAAATGCATGCTGAGTACTTCCTGGTTTGTGTGTTATTTTGTTTCCTTATCTGATGTTCAGTATAGTCATGGGTTATCTGTGTATCTCCCAGCATTCCTGCCTTCTGCAGCTATTTGCAATCTCTCTCTCTTCAAGTACCAGATGGAATGTTTTTTGGCACACTTTGGATGCCCACAATATTTTGTCTTTATGCAGGACTATGACCTTATTGGTTAAGACTGTTCTGAATTCTATTAATACCTCTTGTGCTTTGCAGGCAAATCATTCACTAACATTCATTTTCTAATGTTCATGTACAGCTATAACTTTTGCAACTTTCATACAAAACAAAACACAAAACCCACAAACTGTCCCTTTTCCAGCACTATATCTTCTTCCTAAAGATATTCTGCACTCAGCTGAGTGTAGCAATATTTTCAGCATAGAGACAACCTCAAAGATGCAACAGGACCTCAGGATTCCACAAATGTCCTACGCCCCTCAGTGGCATTAAGTCCACCTCCTACTAATGACCACGTCAGTGCATCCAGGAATGTTCTGTTACTTCTTCCAACAGGGTCAACATTGTTGTAATAATAATACCTATATTGGAAATTGAGTTTTTCAGGCTCTTCTAGGACTCTTGGCCCAGCCCAGCAATACTGGTTGTTTTTGTTGTTGTTGTTGTTGTTGTTTTGAGACGGAGTCTCGCTCTGTTGCCAGGCTGCAGTGCAGTGGCGCAATCCTGGCTCCCTGCAACCTCCACCTCCTGGGTTCAAGCGATTCTCCTGCCTCAGCCTCCTGAGTAGCTGGGATGACAGGCACGCGTCACCACGCCCGGCTAATTTTTGTATTTTTAGTGGAGACAGGGTTTCACCATGTTGGCCAGGATGGTCTCAATCTCTCTTGACCTTGTGATCCACCAGCCTTGCCCTCCCAAAGTGCTGGGATTATAGGTGTGACCCACCATGCCCGGCCTTAATGGCTTGTTTTTTAAAATTATTATTATTATTTTTTAACATTTTAAAAATTTTTTGTGGGTACATAGTAGGTATATATATTTACAGGGTACATGCGATGTTTTGATACAGGCATGCAATACGTAATAGGCACATCACGGATGATGCAGTCTCCAGCCCCTCAAGCCTTTATCCTTTGTGCGTGCGTATGTGTGTTTAATTTTTAGAGATAGGGTCTTGCTCTGTCATTCAGGCTGTAGTGCAGTAGTACAATCATGGTTCACTGCAGGCTCGACTTCCTGAGCGCAAGTGATCATCCCATCTCAGCCTCCCAAGTAGTTGGGACTACTGGCACACGCCACCATGCCCAGGTAATTTCTAAACTTTGTGTAGACACAGAGTCTTGCTGTGTTGCTCAGATTGGTCTCAAACTCTTGGCCTCAAGCCTTCCTCTTGTCTGGGCCTCCCAAAATTCTGGGATTACAGCACCTGGCCCCAACTTGACCTTTGTTTGTAGAACTACTCAGAAAATACGGCTGAATTGGAAATTGGGTGGTGCCAAGTGAACCCCACTCAATCCTTCTGTCGCCTTCTCTTTTGGGAAACTACTTCATTCTTTTGCCAGGGAACGGCTCTGAAAACAGAAGCTTGCATTCTAAGGTGTTATCCCTTTTTCCCAGGCCAGTTTTCTGTGGGGCCTTCACTCTACACCCAACAGAGGATTTCAGAAACACTGTATGGCAACTCTTACAAAGACACTTATCTGCCAGCGTCCAGGAAACAAATCCTGCCCAGTCACAAACTGACACAAATCCCAGTGAATCAAAAGGTTCACTTCCTTTTGGAAGGGAGGGGGCTTTAGCTTTCCTTCCCCAGCCCTACATTCAAACCAAGGTGAGACAAAGCATTAAATAGCTCGGATTACCTTCTAAGCACAGAGCTGGGCATGGTCTTCAAAATCAGTCAAGTTTTTTGTTCATTTTTTTTTTTTTTTTTTTTTGAGACAGAGTCTCACTCTGTCACCCAGGCTGGAGTGCAGGGGCACGATTTCAGCTCACTGCAGCCTCTGCCTCCTGGGTTCAAGTGATTCTCCTGCCTCAGCCCCCCGGGTAGCTGGGATTACAGGCATGTGCCACCATGCCTGGCTGATTTTTGTATTTTTAGTAGAGACAGAGTTTCACCATGTTGGCCAGGCTGGCCTCGAACTCCTGACCTCAAGTGATCCACCCGCCTCGGCCTCCCAAAGTGCTGGAATTACAGGCATGAGCCACCGTGGCCAGCCTTAACTTACATTTTTAAAGTCCATATATTTATGTAGTACTTTATGATTTTATTTTTAAACATACATTTGACCTATCGGGAGTTTATTTTGGGGCTAGGTGTGATGGCTTACACTTGTAATCCCAGCACTTTGGGAGGGTAAGGCTGGAGGATTGCTTGAGGCCAGGAGTTTGAGACCAGCTTGGGCAACATAGTGAGACCCTGTCTCTATTTAAAAAAATAACTAATAAAAACCCTTTATTTTGGTATAAGGGGCAAAGAAGCAACCTGGCTTATATTTAAAAAAAATGTAACTTACTAGGCTGGGTGCGGTGGCTCATGCCTGTAATCCCAGCACTTTGGGAGGCCGAGGCAGGGGGATCATGAGGTCAGGAGATCGAGATCATCCTGGCTAACACGGTGAAACCCCATCTGTACTAAAAATACAAAAAATTATCCAGGCGTGGTGGCGGGCGCCTGTAGTCCCAGCTACTCGGGAGGCTGAGGCAGGAGCATGGTGTGAACCCGGGAGGCAGAGCTTGCAGTGAGCCGAGATCGCGCCACTGCACTCCAGCCTGGGCGACAGAGCGAGACTCTGTCTCAAAAAAAAAAAAAAAAAGTAACTCACTATGCAGCTGTCTGAATACCATCTGTTTGGAAACATTTGTTCTTTCTAAGGCTTAAGAATGTCACGTGCTTGCTGGATGACTTCTGGACTCCAATGTAACGTATTTCTCAATCTCTTTCCAATATAAAACTATCTTCAGGGCCGGGCGCAGTGGCTCACGCCTGTAATCCCAGCACTTTGGGAGGCCAAGGTGGGTGGATCATGAGGTCAGGAGCTCGAGACCCGCTTGGCCAATATGGTGAAACCCTGCCTCTCCTAAAAAATACAAAAATTAGCTGGGCGTGGTGGCGCACACCTGTGGTCCCAGCTACCTGGGAGGCTGAAGCAGAAGAATCGCTTGAACCCAGGAGGCGGAGGTTGCAGTGAGCCGAGATTGCGCAAGCACACTCCAGCCTGGGCGACAGAGCAAGACTCCATCTCAAATAAAATAAAATAGAATAAAATAAAATAAAACTATCTTCAAAACTCTGGCTTTGTCAGGAAAAAGGCTAGTTCCCATCTGATGACAAGTATTTTTTTTTTTTTCAAAATTTTACGATTCTGTGTCTCATATTGATTCTCCCAGATAAACTTTAACTTCACTTGGCCAAGTTCCCACATTCACTTTGATGGGGAGGATGCCACATGGAATCAGCCGGAAAGAATGAGCTGAAGTACATGTTTTCCTCCAAGGTCAGTGTATTTGTTTTTCCTATGCCCTTCAGCAGTTTTCAGGTTTCCTTCGTATTAGTCTCGTACCGATAAGTATTGATGACTAGCTGGACAGGACCTGTGAAACACTGTGATTCATGGATGAGACACAGTACATATCCTCTTATCGCTCCCCTAGAAAATGAGATAAATTACAGAATCACAGCAATTTAGCAAGTCCTAAGATAACTCTAACCCCATCTATCACTTTACACACACTGGTTTCCAAATCTCTCAATTGGTATCTTTTATGAAATTATCTATCGTGTGTTCTGAAGTCTGTTTCATCATTACAAGAAAATTATTCATGCTTGTAGAAGAAGGAGAATCACATTAAAAATGAAGATTCTAGTAACTCCGTCTGCCACACTTTTTACATTTTCTCATCATTTTACATTATATTTTTATATCTGTAAGATTGGAGTGTATTATAAAATTTGGATTGCTGCCTATATGTCTTAAAATGTAACCATAGTTTTCTCACTCTGTTCGCTGTTTATGAAGAGTTTGAAGATTTCCTCACATAAACAAACCAGTGTAAATGCACGCCTTCTCGTATTTTAAGGTGCTGAAGGTATTGCCTTGTCCCACTGCTAAATTTGACTGGCTTTAAAAAACAAACAAACAAACAAACAAACAGTGTTGAATAATGGGTAACTAGGCTGGGCACGGTGGCTCATACCTGTCATCTGAACACTTCGTGAGGTATAGGTGGGAGGATCACTTGAGTCCAGGAGTTCTAGACCAGCCTGGACAACATGGCAAGATCTCATCTCTACTAAAAATTTTTCAAAGTTAGCCAGGCATGGTGGTGCATGTTTGTAGTCCCACTTACTCAGGAGGCTGAGGTGGAAGGATTGCTTGAGCCCAGGAGTTAGAGGCTGTAGTGAGCTATAACTGCGGCACTGCACTCAAGCCTGGGCAATAGAGTGAGACCCTGTCTCTAAATAAATAAATAAATAAATAGGTAATTATAACCATGAAGCTTTTGCTGCACTGTGGAATTTAGTTTTGAAAAACAAATTCCTAGCTATAGAACGAGTGGACCAACACATATAATCATTTCTAACACCCTAAGGCTTTGCCCTAATTAACATTACGACCAAAAGTATATAAGAATTCTGTCATCAGTATGGAACACTTTATCTTCCTAGTATTCGGTAGATTAAAAATAAACAAACAACTGCCACATTTGTTCTTAGTTGCATTTCTTTGACGGTTCTCTCTCTGCCTCTTTCCCTCCCTCCCTCCCTCCCTCCCTCCCTTCCTTCCTTCCTTCCTTCCTTTTTTTCTTTCACAGGGTCTTGCTGTGTCTCCCAGGCTGGAGTGCAGTGGTGCAATCATGGCTCACTGCAGTCTTGACCTCCTGGGCCCAAGTGATCCTCCTACCTCAACCTCCCGAGTAGGTGATACTATAGGCATACACCACCACACCCAGCTAATTCTTTTCATTTTTATTTTTTGTAGAAATGGGATCTTGCTATGTCACCGAGGCTGGTCTCAAATTCCAAGGCTCAGGCGATCCTCCCACTTTGACCTCCTAAAATGTTGAGATCATAAGCGTGAGCCGCTATGCCTGGCCCAGTCTGGCCTTTCATCTCATGCACTATGTAAGCTTGCTGTAAACGTATTTTCATTTTGTTTTATATTTCAACAACTGTCTTGACATTTTTAGGTAGTCATATTTATTAATCTTTACCCCTGTAGTTCGATCTCTATGAAGCTTAGAAAGTTCTTTGGAGCCCACCAGGGACTGGGCTTGTTTCAAGTTTGATTTATGTCCCCAATTTCAATTTAATACTTCTGGTATTTATTTCAGTTTCTTTTCTTGTGATGTCTTTGTGGTATTTTTAATTACGGTGCAAGGTGAGAATCAAAATCAGCTTTTTTTACCAAAAATAGTGAGTGATTGAAACTCCTTTGTTACTTATTATGCTTAGAGACATAATGTGACTTGATGTGTTATAATTTTTCTCACGTTACTGTGTTACACTTTGTGTTACCTGCAAGCTTCAGGGAATAGCCCAAAGCCCATAAGCAGAAAGAGAAGTAAAAGGATCTAATTCAGGCCAGGCATGGTGGCTTATGCCTATAATCCCAGCACTTTGGGAGGCCAAGGCAGGAGAATCGCTTGAGTTCACAAGTTTGAGACCAGCCTGGGAAACATAGCGAGAGCCCTTAAGACCAGCCTGGGAAACATAGCAAGAGCCCATCTCTATAAAAAACTAGCCAGGCGTGGTGGCGTGCACCTGTAATCCCAACCTACTTGCGAGGTCGAGGTGGGAGAGTCGCTTGAGCCTAGGAGTCTGAGGCTGCAGTGGGCCATGATCACACCACTGCCCTTTAGCCTGGTTGACAGAACAAGACTCCATCTCTTCCAAATAATAAATAAATAAAAAAGGATCTGACTCAAGTGAATTCCAAATAACAAGGCCAGTGTTTTATAGGATACAGGAGAGTTGGTTAAGAGTTTTCACACACGTTTTTGCTTTCCCACATTGACATTATAGGGATCTAAATATTTAAAGGAAACCTCATTAACATATTACAGAACACAGCGATGGGTGTCCATGGTTATCTTACTCTCTTTTTCTTTTTAAATGGAGATGGGTCTCACTATGTTGCCCAGGCTGGTCTCAAACTCTTGGCCTCAAGTGATCCTCCCATCTCAGTTTCCCAAATCGCTGGGATTATAGGCAAGCGCAACCACATCCAGCTAATTAAAAAAAAATTTTTTTTGTAGAGATGGGGTCTTGGTATGTTGCCAAGGCTGGTCTCAAACTCCTAGGCTCAAGCAATCCTCTCGCCTTGGCCTCCCAAAGTGCTGGGATTACAGGTGTGAGCCACTGCAACAACCTCTGATGAATTCACTCTGAAGTCATCTTGCTTACTGACTTGCTTCCATACACATCATTACTATTATTCTTCGAGTGAAATGTTACCTGTGACGTTCAAATCTGGAAATCCAGTTAAACAATAACATGAACACATACCATTAGCTTCCCTTTTGAAGGAAGGATTTTTCTTTCTGGTGCTTTTGTTTACCACTTTGGAAACATTATTCACCTGCATTCCTTCAATACCGTAGTTTGCATTTTCCATAAACTTTACCAGTATCCCAGAAATAAAAACTGTCATGTGTCTCTTGGATAAGGAGTAAACGCAGCCCATTCTAATTACAGGCTCATCTAGGCGTTTCCTAATGAATGGTTACCAGCGAAGACAACTATGACATCCTCAATGCTTCTATTGGATTTTCTTTGGAATCGCTCAAGAAAAGCCTCCAAATAAACAGGCATGTTTAGAAACATTATTTTTAGAAGTCGGCGCTTGATACATGAACAAAATCGCTTTGATGGCATTCTACGTTTGCAGATTTTTAAAACTTAGTTTGTAGAAAGAGTGGCTTAGGGTTTTATGTTGTGAATTTTAACTAAATGACGGTCTGTCTAACTATAATATTTGGCCACCCAGGGATGAATTAATCCCTATAAACCCATTGAGAATTCAAGACCCTCTAACTTGGGAACTGAGTATAATACACATGTGGAAAATTTCATTTCACTCAGAAGTCCTATAATTTTTCATTTTTTCAAAAGTTGGTTTTGGTTTGTTTTGTCTTGTTTTCTTTTAGCTTTTAAGTTCAGAGGTACATGTACAGGTTTGTCTCATAAGTACACTTGTGTCACGGAGGTTTGTTGTACAGATAATTTCATCACCCAGGTATTAAACCTAGTGACCCTTAGTTATCATTCCTGATCCTCTCCCTCCTCCCACCCTTCACTCTCCAAAATGCCCCAGTATGTGTCGTTCCCCTCTATGTGTCCACATGTTCTCATCATTTAGCTCCCACTGATAAGTGAGAACATGCTGTATTTGTTTTTCTCTTCCTGTGTTAGTCTGCTAAGGATAATGGCCTCTAGCTCCACCCATTCCCTGCAAAGGACATGATCTTGTTTGTTTGTTTGTTTGTTTTTGCGACAGAGTCTCACTCTGTTGCCCAGGCTAGTAGCACAATCATAGCTCACGCAACCTCTACCTCCTGGGCCCAAGTGATCCTCCCATCTCAGCCTCCCAAGTAGCTGGGACTACAGGCATGCACCACCAGGCTGGGCTAATGTTTAATTTTTTTGTAGAGACAGAGTCTCATCATGTCTGCCAGGCTAGTCTCAAACTCACAGCCTCAAGAAATCCAAGAGGACATTTCTTTTTTTTTTTTTTTGAGACGGAGTCTTGCACTGTGGCCCAGGCTAGAGTGCAGCGATGCGATCTCAGCTCACTGCAACCTCCGCCTCCTGGGTTCAAGCAAATCTCCTGCCTCAGCCTCCCGAGTAGCTGGAATTACAAGCACCCGCCACCATGCCTGGCTAATTTCTTTGTATTTTTAGTAGAGACGGGGTTTCACGGTGTTAGCTAGGATGGTCTCGATCTCCTGACCTTGTGATCCGCCCGCCTTGATCTCCCAAAGTGCTGGGATTACAGGCATGAGCCACTGCGCCCGGCCAAGTTTCAGCTGTTTTTAAAAGGTGTCCCTTTGGACATTATTATTATTGTTATTATTATTATTGTTTTTTAGACAGAGTTTTGCTCTTGTGGCCCAGGCTGGAGTGCAGTGGCGTCATCTCAGCTCACTGCAACATGATCCCATTCACTCGCCTGCCTCCCAGGTTCAAGCAATTCTCCTGCCTCAGCCTCCCAAGTACCTGGGATTGCAGGCATGCACTACCACACCTGGCTAATTTTGTCTTTTTAATACAGATGAGGTTTCATCATGTTGATCAGTCTGGGTCTCGAACTCCTGACCTCAAGTGATCCACCCACCTCGGCCTCCCAAAGTGCTGGGATTACAGGCGTAAGCCACTGTGCCCAACCCCATTGGACATTATGTCTCTAGAGAATCAGGCCCTGAAAAATGGCAAAAAGGTGGCTTCTAAGACTGGAAATGATGGTGATTCAGCTGGGCTAAGACCACAGCAGATCTCTGATAACCGTGGTTATACATACATTTATAAAATCAATTTCATCATCCTCAATTAGTCACAATGGGCCCGGCCCATCAGCAGAGGCAGAAGTACTGAGGATTGTACTGGAATGTAGCCAACTCCTAGGCTATAGTGAAGTCCTAACATGTAAAGCCAAAACTAACCCATGATGGTACCGTCCTGTGACAAGGAAAAAATGAGAAGAGAAGATTGCAAAGCTACCAACAGTGAATCAGTCCTTGTAAGGAACATGCTAGGCATTGGGGATGACTCAATAATGCATGAAAATACTCAAGCCCCAATAAATGGCTCATCTGAGAAAACGAGAATGAACTATGTTGAGCATGAGAAAAGACGGATTCTATTCCTGGGACACAGTAGGCACGCAACCAAGGGCATTACCGTAATTATGGTGATATCTGAGTACTAAAATTTGAAACTGTATTGCTGTAACTAAACGTTTATCAGAATTCCCTTCCTGCCTTCTAAGACCAAATCATAGGTGGATATATCCTCAGGAAATGATAGAGTTTCCACTCCTGGCACGGTCTAAACAGGAATTGATCACTGTATTGCTTGGAGGACCCCTTTCCAGATGCCCTGGGAAGACCTCTTACACTTGGTCAAATAACAAAGTATTGAGGCACTGTGTGTTTCTGAAGCTATGGTTTTTGTTGTTGTTGTTGTTTGTTTGTTTGTTTTTAGTTCATGTCTTTTATTAACTCATACACAGTTACTTGTCTTCTGGTTTGTTGAAGCAGTAAGTCAGACAACATTTGCCGCAATAATGTCTGTCAAAGTGGCTTGCCAGAAACACTCCAGCTCCACATTCGTCGGAAGGGCACTAATTTTGTCATTCTCATCCACCTTATAACATTTCAGGACATCCAGCTTCACCTTCTTTCTCTCGTGCTTATTCTTCTTGGGAGTGGGGTAAGACTTCTTCCTTTTCTTAGCAACACCACAAAGTCTCAGCAAAAGATGAAGAGTAGGCTCCTTTTGAATGTTGCAGTCAGACAAAGTACGTCCATCTTCCAGTTGCTTGCCAGCAAAGATCAGTCTTTGCTGATCAGGAGGAATTCCCTCCTTATCCTGGATCTTGGCCTTTACATTTTCTATCGCATCTGAGGGTTCAACCTCAAGGGTGATGGTCTTCCCCCTTAGGGTTTTCACGAAAATCTGCAGTTTGGTGGCAGCTTCACTGCAGACGGCAGATCAAAAGGGAAGCTGAAGCATATGTTTAGGTCAATAAGTTGCAACATAAATATATATATACACACACACATATATACACACATATATATATACACACAAACACATATACACATATATATACACACACATATTTTATATATTATATATGTTTAACTCAGAATATATATATGTGTGTGTGTATATGTCTGCGAAGGTGGCTAAACACTTCACGTATATACACACACACTAGAATATATATTATATAAAATATACTAGAATATATATTTATATGTTATATATATACAAATTATATATATAAATTGTAAAGTTGGCCGGGTGCGGTGGCTCAAGCCCATAATCCCAGCACTTTGGGAGGCCGAGGCAGACAGATCACGAGGTCAGGAGTTTGAGACCAGCCTGACCAACATGGTGAAACCCCGTCTCTACAAAAAATACAAAAATTAGCCAGGCGTGGTGGCGGGCACCTGTAATCCCACACACATACACAAACATATATATACACACACCATGGAATACTATGATTCCATAAAAAAGAATGAAATAATATCTTTTGCAGCAACATAGAAGGAAATGGAGGCCATTATCTTAAGCAAAATTACTGAAAAACAGAAAATCTGCATTTGTACCTCCTCAATATATAAAAATGAAAAAATAAAAAATAAAATTAGAAAAAAAGATTTTATATCACCATATATAGAAATATATATTTTATATGTCATTTATGCAAAATATATTATATATCATATATTATATATGCACACTTATGTACACATACATATACACACATATATAACATATTTAATTCAGTATATATAATATATGGAATGGCTATATATACATTATATATACACACATACATACACAAACACACATACAGTATACATGCTTAAAGAGTGTTCAGCTCCCTTCAGAGATTGTATGATTTTTTTTTTTTTTTTAGTCAGGATCTCACTCTGTTGCCCAGGCTGGAGGGCAGTGGTGCAGTCATAGCTCACTGCAGCCTTGACCTCCTGGGCTCAAGGCATCCTCGTGCCTTTGCCTCTGTGCTGGGATTATAAGTGTGCACCACCACACCTGGCTAGTTTAAAAAATTATTTTTGGTAGAGATGGGGGGGTGGGTTCCAATGTTGCCCAGGCTGGTCTTGAACCCCCGTGCTTCCCGAAGTGCTGAGGTCTGTGCTAAGCCAGATGGTACAATTTTGATTCTTCTCATATTTAACAACACCTGCACCTATCATTGTATTGAATTTATAGCTCATTCTGGTTTAGGGTCAGGGACTTATTCCTTCGGAATGGCAGAGTTCAGCATTTCCTGACTCCACCGCAAATTAATGCCACTTCATTAAGGCGGTAATGACCCTTCCATGCCTAACTCCCAGGGATTTTCCTTTTTTGTCTCTCAAGTAATAGGCTGCGGTTTCTCAAGGATTTTAATGATCCTTCCAGATGAAAGCTGTTTTGTCAAGCAAGGTGTTGTGAAACGTGCAGGGTCTATTTATAAGAAGAGGTAGCTATGCGGTCAAGTTCAGGGTGGGTTCGGTGGAATCAGACCAACCAGCAGCTCAAGCAGAGTTTAACGCTGCAAATCTGTGCCACGTTCTTCTTCCTGCGTGCAATTTGCAGGCAAGGACATCTGCTTAATTGGGTGTGAAACCCGGGCCTTGATTAAAAGGACTTTATGAGGCCGCAGCCTTGCATTTCCAAGGTCAGGCCCTAGTGGAGAGGGCGCGCGTTCCGCGGGGAGACACGAACTTTTCCTGAGTGCGCGTTCCTTGCTGGCCCTGAACCCCTCGGCCAGGCAGGGCTTGGCAGGGCCGTTTCCTGTCCTAACCAGGATCAAGGGATTGCGCGGCTTGCTGGTGAAGCTTGGCAGGGCCGTGACCTGTCCTAACCAGGCTCAGGGGATGGCGGGGGCCTGCTGGTGTCGCATATGTTTTGCATTCCAGCTCAGGATTTTGCAGAGCATAGGGAGCGGGTGTCACCCCCGGGGGGAAATGCCACCCACAAAATGCAGGTGGAGGCTGGGCGAGGCTGGCAGCCAGGGGCCAGAAATCCAAAGCCTGAGCCAGGTTCAGACTTCCTGACTCCCCCTCCCCGTTAGCTGTGGAAGGATGGCTCGGCCTGGTCCCCCTAAAAATGTGTCCGTTCTGACTTAGAGGCCGCTTTGGCTCTCGGAAAGCCCCCCTGACCTGCGGACTGAGGGACTGGAGACCCCCTCCAATCGCAGAATCGCTGAGATCCCTCAAAACAAAGGCGTTTGCAGTTTGACCCCTTGCTGCTCAAACTGTGTTCGGCGAACCGGCAGCCTGGGCCGCCCTGGTCGCGGGTCAGGGGCGCAGCGTCCAGGCCGTGCCAGGCCCGCAAGTTAAGCACTGTCTGCATTTCCCTGGGGAAAGGGGTGACCAAATATCTAGCTATATTTGCATTTCAAATCCACACGGATATGGGTTTTAAATATAAGTATGTCCAACTATTGCCTGAGCCACACTTAAGCCAGGAAAAAAAAATCTTTGCGTTTCTGAAATTGAAATGCCTCTGCACAATTCTTTATAGGGTTGTCGCCGGGGTGTTTGAAACAGTGACGAATCAAGTTTCACGCACTACATTTGGTCGGGCGATCTCTCAAATCTGTCTTTCCCTAGTTTTTTAAAGAAATGTTTATTTGTAAAGAATTCTAGATCCACAGGAAGCTGCAAAGAAACGCACAGGGTCGAGCCCGCCCTTCCCCGCCCCTTCCAAGTAGAAATCTAGAATCACCAGAGTCCTACAGCAAAACCAGGACGCTGAACTCATCCCGAAGACCCGGCAGCCCCTCTTGGGGATCCGCCCTCATTCCAAATTCTCTCAGGTCCCAAACAAGCACCCGCAGGAGTACTGAACTTTTTGGGGGGTGGGCAGAGGGGATCTGTATGCAGATTGCCAGCTGAGCAATCCTATTTTCTATGACTTAAAGCCAATCACAGGCTGGGCGTGGTGGCTCATACCTGTACTCCCAGCACTTTGGGAGAACGAGGCAGGCGGTTCACTTGTGCTCAGGAGTTCCAGACCAGCCTGGCCAACATGGTGAAACCCTGTCTCTACTGAGAAAATACAAAAATTAGCCGGGCTAATCCGAGCCCCTCTCTTCACCAAACGCCAATTTCACTTTTTAGTTTTGAACTTCACTTCTGCTGAGCTACGCCCTCCCTGTCCCCGGGCCCCCTCGCCTCCCCATCTTCCGGGCTTGGGTGCAGCGACGCGGGTGGCCCGCCAGTGCGTCCCCGAGGAGAAGTCAGCCTGGGTCCCACCCCAGGGGTGCCCCGGGCGCGGAGGGGCGTGGGCACCTCCCCAGCGCCGCACGCCCGGGTCTCCGGCTCCTGGGCTGGGTCGGGGCGGGGGCGGAGCGCGCGCGAAGGCGACGCCCCCAGCCCCGCGGCCGGGTTAGGGCGGGGAGAGGCGCGGTCACGCCCAGGCGGCTTCCGCCCGCCCCAACAGCGCGCACGCGGCTACCGAGCTGGAGGAGGCGGCGGGCGCGAGACCGGGAATGCGCAGGGCCCCCGCCTCGCCCCCCCCAGCCCGGGCCGCGGCCCCCGCCTTCCCCGCAGTCGTCCCGCACTCGGTGCCCGCCCCCCGAGGCCGGCGGCTGCTCCCACTCGGGGCCGTTGCTGCTTGTGCCGTGAGCGCCGCCCAGCCATTGTCCCCGTCGCTCCGTCAGCCGCGCCGGACCGCGCACCAGGAGGCGAGAGCGCGCATGGGGAGCCTCTGTTGATGCCGCCGCCGCGCCGCCCTCCGAGGCTGCGTCCCGGGAAGCCCGGCTCCCCGAGCGCTCCGGCCTGGCCCGGTGCCCCGGACCTGAGTGCGTCCCCATGGAGGCGCCCGGGCTGGCCCAGGCGGCCGCGGCGGAGAGCGACTCCCGCAAGGTGGCGGAGGAGACCCCCGACGGGGCGCCCGCGCTCTGCCCCAGCCCTGAGGCGCTGTCGCCGGAGCCGCCTGCGTACAGCCTGCAGGACTTTGACACGCTGGCCACCGTGGGTGAGTGAGTGCGGGCGGGGACTCGGCCCACAGGGGCGCGCGGCGTGGCCGGGACGTTGTAGTAGGACAAAGGGCCCTGGGTGCCGACCTCCTGGGGAGGGCCCTGACCCGCTACTTCGGCTCGGAGTCCCCGTGCGGGGCTGCACCTGCGCCCCGGGTCTTCCCGGGTGGAGCGCACTCCCCAGCCCCCCAGCCCAGGCAAGTACCCCCGACCGGCCGGGTGCCTAACCTGAAATGCCGACGGCTCCTCTCGGAGACCACCCTCCGCCCCCAGCACACACAGCACTCTGGGGCCTGGGCCGTCCGACGTCACAAAACCTCCTGCGGGTCACCTCGCCTGGGGGACCTCGTGCTCCCTCCCTGGCAGCGGCCCCAGGGACACTGGCGCGGGGTGCGAAGACCCCTGCAGGCCTCCCCTAGGCCAGCCTCCCCGTGTGCCCAGCGGCAGGGAATGTACAGATTTCTCCAGGGGCTGCAGGAGCAGCTGGGCTGTGGGGGACAGGTGTCCCGGGGCGCTGTGGGGACGAGGACGGCAGCGCTGGGGACGGATCCTAACATGTCCTGACACCGCCTGTGCTCTTCGTCTTGTGCCTCTGAAATGGGTAATTCTTGTATCGGACGCTTTATCCGTTTCCTTTGTCCTCTGTCTTTGAACTTAACCCCGAATGGGCAGCTTGACAGAGACGTTTCGAGTTCTCGGTGCGCTTGCATCCGGACACGCGCTGCTTTATGGAGCAGCCCTGAGTGGGTCAGAATATCCCAACTGAACGTGGGCGCTGGATTTAAACAGTTGTCATCGGCCCGCCTGTGCCTCTTAGGGACTCCGTATGGCTAAGTGGGGTGTTGGCTGTCAAGAAAATAAATGGGAGAGTAGAGGGGGCTGTCCTGGGTGTGTTGGTGAGGCGTCGGCTCTCAGGCCCTCTAACTCCTGTTTGTCCTCATTTTGGAAAGGAGGAAGCTGGGCTGGGAAGCCCAAGGGCTCGAGGCCATAGCTTATGGCTTAGGAAGACCAGCGGGCATAGCCAGGGGGCCTTTAGAACCGCTGAGGAAGAGGGGACTTAGCTTCCTTCAGTGACCTCTTTGCCACTTAGACCTTGAGGAAGGGCCCACGAGGAAAGCCTGAATTTGGAAGGACAGTGTGGGACGAGGCCCTCTCTCTTTCTCCTCTCCCTCCCTCCTCCTCTTTATCTCATTCTCTCTCTCTTTTCTCTGTTTCTCTTCTCTCTCCCTCTTTCTGTCTCTGTTCATGTCTCTCTGCATTTCTCCTCCTCTGTCTCTTGGTGTCTCTCTCCCTGTCCCCTTCCGGTCTTGGTTTTTCTGTCTCCCTCCCTCCACTCTCTCTGCCTTCCCCCTTGTCTTGGTCCCCCCGGAAAGCTGTCCTGAGCTAATCTTAGAGCTGGGTGTGTTTTGCGGGGAAGAAGGGTGGGGCAGGAACCCTGACTGGCGCAGCCGCCACAGTAGGTGGAAATACAACTCGACAATGGAAAATTGATGAGGTCCAGCCATTCCTTGGCACTCAGCACCAGCGTTTGTCATTCTTTGGGGCACCCACATGGGTCCCTTGGGAAAGGTGGAGCTGGGGCTGGAGGCCGGGGCAGAGAGCAGGATGCGGGCAGGAGGGCGGCAGAGGTGAGGTGTTCTGGTGTCACAGGGGGCCACTCAGTTTGACGTCAAGTCAGCTTAGGGTGCCCAGCGGGTAACCTCATCTTTAAAAATAGAGTGTCGCTGCCTCTGGGGACCAAGCTGGCTGGGCGGGGAGTCAGCTTTGTTTTTCAGTCCAGTCAGTGCTCTCTTAATGAGGATGAGGATGATGCTCCTTTCTCAAGGATAACTTCCTATGGGCTCCAAGGGTGTGACAGGAGGGCTAGGTATCCCACACTCATTGGACAGCAGGGGACCAGGACCCAGGGGTGTGTGTGTGTGTGTTTGCATGCATGTCTGGAACACTCTCTAATGACAACTTCACAGCTTTGGTGACATTATCTGCAACCTTTTATCCAAGCCCCTTTCTTTATTGTTGGTTAAAGAGCAATCTGAGTGTGATTCACCTAAAATAATACGTTTTATAAAATCTAAGCCTTTTAGATCCTTCACGATTGTGTCTCTAAGCCACAATCTACAGCAGCTTTGGACTGTTTTCCAAGGCATGATGGAGAAGAGTGAGGGATGAGCTTGAGTCTCAGTCTGGAGTTGAAACCCAGTCTGGGTGGGTGTGACCTCTCTTCATCCTAAACTGTCACTACAGGAACATAAGTTTGCTTTTAAGTGCTCTTTCACCCTCATTCCTAATTCTCTCAGGCCCCAAACAAGCACCCGCAGGAGTACTGAACTTTTTTGGGGGGTGGGCAGAGGGGATCTGTATGCAGATTGCCAGCTGAGCAATCCTATTTTCTATGACTTAAAGCCAATCACAGGCTGGGCGTGGTGGCTCATACCTGTAGTCCCAGCACTTTGGGAGGCCGAGGCAGGCGGATCACTTGTGCTCAGGAGTTCTAGACCAGCCTGGCCAACATGGTGAAACCCTGTCTCTACTGAGAAAATACAAAAATTAGCCGGGCGTGGTGGCGGGCGCCTGTAATCCCAGCTTCTCAGGAGGCTGAGGCAGAGGAATTGCTTGCACCCAGAAGGCAGAGGTTGCAGTGAGCCAAGATCACACCACTGCGCTCCAGCCTGGGCGACAGAGGGAAAAAGAAACTTGTCAGCGTTCTAGATTGACCAGTTTTCCTCAAGTTCAGATAGTTAGGAAGAAAGAGTGCAGTTTGCAGTTGTGAAAAGTCTGATAATGGATTCTTTTTTCTTTTTTATGTGTGAAGGGATTCTGGAATACGTCTGGTCTAAAGGCTGATTTCGTTTTAGGAACTTTGGATCAGAACAGTCTTACTACTCCTCAGAGAAAAAATGGTTTTCAATCTGGTTCTTCAAATTTCTTTTTCATATAACCAAGCCATGCTTGTTCCTATGATGGAGAACAATTGTGCTTTGAAAAAAGAAATTTCAGGGCCAGGTACAGTGGTGCGTGCCTGTAGTCCCAGCTGTTTGGGAGGTCGCGGTGGGAGGATGACTTGAGGCCGGGAGTTCCAGACCAGCCTGGGCAATATAGTGAGACCCTCATCTCTTAAAAAAAAATAGTAATAGTTAGCGGGGCATGGTGGCGCATACCTGAGTTACCTGGGAAGCTGAGGCAAGAGGATCACTTGAGCCCAGGAGGTCAAGGCTGCAGTCAACCACAATCGTGCCACCGTACTCCAGCCTGGGTGATAGAGCGAGATCCTCTCTATAAAAAATAAAATAAGAAAATGATATTATGGAAATGAAAAACTTACCCTATGTAGAGAGAAGAGGATGAATCCGTGCAGCCATCTACCAGCCTTATTTTATCAATCTTCCTACTTAAAATGACCACTTGAGAATTCCTTTCTCTATATATCAGATAAAAAATACTTAGGTTTTTTCCCAGAAGTGTCCTTATGGAATCATTTGGCATCTACAACCCAGTGCTTGCTTGTCATGGGTACCCCAAGTGTTAACCTGTCAGGAAGGAGGTAATTCAACAGGTAAACCAGTGGCCAGGCCTTGGGTCCACATTTCATTTTCCTTTTCTCAGCCTAGTTCTGCATTTACTCATCTACAAAGGGAAATAATGACGGAACCTGTCCTACACGATGACGATGAGGAAGACTCCAAAGTTCCTAGACCCCTATTAAAAATATATATTTTTTGAAATACAGACTCACAGGGGATTTCAAAAACAGTACCTGGAGTCTCATGGACCCTTCAGCCAACTTCCCCATGGTGACGTCTTCATATCCGTGGGACAATATCAGAACCATGTCATCGATGTTGGTATATCCTTATTAAAGAGAACACATACCTCGTTCAGCTTTTTTTTTTTTTTTTTTTTTTTTTTTTTTGAGACAGGGTCTCACTCTGTTGCCCAGTCTGGAGTGCAGTGGTGCGATCTCGGCTCACTCCAGCCTTGAACTCCTGGGCTCAAGCAATCCTCCTGCCTTGGCCTCCCAAAGTGCTGGGACTATATACAGGCATGAGCCATCGTGCCCGGCTTGTTCAGCCTTTATTAGTTTTCAAAAGGTGCTCATTTGTGTTTGCGAGTGTGTGTGTAGAGTTCTGTGCAGTTTTACCCAGTGTGTGGATTTGGCAGCTACCACCCTCCAAACCATGGTGCAGGATGAATTCCCTCACCACAGACCACCCCTCGGTCTTGCTCGACACCTTTTTTTTTTTTTGAGACAGAGTTTCACTCTTGTTGCCCAGGCTGGAGTGTATTGACCACAACCTCTGCTTCCCGGGTTCAAGCGATTCTCCTGCCTCAGCCTCCCGAGGAGCTGGGATTACAGGCATGTGCCACCATGCCTGGCTAATTTTATATTTTTAGTAGAGATGGGGTTTCTCCATGTTGATTAGGCTGGTCTCAAACTCCTGACCTCAGGTGATCCGCCAGCCTTGGCCTCCCAAAGAGGTGGGATTACAGGCGTGAGCCACCGTGCCTGGCCAGACACTTTTTTTTTTTTAAACTTTCAAACACTATACAATCTGAAAATATTTTATTTTCTTAAGAGCTAGGAGATCTTCATAATTAATGATACATGGCTCTCAGATCTAAAGTGCTTATACTGGTAGGTTTTCTCTTGTCCTTGGTTCTCCTGAATTGGCCAGAATTTCCTTTCCTCTCCTTGTTGCTGGGTTCTTATTAATGCCTCAAGTTAGTCTATTCAGGCAGTTGTAGCAAAACACCACCGACTGGGTGGCTTATGAACCACAGACATTTATTCACAGTTCAGAGGCTGGAGGTGCAAGATGAAGGCATGGCAGATTTGGTGTCTGGTGGGGACCTGCTTCCTGGTTCATAGATGGCGCCTTCTCGCTGTGTCCTCACATGGTGGAAGGGGTGAGGGAGCTCTCTGGGGTCCCTTTATAAGGGCAGTGATCCCATTCATGAGGCTCCAGCCTCACGACCTCATCACCTCCCTAGGGCCTCACCTCCTGACACCATTACCTTGCAGGTGAGGATTTCAACACAGGAATTTTAGGGGGACACAGACATTGAGTCCACGGCATCCCCACCCTGTCTGTCACACAGCATGCTGCCGGGACGAATGGCATCTGAACTGGTGAGATTCTACTGTGTGCATAAATCAGCAGCCTTGTGGGCAGTGTTGACATAGCAATTAGGAGTGTTGTTTGTAGCCTAACAATACACAGAAAGTGGAGCTCAGCCCTTTGATCTTATTTATCTTGTGTGGGTGCTCCGTGTGAGACAGGCTCATGCATGTGTGAATGACAGTTTCCTTTAAGTGCATCACGCAAATGCCAAGAGATGAGATCAAATATTACACATCAGAGAACATTTCCAAGGATAGAAGTCCTGCCGGTTTCTCCTCTTCATTGTTTATTTCATTTTATTTTTTTAAGTTAAATTAAAATACATGTTAAATTTAAGTTAAATTAAGATACATGTGCAGGACTTATTTTAAATAAAAGAGACAGGGTCTCGCTGTGTTGCCCAGGCTAGGCTTGAACCCCTGGGCTCAAGCATTCTGCCTGCCTCCGCTGCTGGCACATAAATGCCAAGAGTGCAGGGACCTCTGTGTGTTGGAGCCACTTTCATCTCCCACATCCAAAGAACAGACCCGGCACTTAGTGTGTGCCCAAGACCATCCACCGCATGAATAGAGAAATCAACCCTCCTCATGCGCCTGGGGTTTCCTGAGGTGGGAAACCTTCAGTGCTAGCTGGGAAAGTCGCAGGCAGAGACAGGGACAAGCTGGTCACTCTGTGTGTGAATAAATAAATGAATGGATGATGGCATTATCGGCAGTTGTTCTTTATGACACTCACTGATGCCAAGTACTGGACGGGTACAATATGTACATTAGTTTCTCTATGGGCAGAAGCTCCACCATGACAACATTAGCGTTATTTTCTTTTTGCTTTTTTTTTTTAGAGACAGGGTCTTACTCTGTCGCCCAGGCTGGGGTGCCGTGGTGCAATCAACAGCTCACTGCAGCCTCGACCTCCCAGGCTCAAGCAATCTTCCCACCTCAGTCTCCCAAGTAGCTGGGACTGCAGACGTGCACCACCACACTCAGCTAATTTATGTATTTATTTTTGTAGAGATGGGCATTGCTATGTTGCCCAGGCTGGTCTCGAGCTCCTGGGCTCAAGTGATCCTCCCACCTCAGCCTCCCACGTAGCTGGGACTACAGGTGCATCCACCATGCTTGTAGCCTTATTTTCTTAATGGGAAAGAGGGTCTGAGAGAAGGGATGCTGTGTGCCCAATGGGTTTCGCCTGCAGCACGCTGCCTCATCCCCGGGAAAGCAGGGCGTGCACACTGGGATTGGACGACAAAAGCAGAGTCATCTACAGTTCATGGGCACGCTGCAAAGAAGGGAGACGTTAAACTCTCGAAAGCAGCAGACAGCCCCCACCAGGAAGAGACATACTTGTAAAAATCAAAGGAGGGCGAAGGCATGAGAATCGCTTGAGCCCAGGAGGTTGAGGTTGCAGTGGGCTGAGATCGTGCTACTGCATTCCAGCCTGGGTGACAGAGACCTTGTCTCAAAAAATAAAAATTCAAGGGAGGCCAGGTGTGGAGGTTCACTCCTGTAATCCCAGCACTTTGGGACTCTGAGGTGGGAGGATCACTTGAGCCCAAGAGCTCAAGATCTGTCTGGACAATATAGCACTACCCCATCGCTACAAAAAAACATTTTTTTAAGTAGCTGGGTGTGATGGAATGCACCTGTAGTCCCAGCTACTAGGGAGGCTGAGGCAGGAGGATTGCTTGAGCCCAGGAGGTGGAGACTGCACTGAGCCATGATGGTGCCACTGTGTTCCAGCCTGGGCAACAGAGCAAGACCCTATGTCAAAAATAAAGAAAGTATCAAGGGAGATGAGTACACAGTGCCTGGCACACTGTAGGGTCTCCAAAAAGTAAACCTTTTCTATCCATCAGTTTCCTCTTCTCTCCAGCATGAAATCGCATATGTAAAGTTGAAAAAAAGAGAGAGAGATATATCTTAAAAAGGTAGTAATGTTGATGACATTGTGGTTTTTTTTTTTTTTTTTTTAAAGAAAAACCGGCCGGGTGCGGTGGCTCATGCCTGTAATCCCAGCACTTTGGGAGGCTGAGGCAGGCGGATCACGAAGTGTCAGGAGATCGAGACCATCCTGGCTAACACGGTGAAACCCCGTCTCTACTAAAAATACAAAAAAAATTAGCCGGGTGTAGTGGCGGGCGCCTGTAGTCCCAGCTGCTGGGGAGGCTGAGGCAGCAGAATGGCATGAACCCGGGAGGTGGAGCTTGCAGTGAGCCGAGATCACACCACTGCACTCCAGCCTGGGCGACAGAGCAAGACTCTGTCTCAAAAAAAAAAAAAAGAAAAGAAAAGAAAAGAAAAACCTTGGGGGAAATACAGAGGAAGCCCTAAGGCATCCCTTCCAAAAAGCTGAAAGTGCTTTACTTAGAATTGTGACCTCGTTTTCCCTGTTAGCTTCCTGGTAAGCCCAGTGTGAGAAGGTGGAACCGATGTTTCTGTGTGATGGGTTCCCTCTGCCTGTTTCTCCAGGTGGCCTCTACTGTGGTGGGTCCAGTCCCAAAACCAAGTCTGGGGCCACCATCATCATATTTGTGTCCCCCACCCCAAGATTCTTATGTCAAAACCCTAATCCCCAAGGTAATGGTGTTAGGAGGTGGGGCTTTTAGGAGGTGATGGGGTCACTAGGGTGGGGTCTCATGAATGGGATCAGTGTCCTTATAAAAGGGACCCCAGAGAGCTCCCTCACCCCTTCCACTATATGAGGACACAGTGAGATGGCACCGTCTGTTAATTAGAAAGCCGGTCCCCACCAAACTCTGAATCTCCCATACCTTCATCTTGGACTTGTAGCCTCCAGGACTGACAGCAGTAAATGTCTGTTGTTTCTAAGCCCCAGTCTGCCGTGTTTTGTGATGGCAGCCGAAATGGATTTAGATGGGGCTCTATTCACCCCACGCGGCAGGGTCCATGGAAAGGCAGCTGCAATGCGCTGGTCTATCATTACCTCTTTTATGCTCTTTCACACTGTCTTAGTCTTGCGTGGCTGCTGGAAGGAAGGACCGCAAATATAGTAGCTTAAAACCATATACAGTGAAGAGATACCTGCACTCCCAGGTTCACTGCAGCACGAGTCACACAACAGCCAAGATAGGGCAACAACCCACTTGCCCGTCAGCAGATGACTGGGTGAAGAAAATGTGGTCTCTACACAATGGAGTACTATTCAGCCTGTAAAAAGAATAAAGTCCTGTCATTTGCAACAATGTGGATGCAACTGGAGGTCATTATGCTCTGAGAAATGAGCCAGGCACAGAGAGACAAATACGGCATTATCTCACTCCTTTTTTTTTTGGACAGGGTCTCACTCGGACACCCAGGCTGGAGTGCAGTGACGTGGTGTCACTGCAGCATCGACGTCCCAGGCTCAAGGGATCCTCTCACCTCAGCCTCCTGAGGAGCTGGGACTGCAGGTGTGCATCACCACGCCAGGCTATTGTTTTGATTTTTTTTTGTAGAGATAGAGTCTTGTCATGTTGCCCAGGCTGGTCTTGAACTCTTGTCCTCAAGTGATCCTCCCAGTTTAGCCTCCCAAAGTGCTGGGATTACAGGCGTGAGCCACCACGCCCTGCCTGACCTATGTACTTTAGAATCCCAGAAGCAAATCTCGTATCCTACTGGAGGAGCAAGACAGAAACACAGGTGCTAGAGGGCAGATTGTTTGCACAGAAACCTGGGCATGTGGATGAATTTGGTAATACGTGTGTGCGGGTAAACTTGACAGGCCCCTTTTTTTCCAGGGTTCCCTTGTGCAAGAAGAATGAAACTAATGCAACCAATACTTTCAAGAAGCTCCTCCTTTCTGGAGCGTTTTCACGCTGCATTTCTCGGGTGGGCATGTTTTCCCGGCGTCTCCGATTCTGTGCTGTGTTGGGTGAGACAGGATGATGGACATTTTGCTTCCCCATTAGGATCTTAAGTGAAAGTCCAGTTGGCATTTGCATTTGATCTGAGTAGGAGAAAACATGATAAATAGCCATTAGAGGCCGGGTGTGGGGGCTCACACCTGTAATTCCAGCACTTTGGGGGCCGAGGTGGGCAGATCACTTGAGATCAGGAGTTCGAAACCAGCCTTGCCAACATGACGAAACCCCGTTTGTACCCAAAAATACAAAAATTAGCTGGGCACCATAGTGGGTGCCTGTCATCCCAGCTACTCAGGAGGCTGAGGCAGGAGAATCACTTGAACCCGGGAGATAGAGGTTGCAGTGAGCCGAGTCTGTGCCACTGCACTCCAGCCTGGGTGACAGAGTGAGACTCCATCTCAAAAAAAAATAAAAAACCCAAAAACACATTAGATGCATTTGAAGCCTCCCAGCTATTCTCCCATGATGGCAGAATAGGCATCCAGGAGACTCACCCTACCCTGTCTGAACACCTTTAGCGAAGATGTAAATGATCTGCAGAGGAGACTCAGGTGCGAGGATGGAAATTCCTTCCCCCTCCAGCACTGATGGCTTCCACCTTCCTGTGGTCTAGGAGACCACACAGAGGTTGTCAGTGTGGGAGGCTGTTGCCAGTATGGTGAGTTTCCTACGGAGGAATTTCCTGTGGGACACCTCTGGGCAGTTCTTCCAGCCTTTCATGTCTTCTGTCAGATGATACAGTGGCCAGGTCAAGGGATTATCATGATTTTATTTGTTTTTTGTTTTTTAGAGACAAGGTGTTGCTCTGTCGCCCAGGCTGGAGTGCAGTAGGGGTGCAATCAATAGCTCAGCTGCAGCCTCAAACTACAGGGCTCAAGTGATCCTCCTACCTCAGTCTCCCAAGTAGCTGGGACTACAGGGACACACCACCATGCCCAGCTCATTCTCTCATAAGGTGGAGAGAAGAGAAGAGAGGAGGACATAAAACTGTCCATATGACTAGTTTGGGCCTTTCCATCCTGCTTAATTCAGAACTGTCAAGGTTAGACCCTGATCATTCTTTAATATGTTTGAAAAATAGGCTGGGCACAGTGGCTCACACGTGTAATCCCAGCACTTTGGAAGGCCAGGGTGAGAGGATCACTTGAGTCCAGACGTTTGAGACCAGCCTGGGCAACATAAGAAGACCCCACTGCTACAAAGGGGGAGAAAAAATCAGCCACGCATGGGGACGCATGCCTGTGGTCCCAGCTATTCGGGGGGCTGAGATGGGAGGATTGCTTGAGCTCGGGAGGTAGAGGCTTCAGTGAGCTGCGATTGTGCTACTGCACTCTAGCTTGTGTGACAGAGTGAGACCCTGCATCAATTAAAAAAAAAAAAGAAAAATAGACCTTCCTTCTATACAATGTCTTCCCTGCTGGCCTCCATGCCCTCGTACCTGTTTAAAAATCCATTGGAATTTTTCACCAGGACATAGAAAAAGGAAGTTGTCTCACGCAGTTCCTGTTAAATTGCACAAGTCCACACAGATCCTTGCAACCCACGCTACCATTTACTTAGCATGCGTTGTGTGTGGGCATTACATTATTCTCCGAGGTAGTTATTTTGGATGTTATACTGGGGAGGTACCCCATCAGAGAGATTTGGAGGGCAGCCTATGGAGGGTTCTTTTAAAATCGTTGACAACTAATTTGGTGGATGTTTTCACCTTGGTGAATCATTCCCTTGGGAGTCATTTTGCAGAACAAAAGGGTTGCACACAGGTGTGGCCAGAGAAACCTTGGCACAGAAGAAAGAAGTGCTTTGTCATGCTTAGGGCACCTGGGATCTCTTTGGATGGGCAGGCAGAGGGGGACCCTGTGAAGCCTGCCTGCGTTTATTTGGGTATGCATGCTTATGTTGGAGTCTTGGCAATGAGAGGACAAGAGTGGAGGGAACAGAGCTGTTAACAGAAAGGGGTCCATATCCAGACACCAAGAGAGGGTTCTTGGATCTTGTGCAAGAAAAAATTCAGGGCAAATCCATAGAGTAAAGTGAAAGCAAGTTTATTGAGAAAGTAGAGGAATAAAAGAATGGCTCCTCCATAGACAGAGTGGCCTCGAGGGCTGCTGGTTGACCATTTTTATGGCTATTTCTTGATTATATGGTAAACGAAAGGTGAATTATTCATGCCTCCCCTTTTTAGACCAAATAGGGTAACTTCCTGACGTTGCCGTGGCATTTGTAAACTGTCATGGCGCTGATGGGAGTGTAGCAGTGAGGACAACCAGAGGTCACTCTTGTCACCATCTTGGTTTGGGTGGGATTTGGCCAGCTTCTTTACCGCAACCTGTTTTATCAGCAAGCTCTTTATGACCGGCATCTTGTGCTGACCTCCTCTCTCATCCCGTGACTTAGAATGCCTTAACCATCTGGGCATGCAGCCCAGCAGGCTTCAGCTTCATTTTACCTAGCTCCTCTTCAAGATGGAGTTGCTCTGGTTCAGATGCCGCTGACAGAACTAGCTTATGTTTGGAGACAATGTCATAGGGAATTATTCTTCAAAGATCGCAAAATCCAGCTTGGATGAGATTCCAAAAATCAAAAGGTGTTGAGAAAGCAACTTGTCTAGAATTTCCTCTTCATGGGCTGGTTGATTTTGTTTACAATGATACCTTCAGAAAAAATAGGCGACACACAGTGGCTCACGCCTATAATCCTAGTGCTTTGGGAGGTCAAGGAGGGAGAATCATTTGAGGCTAGCAGTTCTAGACTAGCCTGGACAACATAGTGAGACCTTGTCTTTACAAAAAAAAAAAATCAGCCGTGTGTGGTGGCGCATACCTATAATCCCAGCTGTTCAGGAGGCTGAGGCAGGAGGATCATTTGAGCCCAGGAGTTGGAGGCTGCAGAGAGCTATGATGGCGCCACTGCACTCCAGCCTTAGTGACAGAGCAACATTCTGAAAGAAAAGAAAGAAAAGAAAAAAAGAAAAGGAAATAAAAGATGAAGAAAGAAAACAGAAGAAAAAAATAATTTATATAGAAAAAAAGTCCATAATGACTCAAAATATTCCCTGGACACTGGAATAGAATGATTTTGTTTATTAAAGCTTTTCTTTAGTTTGTCCTTAAACAGTTTAGTATTTTCTTTTGAAAACAGATTGTGTCTTGTCAACTTCATTGATTTTCGGGCTGGGCGTGGTGGCTGAACACCTGTAATCCCCCAACACTTTGGGAGGTTGAGGTGGGTGGAGCGCTTGAGGCCAGGGGTTCGAGACTAGCCTCTAGCCTCGGCAACATGGTGAAAACCTGTCTCTACAAACAACAACAACAACAACAACAACAACAACAAACAATTAGCTGGGCGTGGTGGCACGTGCCTGTAGTCCCAGCAACTTGGGAGGCCGAGGTGGGAGGATCACTTGAGCCCAAGAGGTCGAGGTCGAAGTGAGCTATGATTGCACCATTGTACTCCAGCCTGGGTGACAGAGTGAGACCATGAAAGAAAAGAAAGAAAAGAAAAAAGAGAAGAAGGAAAAAAAAAAGAAGAAAAAAGTAAAAGAAAAACATAGAAAAAAAATCAGTAACGACTCAAAATATTCCCTGGATAGTTGAATACAAATAGTTGTTGTTGGACGTGATTTTATGTATTAAGGCTTTTGTTTAGTTTATCCTTAAATAGGTTAGGATTTTATTTTGAGAATAGATTCTGGTTTATCAATTTCATCAGTCTGCAAAGAAACAGCTTAGGGTTTCCTTTATGTTTCTCCGTTAACTTCCTGTTTTCAGTTACATTGCGTTTTGCTCTGGTTTTTCTTTCGTTTTTTCCACTCGTTTTAGGTTTCTGGAATTTCCTGAAACATTGTATTTTGATACAGATTCTGAGCTGGTGCTTTGGCTGTCACAAGCCAGAGGGTCCTAGAAGAAGTAGAATTGTAACCGAGGAAAACTGTTAGGAAACTCCATCCCTTTTGACCTTCAAAGGTCACCGCCTAATTTTGGTGTTTTGTAGTCTGATGTGTTCATAGCTTGTGACTATTAGGCTCTGATTGAGCTCTGCTTTTTTTTAAGTTTCTCTTACTCAGCTGGTGCTGTTTTAGCTCCAGCTTCCTCCTCCGTGTAATCAACACTCCCAGTCGCCTCTTCACCCAAAAAGCCACAGAAATAAGTGCAGAAAACAAGGCAGCCGCCACCTGCTACAGAGGCATGTCCTTAAATACGATGCATTTCAGGACAGCTGTGTGAGTTCCGGGAGCTTGTCTTCCTTCAAAGGGAAAAGTAAAAATAAACAGGAAGGTTGCACTGAAAGCATTCTCAATTGAAATTGTGCCATTTGGCTGTAGTATTTCTGATGCTCATTTAGAACTTTGGAAGTTGTGGGATGGTGGGCAAGTGTGTGACCTGGGATGGAGATTCTCTACCTCTTTAAGAGTGAAAACCTGGCTGGGCGCGGTGGCTCACGCCTGTCATCCCAGCACTTTGGGAGGCCAAGGCGGGTGGATCACCTGAGGTCAGGAGTTTGAGACCATCCTGGCCATAATGGTGAAACCCCGTCTCTACTAAAAATACAAAAAAATAGCTGGGCGTGGTGGCAGGTGCTTGTAATCCCAGCTACTTGGGAGGCTGACGTGAGAGAATCACTTGAACCTGGCAGGCGGTGGTTGCAGTGAGCTGAGATTGTGCCACTGCACTCCAGCCTGGGTGACAGAGTGAGACTCCACCTCAAAAAAAGAAAAGAAAAAAAAAACTTAAAAAAATGCCGGGCACGGTGGCTCCCGCCTGTAATCCCAGCACTTTGGGAGGCTGAGGTGGGTGGATTGCCTGAGCTTAGGAGTTTGAGACCAGCCTGGGCAACATGGTGAAACCCCGTCTCTCCTAAAATGCAAAAAATTAGCCGGGCGTAGTGGTGCACGCCTGTAGTCCCAGCTGCTTGGGAAGCTGAGGCAGGAGAATTGCTTGAACCTGGGGGGCAGAGATTGCAGTGAACCGAGATGGTGCCGCTGTACTCCAGCCTGGGCGACAGAGTGACACTCTGTCTCAAAAAAATAAAATAAAATAAAAATTAGCTGGGCGTGGTGGCACACATCTGTGACAGAGCGAGACTCCATCTCAAAAAAAAAAAAAAAAAGAATTTTGGAAGTTGTGGGATGGTGGGCGAGTGTGTGGTCTGGGATAGATTCTCCACCTCTCTAAAAGTGAAAACCTGGTTGGGTGGGGTGGCTCACATCTGTAATCCCAGCACTTTGGGAAGCTGAGGTGGGCGGATCACTTGAAGTCAGGAGTTTGAGACCAGCCTGGCCAACATGGTGAAACTGTGTCTCTACCAAAACTACAAAAATTAGCCGGGTGTGTGGTGGCGGGCATCTGTAATCCCAGCTACTCGGGAGGCTGAGACACGAAAATCGCTTCAACCCGGAAGGCGGAGGTTGCAGTGAGCCGAGATCACACCACTGTGTATGCCACTGCACTCCAGCCTGAGCGGCAGTGAGACCCTGTCTCAAAAAATACACACGCACACAAAAACTAAAAACAAAACACATGCAGAAAAAACCACAAAGACAAAAACAAAACAACAACAACAACAAAAAAAAGTGAAAACCTACTTCTTTTTCTGGACACGGTGGCTCATGCCTGTAATTGCACCATTTTGGGAGGCCGAGGTGGGAGGATCACTCTCACCTTTCAAGGCCCAGGAGTTCGAGACCAGCCTGGGCAACACAGCAAAACCCCATCTCTCTAAAAATAAAAAAGAGAAAAAGAGAAAAATTGCTTCTTTCTATGTAGTTGGTGAGTTTTTTCAGTAGGATGCTTTGCATTTCTTCCTGCGTCTGTGGCTCTGTGGTATGCCAGCATATACGATAGTCACTACAAGATCCGTAGTTGTACACCCAGCCATACGCATCACAGGTTTTTGGCTGATTTCATGACAACGCTTAAGGCTGCTGAAAACACTCTAATTCTTTGGATGTTGGCAAATGTTCAGATGAAACTAAGCGGCTGGCCCACCCACCTGCTCAGGAAAGAATGGCCGCATTGTGTGGGAAAGGAATCCTCTGTTCCCTAGCTGGCTGCCTGGTGTTCTTGTTGAGTGAGCAGAACAGACAGTGCCCCTGGGTAGACCTGTGTGTGCTCCAAAAGGCGATTTTGTCAATTGTTCCCTTGGGATGCCCTTGTTCCAGAAACCATGTTCTGTGTGACTCTCAGCTGGGGTTCCCAGACTGTGTAAAGAAAACATGGTGATTCATGGCTGTGTGCGGTTGCCCATGCCTGTCATCCCAGCATTTTGCGCGGCCGAGGCGGGAGGATTGCTTGAGCCTGGGAGGTCAACACCAGCCTAGGCAACACAGTAAGAACCTGTCTCTACAAAAACAAACAAAAAAAAGTGTAGCCGGGCATGGCGACGAGCACCTGTGGTCCCAGCTACTCAGGAGGCTGATGCAGGACGATCGCCTGAGCCTGGAAGTTGGAACTGCAGTGAGCCATAATCACACCACTCTACTCCAGCCTGGGTGACAGAGTGAGACCGCATCTTAAAAAAAAAAGAAAAAAAAAAGGACATTGTGATTAATGAAAACAAACATTGCCTGGTGATAAGGAAAGTAAGAAGTAGGATTGTTCTCAGATTAGTGACCCAGCAGATAAAGGAGTAACAGAGTGTGCAGGAAGCAGGTCTCCAATTTAATAGCAGGATGGTGAAGATAGAGCAAGTGACTTCTTTCTATTTTTTTTAGAAACTGGGTGTTGCTTTGTCACCCAGGCTGGAGTGCAGTGGCGTAATCATAGCTGACTGCAGCCTTCACCTCCTGGGCTCAAGCAGTCCTCGTGCCGCGCCTTCCCGAGTAGCTGAGACTACAGGCACATACCACCATACTTGGTTAATTTTTTGTATTTTTAGTAGACATGGGGGTGTGGGGATGGTTTGCCGTATTATCCAAGCTGGTCTCAGACTTCTGGCCTCAAATAATCCTCCTGCCTCGGCCTCCCAAAGTGTTGGGATTACAGGCATGAGCCACTGTGCCTGGTGAGTAGGTAGCTTTTTGTTTGTTTGTCTGTTTGTTTGTTCTGTTTGTTTGTTTTTGAGACAGTCTCGCTCTGTCGCCCAGGCTGGAGTGCAGTGATGCAATCTTGGCTCACCCCAACCTCCACCTCCCGGGTTCAAGTGATTCTCGTGCCTCAGCCTCTCAAGTAGGTGGGATTACAGGCACATGCCACCATGCTTGGCTATTTTTTGTATTTTTAGTAGGGACAGAGTTTTGCCTTGTTGGCCAGGCTGGTCTCAAACTCCTGACCTCAAGTGATCCGCCTGCCTCGGCCTCCCGAAGAGCTGGGATTACAGTTGTGAGCCACCGCGTCCAGCCAAACAAAAAAAAGTCTGTCTTATAAAGAAGATCCCTAATTTATGATGATTCCATTTATGATGGTTTGAGTTATGGTAGTTTGAGTTAGGGTAGTTCGATTGAAGATTTTTTGATTTTACGATGGTGAGAAAGACACAGTCCGTGGAACCCGCGCTTCGAGTACCCATGCAACTGTTCTGTTTTTAACTTGCAGTGCAGTATTCAGTAAATTACATGAGGCATTCAATACTTGATTGTAAACTAGGCTTCACGTTAGGTGATTTTGCCCAGTTGTAGGCTAATGTAAGTGTTGCGAGCACGTTTAGGGCAGGCTGGGCTAAGCTGTGATGTTCGTAAGTTAGGTGTATTGGATGCATTTTTGACTTACCATATTTTCAACTTACAAAGGGTTTATGGGGTGTAATGTCATCACTGTAAGTTGAGGAGTGTCTGTATCATAGACTGGGGGGCTTAAACAGACATTTATTGCTCCCAGTTCTGGAGGCTGGGAGTCACAGATCAAGGCGTGGCACATTCGGTGTCTGGTGAGGGCTTCCTGGTTCATAGACGGCGCCTTCTCACTGTGTCCTCACATGGTGGAAAGGGTGAGGGAGCTCTCTAGGGTCCCTTTAATAAGGACATTGATCCCATTCATGAGGCTCCACCCTCATGACCTCAACACCTCCCAAAGGCCCCACCTGCTAACATCATCACCTTGGGGATGAGGATTCAACACGGGAATTTTGGGAGGATGCAAGCTTTCACCAGTAGGGTTTTCTTTGTAAAGAAATAGAAGGAAATGAAAAGGCAGGCACTGGGTAGGAGAGAGCTACAGAAGACAGCGGGGTGGTGGCACTCCAGGATAGTGCTGTCCCCCAGCGTCATTTACACCGAAGAAACCTGAGGCAGTCTTTCTGATGTGTCATTCTTAGGAAAACCACCATGAATCTGGCATCTAGCTATCAGTGAAACTGTGGGAGAGCTTAATGGAAGTAAAGACATGTGGTCCCAGAAATGACAGATCATTCGGAGAACCTAAGAGAAGATTAAAAGCAAAAGGGGGTCATGTGCGCTGTGACTCAAACTTTGGGAGGTCGAGTGGGAAGATTGCTTGAGCCCAGAAGTTTGAGACCAGCCTGGGCAACATAGGGAGACTCTATCTCTACAAAAAATATAAAAATTAGCTGAGTGTGGTGGCACACACCTTAGTCCCAGCTACTCAGGAGGCTGAGGTGGGAGGATTGCTTGAGCCTGGGAGTTCAAGGCTGCACTGAGCTAAGATTGCGCCACTGCACTCCAGCCTGGGCGACAGAACAAGATCCTGTCTCAAAAACAAAAACAAAAGCAAAACAAAACAAGAAAATCCAAAAGGGAAATATAAGAGAAAACAAAAAATCTCACTTTGAGACATCTTTTTTGAAGAGTTGGAGAGGATATTGTCTCCATCCACAAAAATAGGATGTTACAATAAAAGAGAAAGAGGAAGGAAGAGCTTTATATGGGACTGCTGAAAGTTAAAAGAAAAACATTGCATTAAATAAATTAGAAGGGTGATCTCATCTGTGCCTGTGACTTCAGTTATCATCTTAAGGCTTTGGGTCTCAAAGCACACATCTAGTTTAGACCTTTCTTAGGAGCCCTGAAGGGTGCATTGCCAACTACTGCCTGTTGGAGGGTCCATTTTTCCCAAGATATCCAGCAACACTCTTATATGAGTGTCCTGCTCCATTGTCTCAAATTACCAAAAACTGGGGAACGCAAGCAACAGAAATTTATGCTCTCCCAGGCCTGGACACCAGGAGTCTGAAATCAAAGTGCAGGCAGGATTGTGCTCCCTCTGGAGGCTCTGGGGGAGGAAGCTTCCTGCCTCTCCCGGCTCCTGGGGGCTCCAGGCATCCCTGGGCTTGTGGCCACAGCACTCCAGTCTCTGCCTCTGTCTCCACGTGGCCTTCTCGTCTGTGCCTGTGTCTCCTCTTCTGTCTCTTAGAAGCACACTGGTCATTGGATTTAGGGCCCACCCTTTTCCAGCGCAATCTCATCTCAAGATCCCTAGCTTAATCACGTTTGCAAAGTTCCTTATTTCCAAATAAGTTCCCATTCCAGGTTCTGGACATGAGGATGTGAATATATCTTTGTGGGGACCACAGTTCAGTCTACTAGAGTTGTATGCAGTTCCTTCTGGAGGCTCTAGGGGAGGATCCTTTCTGCATCTCCCAGCTCCTGGGGGCTCCAGGCATCCCTGGGCTTGTGGCTGTATCACTCCAGTCTGCCTCCGTCTCCATGTGGCCTTCTCCTCTGTGTCTGTGTCTCCTCATCTGGCTCTTTATTTTTTTAAATTATTTATTTATTTATTTATTTTTAATTTTTTTTAGTGACGGAGTTTCGCTCTTTTGCCCAGGCTGGAGTGCAGTGGCATCATCTCGGCTCACTGTAACCTCTGCCTCCCGGGTTCAAATGATTCTCCTGCCTCAGCCTCCTCAGTAGCTGGGATTATAGGCACCCGACACCACGCCTGGCTTATTTTTTATATTTTTAGTGGAGACGGGATTTCACCATGTTGGCCAGGCTGGTCTCGAACTCCTGTCCTCAGGTGATCCACCCGCCTTGGCCTCCCAAAGTGCTGGGATTACAGGTGTGAGCCACCATGCTCACTGGCCATTTTTTTTTATTACTCTTTTTTCCTCTTCTGTCTCTTAGAAGGACACCCGTTGTTGGATTTAGGTCCCACCCTAAATCCAGGATGGCCTTATCTGGAGATTGTTTACTTAATAGAAACTACAAAGACCCTATTTTCTTTTCCTTTTTTTTTTTTTTGAGACGGAGTCTCCCTCTGTTGCCCAGGCTGGAGTGCAGTGGCGCAATCTCGGCTCACTGCAAGCTCCACCTCCCGGGTTCACGCCATTCTCCTGCCTCAGCCTCCCAAGTAGCTGGGACTACAGGCACCCGCCACCACACCCGGCTAATTTTTTTTTGTATTTTTAGTAGAGACGCGGTTTCACCTTGTTAGCCAGGATGGTCTCTATCTCCTGACCTCGTGATCCGTCTGCCTCGGCCTCCCAAAGTGCTGGGATTACAGGCGTGAGCCACCGCGCCCAGCCTCAAAAACCCTATTTTCAAATAAGACTCCATTCACAGGCACCAGGGGTTAGGATGTAGACATATTTTTGGGGGGCACCATTCAACCTAGTCCATCCCTCCATCTCAATACATCCCCTGGGTTAAACATGAAATGTGTCCCCTTCTTCCCCCAAATCAAAGCAACCCAAAAGACCCCTGTGCACCTGCACACCTTGCCTAAGTCGGCAGCACTCACTGCGTAGATGCCCAAACCCTAAGCTGTGATCATCTCCACCCTCCCTCTTGCAGCCTAATTGAGCCCATTCTCTGCCCAAGCACCTTATGAACAGGCCTTTAACCCTCCATCTCCACCACCTTCCCATTTTCACTGGAAATTTTACTTCTTAAAGAGGCCTTCCCTGACCCCTTGACCAAGGTTAGATGCATCCCAATGTTCTCCTATGGATATGTTGTTTGAAGTCCTCAAGTCTGAACAAACTCATGTGAGGTCACCCAAGTTGTTAGACTTACTGTCATTAATGCTTCCTGCCCTCCTTCCAGCCCGACTGGAACTAAACAAAACTAAATGAGGGACCAACCTTGTGTTGTTCATTGCAGTTTCTCGGAGGTAGACAGCACCTGAGGCCCAGGAAAATATCAATCATGATGGAAGTGATGCATTCATTTATTATATTGACTCCTTTTTTTTCCCAAAAGCTATTTTGTGTTCAAAACCTGGACTGCATAAACCACTTCATTGTGGTTATGGAGTGTTAGAAGCCGACACCTCATCAAAGAATTCAGTGTGTCTCAGTGGTAGGAACTCTAAAGCCATCTAACATTAAATGCAATAAAAGTTCAGTTGCTTATGACCTGGCGCCGTGGCTCACGCCTGTAATCCCAGCACTTTGGGAGGCTGAGGCGGGTGGACCACGAGGTCAGGAGATTGAGACCATCCTGGCTAACACGGTGAAACTCTGTCTCTACTAGAAATACAAAAAATTAGCCAGGCATGGTGGTGGGTGCCTGTAGTCCCAGCTACTCAGGAGGCTGAGGCAGGAGAATGGCGTGAACCTGGGAGACAGAGCTTGCAGTGAGCTGAGATTGCGCCACTGCACTCCAGCCTGGGTGACAGAGCGAGACTCCGTCTCAAAAAAAAAAAAAAAAGTTCAGTTGCTTACTCTCCATAGCCTCAATTCAAATCCTCAGTAGCCACTTGTGAGCTTGTGGCTACCATTTTGGACAGTGCAGATAGAGAACATTCCTATCATTGCAGGCAATACTACGAGCAGTGCTTGCTCCAAAACAGGGGGTCTCAACTGGGGGCCGGCCTTCCCCCACAGGGCACTTGACAGTGTCTGGGGACAGTTGTGGTTGTCACTACTGGGGGTGGATGCTGATGGCGTGTGGTGAGTGGAGCCCAGGGACGCCGCTCTGCAGGTTTGCAGTGCACGGGATGGCCCTACAGAGCATCATCCAGCCTCAAATGTCGGCAGTGCTAGGCTGAGAGAACCTGCCTTAGCGTGAGAGTCAGTCTCTCTCTTTCTGTCTCTCTCTCTCTCTCTCCCCCTCTCTCCCCTCCCCACTCTCCCTCTCCCTCCCTCCCCCTCTCCACCCATCCCATCTATTATCTACCTACCTACCTATCAATTATCTAACCATCCTAATTATCTATGTATCACCTATCTATCCTATCTGTTACCTATCTACCTACCCACCTACCCATCCATCCATCCATCCAATCAATTAATCAATGTATCATCTTTCTCTTTCCATGTATGTATCATACCCATTGTCCATCCATCCATCCATCCATCCAATCAGTCATTCAATCAATCAATCAATCAATCATCTTTCTATCTATCCATCTATCTGTCTATCATACCCATCTACCTATCTTTCTATCTGTCTGTGGCAGAGATTCTCTGCCAATGGCAATTCAGCTCCATCAGGGAGATACTTCTTCCCTGGACAAGTCTGGAGACATTTTTGTTGTCACAGCTCAGGGAGGTGCTACTGGTAACAGGTGGGTGGAGTCCAGGGTCACTGCTTGCCACCTTACAGTGCACAGGATGGCCCCACCACAGAGAATCATCCAGCTCCAAATGTTAATGGACTCAGTTTGAGAAGCTGATCTCAAGGGTAATTCGGGGGAGTCCTGCGGGATTGTTGCATCCTATTGAAGGGGGAATTAATGAATTTTATAAGTGTAATGGTTGAAAAATTGTTATTTTTCTTGAAGGTAGAATGTAATGTAGCCCGCCCCCCCGGGGCGGGGGGACTGGGTTAAGAGAGAATACTAACTGCTTATCCCTCCTCTATGCCCAGAGAGGCTTATCTGTGTTCCATCCTTATACATTCCTTGAGGCACGGCGAGTTCTTGCTTCCCTCCCTAGTGCAGCTGTAAAGTCACAAGGTTGATAAGCAATTGCTGCAAAAGTATGTATTCCCAAGAATGTAAGACATATGGTGTAACAAATGCAAAAGAGTAATTAACTGCCTTTGTTCTCACTTCTGCAAGTACGCTTTCTGCAGCACGTAACTCCCGCCACAAACTGCTTAAAAGGTGATTGATCCCTCTGTTCGGGGCTCAGACTTTCTAGACCCTAGTCCGACTGAACTGGTGATCACCTTAATAATTATAATTATAATGGTGATCTCCTAACTGTGCTCGGTCTCTACCGTCTCTGATTTATCCCTCAACACTATCGTGGAGGTAGGCTAGGATGTATCTTTAACCTTGCTGGATTGTATTGTAGATGTGTGAAAACCAGCCCTTGTTTTTCTTGGTAGAGTTGCACTCAAATGTTATTGAAAGCTGCACATACTGTGCTTGTATAAATACCCTGAGCCAGAAATCACGAACCTTTCCCTGGCTTCACATCTGTTAGTGTTGTGGGAGAAGATGAGAATTTCTTGTTTTTCTTTTCACTTCTGTGATTATACATTTTGTATTTTGTTGTTGCTTTTTGGGACAGGGTCCCGCTTTGTCACCTAGGCTGGAGTGCAGTGGTGTGATCATAGCTCACTGCAACCCCCGCCCCCAGGCTCAAGTGATCCTCCTGCCTCAGCCTCCCAAGTAGCTGGGACTATAGTCGCATGCCACCATGCCTGGCTGTTTTTTGTGTTTTTAGTAGAGATGGGGTTTTGCTTTGTTGTCTAGCCTGGTCTTGAACTCCTGTGCTCAAGTGATCCGCCCACCGTGGCTTCCCAACTGTGGGGATTACAGGTGTGAGCCACTACTCACGGCCACATTTTGTATTTCTGATGAGAAAGTGTAATTTAATACACTGTACATCGGAGAGTGTAGTTCTGAAACATCTGCATCTTTTAAATTAGGACAGTGTAAAAATGGAATGTTGTTTGACTCAGCAAAATTTTGAGGGAGTTTGTTTCAACTGTCTAGACCAGTGAACTCACCAAACTATCGACCACACAGTGCTTGGCTGAATTGGCTCTACTGTTTTTAACTGAAGTTTGAAGTAAATATTCCAAGCTTTAAAATATATCTTCTTCCTCCTCCACCCACTGGTTATAGCAGCAATATAAATAAAAAATGCCTTCCCAAGAATATCCAAAGCATACATTCTTTTCTAAAGTAAACATTGTTTATAGAGATACAATTTCTATACCATAAGATTCACCCTTTAAAAACACATGGTTCTTTAGTTTTCAGTTTATTCACAGAGTAAGCACACTGTTTTTTGTTTGTTTGTTTTGTTTTTTTCGAGACAGAGTCTTGCTCTGTCGCCCAGGCTGGAGTGCAATGGTGCGATCTCGGCTCACTGCAAGCTCCGCCTCCCGGGTTCACACCATTCTCCTGCCTCAGCCTCCTGAGTAGCTGGGACTACAGGCTTCCGCCACCACACTTGGCTAATTTTTTGTATTTTTAGTGGAGACGGGGTTTCACCGTGTTAGCCAGGATGGTCTCGATCTCCTGACCTTGTGATCCGCCCGCCTTGGCCTCCCAAAGTGTTGGGATTACAGGTGTGAGCCACCGTGCCCAGCCCATCCCATTCATTCATTTTTTGAGACAGAGTCTTGCTCTCTCACCCAAGTTAGAGCACAGGGGTGCGATCACTACTCACTGCTGTCTTGAACTCCTGGGCTCAAGTGATCCTCCTGCCTCAGCTTCCCAGGTAACTTGGACTGCAGGTGTGTAACCACCGCACCCTGCTAATTTTTTGATCTTTTAATAGAGATGGGGTCTCGTTATGTTACCCAGGCTGGTCTAGGACTCCTGAACTGATGTCCTTCAGTGGCCTCCCAAAGTGCTGGGATTATAGGCACGAGCCACCATGCCTGGCAACACACACTCTTTTTTAAAAATACGTTTTAACAGCTTTTTTTCCTCTCTATAAAATAGAAGGTCATTATACTTGTTTGCAGCAGTAATTCCAAAAATCGACTTCGTAAAGAAGAACTGCGTGTTTCACACACTTATTTCCTCCACGGTAGCATTTAATGTTCTTTTATTGATTTTACCCAGGGGGGAAAATGTCAAGGAAAAGAACTGAGTTTGAGGATGATAAATGTGTGCATTCTGATATCATTATTTTGAAACAATTATTTAATACAATGCGTCGGTTTCACTTATCAATTTAACATAAATTGAACCTATGTAGATGAACTATTTCTATAGTCATAAATTTTAAAAGGTGAGAAAGTTATATAGTGAAATGCATCTGTTTTTGTGCCTCACCTGTGCAGAATTTGCCC
Organism: Pan troglodytes; assembly: GCF_028858775.2. Classification (NCBI taxonomy): domain Eukaryota; kingdom Metazoa; phylum Chordata; class Mammalia; order Primates; family Hominidae; genus Pan; species Pan troglodytes. The sequence goes on along the minus strand of NC_072421.2, from coordinate 4,234,913 downwards.
TCTCCTTTCACCCAGGTGTCCATATTAATTTGTCTTGTATATTTCTCCAAAGTCCTTTCTCGATATAGAAGCAAATTATTACTTATGGAGAAGAGCCTCACTTTTTTTTTTTTTTTTTTAAACAGATGGGGGTCCTGCTCTTTTGCCCAGGCTGGAATGCAGTGGTACTATCATAATTCACTGCAGCCTCCAACTCCCAGACTCAAGCAATTCTCCCATCTCTGCCTCATGAGTAGCTGGGACTACTGGAGCATACCACCACACCCTGCTCATTAAAATTTTTTTTTTTTTTTTTGTATAGATGGTGTCTGGCTATGTTGCCCAGGCTAGTCTCGATCTCCTGGGCTCAAGTGATCCTTCTGCTTCAGCCTTCTAAAGTGCTGGGATTACAGGCATGAGCCACTGCTCTCGGCCTCCACCCATCTACAGGTGTGGAACAAGAGCATGTTCCCTCCCAAGCTAATGTGGCATGTAACTGGCCTCCCAGGCTGTAGACAAGATGGATGGGGGCCGTGCCCACTTCTTGAGTTAACCTTTTCTTTTTCTTTGGAGACAGAGTCTCGCTCTGTCGCCCAGGCTGGAATGCAGTGGTATGATCTTGGCTCACTGCAGCCTCTGCTTCCCAGGTTTAAGCAATTCTCCTGCCTCAGCCTCCTGAGTCGCTGGGGTTACAGGTGCCTGCCACCATGCCCGGCTAATCGTTGTATTTTTAGTAGAGATGGGGTTTCACCATGTTGGCTGGGCTGGTCTTGAACTCTTGGCCTCAGATCATCCACCTGCCTCGGCCTCCCAAAGTGCTGGGATTACAGGCGTGAGCCAGCGCGCCCAGCTGGGTTTTACCTTTTTTGTTTGTTTGTTTTTTGAGACAGAGTCTTGCCCTGTCACCCAGGCTGGAGTGCAGTGGTGTGATCTTGCCTCATTGTAGTCTCCGCCTCCTGGGTTCAAGCAATTCTCCTGCCTCAGCCTCCCGAGTAGCTGGGATTACAGGCATGCGCCGTCACGCCCAGCTAATTTTTTGTATTTTTAGTAGAGATGGGGTTTTCCCATGTTGGCCAGGATGGGGTTTTACCTTTTTTGAAGTGTATTTTCCATGTAGCCACCTCTCTTGGAGTGTCCATGAGGAACACGATGCTGTCCTTGGTGTCTCAGCAGGGCCACTGTGACGCTCTCCTCTTGCAAATATTTCTCTCCATGATGTCTCAACATTGGCCTGTTTGGGGTTTTTTTCTCCTGCATTTTAGGGAGAATTAGGGCTCATCCACCCTCACCTTCTCTCCCCCATTGAATTGGTGCATCCTGTTTTTTTTAGCCCCTGGGATGCCCATGTTCAAGATTCCTTAAGCATCACAGTTTAAGGAAAGAAATGCAGATTATTTAAAATATGTGGGGTGAGTGTGCAGGGTGGTGATGGACAATGCATGTGTTTAATTCAGGGACTGTTGTGTCAGCTGTTTTTGAGCCTTAGGAATTCTTATAGTTGACTGGCATTTACAATTTATTAAGGGACTTACCTCTTAGGTGTATAATCCTCAAAACATCTAAAAAATTAGTGATTTTTGTTATCCAAGTTACTTTGACATCAGCCATTTGCTGTCTCACCCACATGATTTCTCATTATGTTACCTTATTATTGGCTAAGTTAATATGCTTACTGAGGACCTGCATGTGACTTTTCCCATTAAAAGTAAGTTAAGTCTGGGCGCAGTGGCTCATGCCTGTAATTCTAGCACTTTGGGAGGCTGAGGTGGGAGGATCCCTTGACTTTGAGACCAGCCTGGGCGAAAAAGTGAGATCTCAAAAACAAAATTAGCCAGACATGGTGGTGCATGCCTGTAGTACCAGCTACTTGGGAGGCTGAGGTGGGCTGATGGCTTGAGCCCAGGAGTTTATGCTGCAGTGAGCCGAGATTGCATCACTGCACTCTAGCCTGCGGGACAGAGTGAGACCTGTCTCTTAAAAAAAATTAATTAATTAATTAAAAATAAATAAAAGTAAGTCCAAGTGGAGATGGTTGGTGGTGTTGGTTGGATAACATTGTGAATGTATTTAACACCGTTAATCTGTACACTTCAAAATGGTTAATTAAGATGGTAAATTTTATGTTGTGCGTATTTTACCATAATTAAAAAATAGATTTGGTCTGCGTGATGGCTCACGCCTGTGATCCCAGCACTTTGGGAGGCGAGGTGGGCGGATCACCTGAGGTCAGGAGTTGGAGACCAGCCTGGCCAACATGGTGAAACCCCGTGTCTACTAAAACTACAAAAATTAGTCGGGCGTAGTGGCAGGCACCTGTAATCCCATCTGCTTGGGAGGCTGAGGCAGAAAAATCGCTTGAACCCAGGAGGCGGAGGTTGCAGTGAGCTGAGATCGCGCCACTGTACTCCAGCCTGGGTGACAGAATGAGACTCTGTCTCCAAAAAAAAAAAAAGATTTAAAACAAAGTAAATATGTTCAAGGCCAGGTGTAGTGGCTCATGCTTGCAATTCTGACACTTTGGGGCGCTGAGGTGGAAGATTGCTTGAAGCCAGGAGTTCAAGACCAGCCTGGGCAACAGAGTGAGACCCCCATCTCCAAAAAAAAAAAAAAAAAAATCATCAGCTTTCATTCTGGGATCATAAGTAGAGACATTGTTTCCCAGACCTGGTACAGATGGAACCTGCCTACGTGTCTTCAATGGGCATCTTAAGACTTATGTTTTGGACATATCAGACTTTTGGAATAAAGGAGCTGAGTTGGGAGTACAAACTCCTCTTCTTATCCATTTCCCTGTGGCAGGAGATTTTGCTCCCAGTCCCCACTTAGTGGTGTGAGATCCTTGATTCTGGAAGGTGAGCTGTGCTGTTCAGCCCACAGGTCCTCATGAATGTCTATATTCAGTGCCACGCAGAATAAGAAGAAACACACACCAGCTCTGCTTCTGTGAAGCTTACTTTTTGTTGTTGTTGTCGAGAGGGGGTCTTGCTCTGTCTCCCAGGCTGGAGTGCAGTGGTGCAGTCATGGCACTCATTGCAGCCTCTACCTCCTGGGCTCAGGAGATCCTCCCTGCTCAGCCTCCTGCGTAACTGGGACCACAGATGTGCGCCACCATGCCCAGCTAATTTTTAAATTTTTTGTAGAGACAGGGTTTCGCCATGTTGCCTGGGCTGGTCTTGGACGCCTGGGCTCCAGTGATCCACCTGCCTTGGCCTCCCAAAGTGCTGGGATTACAGACATGCGCCACTGAGCCTGGTTTTGCTTACTTTTTCTTTTTTTTTTAAATTCCTCTTAGCCTATCTTGGGGGAGGCGGGTCAGTGTTATTCAGGTGTACATACAACACAATCACCCACACTGGGAGAAGTCCTTGCCAAATGGATAGGGCTGGGTAAGCACCGCCACATGGGACATTTGGGAAGCCGATGTTTGAATGTTTTCACACTTACAGATGCATTCATTTACTATGTTTATTATTCTGTGTGATGTGCTTTCTGTGTGTTATTTCACTTAAACCCAGTGGGGGTAAAGATTATGGTCCCTATTTTGTAGATGAATTTTAGAGAGGTTAGAGGGCTTGTCACAGTCACACAGCTTTTAACTGTGATGGGATGACGCCTCTTGAATGAGGCTTAGTAGTGAGATGGCTGAGGAAGGAAGAAAGTAGGAAGGAGAGAAAGAGAGAAGGAGGGAAGGAAGAAAGTAGGGAGAAAGGAAGGAAAGGAGAGGGAAGGAAGGGAGAAAGGAGGATGGAAAGAAGAGGAAGGAAAAAGGGAGAAAGGAAGGATGGAAAGAAGGAATGAGAGGAAAGAAGGAAGGAAACAGATGAAAGAAGGAGGGAAGGGCTGAAGGAAGGAACAGGTGCCCTGTTCAGGTGGGTTTATTCTCAGGAAGGACCCAAGATGGAAAGTGTGTATGCAAGAATTATTTTAGGCCAGGCGTTGTGGCTCATGCCTGTCATCCCAGCACTTTGAGAGGCTGAGGCAGGCGAATCACTTGAGGTCAGGAGTTTGAGACCAGCCTGGCCAACATGGTTAAACCCCATCTCTACTAAAAATACAAAAATTAGCTGGCTGTGGTCGCGCATGCTTGTAATCCCAGCTACTTGGGAGGCTGAGGCCGGAGGATCGCTTGAACCCAGGAGGTGGAGGTTGCAGTGAGCTGTGATCGTGCCACTACACTCCAGTCTGGGCCACAGAGCAGGACTCTATCTCACAAAGTAGAAATAAATAAAAAATAAATAAAAACAGAGATGAGGACACAGACGCACATAGGGGACGACCCTGTGAGGACACAGGGAGAAGATGGCATCGACAAGCCCAGGAGAGAGGCCTCAGGAGGAACCAGCCCTGCCCACACCTGGGTCTCCGACTTCCAGCCTCCAGGACTGTGAGAGAAGAAAGTTCTCTTTAAGTCCTCCAGTCTGTGTTAGGTTATTACAATAGTTCAAGCAAAGTACTTTATTTACATAGAAGTCTGCCAGAATTATGAGCCCTGAAACCCTTTCCCAGGATGAACCGAGGTCAGAGTGTAATTAATAGGTACTTTTTTTCATTTACGTTTAGCCACTAGATTTTTTTTTTCAACAGAGAGTAGCGAATACTGCAGAAGCTGAATGAGATGAAGCTTAAGTCAGATCTTTATGCACCTCAGAATATTTGTACTGATGAAAAGAAATAACCAACACTTGATAGAGGGAAAGATTGAGACCCAGAAAGTAATCTCTCCCTGTGACCACTCCTACCAAATTTTGCTTAACTACCATATTTTGTTTGTTTGTTTGTTTTTGTTTTTTTGAGACGGAGTCTCGCTCTGTTGCCCAGGCTGGAGTGCAGTGGCGCAATCTTGGCTCACTGTAACCTCCACCTCCCGGGTTCAAGCGATTCTCCTGTCTCAGCCTCCTGAGTAGCTGGGATTACAGGAGCACGCCACTACCACCCGGCTAATTTTTGTATTTTTAGTAGAGACGGGGTTTCACCATGTTGGTCAGGCTGATCTTGAACTCCTGACCTTGTGATCCACCTGCCTTGGCCTCCCAAAGTGCTGGGATTACAGGTGTGAGCCACTGTGCCTGGCCAACTACCTTGTTTTTTTTGGATGAAAATGTGGTTCTTACCTCAGTAAAGATTATGAAGGGATTTATATACAGATGACTAAAATATCAGCCATTAGTTTCCTATTTGTTTTTGTTGTTGTCGTTTTTTGTTTTGAGACAGGGTCTTGCTCTGTTGCCCAGGCTGGAGTGCAGTGGTGTGATCTTAGCTCACTGCAGCCTCGACCTCCCAGGCTCAGGCAATCCTCCCACCTCAGCCTCCCAAGTAGTTGGGACGACGGCTGTGCACCACCACACCTGGGTAATTTTTCATTTTTATTTTTGTAGCTGGGATCTCGCTATGTTGCCCAGGCAGGTCTTGAACTCCCGGCCTCAAGTGATCCCACCATCTAGGCCTCCCAAAGTGCTGGACTTACAAGCGTGAGCCACCCTGCCCAGCCTAGTTTACAATTTGAACTTGGTTTTTCATCTCGGCTCCTTCGAAGACTTCTGTCTTCTCCCATGTTTGGGGCGGCTGTGTGTTGTGGATATTCCTTAGTGATCGGTCTGGGAAGGCTCAGACATGTCTAGGCTGCCTTTGTAGGAATAGGGATTAGTAGCTCCTTAGCCCCACTCTTTCCTGGGATGTTGCTGTTTGCTGAGGTCTGCACAGTTCAGACCACCCTGGAAGCCTCTCTCAGGTTCTCAGAGATGGTGGAGTTATACCTTTGACTGTGAGCTCGCAGCATTGCTAGGGAATGTACTTGGCTAAATTTGGAACTATTTGGTTGAATTTGTACCCCTTGCGCATATTTGCTTTGGTAACATACCACAGACTGGGTGCCTTAAAATAACAGAAGTTAATTGTTTCACAGTCCTGGAGACCACAACTCTGAAGTGCAGATGCGGCAGGGCTGTGCTCCCTCTGCGGGCTCTAGGGGAGGCTCCTTCCTACCTCTCCCAGCTCCTGGGGGCTCCAGGCGTCCCCGAGCTTGTGGCCGCATCACTGCGGTCTCTGCCTCCGTCTCCACGTGGCCTTCTCCTCTGTGTCTGTGTCTTCTCTTCTTCTCTTACAGGAACACCTGTCATTGTGTTTAGGGTCCACTCCAATTTTGGATGACCTCACCTTGAGATCTTTAACTTAATTACATCTGCAAAGACCCTTTTTCCAAATGAGGTCTCATTTACAGGTTCTGTGGGTCAGGACATGGACATATCTTTCTGGGAGACCATAGTTCAGTCCACTACAGTTGTATCCAGTTGTTTCTGGAGGCTCCAGGGGAAGCTCCTTCCTGCCTCTCCCAGCTGCTGGGGGCTCCAAGTGTCCCTGGGCTTGTGGCCGCATCACTGCACTCTCTGCCTCTTTCTCCACGTGGTCTTCTCCTCTGCGTCTGTGTCTCCTTATTAGTTCACCACTCATATTGGACCACCTTCAGGATGACCTCACCTTAATGTATATCTTTTTTTAAATTTCATTTTTTAAAAAAGTGGAGCTGAGGTCTTGCTGTGTTGCCCAGGCTGGTCTCAAACTCCTGTGCTGGGATTACAGGGGTGAGCCACTGTGCCCAGCCTTTGTGTATATCTTAATCACATCTGCAAAGACCCTGTTTCCAACTAAGGTCCCATTCACAGGTACCAAGGATTAGGATGTCAACGTATCTTTTCCAGGGCACCCCATTCAACGCACACAAAGTGGGGAGAGGGGAGATTGGCTGTATTTAGGTGACCTGTGAAAGGCCGAGCTAGCTGTGCGGCATTGCTCTTGCAGCACAGAGGAAGAACTGGGCTCAGATGGTGTCAGCTGTTGGTGTCTGAGATCATCCGTGAATCTACTCCCGGGAATGTGCTGCAGTGAGACACGGTCCTTCTCCCGTCACCTTCCTCACCCCATCCCATATACCCACGGACCCCAAGGGAAAGTACTCAGGGTTGGTTGGTTTCTTTTCTGTTTTGTGACCGCGTGAAATTCCATGTCACGGTCCCTGTGTTTATTCCATACAGCTCTACTGAAGTGTTTTGAGTTCTAGCAAAATTTAAAAATATAACCAAAGAAACTTAAATCCGTGTTTCTCCTCTTTCTGGACGCTTCTTTAGTATGAATGGGCTTCGTGATGATAAACACGGTGGCCTGCTGTCTTCCCTCTGTTTCTGCTGGCCGCCACGTTCCTTCCCTCCAAAGTCACAGGCAAGAGGGATTTAGGGTTTGCTGGGCTTGAGGAAGAGAGGAAAAGGCCATCTCTTTTCACAGTGAGAAATGTGTTTTCTGTTCTTTCTCATACCTCGCTTTATACATTTAAAAAAATTATTTCTCTTTAGATTTTTGAACCAAGAGAGATATATTTATTATTAAAAAAAAATTTTTTTTTGAGACAAAATCTCCCTCTGTTGCCCAGGCTGCAGTGCAGTGGTGCAATCTCAGCTCTCTGCAACCTCCTGCTCCCTGGTTCAAGACATTCTCATGCCTTTGGAGTGGCTGGGATTACAGGTACCCACCACCATGCCTGGCTAATTTTTTTGTATTTTTAGTAGAGGCTAGGGTCTCACTGTGTTGTCCAGGCTGATCTCAAACTCCTGGGCTCAAGCGATCCTCCCATGTTGGCCTCCCAAAGCACTGGGATTACAGGTGTGAGCTACTGTGCCTAGCCTATTTCTTTTCTAAATAGAGGCAGGGTCTCACTATGTTGCCCTGGCTGGTCTCAACCTCCTGGGCTCAAGCAATCCTCCTGCCTCGGCCTCTTGAGCAGTTGGGACTCCAGGTGCACACTACCATGCCTGGCTAATTTTTGTATTTTTTCGTAGAGATAGGGGTCTCACCATGTTGCCCAGGCTGGTCGGGAATTCCTGGGCTCAAGCAGTCCTCTGACCTCAGCCTCCCAGTGTGCTGGGATTACAGGTGTGCACCACTGTGCCTGGCCTTATTTATTTTTTATTTATTTATTTTTGGAGACAGGGTTTCATTCTGTTGCCCAGACTGCAGTGCAGTGGCAACCATAGCTCACTGCAGCCTCCACCTCCTGGGCTCAAGTGATCCTCCCACTTCAGCCTCCCCAGTAGCTGGGACTGCAGGAGTGCACCATGACTCCTGGCTAATTTCTTTTAATAGGGATGAGATCTCTATGTTTTTGTAGACAAGGGGCTCTCGCTGTGTTGCCCAAGCTGGTCGAGAACTCCTGGCCTGAAGACATCCTCTTGCCTTGGCCTCCCAAAGTGCTGGGATTACAGTTGTGAGCTACGGCGCCTGGCTGTACATTCCCCCCAGCCCCCAAGCCGCCAGTTGTGAGTCTTCACTAACAAGGGAACCTTTCAGCATTTTCCATGGTCATGGTGATTCACCTAATATTTTAGTTCTGCTGAGTTGTCTAAACATTCGGGATAAAGGCTGTCATTTTTTGGTGACCGTAATGTGTATGTGTATGTTTACAGTTACACATGCCTGTATTTGGGTGGAGCTCAGAAGATGCCCATGGCATTTTTCTGGGAAAGTTGAAGTTTATGAGGTTTGCTCTTTATTGGGAGTGTGGACGTCGTCTTTCTCCTTCTTCCCATCCCTCCAGACAGAAAGCTGGGATGTGGCCAGGTGCAGTGGCTCATGCCTGTACTCCTAGCACTTTGGGAGGCCGAGGTGGGTGGATCACTTGAGGTCAGGAGTTTGAGACCAGCCTGGCCAACATGGTGAAACTCTGTCACTACTAAAAATACAAAAATTAGCCAGGCGGGGTGGCGGGCACCGGTAATCCCAGCTACTTTGGAGGCTGAGGCAGGAGAATCGCTTGAACCCAGGAGGCAGAGGTTGCAGTGAACTGAGATTGCGCCATTGCACTCCAGCCTGGGCGACAGAGTGAGACTCTGTAACAACAACAACAACAACAGGCCAGGATGTGTTTGTGTGTGAGTTGGACCCAAGGGCTTGGGAAGGATGGATAGGGTAGGGGAGGAGGGATAGATGGATGAGGGAATGCAGAGAGAGTGGCCACACTGTCAGAGGCTTTCAAAAAGCAGGAGGTTCTCCAGTGGGAGAGAGGAGACCTGAGTCCACCCCGCATTAATGTTTACAGATCAGAATTGCACACACAGAATGGCTCATAAATCTGATCCACCTTCCTCGTCTGGCACTTGGCTGGAGAAACAACTCTTTGAATGTTGGAGGAAAAGCCCACTGTATTGCACCTGCTATAAAAAGGGCGTGCCCACCTTAAAAGTAGCCACACCTTCCCGAGATTGCCATGGTCCTTCTAAGTCTCTGAAATGTATAGATCAGGTATATTTGGGAATTTGGGGATTTTTCTAAATTTGGGATGAGAATGGGTGCATGTCCTTTTTAATTATACAACACCCTCAGCAGAGTCTGGGCTGGATGTTGTTATCAAGACAAGAATATTTCTGTAGTGAAATAGGTAGATATTCACCCCAAGGAGGATCAAGCCTGAACAGTCTCACGTTAGGCAAGGTCCAGTTTTGCGGCCAGGTGTGTTGATGAAGACACTTTGAGTATTCAGAGCCTTTAGCTTTAGCCACTGTGGGTAAGGGATTGTAGAACCCATACTTAAGCTTTCCCCTTAAAGCTTTGACTTTAATCTCCACATTGCAGCCCTGCAAAAGAACAGAATCATGTCCTTTGCAGCAAAGTGGATGCAGCTGGAGGCTGCTATCCTAAACAAATTCATGCAAAAAATCGAGAGCCAGATATTGCATGTTCTCACTTATAAGTGGGATCTAAACACTGAGTACTTCATGGACACAAAGATGGGAACAATAAACACTGGGGATTCCAAAAAGAGGAAGGGAGGGAGTGGGGAAAAGACTGAAAAACTTCCTATTAGAAACTGTTTACTACTTGGGCAACGGGATCATTAGAAGCCGAAACCTCAGCATCATGCAATATACCCACGTAATGAACCTGCACATGGACCCCCTGAATCTAAAATTAAAAGAAAAGACATAAACTCCACATCTGATTTCCCTCGTGCATAACACTACTACTTAGCTTGGAGAGAGATGGACGGGATCTCTAGGGTGGGGAATGGACCACTTACCTTCAAGATCTCCCTTATCAGGAAGGAAAGAGCTGACCTGCCTAGAAACACTTGAAAAGACTCTTTTTTTTATGTCTTATTGGGCAAAGCTGGGTCAGATGGCCACCCTTAGCTGCAGAGAAGGCTACAAATAGACATTTTCTCCTCAAGTGGGATAATGATAACTGGGGAATGTGTACTGGAGAGCCTTCCAACACCAAGCGGGGAAAATCTACCAGCACCATTAAATGTTGCCTTTGTCTTCTGTGCACTTAAGCTGATAAACCTTAAACATTACAGCATGCCACTTCTGTCTGCTTTGAATAAGGTTGTTTACCGACATACTTCTGCAGTCTGATTGTGGCGTTGGCGGGACTGACAATATCTCCCAGGGTAGCGCAAAGATCCGCTGCAGTGCATAAGTAACGTGTTTTGAGTTTTGTATGTTTATAATGCACACAGCTCAGAGAAAGCTTTAAAGAAGTCACAGAAGTGTAAAAAATCTGTTGAGTCATAGCTGTTGTTCTTAAAGTAGGCATGGAGAATTCTCTCTGTTGAGGGTCAAATACAAGTGCTAAGAAGACAGAATGTTATGCAGTAAACACAGCCAAGTAATGAATGGGTTCCTTGGAGTGGGTGATAGAGAAAGATGAATAAGGAGGAAGGAACCAGATAGAGGAAGAAAAGTCAAGGACCATATTCATTGCATTATTAGAATTTTAGGGTGTGGCAAGAATTTAATGTTTCCTAATAATATGCAAGTTCTGTTGGAAAGAAGAGCAACAGGAGACTAAAAGGTTAAAAGGTTACTCTGTTGCCCATTTCATAGGTCCAATGGCAAGATAAGCTTGGGTTGGATGCCAGTGTTCCTGATTCCTAATTGTGTTTTATCCAATTGAAGCATCAGTGGCCATAGTCAAACACCTAAACTGTATCAGTTCACAGTCCTCAAAGCCCTTCTCCCACTTCCTGTCTTTGACCTGATTCCACCTAATTTTGCCCACACCATGTTGTACTGTAATAAAACCTATTTTATTTCCAAATTAACTAAGAGAATATACTTTAAAAATGTGTTACTATTTCATTATTTGTTTACTTCTTTTTTTAAAGAAATATTTAACACCTGTCAGCTATTGACATTGTTTCCTTCTTACACTTTTTCTTTATCTTGTAGTTCACTTTCTATTTCTGCCATAATAAAATATTCATTATCGGAAACTTCACTTAAAAAGCAAAGGTTACTTCTCCTCCTCCCTTCCCAGTCTGCCCTATAAGCTAGTAAATTCATCATTCATTAGCTTAGATATTTTACAACATGGGGATTTTAGTTTACAGCAAATACTCTAAGTAAAATTGGTAGCTTAAGTACAACTTTTTCTTTTCATGTTACCATGTGCAATCAATGGCATTCCAGACTCTTGGAAGGAAATCCATTGTATGGTTGTGGTCTTTTTTTTTTCTTCTCAAACCAGTCAAAAATACCCAGTCACAATTTGAAAAATTATCCGCCCTTGGTGGTGCACGCCTGTAGTCCCAACTATTTGGGCTGAGGTGGGAGGGTCACTTGAGCCTGGCAGGTCAAGGCTGCAGTGAGCTATTGATTGTGCCATTGCACTTCAGCCTGGGCAACAGAGAGAGACCCTGTCTCAAAAAAAAAAAAAAAAAAAATGACAAAACAATATAATGTGATCTACCCTCTAAGCAAATTTTCATATATACAATTTTACTATTGTATATGTGAGCTATTTATATATAAAATTTCATTTATCAGTTCAGTATTGTTAACTATATGAACTAGGTGTATGGTAGATCTCCATGGTTTATCTTGTTCAACTAAAACTTTGTATCCTTTGACCAATATATTTCCCCTTCCCCCTCAAGCCCTATCTTCTGATAACTACCTCTCTACTCTCTGCTTCTATGAGTTTGACTATTGTAGATTCTGCATTAGTCCATTCTCATGCTGCTAATAAAGACATACCTGAGACTGGTTAATTTATAAAGGAAAGAGGTTTAATGGACTCACAGTTCCACATGGCTGCGGAGGTTCCGACAGTCATGGCAGAAGGTAAAAGGAGGAGCAAAGTCACGTCTTACATGGCAGCAGGCAAGAAGAGAGCGCGAGCAGGGAAACTCCCATTTATTAAAACATCTGATCTCGTGAGACTTATTCACTATCAGGAGGACAGCATGGGAAAACCCACTGCCATGATTCAGTTACCTCCCACCTGGTCTCTCCCACAACACATGGGGATTATGGGAGCCACAATTCAAGATTAGACTTGGGTGGGGACACAGCCAAACCATGTCAGATTCCTTGTATAAGTGAGATCATGCGATATTTAATATTTGTTTTTCTGTGCCTAGCTTATTTCACTGTACATAATAGCCTCTAATTCCATCCATGTTGCTGCAAATGCCAGAGTTTCCTTCTTTTTTAGGGCTGAATGGTATTCCATCGTGTATATGTACCATGTTTTCTTTATCCATTTGCCCTTGGACGGACACTGAGGTTGTTTCCACGTCTTGGCTGTTGTGAATAGTGCTGCCATAAACATGGGAGTGCAGGTGTCTGGAAGATCCTGATTCTCTTGGGTTTTGCAATCTAGCATAAAGCAGGCACAGGAGTATCAGCCAATGAATGGATAGGTAAATGGATCAATATTGATCGGTGAGATTTGCTCGTCAACAGATGCTGGTTCCTCAGAAGGATAAACTTCCAAACCATCCTTTCTCTGAAAGTCAGTTTCTGAGAAGCCTCTCTGCTGTTTGGGGTGGGTGTGATCACATAATACGGGAGGGCAGTTTTGTTTTAGTTGCTCATCTCTGTCTGCAGCTGTGAATGCGTTGTTTAAAAATATTGCTGAGGAATGACTTGCATGTCAGTAAGGGGCTGCTGACGCTGGGATCAAGGTAGGTCAAAGGCAATTTAGGGATACTCTAGAAATCCTGCATCAGTTGCAGTGGCTCATGCCTGTAGTCCCAGCACTTTGGGAGGCTGAAGCAGGAGGATCACTTGAGCCCAGGAGTTCAAGGCTAGCCTGAGCAACGCAGTGTGACCCCCTCTTTACAAAAAGTACAAAAATTAACTGGGTAGGCTGAGGCGGGAAGATTGCTTGAGCCCAGGAGGTAGAGGCTACAGTGAGCTGTGATGGCACCACTGCACTATTCTTTCCATTAACACAAGAACATTTATGCTACGTGAAGAATATTTCAATATGTGCGTGAACACCTGCACACCTTGTAGGATCAGTGTGTTACAGGAAGAGGAGGAGGATGAAGAGGAAGAAGAGAAGGAGGAGGAGAAAGGAGGAGGAGGAACAAGCAAAGCTTGTTTAGAGATTTTGATTTTCTTTTATATCTCATTGACTGTTAGATTTCTTCATTTAGATGCACCCCAGTGGGAGGAAGAGGAGGGAGAAGAGGAGGAGATGGAGGAGGAGGAAGTGGAAAAGAAAAGGAAATAGAGGAGGAGGAGGAGGTGAAAGAGAAGGAGGGGAAGATTGAGGAAGAGAAAAAAGAGAAGGCAGAGATGAAGGAGGAGGGGAAGGAGGAGAAGAAAGTGTTTGGATTGAAAATGTCCCAGCAGAATACAGTAGAGCTATTGGTTTTCTTTTGTATTTGTAGTGCTTGAAGTTGTTGTTGTTGTTTTGTTTTGTTTGTGGGCACCTATATAGCACTTCATCCCAACCCACGCCAGATTGTAGAATACGGACTCCGTACTTTGAGCAAGCCTTAATGTGCGTTAAGGAAACAGCCGTGTTGAGGAGGGCTGTGTGTTTTACACCCTGTCTGTATTTCTGATAAAACCAGGGAGCCTGAAGAGAAAAAGGCATGTTATATAAATACATTTACTATTACTCTAATGCTTCTCCATGTGGGTGTGTGGGGCGTGTGGGTGTGCTGTGTGCGAAGACTGATCTGCAGAAATTATGGCCAGTTTGTCCCCAAATTGAGGAACCATTCAGAGGTAGATGGCTCTCTCTGTCTCCCTCTCTCTCCCTCTTTCTCTCTCTGCAATTTCTCTATTCAGTGGAAAATTCCAGGTGATCGCCTCTCACTAAATGCCATCACCCCACGTGCACCATGACATAAAGTCTCTGAAAGTTTCACTTGGCGTCTGTGTTTGCCGTCCTGGTGCAGCCCCCCACTGATTGCTTGGCTGCGGTGGTTTTTCCCTTTGTCAGGAGACTTAATGGCCTCTGTCGATTTCTTCTCTCTCCAGGCACTGGGACGTTCGGGCGGGTGCACCTGGTGAAGGAGAAGACAGCCAAGCATTTCTTCGCCCTCAAGGTGATGAGCATTCCCGACGTCATCCGCCTGAAGCAGGAGCAGCACGTGCACAATGAGAAGTCCGTCCTGAAGGAAGTCAGCCACCCGTTCCTCATCAGGCTGTGAGTCCCCTCCTGAGGCCTCTCCCGACGCACTCTCCCTAGACCCCTGTGTGTCTCTTCTTATAAGAAGCTTGGTGTGCCGAGACCATGGCCTGCGTGCAAAGCCTTAGGCCACAGCAGTCTCCACCTGTCAGGTCTTATCAGCCTCTGATCTTAGAGCTGGAATACCTCCAGGGCTCCTGACCTCCATGGCTGACCAGGTCCAAAAAGAAATGCTCTGTGTTCAGAAGTCCGTGCCCAAGGCCCCTTGCTCCTCTCCTGGGTGAGCGAAGTATCTCTGCCTGGAAAAGGATGCAGGAATCTTTGTCTCCTCACCTCCTTGGGTTCTGCATCTATAGCTCTCGGCAGAACTGGTTAAGTTGGTTTTTAAGGGACCACAGTCACGTGGACGGGGCTGGGCTTCAGGTTTTGTTGGGTTTCTGGTTGACTGTGGATGAGAGATATCCCATTTAGATGCAGCCCACACACTTCCAGCTGATGGTACACAACAGTCTTATGTCCTAGGGTAGGTGTGTTAGTCCATTCAGGCTGCTATAACAAAGGATCCTAGACTCGGTAATTTACAAATGACAGACATTTGCCTCATGGTTCTGGAGGCTGGAAAGTCCAAAATCAAGACACGGTGGATTCGGTGTCTGGCGAGGACCCGCTTCCTGGTTCATAGATGGCACCTTTTCACTGTGTCCTCACATGGTGGAAGGGGTGAGGGATCTCTCTGGGGTCCCTTTTATAAGGGCACTCGTCCCATTCATGAGACTCCACCCTCATGACCTCCCAAAGGACACACCACCTAACACCATCACGTTGGGGGTGAGGATCCAACATAGGGATTTGGGAGGACACAAGATATTCAGACCATTCCAGCAGGGTAATTCCATTTCCACCCAGGTGCCTTAGACAAGGATGTCCTGCACGTCTCTCCTTTCCCTCCATGGGTGCCTTCCATCCAATTCCCACGTCTTCCCTCCGCCATCTTGCTACCATGCCTCTCCTGTCCACCTGTCCATCTTCTGCTTTATCTGGGTCCCGTCTCTCTGCCCTGATTTTCTGTACTAGCTTCCCTCCTACCTGGTCTTTCTCTCCCAGCCTTGCTCCCCTTGAAGACATTCCTCACTTTATAGCCTCACTGGTCCTCCCAGGTACCTCCGCAATGACCTGCCTCTCTCCTTTCATCCTCAGGGAACTCCTGAAGTATCCCATATAAAGCCCCAACAATGCAGCATCCTCCTACCAGTATCCTCGTGGACTGGCCTCCTGCCACCACCTCCCTACAGGAGAAGGTAGAAGGTGCTGTTCACACTCTCATTCCGGGGCTTCTCCCAGGCCACCCTTCTTTGACAGGCCTCCTTCTTTGCTCTCATCATTGTCCTTCACTTCCCCCATCTAAGAAACACCTACCTGTTTTCCCTCATTCACCTGCTGTCCCCGGGACACAGGGTTCTTGAAGCACCTCGTGTGTACTGGAACAAGTGTACCTGCCTTCTCCTCTAGACCCAATGCTGCCTGAGCTCCGAACAAAATCATATGCAGAGGATGGGCGCGGTGGCTCCCTTCCTCCCTTCCTTTCTTCCTTTCTTCATTTCTCTTTCTTTCTTGACAGGGTCTCACTCCTTCTTGCCCAGGCTGGAATTCAGTGGCACAATCATGGCCCACTGCAGCCTCTACCGCCTCCCAACTAGTTGAGACTACAGGTATATGCCACCATGCCTGACTAACTTTTAAAAGTTTTTGTAGGATGAGGTCATGCTGTGTTGCCCAGGCTGGTCTCAAACTCCTGGCCTGAAGCAATCCTCCAGCCTCAGCCTCCCAAAGAGCTGGGATTGCAGGTGTCAGCCACTGCACCTGGATTGAGAATGCATGTCTGTTGTCTGCCGCGTCCCTCCACCCCAACCCCCAGTTTGTGGTACTTTGTTAATGATAGCCCTGAGGAACTCACACACACCCCCTGCGCCTCCTGGAGCAGGAGAGCAGCCGAGACGATGGGCTCCTGAGTACTCTACAGTTCAGAAATCTAAAATCCCACAGAAGAACCGTATGGACATGGGAGTGGGTGGAGTATACAAGTGAGAGAATTCCCCAGGATGGAATTCTTGAGCTCCCGCAAGTTAAAAAATAGGGAGGAGCTTGTAGAACAGAGCTTTAGTTAGGTAGTTCTCCTTTCTTCAAGGCAGGATAGCTCAAGACTGTTTTCCTTGGCAGATAAGGTACATTCCTGCAGGGACATGGATTCTGATTTTGATATTCCCTGCTTTCAATTAAGGAACAAAGTCGTTTATATTTCTTAAGTCTTATATAAAGCCCTAGAGACTTTAGAAATTCTATTCAAAGTTACCTATGTTGGTTTATTTTTATCTTTTATATTAAAAAGTATATATATAGATTTACATTTAGAGACGGGTTTTGCTCTGTGGCCCATCTTGGAGTGCAACGGCGCAATCACAGCTCACTGCAGCCCCAACCTCCCGGGCTTAAGCCATCCTCCTGCCTCAGCCTCCAGAGTAGCCGGGACTACAGGCACCCATCACTACACCCTGCTAATGTTTTTATTTATTTTTAATTTTTAAAAAACATATGTATATATTTTTCACAACCTCTTTGGTGAAGATAATGTTTTTGTTTTTTTTCTATGAACAGGGTCTTGCTATGTTGCCCAGGCTGGTCTTGAACTTTAGGCTGCAAGCAATCCACTTGCCTTGGCCTCCTGGCATGCTGGGATTACAGGTGTGCACCACCACACCTACCTCATTTTAAAATTTTCTGTAGAGATGGGATCTCACTTTGCTGCCCAGGCTGGTCTCAAACTCCTGGGCTCAAATGATCTTCCCACCTCGGCCTCCCAACATGCTGAGGTTACAGATGTGAGCCACCGTGCCTGGCCTATTTCTAACTTTTAAGGAGTGAAATTTCTCTGCACCATGACAGCCTTTGAAGAGGACATTTTGGATGCTTCATGGGTTGTCCTTTGCCCGTACAGCTCACCGGCTCCTCCGAGTGCTGGTTACAGTCGAATGTAGCTGTTATTTGTATGTCAGGTCCGCCTGGTAGTGTTGCCAAAAAGCATGAATTTTTCCTCATCATTTAAAGTCCACATGGAATTTAAGGCCGCTTTTGATATTATTCTCGGGAGGATTTTATTCAGTGTTTTGGGAGAACATGGCAGGGGCTCATTTCAGAATTCTCTGATTTGGGGCTGAGCTCGGTGGCTCACACCTGTAATCCCTGCGTTTTTGGAGGCCAAGGCGGGAGGATCACTTGAGACCAGGAGTTCCAGACCAGCCTGGGCAACATAGTGAGATCTCGTCTCTTAAGAAAAAAAATTAAAAAGAAAATTCTAGCCTGGCCAATATGGGGAAACCCTGTCTCTACTAAAAATACAGAAATTAGCTGGGCGTGGTGGCGCACGTCTATAACCCAGCTACTTGGGAGGCTGGGGCACTAGAATCTCTTGAGCCTGGGAGGCAGAGCTTGCAGTGAGCCAAGATCGTGCCACTGCACTGCAGCCTGGGTGACAGAGCAAGACTTTGTCTCAAAAAATAAAAAATAAAAATAAAAATAAATAAATAAATACATTTCTTTGATTTTGAAATAGTGCAGAAAACAAGGCAGGCCCTGAAGTGCACAGCTCTCGTGAAAAGTTTTGGATCTAGGGAAGTGATTGTCAACAATGAGCCTTTAAAGACTTAATGGTGATAGCAATTTACAGGTGACTTTTCCCAAAAAATGACAGAAAATGAGTTTGCCACTTGGGCATGTTGACTCACACTTATAATCCCAGCATTTTAGGAAGCTGAGGTGGGAGTGTCCCTTGCGCCCAGGAGTTTGAGACCAGCCTGGGCAACATGGCAAGACCCTGTCTCTACAAAAAGTACAAAAATTAGCTGGGTGTGGTGGGGGTGCCTGTAGTCCCTGCTACTCAGGAGGCTGAGGTAGGGGGATCGCTTGAGCCTGGGAGGCGGAGATTGCAGTGAGCCGAGATTGTGCCACTGCACTCCAGCCTGGGGGACAGAGCAAGACCCTGTCTCAAAAAAGAATCCGAAAAACAATGTGGACTTGGAGGGGGTGATGTAACTTAGCCCATGAGACCGCCTTAGTGACTTGCTGATAATTGATCTTTCGGTGCCGTGCAGTATTATGATAACCTGCTATAGCATTTTGCTTTTTCTGTGCATTAACACTTTAGGGACCAAGTGGCTTTAAGAACTGGATTAAAGTTGATCCAGTGCATTCAGACACTTGGCATTCCCTGTACATAACACGAGAGAGCACGCTGGGTCTGGCCAGCCCCATGGATAAGATGCTGGAGGGTGTCCAACGTTGCATGCTGAGGAGCATGTCTTAGAGGAGAATCCTAGATCCTCTGTGAAGAATGAATTTCATCCTCCCAGCTGTGCAGCTTCTCTTCTAAATGTAAGTTGCCTTGCTCAACATCTGCTTCCCATACTGGCAGTTTTAGGCCTTGGACTTCTTGATGAAGGTATAAAACGAGGAATTTCAGCGGAGGTGCCTCCCATTTACGGCTGGAGGAGTCTCTGGGGTGGGGCCGTCCTGCACACTTCAGGGTGTTGGGGAGTGTCCCTGGGCTCCACCCACCAGGGGCCAGGAGCAGCAACCTCAGTTATGAAAAGCAGAAGTGTCTCCATACATAACCAAGTGTTCCTTCAGGGAGGGAGGGCAAAGTTTTCTCCACTAGTGAACCACTGTGATAGACAGACGACGGACAGAGAGAGATGATAGGTATGATAGGTAGGTATATGTTGAGATGGATAGATGATAGATAATAGATATTAAGATAGGTGTAAATGATGGGTGATTGATAGGTGAGTAGATAGATGATGGGTAGCTAATAGATGATATTAAGATAGGTGATAGATAATAGATACTAATATATACAGCTATAGATGATAGATGATATTGAGGTGGGTAGGTGATTGATTGATAGATTAATGACCGATTGCATGTAGGCAGAGCTCTCATGCTAAAAGAGAGTTTCTCAACCTCAGCAGTGCTGACACATGGGGCGGGATCATGGAGGACTCTGTGGTGGGGCATCCTGTGCACTGTAGGGTGTTGAGCAGCGTCCCTGGACTCCACCCAGCAGATGCCAAGAGCACCCATCCCATCTATGATGAGTACCTAAGATGTCTCTAGATACTGCTAAGTTCCCCCTATGGGGGGACAAAAAGTTATCCCCAGTTGTGAACCACTGTGACAGATAGTTGATGGATGGATGGATGGATGGATGGAGATCAACATTGAGACAGATATTTGATAGATGACAGATATTGAGGTAGATGATAGCTATAGATGATAGATGGTTGATAGATATTGAGATAAGTGATTGATAGATGATAGCTATAGATGATAGCTGATGGATAGATAGCTGGTAGCTATAGATGGTAGATGGTTGATAGATATTGAGATAGATAGGTGATTGATTGATAGATTGATGATGGAACGTATTAGTAGAGTTTCTCAACCTCAGCACTGCTGACATTTGGGGCTGGAGGATTCTCTGCGGTGGGACCGCCCTGTGCACTGTAGGGTGCTGAGCAATGTCTCTGGGCTCCACCCACCAGATGCCTCTAGCACCCCCACTCCAGTGTGACAGCCAAAGATGTCTCCAGACATTGTCCAGTGTTTATTGTGGGGAGCAGAATCAGCTCCATTGACACCCACTGTAGCGGATGCACAGACAGATAAATACCTGTGCGTGTGGAGTCCCTTTCTCCCTTTTCTGCCCCAGCCCCTGAGCCTGCAGCCCCACTCTTCTGTCATGATTGATTGGCTTATGGGCCAAACAGTGGTTCCAGTGCCATATTATCTATGGTACAGCAGCCGAGCCAAGCCAGTGGGTTTGGTCTGTGGTTGCAGGGCTTAGCCAGCTTTCTTCTACAGAACTTGGAAGGCAAGAGGTCTCTCCACTCCGGGCCACATCCTTCTAGTTCCTGGATGACCGCTCGTTTCTCCATGGAGAGGAGTTCATGCCAGAACCTCTTCTTCGGGGAGAGTGGATGCATCTCTTGGAAACATCTTTTTTTAAAGTCTGCAGACTTGAGTGTGGTCCCCATTGTCATTGGTACTTGTTGGGGGTAGGAATAAAATCATTCCTTTGTTTTCCTGAGAGTTCAGGAAGAAAGAACACCATGTTCTCTCCTTTTATTTATTTATTTATTTTGCTCTCTATTTGAATTTTAAAAGCAAAAATCTAGAAATAGCGCTTCTTGCTCTGTCATCACTGCCTGCAAAGCACAGAGACCAGAGTGAAAGCAGGCAGCTCCTGGGTCTTCTCTTCCTCTTCTTTGTCCAAAAAATGATACATTGCATGTTTAGTATTTGGGGCAAAGCAGACGCTTCAAAAAGGGAGGCTTATTTTATTATCTATATTTTTCTTTTTTATTATTTTTTACCTTGATTCCCTTTTTCTATGTATGAAAAGGGAGGTTTAAATTCTTGCAAGAGAATGCAATTGTAGTGTCTTCTGAATGGAGTTTTCCATTTGATGCCAAGCCTTCCAGTGCCTTGGTCTAAGGAGAACTGCATAGGGTGAGAAGAGTCCCAGCGATAACGTGGAAAAGGGGCCTTACCGGCTCTGGAGGGCAAGAGGTAGGGGGTGAAGACGCCGTGGACACCTAAGGAGAATTTTGCAGGAGGAGTAGGGGTTTATTGGCTGAAAGGGGTGGGTGGTGGAAAATCATTCTAGACAGGGAGTGACACGGAAGCCATGGGTCACTACGGCGCAGGAGGGACATGGGGGAGAAACTCAAATCTGAGTTCAGCCAGGAGGTGGACACAGGAATGCAGTGAACTCAGATGTGTAGGAGACTGCCATGGGGACTGGGGTATGAGGAAGGACTGGCTCTGGCTCGGCTGTGCCTATAAGGAAGGACTGGCTCTGGCTCAGCTGTGCATTTGGGCTGCTGGACAGTGAGGAGATCCAGGGAGAGAGAGTGCATTCCAATTTGGGAAACTTTGAGGGCAAAACATCTACAGCAACTGTCTCAGAAGAGAGCCTGAGGCAGGGTCCTTGGAGGGAGGAAGCCATAGGTAGATGGAGCCACCGAGGGCTGCTAGGTCACCTTGGTTAAGGGCTAGTTGCAGTGCAGCCAGGTCGGAAAGTAGAGCCGTTCTGGAGCCTCACGTGGCATAGATGTTGGAGGAGATGGGATGAGGATGGCTCATTTTCTTCTTCTCACCACAAAAGCCCAGCTTTATGGCGGGCTCTGGAGAGAGGAGGACCAACTTCTACGGTAAGGTGTCTCCAAATTAGTGAGGCTGATTTGCCTGTTCATAAAAACAAAAACAAAAGCAAAAAAAATCCTTTAGAGGACAAGCCATCCCCGCAGACCCTGCAAATAAAAGACAGCAGATCAGCTTCGCGGATGGAAAAGTGCTGCTGTCAGCTAAAGATGAGGACAGAGCTGGTCAGCTGAGGTCACTGGAGAGGATGGGGAGGGGACTTGGAAACCTCCCTTGTCTCAGTTGTTGTTGACGACATTGACTCTTTCTTCATGTTGACTTTCCCCCCGTTCATAGATTCATAGATTGCTCTCTATGCTGGAAAACATTCTTTAAAATTTAATTTTTTTATTTTGTTAACATATATCACATAACAGTTTACTATTTTAACTTCCTTTTTTTTTTTTTTTTTTTTTTAAAGAAATGAGGTCTTGCTCTGTTGCCCAGGCTGCAGTGTACTGGTGCAATCATGGCCCACTGCAGCCTCAACCTCCTGGGCTCAGGTGATCCTCCTGCCTCAGCCTCCCAAGTAGCTGGGACTACAGGTGCGCACTACCACGCCTGGCTAATTTTTTAATTTTTGGTAGAGACAGGGTCTCGCTGTGTTGCACAGGCTGATCTCCAACTACCAGGCTCAAGCAGTCCTCCTACCTCAGGCTCTCAAGTTGAGCTGGGACTATAGGCACATGCCACCATGCCCAGTTAATATTTTAATTTTTGGCAAACATGTGATCTTGCTTTGTTGCCCAGGCTGTTCTCAAACTCCTGATCTCACTCAATCCTCCTGCCTTGGCCTCTCAAAGTGCTGAGATTACAGGCATGAGCGTCCATGCCCGGCCTCATTTTAACCATTTTTAAAATGTACAGTTCACGGCTGGGCGTGGTGGCTCACGCCTGTAATCCCAGCACTTTGGGAGGCCGAGGTGGGCAGATCACGAGGTCAGGAGATCAAGACCATCCTGGCTAACACAGTGAGACCCCGTCTCTACTAAAAATACAAAAAAATTAGCTGGGCGTGGTGGCGGGTGCCTGTAGTCCTCAGCTACTTGGGAGGCTGAGGCAGGAGAATGGCATGAACCCAGGAGGCAGAGTTTGCAGTGAGCCAAGATCGCACCACTGCACTCCAGCCTGAGTAACAGAGCGAGACTCTGTCTCAAAAAAAAAAAAAAAAAAGTACAGTTCACTACTCGGGAGGCTGAGGCAGGAGGATCACTTCAACCCGGGAGGCGGAGATTGCAGTGAGCTGAGATTGTGTCGCTGCACTCTATCCTGGGCAACAGAGTAAGACTCTGTCTCAAAAAAAAAAAAAAACAGAAAACAAAAAAAACAAAACACAGTTTAGTGGCATGGAGCACATTCATGTTTCTGTGCGACCGCCACCCCATCCCCATCCCCATCCCCATCCATCTCCAGAACTCCTTTTCATCTTCCCCAACTGAAACTCTGTCCTCATGAAACACGCCTTATTGCCCCTCCCTCCAGCCCTGCCCTGGCAACCTCCCTCGTACTCTCTGCTCTATGAATTTGGTGATTCTAGGAACCTTATATAGGCAGAATCATACGGCATTTGTCCTTTTGTGACTGGCTTCTTTCAGTTACTGTAATGTCCTTCAGATTCCCCCGTCCTGTAGAAAGGAATTTCCCTCCTTTCTAAGCCTGAGTACCATTCCATCGTATAGAGGATACAGCATGTTGTGTTTACCCATTCATTCATCCTTGGACACTGGGGCGCCTTCCACCTCTTGGCTGTAGTGAATAATGCTGCCATGAACAAGGTTCGGCAAATATCTGTCCAGTGCCTGCTTTCAGCTGCTTGAATACATTGTTTTAATTTATTATTATTATTTTTTAGAGATGGAGTCTCGCTCTGTCACCCCAGCTGGAGTGCAGTGGTGATCTTGGGTCACTGCAACCTCTGCCTCCTGGGTTCAAGCGATTCTCCCACCTCAGCCTCCTGAGTAGCTGGGATTACAGGCATGCACCACCACCCCCAGCTAATTTTGTACTTTTAGTGAATATGGGTTTTCACCTTGTTGACTGGGCTGATCTGGAATTCCTCATTGCCAGGTAACTATTTCACAGCCTGGTATGGATCCTTCTGTACTTTTCTTTGTGTTAAAAAAGTCCCCTCACACAAACGCACACACACAAGCACACACACGTGCACGTGCACACACACATGCACGCACACATATATGCATGCACACACACACGCGCGCGCCCCATGCAGTTTTGGCCTCATGCCACTAGAGTATGCATCATTTTTGTCTCTTGTTTTCTTGGAGATCCCTCTGGGGTATTTTGAGGAGGAGAAGTTGTATTATTATTGTGTTGTTGTTAATCTTTAGACATTCAGGGATACACGTGGACGTTTGGTACATGGATGTATCATGTCATGGTGAGCTTTGGGCTTCTAGGGTACCCCTTACCCGAATAGTGAACATTGTACCCGATAGGTAATTTCTCAGCCCTCAACCCCTTCCCAGCCTTCCCCTTTTGGGAGTCCCCGTATCTGTTATTTCCATTTCTGTGTCCATGTGGACCCACTGTTGAGCTCCCACTTTTGAGCGAGACTATGCGGTATTTGACTTTCTGTGTCTCAGTTATTTTACTTAGGATAGTGGTTTCCAGTTCCATCCCTGTCGTTGCAAAAGACATGATTTTATTTTTTATGGCGGTGTCAATATACTACATTTTCTGTGACTTTTATATACTAAATTTTCTTTATCCAGTCATCTATTGGAATGGCTGTTATAAAAACTCAAAAAAATCCAGGCATGGTGGCCCACGCCTATAATCCCAGCACTTTGAGAGACCCAGGCAGGAGGATCGCTTGAGCCCAGGAGTTTTAGACCGGCCTGGGCAATATAGGGAGACCCTGTCTCTACAAAAAGCTCGAAGAAATAGCGAGGGATGGTGTTGCACGCCTGTAGTCACAGTTCTTCAGGAGGCTGAGGTGGGAGAATTGCTTGAGCTCAGGAGTTGAAGGCTGCAGTGATCTATGATCGCACCACTGCACTCCAGCCTATGCAACAACAGAGCGAGACCCTATCTAGGAAAAAAACAGAAAAGTAAGAAAACAACAGATGTTGGTGTGGAAGTGGAGGAAAGGGGCCGCGGATGTGCTGCTGGTGCGGGGGAGGTCTTCCAGTGCATGCAGCAGGGGAGGTGACCTCACTTCTCCTCGAGAGGAGCTCAGCCGTGCAAGGCAGTGTTGCAGAGGATGGGAGGGTGCATGTCACCCTAGGAGCAAGGCGGTGTGCCTGTGGGCATGCACTTCCTGGTGACGTTTCCTTGGACCCCACAGTGGGAAACAGGAGCCCCTCTGCCCTCTCATTCCTCTTTCTCTGTATTTGCATTCGCTGTCTTGCTGGTCTCAAGATTCCCAAGCGCTGCTGCCAGCCCACCCCTTCAGCCTGCCAAGCTACATGTGTGCGCCCACTTGACCACTCTCTGAGCCTTCTGCTCAGATGCCTCTCACCAAAAATGAGTTCCTGCTCTTCCTCCTTGCCCCACAGCCCTAATCAGTTCCTCATTTGCACTTCCCCATTTCATAGGTGGTCCTTCCAGCTCTTGGGGCTCACCCAGGAACCATTTTTTATTCCTTTTCTTTGACTGCATTCACTGTAATCCTGAGTCCTGCCCTTTTAACTTTTTTTTTTTTTTAAGAGATGTGGTCTTGCCGTCTCATCCAGGCTGGAGTGCAGTGGTGCAATCATGGCTCACTGCATCCTTGACCTCCTAGGCTCAAGGGATCCTCCCACCTCAGCCTCCCAAGAAACTGGGACCACAAGTGCACACCACTATGTCCAGCTAATTGAATTTGTGTGTGTGTGTGTGTATGTGTAGGGACAAGATCTCACTGTGTTGCTCAGGCTGGTCTCAAACTCGTAATTTCAAGCATTTCCCCTGCCTCAGCCTCCTAAGTAGCTAGGATTATAGGTGCACACCGCCATGCCTTGCCCCTTTCCAATTCTCAAACACATCTCCAGAGCCCATCCACATCAATGATGTCTTCACAGAAGCTGCCATAGCTTATCTAAATTCCCTCCCCTTCTCTCCACTGATCTCCGATCTCTGCTGAACTCACCCCTTCCTGCTGTATCAGCCCAAACGTCTCTGATGTGAAAATAGGCAGGGCGTAGTGGCTCATGCCTGTAATCTCAGCACTGTCAGAGGCTGAGGTGAGAGGATTGCTTGAGGCCAGGAGTTTGAGACCAACCTGGGCATCTTAGTGAGACCCCATCTCTAATTTTTTTTTTTTTTTTTTTTTTTTAAAGGCAGGGCCTTTCTCTGTTGCCCAAGATGGAGTGCAGCGGTGCCATCATAGTTCACTGCAGCCTCATTCTCCTGGGCCCAAGTTATCCTCCCACCTCAGCGTCCCAGATAGCTGGGACTACAGGCCTGCACCACCAAGCCTGGCTAATTTTTAAATTTTGGGGGTCTTGCTATGTTGCCCAGGCTGATCTTGAACTCCTGGGCACAAGTGATTCTGCTACCTCTGTCTCTCAAGTAGATAGGAGTACAGGTGCACATCACCATGCCCACCTAATTTTTAATTTTTTTTTTTTTTTTTTTTTGAGACGGAGTCTCACTCTGTCCCCCAGGCTGGAGTGTAGTGGTGTGATCTCGGTTCACTGCAAGCTCCGCCTCCCAGGTTCACGCCATTCTCCTGCCTCAGCCTCCCAAGTAGCTGGGACTACAGGCGCCCGCCACCACATCCAGCTAATACTTTGTATTTTTAGTAGAGACGGGGTTTCACCATGTTAGCCAGGATGGTCTCGATCTCCTGACCTCGTGATCCACCTACCTCGGCCTCCCAAAGTGCTGGGATTACAGGCATGAGCCACCGCGCCTGGCCCTAATTTTTAATTTTTTGTAGAGACGTGATCTTGCTTTGTTGCCTAGGCTGGTCTTGAGCTCCTGGGCTCAAGCGATCTGCCACCTTGGCCGCGCAAAGTGCCGGAATTACAGACGTGAGCCACCGCACCTGGCCTCCAGCTCTTTTGTGTCCCTCCCCAATCTTCCTTTGGCCTTCAGCTGTGGGGACAGAGATGCCCCCTGCCTCCCTGTCCCCACCTTCTACCTGGTCTTGCAAGACCCCCTCCAGGCATCCTTCCAAGTTTACTATGTAATGTCTGTTCCACATCAAGCCTGCAAAGCTCATGACAGTCACAAGATCTGCCGTTCCTGATATTATGTACCGAGGACATTGCTTGGCACATAAGGGGCCCTTGTCCAAAACATCTGGAAACCAATAAAGAATGTGGCTGGTGAGTTACTGATTAATGTGTTGATGAACTCATTGATTGCTGAGGCTAGTACGTACAGTAAGTGTTAGATCTTGAACATACTTCTCATATCCATTGTGATAAACCCTCTTATCGTCTATTGCTTTTGAACTTTTATAGACTTGATGTTAGGGGCAGAGTCCCGCATTTAACTGGAATCATTGAACCGATGCACCGGTTTCTAATTTTCCAAACTCAGATTTGAAATCACCTGTGGTCACTAAACTCGTCCTATCCCACAGCCCCTGCACATGGTGACTTATGTTTTGTAAATGTTTTTTGGAGATAGTAAAGTCAGTATGTCTTTCAACATTTTGTTCCTTATCTTTAGTGATACCCAGCTCTGTACAAATTCTGTCCACGTAAGCAAAGTCTTGTTTTTTTTTTTTTCCAGATAGGGTCTGGCTCTGTCACTGAGGCTGGACTGCAGACGTTCAGTCATAGCTCACTGCAGCCTTCAACTCCTGGGCTCAGGCTGTCCTCCTGCCTCAGCCTCTTAAGTACCTGGGACTACAGGCCTGCACAACCACACCCGGCTAATCTTTTTATTTTTTTGCAGACACAGAGTCTCCCTATGTTGCCCAGGCTAGTTTCAAACTCTTGGTTTCAAGTGATCCTCTTGCCTCAGTCTCCCAAAGTGCTGGGATTACAGGTGTGAGCCACCAGACTCGCCTGCAAAGTCTGATAAAAGATTTGAAGGAAGGATGTCTCAGAGAACTTCTTTTTTCTTATAATATTTACTTAATCTTATTGATTTGGGGAAGGGCAAGAGAATCCCAGTTATCTAGATTTTTCTTTTTCTTAAAGGAGTATGTTTTTACTTGCTAACTCTCTTTGTAAACTGTTACTTCTTAAAGATGCTGAAGGGTGATCCCGCATTAGTGTATAGGTAAAAATGATGTCTCCATTTCATATATACTGATTAGGTGACTTTATTAAGCCTTGTGGTTTGTTGATGTTGATTTTACTGAGACACTTGTGGAACAGATGTATTTTCATACAACCTTACACATCTCAGTAGTTTTCCCTACTCACGCAGTAACTTTTTCTCCCCTGCTTTCCCTCCTCCTCACCCCACCTCTTCTCCCCTCCCCTCCTTTCCTCTTCCCTTCCCTCCTCTTCTCATTTGATACAAAGCCCTAACTCTCTTCCTCTACAGATCATCCTACCCATGGTTGAAATAGCAACTTCCCTTGCAAGCCAGGTGACCGAACCTGAGATGTTTGTATTGTCAGGGCTTGCATATTCTACATGCCTGTGTAATCCTCAAAGTTCTTTCATTCCTTGCTTCTAACCTACCCAAATCCTTCTAATCTCCCACCATGGTTAATTATCTCTGATGCTCCTGAAAGGTGACCTGCTGCTACATTGTGACAAGGTGATGCATTATTCTTAAGAGGATCTGTGCAGGTTATTATCCCAGAGTGAGGTAGATGGGGGAGGATACAGGATATATCCAAAAATGTGTTGCAAACTAATTGATAGAGAGAGAGAGAGAGAGTGTGTGTGTGTGTGTAAGCCATAGGGAAATAGAGCCATGTATATTCTCTTCAACCAAATTAACAGTTGTAGACAGTGGTCTTGCTATTGCTTTGACTATTAATGGTATTTTCAAGAGCTCAGTGTTACCCCCACATGTTCAGTATCACACCTTGGCTGGTCAGTCGTAGCTAAATTTTCCTTCCCCCTTGCACCCTGAAGAAATTTAGAAAGTCAGCTGACACAGAAGTTTATTGTAAAAGTTCACTAGTACGATAGTATTTGGACCTTGGAAAATATTTCCCCACCAGAACAGTGAAATCATGAAATCGTGTTTGTCTTCTGAGCTCATCCACAGAAGTACAGTTTGACCGTCATTCATTTGAGATACCGTGTACTTAATCACGAAATATTACTGAGAGGAACACTCTTGCCCAACCAATAACGGTGCAAAGCAGAAAAACAGGGCATTTAGCTGGGAGAAAATGAGTCGAGATGTCAGTGATAAGATGGAAGGAATGTGGGTATGTGCTGGATCTTTTAGAACTCCAGCAGATTGCTCTGGAAAACAGCCACTACATACCAAAAGTAGCCGGTCATGGTGGCATGCGCCTGTAATCCCAGCTACTCGGGAGGCTAAGTCGGGAGAATCACTTGAACTCGGGAGGCGGAGGTTGCAGTGAGCCAAGATCGTGCCATTGCACTCCAAGCCTGGGTGACAGAGCAAGACTGTCTCAAAAAACAAAACAAAAAAAAAACACCACTCCAACAAAATACTTCTCCTTCCTCATATAGTCTCCCTGCTTCCCTTTATGCCTCAAGACCACACATTTTGAACTTGCTGAGCTATAAGAAGTGAATGGAGAGGTGGGACACAGGTGCACAGCCTTCAGTAACTGAAGGAAAAAAAAACAGAAAAAATGTCTAACCCTGAGCTTCCTGAGCTCCCTTCAGCCACCCAGCTGCTGAGGGGCAGGAATCCAGCAGCAAGGTGGAGAGCAGAAGGCATTCCTGCAACCTGTATGTGTGGGTCATTAGTCCCCCACCTCCAGCATCATTGCAGAATCTGCAAATTTAAAAGTGCATTAGGTAAGAGCCTTTTTTATAAGAGGCCCATATTTTTGCTAATACATAAAAACATTGTGATTAGTCAAATAAATGTTCATCTAAAATAGACACAGTAGCATGTGTCTATTTTTTTTTTTTTCCTTTTAGAAATGAGGTCTTGCTCTGTCACCCAGGTTGGAGTACAGTGATGTTGTGATCATAGCTCACTGCAGCCTCCAATTCCTGGGCTCAAATGATCTTCCCACCTCAGCCTCCCGAATTGCTGGGATGCCACCATGCCTGGCTGATTCTTTTATTGTAGAGACGGGATCTTGCTGTGCTGCTCATGCTGCTTTCAAATACCTGGCCTCAAGTGATCCTCCTGCCTTGGCTTCCCAAAGTGCTGGAATGACAGGCATTGAGCTGCCGTGCCCAGCCTATGATTTTTCTTAGCATTAATCTCTGTGTCATTGCAAGCTGTCTCCCACGTCCTTGCCTTCATTCTACATTGTTTTGGTGGAATGGCCTGTGCTAGCAGACAAGACCATCCGGTCGACCTTGAGCATCCTTCCCTGTCCTCAGGGAATGTTTCCTGGGCCTCGTTTTGTTTTCTTCATACACCAGCGGGGTGCAGCTCATTTGAATGAGCTTGCAGGGGAGCATCTGTGATAGCATCATGATCAGATGAGACAAAACTGGCATGGGTCCTGGTCATGGTTGAAGACCTTTATGCTCCTGATTCTACTGGGTGTCTTCTACTGGTGAAGGCTCATGTGCTCATGGGAACACGGGCATGCTGATGTCTTCCGAGTCCTCTCCAAAAACAAAGCCCAGGTCAGGTACAGCGGCTCACGTTTGTAATCCCAGCACTTCGGGAGGATGAGGCAGGAGGATTGCTGGAGCCCTGGAGTTCAAAACCAGCCTGGGCAACACAGTGAGACCCTGTCTCTACAAATAACAGTAATAAAAATTAGCCAGGCATGGTGGCATGCACCTGTAGTCCTAGCTACTTGGGAGGCTGAGGTGAGACGATTCCTCGAGCCCGGGAAGTTGAGGCTGCATGAGCCTTACCTGCACCACTGCACTCCAGCCTGGCAGACAGAATAAGAACCTGTTTCAAAAACAAACAGACCGGGCACGGTGGCTCATGCCTGTAATCCCAGCATTTCTGGAGGCCGAGGCGGGTGGATCGCCTGAGGTCAGGAGTTCGAGACCGGCCTGGCCAACATGGTGAAGCCCCATCTCTACTAAAAATACAAAAATTAGCTGGGCGTGGTGGTGGGCGCCTATAATCCCAACTACTTGGGAGGCTGAGGCAGGAGAATCGCTTGCACCCAGGAGGCGGAGGTTGCAGTGAGCCGAGATTGCACCGTTGCACTCCAGCCTGGGCAACAAGAGCAAAACTCTGTCTGAAAAACAAACAAACAAAAATCCCAAAGCCCTTAGTTCCAAATCTTGCCTCATACCCCACCCGTCCCATCTTTAGGTGAAAATGTTCTTTCCTTATCAGTGCGTATCTCTCCAAACTGTATTTGTAACTTGTGCTGAGATGTTGAATGCACAGACGCACCTCAGTATCTTCTGTTCCTTCTTTCATCCCTACCCCCACCTTCCTCAATCTCTCATTGCTGCGTTTTCTTCCATTAATCAACACCTTTGTAAGGAGAAGCACCTCAGGCAATCTCCCACAAGCAAGTGCTTCGAAATACTTCATTTGGGGCTTTTTAAAAGGGCTACCTTTTCCTAGCAGGTTTGGGATGCAGTCTGCTAGTTTATTGTTAATTCTCAGGCTTAATGATAGTTCCAGGTTACTGAATCAGGTGTGATCTCTGAAGACGTGTGTGTTGTAGGTTAGTTAGTTAGTGCTGCCATAACAAAGTAGCATAGATGGTGTGGATTAAACAACACTGATTTATTGTTTTATAATTTTTGAGGCTAGAATTTTGAGAAGAACGTCTTAACAGGGCTGGTGCCTCCTGAGCCCTCTCTCCTTGGCTTGCAGACGCTGTCTTCTCCCTGTATCCTCACGTGGTCGTCCCTCTGTGTGTGTCTGTGTCCTCATCTCCTCTTCTTAGGACTCCAGTCCCGTTGGAATAGGGCCCATTCTAGTGACCACATTTTACCGTAATCACCTGTTTACATGCCCTGTCTCCAAATACAGTCACATTCTGAGGTCCTGAGGGTTTGGACTTCAACATGTGGATATTGGGAGGACACAGTTCAGCCCATAGCATACTGTTGGCTGGTTTATTATGAGACCATGATATTTACTATTCATTCATCCCAAGACAATGAGACCTTTTACCCATGTGCCAGGATACACATATCTTAACATCTGCTGTTGTCTGAATACGTCCTTTCCAAATTCATATATTGAGACAGTAACCCCCAAAGCTATGGAATTAAAAGGTGGAGCTTTGGGGGAAGTGATTAGATCGTGAGGGTGAAGCCGCTGAACAGGACCAGTGCCCTCGGTGAAGGGGCCTGAGGGAGCCCGTTTCCCCTTGGTCCATGGGAGGACAGCGAGAAGGGCCCTTCCCTCAGGAATGGGCCCTTACCATGCAGTTCATCAGCAGGCGCCCCGACCTCGGACTTCCAGCCTCCAGAACTGAGGGTAATACATTTTTCTTATTTGTAAGACCCCCTAGTATATGGTATTTTTGTGATAGCAGCCAGAATGGACTAAGACAACATCTATGTAACATCTGTGGAACTTGTACTTTAATGTCCATCTATATGCTTATCCCAGTATCTGATTATACACCTCTTAACATCTACACATGTCTTAGCATCTACCTATACTGATGAATTACACCTTTCTATATGCAGACCTCAGCACCTGTCTATACCTGTAGAGTCACATCTACACACACGCATATCCTAACATCTGTCTGTATGCACACCTTAGCATCTGTCTATCACATATATTAGCATCTACACCTACATATTAACATCTACCTCCACCCATATCCTAATATCTGTCTGCACCCACCGAGCAACACTGGTCTACACGTCTATACCCATATCCTAACATCTCTCTATACCTCTGTTAATATCTATCTACGTTCATATTCTAACATCTGTCTTTACGTGTATATTAACATCTCTCTACACCCATATCCTACTATCCATCTACACCCATATTGTAACATCTGTCTCTTCCTATATGTTAACATCTCTCTACACCCATATTCTAACATCTATGTCCATATGTTAACCTCTGTCTACACCCGTATCCTGACATCCATCTACACCCACATTGTAACATCTATACGTATAGATATCATCTGTCTTCACCTATATTGTAACATTGATCTCTATCCATATTCTAACGTCTGCCTACATCCATATCCTAACATCTATACCTACATATTAACATCTGTCTACACCTATATTCCAACATTTATCTATCTGTATTTTATTTGTCTATGCCCATACATTAACACCTGTCTACACCCATAATCTAACATCCATCTGCACCCATATACTAACACCTGTCTGCATCCATCTACACCCATATATTAATACCTGTCTACATCCATCTACACCCATATCCTAACATCTCTCTATACCTACATATTAACATCTGTCTACACCTGTATTCCAACACTTATCTATATCCATATTGTAATATCTGTCTACACCCATATCCTAACATCTATCTATAACTACATATTAACATCTTTCTATACCTATATGCTAACATATATCTATATCCATATTTAATACCATATGGTAACACTGTTGACACCCATGTATCAGCCCCGATGTACACCCATATCCTAACATCTGTCTCTAAGCACATCGTAACATCTGTGTGTACGTGCATTCGAACACCTATCTGTACCCATATATTAACATCCGTCTTTACCCATGTGCTGATATCTGTGTGCTCCATGTCCCGACATCTGTCCCCAGCTATTACTGTCTGTCTGTACACACATTTTGGCATCTAGCTGCATCTGTACCCCAACACCTAGCTGACGGCGTACCCCCTGCCCTGCCTTGGCGGGGCCCTGAGCATGTGCTGTCTGTCCCCGCAGGTTCTGGACGTGGCATGACGAGCGCTTCCTCTACATGCTCATGGAGTACGTGCCGGGTGGCGAGCTCTTCAGCTACCTGCGCAACCGGGGGCGCTTCTCCAGCACCACGGGGCTCTTCTACTCTGCGGAGATCATCTGTGCCATCGAGTACCTGCACTCCAAGGAGATCGTCTACAGGGATTTGAAGCCGGAGAACATCCTGCTGGATAGGGATGGCCACATCAAGCTCACGGACTTTGGGTTCGCCAAGAAGCTGGTAGACAGGTAAGAGGAACGTGAACTCCGATGGAATCTACACTGCTTGGCAATGAGAAAGGTGGTGGTAGTTGTGGCAGGTCAGGCAGGGAAAGATTGGGAACCAGAGTTTAACTCTCATGTGTGGGAGACACTTGCAACCAGGGATGAGAGAGCCAGCTTGACCCACAGCTCGTTTTAGGTGGGCTGCGATTGCTGGCAAAGAGCCAGTGGGCAGGAAGTCAGTCTCCTTCACTGGCACCGTGGAGGAAATCAGAACACCACATATCCGCTATTGATCCGAAATGATGAGGAAATGAGTCATATCCAAGTTTGAATTGCCCTGACTATAAAATAGATCTGCATCGAATAGGATACAATATCTCTTAAAATTAAATGCCAGGTGCTGTGGCTCACACCTGTAATCCCAGCACTTTGGGACGCCGAGGTGGGAGAATCATTTGAGCCCAGGAGTTTGAGACCACTGTGGACAACCTAGTGAGACCCCGTCTCTACAGAAATATATATATTTAAAAAAAAGTTGATTATGGTGGTGGATCCCTGTAGTCCCAGCTACTTGGGAGGCTGAGGTTGGAGGATTATTTGAGCCCCGGAAGTTGAGGCTGCAGTGAGCTGTGATTATACCACTGCACTCCAGCCTGGGTGAAAGAGCAAGATCCTATCTCAAAAAAAACCAAAAAAAAAAAAAAAAAAACCAAATTGAATATTCCATACACACCTGCTCACACACACGTGCACTTATTTTTTTCTGTTATCTATATTTCTATTATGTATATATATATTTCCACTATATATGTATATTAAATAGAAATACATATAATACTATATTATTGTATATAACATATAGTATATTTTATGTACATATGATATAGTATTATATATGTATAGTATATATTATACTATATATTATATAGTATACTATGACTATGATATAGTATCATATAGGTATGCTATATATTATAATATATAATATATAGCATACCTATATGATACTATATCATACATATCACTATAATCTATATAGTATATATTATATGTATTATATATTACACATACTACATATAATATGTATTATATAGCATATTATACTATATAATATATAATATATATTACATAGTATATAATATATATTATATAGTATATAATATATAATATATATTACATAGTATATAATATATATTACATAGTATATAATATATATATTACATAGTATATACTATATAATATATATATTACATAGTATATACTATATATAATATATATATTACATAGTATATACTATATATAATATATATATTACATAGTATATACTATATAATATATATATTACATAGTATATACTATATATAATATATATAACATAGTATATTATATATATTATATATATTACTTAGTATATAATATATATTATAGTATATAGTATATATACTATATATACTATATAGTATATAGTATATAATATATATTATAGTATATAGTATATATACTATATATACTATATAGTATATAATATATAATATATATATTACATAGTATATATTATATATATTACATAGTATATAATATATATTATATATATTACA
This sequence comes from Pan troglodytes, assembly GCF_028858775.2. Lineage (NCBI taxonomy): Eukaryota > Metazoa > Chordata > Mammalia > Primates > Hominidae > Pan > Pan troglodytes. The sequence continues at coordinate 4,199,567 of NC_072421.2, read as the reverse complement.
TAGTATATAATATATATTATATATATTACATAGTATATAATATATATTATATATTACATAGTATATAATATATATATTACATAGTATATAATATATATCATATATTACATAGTATATAAGATATATTATATATATTACGTAGTATATAAGATATATAGTATACCTATATCATACTATATCACATGTATGATATATGTGTTTCTTTTCTGGAAACACACTCACAGACATACCCCAAAACAATGTTTGAACAAACATCTGGGCACCCCACGGCCCATCAACACATGAAACGAACCATCACATGTTGTCTCAGCCAGTGCGGGCTGCACTAACACCCATTCATAGACTGGGCAGCCTCAACAGCAGACATTCATGGCTCACAGCTCTGGAGGCTGGAAGTCCGAGATCGAGGTGCGACAGATTCTGTACCTGGAGGGAACCAGCTTCCTGGTTCGTAGACGGCGCCTTCTCACTGTGTCCTCACATGGTGGAAGGGGCGAGGGGGCTCTCTGGGGCCCCTTTTGTAAGGGCACTCATCCCATTCATGAGACTCCACCTTCGTGACCTTATCACCTCCCAAAGGCCCCACCTCCTAATCCTATCACTTTGGGGATGATGATTTCAACATAGGAATTTTGGGGGGGGTGGGCACACACATTCAGCTTATAATACATGTATATGTATTTTTTTTTCCATGATTGGATTCATTTAACCAGTCTGTCGTGACAAAAGACCACACACTGGGCATTTTAAAGAATAGACCTTTTCCTCTCACTGTCATGGAGGCTAAGGTCTGAGATCCAGGTGTGGGCAGGGCTGGTTCCTCCTGAAGCCTCTCTCCTTGGCTTGGAGACGCTGTCTCCTCCCTGTGTCCTCACAGGATTGTCCCTCTGTGCATGTCTGTATCCTCATCTCCTCTTCTTATGAGGACACCAGTCCTCTTGGATCAGGACCCACCCTAGTGACCTCGTTTTACCTTAATGACCTCTTTAAAGATGCTCTTTCCCATATAGTCACATTCTGAAGTTCTGGGGGTTAGGACTGCAGCATATAAGGTTTAAGGGATACATTTCAGCCTGGAACAGTTATATATAGATATGTTTCCGTACACACACATACTCCATTGAGGAGAAAACAGTTATCCTTTTTTGTTTGTTTTTTTGTTTTTTTTTGAGACGAAGTCTCGCTCTGTCGTCCAGGCTGGAGTGCAGTGGCACAATCTCGGCTCACTGCAACCTCCGCCTCCCAGATTCAAGTGATTCTTCTGCCTCAGCCTCCCAAGTAGCTGGGATTACAGGTGCCCGCCACCAGGCCTGGCTTTTTTTTTTTGAGATGGAGTCTGGCTCTGTCGCCCAGGCTGGAGTATAGTGGCACAATCTCAGCTCACTGCAAGCTCCACCTCCCGAGTTCACGCCATTCTCCTGCCTCAGCCCCCCAAGTAGCTGGGACTACGGGCGCCCGCCACCACGCCCGGCTAATTTTTTGTATTTTTAGTAGAGACGGGGTTTCACTGTGTTAGCCAGGATGGTCTCAATCTCCTGACCTTGTGATCCGCCCGCCTTGGCATCCCAAAGTGCTAGGATTACAGGTGTGAGCCACCGCACCCGGCCCCAGTATGTAGTCTTTTATCTCTCACCCACCTCCCACCCTTTCCCCCAAGTCCTTGAAGTCCGTTGTATGGTTCTTATGCCTCAGCGTCCTCATAGCTTAGCTCCCAATGGATCTTTAATTTACATTCATAAAATCAACAGTCATAAAAAGTAAATTCACATGCCCAAGCTGCTGAAAAATACTCAGAAAGATTTTTGGTAACTATACTGTCAGTTTTTCAATCAGATTAAATTAATGAAAGTAGAATTAGATAATGACATGAGTTCCTTGGTAGACAAGCTACATTTCAAATACCCAGGATTGCACATGGCTATCGGCTTCTGTCTTGGTCAGACAAGCCTAGAAAATACATCTTATATTTCCATATTCTTTGATGTGGTGGGGTTGGGTAAGGAGATAATTACACTAATTATACTCCTAACATTGTAAAACCATCTGCGTTTTGAGAAACTTGATGTGGGGGCAGTTTTACACTAAATGACTCTCTTCTCTGGCAGCTTTTAGAAAAGGGCTCTCCTAGGAAAATTTTATGATGCGTTTACATTCAATCTGATTTTCCCCTATAGTATTTCTTGTACTACATTTCCAAAAATAAGGCACATGGAAATTAGGTGCATTTTACATGGAGTAGGAAAGATGCAGGATTTTTTAAAATATTGATTTATAGCATCTGTGCTGCCCTCTCTTGGCAGCACACGGTATATTAGTAAATTCTTTTAAAGTCATTTTATTTGCAAGTCTAATTCAAAGAAAACAGAGATAAGATATTTCATATATTCACTTGTTTATAAGTTTGACAAACCATGTTACTGTCCAGTTAATTCATGATGTCTATTTAAATGGACGAAGATGGTTTAGTATATAACATGCAGCAATTATTTTACTTAATGAACATGTGAAAATCTTAGAAAATGCCTCATTACCATCTTGATAGATTGCTTTTGCAAAGAACTGCATCTTCCTCTGTATGGGTAATGTAGCTTCTGGAAACTTTTTTTTTGTGGGGGCTTTTTTCTCCTTTTTTTTTGACCGTCATTGTAACGAAGCATCTCTCTGCTGGCCCGGCCCCAGGGAAGTTGTGTTCATGGGGGCAGATACATGGCCCTGCCTCTGATTCAGCATTCAAACAGTACATGTGCCTTTTGAATAAAACTGAAATTCACCACTGTATCGTGGGCCACTACAGAATAGATGGAACTAAACAGGGAGGCCTCATCTTGAATAACCTTTTTTTTTTTTTTTTTTTTTTTTTTTAAGACAGGGTCTTACTTTGTCACTCAGGCTGGAGTGCAGTGGTGGGATCTTGGCTCACTGCAACCTTGGCCTCCTGGGCTCAAGCGATCCTCCCATTTCAGCCTCCCAAGTAGCTGGGATTACAGGCATGTACCACCACACCTGGCTAATTTTTGTATTTTTAGTAGAGACCTGGTTTCACCATGTTGCCTAGGCTGGTCTTGAACAGCTGGCCTCAAGTGATCCACCTGCCTCGACCTTCCAAAGCATTGGGATTACAGGCGTGAGCCACCATGCCTGGCCTTGAATAACATTTTTGAACATATCCCAGAAAGAAGTCTGTTTCTCATTTTTCTCTTTTTTTTTTTTTTTTTTTTTTTTTGGAGAGGAGTCTCACTCTGTCGCCCAGGCTGGAGTGCAGTGGTGCAATCTCGGCTCACTGCAAGCTCTGCCTCCCAGGTTCATGCCATTCTCCTGCCTCAGCCTCCCGAGTAGCTGGGACTACAGACGCCTGCCACCACGCCCGGCTAATTTTTTGTGTTTTTAGTAGAGACGGGGTTTCACCGTGTTAGCCAGGATGGTCTCGATCTCCTGACCTCGTGATCCGCCCGCCTCGGCCTCCCAAAGTGCTGGGATTACAGGCGTGAGCCACCACGCCCTGCCATTTTTCTCTTATAGCATGGGGTAAAAACATACTTAAGCATGTTGTAATGTAATCTACTCACTACATGAATTTCTTTCTTTGTTTTTTGTTTCTTTTTTGAGACAGGGTCTCACTCTGTCACCCAGGCTGGAGTGCAGTAGTGCAACCATGGCTCACCGCAGCCTCGAACTCCCAGGCTCAAGCAATCCTCCTGTCTCTCAGCCTCCCAAGTAGCTGTGACTACAGGCTTGCACACCCTGCCTGGCTAATTTTTGGATTTTTTGTAGAGACGGGGTTTCACTATGTTGCAAGGGCTGGTCTTTAACTCCTAAACTGACGCAGTCCTCCAACCTTGGCCCCCCAAAGTTTTGGGATTACAGGCGGGAGCTACGGTACTCAGCCTCTCCCTCCCTTCCTTCCTTCCTCCCTCCCTCCCTCCCTCCCTTCCTTCCTCCTTTCCTCTCCCTCCCCTCCCTCCCTCCCTTCCTTCCTCCCCTCCCCTCCCATTCCTTCCCCTTCCCTCCCCTCCCATTCTTCCCCTTCCCTCCCCTCCCATTCCTTCCCCTTCCCTCCCCTCCTCTACCCTCCCCTCCCCTCCCCTCCTCTAACCCTCCTCTCCCCTCCCCTCCCCTAGCAACCCTGTTAACTGAATGACTTGTACCCTACTTATTTTAAACCACTGCTCTTGGTGACTTGATTTCTGACTTTCCTAGGTTGTCAGTATGTTCAGATGGTGTTCTTTTGTGACTTGCGTTCACCAGGCTCTTGTTTTCTAACAGCAATATTACGTTTGTATTTTAAATATTTTGCACACACACTTTATGTTATCTAGATAGCTCCCCAAAAGATTTGGTGGCAAACTAGAATTATTTCTGGTTTTATGAAATGGTCAAAATAAAATACTGATGTGTTTAATTTGATTTTATAATTCAAATGCATAACACAAGCATCCCTTACCTGAAATACTTCAGACCAGAATTGTTTTGGATTTTAGATTTTTTTCAGATTGTGGAATATTTGAATTACACTTACCTGTGAGCATCCCTAATTTGAAAATCTGAAATCCAAGATGCTCCAGTGAGCATTTCCTTTGTGCTGTGAGCCTCATGTCGGTGCTGGAAAAGTATTGACTTTTGGAGCATTTGGGATTTCAGATTTGGATTAAAGATGCTCAACCTTTATACATCTGTCTTTAAACCATAACAGATGGTTTTCTTTCTCTGCAACAGCTCTTTTTTGTTTGTTTTTGGTGTTTTTTATTTCTCTGCGACAGCTTTTTGTTTGTTTTTGTTTTTTTGTGTTTCTTTTGAGACAGGGTCCCACTATGTTGGCCAGGATAGTCTTGAACTCCTGGCCTCAAGCAATCCTCCCACCTCGGCCTCCCAAAGTGCCAGGATGGTAGCCGTGAGCCACCATGCCAGGTGCAACAGCTCTTTCCTAGTTCCTCTGTTGTAGCATTTTAAATCCAGATGTTACATTGATTACTGTCCTCTGGATTTTTATTTCTAGCCTTATAGGGATAACATTGAACCTAGTCTTTCAAAATTACTACTTACCCCTTTCACACACACACACACACACACACACACACACACACACACACACGAGTAGAGAGAGTAATTCACATTGAAACCTTATGGCCCCATCACCCAACTTCGATTGTTATCAAAGCTTTGTCACTTTGTTTTTTTTCTCTTTGCCCATTTGTTTCTTGAGTTATTTTAAAGCAGGTGCACTTTATCCTATCTTTAACAGATAACTCCCTTTAAAAAAGAACTTCAGTGCCATTATCACATCTGACAACTATTTAAAAAAAAAAAAAACCCAGCCTGGGTAACATAGCAAGACCTCATCTCTACAAAACATCAAAAACAAAAAAATTAGCCTTGCATAGGTTAAATCCAGCCCCCTATGTGTCTGTTAATAAAGTTTTATTGGAACACAGTCACATCTTGGGGGCTTTTGAGCTACCGTAGCAGAGCTGGATATTTGTAACAGAGACCATGTGATTCACAAGGCCTAAAATATTTGCCGTCTGGCTCTTTACAGAAAATATTTGCCCACCCCTGAGCCAGGCCATTTGCTTTGTGAACTGGTTAAAATTGGCCAGGAGCTCTCTCTGTGCAGTGGAATATTATTTGGCCATGAAAAGGAATATAATTCTGACACATTCTACACGTTGATAAACCTTGAAAACGTGATATTGGATGAAATAAGCCAGACCAAAAAGGTCTCATATTGTGTGATTCTACTTGTAGGAGGGCCCTAGATTCTTCCAAATCATAAGGACAGAAAGTAGAATGGTGGGTGCCAGGGGCCGGGGAGGTGCAGGGAAGGGGGAGATGCTGTTTAATGAGGATGGAGTTTCTGTTTGGAATGATGAAGAAGTTCCAGCAGTGGACGGTGGGGAGGGTTGAACACCAAGGTCAATGGACTTCCCACCACCGAACTATACAATTAAAAATGCTTAAAATGGAAAATTCTATGCTGTGTGTATTTTACCACATTAGAAAATCATACATATAAAATCATAATTATGTATATAATTATAAATAACTATATAATTGTAATAGTTACACATAAATAATATATCCTACATTAAATTTATATATTTAAATATATTTATCTCTTTAATATATTAAATATTTTAGTATATTCATATATAAATTTAATACATAAAGATATTAATGTAATGTGTTAATTACTAATATAACAATGTATGTATATATTAATATACTAATATATTCTAATTATAATTATATATTAAATATGTAATTTTTAGTTAAACATAATTATATTTAAAAATAATTTAATACAATTAAATATATAATAAATGGATACAATTTTATATTTAATATTACATATTTAATTTTATAAACATGGCTACCAAATAATTATATGTGCTCATAAATTATGGTATAAATATGTTTAGAAAGTTATATGTAGCTATAATTATACATTATTATCCATAGTTTTATATATAATTTTATAAATATATATTTATTTTTAAAATTTAAATTTATATATTAGTATGTGTTACACATTTAGTGTTTAGATTATAAGTTCAAATTTAAACATATACATGTATAAATACATAATGGTTTTATATATATTTCGTAACACCAGAAAAGTCTTTCTAGTTACTTTAGAACTTTTCCCCTAGCTTCTTTCTTTGAGTATTTAACGGAAGTCAAGGAGGGCCTGAGATGTCGAGTCTGTTTGCAGTCGGTGTTGTTACTTTCCCTTGAGCCCCTTTTAATTTTGCTGTAGTTCATACTAGGACGTGGGTATTACTGTGCCGAGGTTGGTGACAGGCACCCTTCTCCCTGCTGATCAGTGGTGCCTAGGAGCCATTGTCACCGAGGAAACCCCTCCCAGGGCCTGGGCTGGCCATCGGAAGCTGTCCCATGCTCGCAGACACACACCTTCTCCCTTCACGGGCCTGAAATTCTCAACTGTTTGTCCCCATCAGACAGTTCTAGGAACTGTGATTGTGTCCCCATAAAAAAAAGATGACAAAATCTTTCCTTTTTATGAAAAACCCCACACCCTGCTGCTTTATTGCAACCCAAGATCCTATAAGAAAAGGCAATGTAGTATTTTCACCATGAGTACTGAGCGAACATCTATTTCCTGCATTACCAAACCCAGACAAAACACTGGCTCATACTTTTCTGATAAAAAGGGAAAAAATGCATTTGTATCTGTAATCAAGTGTAAAAGCTGTCATCAGCTGTCCTTCCTCCTGAGCCCCACCATGCCCCTGTTAGCTGAGTGACACGCTCACCATGTCATAAAGCCGTGAGGAGAGACAGAAAGTGAGGCTGGTGACGCCACCTGCTAGGACGTAAGAGGGACTGGACCGAAACTCAGCTTGGAGATGTCATCCGTTTCTCTCTGTCTCTCTCTTTTATTTATTTATTTATTTATTTTGAGACGGAGTCTCACTCTGTTGCCCAGGCTGGAGTGCAGTGGTGCGATCTCGGCTCACTGCAACCTCTGCCACCCAGGTTCAAGTGATTCTCCTGCCTCAGCCTCCTGAGTAGCTGGGATTACAGGTGCCTGCCACCGCGCCCAGCTGATTTTTGTAGTTTTTAGTAGAGACAGGGTTTCACCATCTTGGCCAGGCTGCTCTTCAATTCCTGACTTCGTGATCCACTTGCCTCGGCCTCCCAAAGTGTTGGGATTATAGGCATGAACCACCGTGCCTGGCCTCTTTTTCTCTTTTTATTGTGGTAAAATACACTTAAAATGTACCATCGTAACCATCTGTATTAACATTTTTTCTGTTTCAGAATAGGGTCTTCCTCTGTCAGCCAGGCTGGAGTGCAGTGGTAGGATCATGGCTCACTGCAGCTTCCAACGCCTGGGCTGAAGCAATCCTCCTCCCTCAGCCTCCTGAGTACTTGAGACTAGAGGTGTGAGCCACCATGACTGGCTAACTTTGAAATATTTTTGTACAGACAGGGTCTTGCTATGTTGCCTTGGCTGGTCTGGAACTCTGAGGCTCAAGTGATCCTCCCACCTTGGCCTCCCAAAGCGTTGAGATTATAGGCATGAGCCACTGTACCCAGCCCGTTTGAACCATCTTGCCGTGCACAATTGAGTGGCATTTATTGCATTTACCATGTCGTGCAACCATCACCTCTGTCTAGTTCCAGAACATTTTCACGATCCCAAAAGAGAACTTGTATCTGTTAAGCAATTATTCCCCATCCTAAGCCAGGATGGTCTCATCTTAACTTGATTGCAGCTACAAAGATCGTGTTTGCACATAAGGTCCCACTCACAAATACTGGGGTTTAGGACTTTAGGGGGTGCACCGTTCAGCCAGTGCAGGTGTGGTGGAAGGCGTGGGCATTAAGAACACAGGAGTCATTGGATATCTATACTTTATAGATAATCCTATCCTTAGCTCTGTTTCTCCTTCGTTAACATGGCCTCCTCCCTCCCCTCCCCCCGGCCATAGTGAAACTAAGAACAGTGAGAAAACTGAGAACAGCAGGTGTCACCTTCCTTCTACCCAAAAGCCAGGTGAGCAAAAGGAGATAGGAGCAGGGAAGTGGATAATTCACTGCCCAGACCAGTGGTCTCGACATAACACTCAGGCTGTCTCATCTCATATTCATTCACGCAGTCAGCATCTCTCCATAGCAGCGTATGTCTCTCTGTACATTCAGCTAGGCATTGGGGCTTTTTGCAGGAAGGAGTGACTCTAACAGGGCAGGAGTCCTCCTGAGGCAGTTAGAACCTGGATACTTATACAACCTTAGGTGTGTGTCCTTACCCTAACACGGAGCCAAAAAGAGCCTCATCTTTCAAAAGGTAAGTGGAGAAGTTGCAGCTAATGCCTGTAGCATGACCTGTGGCCTCTACCTGGGCTTCATATCAGCTAAGATCTAGGCTTTTAGCTACTTTCAGGCCACTTTGGATGGGCTAGAAAGGTGGAAATACAAAACTAGCAGGCCAGTAAGTCGCTCGTCTTGCAGAATGACAGAAGTGTTGTGCATTGAAGCAGCCAGGGTGTACTTGGAGTTGATTCAACTGCTGGGCAGGGCAGGGGAGAGCGTGTTTCTAAAATAGTGCGCATTGTACTTTCCATTTGTAGACTTAATTCTAATGAGTGAGAAGCACTTAACAGGACCACAAGGTGGTCCCTGTTCCATACTTAGCTCTAACCTGCAGATCGAGAGTAAGTCCCTTCCACATGCTTCCATGGGAGGAGAACTCAATTTCTCTCCTTGTCTTCTTTCCTGGTTTCCTGACTTATATCTGCTAGATCCTGCAGTAATTTTTTTTTTTTTTGAGATAGTGTCTTGCTCTGTTGCCCAGGCTGGGGTACAGTGACACTATCATGCTCCCTGCAGTGTTGACCTCCTGGGCTCAAGTGATCCTTCCATCTCAGCCTCCCGACTAGCTGAGACTACAAGCGCACTTCAGCACACCTGGCTTTTTTTTTTTTTTTTTTTTTTTTTGTAAAGGAGTGGTCTTGCTATGTTGTCCAAGCTGGTCTGAAACTCCTAGCCTTAAGCAATCCTCCTGCCTCAACCTCCCAAAGTACTAGGATTACAGGTGTGAACTACCATGCCTGACCTGTGGTACTTTTATTTCATGGATGGCCGACAGAATTTGAAATTTGGATGGCAGCCAGTTTGTTGTTATCCCAAGGGCTTACAGATTAGTGTGGAAAAATCTGTTGTCTGGAAAGAGGTGGGGTATGGAGGTGTGGTGGAGAAGGGAAGGAAAGATAACAGTAACAACATTTTGGGTGGGTTCCTGCAAGCAGGAAGCTGAGGAGCTGAAGCCAAGATACGTGCCCACACCACTGCAAACAGTGCGGACTCAGGCAAGATGTGCTGGGTATAAAATAGGCTTTGCACATGCTTGATACATTGTGCAAAGAACTTGAGAGTGGATAAACATGTATATTACCAGATTCTGTGGAACTTGTTTTTTGTTCTCTTTACATTCAACTTAAAAAATAAGGGTTTCTTCTTTCATTGATCTGAGTGGTGGGAGGGAAGGGTCTTTTGCAAAGCATCTCTATATTTTTTCCCTCCGAGGGTGTTGCTTCTTTCTGCCTGTCTACAGACAGGCTCCACACACCAGGGCAGCACTTGGCAGGAAGGGTGGATGTGGCCCGCATTTGTGCTACAGGTCTGAATTACTGAAAGCCCGAAGTGACATTCTACCCAGCAGTAGAGCGCCAATGGAGTACGGCCCAGACAAGGCCCCCTCTCTGGGGTTACTGATACTCAGCTCCTTTCCAGCCCATGAGTCTTCCAGCTTCTGCTGCAGTCCTTGTTATCTTGCCCTGACTTTATTTAGCAGATTCTTCTGTAACCAAAATGCAGGTTCAGCCGCTCGCCGTTTGCAGAGTGCAATTAGCAAGAGCGTGGTCTAGTGTAAAGAAAGTGATTTTTTATTCCAGAGCTTTCTTAGGGGAAGAAGTACAGGCTTCCTGCTTGAGGCCACCCCTTTGCTTTTGGAGCACAAAGCAGGCACCTTTAAAGGAAAATGGCATGCAGGGGAGGAAGTGTATTTCTGTCTTTACACTGGTTTCCAGGGGGCAAGAAATGTTTTTCTGGGGGGGTGGGGGTGGGGGTGTAAAGAGCCAAAGAGAACATACATAAGCTTTGCAAACCATCCAGTCTCAGTTACAAGTACAAACCCAGCTCTTGCACCTTTTTTTTTTTTTTTTTTTAAGAGAGAGTCTCACTCTGTCGCCCAGGTTGGAGTGTAAAGTGCAGTGGCGCATTCTTGGCTCACTGCAACCTCCGCCTCCTGGGTTCAAACATTTCTCCTGCCTCAGCCTCCGGAGTAGCTTGGACTATAGGCAGGCATCACCATGCCTGGATAATTTTGTATTTTTAGTAGAGATGGGGTTTCACCATGTTGGCCAGGCTGGTCTTGAACTCCTGGCCTCAAGTAATCTGCCCACCTTGGCTTCTCAAAGTGCTGGGATTATAGGTGTGAGCCACCATGCCCGGCCTAAGCGAGTTCTTGAATTATTCTTTTCACTGCCACTTTTTTTTTGGATAAAGGATTTTCTTTTTACTTAATTTTATTTATTTATTTATTTAAAGAACTTTTAGGTTCAGGGGTACACGTGCAGGTTTGTTACATGGGTAAACTGTATGACACTTGGTGTACTGATTATTTTGTCACCCAGGTAATAAGCATCATACCTGACAGGTAGATTTTCCATCCTCATCCTTCTCCTGTGCTTCTCCTTCCAGCGGCCAGGTGTCTGCTTTTCCCCCTCTCTGTGTCTGTGTGTCCCCACTGTTTAGCTCTCACATACAAGTGAGAACATGTGAGTCTACTTAGGAGAATGGCCTCTCCACCTCCATCCATGCTGCTGCAGAGGACATGATCTCGTTCTTTTTCCTTTAATTAATTAATTTTATTCTTTATGATTTATACTAAGACAGGTATAAATAACTCAAAAAAAATGAGGTTTTTTTTTTGCTTCTGAGTAACAGTGGTAACAGTACCAGCAACAGGAGCAAGGATGATAAAACCAATTCTTAGCTTCCAAGCCCGTTAAGAAATGTTTCTATGGAAAGAAATCAGCGAAAACAATGTTACTGTCTTTACACATTAAAATATGTGCACAGGAGGGTAAACAGAGCGTGGTTTTACTCAACGAAGTTATTGTAACAATCAGAGCTTCTAAGGTGACTGCATTAGCCAAGCACCACTGAGTGTTGTGGGGGCCTGTCTCTGTCGCCCATATAGGACTTGGACCCTCTGTGGAACACCCGAGTACCTAGCCCCCGAAGTCATTCAGAGCAAGGGCCACGGAAGGGCTGTGGACTGGTGGGCCCTCGGCATCCTGATATTCGAGATGCTTTCGGGGTAAGTAGAGTCTCTGTAGAGAATCTTCATCTTACAGGCCAGCACCCCCTTCCCCCACCCATTCGTCCACTCGGCATTTCTGTAACCTTGAAAACGGTACGTGAGTGTCACAAACACACAGTGTGGCTGCACACACATCTGCTGCCCTGCTGAGGTTGGCAATGTGAATTAGCAATTGAGCTTGTGTGAATAAGAGGCAAAAAACGCAAACTTGTGAAGGAACCACCCATGCATGCCCATTGAGATTTTTATATTGAAATATCCATATCTTCTTTAAATATACAATTAACATTCTGGGCTGCTCTGAAGGTAGTGAGTTATGTCAGTTGATTTTCACAGTCAGCTACAGATTGAACTCCTTGCTCTACTCTTTTCCCCCCTTATCACTTCTGCACTTGTTTAGTCTTAAAAAGAATTTAAAAATTAAATTAAAAAATGAATCTTCTGCACAGACCCTTTCTGAAGTAACCTGCAGAGCTCAGGAGGGCACAGGTTGGGTCAAGGTAAATCAGCCAAATACAGTTGAGTGGTTTCTGGATGAACAGCCGGCAAGGAAGGCGAGAATATGTTCTTTCCTAAAACCGTATGCCTGTGGTACAGGAAAGGGGTCCCGACCCACACCCCAGCACAGGGTTCTTGGATCTCTCGCAATAAAGAATTTGGGGAAAGTCCATAAAGTGAAAGCAAGTTTATTAAGAAAGTAAAAGAATAAAAATATGGTTACTCCTTAGGCAGAGCAACCCTGAGGGCTGCTGTTTGGCTATTTCGATGGTTATTTCTTGACTATATGCTAAACAAGGGGTGGATTTTTCGTGAGTTTTCCGGGAAAGTGGTGGGCAATTCCTGGAGCTGAGGGTTTCTCCCCTTTTTAGAGCATACAGGGTAACATCCTGACCTTGTCATGGCATTCGTAAACTGTCATGGCCCTGGTGGGAGTGTCTTTTAGTACCTAATGCATTATAATTAATGTATAATGAGCCGTGAGGACGATCAGAGGTCACTGTTGTCGCCATCTTGGTTTTGGTGGCATTTGGCCGGCTTTACTGCAGCCTGTTTTATCAGCAGGGTCTTTGTGACCTGTATCTTGTGCTGACCTCCTATCTTGTCCTGTGACTTAGAATGCCTTAACCGTCTGGGAGTGCAGCCCAGTAGGTCTCAGCCTCATTTTACCCGGCCCCTGTTCAAGATGGAGTTACTCTCGTTCCAACGCCTGTGATACCTGTGTTGGGTGAGATTTGGAAGTCAGGAGAGGTGCCATCCCCCCTGCGACCACATAACAGAGAGGTCGGTCATTTGTTGGGACGTCAGCATGATTGAGTGTTCAAGTCTAGCATATGCCTGAGACAGCTCCACTATGACTTGAGCAGAAACGCAAAGGAAGCACGCAACACTTGGAAACCCAGGACGTGGGCGTCATCCTCGTTCTGTTGTTAGTGCTAAGATGACACAGTAGCGTGGCACTTTTCCAGATAGGAACCTGTAGGAAGGAGTGAGCTACGTGTCAGAGGAACTGTTGCACCGTGTGGCTCTGCACGAAAGACTCTTCTCTAGGATGAAGACGAGAGGAAGCCCAGCCAGCGAGGGCCCAGAACACCGGTTGGGGGAGCCTCTGCCGCGCTTTGCCACAGCCGACACTCTGCCTCCTAGGTTCTCTCTTTTCCTGTTTCCTTCTTTCTTCTGCTTGCCCCCGAGTCTCAAAGACAGACACCAGCGTATCCTCTGAGTGGCCTCCATTGTCGCAAAAGCCAGATCCTCTCTCACATCTCTCTGATTCCCTGCAGGGGGTAAAGACCAGAGTTTTACTGGGGAACCTTCCCTTTCAGTTGGAAACAAAGGAGGGAAGGAAGAGAGGCATTCTCCTGCCCGGAAGGTGTGTCTAAGCCAGATCCTGCTGGCGGGGAGCACCGAGCGCTTGTTCCTGGGGGTGTGGAGCATGTGACATTCTAACATCCACCTCAGGAAATCCAGGCAGTCGCTGACTTTGTTTGGGGAGCAGACAGGGGTCATTGCCCCCGTGTACTTATCTCTGCCCTCTTTTATAAAGAAAGTGAATCCGTTAATTCCCACACTAGCTTAGGGATCAGAACGATGTTGAACAAGCACTACCAAAGAATTCCACCACAAAACCGGAGCCTGAGATGCCGCAGGAGGAGAGTGGAACCCGTAAAAACCTGTATTTCATTGTCTAGCTATCCATGTGTATTGTTTATCATCCATCCATCCATCTACCCACCTATTTATCTATGTTTATATACTTTTCCATCCATCCACCCACCTACCCTCCAACCCCTTCATCCATCCACCCACCCACCCTGTCATCCATCCATCCACCCACCCCTTCATCCATCCATGCACCCACTCCCCCACCCCCTACCCCTTCATCCATCCACCCCCACCCCTTCATCCATCCACCCCCACCCCTTCATCCATCCATGCACCCACCGCCCCACCCCCTCACCCCTTCATCCATCCACCCCCACCCCTTCATCCATCCACCCCCACCCCTTCATCCATCCATGCACCCACCGCCCCAACCCCTCACCCCTTCATCCATCCACCCCCACCCCTTCATCCATCCACCCCCACCCCTTCATCCATCCATGCACGCACCCCCCCACCCCTCTACCCCTTCATCCATCCACCCCCACCCCTTCATCCATCTACCCCCACCCCTTCATTCAATCATCCATCCACCCACCCCTTCATCCATCCACCCCCCAACCCCCCCACCCCTTCATCCATCCATCCATCCACCCACCTACCCCTTCATCCATCCACCCACACACCCCTTCATCCATCCACCCACCTGCCCACCCACCGCTTCATCCATCCACCCACCCCTTCATCCATCCATCCATCCACCCACCCTTCCATCCATCCATCCATCCATCCACCCACCCACCCACACACCTATCCCTGTCTATCTCTATGGTCTACCTATTTTGTATGTATGTATGTATCTGTTTATCCATTTATCCTTATCTATCATCTAAGTTGTCATTTATATATTTATATATCCATCTCTCTCCATCTCTTTATCTCTACGATCTTTTTATCTGTCTACCTACCTGTTATCTATGTATTTACCTATCATCTCTGTCATTCATGTACCAATCTATCCATCTACTTCCTATTTATCTATCTGCCTATCCATCTATTTATCATCTTTCTGTGTAACTGTTTACCTCCCTACCTATCCATCTATCAATCATCTATCTACCTATTCATCTATCTGCTTTTCTATATATCTATGTATTTATCAATCATCTACTTACCTACCTATCCCTCTATCTCTACCTTTCTGTCTATCTAGCTATCAATAATCTACCTACGTACCGGCCTGTTGGTCTTTTGAATTTTCCATTACTCTTTGCTGAGGCATGCCTACAAATCATATAGAACCAAACTTCTCAATATGCACCCTAGCCCATTATGTCCTAGGCAAACCCAAAAGGTTAAAAATAACTTAGGCATATTGATCAGCATCCACCCAAGGAAAAGCACCACATTTTCCTTCAGTGATAACACTGACCACACGAGGGCAGCATTGCCTGAGGATCGTTGTATCCTGTAGTCTAATGGTTTTAAATAGAGTGAGGTTCGTGTGCCCCAAATTTTATTGATTCTAGGATAGAGTAGACTATTATTAGAATACAATATACTATTAGGACATAATATTGTTAGAATACAACATAGAATTATTAGACTATAATTAAAACAGAATATTAGTCTCAGGGTATGCTGAAGTTAAAAATACATAAAAATAAATTTAAAAAGAATAGAATATTACACTCTTAGAATGACTGTATTCGAATTATATAAAGTTACCAGAATTGTTAATAGGCTATAACATTGGAATATTTAAATATATTAGAATATAATAGAATAGAAAATAACCTAATTATAATGTAATAAATCATTAGGCTAATTGAAAATGAATAATTAGGCCAGGCACCATGGCTCACACCTGTAATCCCAACACTTTGGGAGGCCGAGGTGGTTGGATCACCTGAGGTCAGGAGTTCGAGACCAGCCTGGCCAAAATGGTAAAACCCCGTCTCTACTACACATACAAAAAAAAGCCAGGCATGGTGCCTGTAATCCTAGCTACTCAGGAGTCTGAGGCACGAGAATCGCTTGAACCTAGGAGGCGGGTAGGTTGCAGTGAGCCGGGATCGCACCACTGCACTCCAGCCTGGGCAACAGAGGTGAGACTCCATCTCAAAAAGAAAAAAAAAAAAAAAAAGAAAATGAATAATTAAATTAAATGAATAACCGTCTCCCAATCAAAGCCCAGTCTGCTGACCTGTGCATTTCATGAGGCAGGGAGCTATTGATTCACAGTAAGCCTATTTTTATTTTCCTTTTTTCTAATTAGAGTCTATTTCTGGGTGAATATTATTTTTTCAATTTCTCAGCAGCCCTGTGTCTCTTCACATGGGTGGGTGTTTTGAGAGTTACCAGCTTCGCCGACCCCAACTCTCCCAGGCATTCCTGTGCTCTTCCCCAGCTCCGGCCGGCCTGAGCTCGCCTGGACCACCCCAAGCCTTCTCAGTCTCCTGCATCCCCTCCTGCCTGCAGTACATTTTCCTGGAAGCAGCTGCAGGCATCCTGTCCACGTACGCATCAGCTGTGTCCCTATTCCCTGGGAGCCCACTTGTTGCTTCCCGGATGACTGGAGCAGAATCGGAGGCTCGTTATCATATGAGGTTCTGAGACGGTCTGCCTGTGGGTTGTCCACCCCCCTTAGACAACAGCCTGGCCCCTCCTTGTCTTCCCACTGCTTTTTAAACGTGCCAGGAAGCCTGACCTGTCCCCCTGCCCAAAGGCTGGCTTCCTTCCTCCTTCCTTCTTTTCTTTTTCCCTTTCCTTTCCTTCCCTTTCCTTTCCTCCCTCCCTCCCTCTCTCCTTCCTTCCTCTCTCCCTCCCTCTCTCTCTCTCTCCTTCCTCCCTTCCCTTTCCCTTCCCTTCTTCCTTTCCTTTTCCTTTCCCCTCTCCCTCTTCCTTTCCCCTTTCCCTTTTCCCCTTTCCCCTTTCCCCTTTTTCCTTTCCTTTCCTTTCCTTTCATTTCCTTTCTGTTCCGCCTCGCTCTGTCACCCAGGCTGGAGTGCAGTGGCACAATCTTGGCTCACTGTAACCTCTGCTTTCTTGTCTCGCTCTGTCACCCAGGCTGGACTGCAGTGGCGCAAATCTTGGCTCACTGCAACCTCTGCTTCCCAGGTTCAAGCAATTCTCCTTCCTCAGCCTCCTGAGTAGCTGGGATTACAGGTGTGCACCACCACGCCCAGCTAATTTTTGTATTTTTAGTAGAGAGGGGGTTTCACCATATTGGCCAGGCTGGCCTCAAACTCCTGACCTCAAGTGATCCACCTGCCTCGGCCTCCCAAAGTGCTGGGGTTACAGGCGTGAGCCACCACACCCAGCCAGGGCTGGCCCTTTCTCTTCTACTGCACATGCTGCAGGCTCACCTGTCACCTGCTCCCACAGCCCTCTGGGGCCTCCCCTGTTCTCCTGGGCCATGCCCTGTCTCAGCAGCCCATCTGTTTTCTTTATACTGATTAGCAGCTCTGAAACCATCTACATTTTGTATGTGTTGACTGCCTCTGAGAGCAATGCTCCCAAGCTGCTCTCCTCACCTCCTTGAACCCGGAAACTTCTGGTGGCTGGAGGGAGGGCACTGCTGCACATACAAGTGGAGCCAGCCTGCAGTCAGAGTCCTCCTGCTCCCTTCGCAGCCCGTGTCTGCACCTTTCCTATCGCAGCTCCATTTGCTGGATTCCCACTCTTAGCAGGATCAAGTGAGACTGTGCCTTGTCTGTGTTATTGCTTTAAGTGATTATCTCAATCTTCCACTAAGCACAGAGAAAACCATCTATGTGGTAAAATCTGCCATGTGATTAGGAAGGAGATCATATCATGATGCAGATTTTATTTTCATGGAATGAGACATGTTTAGGTCAGATGAAAATTGTGTGGCACATTCTGGAAGAAAATCAATCATGCACTTTCCAAGGACCCAAGCTCAGCTCCGATTTCTTCCATCCTATTCTCTTTCCTCATCCATTTCTGTGGTTTTATTCTCCCAGAGAGTTTAACTCAAGAGTCAGGTAAAGGCTGGACGTGGTGGCTCATGCCTGTCCTCCCAGCACTTTGGGAGCCTGAGACAGAAGAATTGCTTAAGCCCAAGAGTTCAAGACCAGCCTGGGCAACATAGTGGGACCCCATCTCTACAAAAAATAAAAATAAAACTAGCTGGGTGTGGTTGTATGTCCCTGTAGTCCCAGCTACTCAGGAGGCTGAGGTGGGAGGATTGCTTCAGCCCAGGAAGTCAAGGCTGCAGTGAGCTGAGATTGCACCAGTGTACATCAGCTTGGGTAACAGAGCGAGACACTGTCTCAGAAAAAGAAAAAAAAAAAAAATCAGCTAAAGCATCAAGAACAAAACACAGGGACACACAAGACATACAGCAGAGTGCAGGGTAAGAGAAAGCCCCCGGGCCATCTTGTCTTAGTTGTGACAGCAGTGATTCTCAAGTGGCATCCCAGAGGACTATGGGGTTCCTGAAGTGTGTTTCAGCAGATGAGTGAGATCATTTTTCCAACGACAGATCTGAATAGTGATGAATTTTCTTCATAGGTGTCAACTAAGACAATACAGCATAGCAGACAGGGTGCAGAAGATCCTAGAGAAGGTGGAATCTGTCTGCAGTGGAGCCTCTTCCACGGGGAGCATTAGGCATTGTGCAGTGGTTCTCAAACATGTTGGCCTCGGGAACCCTTCAACACACAGCTCAAAGTTATTAACAACCCACAGAACTTTCATTTCTGTGTGTTACAGCTGTCCACACTGACTACATTTGAAATTAAAGTAGAGACTGAAATATAAACAAACAGAATACATAAATAATATATATGAGAAGTTAAATAATAATCAGAGGAGAACATAGCATTTTTAAATGAAAAAAAATGTGTAACCACACTTTCTAGAATTAAAACCATTCAGGCTGGGCATGGTGGCTCACGCCTGTAATCCTAGCACTTCAGGAGGCTGAGGTGGGAGGATCACTTGAGCCCAGGAGTTGGAGGCCAGCCTGGGCAACATAGTGAGACCCCATTTCTACAAAAAATAAAATGAAATAAATAAACCAATTAGCTGGGCATGATGGTACACGCCCAGGGTCCCAGTACTTTGGGAGGCTGAGGCGGGAGGATCACTGAGGCTGGGAGGTCAAGGCTGCAGTGAGCTGTGGTCTCGTCACTGCACTCCAGCCAGGGCGACAGAGAGACCCTGTCTCTAAAAAGAGAGAAAACATTCGTGAGGAGATTGCCCGTATTTTCTGGGTTTTGTGAATCTCTTTAGTGTCCAGCTTTCACAAGGGCTGCTGGCCTCTCCTCCCTCCGTCGGCAGCCTGTCTGCTGTGCTGCGTGGTGTTTAGTTGAGGCATAGGAGAAAATTCATCACTATTCTGAACTGGAGTCAGAAAAACGACCTCAGCCATCCCTAAATTGAGGTCGGGAAGCCACCCTGGGACTCCACTTTGAGGGCCACTGCTGTGATGCCCAAGTCAACGTGCCCGGGGCTATATTTTCACCCTCCACTCTGCCCCAACCCTCACACGCCCCAGTGCTTGCTCCTTCTGCTTTAACTGGCCCTCAAGTTCTTTCTCATCTCCCACCTCAGCCTCCCTGATTCATCTGAGGAGCACAGATTTTATATTTATTTATTAATTATTATTATTTTTTTCTTTAGAGGGACCCTCGCTCTGTCACCCAGGCTGGAGTGTAGTGGCGCGATCTCAGCTCACTGCAACCTCTGCCTCCTGGGTTCAAGCAATTCTCCTGCCTCAGCCTGCCGAGTAGCTGGGGTTACAGGTGCGTGCCACCGTGCCTGGCTAATTTTTGTATTTTTAGTAGAGATGGGGTTTCGCCATGTTGGCCAGCCTGCTCTCAAACTCCTGACGTCGAGTGATTCACCTGCCTCAGCCTCACAAAGTGGTGGGATTACAGGTGTGAGCCACCACGCCTGGCCTAAATTTTAGTTTTTAATCTGAAGGTATCGGGACAAGGATTTTTGAGGAAGAAGTCAAGGTGGGATGAAATTCTAGTGAAATTCTAGTGACGGCTTTCTTCTTTTCTCTAAAAACCCCTGCCTTCCTTTTCTTGAATGCATTTCCAAAGCACCTGTCTTCCAAGGCCAGCCCGGGTCCTCAGAACTGGGGCAGGTAGTGTGTTAGCTGATAGTTTAGGAGGGTGTTTTTCCAGCTGAGTAGGAGGGAGAACATCAGCTCACAGCGCCCAGGGTATCTCTGCCTGCACCATCCACTTTACTGGAAGATGTAGATAGGCGGAATGGCTACATTCAAATTTTACTGGCAAATGATAGAGCTAGTGGCACAATTGGCGTAAATTTTTTTCATTTTTCTTTTTTTGTTTTTGCAGACAGTTTTGCTCTGTTGCCCAGTCAGGAGTGCGGTGGTGCAGTCACAGCTCACCGCAGCCTGGACGTCCTGGGCTCAAGCAAACCCCCACCTCCGCCTCTTGAGTAGCTGGGATGACAGGTACACGTCACTGTACCTGGCTAACTTTTTAAAATTTTTTTGTAGAGATAGGGTCTTGCTATGTTACCCAGGCTGATTTCAAATTCCTAGGCTCAAGTGATCCACCTGCCTCGGCCTCCCAAAGTGCTGGGATGAGAGCCGTGAGCCACTGCATGAGCGTTTTTTTTTTTTTTTTTTCTTTTGAGACAGGGTCTTGTTCTGTGTCCAGATTGGAATGCAGTGGTGCAGCCATAGCTTACTGAAGCCTCGACCTCCTGGGCTCAAGCAATCCTCCTGCCTCAGCCTCCTGGGACTACAGAGGCTGTAGCTGGGAACACAGGCACACACCAGCACGTCCAGATAATTTTTAAATTTTTTGTAGAGACGAGGTCTCACTGTGTTGTCCAGGCTGGTCTTGAACTCCTGGGCTCAAGCAGTCCTCCCGCGTTGGCCTCCCCAAATGCTGCGATGACAGGCATGAGCCACTATGCCTAGCCTGGTCATGAATTTTTCAGGCGAAAATCTCGAGCTTGCATTCATGCTGATTAGCAGATTGTCCTTGCAAGTGTAGCTGTCACCACAGATCAATTTAACTTGCTTAATAATGCCAAATGCCGTATAATGAGAATTTATTCTCCACTTGGTAAGAATTGGAAGCAGTCTGTATGTTTAGAGACAGAAATTTGAGGGTTTCAGAGGGCACTGCCCAGGCGTCCGGGGGAGTGCTGTTTCTCAGACACACACACACACTGTCTCTGCTTTTTCTTTCAGGCAAGATCATCAGTTAGTGCTCACTTATTATTTATCTTTTTCCGCTTATTAATACCTTTCCCATGATCTTATGTAATGTCTACTGTCCAAGAGCACTTTGTTTAATATTCTCCATAAATGTTTTTAGGTATGTATGAGACATTTGCTCCTGGAGTTTAATGCTCCATTCCTGTATTTGTGCATTATTCACACAGCTGAATGTATTCACACAGGGTCGCCCCCCAAACCCGGAGAGAAACAGGAATACAACTCCCCCAACTACTGTTAGAACGCTGCGGGCAGGTGAGGGAGGATGGGCTCAGGAGGTTGTTAACGTCTGAGGCGGCAGGGTTGGCGCAGATCGCATGAGTGTCTGTACTCAGAGCTCTGCTTCCCAGCCTGGCCTGGGTGGTTTTTCAGTACATTGTGGTGGCTTGTAACTCCAGGACCAGCGACCCAAAGAGATACCCTATTGGGAAACTCACCTTCGTGCTAAAGTGCAAAACAAGCAACTGAAATGTTATTTAAGAAGGAAGAAATGCTGTGTTAGGGCCACGTCGCACGCACCTAATCATTTACCTTTCTCTGGTAACTTTCATTTCCTCATGTAACCCACCCCCACTTCTCTGTCACCTCTCCCATTGATTTCCATTTTTGTACTTCGTATTTCTCCTCTTTGTTTTTCTTTGAATTTTTCTCCACTGCAGTGTATTGGACAGTTCACGTGTGTAGTTTGACGTATGAATGTCCTGACGCTGCTGTTAGAAACTACCACAGACTGAAAGGTTTAAACAAGAGAACTTTATCCTCTCTTAGTCCTGGAGACCAGAAGTTTGAGATCAAAGTGTCTCAGGACTGCACTCCAGGGAAGGATCCTTCCTGCCTCTGCCAGCTCCTGGGGGCTCCAGGCATCCCTGGGGTTGTGGCCACATCACTGCAGTCTCTGCCTCCACCTTCATGTGGCCTTCTCCTCTGTGTCTCTGTCTCCTCTTCAGTCTCTTAGAAGGAAGGCCACCTGTCATTGGATTTAGGGCCACCCTAATCCAGGACGATCTCATCTCAAGATCCTTCAATTAATCACATCTGCAAAGACCCTATTGCTGAATAAGGTCTCATTCCAGGTCTGGGCATTAGGACGTGGACAGATCTTTCTGAGGGCCACAGTTCAATCCACTACAGGTGTATCCAGTTCCCTCTGGAGGCTCTAGGGGAGGATCCTCCCTGCCTCTCCCAGCTCCTGGGCGCTCCACGCATCCCTGGGCTTGTGGCCGCATCACTGCTGTCTCTGCCTCTGTCCCCATGTGGCCTTCTCCTCTGTGTGTGTCTGCCTCCTCTTGAGTCTCTTATGAGGATACCTGTCATTGGATTTGGGCCTACCCTGTTCCAGGATGATCTCATCTGAAGCTCCTTAATTCTATCTGTGAAAACCCTGTTTCCCAATAAGGTCCCATTCACAGGTTGTTGGGGCAAGATCATGGATGTATCTTTTTGGGGACCTCTCATTCCGTCCACTCCACTGAATTTTGTTAAGGTCAGGAAGTGATTTGGAATCTACAGGAGAATTATTTTTGCTCATGGACATTTCTGATAATCAATGAGTGTGTCATTTGAAAGCTCCATTTTATAAGGTATTTCCGTTGCTAGCATACCTGAATTAGAATATCTTAAGTCAAAAGAAGCTAAATGGAAAACATGACTTTGAGCCAATATAAGTATCTGTCCTGATCAATATGAGAAAATCTCAGAAGTACAACTTGTGCCACAGACATGTAAGTGTCTAGTATACGCTTACTGGTTGATGAAATGGTTTGGCTTTGTGTCCCCACCCAAATGTCATGTTTAAATGTAATCCCCAGTGTTGGAGGCGGGACGTGGTGAGTGGTGGTTGGATCATGGGAGTGGTTTCTGACGGTTTAGCAACATTGCCCTAGTACAGTCTCATGATAGAGTTCTCAGGAGATCTGATGGTGTTAAAGTGTAGTACTTCCCCCTTTGCTCGCTTTCACTCATCTGCTACCATGTAAATGTGCCTTGCTTCCCCTTCGCCTTCCACCATGATTGTAAGTTTCCTGAGGCCTCCCCAGCCATGCGGAACTGTGAGTCAACTCAATCTCTTTTCTTTTCTTTTTTTTTTTTTTGAGACAGAGTCTTGCTCTGTCGCCCAGGCTGGAGTGCAGTGGCGTGATCTTGGCTCACTGCAAGCTCCGCATCCCGGGTTCACGCCATTCTGCTGCCTCAGCCTCCTGAGTGGCTGGGATTACAGGCTTCCGCCACCACGCCTGGCTAATTTTTTTGTATTTTTAGTAGAGACAGGGTTTCAGTGTGTTAGCCAGGATGGTCTTGATCTCCTTGACCTCGTGATCCGCCCACCTTGGCCTCCCAAAGTGTTTGGATTACAGGCATGAGCCACCGCGCCTGGACTAAATCTTTTTTGTTTATAAATTACCCAGTCTCAGGTAGTTCTTTATAGCAGACTGGAAATGGACTAATACAGTTGAGTTCTAGATGTTCTTGGATTTATCTTGGTCTTTGCAGTTTTAAGTATATATATTTTTTTAGTTTATTTCACATATTTTGAACATTTCTAGATATTATTAAAGTCTCTTGGTTTCTGCAGCAGGACTGTAATCTTTTTACTACAGTCAACAAAGCATAGTATGACAATCTTGTTTTTACACATGCACCATTTTCAAGGCTGTATTTGCATGTATTTCTGTCTTTTTCCTGGGCTCCAGGGGTCAAGAAATGCTTTTCTTGGGGCAAAGAGCTTTGGTCAGCTTTGCAGACTACCCAGTCTCAGTTACAAGTACAGACTCTGCTCCTGCACCTTAAAAAGTAGTCACATAGTGAGACCGCATCCCTACAGAAAGTAAAAAATTAGCCAGGCATGGTGGCACACACCTGTGGTCCCCGCTACATGGGAGCCTGAGGTGGGAGGATGGCCTCCTGGGGTAGGTCGAGGCTACAGTGAGCTGTGATGGCACCACTGCACTCCAGCCTGGGTGACAGACTCAAACCCTGTCGAGGCTACAGTGAGCTGTGATGGCACCACTGCACTCCAGCCTGGGTGACAGACTCAAACCCTGTCGAGGCTACAGTGAGCTGTGATGGCACCACTGCACTCCAGCCTGGGTGACAGACTCAAACCCTGTCGAGGCTACAGTGAGCTGTGATGGCACCACTGCACTCCAGCCTGGGTGACAGACTCAAACCCTGTCGAGGCTACAGTGAGCTGTGATGGCACCACTGCACTCCAGCCTGGGTGACAGACTCAAACCCTGTCGCAAAACAAAAGAAAAATATGATATCTCAGGCTCTTTCATTTGGCCTGTACACATTTATTGAGCACCTGTTGTGTGCCACATACTGTTCCATGAATGAGGAATATAAAGAAATTCAGTGATGGGTGTGGTGGCTCACATCTGTAGTCCCATTACTTTGGAAGGCTGAAGTGGGACGATCACTTGAGCCCAAGCGTTTGAGACCAGCCTGGGCAACATAGTGAGACCTTGTCTCTACCAAAAATTAAAAAAAACAAAAAACAAAACCCTGGCGTGGTGGTGCAGACCTGTAGCCCCAGCTGCTCAGGAGGCTGAAGTAGGAGCATAGCTTGAGCCCTGGAGGTGAAGGCTGAGTGCACTGAGCCAGGATCACGCTGCAGTACTCCAGCCTGGGGGCAACAGAGCAAGACCCTGTCTCAAAAAAAAAAGTAGTTCACTGACATTCACTTGCAGTTTATTGAGGATGCCTTATAGTGCCGTGCAAGCAGGCTCAGTACCGGGCTGGACATAATCAGGTATTGCTCGTGCTGTAGAGTGAAGGAAGCCTCGAGAAAGGTGTCCTGTTCTTGGCCATAGTGGCGTATTCACCACTGTAAACTTTACTTTAACAAATTACTTTATATTTGATTTCATTTCTATTTATTTATTTATTTACTCCGTCTCACTCTGTCACCCAGGCTGGAGTGCAGTGGCGCGATCTCAGCTCACTGCAACCTCTGCCCCTCAGGTTCAAGCAATTCTCCTGGCCCAGCCTCCTGAGTAGCTGAGATTACAAGCACCAGGGACCATGCCCAGCTAATTTTTGTATTTTCAGTAGAGACGGGTTTCACCATGTTGGCCAGGCTGGTCTGGAACTCCTGACCTAAAGTGACCTGCCTGCCTCAGCCTCTCAAAGTGTTGGGATTGCAGGCATGACCCACAGCATCCAGCCTATTTTATATTTTATTTTATTTTGTGACAAGGTCTCACTCTGTCACCCAGGCTGGAGTGTGGTGGTGTGATCACAGCTCACTGCAGCCTTGACCTCCTGTGCTCAGGCGATCCTCCCCCCTCAGCCTCCCAAGTAGCTGGGACCACACATATGCACCACCACACTCAGCTAATATTTTTTTTTTTAAGACTGGGTTTTGCCATATTTCCCAGGCTTATTTTATTTTTTAAATTGACACATAATAATTGTACATATTCATGGGGTAGACAGTGATGCTTTGATACAAAGAATGGAGTAATCAGATCAGGGTAATTAGCATATCCATTTCAATTATTTACCATTTCTTTGTGTTAGGAACATTCAATATCCTCTATGTATTTGAAACAATACGATATGTTATTGCTAATTATAGTCACCCTACAAGACTATAGAACACTGGAACATATTCCTCCTATCTGCTTGTAATTTTGTATCCTTTAACAAACCTCTCCCTATCTCTCACGTCTTCCCTTCCCAGCGTCTAGTATCCTCTGTTCTTCTTTATCCTTTCAGGAGATCAGCTTTTTTTTAGCTTTCATGTATGAGTAAGCACAAGTGCTGTTTAATGTTCTTTTCCTGGCTTATTTCACCTAACATAAAGTCCTCCAGTTTCATCTATGTTGCTGCCAATCAGAGGATTGTATTCCTTTTCATGGCTGAATAGTATTCTGCTGTGTGTAGATACCACCTTTTCTTTACCTATCTGCTCATCTGTTGATGGACACCTATGCTGATTCCCTATCTTGGCTGTTGTGAATAGTGCTGCGGTAAACATGGGCGTGCCGATGTCTCTCCAGTATCATGACTTCCTTTCCTTTGAACAGATACCTAGTAATGTGATGGCTGGGTCATATGGGAGTTCTATTTCTAGTTTTTTGACGAACCTCCATACTCTTCTCTATGGTGGCTCTACTAGTTTACGTTCCCACCAACATTGCATAAGAGTTCCCTTTTTGGCCAGGCACAGTGGCTCACGCTGGTAATCCTAGCACTTTGAGAGACCAAGCTGGGTGGATCACTTGAGCCCAGGACTTCAAGACCAGCCTAGGCAACATGGTGAAACCCCCGCTCTACAAAAAAAAAAAATACAAAAATTAGCTGGCATGGTGGCAGGTACCTGTGATCCCAGCTACTTGGAAGGCTGAGGCAGGTTGATCGCTTGAGCCTGGGAGGCAGAGGTTGCAGTGAGCTGAGATTGCACCGCTGCACTCCAGCCTGGGAGACAGAGCGAGATCCTGTCTCAAAAAAAAAAAGAGTTCCCTTTTCTCCACATCCTCACCAGCATTTGTTATTTTTGTGTGTATGTGTCTTTTTTTTTTTTTTTAATTTTTTTTGAGACAGAGTTTCACTCTTGTTTCCCAGGCTGAAGTGCAATGGCATGATCTCAGCTCACTGCAACCTCCACCTTCCGGGTTCAAGTGATTCTCCTGCCTCAGCCTCCCAAGTAGCTGGGATTACAGACGCGTGCCACCATGCCTGGCTAATTTTTGTATTTTTAGTAGAGATGGGGTTTCACCATGTCGGCCAGACTGGTCTCAAACTCCTGACGTCAGGTTATCCACCCGCCTTGGCCTCCCAAAGTGCTGGGATTACAGTGTCTTTTTGATAATGGCCGTCTTAACTGGGTTGAGATGATTGACACCTCATTGAGGTTTTGATTTGCATTTCCCTGATGATTAGTGACGTTGAGCATTTTTTTTCATATACATGTTGGCCTTTTCCATGTCTTCTTTTGAGAAATGTCTGTGAAGACCACCTGTCCATTTTTTAATTGGAGTGCTTATCTTTTCACTCTTGAGACATTTGAGTTCCATGCTTGGTCATGGTGGTGGATTCACCCCGGTAAACATGAGAGAGCATTTCTGTCCAGTGTTTAGTGCACAGTTAAGGAATGGGCTGGTGGCCCCTCAATAAGATGCCCAAAGGAGTTGCCTTCTGCTCAGCAGACGCCTCTCAAATGGTCTTTATATTCTCTCCAAGGGAGCTTCCCCTGCATCGGACTGTGGCACACGATGCCTTGCCTCTTAGAACCATCTGACTGTCACGTGCTTTCAGATCGTGACAACTTCAGTGTGCGGGGAAGAGCATGTGAAATAAATTATCTTCTGCCTGTGTGAAGCAGAAATAGCTATCATTACAAAGCAGGGATTTTTTTCCATGCTTACTCCCCACTAAAAATACATGTTTGTTTTTCTAACAGGTTTCCTCCGTTTTTTGATGACAACCCGTTTGGCATTTATCAGAAAATTCTTGCAGGCAAAATAGATTTCCCCAGACATTTGGATTTCCACGTAAAGTAAGTAAACCGTTTGCCTCATCACGGGGTGTGTTTATTTTTAAAGTGTCTAAAATCACCGTGAAAACACGCACTCAGCAGGATACCATATTGCATTATTAAATGTGCTGCGCATAAACTATTTTGGACAGTTGTCTTTTCCACAAGAAAAAGATTTTCAGTATTCTACTTTAATGATAGCTTCACATTTTAATGAGTCTTGGCCGTATTGTGTTCTTTTGGTGGTATGTTATATTTAAAATGAGCCAATGAACGAGTTTGTCATCGTATTTTATAAGCGAGCAGTTTTGGAATTTGACAAGAAGGATCCTCCTAGTTCTGTGGCTAACAGAACTGTTGATGGGTTTAGCAGAGTTTTATCCTTTCTCTCCTGCTGAAATTATGCTCAACCTCTAAGTCCTTTTTAACGTCAACATTTTCAGTTCTGAGCATGTTGCTTCAAGAATATTTACAGTTGCTGGATATTGGCAACTTTGGATGCACATTTTATAAAGGTCGTGGCAGTAGGGAAAAAATATATTATTTTCTTAAATATAAGAACGCGGCTGGGCGTGGTGGCTCATGCCTGTAATCCCAGCACTTTGGGAGGTCGAGGTGGGTGGAACACGAGGTCAGGAGATCGAGACCATCCTGGGAAACACGGTAAAACCTCGGCTCTACTGAAAATATAAAAAATTAGCTGGGTGTGGTGGTGGGCGCCTGTAGTCTCAGCTACTTGGGAGGCTGAGACAGCAGAATCGCTTGAACCCAGGAGGCGGAGGTTGCAGTGAGCTGAGATCGCACCACTACATTCCAGCCTGGGCGACAGAGCAAGATTCTGTCTCAAAAAAAAAAAGAATGCTTTTGGTTTTCTGGCTACCTTACCCAATCTGGTCAACTGGTAGCCATTTTTACTGTAATAAGCACTGATTTCTGTTTGTTTCACTGTATTTTTCAGATGAGTTGATGGGTGCACCAGCCCCCTGGGCACAAACTAGAGCTAAATGCATCTAGTTGAGAATTAAACTTTTCTTTTCCATGGTCTATTTTCTTATGAGCCGGTGGAAGTTCAGTTCAGAGAAGACTTATTTCAGGGCGATGGAGCAGGTTGTTTTGAATATGCCCCTTATGGGGCCACTGGCTACGTTCAGTTGAGTTTCTTGGTGGTGAACGCACCCCATCCTAACCAGAGGTTCTTAGTCTGAACAGAAGATAAGGTCGTGTTTTATTGGCTTGAGCATGTGTTGTGTTTGACACACTAAGAGGCAGGCTTTAAAAGACTTTAGCAAGAAAACGAGGCTCCGCTTAACAATGAGTCGCCTAGAAGGGACACCCTGTGCAGTGAATGGTAAGACAGGGAGGTGTCAGGGGAAACAGCACCTCAGAAGCTGACTGCTCTGGAAGGAAATAGAAAGGATTATATAGAACCTCTCTCTCAGGCCCCAAATCCCATCTGAGTTGAGTGACATTATATTAAGTGGATGGCAAAGCACTTTTATGATCGAGTTTGGCCAGGTGAGGTGCTTATGCCTGTAATCCCAGCACTTCAGGAGCCTGAGGTAGGAGGATTTGTTAGGACCAATAGTTTGAGGTCAGCCTGGACAATGTAGCAACACCCCATGTCTACAAAAAATTAAAAATTAGCTGGGCATGGTAGCAGGTGCCTGTGGTCCAGCTACTAGGGAGGCTGAGGTGGGAGGACTGCTTGAGCCCAGGAAGTCGAGGCTGCAGTGACCTGTGATTGCACCACTGCACTCCAGACTGGATGAAAGAGTGAAACTCTGTGTCAAGAAAAGAAAAAATAATAAAATTAAAAAATATAATTATATATATATATGGGGGGGGTTTCCAATGTTCTGTGGAAACAACAACAAAAAAAGGAATTGCAGAAATAGAACAAACCAGAAGCGTAATCAAAGTCTGGTCTCTTGCCACTTGTCCTTCTTTCTCTCCTAGTTTATCTTCTTTGAGAGTAGGGAACCAGCAGCGACCATCTTGGTACTGTCTGATCTAACATGCCTCTCTTTATGCAGCTCCCAGCCCCTTCCAGTGTTCCCCACAGTGCCCCTGTTTCTTTACATACCCAGTGTGGGTTCACCAAGAGCAGAAACAGTGATAGATAGAAGTGAACTGATAGTTCACTTCTTCCCATTATTTGTTAAATCTTATCAAATTGGCTGAGAAGCAAGACCTCAATGACTCATATCTTTCCTTTTTTTCGTAGAGATGGGTATGGGGATCTTGCTGCATTGCCTAGGCTGCTTTTGAACTCCTGGGCTCAACTAATCCTCCTGCCTTGTCCTCCCCAAGTGTTGGGATTACAGGCGTGAACCACTGCACCTGGCCTTAATGAGGCATTTTTCTTATCCAAATCACTGTCCCTGGTTGTCCATGATGCTAGAATTTTGATTCTCAGCTTTTTAAAGTCATATGTTGGTTCCTGCAACTTTTATCATTTGACCAGGTAAACATGTCGCCTGGGCAAATGGCACATCAGGATTGACATTCCTTATAGAAATAAATATCATTTAAAACAAAACACCAAAACAAAGCTTTGGGACTTGTTGCCAATTCGGTAGAGGTATTATCTGCCGGTGTTTTTTACAACACCTGAAAGTACCTGCATCTGAGAGGAGCCAGCTGGTGCCAGGATCGTAAATAAAATGTAGAATTTTGGCTACAGTGCATCAAAAGAGTGCCGGCAGATGTGTCGCTTATCCCGGGGTCAAGGGACCCATCTACAGCTGTGGACACTTCTGTTGTTCCTTTATAGGGCTTTGCATCTTCAGGGGCCTCTTCTCATCCATACTCTTTACTTTCTAGACTGCTTTATAAGAGTTTGCTTTGGTATTTTACTTTTTCTTTTAAAGAGACGGGTGTCTTGCTCTGTCACCCAGGCTGGAGTGCAGTGGTACAATCATAGCTCACTGCAGCCTTGACGTCCTGGGCTCAAATGATACTCCCACCTCAGCCTCCCGAGTAACTGGTGCTACAGGCATGCACCACCATGCCTGGCCAATGTTTTGATTTTTTGTAGAAACGGGGGTCTTACTATGTTGCCCATGCTGGTTTCGAACTCTTGGTCTCATGTGGTCTTCCCACTTCAGCCCACTGCATAGGTGGGATTACAAGCCACTGTGCCCTGTATTTTAAATAAATCTTCATTTTCTTACATGCCAAACACCAAAAAAATTTAAAAAAAAATTCAAGGTCATCAAACATTTTGTTTTCTTACATGACACAGACACACACACACACACACACACACACACACACACACATTGAAATTTATCAGGTGATCACCAAAACATTCTGAAATAAACATAGGGCTTTTTTTCCCACTATAATTTACACCACTGCCTGCCCCATTAGCATATACACTTAAAGCTGATTGGACTGGGATTATAAG
This sequence comes from Pan troglodytes, assembly GCF_028858775.2. Taxonomy (NCBI): domain Eukaryota; kingdom Metazoa; phylum Chordata; class Mammalia; order Primates; family Hominidae; genus Pan; species Pan troglodytes. The sequence goes on along the minus strand of NC_072421.2, from coordinate 4,168,501 downwards.
AAAACAAAGGTTTATCTAAAATATAAAAGCATAAATAAACCTGTCTTATAATTGCACTCCAGTGAGCTTTAAGTGTGTGTGGTAAGGGGGCAGGCAGTGGTGTAAATCACGTGGGGGACGAAGCCCCACATTTATTTGGGAATGTTTTGGGGGTATAGTGTTTGATAACCTTGATTTTTTTTGGCAGGGGGGAGCATGTCAAAATAATGAAGGAGAAACTCACTAAGTAGTGGAAAGGTTTCTAACTTTTAGGTGATTTTTATATTCCCCACCCTGCTCAAAGCTTTTCAGCCTTACAGGATGGATACAAAATCCTAGCCTTAGGTGGGCGGACAGATGGCCTCTGAGTTTTACTTTGTGGCAGAGAAGCGGTGAAGTCTGACAAGCATCCCATCCTAATTCAGAAAGCATGGTGGCAGGAAACTGTAAAATTTCCGATCAGACAGCACTGGCGAGATTCACAATCTAGATGGTGGAGTCTGACCCTAGGACGTCACCTGGCTTGTCGGAGACTCCACAGTCTGTCACAGAACCTGGGAGTGGCTCAGTCCAAGTTCGTGCTACTTACCTTGGGGCATAGTTTATGCTGGGAAAGCCTAGACGCTTACACCGGGGTCATGGGTATTGGATTGTTTTGGGGGACTTCAATATATTATATTATTATATCATATTATGTATATTATTATACATAATGTACTCTGTGTATTTTATGTGTACACACAGACACACATGATCATTTCTACTTCCATAAATATGCATCTTTTAGAACTCACCTAATCTCCTGGAAGTCTTCAACATCATCTCCAACTACCCACCCTAATTGAACCAGCTTGCTGTTTTTTGTTGTCGTTGTTGTTGTTTGTTTTTGTTTTTTTTTTGAGACTGACTCTACCTCTGTCACCTAGACTGGAGTGCAGTGGCTCAGTCTCAGCTCACTGCAACCTTCGCCTCCTGGGTTCAAGCGGTTCTTGTGCCTCAGCCTCCCAAGTAGCTGGGACCACAGTTGTGTGCCAGCATGCCCAGCGAATTTCTTTTTCTTTTTTTTTGTAGAGATGGGGTTTCACCATGTTGGCCAGGCTGGTCTCAAACTCCTCACGTCAAGTGATCCACCCGCCTCGGCCTCCCCAAAGTGCTGGGATTACTGGTGTGAGCCAGTATGCCCAACCTCCCCACCTGCTGTACTTCTGACATGGTCTGTTATTTAAAAGGAAGATTATAAGTGAAGAAGCAGACTTAGGAGACTCATCCTAATGTGTGTGCTTATGGGAAAGCCAGCCTTTTAAAACAGGAATCCCATCAATAAGCAGACCCCCAGGGCAGCGCATGAGTGTTGATGTTGGTGAAAGCAGATGTCTTCTATTTTGCAGGGACAGCCTGACAGGCATGTTTACGTTAAGTGTCTGGATCCTCCCTGCAGGCACATATAAATTTCACCCTTTTCTACTCAGAGGTGTATTTTCTTTACAAAGATGTAATCAACCCCCTTCCCTTAGCTTCAGCCTTGCACGGGGCAACCTAGCCTTGCATAGGTGATTTAAGAGCCAGTGATGGTAGGAAATAAGCACTAGAAAGTGTTTTGCCAAAGTGGAAATTGAACTGCGGTCCTCATGTCAGATAGATCTTATCTCTGTTGCCATGCTGCGTTTGCTGATGTTGATATATAATCTGTGTACTTTTTTTTTTGTCTCCTTCCCCAACATAGAGACCTCATTAAGAAACTGCTCGTGGTTGACAGAACAAGGCGATTAGGAAACATGAAGGTCAGTATTTGATCCCGTAGGTATTCAGTGGTACCCGATGTGCGTGTCTGCCGTCTAACACCCACATTGGCATGTGCAGGTATAAACCAAGGCTTAGCGGTCATATTTAATCACTGCCCAAATTTCAAATCTGGTGTTTTATTTATTTTTTTAAATTTTACTTGAAACTGCCAGGAAAGATCTATCAAATCTCGGTTTCTGGGCCCACAACGTCAAACTGGGTCTACACCGTATCTCCCCTCCCCTCAAGCAAGGTTAATAGAGCAATAACAATTTATAAGTTATTACTCATTATTTTGTTTACTTATTTATTTTATTTTTTAAACAGTTTTACGGAGAGTGAAGTCACACGCCATGCCATTTACCCATCTAAAATGTGCAATTCGGTGGCTTTTAGTATACACACGATTATGTACAGCCACCCCTGTGGTTAATCTTAGAACATCTTCATCAGCTCAAAAAAAGAAACCCTGCACCCTTCAGTTATCACTGTGCTATTCTTTCATCCTCTCTTGCCCTAAGCCAGCGGTCCCCGACCTTTTTGGCACCAGGGGCCAGTTTTGTGGAAGACAGTTTTTCTACAGACCGCACAACCTAAATCCCTTACTCGCGCAGTTCACAATAGGGTGTGTGCTCCTATGAGAATCTAATGCCACCGCTGATCTGACAGGAGGCGGAGCTCAGGTGCTAATGCCAGCCATGGGGAGCAGCTGTCAGTACAGGTGAAGCTTCGCTCACCTGCCTGCTGCTCGCCTCCTGGTGTGTGGCCCATTTTGGTTCCTCATAGGCCGTGGACCACTACCAGTTTGTGGCCCAGGGGTTGGGGACCCCTACCCTAAGCAGCCACTAATCTACTGACTTTCTCTGTAGGGTTCGGTGTTCTGGGCTCTGCTAAAAATGGAATTGTACAAAATGTAAGCTTTTGCCTCTGGCTTCTTTCTCTGAGCATGATGTCTTCAAGGTTCATCCAGGCTGTAGCCCGTGTCAGAGCTTCCTTCCTTTTCCTGACTGCATAGTATTCGATTGTGTGGGCAGACCTTGTTTTGTTTATCCATTCATCTGTGGATGGACATCTGGGCTGTTGCCACCTTTTGGCTTTTGTGAATGGTTCTGCCATGGACATGAGAGTAGGTGTTTTATGTGCGCAGGTGATGATTTTAAAAGTTGTGCATCAGGTATGATTTCCACAAACTTTTTGTGTGGAGGCAAGTATATAATTGACAAACAGACTATTCCTTAAGTAGTATCATACCTGATATGCGTGTTTTGACATCCCTGAATTTGACAGAATTCATGGACTTTTTGTTGGCCATTTCTAGCTCTGGACAACCTCAGAGGGACTTATACATGGAGGAACTTCCATATACGTCTTGACCCTGTAAATTACAGTCTGGAGAGACACAGTACACCGGGGTGTGAGGCTTGAACCACTTGGCTCTCTTGGGGCCCTCTGTGTAGTTTAGGAGTCTCCAGTAGCTGCCATGAGAACTGACCACAAACTAGGGGCTTAAACAACAGGAATTTCTGCTCTCCCCATCCTGGAGACGAGGAGTCTGAGATCAAGGTGTCTCAGGCCTCCAGAGGCTCTAGGGGAGGATCATTCCTGCCTCTCCCAGCCCCTGGGGGCTCCAGGCATCCCTGGGCTTATGGCCGCATCACTCCAGTCTCTGTCTTTCTTCACGTGGCCTTCTCTGTGTCTGTGTCTCCTCTTCTGTCTCTCAGAAGGATGCCTGTCATTGGGTTTAGGGTCATCCTAATGCAGGATTATCTCTTCTCAAGAGCCTTCCCTTAATTACATTTACAAAGACCCTATTTGCATGTAGGGTTCCATTCCCAGGTACTGGGAGTCAGGACATGGGCATCTATTTTGAGGGCCACTGCCCAATGTGTGATAATTGTGTCTGCTTCCTGCTAGAGGCTCTAGTGGGGGATCCTTCCTGCCTCTCCCAGCTCCTGGGGGCTCCAGGCATCCCTGGGCTTGTGGCCACACCACTGCAGTCTCCACCTCCATTTTCACATGGCCTTCTCTATGTTTGTATCTCCTCCTCTGTCTCTTATGAGGACACCTGTCACTGGATTTAGGGCCCACCCTTCTCCAGGATGATGTCATCTCAAGAACCTTAATTTAGTTACATCTGCAAAGACCCTATTTCCAAATAAAGTGATATTCACAGGCACTGGGGGATAGGATGTGCACATATCTTTTTGAGGGACATTGTTTACCCTATAACAGTAGTCAAGCCTCTGTCCTTTACATTATTTGCAGACAGCAACGGATACCTTCAGGTCTCCAAGGAGCCTATCCAGCCAGGTTGCACGGTGTGGACTCATCTGTGCCACGGCTCTTCATAAGATTGGACGGGTCCTGTTTTAATGCCACAGCCATTTAGAAAAGAGCTGGGTCTCTTGCTGGGACTGCAGGGAATCACAGACGACCCATATCTAGAATCTGCTGGGAATGGCGTAGTGACCATCATAGGTACCTTCCAAGGGGGAAGAACAAGTTTCCCAATCAAAGGAATTGGGGAAAAGCTCACAAACTCCCAAGCTAGGTCTTAAAGTCTAGTTAAAGCTTCCTGATATGGAGATAAACTGAAAGAGACTCAAGAAAACACTGACTTTTATTTTTTTTTAAATTAACACATGAAAATGGTATTATTTAGCATGTACAACATGAAGTTTTGAAATATGTACCCATTGTGGAATGGGTCCATTGAGTTCATTAACATATGCATTACCTCACATAATTACCATTTATTTGTGGTGAGAACACTTAAGATCTACTCTTTGAAAAAAATTGTTTTTAAGAGTTGGGGTCTTGATGTGTTTCCCAGGCTGGTCTCGAGCTCCTGAGCTCAAGTGATCCGCCCACCTTGGCCTCACAAAGTGCTAGGATTACAGGCAAGAGCCACTGCACCCAGCAAGATCTACTCTTCCAGAGATTCTTGAGAATACATCATTAGTTATAGTCACCGAGCTGTGCAAGCGACTGACTTGAACTTGTTCCTCCTGTCTCTCTCACTTTGTCTCTTTTGACCAATGACTTCCCATCTCAGCCCCTTCCCAGCCCCTGGTATCCACCACTCTACTCTCTGCTTCTATGAGTTCAACTTTTTTAGATTTCCCATATAAGTGAGATTAGGTGGTATTTGTCTGTCTCTACCTGGCTTATTTCTCTTTCTCTCTCTCTCTCTTTTTTTTTTTTTTTTTGAGACAGAGCAAGGCGGAGGTTGCAGTGAGCCAAGATGGCACCATGCCCTCCAGCCTGGATGATGGAGTGAAACTCTGTCCATTGCCCCGCCCCCCCAAAAAAACATAGAGTATAGTAAATAGATAAACCAGGGACATAGTCATTTATTATCATTACCAAGTATTAGGTGCCGTAGGTAACATATGTGTTAGACTGTTATACGCCTGGCAGCGTAACAGGAGGGATGCATTGTCCTGTGGTTACAATGGCCATGATGTCACTAGGGGATAGGAGTTTTTAAGATCATTATAATCTTACAGGAGCAACACTGTATATGTCATCCATTGTTGACTGAAGCATCATTTTGAGGCTCATGACTGTAGATACACACCCACACACACACCTTTTTTATTTTTATTTTTTCAAGACAGGGTCTTGCTCTGTCATCCAGGCTGGAGTGCAGTGGTGCGATCACAGCTCACTGCAGCCTTGACTTCCTGGCGTCAAGTGATCCTCCCACCTCCGCCTCCCGAGTAGCTGGGACTCAGTGCATGCACCACCAAGGCTGGCTAGTTTTTTATGTTTTTTTGTAGAGACCAGGTCTTACTTTGTTGCCCAGGTTAGTCTCAAACTCCTGGGTTCAAGCAGTCCTCCTGCCTTGGCCTCCCAAAGTGCTGGAATATAAACGTGAACCACTGCTCCCACCCCCCTCACACACACTTTATATAACACACACACACTAGTTTGGATACTAATGTGAATCTCGGTATATACATATACTTTATACTCTACATATAAAGTGTGTAAAGTACATATGTATATGTGTATATATATATAATACATGTGTATATATTAACGTGTATGTATATAAGTATGTGTATATTTAATATATGTGTATGTATTAACGCGTATGTATATAAGTATGTGTATATATAAATATATGTGTGTATATATTAACGTGTATGTGTATAAGTATGTATATATTAACGTGTGTATGTCTATAAGTATGTGTATATATTAATGTGTGTATGTGTATAAGTATGTGTATATATTAACATGTGTATGTATATAAGTATGTGTATATATCAATATATGTGTGTATGTATGTATGTGTGTGTATATATTACTATGTATGCATGTGAGTATATACAGACACACACATCCTTTAGTATCCAAATTAGAATTTTATCTGATGGATAAAATTTATTTTATTTTATTCTCTTATTTTATTCACAGCAGTCTTACTCTTATTCACAACATTGCTGAAGGTAAAACTCAACAGTATTATTTGTTGCTTGACTTAGCTAAAGATTAAAAATACCTGTTTTGCAATAAGAAAAGAAAAAGTTGTCAAAACAACTGGATGGGAAAACAATAGAAAAAATTCACATTACTGTTTCCTTTTGAAGATATGGTTGTGTACGTATTCCTCTTTAAGGATAAGAAATTTGAAACTACAGTAATGCTAACTGATAGACGCGTTAAATTCAGATGTACTGGCTTCTGTTTCATGGAACCTACGTTTATTTCTTCTGCTGTCCCACATTTAATTGATAACAACATCACTACAAGTATAAGAAAAGGAAGCAGAGTGAGGTTTACGGATGAGCACTTGGGAGGGATTTCAGAGGTCGTGATGTCCACAGTGTGAGCCAGCGATGCCTGGTGCTACCCTTGAGCATGAAGCAGGCCGACTTGAACGCACCTTGTTAATTGCCAGGCCGTGCAATGTCGTTCTTAAGGTCTCTTAGATTGGACATCCTCGGTTTGAGTTCCCAGTCTTGTTATTTACTTGCTGGGTCCTACGGAGCAAATTAACATCATTCCTTGAACCCTAGTTTCTATGTCTGTAAAATACTGAATAAGTTTGCCAAGACGAAAACAGGAGACAAACTGAGAAATTACTGGCTGTCCAATTTTATGTCGAGAGATGGAATCGTATTTACCTTTCTCGTCTTTGGTCCGGAATGCAAATGCATTGCACAGGAGCAGAATGACTGGATTTGTTTCTGCGACAAAAAAGGGCAAACAAAACGCTAACAGCTTTGCTTGCAGGTTTTCCTGGCAGCTCACCCTCCAGGCACAGTTCTCCAAAATGCAGCAAACTTGGTCTGTTTGTTTCAATACTAAAATAATGTAGAGATTCTTTGGGGTATTTTTCTTTCCTGCCCTGTCAAAATTCTGTACACTGACGACACGTGTTGTTTCTTTTGAAGAACGGGGCGAATGATGTGAAACGTCATCGGTGGTTCCGCTCCGTGGACTGGGAAGCTGTTCCGCAGAGAAAACTGAAGGTACAACACATATCAGTGGGTGACTCAGTATGCCCGAGCTCTCCCATGAACAGGGACTGCCTCTGAATCCTGGGACTTCTTTATTGATGGCTGAGATGTAATTAATTTATATAATACAACTATTTGTCTAAAACTGTTCATAAGCCAAGTTTCCCACTCTGAGTGTCTTAGTGCTAAACATCTACCTAGCTCCCACAAAGGCAGGAGCCGCCACACCCAGTCATATACCACATGTTCTTTGTCCATTCATCCCTGGATGGACACTTATCCCAGATTTTGAAGCAGATTTTAGGAGACCTGGCCTGATTCCTGACTAGCTCTGTGACTGCTAAACCCTACTCCCTCCTCTTTAGTGGAAAGCGGTCAACAGGATTACAGAGATAAGCAAGCGTCTAGCACCATGGTCATCGTTCAGTGATGGTGGTGTATTACATGGAGAATATTCTTTGGAACGTTTCTGGCCAAACTGCCTATTTTTAAACATCTGGCTTTTTGGCTGGGTGCTGTGGCTCACGCCTATAATTCCAGTACTTTGAGAGGCCAACTCAGGCAGATCACTGGAACCCAGGAGTTTGAGACTAGCCTGGGCAATATGGTGAAATCCCGCCTCTATAGAAAATACCAAAATTAGCCAGGCGTGGTGGCATATGCTTGTGGTACCAGCTACTTGGGAGGCTGAGGCACAAGAATTGCTTGATACCAGGAGGCGGAGGTTGCAGTGAGCCAAGATTATGCCACTGCACTCCAGCCTGGGCGATAGAGCCAGACCCTGTCTCAAAAAAAAAAAAAAAAAAAAAAAAAAAAAAATCTGGCATTTTTTTCAATGTATAATACTTGTCCATTTTATAAATGAGGAGACTGTGCTCAGAGAAGTTAAGCAATGTGTGGAAGGTTACACAGCTGCTAAGCAGTGTAACTATCACAGGTACATATTGATGGGGGTACATGTTATATTTTGACACACGCATAGAATGTGTAATGATCAACTGAGGGTAACCAGGGTATCCATCAGCTCAAACATTTATCATTTTTATGGGTTGGGAATATTGCAAATCTTCTAGCTATTCTGAAATATACAATATATTGTTAACTCTGCCCACCCAACTATGCTATCAAACACTGGAACTTATTCCTTTTATCTAACATTATGTTTATGCAATATTTCTTCATCTCCCCTTCATCCCCTACCCATACACACTTCCCACCCTCTGGTAACTATCATTCTACTCTCAACCTTCATGACATCCATTTTTTTAGCTCCCACATATGAGTGGGAACACGCTGTGTTTCTCATTCTGCGTCTGGCTTAGTTTATTATTTACTATTTATTTTTTGAGACAGCGTCTTGCTCTGTTGCCCAGGCTGGAGTGCAGTGGCACGATCTTGCTCACTGCAGCCTCTACCTCCTGGCTTCAAGCAGTTCTCATGCCTCAGCCCCCTGAGTAGCTGGGATTACAGACGCCCAGCTAATTTTTGTATTTTTACTAGAGACGGGGTTTCACCATGTTGGCCAGGCTGGTCTCAATCTCCTAACCTCAAGTGATCCACCAGCCTCAGTCTCCCAAAGTGCTGGGATTACAGGCATGAGCCGCTGCACCCGGCCTGGCTTAGTTTACTTAACATGATGGTCTCCCATTCCATTCGTGGTGCTATAAATGACAGGATTTCATTCCATTTTATGGCCGAATAGTTTTTCATTGTGTGTATGGACCACACTTTATCCTTTCATCCGTTGGTGGACACTTAGGTTGATTCCATATCTTGGCTTTTGTGAACACTCTGAACTGCATATGTTACTGATGGGAGTGTTCAATGGTAGTGTTTTCACCTTTGCACTTCAGAGTCAAAAGAATGGAGAATGCTTAGAAATGCTTATTCCTAGTCCTCAGCTCAGACCAGAGTTTCTGGGGCTGGAGCCTGGGATGATACGCTTCTTTTTTTTTTTTTTTTTTTTTGAGATGGAGTCTCACTTTGTCACTCAGGCTCGGGGTGTAGTGCAGTGGAGTGATCTCAACTCACTGCAACCTCCACCTCTTAGATTCAAGTGATTCTTCTGTCTCAGCCTCCCAAGTAGCTGGGATTACAGGTGTGCGCCACCACATCCAGCTAATTTTTGTGTGTGTTTTTAGAAGAGATGGGGTTTCACTATGTTGGCCAGGCTGGTTTCGAACTCATGACCTCAAATGATCCACTCTCCTCGGCCTCCCAAAGTGCTGGGATTACAGGTGTCAGCCACTGGGCCTGGGCTGATGCATCATTTTGTTCAAAGTTTTACCTTTTCAAATACTTTATTGTATTAAATTGCATTAAAAAAACAATTTGAATACGTTTTATCTATCCACATTGGTCAAAAACCAAGTCAATATTAAAAGAGATATATTGCCAAGTCTCCCTCTTACCCCCTCCAAGCCACCTGTAGGTAATCACCTTTTATTAAGTTTTTCTGTGTATCCTTCTAGAGTTTCTTTGTGCTAATAAAAACCCACATGGATACATGCATTCTTATTTTTGCCACTCATTTATACAAATCTAGAGTACCGTAGTATGTACATTATTATAGTCTTGCTTTTTGCACTTAACTGTATAATCTGGAGACCTGTCTACATACCTGGCTAGCTTCCTCATTTTTTTTTTTTTTTTTTTTTTTTTTTGAGACGAAGTCTTGCTCCGTTGCCCAGGCTGGAGTTCAGTGGTGCGATCTCGGCTCACTGCAACCTCCGCCTCCCAGGTTCAAGCGATTCTCCTGCCTCAGCCTCCCAAGTAGCTGGGATTACAGGCACCCACCACTATGCCCGGCTAATTTTTGTATTTTCGGTAGAGACAGGGTTTCTCCACGGGCCAGGCTGTTCTCGAACTCCTGACCTCAGATGATCCTCCCACCTTGGCCTCCCAAAGTGCTGGGATTACAGGCATGAGCCACTGCGCCTAGCCAGCTTCCTCATTTTAAAAAATACTGCATTGTATTCCATCACATGAGTGTACCATAGCTTACTTAATACTATATATGTATATATTTTGAGACAGGATCTCACTCTGTCTTTCAGGCTGGAATGCAGTGGTGCAATCATGGCTCACTTGGAGTATCGACCTCCTGGGCTCAAGCAGTCCTCCCACCTCAGCCTACTGAGTAGCTGAGACTGCGGGCACACAGCACCACACCCGGCTAATTGTATTTTTTGTAGAGACAGGGGACTCCCTGTGTTCCCCAGGCTGGTCTCAAACTTCTGAGGCTCAAGCGACCCTCCCGCCTCACCTTCTTAAAGTGTTGGGATTACAGGTGTGAGTCCCCACACGCAGCCTCATTCACAATATTTTAATTCAAAGATTGCCGCGTTCATAAACGAAGGGAAGACAGCTTTAGTGTTTTGCAAATCATTTTCATTTTTAGGTACAGCGACAGAAATAAAGGGGTGTGTGCAGCATCCAAGTGTCCCGTTCCTTTCTAACCATGCCTTTGTGCTTCGGCCATGTCTCACAGCCTCCCATCGTGCCCAAGATAGCTGGCGACGGCGACACTTCCAACTTCGAAACTTACCCTGAGAATGACTGGGACACAGCCGCGCCCGTGCCGCAGAAGGATTTAGAAATCTTCAAGAATTTCTGAGGACAGGAGCTCACATCTGGAAGGTATATCTTTATATTTAGTAATTACCAAAAAATGAGACTGGCTCGACCCCACATCCAGGTGTGGCTGCGTTTACTGAGTGGGGCTTAACCTCATGCACACAGAGGTCAGCAGTGAAGCAGAGCAAAGGGGATTGATTGCAAGGGTCAGCGAAATAAACACAGCCATGCCTGGGACTCCAGGTCAGCATGTGACCGTCAGAGGCATCAGCATGACAGTTCAGAATCCATGTTCTGCGTCAGAACCTGCACGTCTAAATAAGACCGCTAGGTGGTTTGTGTGTGCCTGAACATTTGAGAAGCCCAGCTCCTCTGGTCCCTGTTCCAGAAACCCTGAGTGACAGGCGAGCTTCCTTAGAATAATTAACAAGTATTTCCAAAAGTCTCTTTAGGTCTCCTTTGGTTAAAAAATAAGAAGAAGAAATATGCCCTCATAGGAAATTTGCTAAGCTTAATTGAAGATGACTGGAAAAGGATTTTGAGTCTATTACTTCTTTGAGCCTTTGAAGGTCTATTATTATTTTTTAAATAATAATAATATTTTTTAGAATCCCTCATGAAATTTGCTAAGCTTTAATTTAAGATGACTGAAAAAGGGTTTTGACTGTGTTATTTCCTCGAGCCTTTGAAAGTCTATTATTAGTTTTTAAGTATGGATTAAAAAGAGCTTTCAGTTACTCCTCAATTCTAAATTGCTTGGTTATATGGCTTCAATTAGATCTTTCTTCCTGTAACACACGAGCAAGAAAAATACCAGTGAAGCAAAATATTGTCAGTGATGTGTCTATTCATTGACATAGCTTGTTTTTCCCATTTTGATTTCCATTCCCGTAATTTTCCTGTAGTCTTCCCAGTTATGTGAAGTGGAAAGCCAATTGGCTAACCAACACCATTCGAAACAGACACCAAATGTCGCAATTGCTGATTGGGGAGAGGAACCAACCTGCTGAAAGACATGGTGAATGAGAGCCCTCCATCCTGGGCAGGTGTTTACATGGATGTACCAAGAGGAAAGCTGGATACAAATTAAAATAATAGACAACAAAATGATAGAGGAATAGGTGGCTATGACCTCGAGAAGATAACCTGTCTCCATGGCATGGCTTCACCTCTCAGTGTGTGATGAACGCTTTTACAGTGGTGACTGGTTTGTATTAACATGAGAGCGTGAAACTTTACCAACTTCATAAATGCTCATGAAATCCAGTTGCGGGTTTTAAAAATCATAAGATGTTCCTGAATTATTTTCTTCTTTTTGTTTCTCTGCTCTACTCTGGGGCTTACATTTTAGCTGACTCGCCCATAACATCTTACAAATTGTGTCTCTCCAGGAAATCTTTAAAATGATGTAAAGACTTGGTTTGCTTTAGTATGAAGGACCCCTAGTTGATAAGCCACAAAAATAGAACCTTTCTCTAATAGAGACCCCTCAATTGTAAAATTTACTTAAAGAACAAAAAAGCTTCCATTTGATGGATTTTTGTCGTATAATCAGTGAACAGTTTCATTACATCCTGTCCCCAGCTGCCCCTACTTTCCCTGAAAAAGATTCCACACATAGGAATAACCTTTCTCAATCTGATATGCATTGTTGAGAAAGTATGTGTAAGTATTATTTTTGCTAAGTGGAATCATTTTTAATATAGTTTGGCTAGTGGTTGGGGCTCTGTTTAATGAATTTTTTTTTCTTTTTGAGACAGAGTCTCGCTCTGTTCCCCAGGCTGGATTGCAGTGGTGCAATCTCAGCCCACTGCAACCTCCACCTCCTGGGTTCAAGTGATTCTCCTGCCTCAGCCTCCCGAGTAGCTGGGATTACAGGTGCCTGCCACCACACCAGGCTAATTTTTTTGTATTTTTAGTAGAGATGGGTTTCGCCATGTTGGCCAGGCTGGTCTTGAACTCCTGAGCTCAGGCAATCTGCCCACCTCGGCCTCCCAAAGTGCTGGGATTACAGGCATGAGCCACTGTGCCTGGCCCAGATGCAATATTTTAATCCATCTCAGTAATTTTATCAAGTAATTTGCACACCAAACACATCCCTGGCATTTTCAGCAACGAGCGATTAGTTGCAGGAATTTTATGCAGGAAGATATTTCTTCATGAAGCCAAATCTTCTCCTGTAAATAAGACACCAGTTCAGATGAATCACTGCACTTGAGGGCAGCTTAGAAACTATGCTTTAGCCGTTCATCTTTGTTTGAATCACCCTGTATGCCTTTCTGAATGTGGAGGAGGAATTTAAGAGAACTGACTCACTATGTCTTTTATTTTACTTTGTAATAAAATATTTTCTGTCTTGCTGTAAGGTTCTCTGAGGAAGCATGTTGAATTGGGGATCCCATTTTTCTTGTGCAGTTCATCATCTATTGGCGGATAAATTTATCTATTTATGGATAAGCGTATGATAGAACATTCTTCAGGCTGGATGTGGTGGCTCCTACCTGTAATCCCGGCACTTTGGGAGGCCGAGGTGGGAGGCTCACTTGAGGTCAGGAGTTTGAGATCAAGCCTGGGCAACATAGTGAGACCCCATCTCTACAAAAAATAAAAAAGTTAGCCAGGCGTAGTGATACATACCTGTTGTCACAGCTATTCTAGAGGCTGAGGTGGGAGGCTCGCTTGGGCCTGGAAAGTTGAGGCTGCAGTGAGCTGTGATTGTGCCTGTACTCCGGCCTGGATGGCAGAGTTAGACCTCATCTCAAAAATGAAAACAGGGCTGGGCGAGGTGGCTCATGCCTGTAATCCCAGCACCTTGGGAGGCCGAGGTGCATGGATCATCTGAGGTCAGGAGTTCGAGACCAGCCTGGCAAACATGGTGAAATCCCATCTCTACCAAAAATACAAAAATTAGCCAGGCGTGGTGGCGGGTACCTGTAACCCCAGCTACTCAGGAGGCTGAGGTAGGAGAATCACTTGAACATGGAGGCAGAGGTTGCAGTGAGCTGAGATCACACCGCTGTACTCCAGCCTGGGCAACAAGAGCAAGACTCCGTCTCAAACAAACAAACCAAAAAAACCCCTTACCTTTAAAACATTCTTCATTTCCTTTTTATTGGCCTCTCCTTTTAGAATTCAGGCTTATGGATCCTTGCAAAAAGAATTAAAAAGGGAAGTTTTCTTTGTTATCACTTAGGGAAAGGAAACCTTTGTATTATCATTGAGATGATGATTACAAAATTCATCCAGTTACTGAGCAACTCACAGAATCTTTTGTCCTATTTCATGCTAGAAACAGGAAGATTGGAATCTGCCTGGAACAAAGAACTGCACCTAAGCAGACCAGAAGCAAAATGTCTTCTTCACGGCATAAGGACATCTCCACTTTTCTCTGTACCTGTGTGTATAGAAATAGATTACAGCACAGTTGAAATTCATGGAACTGGCATTATTTAAGCAACTGGAATTCCACACTGTAGGAAGGTTTTGAAAATTGTTTGGTTGTAGATTTTTTCTTATCCTTTAGTGTTGTGTTCCTACTGTGATGTCTTGGTTTTTGTCATAGACTTAAGTTTATAAGTTTGAACTGGACTTGTTCGATTATAACCACAAATTGTGTGTGTGTGTGTGTGTGTGTGTATGCCTGTGTGTATATATAGAAGTCATTATGGCAGATGCACAGAAATTGTGCAGTGATGTAAATGTTCATACTTTACAGAGCCTATAATTTTTATTTTTCAATTTGTTTTTTCAAAAATCTCGGGGACAACATCTGAAGGGTATGTTGCATGGATTTAAAAAAATCATCTCACATGCATTTTATAGTTTTGGGGAAGAAAATATCATGGGGAGGTCTACCTTCAGTATCTTTAGTGCTTCCTACCTGGTAACTTGAGACTTTAAAAGAAGAAACAAAGAGAGGAAGATATGGGAGCGAATTTATTCCAAGAATCTACAATGACATTGAAGTTGTTGGAGGAATGTACTGTATCTAAAAAAACCTTCTGTGACACATTCAAAAATTTCATCTGAGCTGGGTGCAGTGACTTGTTCCTGTAGTCCCAGCACTTCGGGAGGCTGAGGTGGGTGGATTGCTTGAGCCCAGGAGTTGGAGACCAGTCTGGGAAGCGTGGTGAGACCTCATCTCTACAAAATACAAAAAAATTAGCCGGGCATGGTGGCACGTGAGTGTAGTCTCAGCTACTCAGGAGGCTGAGATGAGAGGATCACTTGAGGCTGGGGAGGTCCAGGCCGCAGTGATCCGAGATCACACCACTGCATTCCAGCCTGGGTGACAGAGTGAGACCCTGTCCAAAAAAAAAAATAAAAAAAGAAGGCAATGGCTTTTTGCTTTTGAAAGTGGTATGAAGAGAACATCCACTTTAAGGCTTTAAAAGACAGTGAAGCTGGTTGTAGTGGCTCACTCTTATAATCCTAGGATTTGGGGAAGCTGAAGCAGAAAGATTGCTTGAGCCTGGGAGTTTGATACTGGCCTGGGCAGCATAGCGAGACCCCATCTCTATTAAAAAAAAAAGATGTTAAAACAGTGAAATTGCAGAAACAGAACATAGCCACCCTTTTTCATCAGTGACCTTTTCTTCACATAGAGGTCAACTCAGTAGGTGAGAATAATTAGTAGGTTCAGCAGAATAAACTCTTTACAATTAATAACTCAGTGGAAAATGATGTTCAGATGGTGAAATGTGGAAATGTTTTAGACAACTCTATTTTCAGCCTGTGCTTCTCACTCACCATCCTGTTGGGATTAACAGTTGAGGGCCATCGCTGTCTAAACATTTAGCATGCAGTTTCCCATCAGTTTTACCGTGAATGTGGAAAGGTGAAACTGCTGCTGACTTCGGCAGCAGGTATACTAAAATTGGAATGACACAGAGGAGATTAGCATGGCCCCCTGCGCGAGGAAGATCCGCAGATTCATGCAGCATTCCATATTTTTTTAAGAAAAGGTTACACTGTGCACCGACATGTGGAGCTAGAAGGAAAAGCTTTTAAGTCTCATGTTTGCTGACTATAAAAATAAATCATAGTAATATTATTGAACATTCTACTTTAAAAATTAATAAAACCATAAATGAAACACTTGAGCACACTTTAAAAAGTACATAAACCCATGAGTCCATATGCCTATTTTTAGGTTGTCTGTTTTATTATCCAGGATTTCATACTCAGATGAGAATTAGCATCAGGAAAGCCTGAAATGCCTTAATTGTGAACTGATATGCAGGAAAATGAAATATGCAAGCACATTGGTGACCTTGTTCTTTACAGACATCGTGATCAGCCTCCAGCCATACAGAACAAATGAGAAATTAGAAGCGATTCCAAGAACGTGTGATGGTGTGAAACCCACTTTGGAGCATCACACACATTTCAGCATTTGAAGTGACACAAGCTACCTGGTAACTGCCCATGGCAGGGTCATAGTTTAAATGGCCCAATGTCATGTAGAGGTTAATTTAATCAAAATGAGCTATAAACATGGAGCAATCACTGTATAATTTTAAAATAGTTTACCTGGCCAGGCATGGTGGCTCACGCCTGTAATCCCAGCACTTTGGGAGGCCGAGGCAGGTGGATCACCTGAGGTCTGGAGTTCGAGACCAGCCTGGCCAACATGGCAAAACCCCCGTCTCTACTAAAATACAAAAATTAGGTGTGGTGGCGGGCACCTGTAATCCTGGCTACTCGGGAGGCTGAGGCAGGAGAATCGCTTGAACCCGGGAGGCAGAGGCTGCAGTGAGCCGAGATCGTGCCACTGCACTCCAGCCTGGGCCACAGAGCAAGACTCCGTCTCAAAACATAAAAATAAAAAAAATACAAATAGCTGACCCGGGTGGGCATTCCAAAATGTCCGCATGGACGATCACGAAACAATCACGGTGCGAAATGTCCACATGGATGATCACGAAACAATCACGGTGCGAAATGCCCGCATGGATGATCATGACAAACAATCACTGCGCAAAATGTGGAGGAAAATTCATTACCATAATCACAACATTTGTATCAGAAAAACATTACAAATTTACTTTGCTTCATGTAATTTTATGAGTTGGCAATATTTTCTTAAATTGGAATACTCTAAGAGAATAGGACATGGATATGTTACAAGAAGTATATTGGGGCAAGTCTTGTTTTTCTGAAGGGAAATGCCACCGGCCTGCTTTCATAGGCATTGATAAAGCCAGGAAGGAAATAAAGTCACAACCGAATAGTATACACTGTCTCTACTGAATTCTTCTAATTCCTTCGCAACAGAAGTCTAAATCCTGCTTAGCCTAAACATATCTATAGCCAGCGATGGGCAAATTATATTTGCTGTCAGCATGATAGAATAAGAAGCAGAAACCCCCCAGCAGTGGGGTAAGATTGCGCGCTTCATCCCCTCAAAATGCTGTTCAGCCCCACTCCCTCTCCACGCCCATCAAACAACTGCACAATCACTTGTTACTGAATTTCTCATTCAGCGTTTTCTTTCTGTCCATACTTAAAGACCAAATCATTTGTTTGCTTTGAAGAAAAAGCAAAAACAAGAACAAAAACACCAAATCATTTGAAATCACTATCCATTAAAAAAAAATCACCAGTGGAACTAAACAGTTGAGTGGTTTGGGATGTGTTCGCCATTTCTGTGTTTGACCTACATGGCCTCTAGTTCTTTGGACCATTGTAACTGTGAAACTATGGCTTAACACTGTTAAAGACCCCAAGGCTCAACTCTGTAGCCACGTGCACCTCAGGCTGCACAAATACCCCACCAGAATGTCACAATCATTCATTGCTCCAGCTACCGAGTGAACAGGGTGCAAGACAGCACTGGCTTGGGTTTTATTTTTGCAGCCAGTTAACTTTGCATCAGGTCTACACAGTCCTTGCAGCCTTTGATTTCTCCAGTTGTAGAGATTTGAAATGGGGTGCCCGGGTTCCTCTCATTTTTCCTTCAATCTACCTAGCATGCATTTTACACACATTGGAGGAGTCGTATGCACTGTTTTTCTGTTGCTGATGGAGGCAAGCAGGCTTTCTAATTAGTCTAACTTAAACGGATGGGATTCACTTAACAAAAGCAAGAAGAAAAGCACACGAACAGGTGTCTTAATGCATTTGGATAGTTTCTTTGCGGGGGTGTGTGTGTGTGTATGTGTGTGTGTCTTGGTGAAGGTGAGGGGCTGTATTTTCACCCAGCCTTTTCATAATCAAGTTTGCTTTGCAAACCTTATGGCCTTGCACCCCGCAGAACAGTCCTTCCTAATAGCAGGGATGCTCTGTCATGGTTTTCTGTAAATTATCGTGTGTTGGGAAGTTCTGTTCAGGCTTAGTTTGATCTTCCATGGTGGAGACTTCTGTTCTGTATGTAAAAGGCATTACAATTGTGTTTTAGCAGATGAGATTTGAAGCCTTTCCACAGTCCTTGTGCTCTGAGATGGCTGTTGAGCTCTGCTCAACTGTCGTAGCTGAATTCTTTCTTTGCGCTGAACACTGGGCAGCCTCACCATGTTGCCAACGTGCTTCTGGGGCCCCTGTGACTGCCGCCGGATGCCGCGCACACAGGCAGAGTGCCTTTGCAGGTTTGTGCACCCCTTGGCGAGCCAGAACTGGGAACCCCGCGGGGTGACCCCGCCTTCTCATGGGGGGTCGGGGAGGGGAGTGCCTATTTTTAATCCTGTCTGTTTGTTGCACAATGGAAATCACTGTGATTTGTACATATGCCCTAGGAAAATTTTACTGCTGTCTAATTTATGTAATAATACTGTTGATTCCAGGTTTGTTTAATAAAACTTTGTATCTTTTCAGAAGTCTGAGTTTTATCTGCTTCTGTCTCCAAACAAGCTGTGGCTTTTCTCCTTTGGTCTAATCCAGGGATGGGCAATTATCTGTAGGGGCCACATGGCAGATATTTTCTGCATTGTGGGACACACAGTCTCTGTTGCACAGAGTGCAAAAAAGCTGCTATAATTAGGCGGAGGTGCACGCTTGTAATTCCAGTGCTTTGGGAGACCAAGGTGGGAGGATCACTTGAGCCCAGGAGTTTGAGACCAGCCTGCAATGTAGCAAGACCCTATCTCTACAAAAATTAGAAAATCTGTCAGTAGTGGTAGCACGAGCCTGGGATTGCTCAGGAGGCTGAGGTGGGAGGGTCACTTGAGCCCAGGAGTTTGAGCCTGCTTTGAGCTGTAATTGTACCAATGCCCTCCAGCCTGGGCGACAGAACAAGAACCTGACTCTTAAAAAAACAAAAATCAAAAAGCCCCATAGATAATATGTAAACAAGTGGGCATGGCTGTGCTCCAATGAAGTTTTATTGACAAAAATAATCAGAGGGCCGGATTTAGCTCAAGGGCCAGCATTTGCTGATTCCTGTTGTAGTGTGATGTTGACTTTGCAGATTGGCTTCACAGGTTGTTAAAAATGTGCTGCCCTCATCATCATGAATGAATAAAATATTTTATTGCTTACTCTTATTACTCACATATTTGACACCCAGGTTTCTGAGTGACATTCGCAGCTTGCTAAAAACATCCTGACTTCGTACATTGTAAAATCAATTGATTTGTAATTTTTGACACTCACATAGCACTTGCTATTAGCAGAGGCTGAAATATTACACCCAGCTAAGGGTCAAACACAGGCCTCTTTACTTATGACCAAGCTGTCCCTGTTCCCATCTTGGAATTCCCTGGGGAAGGGAGTCTTCCCATGGGCTGGTATGGCTGTTCAGGGTCTGGTTCAGGGACCACTCGGGAGTTTCTGTAGCATAGGTTCTTGGTGAGTGACAGTCTGATTTGGGAAAGGATATGGAGTGTTTGTGTGTTTGTTGGAAGGCTAGGGGAGGGGTCTTGAAGCCCCTTCAGCAGAACAAACATGCTTTGTACTTTGGGGTAAGATTGCTAGAGATTGTCCAGGGTTGTGTCAATTATGTGTCATAGATATGTATTAATATTTAGCCACACCCTGTTGGAGCTCTCTGACTTTCCTAGAAGTCAGGCTCATCTTGTATACTTATTGAAAGGATCAGATAACCTTCTTCCGAGGGTGTGAAGGAAAATCATAGTTAGGTGGACCCCCCTCATCTTAACAAGAGGCTGTCTCCGGTATCGCTTTGCAGAGATGGACAGGAATTGCTGGAGTTTTTTGTTTTGTTTTGTTTTGTTTTGCGACAGAGTCTCCCTCTGTTGCCCAGGCTGGAGTACCCTGGTGCAATCGCAGCTCACTGCAGCCTCAAAGTCCTTCTCTCAAGCGATCCTCCCACCTCAGCCTCCTGAGTAGCTGGGACTACAGGTGTGCACCACCACACCCAATTAATTTATTTTTTATTTTTATTTTGTAGAGATGAGGTCTCCGTATGTTGCCCGGGCTGATCTCAAACTCCTGGCCTCAAGCAATCCTCCCACCTTGGCCCTGCAAAGCGCTGGGACTGCAGGTGTGAGGAACTGCAGTTTGGGGAGCACCCGTTTTCTGTGGGCAGTGACATGCACACTGTTACATGTGTGTGCAACAAAGTTATCCTTCAATCCTTCAAATACTGCAACGCGTGGGACACCTGCCCACTCTAACCACTGCTAAAAGACAAAGCTGTTGACACGAGAACTCAGCAGAAAACAAAATCACAGAGCTAAGGTTTCCATTCCATCTGCTCCTGCTCACACCAAGGCGCTAAACAACACTTCAATAATAAATATGTGTTACATAAGCATAACAGAATAAATATATGACTATAATATGTAAATAGATTAATGTATGTTTATTACATATTAATGTAATAAATACATTAATTTATGTTAATATATATTTTTAATGTATTTATGCAATACATGTATATTAAATATATACAATATGAATATGTTACATTAACATACAATATATACACAATATATATTAAAGTACTATATATTAAAGTGCTGTATATGAATATATGCATGTACTATATTCATATACAGGACTTTAATATATCTACATATACATAATAAGTATACTATAATATATAGTATAGATGTGTAATATATGTATATAATGTATATATAATGTGATTTATATAATATATATTTATATATGTTTAGTATAATGTATAGAATTTTTATTATATATAATATACTTAGACATTTATTAAAGAACAGCATTCTGTATTTTCTGACAAAAATATTGGATGCCAGTTAAAACCATCAAATGCTGAAGACCTACCATGAGTATATTGATGAGGGAACTGGAAATTTGATGTTTTGTTATAAGGCAGAAAACCATGATGTACTAAAACTAGTCCATCAACCCTTCTGTGGATCAAATTTTTTTAAAAAAATTTTAATTTACATTTTTATTGACAAATAATACTTGTACATATTTTTGGGGTACATACCAATGTTTGAGTAAATGTAATGTACAGTGATCAGGTCATGGTAATTCGCAAATCCGTCAGGCATCTCAATCAGGCATCATTTCTTTGTGTTGGGAACATTCAATATCCTAGATTTGGAACTGTATATTATTGTTAACTACAGTCGTCCTACAGGGCTATAGAACACCAGAAGGTATTCCTCCTGTCTAGCTGTAATTTTGTATCCTTTAAGAAACCTCGGCCGGACACGGTGGCTCATGCCTGTAATCCCAGCACTTTGGGAGGCTGAGGTGGATGGGTCATGAGATCAAGAGTTTGAGACCAGCTTGACCAACATGGTGAAACCCTGTCTCTACTAAAAATACGAAAATTAGCTGGGAATGGTGGCATGCGCCTGTAATCCCAGCTACTCAGGAGGCTGAGGCAGGAGGATTTCTTGAACCCAGGAGGCGGAGCTTGCAGTGAGCCGAGATCGTGCCATTGCACTCCAACCTGGGCTACAGAACGAGACTCCGTCTCAGAAAAAAAAAAAAGCTCTGTCCCCTCCTGCCCCCACCCTTCCCAGCCTCTAGTATCCTCTGTTCTACTTTTTATTTTTGTAACAGCTACTTTTAGTTCCCATGTGAGAGAACCTGTGACATTTGCCTTTCCAGTTCTGCTTATTTCATGTAACATAATGTCCTCCAGTTTCATCCTTGTTGATGAGAATGACAGGATTTCATTCTTTATTAATGGCTGAATAGTATTCCATGGCATATATATGCTGCCATATTTTCTTTATCCATTCATCTGTTGCAAATTTATTTTATTATATTATTTTTGTTGAGACAGGGTCTCATTCTGTTGTCAAGGCTGGAGTGCAATGGCACGATCGCAGCTCACTGCAGCCTCAACCTCCCAGGCTCAAGCCATCCTCCCACCTCAGCCTCCAAAGTAGCTGGGACTACAGATGCACCCCCGCCATGCCCAACTAATGTTTACATTTTTTTGTAGAGGCAGGATCTTGCTATGTTGCCCAGGTTGGTCTCAAACTCCTGGGCTTGAGTAATCCTTCTGCCTCAGCCTCCCAAAGTGTTGGGATTACAGGCTCTCACGAGCCACCATGTCTGGACTTGCAAATTTATTTTACTAGGCAAGCTACCTTTGAGAAGTCCATGAAAGAGACCATTTTCTACACATGTAAAGCTACAATTCAATTGTTAAAATTCTGATAAAAACCAAAACATGACATCTACCCTGTTAAATTTTTACGTGTTTAATCCACATTGTTCCCCATGAGCTCTGTCTTGTCCAGGAGATCTCCAGAAATTTTTATTTTACATGACTGAAACTTTACACCCATTAAACAGCAAGTCCCTATTGTCCCCTCTTCTCAGTCCCTGGGAACCACCGTCAACCACCCCCTACTCCAAAAATCAGAGAAGACACAGGTCTGCACACCTGGGTCTTAACTTTCATCTGAAACATTTTTAGTTCTCAAGGACATCACGGAGAATAGATTCATGCTTTCATATCTAGTTATAAATGTCTGGCTTTGAGCCGGCTGCATACTCAGCTTTTAAAATCCCCTTGGGGGCAATGTCTCGGAAACCCACTGGCTGAAAAACAATTCATAATGAATCAGGAATTGTGCAGAGGCCGTTTTAAAATGAGTGCCTTGAAAAAAGGAAAAAAAAAATCTACAAAAGGCAAAGTTTAAAAAATGATGTCATTCCAGTAAGTGAGGAATGAAGAAAGGTAATTTGGTCTACAGAGTTCAGAGTTCTTGTTATTTTACACTGGGCTTGTTTTTAATTGAACTGATGAATAATGACCAGAATGCCTGAACATCTAGAGCTGGAAAAAGCTGGCCCTGGAGAAGGTACATCATTCGTTATTTGTGAAAGTCAGCTGTGGTAGTCAGTACAGGATACAGTAGAAGTATCCATTTCACTGTGGACAGATGTTTAGATGCCTTTTCTTTTTTCTTGGGATTTTTCTTTTTCCCACCCAACCCCACTCTACCTTTTTTCTAAGAAAAGTATCTGGTAACAATCCAACATGGGAAACTTCTGCTTCTTTCAAGAATATAACCTTTAAAATAATGGGTGCTTAACAAGACATTCTCCAAGCTCCTATTTTTCATACCTTTACCGTGGCCACAATGAGAAATATATTGTGCGTATTTTACAGAACCACCCAGACTCACGTACATGCAAACGCACACACGCCCCTAAAGCTACAGCTGAACAAGACAATCCAAACTTAACAATATTAATAGTGTAGAAACAGGGTTATCAGATATGAATTTATTAATCATGGTTACATAGAGCACTGTTTCATTTCAAATTATTTTTAATACGAGTAGAGACCTGCAAAACTGAATCCATGGTCCTTTCTTGGGTCTTGCTTAGTGTTTGAAAAGCACTTTTCTATTAAAAAAAAGTGACAGCTCTGCACTCCGTATCTCTCTGCTTTTCCACATTAAAACGGGACTCAATATTGGTGATTTCACAAGGGAGCAAATGCCAGCTAGTCTTGAGAGGAAACTTGTTGCTCGCTTTCTCATGACATCTGTGAATTAAAAACTCAAAACCATTTCATTTCCATTGTTTAATATGGCACACAGCAGCTTTCTGGCTAAGATATGCATTTTGCAGTACATTTATTAGAATAATAGTATTCTGGCATTATGTGAGTATGATTTTCTTTTCTCCGGCCCCTGTTTCTAGACTTTGTAAATTTGTACATTGACAACTAGTTGGTCCAACTTCTTAGGTCTTTTTTTTTTTTTTTTTTTTTAAAAAACAACTGCTGGGCCCAAAGTGCCGTTGATATTACAGGTTGCCATTACTTTTTATGAGCTAGTTTGCGATGCCAGTTGGATGGATTCTCTTTTCCTAACGGCAGTGGAATATCTGTGTAAGCTTCTGGCGGCCGATGACTCTGTAGCCAGTCCATTTGAGAGACTTCCAACTCTCATGGAAGATCTGGGTGGACATTGGAGTTCTGGATAGGTTTGTGTGTTCTCTTTTCCAAGGGGAAAGAAATGTTGGTGGAATTGCATGTGTCTAACTCTTAACTGTTTCTTATCAGAGTTTTAGTTTTTGTGGGCTTATGAATTCATCTTGTCTCAGTAACAAAGTGTCAACAAAATGTACTGAAAAGGGTTTTCTTTTAAAAATGGCAAGAGAAACTATTCCAGGGAATAGTTTGCAAACTAGAGAGATACAGTTCTGGAGAACAAAGAGAGGGTTTTTTCTTTCTTTCTTTTTTTTTTTTTTTTTAGTAGAGTTCCTGCCCAAGGTTCCCACTGGTCTGCTAGGCAACTGAGGAATGCAAACTTGTTTAGTTCTGATTGGTTGCTGCTTGTTGAGTTCTGACTGGTTGACACTCATTGGATTCTGAGGGGTTGATGCTTGTTGAGTTCAGACTGGTTGACACTTGTTGGGTCCTGATGGGTTTATGCTTGTTGAATTCTGACTGGTTGATGCTTGTTTAGTTCTGACTGGTTGACACTTGTTGAATTCTGATTAGTTGGTGCTTGTTGAGTTCTGATGGGTTGGCATTCACTGGGTTCTATCTAACTGGTTGATGCTCATTGAGTTCTGACTGTTTGACACTTGTTGGACTCTCATGGGCTGATGCTCATTGAGTTCTGATAGGTGGACACTTGTTGAGTTCTGATGGGTTGACACTTATTGGGTTATGACTGGTGGGCACTTGTTGAGTTCTGATGAGTTTGGCACTTGGGTACTGATGAGTCAACACTTGTTGAGTTCTGATGGGTCGACCCCTGATGAGCTCTGACTGTTTGACACTTGTTGGGTTCTAACTGGTTGACACTTACCGAGTTCTGACTAGTTGATGCTTGTTGAATTCTGATGGGTTGACACAGATCACAGTCTATTGATTGATTCAGGCTGCATGGATAGGAATTGACAGTTGTGAAAGTCTCAAAGTTGTAAGAATGTTTGGGTTTTCCAGGAACTTAGAGCACATGTGTGAGCTCTTGTCAGCAAATGGCCGCTTGACCCTGTTTTGAATTTAGTCCCATTGAGTGACTTGGGATCCACCGTGAAGCACTGACTCCTTCAGGGTTCACAGAAAATGTAGGAGAACCTGCCATTTTAACCATTTGCCTGTATCTTGATCCCATATCTTTATTTTCTTACTCTTGACCTGATTTGGCCTAACGTTTTCCATCCTTTTATCTTCACTGAAGTTTAGCTTAGTTTTCTGCTCTTTAAATGTGTTCTTTAAGTAATGACGGATCATCCTCATTCTAGGCTCCAAAGATAGTAATAAGATGTACTCTTTCTAGACAGGCGGAATGAATTTTGATGGCTCAGTTTTTTGTTTTTTGTTTTTTTTTTTTTTTTGAGACAGAGTCTCGCTTTGTTGCCCAGGCTGGAGTGCAGTGGCACGATCTTGGCTCACTGCAAGCTCCGCCTCCCAGGTTCACGCCATTCTCCTGCCTCAGCCTCCCGAGTAGCTGGGACTACAGGCGCCCACCACCACGCCCGGCTAATTTTTTTGTATTTTTAGTAGAGACGGGGTTTCACTGTGTTAGCCAGGATGGTCTCAATCTCCTAACCTCATGATCCGCCTGCCTCGGCCTCCCAAAGTGCTGGGATTACAGGCGTGAGCCACCGCACCCGGCCTTTGATGGCTCAGTTTTTAAAAATTTATATCTTTTTGAGGGGTTTGGTTAGCCTTTCAAATTTGAATTAGTCAATATTTTAAACAGTTTATTTAAAAAAATTTTAATATTATAATATGTAAATATTGTCATGTTTCATATTGTAAATGTTACAGCATTTGTGACAATGAAAATAAGTCTTAAACATATCCCAGAAATAAAACCACTTAATCATGTGTAGAGTTCTCTTTATCAGTATCTACTTTGGTCATTGTTATATGGGCTTCACAATTCCATTACAATTTATAAAACTTGAGCTAGGCAACCTAGTAAGACCCTGTCTCTACAGAAAATGAAAAAATTAGCTGGACGTTGTGGTGCATGCCTGTAGTCCTAACTACTCAGGAGGCTGAGGTAGGAAGATTGCTTGAGCCCAGGAGTTATATGTGGATGTGGATTTGGATGTGGATGTGGATGTGGATGTGGATGGATGGATGGATGGATGGATGGATAGATAGATGATAGATGATAGATAGATGATAGATAGATAGATAGATAGATAGATACAGATGAATAAACAGATAATAGGTTGATAAGGATAGATGATACATTGTTAGATAGAGTTTCTCATGCAAAAGCCCAGGGTTTCTCTAACTGAGCACTACTGACATCTGAGGCTGGATGATTCTCTGTGGTTGGTGCCATTCTATACATTATAGGATGTTGATAGACATCTTTGGCCTCTACTCCCTAGATACCAGTATCCCCCTTGGCCCCCACTCCTGTGGTGACAATTAAAAATGTCTCCAGACATTGCCAAAAGCCCCTGGGAGGTAAAAATCTCCCCTGGTTAAAAACCACTACTTAGAAAAATAAGATTGGGGACCATTTGGGAGCCATGAACACAGAGCAAAACAGAAAGAACCAAGACTCGAATGGTGATCTTCCTTTAAGCTTTCACAGCAAGATTAATCTTCATGCCAAAGAAGATCCTGGATCAACAGGGTCATCCTCGAATTTTGAAATTTATGACATATCATGCCCACATGCCAAGCCAAGAATGTGAGCTCTTGCAGTGTTTTACTTGGATGGGATTAGAGCCACCGGGTAGAAAAACTGCAGACAAGTTTATCCAACCAGATGGCTGCCAAGATCAACAAAGAGGTGCCAGTGCACTGAGAAATAGAAAAGAGGTGTAAAGATCTCTCTGGAATCTTCATTCTTGCAGTGGGCATTTGAAGGATTTTTTTTTTTGATGGGTCACCTTTCCTTTCTCTGAATTCATCTCAGAATTTCTACTCAATGTCGCCAAGTCAACATTTGGTCTTTTACCAAATGGAAAATATTTCTATGAGCAGTGTAGTGAATTGTAAGTAAGAGTCTGGGGTGCTTGAATGTGTCTTGAGCTATGAGTCAGAGACCTGGGTCAGGTTCTGCTTCTTACTGGGGCCATTGTGGTGGACATGTTTCTTAGCTGTTCTCCGTATTAATGGATCCATTCTTCAAATAGGGGCAGTAATTATTCCTGTGGGCTCCCTTTCTGATCAGAAACCTCCAGTAGCCCTCTGTTGCACTCAGAAGGCAAAATAACATCATAACAACAGTACAGAAAGGTCTACATGATCTGCTGTCAGTAATGTCCCTGAGTCTCTCTCCAGGGCATCAGCTCCCGATGCCTGGACTCTTTGCTGATTTAGAACACATCCCATAAGCTCCTGCCACGGGGCCTTTCCACTGGCCCTTTTCTCTCTTCTAGATACCAGCATAGCTTTCGCCTTCGCCATCTTCAACTCTTTGCTCAAATATCTTCTCAATTCATCCAGCACTTTATTTAAAATTTCAACTTGATTCCAACACTCTCTACCACTATCCCAACTTTCTTTTTTTTCCTCTCTACCACTGAGCACTTTCTACTGGTTTGTACCCTTTTCTTATTTATTTTGTTTATTGTCTTCTTCTTCCCACTAGAATGCAAACTGCAGGCAGGCAAGGAATTTGGTCTTTGGTTGGGTTTATTGTCATAATCATATTAGTCATAATATCATATTAGTCATAATCATATAATGTAACTATATTAGTGATGATTCTCCTTATCACCATGCATAGCTGCTATATTTTCACTTGCAGTCATGGTGTGATATTCTACTTATGGATAAGGTGCACCGTAATTTATCCAGTTGCCTGAGGAAGAGAGAATTAAGTGGTTTGCCATTTTTACATTACAAACAATACTACATAAAATAATCGGGGGCCGGGCACCATGGCTCACGCCTGTAATCCCAGCACTTTGGGAGGCCAAGGTGGGCGGATCACCTGAGGTCAGAAGTTTGAGACCAGCTGGCCAACATGGTGAAACCCCATCCCTACTAAAAATACAAAAATTAGCCTGGCATGGTGGCAGGCACCTGTAACTCCAGCTATTCAGGAGGCTGAGGGAGGAGAATCGCTTGAACCTGGGAAGCAGAAGTTGCAGTGAGCCGAGATCATGCAACTGCACTCCAGCCTGGGTAAAAGAGGGAGACTCCACCTCAAAAAATAAATAATAAAATAATCGGTGCACACATATGTGTATGTTTGCATATTTGTGTCGGTGGGTGTGTTTGTAGGAACAGTTTCTACAAAAGGAATTGCTGGATTAAAGGATTTACACAATTCAATTATGATCAGATATTACCAATTTCCATTTTTTTTTCCTTTGAGACAGGGTCTTGCTTTGTCACCCAGGCTGGAGTGCAGTGGTGCAATCACGGCTCCCTGCAGCCTTGGCCTCTCAGGCCCAAGTGATTCTCCTGCCTCAGCCTCCTGAGTAGCTGGGACTACAGGCATATGCCACCACACCTGGCTAATTTTTGTATTTTTTGTAGAGATGGGGTTTCGCCATGTTGCCCAGGCTGGTCTCCAACTCCTGGGCTCAAGAGATCTGCTTGCCTTGGCCTCCCAAACTGCTGGGATTACAGGTATAAGCCACCTCACCTAGCCAAATTTGACATTTGTAGATTCCACCTATAAGTGAGATCATGCACTATTTATCTTCCTCTGTCTGGCTTATTTCACTTAGCATAATGCCCTCTAGCTTCCTCCAAGCTGTCAAAATGACAGAAAATTTCCCCTTGTTAAGGCTGAATAGTAGTCTGTCATATATAGATACCATATTTTCTTTACCCAGTCATCCATCGATGGACACTTAGGTGTACACATTGTTTTCCATAATGGCGATACTAAGGTACATTCCCACCATCTGTGAAGCTATCTCTAAATTGCATGCGTAGCAAATGTGATATTTAACTCCTTTTTGTTTGAAATACTTGCATTCAAGTAGTCAAGTAGTCAACTTCAAAGGAAAAGTTCTAAGTAAATTGTTACAGGCCGGGCGCGGTGGCTCTCACCTGTAATCCTAGCACTTTGGGAGGCCGAGGCAGGCGGATCACCTAAGGTCAGCAGTTCGAGACCAGCCTGGCCAACATGGTGAAACTCCATCTCTACTAAAAATACAAAAATTAGCCAGGTGTGGTGGCGGGTACCTGTAATCCCAGCTACTCGGGAGGCTGAAGCAGGAGAATCACTTGAACCTGGGAGGCGGAGGTTGCAGTGAGCCCAGATCACGCCACTGCACTCCAGCCTGGGTGATAAGAGCGAGACTCCATCTCAAAAAAAAAAAAAAATTGTTATAAACCATCTTTCCCCATTCCTCCAACTTCTGAACTTTGCAACTAATCACATAGTAAAGTGTTCCCACGTCATGTTAGGTTATTAATGCCAAATAAAACTTTTATTTGTTATGAGTGCCCATTTTGTGTTTTGTTTTATAGTCTGTGTGTAACATGTGAATATTCGCTAGTAGATGTGGACCTGCCATATTTCTGTAACATTTGGAAGTAAATTAATAGATGTTCTGAAGTAGTTTATTGTCTCTTTTGCCAATTATATTGAATAATAGATTACAGTGCATTTTATTTCTTTTTTTTTTTTTTTTTTTTTGAAATGGAGTCTCGCTCTTGTCGCCCAGGCAGGAGTGCAGTGGCGGGATCTTGACTCACTACAACGTCCGCCTCCCGGGTTCAAGCGATTCTCGTTACTCAGCCTCCCAAGTAGCTGGGATTACAGGTGCCCGCGACCGCGCCCGGCTGATATTTGTATTTTTAGTAGAGACAGGGTTTCCCTATGTTGGCCAGGCTGGTCTCAAACTCCCTACCTCAGGTGATCCACCCGCCTCGGCCTCCCAAAGTGCTGGGATAACAGGCATGAGCCACCGTGCCTGGCCCAGTGCATTTTATTTCTATATTGAGAATTATTGACGGGAGGAGCCAAGATGGCCGAATAGGAACAGCTCCAGTCTACAGCTCCCAGCGTGAGCAACGCAGAAGACGGGTGATTTCTGCATTTCCATCTGAGGTACCGGGTTCATCTCACTAGGGAGTGCCAGACAGTGGGCGCAGGCCAGTGGGTGCACACACCGTGCGCGAGCCGAAGCAGGGCGAGGCATTGCCTCACCTGGGAAGCGCAAGGGGTCAGGAAGTTCCCTTTCCGAGTCAAAGAAAGGGGTGACGGACGCACCTGGAAAATCGGGTCACTCCCACCCGAATATTGCGCTTTTCAGACCGGCTTAAAAAACGGCGCACCACGAGACTATATCCCACACCTGGCTCGGAGGCTCCTATGCCCACGGAGTCTCGCTGATCGCTAGCACAGCAGTCTCAGATCAAACTGCAAGGCGGCAGCGAGGCTGGGGGAGGGGCGCCCGCCATTGCCCAGGCTTGCTGAGGTAAACAAAGCAGCCTGGAAGCTCGAACTGGGTGGAGCCCACCACAGCTCAAGGAGGCCTGCCTGCCTCCGTAGGCTCCACCTCTGGGGGCAGGGCACAGACAAACAAAAAGACAGCAGTAACCTCTGCAGACTTAAATGTCCCTGTCTGATAGCTTTGAAGAGAGCAGTGGTTCTCCCAGCACGCAGCTGGAGATCTGAGAACGGGCAGACTGCCTCCTCAAGTGGGTCCCTGACCCCTGACCCCCGAGCAGCCTAACTGGGAGGCACCCCCCAGCAGGGGCACACTGACACCTCACACGGCAGGGTATTCCAACAGACCTGCAGCTGAGGGTCCTGTCTGTTAGAAGGAAAACTAACAAACAGAAAGGACATCCACACCGAAAACCCATCTGTACATCACCATCATCAAAGACCAAAAGTAGATAAAACCACAAAGATGGGGAAAAAACAGAACAGAAAAACTGGAAACTCTAAAACACAGAGCGCCTCTCCTCCTCCAAAGGAACGCAGTTCCTCACCAGCAACGGAACAAAGCTGGATGGAGAATGACTTTGACGAGCTGAGAGAAGAAGGCTTCAGACGATCAAATTACTCTGAGCTACGGGAGGATATTCAAACCAAAGGCAAAGAAGTTGAAAACTTTGAAAAAAATTTAGACGAATGTATAACTAGAATAACCAATACAGAGAAGTGCTTAAAGGAGCTGATGGAGCTGAAAACCAAGGCTCGAGAACTACGTGAAGAATGCAGAAGCCTCAGGAGCCGATGCGATCAACTGGAAGAAAGGGTATCAGCGATGGAAGATGAAATGAATGAAATGAAGCGAGAAGGGAAGTTAAGAGAAAAAAGAATAAAAAGAAATGAGCAAAGCCTCCAAGAAATATGGGACTATGTGAAAAGACCAAATCTACGTCTGATTGGTGTACCTGAAAGTGATGGGGAGAATGGAACCAAGTTGGGAAACACTCTGCAGGATATTATCCAGGAGAACTTCCCCAATCTAGCAAGGCAGGCCAACGTTCAGATTCAGGAAATACAGAGAACGCCACAAAGATACTCCTCGAGAAGAGCAACTCCGAGACACATAATTGTCAGATTCACCAAAGTTGAAATGAAGGAAAAAATGTTAAGGGCAGCCAGAGAGAAAGGTCGGGTTACCCTCAAAGGGAAGCCCATCAGACTAACAGCGGATCTCTCGGCAGAAACCCTACAAGCCAGAAGAGAGTGGGGGCCAATATTCAACATTCTTAAAGAAAAGAATTTTCAACCCAGAATTTCATATCCAGCCAAACTAAGCTTCATAAGTGAAGGAGAAATAAAATACTTTACAGACAAGCAAATGCTGACCGATTTTGTAACCACCAGGCCTGCCCTAAAAGAGCTCCTGAAGGAAGCGCTAAACATGGAAAGGAACAACCTGTACCAGCCGCTGCAAAATCATCCCAAAATGTAAAGACCATCGAGACTAGGAAGAAACTGCATCAACTAACGAGCAAAATCACCAGCTAACATCATAATGACACGATCAAATTCACACATAACAATATTAACTTTAAATGTAAATGGACTAAATTCTCCAATTAAAAGACACAGACTGGCAAGTTGGATAAAGAGTCAAGACCCATCAGTGTGCTGTATTCAGGAAACCCATCTCACGTGCAGAGACACACATAGGCTCAAAATAAAAGGATGGAGGAAGATCTACCAAGCAAATGGAAAACAAAAAAAGGCAGGGGTTGCAATCCTAGTCTCTGATAAAACAGACTTTAAACCAACAAAGATCAAAAGAGACAAAGAAGGCCATTACATAATGGTAAAGGGATCAATTCAACAAGAGGAGCTAACTATCCTAAATATATATGCACCCAATACAGGAGCACCCAGATTCATAAAGCAAGTTCTGAGTGACCTACAAAGAGACTTAGACTCCCACACATTAATAATGGGAGACTTTAACACCCCACTGTCAATATTAGACAGATCAACGAGACAGAAAGTCAACAAGGATACCCAGGAATTGAACTCAGCTCTGCACCAAGCGGACCTAATAGACATCTACAGAACTCTCCACCCCAAATCAACAGAATATACATTTTTTTCAGCACCACACCACACCTATTCCAAAATTGACCACATACTTGGAAGTAAAGCTCTCCTCAGCAAATGTAAAAGAACAGAAATTATAACAAACTATCTCTCAGACCACAGTGCAATCAAACTAGAACTCAGGATTAAGAATCTCACTCAAAGCCACTCAACTACATGGAAACTGAACAACCTGCTCCTGAATGACTACTGGGTACATAACGAAATGAAGGCAGAAATAAAGATGTTCTTTGAAACCAATGAGAACAAAGACACAACATACCAGAATCTCTGGGACGCATTCAAAGCAGTGTGTAGAGGGAAATTTATAGCACTAAATGCCCACAAGAGAAAGCAGGAAAGATCCAAAATTGACACCCTAACATCACAATTAAAAGAACTAGAAAAGCAAGAGCAAACACATTCAAAAGCTAGCAGAAGGCAAGAAATAACTAAAATCCGAGCAGAACTGAAGGAAATAGAGACACAAAAAACCCTTCAAAAAATCAATGAATCCAGGAGCTGGTTTTTTGAAAGGATCAACAAAATTGATAGACCGCTAGCAAGACTAATAAAGAAAAAAAGAGAGAAGAATCAAATAGACACAATAAAAAATGATAAAGGGGATATCACCACTGATCCCACAGAAATACAAATTACCATCAGAGAATACTACAAACACCTCTATGCAAATAAACTAGAAAATCTAGAAGAAATGGATACATTCCTCGACACATACACTCTCCCAAGACTAAACCAGGAAGAAGTTGAATCTCTGAATAGACCAATAACAGGAGCTGAAATTGTAGCAATAATCAATAGTTTACCAACCAAAAAGAGTCCAGGACCAGATGGATTCACAGCCGATTTCTACCAGAGGTACAAGGAGGAACTGGTACCATTCCTTCTGAAACTATTCCAATCAATAGAAAAAGAGGGAATCCTCCCTAACTCATTTTATGAGGCCAGCATCATTCTGATACCAAAGCCAGGCAGAGACACAACCAAAAAAGAGAATTTTAGACCAATATCCTTGATGAAGATTGATGCAAAAATCCTCAATAAAATACTGGCAAACCGAATCCAGCAGCACATCAAAAAGCTTATCCACCATGATCAAGTGGGCTTCATCCCTGGGATGCAAGGCTGGTTCAATATACGCAAATCAATAAATGTAATCCAGCATATTAAACAGAGCCAAAGACAAAAACCACATGATTATCTCAATAGATGCAGAAAAAGCCTTTGACAAAATTCAACAACCCTTCATGCTAAAAACTCTCAATAAATTAGGTATTGATGGGACGTATTTCAAAATAATAAGAGCTATCTATGACAAACCCACAGCCAATATCATACTGAATGGGCAAAAACTGGAAGCATTCCCTTTGAAAACTGGCACAAGACAGGGATGCCCTCTCTCACCGCTCCTATTCAACATAGTATTGGAAGTTCTGGCCAGGGCAATCAGGCAGGAGAAGGAAATAAAGGGTATTCAATTAGGAAAAGAGGAAGTCAAATTGTCCCTGTTTGCAGGCGACATGATTGTTTATCTAGAAAACCCCATTGTCTCAGCCCAAAATCTCCTTAAGCTGATAAGCAACTTCAGCAAAGTCTCAGGATACAAAATCAATGTACAAAAATCACAAGCATTCCTATACACCAACAACAGACAAACAGAGAGCCAAATCATGAGTGAACTCCCATTCACAATTGCTTCAAAGAGAATAAAATACCTAGGAATCCAACTTACAAGGGATGTGAAGGACCTCTTCAAGGAGAACTACAAACCACTGCTCAAGGAAATAAAAGAGGATACAAACAAATGGAAGAACATTCCATGCTCATGGGTAGGAAGAATCAATATTGTGAAAATGGCCATACTGCCCAAGGTAATTTACAGATTCAATGCCATCCCCATCAAGCTACCAATGACTTTCTTCACAGAATTGGAAAAAACTACTTTAAAGTTCATATGGAACCAAAAAAGAGCCTGCATCGCCAAGTCAATCCTAAGCCAAAAGAACAAAGCTGGAGGCATCACACTACCTGACTTCAAACTATACTACAAGGCTACAGTAACCAAAACAGCATGGTACTGGTACCAAAACAGAGATATAGATCAATGGAACAGAACAGAGCCCTCAGAAATAACGCCACTTACCTACAACTATCTGATCTTTGACAAACCTGAGAAAAACAAGCAATGGGGAAAGGATTCCCTATTTAATAAATGGTGCTGGGAAAACTGGCTAGCCATATATAGAAAGCTGAAACTGGATCCCTTCCTTACACCTTATACAAAAATCAATTCAAGATGGATTAAAGATTTAAACATTAGACCTAAAACCATAAAAACCCTAGAAGAAAACCTGGGCATTACCATTCAGGACATAGGCGTGGGCAAGGACTTCACGTCCAAAACACCAAAAGCAATGGCAACAAAAGCCAAAATTGACAAATGGGATCTAATTAAACTAAAGAGCTTCTGCACAGCAAAAGAAACTACCATCAGAGTGAACAGGCAACCTACAACATGGGAGAAAATTTTCGCAACCTACTCATCTGACAAAGGGCTAATATCCAGAATCTACAATGAACTCAAACAAATTGACAAGAAAAAAACAAACAACCCCATCAAAAAGTGGGCAAAGGACATGAACAGACACTTCTCAAAAGAAGACATTTATGCAGCCAAAAAACACATGAAAAAATGCTCATCATCACTGGCCATCAGAGAAATGCAAATCAAAACCACTATGAGATATCATCTCACACCAGTTAGAATGGCAATCATTAAAAAGTCAGGAAACAACAGGTGCTGGAGAGGATGTGGAGAAATAGGAACACTTTTACACTGTTGGTGGGACTGTAAACTAGTTCAACCATTGTGGAAGTCAGTGTGGCGATTCCTCAGGGATCTAGAGCTAGAAATACCATTTGACCCAGCCATCCCATTACTGGGTATATACCCAAATGACTATAAATCATGCTGCTATAAAGACACATGCACACGTATGTTTATTGCGGCATTATTCACAATAGCAAAGACTTGGAACCAACCCAAATGTCCAACAATGATAGACTGGATTAAGAAAATGTGGCACATATACACCATGGAATACTATGCAGCCATAAAAAATGATGAGTTCATGTCCTTCGTAGGGACATGGATGAAACTGGAAACCATCATTCTCAGTAAACTATCGCAAGAACAAAAAACCAAACACTGCATATTCTCACTCATAGGTGGGAATTGAACAATGAGATCACATGGACACAGGGAGGGGAATATCACACTCTGGGGACTGTTGTGGGGTGGGGGGAGGGATTGCATTGGGAGATATACCTAATGCTAGATGACGAGTTAGTGGGTGCAGCGCACCAGCATGGCACATGTATACATATGTAACTAACCTGCACAATGTGCACATGTACCCTAAAACAAAGTATAATAAAAAGAAAAAAAAAAAAAAAAAAGAAAAAAAAAAAAAAAGAATTATTTTTGTTCCTAAGTTTACCCTTCTGCTTTGTATTAAGTGAAAGTTGCTCGTGGAAGGCATTTTTTCTACTAAAATGTACATTTAGGCTGCTGGAAATCTGCTTTTTTCCAGAACTCTCTAGTACCTCAGAGTTTTCCTACAGGCATTCCGGACTTTTGCCCCATATTTGCTTTTTGATCTATTTCCACTACCACTGGCATTCTCATTGTGGTAGGAGTTATTAAGAAATTATTTTAGGCAGATAGAGAGGAAAAGGGGTCCTTGGAAAGTTTTCGTTTCTTTTAAAGCAGCTCCAGAAACGTTTCTTGTCTATCAGGAAAGCCCGGGCTCTTAGACTCGGAGGGCAACCTTTGATATGCAAATACAGGCCATTAGAAACTGGGTCCATCCAAACATGGCGATTCCCGCCCTCTTCTTCTTGCCCTTGCCCAATATGTGCCTGGCAGCACGGCTGCCCCCACATATCCCCACGTGTGTAGAACATCATGGCGCCCCACATTTGCATATTAAAAGGCTAGGGTGGGAAGGCCAGTTTTTTTTCATGGCTACCTAAACGACATGCTTGGTCAAACCAATCCCCTAAGCCCTATGCAAATCAGATCGCCTACTCCAGCCTCCTCATATAACGTATCCCCTGCAGGAGGGGCCTCCCCTCTCGCCTTTGGAGCCCCCTGCCTCTGTCTCTGTACAGGGGAGCTTCTTTCTTCTCCCTTCTTTCTTGCCTATTAAACTCTCCACTCCTTTAAACCACTCCACATGTGTCCATGTCGTTTTATCAAAACCAGCGCGAGGACCAAGAACCCTGGTGTTCCTCCACTCATTGGAGCCCTATCATCATCACGCCTTAAAAACCAGCCAGTGGCTGGCCAGACGAAAAGAACTCCTTAAATATCAGGCTGCCACTGTCCTCTCGAGACTCTAAGAGATTAAGTCTCCTGTATGGTTAAAACAAAAACAAACAAACAACAAAACATTAAGAGAATGGAAAACTCTGTTGTGGCGGACACAGTGGCTCACGCCTGTAATCCCAGCACTTCGGCAGGCCAAGGCAGGGGGATCACTTCAGCCTAGGAGTTCAAGACCAGCCTGGGCAACATAGCAAGACCCTGTCTCTACAAAAAAATAAAATAAAATTAGTTGAGTGTGGTGGTGGTGTGCACCTGTGGCCCCAGCTACTTTGGAGGCTGAGGTAGGAGGACTGCTTGAGCCCAGGAGGTCAAGGCTGCAGTGAGCTATGATTGCACCACTGCACTCTGTCACACGCGTCTGTGTGAAGAGACCACCAAACAGGCTTTGTGTGAGCAATAAAGCTTTTTAATCACCTGGGTGCAGACGGGCTGAGTCCAAAAAGAGAGTCAGCGAAGGGAGATGGGATGGGGCCGTTTTATAGGATTTGGGTAGGTAGTGGAAAATTACAGTCAAAGGGGGTTGTTCTCTGGCGGGCAGAGGCGGGGGTCACAAGGTGCTCAGTGGGGGAGCTTCTGATCCAGGAGAAGGAATTTCACAAGGTAATGTCATCAGTTAAGGCAGGAACCAGACATTTTCACTTCTTTTTTCTTTTTTTCTTTTTTTTTTTTTGTTGAGACGGAGTCTCACTCTGTTGCCCAGGCTGGAGTACAGTGGCACAATCTCGGCTCACTGCAAGCTCGGCCTCCCGGGTTCATGCCATTCTCCTGCCTCAGCCCCTCGAGTAGCTGGGACTACAGGGGCCCGCCACCACGCCCAGCTAATTTTTTTGTATTTTTAGTAGAGACGGGGTTTCACCGTGTTAGCCAGGATGGTCTTGATCTCCTGACCTCGTGATCCGCCTGCCTCCGCCTCCCAAAGTGCTGGGATTACAGGCGAGAGCCACTGCGCCCGGCCCATTTTCACTTCTTTTGTGATTCTTCAGTTGCTTCAGGCCATCTGGATGTATCTGTGTGGGTGACAGAGCAAGACCCTGCCTCAAAAAAAACAAAAAACAAAAATGGAGACGGAGAAGAGTGGTGTGCTGGTGAGCCACTTCCTCTGGGTAAAGTAAAGCCCCGATTTGTAGCGTTTGCCAGTGCTGTGGTGTAAATGCTAACTCTTCCCATAACTGATTTCAAGCTGCCAGCAGTTTAACAACTAGCTCACAAAATTCTTGATTTTTTTTTTTTTTTTTTTTTTGCGATGGAGTTTCTCTCTTGTTGCCCAGGCTGGAGTGCAGCAGCACGATCTCGGCCCACTGCAACCTCCGCCTCCCAGGTTCAAGCGAATCTCCTGCCTCAGCCTCCCAAGTAGCTAGGATTACAGACACCTGCCACCATGCGCTGCTAATTTTTTTTTTTTTTTTTTTTTTGTATTTTTAGTAGAGGTAGGGTTTCACCAGTTGGCCAGGCTGGTCTCGAACTCCCAACTTCAGATGATCCACCCGCTTCAGCCTCTCAAAGTACTTGGATTATAGATGTGAGCCACCGCACCCGGCCTCTAGTCTTGAATATTTTAACAGTCACCTCAAAAGAGCTGGAACAAGCCAGGAGGCATCATTAATTGACTTAGGGTCCCCAGAGGAACCAAGAACCATTTGCAAGGCCCTTCCTCTTTCTCCCCTTTTTATGGTGGGCTTGGGAGCTAAGGGGCTTTATTTAAGGTCTTCTAGTCTTTTCCTTAGACTGTCCTGCCTGCTAGGAGGGTCAGGAGGAATTAGCCAAGCCAGTAAACACCATCCACCTACATCAGGAATGTGGCAGAAATGTGGCTTCTCCATCATTCTTTCTTGTTCCCCCTCCAGTATTTTAAATGGACACATTGGCACATGAAAAGAAGATAGATGAATACCTCCTGCCACACCTCTCACCCTTAAACTTGTTACTTACAGTCATTTTACATTTTAACATTGGCAAACTGGCCTCCAGAAAATATAATACTCCTCTTGTGTATACTCAATCAATAGTTTAAATAGAAAACAACCAAAAAATACTTGTGAAATCAAGTTTAGCCTAAAGCTGCCTCCTTACATATTTTAAGTTCAGCCCAAAGCTTTCTCGGTACATTGTGAACTCTAACAAGTGGAGATGTAGGACCATAGCCTACTCTTATGCCCATCACTGGGTTTCAGCCAATCAAATGTAGCCAACTGTTCAAATTGCGCCCAAATAGGGCAAACGCTGAGCTGTCACCAAACTAGCTGTTTCTGGACCTCACTTCCACTTGCCGCATGTCACTTCCCTTTTTCTGTCCACAAATCTCCCACCACGTGGCTGCGCTGGAATCTCAGAGCCGACTCTGGCTTGGGAGTCAGCCCAATTCGCAAATTGTTCTTTGCTCAATTCAACTCTTTTAAATTTAATGCGGCTTAAGTTGTTGTTCTCTTAACACACTTTTCCTCAGACATTTGCTATCATAAGTGTTATTATACTTTTGAATTTTCTTTGCCAATTGCATAGGTAAAAAGTCTTACATTTTGATTTGCATTTTTAAATAATTGAGGTTAATAATCTAGTATAGATTTTTCTGCAGGTTGCTTTAATTAATTTTAAAATTTCTTCAGTATTTTTTTTTAACACTTCAAGACCATTGAGTATATTTAGTTATTTTTGAGATAGGGTTTCTTGCTGTGTGTCCCAGGCTGGAGTGCAGTGGTGCTATCATAGCTCACTGCAGACCCGATCTCCTGGGCTCAAGCAATCCTCCCACTTCAGCCTCCTGAGTAGCTGGGACCACAGGCATGTACCACCACACAGTTAATTTTTAAATTTTTTTTGTAGAGCTGGGGTCTTGCTCTGTTGCCCAGGCTGGCCTCAAGTAATCCTCCTGCCTCAGCGTCCCAAAGGGCTGGGGTTACAGACATGAACCACCATCCCTGGCCGCAAGTTACTTTTTTATGTTTTTTGAGATGCAGTCGGGCCCCAGGCTGGAGTGCAGTGGGGCGATCTCGGCTCACTGTAACCTCTGCCTCCCAGGTTCAAGTGATTCTCGTGCTACAGTCTCCCAAGTAGCTGGGATTACAGGTGTGCACCACCATGCCTGGCTAATTTTTGTATTTTCAGTAGAGACGGGATTTTGCCATGTTGGCCAGGCTGGTCTCCAACTCCTGACCTCAGGTGATCCACCCGCCTCGGCCTCCCAAAGTGCTAGGTTTATAGGCGTGAGCCACCACCCCTG
The DNA here is from genome assembly GCF_028858775.2 of Pan troglodytes. NCBI lineage: Eukaryota > Metazoa > Chordata > Mammalia > Primates > Hominidae > Pan > Pan troglodytes. Next base: position 4,128,247 of record NC_072421.2, on the reverse strand, counting down.
ACCACAAGTTGCTTTTTAATATATGAGATAACCTTTCATATAATTTGTCCATTTCATTGGTTGCTTACTTTTTTTTTTTTTTTTTTTTTTTTTTTTGACGGACTCTTGCTCTGTCGCCCAGGCTGGAGTGCAGTGGTGCAATCTCAGCTCACTACAAGCTCCGCCTCCTGAGTTCACGCCATTCTCCTGCCTCAGCCTCCCGAGTAGCTGGGATTACAGGTGCCCGCCACCACGCCTACCTAATTTTTTGTATTTTTAGTAGAGACGAGTTTTCACTGTGTCAGCCAGGATGGTCTTGATCTCCTGACCTCGTGATCTGCCCGCCTCAGCCTCCCAAAGTGCTGGGATTACAGGCATGAGCCACCGCACCTGGCCTTCATTGGTTACTTCTTTTCTGGGTGATATTGTAAAATATGTATTCATTTGACGAACACTGAAAAGTAATAATTGGCCATCTTAATGATTACTATTTGCAGAACATGATAAGAGATAAGGCCCATATTATTTGAGTTTTCTTACGATGTGCATACATTGCTTATTTAAAAATATATGCTCTTCTGTATTAAAAGTACTAAAGAAGACACTAATAACCAAAACAAGGAAAAATAGTCCGAGAAATAACCATAAAACTCTTAGTGATCTTGGGTTTTGCAGTAGTAATGTGATCCTCAGGAGCAATTTGGGGAGGTTTGGAATCTCGTGGCCTCCAGCTGCATGACTCCTAAACCGTAATTTCTAGTCTTGTGGCTAATTGGTTAGTCCTGCGAGGGCAGTCTAGTCCCCAGTAAAGAAGGGGATTTTGTTTTAGGAAAGGGCTGTTATTGTCTTTGTTTTAAACTATAAACTATAAACTAAGTTCCTCCCAAAGTTAGTTTGGCCTATGCCCAGGAATGAACAAGGACAGCGTAGAGGTTAGAAGCAAGATGAAGTTGGTTAGATCAGATCTCTTACACTGTCTCAGTTATAATTTTTGCAAAGGCGGTTTTAGCATTTCCTATGGTGGCCTCCTCTTTCCTTGAAACCACATCTAGCCTTACTATTTCATGAATGCATGTCTACTATTCATTTATTTGATGATAGCAGAGTTAGATTGGATACCTACTGTTTCCATCCCTGTTATGGTCCCGTGCACAGATGCAAACCTGTGTCAGGTATTACTATCCTCTCTGCTAAAGGAAAGAGTTGAGAAAAGGGTGAATTAGGATTCTTAGAAATAAGAAGAAGACTACTTTTAGAACAGAATAATTGGAAAATTAGTATTCTTCAAAGAATCCAGTCCCAATAGTTATGGATTCCAAGAAAGAGTACAAAACGGGAACTTTCTGCTTTATAACCAGGTAGTTGTGGGTTAGTGGGAGGGATCACACTTTAGTTTTGGTTCTCTCAAGGCAGAATAATTATTATTATATGTTTTCATGGGTTTTTTTTAATAGGACTGATTAACTGTAAGGCCTCTTTATTTATTTTGCAAATGCCTCGGGCTGGATCATTTTAGAATCTACTTCAGGGTTATGAGGTGGTGCCTGGGGCTCCTGATAAACTCACATGTTTTCATTTTGTTTCAGAAAATCCAGAAGTAGAAGTCAACCTTTATTTCTAATTCATTTCAATTCCATGGCAGGTCTTTCCTTGCATGTTTAAAAGACGTGTTCTTATTTTCAGATAATTTAAATAGCTGAACATCATATTTCACAATGAGAAAGTCTTATGTTTATTTTAATTTTATTTTTTGAGACAGGGTCTTGTTCTGTTGTCCAGGCTGGAGTGCAGTGGTGCGATCATGGCTCACTGCAGCCTTGACCTCCTGGTCTTAAGTGATCCTCTTGCCTTAGCCTCCCCAGTAGCTGGGACTACAGGCACACAACACCACGCCTGGCTAATTTTTTAAATTATTTTTGTAGACATGATGGGTTCTCACTGTGCTGCCCAGGCTGGTCTCAAACTCCTGGCCTCAAGCAATCTTCTTACCTTGGCCTCTCTAAGTGCTAGGATTACAGACGTGAGCCACTGCGCCTAGTGTTGTATGTTTAGCTACAAATGATGGGTATGAACTTTTAAAGTTACAGATACCCTCAGAGCAAACTGTCATTGTTGGAGAGGGAAGATAGAACCCTAAGCAGACTGCAATGCAACAGTGTCTGGCTTCTAGTTTCTTCAGAAGGCCAGTGGTGAAATATTTCTCCCAGACCACAGTGGAATCATTGTTATCATAATGACTGGCTTCCAATAGTTTCTTCAGAAGGCCAACGATGAAACATCTCTCCCAGACCAAAATGGTATCTTTATCATACCCTATGGTACTTTAACAACAAAACAAAACAACAATAGTTTCAGCTCATAAAAGTTGGGTTCCCAGATAAAATACAGGACACCCAGTTAAATTTGAATTCGGGGTAAACAGTAAATCTTGTTTTAGTGGAAGTATATCCCATACAACATTCAGGTCATACTTATGGTGGTGGGTAGGCTGTATTTTTATTTGCTACACTGAAAGCCCTACCTAAAGGGCAGTGTTGCAAATTGTTTGTGACAGATGAATAATCAGCTAGCGTTCCCCAGATGCTTTTACTAAAAAAGAAGACTAAATACAATTGACTTAAAGAAAACAAATGACAAATGTTAGCAAATAAGAGAACACGCTTCCCATTTATTGAGTGGAAGGATTGGCAAAGAGAGAAATTGTATTTTAAAATAGCCTAAAGAGTAACAAGAAAAGTAGCTGTGTCCAGGATGCCTCCGTGGTCGTTGGCTAACAGTTACATCCTTCCCCGCTAGGGCTTTATCCTGACTTGGCATAGCTCCTCATATTGGAGAGGAAAATTATATTCAGCCTGCATTTGTTTCAGGACTGGACATTCGCTGAGCCCATTCTCCGCAGACATACAATGCTGCATGAGACATCCTCAGTGATTTCATGAATGTAGAGTAACTACTGGAAGATAGGAATGTGAAATTTTACTAAAGTTTTTCTCTTCCTATTAACTTAGCTTCTCACATCTCATCCTGCTGTTGCCGCGGATTTAAATATTATTTTGCCTTAAAAAATAAACGGAAGATTCCCTTCTCAGTATCTTTCAGGCTTTATAATAATAAGTAAACAGTTCTTTCCTGCCCAACTAATATTTATGCAGGTGGAGTTTATTTCTCTGGGCAAAGGAACGCATTTTGGATTAAAAAAAAAAAAAGTCAATGGCTTTTAATTTTCATGACATTTTGTTATGGGAAAACAATTGCCTAGAAAGCAGAAGTCTGAATTTAAGTTAAGTATGGCCAACAGAAGAAAACATGTTAGTTTTAAATTGTTTTTTTTCCCCTTGAAACGATCACTTAGCATAGTATCTGCAAACACAGTGGGCGTGCAATCAGTACTGATTCCTGCGTTACACAGAAAATGCATGCAGCATGTGTGTGTAGATTAACAATCACAACCAATAAAAATGTGCACATCCACGAGACTTTTCGGGACAACCACATTTTTACTGAGATTCAAGAAAAAGGAGAAACCAAGAGATAGTGGAGAAAGCAAGAGATAATATATCTCTTCCCACCTTGGAGAATAAAAAGAAGGAAAGGAGACACATGTCTGTGAGATGATTCCAGGGTCCCATGACAATGCTGATGATGGAACTGAGAACCATTAAAATCTTCCCCTGAATTCAGATTCTGAGAAAAAAGAGAAAGAAAAAAGAACTGCCAGAATCAGGATGCACAGAAGGCAGCAGTTGCTCTTCTGTTTACTAATGGAGAATGAACCACTGAGAGGGTTTCCCTTTCTGGGTTTGGGACATCAACACTTTGGACTTAGGGGTAGGCTTCGTACTCACATCAACACTTTCCAGCCAGTAATCACCTGGGTTTGTTTTTTTGTAGGAATTTACACACTGAAATCCCATGTCAGGAGGTGGTGCTCAGGTGGTAATGTGAGCGGTGGGGAGTGGCTGTAAATACAGGTGAAGCTTTGCTTGCTCACCTGCAGTCACCTTCTATGATGCAGCCCAGTTTCTAACAGGCCAGGGACTGGTACCCATGTGTGGCCTAGGGCTTGGGGACCCCGATGTGGGGCAGTAGAGACAGAGTCGTGTGTTAGAGACGCGATTCATGCACTAGAGAGACGGAGGGGAGGAAGCAGTGAGTCCCACAGAGGAAAGGCTGTGGTTTGCAGGTGTGGCAGGGTTGACCCTGCCCTAACTTAGTGCACTCTGCCTTCCGCAGTGGCTCTTTTTCTTTCTGTTCTCTTTCTGATCTTAGATGATGTCATTATGGCTGAGACTGTGCCTAAACTATATACTGCCAAAGCCTCTATTGCTGGAAGAAGATAATAACTGTATCTCTAACTTTAAAAAAATATTTAGTGTAAGAGAGAGAAAGCATGCCATAATGAATTGAATGAATTTGAAAAACTAAGCAGTCATATTTCCCTCCTATCTTAGGAGTTAAATCCATCAGTGCATGTAAGGTGTTCATTGGTTTGGTTGGGAAAGGTGGAACAACTCAAAGTGGGGGCTTCCAGGTCATAGGTAGATATATAATGCCTATATTATTTATTTTTAAAATTTTTTTCCTTCCTCCATTTTTCCTTTCTTCCTTCCTCTCTCACTCCTGTCCTTCTCTCACCATTCTTTCCTTTCTTCATTTGTTCCTTTCTCTCTTTTCTCTATCTCTTTCTTTTCCTTTCTCTCTGTTTTTTCTTTCTTCCTGTTTTTTTCTATCTCTCTCCTTTCCTTCCTGTTTCTCTTCTTTTTCTTTCTTTCTTTCTTTTCTCCTTCCTGCCTTCCTGCCTTCCTCCCTCCCTTCCTTTCTTCACTCCCTCCCTCCCTGCAATCTCTCCTACTCTCTCCCCCATCTCCCTCTCTCTCTTTCTTTTTGCATAGTTCTACAATACAAAATAGTATGAAAGGCTGTTGTCTGTGTGAGAGTATATCTGCTGTGGTCTAGCAAAACTTGAGTTCAAGAAACTCAACACTAACAGAGCCACCTGGGAATGAAAAGAAGTGAATCTGGGCCAGCTCTTGTGTGCACTTGGGTGGTGGAGAGTGAAATAACTTCGGTATAAATTGTTGAGTGTTTGACTGCAGGAGATAGAACATGTCACATTGAAGAAAAGTGGGGATCTCTGGACTTTCATGAGAGCACACGATTTTTATGGACAGTATTTGAGGATTGAGGGGAACTTGTAGGAAGAAACGATGGAGAAGCTAAAGTCACTTGACTCCCTCTTCCTGGGTTGGAAGGGTAGGTGCTACAACTAACAAGCATCACCTAATAGAGCAGATGGGACAGGGCTGAGGTGCAAGGAAGGCTTTAAAAAAAAAGACAGGTGCCAAACTTGGAAGAAATATAATTGATGGCAGCAATCAATAATCAATAAGCTTCCCAGGAGGTCCTACCTGCACATGACTTGGCCCTTACTTTTTATTTATTTTATTTTTTTGAGACAGGGTCTGCTCTGTTGCCCAGGCTGGAGTGCAGTGGCAAGATCTTGGCTCACTGCAACTTCCTTCCTGGCTCAAGCAATTCTCCTGCCTCAGCCTCCAGAGTAGCTGGGACTACAGACACATGCCACTGTGCCCGGCTAACTTTTGTATTTTTAGTAGAGACGGGGTTTCACCATGTTGCCTAGGATGGCCTTCAACTCCTGGCCTCAAGTGATCCACCCATCTCGGCCTCCCAAAGTTCTGGGATTACGGGCGTGAGCCACTGCACCCACCAGCCTTTGCATTCTTACATTGGACCCTCCTCCTTCCCTGTGTTCCATCTCATTCTTCCCCTTTGCTTCTGGGGAGCACATCCTGGAGAAATTATAACAGAGGTGTGTGAAAGGACACTTTCCGGATATTCCACGTGGCGTTAGAATATGAAGGTCAACTCAGGCAGGCATCACTCCGCAAGCTCATAAAATGTGTCAGATGCTTACCATGAATTGATAAGCAGCAAAATTGTTGCATATTCAGCAACATCATTGAATCTTACAAACATTTTTGTTGAGTGAGTGATATTAATAACCAGAATGCTATTTATAGCACAATACCATTTCTATAAATGAAAAACATACAATCACAAGGCAACACCATGCATTTTATAAACCACAGGCATAGTTAAGGGCCATGTGTCAAACAGATTTCATGGAGGGACTGTGAGTTGCCAGGAGTGGAGATCTGGGGGTGAATGGGGAAGAAACAGATTAACAAGGGAAGGATCTCACCATAAGTGGTGGTGATTGTGAATAAGCAGCACAGTCATCTCAATTCTTGGCACTGACATTCAAATTAGAATGACCACCAAAAAAAGTATGAATAGTTAGGATTTAGCCAGGTGAACAGAAAGGGATGGGGAAGAAAAGAAGAGTCTATCATTGGTTGGAGGTTAGAAACAACATACCGGATCTACTTCAAGGCTTATCCAGTTTGGTGCTACCACCATTACAGCTGGATAATCCTTTGTCCTGTGCATTGTAGGATGTTGAACAGCATCCCTGGGCTCTACCCACCAGATGCCACTAGCACCCCCAACGTGAGAGCCAAAACTCTCTCCAGACATTGCTCCCTATCGTCTGTGGGTGATGGAGAGGGAATCTCTCCTTTTGAGGATGACCAGTCAAGGGAAATCAAGATGATATAAAGAGAGGAGACTGAAGAGTAGAGTCTTGGGTGTCTTACAGAAAACTTGGGATTTTATTTTGAACCATCTGCAGAATTCCAAGAGGGGATTTCATCAGATTGGCATTGGGAAGTGTTGCCTGAGTGCTTAGAGCTCTTCAGTCACTTGAGGTCACATTTCCCTTTTCTACCCAAATAAAAGAGCTGAAGTCATCCCATTGCAACAGGAACTTTTTTGTGACCTTCCCAATATTTCCAAGGCTATCTGGAAGTGGATAGTGGCAGCAGTGGCACTTATATTCTCCAAGACACGTTCTCTCCAAATTCTGGCTCTTGGTGCAACCACTACGTCCTTCCTTCCTGCTTCATATTATCTGTGTTCAGAGCCCTGCCTTCATCATTCCCCTTCTTTCTCTTTGTCCCTTCTTTGCTAAACCCATAGACATTACATTCTTGTTAGTGACACAGTGAGAGCACCATAGACATCACAACACTGAACCCCAGACCTTGCTGATTGTATAACTCCCTTCACCATCCCTATCAAGGAGAATCGCTCCATGCTTCTTTATCTTTAAGACCTGGGGTTGCTGTTGCCGTCCTGGTCTATTTGAGGTTCTTTCCCATTTACCTTCTCCCCTTTCAAGGACTGCTGCTAGGCAACAACCCCCAAATTCCTTTGCTCTGTCAGGCAAAGCAATTCTGCTCCCTTCCAGTGCATTTTCCTGACATACACACTAGGATACACATCTTAGGTTTATCTTTCTTCCCTTTTGTATTAGTCTGTTTTCATACTGCTATAAAGAACTGCCCAAGACCGGGTAATTTATAAAGGAAAGAGGTTTAATTGACTCACAGTTCCACATGGCTGAGGAGGACTCAGGAAACTTACAATCATGGAGGAAGGGGAAGCAGGCACCTTCTTTACAAGGCAGCAGGAAGAAGTGCTGAGCAAAGGGGGAAGAGCCCCTTATAAAACCATCAGATCTCATGAGAACTCACTCGTTATCATAAGAACAGCACGGCAGAAACCATCCCCACAATCCAGTTACCTCCACCTGGTCTCTCCCTTGACATGTGGGAATTACAGGTTTTACAATTCAAGATGAGATTTGGGTGGGGACAGAAAGCCTAACCATATCACCTTCCCTCCTCTGTCTCTGCTGGTCCTAATCTTACAAATTTAGGTGGCAGACAGAGACTGGAGAAAGCCAACAAACCAGCAGAAGAGTGAAATCCTGGTACATACATAAAGATATGGCACAACCCTCAAAAACAGGAGAAAAGAGGTAAGGTTCAGGGGAGTGGGTATCGCTGGGGAAGGAAGCTGAGCATTTTTTACATGTGTGTGGCTTGGGGAAAGCAGATGTGCAGATCTGAGGTCATTACCCAGTAGTTGTGGGCAAAACAGGGCTTGCCAGCCTATATATGTGGTCTTTGAGCTGCTGAATTCTTCAAAATGTAATAAGAATTTGTGAATTATAAAACTGTTGTATTGGGTGATTTCCCTTACAAAAAAATCTCACCATCTCTGGATGACATCCTGGAGTAAGAACTTTCATTTAGAGTTGATTCAGTGTGATTCAGCATGCAATTCTGGGTCCTAGCATTTACACCTGCATCTCCTTAGCCCACACTGCCTCAGCCACTAACTCACTGGCTAGACATTTGAGTGTGCAAATCCTCAGCCACTCCCATTCACCATCCAGAGCTTATCAACATGACCTTACATATTAGCCCATTATTTTAGAATTTAAAATATTGCCTTTCTATCATGATTACTTTTATCATGGGCATTAAGGTTCAAAATTAATGCATTGTTTGTCATGTCTTCAAATTCATTGGGCTGCTCTCATCTGTTGACTTAGGTCTTCCATCGATTCAAAAAAAGTTTTCTTCTACTATTTCTTTTGGTTGAATATGCTTGTCTTCTTGAATGATTTCTTTTATATAGTCTTGCTGAATCTCTTCTCCATATTAAGACATAACAAAACAACAACAAATGTATTATCATTTTCATTACATTAAACTGGTCTCTTGAGTTTTGAACTTCCTGAGTTTTCTTCCATTTCTCAGTCTTGATATTCCGCAGGATGTAATCTGACATTTGCCACTTCCTAAGAAACTTTACCTACATCAAGGCAGGTTTTCATGTCTATGCAATTCATCATAATTTTACTATATTTCGCATGCTTTTGCATTAAGCCTGTTTCAGAAATAGCAATTATCTCTCCTCCAGGAGTCCTTATCCCTCTTTGGATGAGCAATATTTTTTCTCTGTTGACAGGATTTGTTAAAAAGGAGGTTTAGTGGAGTGGACATCACTCAGAAACCATTGTTCTCTTTCTTTCTTTCTTTCTTTCTTTCTTTCTTTCTTTCTTTCTTTCTTTCTCTTTCTTTCTTTTCTTCTTTCTTTCCTTCCTTCTTTCTTTCTTTTTTTTGAGGTGGAGTCTCACTCTATCACCCAGGCTGGAGTGCAGTGGTGCAGTCTCGGCTTACTGCAGCCTCTGCCTCCCTGGTTCAAGCAATTCTCTTGTCTCATCCTCCAGAGTAGCTGGGATTACAGGCACATGCTACTGTGCCCGGCTAATTTTTGTAATTTTAGTAGAGATGGGGTTTCACCATGTTGGCCAGGCTGGTCTCAAACTCCTGACCTCAAGTGACCTGCCCTCCTTACCCTACCAAAGTGTTGGGATTACAGGCGTGAGCCAGTGCACCTGGCCCATTGTTCTTTTTCTAGTTTTCTGGTTGTGTGAGTGTTCACCCCATGGTCAATCCTTCATTGCAACTCCTTGGGCATTAATGAGGATCCATTTTATGTCTCTTTTCTACTCTCTTTCCCCCCCCCCCGGCTTTCTTGGCCCATTTGGGCTGCAATTATAAATTTCCTCAGACTGGAAAATGTATAAACAATTGAAATTTGTTTCGATTGTGAAGCCTCACACTTCTGGCAGCTGAAAGTTCAAGATTAAGGTGCCAGAAGATTTGGTATCTGATCAAGGTTCTCTGCTTCGGAGATGGTGCCTTTTTGTTGTGTCCTTCCATGGTGGAAAGGACGAGGGAGCTTTCTGGGGTCCCTTTTCTAAGGATACTCATCCCATTCATGAGGCTCCACCCTCAGAATCTCATCACCTCCCAAAGGCCCCACCTCATAACACCATCTCCTTGGGAATTAGGATTTCAACATATGAATTTAGGGGTAACACAAACTTTCAGACCATAGCACTGGTTTACTGTTCTTTAGGGTTGGGGGAAAGTGGTTTGCAGATTACTTCTCCATGGCCCTTCATTTTCCTTCTGCCAAATTCTGAATGGGATAAATTCTGTGAAGTTTGGGTAATACTGTGGTATTCTGCCTAATGATATGGGTTTTCCTTGGAGATCTGTGGGTTTATATGCCCAGTCTCCTGCTACCATCCTATCTAGAAGTTTGTTTGTATTTTTATATTTGTTTATTTATATTATATATATGGAAATTGTATTCTTATTTTTATTCTGTGCCCAAAATACAGTAGAACTCCCTAAACATTTGTCTCTTAATTTAATTTGGAAAAGACATTTTATTTCCAGAATGAGAAAAATTTTATTTGCTCTAGAAGTAGCACCAATCTTTCTTAGTGCTATCTGCTTATCCAATATTTCTTATTTTTTGAGACAGAGTCTCGCTCTGTCGCCCAGGCTAGAGTGCAGTGGCTCAATCTCGGCTCACCACAACCTCCGCTTCCCGGGTTCAAGCGATTCTCCTGCCTCAGCCTCCCGAGTAGCTGGGATTACAGGCACATGCCACTGTGCCCAGCTAATTTTTGTATTTTTAGTAGAGACGGGGCTTCACCATGTTGGCCAGGCTGGTCTTGAACTCCTGAGCTCAAGTGATCCACCCGCCTCAGCCTCCGAAAGTGCTGGGGTTACAGGCATGAACCACTGCGCCTAGCCTTTTCCAATATTTCTTATTAAATCTCTTATAGTTTTTATAAAACGTTCAACCCTAAAAGAAATAAGTAACAGAATTTTTAAAATTCCGTGGTGCAAATAAACAGCAGACTGATGAAACATCTTGTTCTAGCTTTTCTGCCTTAAAAATTGCATGAATTCATTTTTGTTTCTTTCCACTGTGGCCATTTTAGTTTAAGCCTCCATCCTCAGCTTCCTGGCTCTACGGGAAGAACCCCCTGTTCCTCTCATTATAAACTTCCTCCAAACTATTCTCCATTTATAACCCATCAAAGCCTTTGAAATCATAAATTACTCTCTATAATCTCTTCGTTTTGCACTTAGAATAAGAGAAAAATAATAATAATAATAACAAAGTACCAACACTTTTCCAAGTCTCACAAAGCCCTAAATAATCCTGTCCTTGTCCAACCCTCTGGCTCACACTGTGCCACTCCTCTTTTGTTCCCGAGAAAAGGTAATTTTCTTGAACAGTAAATAACAGACAAGATGAATGGGAAAATATCCCATTACACCCTTATGCTCAAGAGAAAATATGACAAGTTTTGATGAGATCCTTCTGGCTAAAAGGTTGCTAATGATAATGAAAACAAAAGGGGACATTACTTCAACACATGCAATTTGCTAAAGAGAAAAATAAAACAAAAAAAAATTTTGCAGGAGTGTTCTTTTCTCCAAATTGATGCCATATAGATGTAATTTGGCGTGTCCAATGCAGTGACCTCTGTGGGCCAGGACACCGAGATGAAGACCTTGGGAAAAAGAGCTCCAGGGCTGGATCCCTGAGAAAATGATTACACAACATATAAATGTGGTTAATGCCTTTAACCGCAAACAGCTGTCTCCTACATCTGTCCCTCTCCAACCAATGGGTGATGGTCAGCAGCTTGCCAATCCTAGGTGTGGTTTGTTCAGACAAGGACATCCATCTGACTTTATTATAAACTAATCTTAGGAAGGGCAAAGGCCATATTGAAACAGAAAGCCCCAATATCCGAGAGGCCGCTTTCAAATATTTCCCCGCCTTGGCTTTTGTGTTGTTTCCAGCGATTTTTTCCTAAGAATGCCTTTCGCAGCACCATCTGTTTCCCTATCAGTTGCAACGCCAGGGCTTGAAGCCTGCACATGTCTTTCATCGATGTTGCAGGAGGCTCCCAATTGCACAAAAAACTTGAATGAATTCCCTACCCCGGAAAATCTGAAAATGTGGATTCTCATTTGCAGAAAGAAGCGTGCATTGCTAGATATTATCAATACAAAAAATGAAATCCACAAAAACATTTCAAAAGGCTATTTGTACTGGAGTCATCTATGACCAATAATGCTGGTTTTAGGGATGGAAAACGTTCGTGCATTCTCAAGCACAGCACATTCTTCTTTCTTTCAAGAAGGGAACATTTAGAAGAGACTGTCTTGAAGCCCAAGTTAATTGGGCTTTTGCTCGACTAACCTATAGGAAGTTCCTTTGGGGCCTGTGAAATGATTAATAAATGCAATGAACACAAACAAATATGTAAGGTGCGGGTTTCAAAAATACAATTATGTAGAATAAGGTTTATGGAGATATGGCTCAGCACCATGGCTCATGCCTGTAATGCCAACATTTTGGGGAGCCAAGGTGGGAAGATGGCTTGAGCCCAGGGGTTCTAGACGAGCCTGGGCAATATAGTGAGGCCCCATCTCTACTAAAAATAAAAATTTTTTAAATTAGCTAGGCATGGTGAGACGTGTCAGTGGTCCCAGCTACTTGGGAGACTGAAGCAGGAGAATTGCTTGAGCCCGGGAGGTCAAGGCTGCAATGAGCTATGATCATGCCACTGTACTCTAGCCTGGGTGACAAGAGTGAGACCCTGTCTCCAGAAAAATTAAAAAAAAATAAGTAAATCAAAAGGTTTATAGAGATACAAGAAGGGGAGTTGTTTGGAATACAATTTTTCCCTTTAGCATTTTCTCTCAGTTTTATAACAGTTTTGATATAGGATATGCTAAATACCTCAACTTCCATGTTTGACATATTAACATATGAGGGTCATTTCCTTAAAGCAAATGGAAATAAGAACTGCAGCACGTTGGTATGTGTCCTCAGTTCACAAAGAACATACACTTTACCGTTCAAAACATACGACATTGACACAATGCGAGCAGCCTGCATTCTTAGCTGAGGTTGCACCAACTCATAAACCCACAGAACTGTAAGGTAATGCTAACAAATACACGGTGAAGCCTCCCACAAGGCCTGTGAGCAGTGTTTGCTAAAATCAGCATGACTTGAGTTACAGGTACCTCTTTTGAAATTTGGTTGGCCTCCCAAGTTATAGAACTGAATACGTTTGCATAGGTTTATAGAACAATAGGACTAGGAAAAAACCTCAGGCCAAGCCATGTTTTTCCTAATTCTGTCTAGGAATAAATGCATAAATCCTAAAATACTTTTGAGACTTTGCAGTGTCACAATTTCTTATTAGGAGCTTGGACTTCTAACCACCTTCAAAAGATGTCTCAAGTATCATGGCTGATCCAATAGAGGTCAAAACACAAAACAAACTTAAAGGAAGCAAAAACCTGTCTACAATATCTTAAGATCCAGTGTAGAATTAATACTTTAAAATATATTTAGCAATTCGAGACCTGACTGGGCAACATGGTGAAACCCTGTCTCTGCAAAAAATATAAAAATTAGCTGGGCATGATGGTGAGTGTCTGTGGTCCCAGCTGCTGGGGAGGCTGAGGTTGGAGAATCAATTGAGCCCCCAGAGGCTAAGGCTGCAGTAAGCTGTGACTGTGCCATTGCACGGCAGCCTAGGCGAGTGAGACCCTGTCTCAAAAAATATATATAAATTTATAAATTTTATAAATATAGAATTATATATTATATATAAATTATATATAATATATAACAATATAGTATAAATAATATATGGTTTTATAAAGTTGTATAAAGTTTATACAATTTTTATAAGGTTTATACAGCTTTATAGGTATTTTATTTATACAAATAAAATATATATAATATGTAATAAATCACATATATAAAATTTATAAATTATATAGAAATATATGGACATATATGTCTAATTATAAATGTATATAAAGATATAATTATAAATATATATTTATAATTGTCTATTTATAGATATAAATATAATATTTATACATAATATATGTATACGTTTAGATATATTTAAATATAGCAGGGGAAACACTGTCATTTTTCGGGAGTTCACGTGATCCTGTTAAAGTTTCGATCAATACTCTTCGATCAATGGCTTCTGGTTTTCAGCAAATCAAGTGCATGCTTCCTGCTTTTGTGGTAAAGTCCTCAAACATGCGCCCCTGCCTACGTTCATGACTCCTGATTTCTGTACCCGACCCTTCACAACACCCACACTAAGTGGCTTGTCTTTCCACGCGCCGGCCCCACACCTTGCTTCCTTTACCACGTGGATGTCCTCACACTATTTGTTCTCTATGCGTTTGTGTGCAAATAAAATCCATTCTCTAATGCTGGGCATGCATGGGTCTTCCTCCATGAGATTTCGTGAAGGAAATCTTACATACTGCTGATATTGATTGCATTGATTGATCAATTCACAGTCCCAGAGACATATTCTATAGAGGAGATGAGTAAAAGACCAATTAACACGGACTTCCAGACTGTCTACCCCAAACGTTGCCTTCTTGAAAGAAGGATTTCGTAGAGAAAACTCTCCCCCCAGCTCTCTCTGTGTGTGGTTCATATACCTCCTAGCCAGGTACAAGGCATGCCACCTTGTAATGCTCCTTCCTGCCTTATTTCTCCCACATACTGTGGCCCTGCCTGCACCTGGCTAATGGGCCAACCCTCAAAGCTGCTGAAACGCCAGCCTAAGCCACACATAACGTAACCCATTTTCAGAACGGTCGTTCCAGACACGTGGTGCCCAGATGGGAGCCCCAATTTGAGCTTCCACTTTTAAAATTTGCTTCCACTGCAGAAATTAACATTCAAATAGCCAAAGCTTACAGGGAGCCTGTTTATAGTCAATACCATAGGTTAAGATTAGAGATGATCTAATTCCTTAACCATAGATGTATTCTCCAAACGCATGAGCACAGAAAGGAAAATAGTGTGCAGGCAGCTGTTAAATTGCTCCCCGATGACTTCCCCTCTGCCATGTGGACTCTCTTCCTTTGACATGGTCTGACTAGTCTTGTATTAAAAATAAAATCTCCGTTATATGAACAAAATACAAAATATTAATATATTTCAGACTCCAACTGAAATTTATGCTGGAATCTACACCACCGGCTCTCCTGGGTCTCCTGGGTCTCCTTGTAGATAGCAGATCAGTTTTCAGCCTCCATGATTGCCCAGGCTGCAGTGCAGTGGCACAATCACAGCTCATTGCAGCCTCGACTTCCCAGGCTCAAGTAATCCTCCAGTCTCAGTCTCCCTGAGTAGCTGGGACTACAGTCATGTGCGTGCACACCCAGCTGTGTATTTCCTCTTATAGGGATATAAAATTATGTCATTCATCTTCTTGTTGACTTCTTGTAACCACCATGAAAGCATGACTCTTGTCTGTCTTATCCTCTTCCCCATCTCCAGAACTTGGCACATACTAGCAAGCTCTACAATTAGTTGTTGCATAAATGGCAAATGAAGGAATATTGCATTCTCTGCCTAGAAGTCCCTGCCCCCTCTCCCTTCCCCAGAAGAAAACTTCTTACTGGCTAAGATGCTGTTCTAACCTCAGTGCTTCCAAAGGAGCCTCAGCAGGTCAAGGTCTATCACTTCATACATATTTATCCCCAAATTTCAGATATTATTTGGCTCAAGGAATGCACTGCAAATATTTACAGAATGAACCATTGAAGCAAGAAAAGAAACCTGCATGAGCAAATTCTCTGTTTCTGTTATAAGAGGCTGTGCCATTCAGCTATTGGCACATAACAAAGAATCCCAAAATGCAGTGGGTTAAAAAAAAATCTATGTTATATACTCACTGTTATATGGGACAAAAATTCAGGCTGTACTCAATGGGTGCTTCTGAGATCTACCAAGCAGAGGCCCAGAATGATGCTGAGAATGCTGCAATGCAATTGGCAGCTTCCATGACAAATAATTTTCTGGCCCCAAATGTCAATAGTGCGAATGTTCAACAACAAAAACCTACTTCCTCTAAGTCTGAGTTTATTAGGTACATTTCTTTTCTTTTTTGACTTTATTTTACGTGTGTGTGTGTGTGTGTGTGTGTGTGTGTGTTTTAAATAATGAGATGCTTCACGAATTTACCTGTCATCCTTGTATGGGCCTTGCTAATCTTATCTGTATCATTCCAATTTTAGTATATGCGCTGCCAAAGCAAGCACATTAGGTACATTTTTATCTTCCAAGTCACTGCAGGCTACAGTTTTGCTCTTCCAACACAACATACCACTGGTTACCATTTTTTTTCTAGCCTTTGGTAGCAGTTACCTTACTATTTTCCCAACCTTCATTCACCACTCAGTTTCAAAGCCAATGAAGCATGTTTTAAGCTTTTGTATGAGAGCAACCCTCCACCCACTTCAGGTATGAATTTCAGGATCTGTTACCTATTTTTTTGGTATAAAATCAACTACAAGTTTAGTGCCTCAATATCACAAACATTGTATTTGCTCATATGTTTGTGAATCAATAACTTGGACTGGGTTCAGATGGGCAGTTCTTCTGTTGGTCTTGCCTGGGGTCTTTCTTGCAGCTTCCATTATCTGGCAGCTTGATGAGCCTGGATGGTCTAAGGTACATTCATGAACACGTCTGTTGGGCGGTCTTGTCTGTCAGCCTAGAGTACTGAGGCCACCCCATATGAAGAAGTCAGGGTAGCCTTTTTGAGATGAGTCACCATGAGAAAGATTCAGCTGACAGTCAGCACCAATGGCCAGCCATGTGAATAGGCTCCCAGCTTACACCATCCATTTTCAGTCAAACTATCAGAGGACTGGGACCACATAAGGGACCTTAAGGGAGACCCACAGAAGAACCATCCAGCTGAGCTCAGCCTGAAATTTGTGACCCAAGAGTGATGCACAAATAAAATGGTGCTTGTCTTTAGCTACTAAGTGTTGGGAGTGTTTGTTACCCAGCAATAGATAATGGATATGGGTCCTTAACTAACAAATAGATTACCTCATGCAAATGTGGAAACTCCCACTCCTGTATTTATAATTAATTCCAACATGGAAAAGAAGCTCACTGTTGATTCTGTGGGGCTAAAACTGATGAGAAGGTAGTAGAAAGCCAGTGAGCAAGTGGTGGCTGGTTTGAGCTAAAGTGCCTCCTCAGGGAAGCATACCCTTCCTAAACTGCTGCATTGTGGGTCTGAACCAAGGCGAGCTTGGGTTTCTGAGGGGAGTTCCCTTACAGTAGGAGAAGTTACACACAGTGAAATAGACTTACAGTCACTTGTTGCTGAATGATGGGGATACATTCTGAGAAATGCATCACTGGGTGATGTTGTTGTGCAAACATCCTAGAGTGCACTTACACAAACCTAGATGGTCTAGCCTACTACACACCTAGGCTATATGGTGTAGCCTGTTGATCCTATGCTACAAACCTGTACAGCATGTTCCTATACTGAATACAGTAGGCAATTGTAACACAAATCACTAGGCAACAGGAATTTTTCAGCTCCATTATAATCCTGTGGGACCATCGTTTTATATGCTGTCCATCATTGGCCATACGTTCTGTGGCAGTGCATGACTGTATCTGTTTTAGATAGGATTTCCTTTGTTTGTAACTTTGTTACCAGGAAGGGGGGTCCCGATTCAGACCCCAAGAGAGGGTTCTTGGATCTTGTGCAAGAAAGCATTGGAGGTGAGTCCATAAAGTGAAAACAAGTTTATTACAAAAGTAAAGAAATAAAAGAATGGCTACTCCACAGGCAGAGCAGCCCCAAAGGCTACTGGTTGTCCATTTTTACCGTTATTTCTTGATTTTATGCTGAACAAGGGGTGGATTATTCATGAGTTTTCTGGGAAAGGGGTGGGCAATTCCGGGAACTCAGGATTCCTCCCCTTTTAGATCATATAGGGTAATATCTTGACATTGTCATGGCCTCTGTAAACTGTTAGAGCGCTCACGAGAGTGCCTTTCAGCATTTTAATGTATTATAATTAGCATATAGTGAGCAGTGAGGACAACCAGAGGTCACTCTTATAACCATCTTGGTTTTGGTGGGTTTTGGCTGCCTTCTTTACCGCATGCTGTTTTATCAGCAAGGTCTTTATGACCTGTATCTTGTGCTGACCTCCTATCTTATCCTGTGTCTTAGAATGCCTAACTTCCTGGGAATGCAGCCCAGTAGGTCTCAGCCTCATTTTACCCAGCCCCTATTCAAGATGGAGTTGCTCTGGTTCAAATGTCTCTGACCACTTGAATTTGATACAGTAAAATGCCTTTGCTGCGTAATCTATGGTGGTTTCTCAGATATTACAGTCTCATTGGATTTTCAAACAATGAGCACTAACCATGTACATAGTCAAGGCTTGTGTGAAGAATGAAGGCATTACATTATGTGTTTGCATACCACATTTTGACTTTTGCTAGAAAGGGCCAATCTGAACTATAATTGAGATTTTTAAACATTTTTGTTTGGGGGTAATTGATTTTCTTTCATTAATCTTCTAGCTTGCATCCTTCATTCTCCTAGAAGTTAAAAGCATATATAATCTAAGGAAGATTCAGTCTGTCTGTTTTTGATTTATTTTATAACTCATTGAGTATTTTTTATATGTACAAGAAGTATTCTGAGACTACTTAATATACTATTTTGATCTTTCTTCTTTTAAAGCATGAAGCTATATATATATGTGTATATATATACATATATATATATATATATTTTTTTTTTTTTCCCCCTAAGGGTAGGAATCTGGAAGAGATTTCAGTGATGATCAAAACAGCAAACTCACGAGTTTTGAATGGTTTCTAAACTTGGAAAAAAGAACTCTCTGAACCTTCTTTCCTTTAGAAGAAAATCAGATTTTGACTCCTTGGCCTTGCACAAATGCTTATTTTTTTCTTCAATTCACCTGAGATTTAATCTTATATGATGCTTTGCTTTTCCTTCCAATTATATTTAACCTTGTTGAAACATTTCAAAAATATACAAATAATCTAAAAGATCATTTTAAACTTTCTTTCCCCCGGCACAGGGAAATACTTTAAAAATATGGTTTAAATTGGGTGATGATTTTCTAGAAAAATTTCATCGCAATCAGAAGGAAAGAATTGAGCAAATTGAGGGAAACATAGGGAAATGAAAATTAAGTTTACAGTTCTTTCTACATAAGTAAATGTAAAATTAAGTTTACAGTTCTTTATACGTAAGTCAATAAAAAATTAGCAAATATTAGTAAAATTCCCCCAAAGCTCCCCACCCCCAGTAAATGCATATGTGTGTGTGCAAGAAGCATTATAATGAAACACTTAACTTCCTTTGCCCTGAACTAGAACCAGATGCCTTGGGAGGGGGTTGAGGCAGGCTGGCTGAGGGACTTGTAAGTTACGCTAAAGGGATTTTTAGAAATCAGTTGCTTTTTCCCATCTCCTTTCAGCAGTTTTCTGGAGCTGGAAATAAAGAAAAACCCCTACCCCTGACTTACTGGACCTTAGGAGTTAAAAATCACCACCTTCCTTTATCATTCCTTCATTGGCAGTTGTAAAGGGAACTAAGTAGTCTATTCATTTACTCAAACATTTATTGGGTGCTACCATTTACCACCATTGCGCCAGGTATGGAGGAAAACCAGAGAGGAAGACCCCTGAGCCTCCAGGTGCTTTTGATGTGTGTGGTGGGGGAGTGGACACGTAAACAATCATCATGGACTTGGTGTGTGGTGGGGGAGTGGACACGTAAACAACAATCATCATGGACTTGGTGTGTGATGGGTGCAGGGGACAGGGAGGAGCCTCAGGGAAGCTGGGCTGGCCAGGGGGCAGGCAGAAAGTGGTGCTGGGATGAAGAGACAGAGGCGGCGAAGAAAGCTGTTCCCAGAAACACCCCCTAGGAGTGATTAGATTGGAAGGGTGGGTAAGAAGTGAATGAGGCCAGTCAGTGAATGTCCTTGTTTACCACGTCACCCATTTAAAAAAAATGTTTCATTTTAAATATTTGTACATTTTACAAATCTCTATCAATCTTTCTCTGTGTGTATCAACATGCATATAATATATGACAATAGAGATGAGAATAAATAGAAGAGATAGATAAAAATATGTTATAATAGATGACAGAGAGCTTAAATAGATTAGACTGTCAGATAGATAATGATAGATGATACATATATTCAATAGGTAGATGGATGGGTAGATACATAGACAGATAAATATATAGATAATGATAGATAATAGATTCAGTAGATGAATGGATGGATGGATAGATAGATTCAATAGATAGATGGATGGATGGATAGATATATGATAGATACATAGGTAATGGTAGATGATTAGAGTCAATAGATGGGTGGGTGGGTAGATAGGTATGTGATAGACAGATAAGGATAGATGATAGATTCAGTAGATGGATGGATAGATGATAAATAGCTAGCTAGCTAGATAGGTACATTCAATAGATGAATGGATGGATAAATGGATGAATGGATGGATGGTTATAGAAAGATGATGGATAGATGAATAGATAAATAGACAGGTAGGTAGATTATGTTGACTTATAATTTTATTTTTCTAGTAACTTTCTGAGGAATGTCTAATTTATCTGTTTTCCCACAGTCATTACAGCACTATTCACAATAGCCAAAATATGGAGTCAACCAAAGTGTCCATCAGTGGATGAACGGGTAACGAAAATGTGATTTGTATGCACAATGGAATGCTATCAAGTCTTAAAGAAGGAAGTGTTGGCATTTGCAACAACATGGATGAACGTGGAGGACATTTTGTTAAGTGGAATAAGCCAGGCACAGAATGACACATACTGCATGATCTCATATGTGGAATCTTTGTATTCTTTAGTTCAAGATTCTCAATGTGGGTGCTGTTGACACTTGAGGCTAGAGGATTCTCTGTGGTGTGGCCATCCTCTGCACTCATAGGGTGTTGAGCAGCATCCCTGGGCTCCACCCACCAGATGCTGGCCACATCCACTCTCCAATGATAATAACTCAGAATGTCTCCAGACATTGCAAATGGCTCCTGATGGTTTGAAAGTCAAAGAGGGTCCAGTACCCAAGCCTTAACGTACGTTTCAAAATGACTTTGAAAGAAAGTCAGAAAAAAATGCAGCATCTATAGGGACCAGATGTCCACTTAGGAGCCCTTGGTGAGAGAGAAAGATGTATCTCAGCTGGCCTCAGTGGCTCACTCTTGTAATTCCAGCATGTTGGGAGGCTGAGGTTGGTGGATCACTTGAGTTCAGGAGTTCTAGACCAGCCTGGGCAACATCACAAAACCTCCTCTCTCCAAAAAATACAAAAATGAGTCTGGCATAGTGGCATGTGCCTGTAGTCCCAGCTACTTGGAAGGCTGAGGCAGGAGGATTGCTTGAGCCCAGGAGTTTGAGACCAGCCTGGGCAACTCAGTGAGACCCTATGTCTACAAAAAATAAAAATAATTAGCCAGGAGTGGTGTTGCGTGCCTGTAGTACCAGCTACTCAGGAGGTTGAGGTAGGAGGATTGCTTGAGGCTGGGAGGTCAAGGCTGCAGTGAGCCGTGATTACACCACTGCACTCCAGCCTGAGTGAGACCATGTCTTTAAAAAAAAAAAAAAGTATGTCCGTCCATGCACAGACCTTGCTGTGTTTATCACATTTATCAGTGCCTTGTCTACATTCTATGGATGGACATCTTCCTTTAGTTCCCTGTCCAATCCAGCTGGATTTCATTCAGCCCTCCTCGGTCAGCACAATAAGCACGCTTTTGTCAGAGGCGTTGAAACCAGAGTGACTCCATCTTGAATAGGAGCTGGGTAAAATAAGGCTGAGACCCACTGGGCTGCATTCCCAGGAGGTTAGGCATTCTTAGTCACAGGATGAAACAGGAGGTCAGTAAAGATACAGGTCATAAAGACCTCGCTGATAAAACAGGTTGCAGTAAAGAAGTCAGTGAAATCCCACCAAAACCAAGACAGTGACAAGAGTGACCTCTGGTCATTGTAACTGCTCATTATACACTCATTATAATGCATTAGCTGCTAAAAGTCACTGCCACCAGAGCCACGACAGTTTACAGATGTCATGACAACCTCAGGAAGTTACCCTATATGGTCTAAAAAGGGGAGGAACCCTCAGAATTACCCACCCCTTTCCTGAAAAACCTCATGACTAATTCACCCCTTGTTTAGCATATAATCAATAAATAACCATAAACATAGGCAGCCAGCAGCCCATGCTGCTGCTCTGCCTATGAAGTAGCCATTCTTTATTCCTTTACTTTCTTAATAAACTTCCTTTGATTTTACTCTGTGGACTCGCCTGAATTCTCTTGCATGAGATCCAAGAGCCCTCTCTTGGGGTCTGGACTGGGACCCCTTTCTGGTAATGCTTTCACTTTACATTCCTGCCATCCCTGGAGGTAGGAGGTCCTGTCTTTGCCGGAAAGCCATGCGCTGCTGGGCTATGGTTATTCGCTGTGGTTTATCCGAACCCAAAAAGAAAAAACAATTTTCCTGGGGCCACTCCTGGCCTGGAAAGATTGACCTTATGTCAGGCTGCCTTAATCCCTCCCTTATTTCCACATTGTAGTCTGAAATTATATCAAGTGTAGAGGGAAGTGAATATCTCAGGACAGAGGCTGGAACTGGGAAAATGGATGTTATCTTCGTAATGTAAAGAAAAATCATGGGATGGTACAACAAAGAACCCAACCGCGCTTGGTGAGCAGACATTTGAGAAAAAATAGACATGCATTGCAGTTTTAGACTAGAACAGTGGTTCTTTTTAAACATTATTTTATTATTTATTATTTTTAGAGATGAAGTCTTGCTCTGTTGCCCACACTAGAGTGCAGTGGTGTGATCATAGCCCACTGCAGCCTTCAAATCCCAGGATCAAGCGATCCTCCTGCCTCAGCCTCCTGAGTAGCTGGGACTACAGGTGCGTGCCACCATGCCCGGCTAATTTTTAAAAATTTTTTGTAAAGATGGGGTCTTGCTATGTTGCCCAGGCTGGTCCCCAACTCCTGGCTTCAAGCAATCCTCCTGCCTCTGCCTCCCAAAGTGCTGGGTTTATAAGCATAAGCCACCATGCCTGGCCTAAATTTTTTTATTCTTAATCATTATGGGTGCATAATAGTTGTACTTCTTTACAGGGTATATATGATATTTTGATACAAGCTTACAATGTGTAATAATCAAATTAGGGTAATTGGGGTATCTATCCTGTGAAGCCTTTATCATTTCTTTGTGTTAGGAACATTGCAATTCCACTCTCTTAGTTATTTTAAAATATACAATGAATTATTGTTAACTATAGTCTCCCTGTTGTAGTACCAAATACTATACCTTGTTGCTTCTATCCAACTGTATTTTTGCATTCATTAACTATCCCCACTCTATCGCCTCTTCCTCGATACTGTTCCCAGCCTCTGGTAACCACCATTCTACTTTATCTCCATGAGTGGAGGTTTTTAACATTTTTACCTCCCATGTTTGAGTGAGAACATGTGAAATTTTACATCAGGAGTTCTTTGATTTTTTTTTTTAATTTGAATAGCTTTAGGGTACACGTGGTTTTTGGTTACTTGGATGAGTGAAGTCTAGGACATTAGTGCGCCCATCACCCAGGTGTTGTACATGGTACCTAATAGGTAGTCCTTCATCCCTCGCTGCACTCACACCCTCCCACTTCGGAGTCTCCAATGTCCATTACACTACTGTGTACGCCTTTGCATACCCACAACTTAGCTCCCACATCTTTTTTGAAGCAGAGTCTCACTCTGTCACTCAGGATGGATTGCAGTGGCACGATCATGGCTCACTGCACCTTCAACCTCCTAGGCTCAAGCAAGTCCCCCCCTCTCAGCCTTCTGAGTAGCTGGGACCACAGGTGCACACCACCACTCCCAGCTAATATTTTCTATTTCCTGTAGAGACGGGGTCTTACTACACTGCCCAGGCTGTTCTTGAACTCCTGATTTCAAGTGATCCTCCTGCCTCGGCCTCCCAAAGTGCTGGCATTACAGGCATGAGCCACCATGCCCTACCAGCTCCCACTTTTGTAAGTGAGAATGTGTGGTATTTGGTTTTCTATTCCTTAGTGACTTCACTTAGAATATGGCTTCCAGTTTCATCCAAGTTGTGGCACAATACATTATTGCTTTTTTTTTTTTTTTTTTTTTTTTTTTACATCAGGAGCTTTTAACATGGATCAAGTTTGTCACCCAGGTAACATGTCTGGAGATATTTTGGTTGTCACAGCTGGGAATGGGTGCTATTGGCATTTGGTGGGTGGAGCCCAGGGATGCTGCTCAACACCCTACAGTGCACAGGACACTCGACCACAGAGAGTCGTTCAGCCCCGAGTTACCCAAGGTGCACAGATTAAGACACCCTTCACTAGGCCAGTCACGGTAGCTCATGCCTGTAATCCCAGCACTTTGGGAGGCCAAAGCAGGAGGATCATTTGAGGTCAGGAGTTCGAGATCAGCCTGACCAACATGGAGAAACCCCGTCTCTTTTTCTTTCACTCTTGGCTGGCCACCAATTTAAAATGCAGCACTTGAAGAAATAAATATGCATTTCTGGCCCCTGTTTTGGAAAGGTTCATTTTCATAGAAACTTGGTTAATTTTATTCAAAGTAAAACAATGAAATCAATGAGATAAGAGAGTTTAAAAGATGCTTGTTTCTGCATTGCTGTTTTACAAAAACATATTGAATTATAATATGATCGCAATTCCAGACACCTGCCTTGAAATCGTTATAGAAATTTCTCGTTTTTTTTTTTTTTTTTTTTTTTTTTGCTTCTCTCTATATGTCCTAATAAACCATTTGTCCATCAGATAATCACAGGCAGGGAGATATATGTATTTTTCTGTTTCCCTAACTTCAAACGCTGCATGAAAATGATGACTGTTTGGCAAGCCTAAGTTCCAACATTCCATTTCCCGGCATTATGTAATACAAAATCAGGTTTCATAGGGTTTTCTTAGATCTGTTTCCCCCTGTTTCATAAGATTTCAAGAGTCCTATAATTTATTATGTGGCTGGTGGAAGAAAACTATGCATAGAGTAGATGGGTGTGTGTAACCTAAACATTTAGGGCTGTCTTGACAACGACTCAAACCTACAGAGATGCTTTGGGGAAGTAGGCGGAATGTCCATTATCGGGAATTTTTTAAGATGAGAGCCTCCCAGTTTCTTTTAATTGCATTGAGTGGGTGAATACATCAGAAAAGGAAAGAAAGGACAAAAACACGAAAAAGAGCCCAGATTGAAAGCAGTGCTGTTTTTGCCATCCTCATTAAATCAAAGCATGTGGTGACAACAGATCGTATGAAGTCAGCGGGCACCCAACCAGGAGGCTGATATGTTTTCCTGATCAAATACAGCTAGAAGATAATGGCTTCCAGCTCCATTCATGTCCCTGCAAAGGACATGATCTCATTCCTTTTTATGGCTGCATAGTATTCCATGGTGTCCATGGACCACATATTCTTTATCCAGTCTATTATTGATGGGCATTTGGGTTGATTCCATGTCTTTGTTATTGTGAATAGTACTGCAATGAACATACGTCTGCATGTATCTTTATAATAGAATGATTTATATTCCTTTGGCTATATATCTGGAGTGCAATGGCACAATCTCGGCTCACTGCAACCTCCGCCTCTCAGGTTCTAGTGATTCTCTTGCCTCAGCCTCCCGAGTAGCTGGGATTACAGGCACCCGCCACTATGCCCAGCTAATTTTTGTATTTTTAGTAGAGACGGGGGCTGGTCTCGAACTCCTGACCTCAGGTGATCGGCCCGCCTCGGACTCCCAAAGTGTTGGGATTACAGGCGTGAATCACTGCGCCAGGCCTCCTTTGGGTAGATATTACTGGGATTATGTATTATCCCAGTAATTATTGGGATTGCTGGGTCAAATGGTATTTCTAGTTCTCGATCCTTGAGGAATCACCTCTGTCTTCCACAATGGTTGAACTAATTTACATTCTCACCAACAGTGTAAAAGCGTTCCTATTTCCCCACAGCCTCATCAGCATCTGTTGTTTCTTGACCTTAGGGAGGGGAACAACATACACTGGGGCCTTTGGGGGTGGATGTGGGGAGGGGGAGCATCAGGAAAAATAGCTAATGCATGCTGGGCTGACAGGTGCAGCAAACCACCATGGCACACATTTACCTATGAAACAAACCTGCACATCCTGCACATATACCCCAGAACTGAAAATAAAAATTAAAAAACAATGTGGGACATTTTCAGTAGATGAATGGCGAAGAAACTTTATGGATAATGACAAGAAAGTTTCAGGGCTAAGTACCAAACACACATGAATTATACCCTGGACTTTGTTTCTGTATTCATATTTGACCACTGTCATGGATGGTATATGCTGGCATGCTTGGAATTTAGTCTTTGAATAAATATTTTTATTAGTGCTAAGAAAACACAACTAGAGCTTCCTTTCCAATGAAACTATTTTTTTAAAAGAAATGAAGCTCTGTTATATGCTTCTATGTGGATGAGCCTTGAAGATGCTATGCTCAGTGAAAGAAGCCAGACACAAGAGGCCACACAGTGTAGGATTCCACTTACAGGAACTTTTCAGAGGAGGCAAGCCCATAGAGCCAGTAGGCAGATTGGTGTCTTCCAGGGGCTGGGGAGGGGAGAAGGACTAGTGGCTGCTTGGTGGGTCCAAGGTTTCTTTTAGGGTGATAAAAGTGTCTTGGAACCAGATAGCAGTGGTGGTTGCACAACCTTGTGAAGGCATTAAATGCCACCGGGAGTTCACTTTAAAATCATCATTTTTAAGTTAGGGGCATTTCAATTTGATTGAAAAACAAACAAATCTGGCTGAGCGCGATGGCTCACGCCTGTAATCCCAGCACTTTGGGAGGCTGAGGTGGGTGGACCACTTGAGGTCAGGAGTTCGAGACCAGCCTGGCCAACATGGTGAGACCCCATCTCTACTAAAAATACAAAAATTACCCGGGCGTGGTGGCGGGCACCTGCAGTCCCAGCTACTCAGGAGGCTGAGGCAAGAGAATCACTTGAACCCTGGAGCGGTGGTTGCAGTGAGACAAGATGGTACCACGGCACTCCAGTCTGGGCGACAGACAGAGATTCTGTCTCAAAAATAAATACATAAATAAATAAATAAATAAATAAATTAAATTAAATAAAACCAAAAACAAATATGCCAGCCCAGTCCTTCTTCAACCCAGATTTTGCAAGACAGTAAATGAGACAGCGTTTGGAACCTGGCGAACTTCCCCAGTGAACCGATAGCAGCTTAGAAAGAGTTAAATGTGCAAAGAAGATACTCAATCTCCAAGTCAGGGTTACTCATACAGAAAAGTGAGACTGAGGCCAGAGTCCCAGGAAATATCCAGCTTCACACAATGCCTTAAAATGCAAAGAATTGGTGGGCTGCAGTGGCTCATGCCTGTAATTCCAGCACGCTGGGAGGCCAGGGTGGGTGTATCACTTGAGGTAAGGAGCTTGAGACCAGCCTGGCCAGCGTGGTGAAACCCTGTGTCTACTAAAAATACAAAAATATTAACCAGGCATGGTGGCGGGTGCCTGTAATCTCAGCTACTCGGGATGCTGAAGCAAGAGAATCTCTTGAACACGGGAGGGGAAGGTTGCAGTCAGCGGAGATCGCACCATTGCACTCCAGCCTAGGCGACAGTGAGACCCTGTCCCACCCACACCCCGCCCCCCCCTCCAAAAAAAGCACAGAATTCAGGCCCAGAAGGACGTTAGATGTTCAGGGAGGGGAACATGATGGGAAATGGGATTCAGAAGAAGGAATAAGAGGAACATGCCATAAAAGCCTGGATTCTTGGAAAAAGCCAAGGAAAAAAGAACCTCTAGGTGACTCAGAATCACTGTGTATTAGTAGGTTGGTGTAAACGTAATTGCGGCTTGTGTCATTGAAAATAATAGCAAAAACAAAGAGAAACCAATAGGGTGAGTGTGTATCTATACCTATATCATCTATATCTATATCTATATTTATATCTATATGTCTACATCTATATATTAATAAAATAAAAATATTAATTTAAAAAATTACACTTAATTTAAAGAATTGCACTGTTTAAAACCAGTGATAAAACCAACAACATTCTAAGATACTTATCCAACTCGTCTAAGTTTTGTCATTCTACACGAGGGTTTCTCAATCTTGGCACCATTGACACTTGGGCCAAATTATTCTTTGCACAAATATCAATCTGTAGATATCGATATCAGTAGATACACAGACATTTATTTTAAGGAATTGGCTCACGTGATTGGGGGGATTGGAGAGTCCAAAAGCTGATGGAGTGGGCCAGCAAGCAGGGGACTCAGGGAAAGGTTACAGTTTGAGTCCAAAGGCTGTTGGGTGGCAAAATGCCTTTTGGCTTGGGGGATGTCAATCTTTGTCATGGTCAGGTCTTCAATGGATTAGACTAGGCCCACCTACATCATGGAGGGGGAGCTGCGTTACTCCACAGATAGAAATTGTCAGGCCTCTGAGCCCAAGCCAAGCCATCGCATCCCCTGTGACTCGCACGTATACGCCCAGATGACCTGAAGTAACTGAAGAATCACAAAAGAAGTGAAAAGGCCCTGCCCTGCCCTAACTGATGACATTCCACCATTGTGATTTGTTCCTGCCCCACCTTAACTGAGTGATTAACCCTGTGAATTTCCTTCTCCTGGCTCAGAAGCTGCCCCACTGAGCACCTTGTGACCCCCGCCCCTGCCCACCAGAGAACAGCCCCCTTTGACTGTAATTTTCCATTACCTTCCCAAATCCTATAAAACGGCCCCACCCTTATCTCCCTTCACTGACTCTCTTTTCGGACTCAGCCCGCCTGCACCCAGGTGAAATAAACAGCCATGTTGCTCACACAAAGCCTGTTTGGTGGTCTCTTCACATGGACGTGCATGAAATTTGGTGCCGTGACTCGGATTGGGGGACTTCCCTTGGGAGATCAATCTCCCATCCTCCTACTCTTTGCTCCATGAGAAAGATCCACCTACGACCTCAGGTCCTCAGACTAATCAGCCCAAGAAACATCTCACCAATTTCAAATCCGGTAAGCGGCCTCTTTTTACTCTGTTCTCCAACTTCCCTCACTATCCCTCAACCTCTTTCTCCTTTCAATCTTGGCGCTACACTTCAATCTCTCCCTTCTCTTAATTTCAGTTCCTTTCATTTTCTGGTAGAGACAAAGGAGACACGTTTTATCCGTGGACCCAAAACTCTGGTGCCGGTCACAGACTGGGAAGGCAGCCTCCCCTTGGTGTTTAATCATTTCAGGGATGCCTCTCTGATTATTCACCCACGTTTCAGAGGTGTCAGAATATGCAGGGACGCCTGCCTTGGTCCTTCACCCTTAGCGGCAAGTCCCGCTTTTCTGGGGAAGGGGCAAGTACCCCAACCCCTTCTCTCCATGTCTCTACCCCTTCTCTGCTTTTCTGAGGGAGGGGCAAGTATGCCTCAACCCCTTCTCCTTCACCCTTAGCGGCAAGTCCCACTTTTCTGGGGAAGGGGCAAGTACCCCAACCCCTTCTCTCCGTGTCTCTACCCCTTCTCTGTTTTTCTGGAGGAGGGGCAAGTACCCCAACCTTGTATCTCTGCGCCCCGATCCCTTATTTCCATGCCCCGACCTCATATCTCTGCGCCCTGACCTCTTCTCTGCTTTTCTGGAGGGCAAGAAACCCCCACCCCTTCTCCGTGTCTCTACTCTTTTCTCTGGGCTTGCCTCCTTCACTATGGGCAAGCTTCCACCTTCCATTCCTCCTTCTCCCTTAGCCTGTGTTCTTTTTTTTTTTTTTAAACCTTTTATTTTATTTATTTTATTTTTTTTTTATTATACTTTAAGTTTTAGGGTACATGTGCACAACATGCAGGTTAGTTACATATGTATACATGTGCCATGCTGGTGTGCTGCACCCACTAACTCGTCATCTAGCATTAGATATATCTCCCAATGCTATCCCTCCCCCCTCCCCCCACCCCACAACAGTCCCCAGAGTGTGATATTCCCCTCCCTGTGTCCATGTGATCTCATTGTTCAATTCCCACCTATGAGTGAGAATATGTGGTGTTTGGTTTTTGTTCTTGTGATAGTTTACTGAGAATGATGATTTCCAATTTCATCCATGTCCCTACAAAGGACATGAACTCATCATTTTTTATGGCTGCATAGTATTCCATGGTGTGTATGTGCCACATTTTCTTAATCCAGTCTATCATTGTTGGACATTTGGGTTGGTTCCAAGTCTTTGCTATTGTGAATAATGCTGCAATAAACATACGTGTGCATGTGTCTTTATAGCAGCATGATTTATAGTCCTTTGGGTATATACCCATTAATGGGATGGCTGGGTCAAATGGTATTTCCAGTTCTAGATCCCTGAGGAATCGCCACACTGACTTCCACAATGGTTGAACTCAATTCAAGATGGATTAAAGATTTAAACGTTAGACCTAAAACCATAAAAACCCTAGAAGAAAACCTAGGCATTACCATTCAGGACATAGGCATGGGCAAGGACTTCATGTCTAAAACACCAAAAGCAATGGCAACAAAAGCCAAAATTGACAAATGGGATCTAATTAAACTAAAGAGCTTCTGCACAGCAAAAGAAACTACCATCAGAGTGAACAGGCAACCTACAAAATGGGAGAAAATTTTCGCAACCTACTCATCTGACAAAGGGCTAATATCCAGAATCTACAATGAACTCAAACAAATTGACAAGAAAAAAACAAACAACCCCATCAAAAAGTGGGCAAAGGACATGGACACTTCTCAAAAGAAGACATTTATGCAGCCAAAAAACACATGAAAAAATGCTCATCATCACTGGCCATCAGAGAAATGCAAATCAAAACCACAATGAGATACCATCTCACACCAGTTAGAATGGCAATCATTAAAAAGTCAGGAAACAACAGGTGCTGGAGAGAATGTGGAGAAATAGGAACATTTTCACACTGTTGATGGGCCTGTGTTCTTAAGAACTTAAAACCTCTTCAACTCTCACCTGACCTAAAATCTAAGCATCTTATTTTCTTCTGCAATGCCGCTTGACCCCAATACAAACTCGACAGTAGTTCCAAGTAGCCAGAAAACGACACTTTCAATTTTTCCATCCTACAAGATCTAAATAATTCTTGTCGTAAAATGGGCAAATATGGTCTGAGGTGCCTGACGTCCAGGCATTCTTTTACACATCAGTCCCTTCCTAGTCTCTGTGCCCAGTGCAACTCGTCCCAAATCTTCCTTCTTTCCCTCCCACCTGTCCCCTCAGTCCCAACCCCAAGCGTTGCTGAGTCTTTGTAATCTTCCTTTTCTACAGACCCATCTGACCTCTCCCCTCCTCGCCAGGCCAAGCTAGGTCCCAATTCTTCCTCAGCCTCCGCTCCTCCACCCTATAATCTTTTTATTGCCTCCCCTCCTCACACCTGCTCCGGCTTACAGTTTCGTTCCGTGACTAGCCCTCCCCCACCTGCCCAGCAATTTACTCTTAAAAAGGTGGCTGGAGCCAAAGGCATAGTCAAGGTTAATGCTCCTTTTTCTTTATCCTAAATCAGAAGCATTTAGGCTCTTTTTTATCAAATATGAAAAACCCAGCCCAGTTCATGGCTCGTTCGGCAACAACCCTGAGACGCTTTACAGCCCTAGACCCTAAAAGGTCAAAAGGCCATCTTATTCTCAATATACATTTTATTACCCAATCTGCTCCCGACATTAAATAAAACTCCAAAAATTAAATTCCAGCCCTCAAACCCCACAACAGGACTTAATTAACCTCACCTTCAAGGTGTACAATAATAATAAAAAAAAAGTTGCAATTCCTTGCCTCCACTGTGAGACAAACCCCAGCCACATCTCCAGCACACAAGAACTTCCAAACGCCTGAACCGCAGCGGCCAGGCGTTCCTCCAGAACCTCCTCCCCCAGGAGCTTGCTACAAGTGCCAGAAATCTGGCCACCAGGCCATGGAATGCCCGCAGCCCAGGATTCCTCCTAAGCCGTGTCCCATCTGTGCGGGACCCCACTGGAAATCGGACTGTTCAACTCACCTGGCAGCCACTCCCAGATCCCCTGGAACTCTGGCCCAAGGCTCTCTGACTGACTCCTTCTCGGCTTAGCGGCTGAAGACTGATGCTGCCTGATCGCCTCGGAAGCCCAGTAGACCATCACGGACGCCGAGCTTCAGGTAACTCTCACAGTGGAAGGTAAGTCCGTCCCCTTCTTAATCAATACGGAGGCTACCCACTCCACATTACCTTCTTTTCAAGGGCCTGTTTCCCTTGCCTCCATAACTGTTGTGGGTATTGACAGCCAGGCTTCTAAACCTCTTAAAACTCCCCCACTCTGGTGCCAACTTAGACAATACTCTTTTACGCACTCCTTTTTAGTTATCCCCACCTGCCCAGTTCCCTTATTAGGCTGAGACACTTTAACTAAATTATCTGCTTCCCTGACTACTCCTGGATTACACCTGCATCTCATTGCCGCCCTTCTTCCCAATCCAGAGCCTCCTTTGCGTCCTCCTCTTGTATCCCCCACCTTTACCCACAAGTATAAGATACCTCTACTCCCTCCTTGGCGACCGATCAAGCACGCCTTACCATCTCATTAAAACCTAATCACCCTTACACCGCTCAACGCCAATATCTCATCCCACAGCACGCTTTAAAAGGATTAAAGCCTGTTATCACTCGCCTGCTACAGCATGGGCTTCTAAAACCTATAAACTCTCCTTACCATTCCCCCATTTTACCTGTCCTAAAACCAGACAAGCCTTACAAGTTAGTTCAGAATCTGCGCCTTATCAACCAAATGTTTTGCCTATCCACCCCGTGGTGCCAAACCCATATACTCTCCTATCCTCAGTACCTCCCTCTACTACCCATTATTCTGTTCTGGATCTCAAACATGCTTTCTTTACTATTCCTTTGCACCCTTCATCCCGGCCTCCCTTTGCCTTCACTTAGACTGACCCTGACACCCATTAGGCTCAGCAAATTACCTGGGTTGTACTGCCGCAAGGCTTCACAGACAGCCCCCATTACTTCAGTCAAGCCCAAATTTCATCCTCATCTGTTACCTATCTCAGCATAATTCTCATAAAAACACACGTGCTCTCCCTGCTGATCGTGTCCGATTAATCTCCCAAACCTCAATCTCTTACAAAACAACAACTCCTTTCCTTCCTAGGCATGGTTAGCGTGGTCAGAATTCTTACACAAGAGCCAGGACTACACCCTGTAGCCTTTCTGTCCAAACGACTTGACCTTACTGTTTTAGTCTAGCCCTCATGTCTGCATGCAGCAGCTGCTGCTGCTTTAATACTGTTAGAGGCCCTCAAAATCACAAACTGTGCTCAACTCACTCTCTACAGTTCTCATAACTTCCAAAATCTATTTTCTTCCTCACACCTGACGCATATACTTTCTGCTCCCGGCTCCTTCAGCTGTACTCACTCTTTGTTGAGTCTCCCGCAATTACCATTGTTCCTGGCCCGGACTTCAATCCGGCCTCCCACATTATTCCTGATACCACACCTGACCCCCATGACTGTATCTCTCTGATCCACCTGACATTCACCCCATTTCCCCAAATTTCCTTCTTTCCTGTTCCTCACCCTGATCACGCTTGATTTATTGATGGTGGTTCCACCAGGCCTAATTGCCACACACCAGCAAAGGCAGGTTATGCTATAGTACAAGCCACTAGCCCGCCTCTTAGAACCTCTCATTTCCTTTACATCGTGGAAATCTATCCTCAAGGAAATAACTTCTCAGTGTTCCATCTGCTATTCTACTCCTCTTCAGGGATTATTCAGGCCCCCTCCCTTTCCTACACATCAAGCTCGAGGATTTGCCCCCACCCAGGACTGGCAAATTAGCTTTACTCAACATGCCCAGAGTCACAAAAACTAAAATACCTCTTAGTCTAAGTAGACACTTTCACTGGATAGGTACAGGCCTTTCGTACAGGGTCTGAGAAGGCCACCGCAGTCATTTCTTCCCTTCTGTCAGACATAATTCCTCAGTTTAGCCTTCCCACCTCTATACCGTCTGATAACAGACCAGCCTTTATTAGTCAAATCGCCAAGCAGTTTTTCAGGCTCTTAGTATTCAGTGAAACCTTTATATCCCTTATAGTCCTCTGTCTTCAAGAAAAGTAGAGCAGACTAAAGGTCTTTTAAAAACACACCTCACCAAGCTCAGCCACCAACTTAAAAAGGACTGGACAATACTTCTACCACTTTCCCTTCTCAGAAGTCAGACCTGTCCTCAGAATGCTACAGGGTACAGCCCATTTGAGCTCCTGTATAGACGCTCCTTTTTATTAGGCCCCAGTCTCATTCCAGACACCAGACCAACTTAGACTGTGCCCAAAAAACTTGTCATCCCTACTATCTTCTGTCTAGTCATACTCCTATTCTCTGTTCTCAACTACTCATACATGCCCTGCTCTTGTTTACACTGCCGGTTTACAGTTTCTCCAAGCTATCACAGCTGATATCTCCTGGTGCTATCCCCAAACTACCACTCTTAACTCTTGAAGTAAATAAATAATCTTTGCTGGCAGGGCTATGCTGAACCTCCTTAGGCACTCTCTAATCAGATGTCCTAGGTCCTCCCAATTCTTAGACCTTTTATACCTGTTTTTCTCCTTCTGTTATTCCATTTAGTTTTTCAATTCATACAAAACCGTATCCAGGCCATCACCAATAATTCTAAATGACAAATGTTTCTTCTAACAACCCCACAATATCACTGCTTTCCACAAAATCTTCCTTCAGCTTAATCTCTCCCAATCTAGGTTCCCACGCTGCCCATAATCCCGCTTGAAGCAGCCCTGAGAAACATCGTCCATTCTCTCTCCATACCACCCCCCAAAAATTTTCACCGCCCCAAGACTTCAACACTATTTTATTTTTCTTATTAATATAAGAAGGCAGGAATGTCAGGCCTCTGAGCCCAAGCCAAGCCATCGCATCCCCTGTGACTTGCACGTATATGCCCAGATGGCCTGAGGTAACTGAAGAATCACAAAAGTGAAAAGGCCCTGCCCCACCTTAACTGATGACTTTCCACCAGTGTGATTTGTTCCTGCCCCACCTTAACTGAGTGATTAACCCTGTGAATTTCCTTCTCCTGGCTCAGAAGCTCCCCAACTGAGCACCTTGTGACCCCCACCCCTGCCACCAGAGAACAGCCCCCTTTGACTGTAATTTTCCATTACCTTCCCAAATCCTATAAAACGGCCCCACCCCTATCTCCCTTCGCTGACTCTCTTTCGGACTCAGCCCACCTGCACCCAGGTGAAATAAACAGCCTTGTTGCTCACACAAAGCCTGTTTGGTGGTCTCTTCACACGGACGCACATGAAAGAAACGTTCATCTCATCCAAAAACACCCACACAGTAACATCCAGGGTAACCTTTGACCACACGTCTGGGCACTGTGGATAAAATTCACCATCACACCACCCGGTGGATACATAAAATTCATCATCACGCCAGTCAAGTGGACACATAAAATTCACCATCACACTAGCCAAATGGACATATGAAATTCACCATCACACACTATGAGAAACTGAATCACAGATGGTAAGGAAATGAAGTCACAGGTCTATGTCAGTCGTTGTCAGTTGGGGTGATTCTGAACTCCATACCCAAACCCCAGGGGGCATTCAGCAATGTCTGCTGGTACTTTTGGTTAATACACCTGGGGAGAATACTACTGGCATGTGGTGAGTAGAGGCCAGGGATGCTGCTTAACACCCTACAATGCACAGGCTGCTTCCCATAATAAAGAATTACTTGGCTCAAATATCAATAGTGCCAAGATTGGGAAACTCTGATATGCAATAATCACAAAAGTTATAACAGGTAACTTTATGACTAGTTAGACATTTAGAATGTTGTTGATTTTATGACTAGTTTAATCATAGTGTATTTTTTGAAAAGTAAGTATATATCTTTTATTTTATGAATATTATATATTTGCAATTGTATTTTGATACTTTTGCATGTTACTAAGTGACATCTCCTCCTAACTGTGTCTATGTATATATTGATCTCTCATCTATCCCATTCAGGAGGCTCCACCCTCATGACCTCATCACCTCCCAAGGGCCTCACCCCCTGACACCATCATCTTGGGGGTGAGGATTTCAGCATAGGAATTGTGGGAGACACAAACATTCAGTTCATTGCACATGGTTGTATAGTTTTGTAAAATCCCCCAAAGTAAGATACATTCAAATTCATTTTCTGAAAGATGACTTCTGAAATTTTGTAAGCTTCAGCTCCCACAAAACCTGCATCTAATCCTAAATGCAAGGAGTGTGTTCCTGGTTTTGATGGTGGTAGTTATGGCCACGGCTGTTTCTGACTTTCCAGTCAAGGAGATCCTGCGATGATCTGAGAAGCTAATGCACAGGATTCAGTGAGGAGTGAACTTGTTCATCTGTAGAATGTGGGTGGCCTTTCTTTCCTTCTGGGAGCCAGCTCCCCTGTGGAGGAGAAATTCACCAAGTATCTTTTTTATTTTTAAATTTAATTTTATCTTCCTAATTTTATTTTTTTAGAGACAGGGTCTCACTCTGTCACCCAAGCTGGAGCGCATTGGTGCAATCATAGCTCACTGCAGCCCCCACCTCCTGAGTTCAAGTGATCCTCTTACCTAAGCCCCCTGCGTAGCTGGGACTGCAGGTGGATACCACCAGGCTTGGCTAATTTTTAAAATATTTTTAGAGATAGGGTCTTGCTCTGTTGCCTAGGCTTGTCTCGAACTCCTGGGTTCAAGTAATCCTCCTACCTCAACTTCCCAAAGGGCTGGGATTAAAGATGTGAGCCACTGCTCCAGCCACGCCAAGTATACTTGTTCACCATTCTCCAATGCCCTTCATATCTGTATACATTTTATTTTGTTGGATCAACAGAAAGGATTTGGTTGAAATTCTTTGACTATACTCTGTGCAGGTATCGCAAATTTCAGTGACTATTAAAAATACAGTGTCAGTTGCAGGCTAATTGTGATTTAGATTCAGAATTATGACAGATACAAAGTAGGAAGTTCATGACAGCATTCCTCTATTTGCAATTTTAAGCAAATTCTCCTTATTCTTATTTTTTGAAGGTCTAATATCTATTGGGATTTAAATTTGCAATGTGAGATAATGATGCCCTGTTTCCTAATATACTATAAAAATAAGTTTTAGCCATATTTTCCATATTAAAAATTAAATTGCTGCCTAGCGAAGACCTCTGGAGCCAGGCTGGAGAATAACTGTGCTTATTGGCTGTCTGTTACAGTTTGCCCAGGACTTTTGTGGTTTTAAAGCTGGAGGTCCCACATCCTGGGGAAACCCTTAGCCCCAGGCAATTCTAGAAGTTTCCTCGCTGTCATAGGAACCTATGTGTTATCCCATTCAGAGAGTCCTTGACTCAGACTGTGGTTGTCTAATTGTTGCAGGGCAGGTGAGCCCCCAAACTGGGGGCTTAGCTTGGGAGTGTTCTTGGCTTCACCCAGGAAAAAATTTCAGGGTGAGCCCGTGGTGTTAGACAGCAACTTGCAGAGCAGTGGCGTGATCTCGGCTCACTGCAACCTCCACCTCCAGGGTTCAAGTGATTCTCCTGCCTCAGCCTCCTGGTAGCTGGGACTACAGGTGCACATGACCACACCTGGCTAATTTTTGTATTTTTAGTAGAGATGGGATTTCACCATGTTGACCAAGCTGGTCTCGAACTCCTGACCTCAAGTGATCCGCCCACCTCAGCCTCCCAAAGTCCTGGGATTACAGGCGTGAGCCACCCCCACTTTCACTGAAGTGGCAGTGCGCAGCAGCAGCAGCAGAAGTCCTGCTCCTGGCAGAGCAGGGCTACCCAATAGGCAGTGCGTCCAGAACAGCAGCTCAGAGGCAGTGCTGGAGTCATATGTATACCCACTTCTAATGGCATGCAAATTAAGGGGCAGATTATGCAGAGATTTCGAGAAAAAGAGTGGTAACTTCCATGTTCTTGGATCATTGCCACAGAAAGGGGCGGTAACTTCCAGGCGTTGCTATGGTAACAGTAAACTGACATGGCACTGGTGGGCGTGTATTATGGAGAGGAGCTATTGCTATTGCCACTTCCCTATTTTAGCTAGTCTTCAGTGTGGTCCAAAGTCTAAGTCCCTGCCTCCGGAGTCAAGTTGGGTCTCCTACTTCATAATGAATGGCCTCTTAGGTGATGAAGATAAATCGATTGGTCTCTTGTTTCACATGAATCCACCACACATTGACTGGGGAGTTTGGGATGAAGATTTAGACGACCCAACAGAGAAGTCCTCTCAAAAGCCCATGGGGCCACTCTTCTGAAGCTCCACTTCACCTGCTTCCGCACACCCCAGTCCTGCCTGATACTCAGCTTTTCTTTCTCTCGTGAATAGAGACACACGTTTTTCTCCCTTGACACCATGCAGGTTGGGATTCTGATAAGGATTAGAATGCTACAGATCAATCCTCTAGTACAGTCCCTCTCAAAGTGTGGACATTTAAGGCTGGGTGGATGATCCTCTGGGGTGGGGTGTCCTGTGCACTGCAGGGTGTTGAGCAGTGTCCCTGGGCTCCACCCACCAGATGCCCGGAGCACCAACCACCCCGGTTGCGACACCCAAAGCTGTCTCCAGACATTGTCGAGTGTCCCTGGGGACATAGTTGCCTGTGTGGAGCACCGCAGGGTCAGATGAACACAGCAAGGACCACTGACAATGTGAGCATCTGTGTCACCCTCTGCTGTCACTCGCCGGAACCAGAAGGGACGATTTGCAGCCGGTACAGCTTTTTCCCATGCCGAGCTTCCTGCAGAGGCTCCTTCCCAACGCATTGGAAAGTCCCTGGCTCTCGGAGTGAGTCTCAGATCCTCCTGGCTTCATGGGTCCAGCAATTAAGTACTGCCACATACCTTTTCTTTTAGCTCTAAAAATTGTTTGTGGACCTGGGAATTAAAAAGAAAAGAAAAGTGGCACCAAGCAGAAGAAGCCAGGAAAACCCTGCTCCATTGTTTTGCAGACGGAGACCCTGGAGAGAGAGAGGGAGAGAGAGAGAGAGAGAGGGAGAGAGAGAGAGAGAGAGAGAGAGAGAGAGAGAGAGAGAGAGAGAGAGAGAGAGAGAGACAGAGAGAGAGAGACAGAGAGAGAGAGAAAGAAAGCAATCCCGATGTTATGAGAATCGGCTGCACGACCATCCCATGCCTTTCAGGAAAACCAACACAAACGCCCCAGTGGAGACATTTTTAACCATTGTAAAATTTTCTAGAAATCTCAGGCATGACTGGTTCTCCTGTGGCTGGTGAATCATATTATACGTGGTGCTGGTGCATCTTGCAAAACACTTAAAAGATAAGTGTACCACATAGATTTGAACATTGCGAATTGGAACATTTAAAAAAAATCCATGGTTGCTTAATTCTTGGAAACAGAAACAATTTACTTTATAGTCATTTGAACTGTAAACCTAGCTAGTCGTTTGTATACAGAATGTTTGCGGGTATTGCTGACTATGGCTTTGTGGATTATGAAACAGCTATAATAAATCAACAAGAAACCTTGGCAGATTTAGTTGTCTTCCTCCTTTATGCAGAGCTTTAAAAAATGTTTTATGTAATAGGTGCGTGAGATCTTTTCTGTTTAAACAGTCTGCACAAGAGGGCAGTGTATACCACTTAACAAGGTTTTCCCTGGGGACGTGGAAGTTTATTGGTGGTGGCAGAGAGGGAGGTTCAGTAGATTTTTCTTACTCCGCTATAGAAATACCTTCCCATAGAGAATTATGACTCTTATGTATCTATTATTATTGATATTTATTATGTATTTTATAGAATAAACATAATTCACCTCCACTTTTAGAAGATACAAGCTCTTTTCTTTCACTAACTCAGGAATCAAATAGTGAGACACAACTTTCCCTATGCCACATTGACTGTTTGGCTCAGATGAAAATATCAATTAGCCTTTAAAAAAGAAAAGAAAATGTCCTATGAATAAATATTCATGACAAGATGTCCATGCGAAGAGCTGATCATCAAAATACCTAGCACAGTTCATGAGGCTTTTTCCTCTAAAAAAGCATGAAATTCAGCTTTTGAGGTACATTTGGCTTCCACCAATGTTGTTTTTGAGTGTTGACAAGCAAAAGTTAGATTTTTAGAGAAGGCTGGTGTTGTTGGTAGCAAAAGTAAAATCATAATGAAATTTTAAAAGATTTATTTCTTCAAGGCTTAGGTTCTTTATTCATTTATTTATTTTTGAGACAGGGTCTCACTTTGTTGCCAGGCTGGGGTGCAGTGGTGCGAGCTTGGCTCACTGCAACCTCCGCCTCCCATGTTCAAGTGATTCTCTCGCCCCATCTCCCCAGTAGCTGAGATTATAGGCACTCACCACCACACCCAGCTAATTTTTGTATTTTTAGTAGAGACAGGGTTTCACCATGTTGCCCAGGCTGGTCTCAAACTCCTGACCTCAAGCGATCCGCCTGCCTCGGCCTCCCAACGTGCTGGGATTACAGGTGTGAGCCACCACTCCTGGCCCCCAGGCTTAGGTTTAGTAAGCAAACAACAACTAAAAAAACAAGATAAAAAATGACATGGAAAGATAAGTTTATTTAGACAAGTCATTTAAGGCAAATCTGGGTTTAGAAGAAAATTTAGATTGCAAGTTTCTTGAGGGCAAAAAAACCCTTCTTTTCATAGTTCTTTTTTATTTTTTATTTTATTTTTTATGAAAAAAATTAGAGATAGGGTCTTGCTATGTTGCCCAGGATGGTCTCGAACTGTTGGGCTCAAGCAATCCTCCTGCCTTGGCCTCCCAAAGTGCTAAGAGTACAGGTGTGAGCCACCACACCCAGCCTATGGTTCTTATATTTTATAAAGTATGTAATGTTTTCCTCATTTTTTGCCTCTTTTCCTTTCTCCCTTCCTGTATCTTTTCTTCCTCAATATCTATCACAATGAAAACATATTGTAAGGGCTGCATTGCCTGATGTATGAATTTCTAAACAGGGCACTTTGAACAAAGAGGATTATCTGTGGCATCAAAATTCAAGTCACCACTAGAACTTGTGATGGTCTAGTCCCATCCCATAAAGTGAAATCCTGCATTTCCAATCTAAAGCTTTCCAGTGCTTTCAGGTTGTGAAATTAAACAACTTGGGTACTTTTTAGATAGAAGCAAAATACAAATGGAAGTAGGGGACTAAGGATTTCTCATATTTTTTGGTTTAAAAAATAATCTCCAGCCTGAGCAACATAGTGAGACCCATCTCTAAATTTTTTTTTTTTTTAATTAGTTGGGCATGGTGGCATGCGCCTGTGGTCCCAGCTACTTGGGAGGCTGAGGTAGAAGGATTGCTTGAGCCCAGGAGTTTGAGGCTGCAGTGAAGCTGTGATTGTGCAACAGAGTGAAACTCTCTCAAAAACAAACAACAGCAACAACAACATTTCAGTGACAATGATGGCCTTAGAGGCTGGGTACCTTAGAAATGATACATCTTCATGTGCATAGAAAGATCCCTTCCTTCCTTCCTTCCTTCCTTCCCTCCCTCCCTGCATCCCTCTTTTCCTTCCTACATTCCTTCCTTCCTTCCCTCCCTCCCTGCCTCTCTCTTTTCCTTCCTTCCTTCCTTCCCTCCCTCCCTCTTTTCCTTCCTTCCTTCCTTCCTTCCTTCCTTCCTTCCTTCCTTCCTTCCTTCCTTCCTTCTACCTTTTCCTTTCCTTTTGGGGTCACACACTTAACAGCTAGTTTAATTTTGGAGGGTCTCAAGTTTGATCAGAAAAAGGCATGCTTATCCTTTAAAGAAGGCAACAAGAGTTTCTCTCTCTGTCTGACTTTACACCTCCACAATTTCACCAAGACAGAGATTTTTATTGGGTGAGCACATATACTTAAAAGAATTACTTGAGACAAAAATGAAGAACTTCATGGAGAGTTGAGGGTCTTGGAATGAGCAGAGTGACTCTTGGTGAACTCCACCTTTCCCATCTTCCAAAAAAAACCAAAAATCAATTCACTCTGAGATCTAATAATACCTCTGAATTGATCATCTACAGTAATCAAAGCATTCAGGCCATGAGAGCTGGTGTCTATGTTAGGGGTTCTGCATGGTAAACTGCAGTACACATTGAGAAAATATCATCGTCTCTAAACATTTGTTTCTCTGGGCTGATGAAAGAGTAAAGATGTCTGAAGAATAAAAAGGATGACTGTGTGGAAACATGCCCTGCCAACTTGATGAATTCATCAATGATCACAATTGAGTGTCTTATGTAATGAAAGTTGGCTCATTAAAGAATACCAATGTGCCCTCTGGGCATGCTTTGGATTGGCATCCACTTCTGTAAGCCAGGTTGTTTGAGAACAGATGAGTTAACTCTGCAACCAGAAGATTTAATGTGCGATTTTGCTCAGGGCTATTTCGCTGAGACACAGAAGATGGCAACAAGATCTATGCGATCTTTTGCCATGAGGGCAGCAAGTGGATGTGTCTCAGCAAATCTTTTAGAAGAATGCAGAACCATCTGACCAGGTTTCTGGAAACGTTCAGCTCCTCGTCCTGCCTGTAGAATCCCATGTCTTGCAAGGCTGTTAGCAAGGAAGCACTCCCTCTCCTTGAGCTAAGGATGGCTTTTAGTGAAGGAAGGAAGGAAGGGAGGGAGGGAGGGAGGGAGGGAGGAATCTTTCTATGCACATGAAAATATATCCTTTCTAAGGTACCTAGCCTCTAAGGCCATCAGTGTCACTGCTTTTCGAAAACAAATAACATCACTGTCCAACTTATAAAACTCTTCTTCAATATAAATCTAGAACCTTCTGGAACATGTTGAGTGGAAAAGCCAAACAATGCAAATAAACTGACCACAAGCTCGTGCTTAAAATTGTAGTCCTCCTTTAAACATCAACATTGCTGTTCTTCCTTCTGGCTGCTGTGCTAGTTTTTTCAATTAGCAAACATGCTACTTATTATCTTTACTACTGTTGTTTTTCAGGAGAGAAGAGTTTAGGAAGAAATGTTGGTTTTTTTCAGATAAGGTACACAAAAGCTTATTTCACTAAAATTTAAAAGTGCATATTGAATACATATATTTATATGTATATTTAAGTTTGCTATAAAAACATGAAAATGGTTATTTTAATTTTTTTATTTTTAATTTTTTCAGACGGAGTCTCACTCTGTCACCCAGGCTGGAGTGCAGTGGCATGATGATAGCTCACTGCAGCCTCGAACTCTGGGGCTCAAGCAATCCTCCCACCTCAGCCTCCTAAGTAGCTGGGACTACAGGTGTATGTCACCATGCCCAGCTAATTTTTAAATGTCTTTGTAGATACATGGTCTTGCTATGTTGCCCAGGCTGATCTTGAGCTTTTGGCCTCCAACAATCCTCTCACCTTGACCTCTCAAAATGCTGGGATTATAGGCATGAACGATGGTGTCTCCTATCTTTTTTAATTTTTTTTTCTTTTTTATTTTTAGACAGGGTCTTGCTCCGTCACCCAGGCTGGAGTGCAGTGGCTCAATCTCAGCTCACTGCAACCTCTGCCTTCCAGACCCAAGCGATCCTCCCACTTCAGCTTTCCAAGTATCTAGGACCACAGGTATGTGCCACCATGCCTGGCTAATTTTTTGTAGTTTTGGTAGAGATGGGGTTTCGCCATATTGCCCAGGCTGGTCTCGAACTCGTGACCTCAAGTGATCCACCTGCCTCGGCCTCCCAAAGTGCTGGGATTACAGGCCTGAGCCACCGTGCCTGGCCATGTGTCTCTTTTATAAGGGTGCTAATCCCATTTGTGAGTCTCCACCCTCATGACCTCATCACCTCCCAAAGGCCCCACCTTCC
Organism: Pan troglodytes; assembly: GCF_028858775.2. Lineage (NCBI taxonomy): Eukaryota > Metazoa > Chordata > Mammalia > Primates > Hominidae > Pan > Pan troglodytes. The sequence continues at coordinate 4,084,648 of NC_072421.2, read as the reverse complement.
ACCATCATCACCTTGAAGGTTAGGGTTTAACACATGAATTTCGGGAGGACACAGACATTCAAACCACAACACTAGGGTTGCCATAAGAAAGTGCCACCAACAAAGTGTCTGCAGAATCACAGACTTCTGTGGTCCCAAATAACATGGGAAAGGGTCTTCTGCTCCCTGTGGGACCTTCTCCTGCCATCCTCACCCTGCTGCACGGACAGTCCTATGGCCAACCTGTGCTCATTCTCTCCTTTGTCTGTTTCCATGGGATCCTTCTGGGACAGTGACCAAAACTGAAGCTTCAGTTGACCGCAGACTTCCTGTATCTCATTTACATCCCTGGTCAATAGTAAGACCATCACAGCATCTGTCAGGACCAACCGAGGAGGCAGAGGTCAACATGGTGGACAAACGTCCCTACTGATGAGAACAGTGTAACCCCACAGGGGATGATTTAAAGCTTCGCCACCCCAAGGCAGCGTTGGCCACTTCATTGGGTACAGTGGGGTCTACATGACCTACCACACAGAATCCTAAATCCCTGCACTGGACATGAATCCTGCTCCTGGCCACTAGGTACTGGATTTTTGGGGTGAGTGTTTGGAGATGGCTAGAATGATGGGGAAATCGAGTGAAGATGCCTGTCTATGTCTTGGTATGCACAAAAAAATTATTACTATGTAGAATTTCTAGTTCATTGTTTTTTGAGACAGGGTCTCACTCTGTTGCCCAGGCTAGAATGCAGTGGTGTAATCACAACTCACTGCAAACTTGACCTCCTGGGCTCAAAGGATCCTCCCATCTCAGCCTCCTGAGTAGCTGGGACCACAGACATGTGCCACCACATGCTCGGGTAATTTATATATATATATATATATATATATATATATATATATATATATAGAGAGAGAGAGAGAGAGAGAGAGAGAGAGAGAGAGAGAGAGACGGAGTCTCGCTCTGTAGCCCGGGCTGGAGTGCAGTGGCGTGATCTTGGCTCACTGCAAGCTCTGTCTCCCGGGTTCATGCCATTCTCCTGCCTCAGCCTCCCGAGTAGCTGGGACTACAGGCACCTGTCACCACGCCCAGCTAATTTTTTGTATTTTTAGTAGAGACGGGATTTCACCGTGTTAGCCAGGATGGTCTGAATCTCCTGACCTCATGAGCCACCCACCTTGGCCTCCCAAAGTGCTGGGATTACAGGCGTGAGCCACTGCATCCAGCCAATTTTTATATTTTTACTGTAGAAATGAGATCTCACTGTGTTGCCCAGGCTAGTCTCAAACTCCTGGGCTTAAGGAATCCTCCCATCTCGGCCTCCAGAAGTGCTGGGACTACAGGAGTGAGCCAACAGGACTCATTTTTTTTTTTTTTTTAATCTTAGGTGAGGAGGCGGGGAAGTCACTTCTAATTCCATCCCCCTGGGGTGAGCCAATCCCCATAATCTTGGACTTGGAGATGAGATCTGCTCCAGTGCCATAGATAATCCCTGAGCTATTAATAATTATAAGGTTGAGAAGAAACTTGGAACTTTGAATACCATAAAAATAGAAGCCACAAATCAGAAACAGGTTCTCATTCATGCCCAACCACATGGAGATGCAATTTGTAGGTTACATCATGGACCCAAGACCTAGGATTCTACCATTTCGCAGACTGGGAAGACTCCATTGCTACATCTGTGTCCAGATATAATGAACACAGAAGTCACTTCCCAGCTGGACATGAATGTCCCAATGCTGAATTCCTCCCCGGCAGTGATCTTGTAACCTCACTCAAATAGCTTAAAAAACAGACAGCTGTCATGTCTTCACCCTGGTCCTTCTTATCACCACAACATCTGTATTATCTCTGAAATCTTACATTTCACTGCAGTCAGCATCTGACCATAATACTTTAGCTTTAGCCCTCTCTCCCCAAGACCCTCATAATCCTTCCCCATCTCTTTGATCTTAGTCTACTAGCTCCACCTGACTTTCTTCTTTTCTTTGATGCCTCAGGCCAGTACCAGCCCTCAGGCTGCCAGCCTGGATCAACTCTGCAAACCACATCCTCTTGAGACCACCCCTGGGCTCTGATCAATCACTTACTGATTGATACGGTTTGGCTGTGTCCCCTCCCAAATCTTGAATTGTAGCTCCCATAATTCCTATGTATTGTGGGAGGGACCCGGTGGGAAGTAATTGAATCATGGGGGTGGGTCTTTCCCTTACTGTTTTGGTGATAGTGAATAAGTCTCATGAGATCTGATGGTTTTATAAAGGGGAATTCCCCTGCACATGCTCTCTTGTCTGCCACCATGTAAGATGTGACTTTGCTCCTCATTCACCTTCTGCCATGATTGTGAGACCTCCCCAGCCATGTGGAACTGTGAGTCAATTAAGCCTCTTTCCTTTATAAATTACCCAGTCTTGGGCATATCTTTATTAGCATCATGAGAACAGACTAATACACTGATCAATGGTGGTGCCTCACCCTGCCAGGTCTGTAAGCTGCCTAGAAATAGTCTCTGCACCCATGAAAAGTTCTTGCCCACATGTCCGATCAGGGGCTGCAAACCTTTGCAAGTCATTTTTGCCTCTTCTCTGCCCTGCAATTTTCTTTCCCTGAAGAACTTACTATCTAGGTCTTAAAGGAAATTTCAGCCTTCCACGATTATCTCACACACGAATTCCTATCTTACATCCCTGTGCCCCGTCTCCCTTGAGGTCTTCTTCCATCTGGCACTTCCTTCTAGTTCAATCCCTACAGGATTGCTTGGGTAATTACAAAATTATAAATGTGAGTGTGCCATGCTCTTAAATAAAATTCTTTCTAATCACGTCCCATCATTTAGAGCAGGAATTGGCATACCGGTTTCTTGTTTGTTTGTTTGTTTGTTTGTTTTTAAACTGGCTAAGTATCTTTGGCCTAGTGGATCATCTGGCCTCCATAGCATCTACTCAACTCTGCCATTGGGTTGAAAATACAGCCACAGAAAATATGTAAATGAATGGGTGTGGCTGTGTGCCGATAAAACTTTATTTACAATAACAGATGATGGGCCAAGTTTGGCCAGTGGACCCTAGTTTGTCAATCTCTGATTTAGAGGATAAAAAACAAATTTTAAAACATGGTCCAAGGGCGATGCTCTCTCTTGCTATGTGCTCTGATGTTTACTGCTATTGCCTGAATTTCTTCTCTCTCCATCAACATATGCCAAGCAGCTGCTAGTGGCTTGTGCATACCATTTCAGCATGAAACATGCTTTGTCAGGAAGAGGCACTGTGGTGGGCTGAACTGTATCCTCCTCAAATCCACATGTTGAAATCCTAACCTCCAGGACCTCAGAATGTGACTGTATTTGGAGATGGGGTCTTTAAAGAGGTGACAAAGGTAAAATAAGGTCAGTAGGGTGGTCCTTGATCCAACAGGACTGGAATCCTTATAAGAACAGGAGATGGCACAGACACACACAGAGGAACAATCGCATGAGGAAAAGGGAAAAGACGATGTCTAGAAGCCAAAGAGAGAGGCCTCAGGAGGAACCAGCGCTGCCCACACTTTGATTTCGGACTTCCAGCCTCCAGGACTGTGGGAGGGTAAATGTCTGTTATTTAAGCCACCCGGTCTGTGGACCTTTGTTATGGTGGCCCAAGCATAATGCAGGCATCTTGTCCATACCCCAGACATTGTGCTGCTTTCTGCTTTCTTTGCTTATTCGGCCATAGAGCCATCCTTAGAATAACTTGTGGAATCCAGTGCTGTTGGGTTGGAAAAAGACAATGTCTCAGAGATTCGAAGTATTAAGTCCCTCCATTCCAGCTCAAATGAGGACCAGAAGTTAACTCTGCTTGGAAATCTCAGTCCCCGCCCCCACCCCTCCTTTCCTCCGCACTTGGGAATCTGGCTTAGGAGAATGGGATGGCTCTGATTTTTCCATTCTGCCTTACCCCAGCAGATGCTACAATGGACGTATTTTTCTTGGTGCAATCGTGTTCACTACTTTTTATAATCAATGCTGTTTCTAGCCTGGCTGAGGGGAGTGGAAAATGGAGGCAGTGGTTCCAGAGTTTCAGATGGTTCCCAAACTCCAGCTATTAAATAAAAATATAGTGTGTTCTCCTTTTCTGAGAGCAGTCCAAACTGACTTTATGTTTTCATCAAATTCTGTCCATTTCTATTTTATCTCTGTTTCCTTCGCAACTTTTAAAACATGTGCTGAACATTGTTACTTTAAATGATACTTTATGAACTTTTCATGGAATTGGTGTGTGGACATTTTTCGTGAGCCAATTCTCCGAAGGGTAGAGACACTTGGCTGCACCTGGTTTTTGCCACACCTGAGATGTGTTTGCATTGGCCGAGATGTGTAGACGTTACCAGGACACAACTCCAAGTCTGTGCCGGTAAAATAGCTCTGTGTGTCTTTAAAATTCACTTGTGCATAGTTTGAAGTTGAGTAGCTTAAGAAGTCTTGTCCCTTCTTGTTGCCTACAAGAGAGGAGAGAGACATTCAGTGTGTGCACTGGAATATTGTCATGTGATTGCAAAAACCAAATAATGAAGAATAGAACGTACTTAGATGAAAACAGATGGCTTGATTTGCTTTTAGTTACACCCCTCTTATTTCTAGTGTTTCCCTTCCTAGAACTTCATAGTGTTAATGTCTGTAATTGTGTCTAACTTTAGTTAGCTCTTGAATATGAGTCTAACTTTATTTAGCTCTTGAATATGAGTGTTCTTATACCCAAGATGTGAACATCAGATAAGCAAAATGCAATGGAAATTCTGCTTATAATTTATTTTTTATTATTTTTATTTTTTTGAGATGGAGTCTGGCTCTGTTGCCCAGGCTACAGTGCAGTGGTACAATCTCAGTTCACTGCAACCTCCACTTCCCAGGTTCAAGCAATTCTCCTGTCTCAGCCTCCCGAGTAGCTGGGACTACAGGGATGCATCACCACACCTGGCTAATGTTTGTATTTTTAGTAGAGATGGGGTTTCATCATGTTGGCCAGGCTGGTCTCGAACTCCTGACCTCAAGTGATCCACCCACCACGGCCTCCCAGAGTGCTGAGATTACAAGCGTGAGCCACTGCACCCGGCCTCTGCTTATAATTTAAATGCTGGCTAATGAAAATATTAAGGGGGGTGGGGGTAACACAGAAAAAAAAATCTACTTGTTACAATCCTTTGAACTGTAAATAAGTGTTAGACTGCCTTTGCACTATTATAGATCAGGTTCTTACAAGCAATGGTGTTTCTGCTTATTGCTTGTGGAAACCTGGCCAAATTCTCTAATCTCTCTGAACTTCTATTGTCTTATTTGTTAAGATGAAGATGAGAATAGTGCCCATATCCTGGTGATGGTGCGGGTTATGGGATATGTTTCATCTTAAGAGCTTAGTAATGTCCCTTGAAGATACTGGGGAAACCCAGTGCCTTGTTCTCTCTTTTTGCCCCTCATCTTCTATACTTTGACGCTGTTGTCTTGTTCAGGTAAGTAAGTATGCCTTTGTCAAAATTCTTCATAGATAAAAGCCTTTTTAGGTCTCAGTTTCTGGGACCAGATGACAGAGTTCCCACGGCTTGGATCTTGACTCCACAAAAATGTCCCCTCTTTACTAACTACCATCAATGAGTATTCATGTGGACCCACTGAGTCACCACCCTGGTCCTAGTCCTGCTCTCTCCATTCCACTATAAGCCCCACTGTCTGATTTCCATGGTAGACTCTGAATCTTGCTGACCTGTCCACTATATCCAACCTCTTATCTCCCGAGTCCAGCCCTCACTTCGTGTTTGTGTCATTGTTGAGTGGGGTGATGGGGCTCTACACTGCTCCGGCCGCCTACCCTGATTCTGCTGCTCACTCTAGGCAGTTGGGGCCAAACTTGACCAGCACTACAGCCAAGAAAATGCACCAAATTCTTTGAGTGGTGTTAGATTTCACATGCTGTTTTTCACAATGGAAGTTGGGCTGAACACATGCTTTTATATGTCAACATATAAAACATTAGGCATTTATTTAAAAAGTAGCCATAGAAATGAAAGTGTGTATGTACTATCTATTGATCTATCATCTCTCTATATTATCTATCTATCATCTTTCTATCATATCTATCATATGCATTTATCTATCATCTATCTATTATATCTATCATCTAGCTATCGTTATCATCTATCATATCTATCTATTAACTATCATTTATCATCTTCCTATCATATCTATCTACCTGTCATCTATTTGTCTATCATCTATCTGTCAGGCAGTCATCTATTATCTTTCTGTCAGTCATCTATCTAGCTATCTATCATGTCTGTCACCTATCAATCTATCATTTTATGTATTGTCTACATATCATCTCTATCATCTGTTATTGTATTATTCTATTACCTATTAACCTATCATTTTATCTATCATCTATCTACTTACCTTACCTATCATGTATCGTCTGTTAATCTACTATTTTATTATCTATCTTTCTATCATATTATTCTTTTTTTTTCTTTTTTCTTTCTTTTTTTTTTTTTTTTAGATAGAGTCTCACTCTGTCACCGAGGCTGGAGTGCAGTGGCACGATCTCAGTTTACTGCAACCTCCACCTCTCAAGTTCAAGCAATTATCCTGCCTCAGCCTCCCGATTAGCTGGGATTACAGGCGTGTGTCACCACACCTGGCTATTTTTTGTAGTTGTATTTGTATTTTTTAAATCTTTTTTTTTTTTTTGGCTTTAAGGAGCGGAGAGTTTAATAGAAAGAAAGAAGGGAGAAGAAAGATGGAAGAAGCTCCCCTGTACAGAGACAGAGGGAGGGGGCTCCAAAGCCAAGAGAGGAGACCCCATGTGCCAGGGAAAAGCAGCTGCTTATATTATTTTTTGTATTTTTAGGAGAGACGGGGTTTCGCCATGTTGGCCAGGCTGGTCTTGAACTCCTGATCTCTGGTGATCCGCCCGCCTCAGCCTCCCAAAGTGCTGGGATTCCAGGTGTGAGCCACCATGCCTGGCATATCTATCATATTATAGCGAATATATGACAGCTGTGCCGTAAAGAGGAATGGAAATAGACACAGATTGGCTCACAGATCAGCATCTGAAGTGAATCCTTTTTGTTAAATGCTAAACTATAGATCTTACTAATTATTCAGTCATTCTTTGGATATTTATTTTGCAAACTGAATTTGTAAAACTCTATCTGTATTACCTTAATTATTCATGTTATGACTCTGACAACTTGCTGTGTTCCTTACCTTGAATTTTAGCCACATTCCAAGGGTTAACTTTACCCTTTCCACAGTTAAAATGTTTCTCCACTTCTTATTCTCCTATGCTCAGCACACATTTACTGTGAAGCAAACCCTACCTGCTTAATTTTCTCTTTAAAGTGAAATGTCACTGGTTTATTCACCAAGTAGTCTTCTGAGGGCTAAAGAAAACTACTTCTTTCTTCTTTGTAATATTTATGTGCACAAGGCATTCTAAACGTTGGTGTCAGTCTGCAACAGTGGTTCTTTCTCTGAACACTCAACATGTTTAAGCGCTGTCATATGAACATGGTCACAAATATTATTATGCCATCAAATGGAGGACAATGTAATGCTTTAAGATTTAAATAGGCTTTAAAATCAGCATGGCCAGGTGCAGTGGCTCACACTTGTAATCCCAGCACGTTGGGAGGTTGCGGTGGAAGGACCACATGAGCCCAGGAGTTCTAGACCAGCCTGAGCAACATAATCAGACCTCATCTCTACTAAAATTTTTTGAAAAATAAGCAGGGTGTGGTAGTGCACACCGGTTGTCCCAGCTCTTCCGGATGCTGAGGTGGGAGGATCACTTGAGCCTAGGAAGTCACTGCTGCAATGAACTATGACTGCACCACTGCACTCCAGCCTGGACAACAAAGCAAGAACCCAGCTCTATAAATAAATAAATACATAAATAAAATCCATTACCTGAAACATTCAGATAACAGTCATCAAAACAGTAAATACCTTTTAGAAAAACAAATTCTGTTCTATATAATTAATTAATGTGTTTATTTTGAGACAGGGTCTTGCTCTGTCGCCCTGGCTGAAGTGCAGTGGTGCAGTCGTAGCTCACTCCTGGGCTTAAGCGATCCTCCCACTTCAACCTCCTGAATAGCTGGGACTACAGGTGTGAGCCACTGGGCCTGGCTGACTCTATTATTTTATTTAGAATCCTAAAGTGGTTGCCATGGGCTGCAACATGGGTCTCCCCTGTCCCCAGATGTTCATGTCCTGATCTCAGAAACCTGTGAATCTTTTACATTACATGCAAACAGGACTTTCCAGATTAAGGCTCTTGAGAGGGGAGATTATTCTGGATTATTCAGATGAGCTCAGTGTAACACCAAGCTCCTTGGAAGAGGGCAGCAGCAAGGAGTCGAAGACATGCGATGAAGAAAGCAGAGAGAGAGAGACAGACAGAGACAGAGAGACAGAGAAAGAGAAGGAAAGACAGACAGAGACAGAGAGGGACACACAGAGAGAGACACACACACACACACACAAAGAGAGAGAGACAGAGACACAGAGACAGAGAGAGACAACGAGAGTTGGAAAAACACAAAGACAGACAGAGAGAGACAGAGACAGAGAGACAGGAAGAGACAAAGAGACACAGGGAAAGAGACAGAGAAAGAGAGACAGACAGAGAATGGGAGACAGAAAGGCAGAGAGAGGGAGACAGAGGCAGAGGCAGAAAGAGAGACAGAGAGAGGCTGAGACACACAGAGGCAGAAGGAGAGCTAGAGAAGAGAGAGGCAGAGACAGACAGAGAAGGGGGAAGTGAAGCAGCACTCCTGGTTTTGAAGACAGAGGAAGGAGCCATGAGCCAAGGAATGCAGGCAGCCTCTAGAAGTCAGAAAAAAGCAAGAAACGATTTCCCTGGAGCCTCCCGAAGACAGCAGCCCTGCTGACCCATTTTAGATTCTGACCTCCAGGGTGACTGGGGATGTGTGAGGAGAAGGGAGCAAGGGACAGGAGACCCAAACTCCACAGTGAACAATTGGCTTGCTTGGGAGTGAGCCTGCAGAGGAGTGTGCACTGCTTTTCTAGAAGCTGGTGTTCGTGGCTCACAAATCTTCATTGACCAATCTCTAAGTTGTCATCTCTAAGCTCTCATCAAGTCAGTTATTCCATGGCATTTGGAGCAGAAACTGGCATTTGATAACTGAAGTCCATTCTCTCGCTCGCTCACTCGCTCGCTCTCTCTTTTTTTTTTTTTTTTTTTTTGACACAGTTTCACTCTCATCGCCCAGGCTGAAGTGCAGTGGCGCAATCTTGGCTCACTGCAAGCTCCGTCTCCTGGGCTCAAGTGATTCTCCTGCCTCAGCCTCCCAAGTAGCTGGGTCTACAGGTACCTGCCACCACACCCAGCTAATTTTTTTGTAGTTTTTGTAGAGACAGGGTTTTGCCATGTTGCCCAGGCTGATCTTGAACTCCTGGCCTCAAGTGATCCTCCCACTTCAGCCTCCCAAAGTGTTGGGATTACAAGCATGAACCACTGAGCCTGCCCTGAAGTCCTTTCTCAAGTGAATTCAAATTTGTTTTGAGGTGGTAATGTTTCAAACTTAACAAGCAAACTATAGTTGCTAGCCTCTCATTCAACTAGTTGGGGCCAAGTAACTAAGTTCAATAGGATTGCAGTAGAAATGTCATGGGACATTTAGGAAGACTGCAGAGAAAGAGCTAATTCACTTGGCACAGAGGCCATTTTGTTCCTCACTGCTCCCTCATCTGCTTTCTGGGATGTAGATACAATGGCTGGAGCTTCAGCATTCACACTGAGACATGAGGCAAACTTGAAGATGAAAGTCATGTATTAGGGTGGTAGAAGAGATAAAAGGAAGGAATCTAGTTCCTGAGCATCTCGAAGCCAGATTTTTTTGGAACATTCTTGTTCCAAGTTGTCTGTAGCTTTCAGTTTTGTTGTTTTTACTTTTGCCTTTTCTGAACCTGAGATTCGTCTGTTATTAATTCTCTCAAGAACAACTACCTGGTGCATCTTGCCGAAATATCTGGCTGTCAGTGAATACATACTGTCTCCTTTCTAAAAGTCTTACTCAGTTGTGATTTTTATTTCATAGTCACCATGCTTCTCTAGTTTATTTGCTCTAGATAGTGAACTACTAGTGCAAAGTTGTTATTATTGGAAGAAACCAAAATTTCTATGTTTTAACCCCAAATAGGATCATGTAATTCTTAGTTTATTGAACCCTTTGGTAGATGAATGTGAACTTATTCTACTGATGCACCCATCTGTTTGCATGCATGTTTGGAGTCAGGGGTAAATAAAAAGAGATTCTCCTTCTCTTCCTAGGGCTCTTGGTCACGCTGCCCCAGGGACTGAGCATGAGCATGGAAAGTGTGAGAAAATTAGCATTTCCCCAGCACACTTCCCAGTGTTAACTCTTTGTCTTTACCAGGTACCCTTTTTGAGCATTGTTTCCAAGCTAGGAAGAGTGTAAGCTTCCTGTTCCATTACCACTGCAGATGTCTGCTTCATGCCATCTGCTTTATGACATCAGTTATGGATGACTGATCTTCACCTTTGCTGGAGGGTCAGAAAAATTCACAAGCCTCCTAAGATTACAGTAAACAGTAGCAGTAAAGTTAAGCTGTCATTTTGGGCAAGAAATGCCCTCATATGTGTCTAAATATTTTGAGTGCCAGTGCTACTCATCTGCTAGTTCTCCAGTTTGCTGGGAATTGAAGAAAAAGATTTCTTCCTGTTGGAAGAGTGATGATGATATCCCTGCATTGTGAAACTTCAGCCAAATCAGAAAGGTGAAATCAACAGACAAAATTTTACAAGTTGTATATCATGGGCTATTTTCCCCCTAAATTTACTTTTGGGAGACTGTGGAGCCATGGGGGTTTCTGTAGGATGGTGGAATATGAGGCTGGGTTTAAAAAGGCAAATTGAACAGTGAACAGGGTTGCAAGCCTCAAGTTGCTTTATAGAAATGAATGAATGAAGATGGGGTATCCGTCAGAGCCCCACAGGGAGCACATTTCACCCAGGGTGTCCAAGTGTGGAGATGTTAATAATAGCACTGATTATGAACGAATGGAAAGAAAAGACAGAAAAAGGAGTTCAGATGAGGCTGACCAGAGAGGCTGATTCTAACCTCTGCCTGTAGGGAAGAGGCAGGAAAAGAAAGTTGTGGAATCTTGTGAGAAATATGATTTGGAGGACATGGACTGCGAGTGAGTGAGAGCTTAGAAAGATGTGGAAGCCACTTTGAGCTTGGGAGAACACGTGGGATATTGTCGGCATGGAAGGATGGTGGGGGTCCCTGTGAGCTTGAGGGATACAGGAGGGCCTGTGAGCCTGGTGTGGTGCAGGTTGTTTGCAGGATGAAATCAGAGACTTTCTCGTCCTGCTACCTGATAGCCATTTTCCTCATTTTCTGTTCATATTAGTCCGTTCTCACATTGTTGACGGCTGTCGTGATACCTTGATTCTTGTCTTCCTAGTTTAAAAGAATTTAAACACAGACACACAGCCAAGGAGATGCAGCATAGAGTAAATTATTGCAAAACAAAAAGAGTATTTTGAAAGTCAGCGGGAGACTAGAGAGTACAACCTGAGAAAGTAGATTCAGGGCAGGCAGCTAGTTAGGGTGACAGAGTACTGATTATTGCTGGAGAAACTCCCTTTATGGGAGTCTTACATGATGATTTATAAGGAGGTGGAAAGAGGTGTTGCTGTTAAGCATGTTCTGGGTGGTCCTCTGGGTGCACATGAGCAGTAGCTGCACATGCTTGTTCATGGACTGCAGGTCTCATTAGCATCTTATATCTCTACCCGCAGGTGTGCTTTTTACTATTAAAATGAGCAAAGGGTCAGTTTGAGGACCGGTAACATCAAAATGCGCATGCTCTCTGTAAGGGAACGTTCCTACTGAAGAATTGTTTTGCTTGAATGAGTTCAATGACAGTGCAAATGCTGAAGCTTACTGTGTTGACTGTACGGTCATGGTAACCATGGTTGCTGCACACAAAGAACACAGTCATTTTCTTGACTACCTATCCTGCCTCAGCAATGCTGAAAAGAAATACCTGAGACTAGATAATTATGAAGAAAAGAGGTTGAATTGGCCCACAGTTCTGCAGGCTGTACAGGAAACATGGCAGCTTCTGCTTCTGGGGAGGCCTCAGGAACTGACAATCATGGTGGAAGGTGAAGGGGGAGCAGGCATCTTAGTGACTGGAGTAGGAGGAAGAGAGAGAAAGGCGTGGGGAGGTGCTACACACTTCTGAACAAGCAAAAGATTTCGTGATCACTCACTCACTATGATGAGAACAGCACTGAGCAGAAGGTGTTAAACCATTCTTGAAGGACCCACCCCTATGATCCAATCACCTCTCTCCAGACCCCACCTCCAAAACTGGGGAATACAATTTGACATGAGATTTGGTGGGAACACAGATCCCAACCCTATCGCTGACTGTCTTTGAGTGCCTTTCTGATTTGTCCTAAGAAGCTCATTTTATTTCCCTGACCTGGGTAGAGTGGCATCCAGTTGGTGGTGCCCATCTCATATCAGCCAGGGACAAAGCAACCCCTTGTTCCTCCCAGCTTGGCTTTTCATCTGTGCCTATGCCTGGTTCATGCCTTGGACACATTTTTTTTTTTTAAATGTAAAGCTAATTTTAAGGGATAACAGCATGGCAGAAAAAGGGGTAAATAAATGGAGAATTGGACCACCTATGTAGAATAACCAGCGTAGACTTGGGTAAAAAATTAGAGTTTGCATAAGACAATCAATCATGAAGCCGCACACACACACACACACATGTCCCCCACAAGTGAGGATGACACATGAAAAAGTGACTTTTCCAAATCCTTGGGGAAAAATATGATTCAGAATCCCTCTTCAGAAGTCACTGGTTTTTACTGTGGAGTTGTGAAAGGTCAGTCTGTGCTCTGGAAAATCCTGATGTGAGTGGGACTTGTGTTCAGTTTCCCGTTAACCCTTTTTGGGAGTCTGCCTTCTCCTTTAGCAGATTAAGTCTTGTTAATTCCAGACTCTCTGCTGCAGTAGGGGGTTTGTCTTTCTTGGAAGTAAATCAGCTGGGTTTTCGAACCTGACAATCCATTTGCTGACAGTGCACTATTTATTAATTCTTACTCAAGTGTCAATGGCTACTTAATCATGGCAACAGGCAAACAGCACTGGCATTTTACCAGACCTAATGTCATAATAGTAGAACACCTACTGAGTGGGAATTTTCATTACACCCAGAAGAGCAAGGGGACGCTATTTTATCTACGAATTGGCTGTGAGGAGAAACTGTCTGATTTGCTCTTTTGCAAACAGCATTTGTATCTACTCTCTCCCTTTTTTTCCCACTCCAAATTATTCTCTCCTGGTTTCCCACTCTCTGTCAAATTATCTGATATTAACACCCTTTCCTCCCCTCCCCTGTCCTCCCCTCCCCTCCTCTCCTCTCCTCTTTTCCTTTCCTTTCGACAGGATTTTCCTCTGTAACCCAGGCTGGAGTGCAGTGACGCATTCATAGCTCACTGCAGCCTCCAACTCCTGGATATATATATTACATATATGACAGTCATTCCTTAAAGTTATAATGAATCTGCCCTATACTAATGTACCATTTTTTATTTTATATACCATATTTTTACTGTATATTTTAATGTTTGGATGAGTTTAGATACAGAAATATTTACCATTGTGTTATAATTGCCTACAGTGTTTAGTACAGTAACCTGCTATACAGGTTTGTGGCCCAGGAGCCACAGGCTAGACCATATAGCCTAGTTGTGTAGTAGGCTAGACCATCTAGGCTTGTGAAAGTGCATTCTGTGATGTTCACACGATGAGGAAATCACCTAAGGATGTAGTTATCAGAATGTATCTCTGTTGTGAAGTGACACATGACTATAGCCTTTGCCACTACTATGGTCTGAATGTTCATGTATTCTCCAAATTTATCCTAACTCCCAAGGTTATAGTATTAGAAATTGGGGCTTTGGGGAGGTGATAAGGTCATAGGGGTGGAGCCCCATAAATGAAATCAGTGCCCTTATAAAAGGGACCCCAGAGAGCTCCCTCACCCCTTCCACTATGTGAGGACATAGCAAGAAGGTGCCATCTACGTACCAGGAAGGAAGTCCACACCAGACACTAAATCTGCCATGTCTTGATCTTGGACTTCCAGAGTCCAGAACTGTGAGTGACAAATATCTGCTGTTTATAAGCCACTCAGTATACTGTATTTTGTTATGGAAGCCCAAGCTGACCAAGACAGTTACAGACTGAAATCTGAGAAATCCCATGGTTTTGTGCGTGAAAAAAAAATTAGAGATAGGACCGGTGGAGGTTTTTTCTTGGAATTTAGTCTAATTTGAGTTCCATTCCAGAGGCCATTTCTTACTGTGATTGGAAATGTCTGGTAGCCTGTGTTCTCTTTCTTTGTATTCCTGCTCTGATCTTATCTTCTAGTCTCCAATCAGGAAGTTTAATCTTGACAGGCACTGACAGAAATAAAGAATGTGACCATTTCCTCCAGGGTAACTGTGTGTTTTAAGTTCTCTGAAAAAAACTAGCATGCACAATTTTGTACATTCTTATTTTTTAAATAAAACCATCTACTTTCAAAGAATAACATGCTATGGATGGAGAAGTCTCTTCACTGCATGGTCTGACTTTTGTTTACTGTAATTTGGTGATTCGATGATAATCAGAGAGGAATCAGAGCATTGATATACCTGCTGGGGACATTAAAATGGGATTGAGACAGAGTTAATTCCCAACTGGGGAACAATGATGCAATGTGTGAGAACCATGCCTGTCTACAACAGCTCTTGGGCTTAGGAAAATCTGCACATAATTTCTTGTAGAAACGGCTGCCTAAGGGCGGTAGGCTGTTGAGGTCTGCAGTTTGTCTGGTCTTCTTCTGACAGTTTATAACAGTTTTTTTCTTAGCATTTACTGCTTGCACACCCGCATTTGGGTAGGCAGATGTCTGCAGGTGGAAGGTGACATTTTGCTTAAAGGATACTGTGCAAACAGTGCCTCATCTTGCATACAGCCAGGAAATATATATCTGTAACTGTGACCACATGTGTATGTTATTTAGTGATGTCATGAAAGAGTTGCTTATGCTGTAGTCAGAAAAAAACGGGTGAGGTTAACGGGCTTGGGGAATTTTAATCTTGGACAGCCTAACACTTTGGTGAACATAAAGGCAGTCTGGATAACCCATTGAGACTATATATTTTTTGTTGCAGAAAAGCATCTATATGCTTGAAATACACATCTTTGTTACACATACGGAGAATGTGAAGGCTTTCTTTCTTCCCAAGCATGTACAGCTAAGGCTACGTTTTCTAAATCCCAGATAAATTGAGTGCAAAAAACTCCAGTAGTAAGAAATACCACTAAAGGAACAAGACACATCCTCTACAGCATATGCTATGTTCTTCTTCTGCTTAGTCTTGCTAAAGCAAATAATTTTAATTCACAGATGGATAGTCTCGAAGGTATCTTCTTTGTTTATAGACTGAGGTTTACAGAAACTAAACAAATGTAAACATTGTTGTTATCTACAAACAAAATCAAAGATGATAAATTCAGATTAACTGTAATTATCTGGATGTTTTATGCAAAAATGTCTTTCTTTTGAAACAACCCAACATCAGAAAGCAAAGCATGAACTATAATTAGATTATCTCAGTATAGACCTAGTTTCCCATTTTACTGGCACTGTACTAAGTTGTCTAATAGGTGAATTACTCATGATATGCTGGGTTTGATTTTTATCTTTTCAGGATAGAATTATAATGTTTTTTTAAATTTTTATTTTTATTCTATTTTATTTTTTGAGATGAGGTCTCGCTATGTTGCCCAGGCTGGTCTTGAACTCCTGGGCTCAAGCAATCCTCCCACCTTGGCATCCCAAAGTGCTGGGATTACTGGTGTGAGCCACCATGCCCGGCCTACAATGATTTTTTTAAAGTCCATCAAACTGTATTTGCATTCTTTTGTTCCCCTCAAAATATTAGATGGAATATTGCATAATATATCTAACTTTTTTAAAGAAGTCATTTAAAACTCAATAGTGTAAATCTGACAGTGTTTGAGCTGGCTCAAAGTTTTGCATTAAATAGAAAACAGCCCGACGCACACTCCAAACATCTTACATTAGGGTTTCAAGGGATAGAAGCAAGAGTTGACCCAACTGCGTTTGAAAATTTCCAGAATCTCTTATCGCAAAGGTATGCCGCTTTGATGTTTTGACAATTCTGATGGCGAGATGCTCTCTAGTAGGTTGATTTATGATTGGGCTGTTCTCTCAGCTCCATCTCCTCAACTCAGGGAGTTTTCCAGGCTTCTCTTAGTTTCTGCCTTCCAGTCATAGCCTGGAAATGCTCTCAAGGCAGTGAGCTGGGGCCACCATAGGTCTCACTTTGTTTTTCTGCTTCTAGAGAATCACCATCCTTTTTTTTTTTTCTCTTTTGAAAATTTATTTATTTTCCCTTTATTTTAAAAATTAATCTTCTTTTGAGAATCACTATCCTTAACTGCCTGGTATCCAGTCTTGAAAATAGTTCTCCCTTAAATGGTTGACTCTTTACTTTTTGGTCATTTGAGGCTGGAGGGAAAACTCTGTTTTTGTTACTCCATCTTGACCGGAAGCATAAGTATGGTGGCCGGCTTACACTGGTTTGCCTGTGGTTTTCTTGGTTTTAGCTTGAATGTCCACATCCCAGGGTGTGTTCAGCACTGAACCCCTAAGTTCTGAGTCAACTAGATGGTTGGCCACCCTCGGTGGATGTCCAGATAACATTCTTGCACTCTACTTCCTTGATCTCTCTGGTTTTCTAGTAATGGTAGACAGTCCAAGTTATTCTGTTTCTTTGTTAAACTTATGTAAAATGCATGCTATTCCTAATGTCTGAGAGCTAAAAGTGCTGTCTCTATTCAATGGACATCCTTATTAAGTTTATAATTTTTTACGGTTTGTGAACTGAAAAAAATGACACCTAAGAGGTGACCAATTAAGTAACATGAAACTGTGTGTGTGTGTCTGTACATATTATTATATATATAAATGACATCAGACAAATCTGGCTCAACTTTCATGTAGCAAAATTGTGATTTGTTCTTCAGTTGCCATGAACCCCCACATTGAGGATCATGTAACCTGAATGTGCCCAGATGAACCAAGCATGCAACTTGAGAGAAAGCTAACTGAGGAGCAGGGACTGAACTAAGAAGCAGACACCACGTGTCAAGATTCAGGATCCAATCAGATTGAACTCTGTTGTCACCCTATGGCAAGATCCAATCAGATCATGCCTCATGGCGTCACTTCATTGCAAGGTCCAATTAGATCTTGTCTAATTACCTTGTGCTTATAAAACCTGACCCAAAGCCCAGCTCACAGAGACAGATTTGAGCATTACCTCCTGTCTCTTTGCCAGCTGACTCACAATAAAGCTTTTCTTTTGTCAAAAGCCAGTGTCATGGTATTAGTCTCTATGTGCATTGAGCAGCGAGCTCATTGATTGTTTGGTCATCTATAGCTCTATCTATAGCTATAGATACTCATCTACAGAAACATCAGGCCTATGTAATGATAGTAATGATGCCAAACATGTGCTATAAGACCATAAGGTCTTTACGGGTTCTCTGATCACCATAATCCAATATAAAATGTTCTTTTTGGAAGTTGAGCAGAAAGAGAGATGAGCAGAAATCACTTAGTGGGTTAAGGAAAGTAATGCAAAAGGTATTTGGAGAATAGGAGGAGGAAGTGGGCTGGATAAACACAGTAGGGACTACATGTTGGCCGCTTCCATAGAGACTGTTTCTGAGGCAAATGCACTCATGCCAGGAAACAAAAATAAAGAGATATTTTAGTTTATGAGTGTATCTACTTTCCTAATGTGCAGCTGTTTATTAACATTAATGGATGTCTGGGTTTTTCTTCACTCCATCCAAATTTAAAGCTTCATAGAATCCTAAACTTCAGTGTTGGAAGCAGCCCTAAACCCAATCACCCCACTTCTTTCAAGCAGAACTCTTATCCGGGATTAGAAATCAAAATCCCAGGGAGAACATTATCAAAATTCATGCACCCTATCCTTTTCAGTAGGTCTGGGGGAGGGGAGAAAATCTTAACTATCTAGTAAAAAAAATTCCCAGATGGATCTTCCTGATGTGTACCCTTAAAGAGTCACCATTATATGGCAAAAGAGTACCTTAAAAATAGTTGCATTTTCCACTTGATCGTGCCCAACAATTATGTGAATGAGAAAATGACATATTTTGCAACTAACCAGCCAAGCTGAAAAGATTTTTTCCTTCTGTATGTTCATTAGCAAATTGGGACAATTTAACTCGCATCCTAGCCAATTTCTGCAGAAGCCGGGGCTGCGTGTCTTTAGCTGGTTTGCAATGATACAAGCAGCTGTATCTCCACTGGATGGAATGTACTGTCTAACACGTGGCATGCAAAACAGGATATGAGAGCATTTTGGCAAGCAAAGGGACTCAGCTTTAAGGAGCTCTGGGGCCTTTCAGCATCCACTCTGCTCCCACTACCTGCTGACAACTCACATCAATGCCTGGATGTATGGATCTTGCTGAAAAATCAAAATGTAACTGGGAAATAGAAATGCAGAGATTCAGTATTGTGCAAGGTAGGAGGAAGGCAGGAAGGAGACTTGCCAATAAGATAAATGTTGAATGAATAACTGTAGATAATCTGCCTATGGTTGGGCTGATAGTAGAAAGTATGAAGGAAGTTTGCTTAGACTGATTCCTCAACCTGACATTGAAGCAAGCGCATGGTGGGGAGATGCTGGCATTCATGGGTGGAATGGTGTTGAAAACAAGTCAAACACAGAGCAAACTTGTCCCGTCTCTACTTGGGTTCATACCCTTTCCCTTTGCAAAACTGAGCTGTGGTTCAGAGGCAGTGGAAGCCATCACCTGGGGCTTCAATTCTTTCCAGACTTACCCTTCTGTGGAACAAGGTTTTGTGTCTAATCCATTATGGGGAGAGTGACCTTAACATTTTTATCTTTCTCCCTTTTTCCTTACTTTTTCTCCTCTTCTTCCTTCTCTTTCCTCCTCTACCTTCATCTCCTGCTTTTCCTCTTTTCCTTCTCCCTTTTCTCCTCCTCCTTATTCTTCAGGGCTTACCCTTTATGTTAATGCCCAAACAATATGATTTGAGTCTAACTTAGACACTGGGGAAAAGTTTATTCCTTGTGGATGCCTTCACTAGTACTTATGATATCAATACACAGCATCCAAAATATGACATAAGCCTCTACCTTAATTCTCCAAATGCAGTTAAATCTAGGTGGTGACATATACCGCAATCTTAATGCGTTGGCTAATGACGGGCAAAACAAGCCAAAAAGAAAAGAAAAGGAGAGAACCTTAATTTGGAAACTGCCAATGACAACTTTTATGGTCCATTGCCATAATCCCCGCTGGTAGGTTCTTGAAGGCACTCTTGATATGATACAATGAACGTGGCATTTTACTTCCGTGGTTTTCCTCACCAAAACCTGTAAGCCCAGTCTGATCATGAAAAAAAAAAAAAAAAAAAAAACTGACAGATCCTAACTGAGGGATATCCTAGAAAATACTTGCCAAGTGTCTTCAATACTGTCAAGGTCATCAAAAACAAGGAATGTCTAAGAAAATGTCTCATCCAAGAGGAGCATAAAGAGATGTCATAACTAAATGTAATGTAAGATCTTGGAAGATGCTGGAACAGAAAGAGGATATTGGGGAAAACCAAAGAGATCTAAATAAAGTAGAAAATTTAGATGATGATGATGGCGATGGTGATGGTGACGGTGATGATGGTGTTGGTGATGATAGTCATGATGATGGTGATGACCATGATGGTGACGGTGATTTTGGTGATGGTGATGGTGATGGTGATGGTGATGGTGGTGATGGTGATGGTGGTGGTGATGGTGATGGTGGTGATGGTGGTGATGGTGATGATGATGGTGGTGGTGGTGATGGTGGTGGTGGTGATGGTGATGATGATGGTGGTGGTGGTGATGGTGGTGGTGGTGATGGTGATGGTGGTGGTGGTGGTGATGGTGATGGTGGTGATGGTGATGGTGATGGTGGTGGTGGTGATGGTGGTGGTGATGATGGTGATGGTGCTGGTGGTGGTGGTGGTGGTGGTGATGGTGGTGGTGGTGATGGTGGTAGTGGTGATGGTGATGGTGGTGATGGTGATGGTGGTGATGGTGATGGTGATGGTGGTGATGGTGGTGATGGTGATGGTGATGGTGGTGGTGGTGGTGATGGTGATGGTGGTGATGGTGATGGTGATGGTGATGATGGTGATGATGGTGTTGGTGATGATAGTCATGATGATGGTGATGGTGATGGTGATGATGATGGTGCAGGTGATGATGATGATGGTGATATAAGCTTCCAATGAGAGATAAAGTTGTTTCTAAGTATAGGTCCGATGTGGCTTAGTAGGTACACAGGAAAGTCTTTTCAGGGAACCTAGCTCTCATTGCTGTCTTTGCTATACCAAAGAGTGTTACACATGCTCAGCAAACAATATCTACAGGAACTAGCCCTCAGGAAAGTAAAAAAAAAAAAAAAAGGCAGCAGAGGGCCAGCCCATTCTTCTCATAGCTCACTGATACACTTGGTCACATGCTGCCACTACCTGCAAGGGAGGCTGCGGAAAGGTATCCCTACAGAGGCAGACATGCCCAGCAAAAACTTTGGCCGGTGGGGGGACACTCCATGACAAAAAATACAAAGGAGAGAATGGGAGTTACCAATGTCTGTCTTAGCCTTCAGAGAGATGATGATTTGAACCAGGAAAACAGCAGAGGGACTAAGGAGAAAGGGAAAGATTGGAGAGGGAAGTTATCCACAGACTTGGTGGAACATTTTGCCAGGTCTGATGTGAGGATGACGATTGGACATGGAAGCTAAAAAATGTGGCCATGATTTCTCATTTGGATAAACAGATAGTGACTCCTTGAGATATGACATGTAATGGTGGTGCAGTGGGGATGAAGGGAATGCTATGGTTTGAAGGTTTTTGTCCCCTCCAAAATGCATGTGTTGGATACATAACTTCCAATGCAACAGTTTTGGGAGGCGGAGCCTAATGGGAGGTGTTTAGGTCATGAGGGCTCCACCTCATGAGTGCATTAAAGCAGCCAGAAGAAGAGCTTGGGTGGGAGTGGGTTCCCCTCTCTCTCTCTTTCTCTGTCTCTCCCCCCAACAAGCCCCCATGTTCCTTTGCTACACGAAGACACAACCTTTCTCCCCTCTGGAAGGCCCAGCATTCAAGGCAGCATTCTGTAGACTCTAGGAGAATAAGTCCTGACCCATGGTACCTTGTTTTTGGACTTCCCAGACTCCAGAACTGTGAGAGAATAAATTTCTGTGCTTCATAAGTTACCCAGTCTGTGGTAATTTGTGATGCAGCATAAAATTGACTAAGATGAGGTGAGGGGCTGAGAAATATGAGTTTGAGTTAAATAGAGGCATCCAAGTAAACAAATTCAGTAGATCAATGACAATTTGAGTCTCACCAGGGAAAGGCTAAAGACCCGGAGAGCCATGTGTGTATGGGATATATTTAATGGAGCAGAAGTAGATGAGGTCTCAGAGAAAAAGAAAGAGACCAAGTATAAACTCTTACAAATATGGGTATGTGGAGGAGAGAAAGCAATAAAATATAATGATAGATATGGGAAGTATGAGCGCTACCAGGAAGAGGAAAGGAGGACACTGTGGAAACCAGGGGAGGTTTCAGAAGAAATTTCAGAAGAGAGAGACAAGGCAGAAGCCCAAAGAAGATAAACTCTTGAGAACGAGTTCCTGGGTTGGAAATGAGATCTCAACCATGTTTCCAAGGGCAGCATCACAGAGTAATGAAGACGGCGGGAGCCATAACCCATGGGAGAAAATGAGCGTAGACTATGGGTGAAGATATTTGGTAGTGACGGGAAGAAGAGAGAGTAGACGATAGCTTTTGGGAAAGAGCAAGTTAAGAGAAAACTTCTTAGTGAAGGCAGGAAAGTTTGAGAACATCTTCCATGTGTTTTTTTTTTTTCCTTCTAAAAATGTCTAGCACCATCTGGCATCTTTGATTCATGTAAAGTTGTTGAAAGAAAAGGAGAAGAGAGAGTGAGCAGGAGGAGGAGAACATGAGTGTTAGCCTAGTCAGGTGGTGTCTGTGGTCAAGACATGACCAACGAAGAGGCCAACAGGGAGATTAGAATGGGTGAGCGGAGCAGGGTTTTGGAGGGAGGAATGAACCCAACACCCTGGAGATAACGATTCCCCTGAGGATATGAAAATAGCCTTGTATCTAAGATGAATGTGGCTTGCCACGGGTGATGCTACACATTCCATCACAATAACACCATACATATAAGCTGTCTCAGTTCTTATTAGTTATTGCCTCATGTCCCCTGACATAATGAAAAGAGATTCTTATTAATGGTCTTTTATTCTCTTCTCTCTGTTCCCCTTGATGTAAATTATGGTTCTGAGTAAACTGTAAGGCTCTCTCTCTCTCTTTCTTTTTTTTTTTGTTTAACTGCACTGAACTCCCAAATCCCATCATTCCACAGGAATCGGATTGATGTCATCTAAACCTCAGCATATGTTTTTTGTTAATGATGGAAAGTTTCTCTCACCATCACCAAGGGAGTTTGCTGAGACCTAAGGGTGTAAGCTAAACTCTCTTTATCATTTAAAAAACAAAACAAAACAGAATTACCAATGTCATTGGGGGAAACTATCTGGAAATATGAAAAATATAGAAAACATTAATACAAAGGGAATTCAAACAGTCTATCTCAAATGCCCCCACGCTATCATATAATTTATTTTTATCAAGCTATGAAAAGAATCATATGATGTTTAATGGCAGCACCTTGATTGCATACGGATATGCTGAACATGTGTCAATTATTTTTTTTAGATGCTAAATTGACAGAATTTGAAAGCTCCAGATGTGAAAAGTTAAAGAAAAAAGTTGATCCCCTTGAGTTTTGTTGGAATTCTCTCGTGTTTATTCATGTTTCTTACATTAGTAAGAGTACTTACTTGCCCGTTTGGGAGAAGCTAGTTATGTCAAGGGTTTCTTGTTACCGATGTTTAAATAGCTGTAAAACATTCTTTCTCTACTTGGAGAGCTGAGATTTGCTTTTTTTTCCCCTTATACATTAGTACTTTGGAACCACTTGAATATGAGCTTGTTCAGGAGTCTTTTGCCTCTTGAGTGGGGTCTACTTCAAGCTGGTATGGCTGTCCTCCTGCAAAAGACTCCAAAGCCTCCTCAAGCACAGCCCATGGGTCAGGACCCGGGCTGGCAAGAAAGCCAACAATTCACATGCAGTAAAGGCTCATTCTGTCTTCCAGGAGGGGGAAGAACAGAACAAACATGGAAGAGAGGATAATTGACGAGAATTTGGCTACAGTAAAAGATAATTTAATTTTCTCTTGGTCAGGCAGCATGGGTGGAGGAGATGCTGGTGGGGTGGGGGTTGGCCCCATTCGGCCCTTCTGACCTCCCAGGACCTGGCTGAGATATTTGTAAGCTCTAAGGGGAAGATTCCCAAGATCTCTTTCAGTTTTAACACCACTTCTTTATTTTCCAGCAGAGAAACAGCATTACACTGCTGACCACAATGTAACCACACTCCCAGTCTTTCCCAGGGATACTTGGGACAGACATCAATTTAAAAATTCATCGTTCCTGGCAACAAGAGACACCAGGGATTACTAGAGCAGGGAGGGAGGGATAGCAGCAAGGGTTGAAAAAGTACTTAGTGGGTGCTAATGCTCACTACGTGGGTGACAGCATCAGTTGTACCCCAGACCTCAGCATCACTCAATGTACCCAGGAAAAAAACCTGCACAAATATCCCCTGAATCTGAAATAAAAGTTGAAATTGTTTTTGAAAAATGCATCCTTCCAAAATGGCGACATCCCATTCCCAGCCATAGTCTGAATAATGTTCCCCAAACAGATCAGCTGTTCCTCTCTGCACCCTGCGAATGGAACCTTATTTGGAAAAAAGAATTTTTGCAGATGTGTGTAAGGTACAGATCTTGAGATGGGCAGATAATCCTGCCTGTAGAGGGAAATAACTAGATGATTAATAAGTGAGTTGTGGCTTTGTGCACTGAATCTAGAGATCTGACACATTTGCAAAATTATTTCTGGGGGGCTGACCGCACTCATCTGGGCCGGCCTTGGCAGAGGCTGTGGGGGAGATGCTGATTCCACTCAACTAGATATGCCAGATGGAAAAAAAGTAAAAGTACTTTCAACAAACCGAGCAGTGGTGACTCCTAAATTGCCAGACATGGATCCTAATGTGAAGAAGACACAAGAAGACCTGACACACCCACAGAGGAGAAGATGGTGCGAGATGGAGCACAGAGAGAATTCAGAGAGGCTGGCCTTGAGGATCGGAGTGATGACGATGGAGCCGCCAGAAGCTGGAGGAGGTAAGGAAGGATCCTCCCCACAGGCTTTCCAAGGGAGCACAACCATGGAGATAACCTTGACTTCAGCTTGGTAGTATTGATTCAGGACTTCCAACTTCCAGAACCGTGAGAGTATGTACTAGGTTGGTGCAAAAGTAATGGCAGGTTCAATATGTGTGTTGTTGGAAGCCCCTACATTGGTGGCAATTTGTTACCGCAGCCCTAAGGAATAAATGCATTCCCCTAACAAATGAGTGTCAAAGGAAAGGATATTAGAAAAAACCAGGTCTGGGAGTGGTGGCTCATGCCTGTAAACCCAGCACTTTGGGAAGCCAAGGCAGGAGGATAGCTTGAGCCCAGGAGTTTGAGACCAGCCTAGGCAACATAGTAAGACCCCGTCTCTACAAAAATTAAAAAAGTAAAATAGCCGGGTGTGCTGCTGCACACCTGCAGTTCCATCTACTCGGGAGGCTGAGGTGGGAGGATCACTTGAGTCCACGAGGTCGAGGCTACAATGAGCTGGGATTATATCACTGCATTCTAGCCTGGACAACAGAGCAAGACTCTGTCTCAAAAACAAAAAACCAAAACCCAGATGTTCCACTATATTCAAGATACTCAGTATCCTGAATACTCATCCCTCATCCTTTTTCTGTTTGTGGAATTGGGCAAGAGCTTTCTTTGTCAGAGCTCACCCTTGCTTGTAAATGCATTTACTCAAGTGAAAAGCAGGGAATGGTGGACGGGTGTGGTGACTCATGCCTGTAATCACAGCATTTTGGGAGGCCGATGCATGTAGATTGCTTGAGCTTAGGGGTTCGAGATCAGCCTGGGCAACGTAACAAAACCCTGTCTCTACAAAAAATGCAAATCAATTAGCCAGGCATATGATGGTTTGCGCCTGTAGTCTCAGCTGGTCCGGAGGCTGAGGCGGGAGGATAGCTTGACCCTAGGAGGTCAAAGCTGCAGTGAGCTGAGATCGTGCCACTGCACTCCTGAGCGACAGAGTAAGACTCTCTCTCTCTCTCTCACACACACACACACACACACAGCAGAGAATGAAGACCCGCAGCAGAAGTTGGAGTGCAATCCTTTTCTAACTCACGCTGAGGGTGGAGTGATACAATTACCGAACACCCGCCCCCCTGTCTGATTCCTGAATCATTATCTCCCAGGCAAGCCCTGTCCTTCCAGAACCCCGCCTTTGCCAGGGCTGTGCCTCAGAACGGGAAGGCTCTGACCAATGACAGAGTGAAGTGAGTCACCAGCGGACACTGGAAACAAATGCTCATTCTTTATATCTGGGTCACCGCTTCTCGGTTTGTTGAAAGTACTTTTATTTTTTTCCATCTGGCATATCTATGTGAGCAGAACCAGCATCTAACCACAGCCTCTGCCAAGGCCGGCACAGATGAGTGAGGTCAGCTTCAAAAATAATTTTCCAAAAGTGTCGGATCTCCGGATTCAGCGCACAAAGCTAGAACTCATTGATTTATAACATAGTTGTTTCCCCCATAAGCAAACAAAGAGAACAAAATCATTAGTTCGAGGCAAATGAGAGCCCCAAAGAGTGCCTATTTCCAGGGAACGCAGTGGAGAAGTTTCCTCTCTCACAGAGGCTGGGGGTTTCTCTCAACTGCATCATTACTCTCGAGAAATTATTTGGAATTGGAGGGTTGTGAGTTCTTTTTAACTCAGGATTCTGGTGAATTGAGAATTTTAAAAGGATTAGGTTATTTAGAATTTGGCTTATGACACTTAAATACACAAAGTACAATTGTAATTCAGTACAAATTGCTAACATCTAACTATTCCTCTACACGCAAACCTCAACTGTGTGCATGTAAGTATGAATTCATATCATATGTAATAGCTATTAGATTTATTAGTTTAGCTGTCATTGTCTATCTCGTATCTATCTCTATCTCTTCCATTTTTATCCATCTATCTACTCATCCATCTATCAAGCTTTCTATGTAACTACTTCCCTACCTATTCAACTCTCATGTCTCTCTGTATCCATCTATGTATCTATTTATTATCTATCCATTTATCTCATCTTATCCATTTATCTGTTATCTTATGTGTCTATCATCTGTCTCATCTATCATCTCTCTATTCATCTACATCCATCTATCATCTATCATCATCTATGTCTTCTATCTTTATCAATCCATCGCTTATGTATCTACTCATCCATCATCTACCTACTTTCCTACCTATCAAAATCTCATCTCTATCATCTACCTACCTATCCATCTATTATCTATCTATCTATCAGCTATCAATTATCTATCTAATCTATCTATCCATCATCTATCTCTCTATTCATTCATCCATTGAGCATATTAGCTAAGAAAGTTCAAATATTCTGCTCTTATCATTTTTCTTTTCTTTTTTTTTTTTTTTTTTTTTGAGACAGTCTCGCTCTGTCACCCAGGCTAGAGTGCAGTGGCTCGATCTTGGCTCACTGCAAGCTCCGCCTCCCGGGTTCAGGCCATTCTCCTGCCTCAGCCTCCCAAGTAGCTGGGACTACAGGCGCCTGCAACCACGCCCGGCTAATTTTTTGTATTTTTAGTAGAGACGGGGTTTCACTGTTAGCCAGGACAGTCTCGATCTCCTGACCTCGTGATCCGCCCGCCTCGGCCTCCCAAAGTGCTGGGATTACAGGCGTGAGCCACCGCGCCCAGCCATCATTTTTCATATGAAAACCACATGAGAGTTTCTTCAGGAAGAAGCTATAGCTATAAGAGATGGAGCAGAGACATAGCATCTTCTGTTTCTTTCATTACAGATGTGCTATTTCCAAATCATGGTTACATTATACCCAGCTCGAGTCACCATTGCACATATTTACTTTTATATTTAATTGTATTCAAATTTGTTATTGTTCTATACACTATCTCACAGTAACTCAGAATGATCATTATAGGTGTCCATTGCATTGGATACTTAATTCTACTCAACCTTATAATGGTTGTGTAGAATGCCTGCAACACACCTTTTAAGCAGATTCTTGGGATTTGTTTAATTGTTCTTTCAGATGAAGGACAGAAGACAAATTTCACCTGCATGAGCTTCCCAATCACAGGAATTTTGAGTGAGTGGGAATTTACAGTAGAGTCACCTTCTTGTTAAACCCATTGCAATGAGTCTTTTCATACTTGCCTCTGTGAGATTCACCAGTTTTTTTGTCATGGCTAAGTCTGGCTCTTTATTGAGCTGGTGATGTGGTCATCCAATACGATCTGACACGTACTAAACTGTTCCGGCTCCTTTTAGGAGTTGAGGCCGAAATTAATTGATGTCACCATGGGAAATAGCCCAGGGGTCAGAATCCCTGTTTCCACAGCAGGTAAGAGAGAGGAGGTGAATAATTCTGTACCTTCTCCAACACTCAGAGTATTACAACAACAAACACACCCCAAGAGTATATTAATGTATAGTAGACTCTTGAACAATGTGGGAGTTAGGGGTTCCAACCCACCATGCAGTCAAAAATCCACCTGTAGGCTGAGCATGGTGGCTCACGCCTATAATCCCAGCACTTTGGGAGGCTGAGGCGGGTGGATCACCTGAGGTCAGAAGTTCAAGACCAGCCTGGCCAACATAGTGAAACCCTGTCTCTACTAAAAATACAAAAATTAGCCAAGCGTGGTGGCGTGTGCCTGTAATCCCAGCTACTCGGGAGGCTGAGGCAGAAGAATCACTTGGACCCGGGAGGCGGAGTTTGCAGTGAGCAGAGATCGAGTCACTGCACTCCAGCCTGGGCAACAAGAGCGAAACTCCATCTCCGAAAAAAAAAAAAAGAAAAAATCCACTTGTAACTTTTGACTCTCCCAAAACATAACTAATAAGAACCTACTTTTGAGTGGAAGCCTTCCTGATAACATAAACAGTCTATTAGCACATATTTTATATGTCATGCATATTAAATACTGTATTCTTACAATAAAGCAAGCTAAAGAAAAGAAAATGTCATTAAGAAAACAATAAGGAACAGAAAATACATTTACTATTCATTGAGTGGAAGTGGAGCATCATAAAAATGTGCATCCTCATTGTCTTCACGTTGAGGAGGTTGAGGAGGAAGAGAATGGTTGGTATTGCTGACTCGCTGGTGCCAGAGGTGGAAGAGGATCCAATCCCCTTCTAAGTGGACCACATAGTTCAAACCCGTGTTGTTCAAAGGTCAACCGTACTATAATTAAGTGATGAATCAATGGACAGTGTTTCCTACAATGAAGCCATTGTCCTAACAGTGGCTTCTGATAAAATTTTGAGAATACATATAATTATTTTTGGCAGATGGTCACCAAGATGAAATGAGTGTACGCACAGGAAATCCATACAGTGGTTCTGGCTATTTTAAGTTATCTTTTGCATAAAATGGATCCTCATTCTTCACAAAGAGACTGCATTGCTCAATCCATGTTCTTTGTGATAGAAATATTTCTGTGGTTGGGACCAGTGACTTCTATGTTTTCCTTGGACACACTTCCTATAATAAAATGATCTAACTATATTGCCCAAGGGAGCAGAAGATTGGAGATTTGGTGTGTGTGTGTGTATGTGTGTGTGTGTGTGCGTGTGTGTGTATAGGAGATGGAAATACAAAGATAGACGTAGAGAACAGAGAAACAGAAAAAAATAGATAGATGATACATACATAATAGAAAGAAAGAAGATAGAGAGATAATAGGTGATAGGTAGACAGATAGATGATAGATGATAGAAAGATAGATAAAAACATGATAGATGATAGATGATGGATAGAAACACAGATAGATAGATAGAAATACAGATATAGATAGATAGATAGAAGTACAGATAGATAGATATAGCTAGAAATACAGAGATAGATATAGATAGAAATACAGATTAGATAGATAGATAGATGATAGATAGATGATAGATAGATAGATAGATAGATAGATAGATAGATAGATAGATGATAGATAGATAGGAGTGTAGAGGACTTTCATTTTTAAGAAACATATTAGCTGCACTGAGGGAAGCCCAGCAGCCATTCTGCCATGAACCTTCCTTTGCAGGGTTGTAACCACGCTCTTCTCATCCTCGATCATTAGGGTTGATGCACATGCCCTTAAACAACTGCAGAAAAATGCAGGTTGTCCATGCTTCTGCCGGACGATATGATCCTAAAATGCAATTACTTGAGAGACACGCTATTGGAGGAGCATGTTTTGAAGGACTCATGGTCCTGGATAGCATAGATTTTATTTACAGTAAAGTAAAATCTGGACCATCCAAAAGCTGAGTTCTTAGACCACTTCTGCTGTAGTTCTCCACAGAATTGCTACTGCTGAGCAGTACTTTCTTATTGTGCACTGAGCTCTAAAATGAGAATATTTGTAACAGATTGCACTTTTAAGTTGTGATCCTGTCTTTTCTGTGGGGGTACTGTTGAAGACGCTTTTGGTATGAATGACTCAGATATGACTGGAAAAGCTTTGCTTAATTTCTTACCAAAGAATTGTATTAATCATAACACAGAAGATGTCTCATTTTTTCCTTTGGCTTCCAGGAAGCTCATCGCTATGTGATTTGTGATTATTACTAATTTTATTTTTTAATTTTAATTAATTATTTATTTATTTTTTTGAGATGGAGTCTTCCCTTGTCGCCCAGGCTGGAGTGCGGTGGCACGATCTTGGCTCACTGCAACCTCTGCCTCCCGGGTTCAAGCGATTCGCCTGCCTCAGCCTCCCAAGTAGCTGGGATTACAGGCACCCACCACCATGCCCAGCTATTATTTCATAGCACTTTCTAAGTTCATCCCCAGTATCTTATTTTGTGTGAGTTTTTGGATGATGTGTGACTCCGAGGACAGGGATCATGTCCTCTTGGTGCTATTGCTGCTTCAAATATAAGCACAATAGATCTTGGTTAAATATTAATAGGAAAATGCATTCTGTCTTTCCACCTGTGCCCAATAAGATACGTCAATTCCATCCGGAGCTTAATAACAACAGCCTTTTGACATCACATCCGATAACAATTTTGATTTTGTGTTTTGAAGTCACCATTATTGATAAAAATTTCATTATTTATTATATTGTGTATTATATACAATTATTTGTATATGTACATTATACATAATAAATTGCTGTTGAAATTTAATGTTATCTATAAATAATATGTAGTATTTTAAATGTATAAAATGTAATATATAATATAAATACTATAAAATAGTATAAATAATACTAAAATACATAATATAATAATAAAATAATATAAAATGTTATATAAGATATAATATATATGTATAAAATATAACTATATATTATATATAATTTACATCATTTTATATAATATATAACTATATTATCTATTACATAATTTATAATACTATACCTTATGTAATATATGACACCTAACACTATATAATATATGACATATCATATATTATATAATGTATATGATATATGTTACATATAACATAATTATAATATAATATACTACATAGTATATAATATAAATTGCATAGTATATAATGTATATAACATACATAGACATAACACCATATGTTATATGATATATAACACCTTATACTGTATAATATATGACATATACATTATATTATGTATATGATATATATTACATATAACATATTTAATTATAATATATATTACATGGTATATAATATATTACATAGAATATAATATATATTACATAGTATATTACATATAACATACATAGACATACAATGGTATGTTATGTATCATATAGTTATATAGTACATATTAGGTTGGTGCAAAAGTAATTGGGGTTTCTGCCATTAAGAGTAATGGCAATTTAATATATAATATGAAATAAACAATATGCAATTTGTGTTTTATTATAATAATATCATATTTGAAATACTATATATTACATATAGTATTTAAGTATTATATATTATAATAATATTTAAGATATTACATTATTATAATATATATTATATATAACACACCTATTATACATAATATATCATTTATACCTCCAGATCCAAAGTATATTCAATTTGACTAACACTTACAAGGCATCTTCAGCATTCAAGGTATTCTGAGGCCATTTCCTGCCATTTTGATTGGGTGAATTTTTGGCGATCATTTGTTGATTCCCAATGGTGTCCCTGCTTCTAATCTTTTCCTGTCTAGAGGACCCCAAACCACAGGTCAACTTCTGTCTGAGCAGCTCATCTCTGCTCACGCCTCTCTCATGCTCAAAATCCTTCAAATCCTTCCAGCTATCCCAGGAAAAGGGAAAGCCAGACTCCTTTGCCTCATTCTCAATGCATCCCCTCATCGGCCATTTGCTCGTATTTCAGCCTTCTTTGCAGTATAACATACCAGGAGAGTTAAGTTTGGGGCTGGAAGAAAACCCTTCATGTCCTGGCATCCTTTGCCCAGAATTCCATCTGCCCAGGCTGCTTCTGAGCAAAGCAATGCTTATGACCCCAGAGAAGCCCTTCCTTCCCATGGACGCTCCCACC
Source organism: Pan troglodytes (assembly GCF_028858775.2). NCBI lineage: Eukaryota > Metazoa > Chordata > Mammalia > Primates > Hominidae > Pan > Pan troglodytes. The sequence goes on along the minus strand of NC_072421.2, from coordinate 4,052,673 downwards.
CTTTGGAGCTCATGGTGAGCTTAGGACCAAATGCTTTGCAGAAGAGTGAAGCATGAAATACGTCAAAAAATGCCTGTGAAATTGGATGGTGTGCAAACTAAACATCAGGCACCCCACAAACCCTAGCCAAAATCGAGCTTGACTTCTTGCACAGGAGTTGTGGGTTTAAGGACCATACCAGATACTTGAAGAAACTGATATTTTTTTTGAGAAACTTGCTTGCATTTACCTTTTTTTCTATTATTGATTCATACTATTTTACATATCTATGGGGTACATGTGACAGTTTGTTGCTTGCATAGAATGTGTAGTGATCAGGCCAGATTATTTGGAATATCTGTCACCTTGAGAATTAATCATTTCCATGTGTTGGGAACATTTCAAGTCTTCTCTTCTAGCTATTTTAAAATACACAATACATTATTGCTAACTATAGGCACCTTACCCTGCTATCAAATATTAGAACTATGTCTTTTATGCAACTGTATAAAATTAGGGTTTGATGACCATCTATGATATATGCCAGCAACAGAATATCAGGCTGATGCTTTTACATCTCTGCCCTACAGGGTCTTTTGATGTACATTGGGAACAATAATCTTCAGAGATTTGGGGAGACAGATTAGAGATGATATATGTTAAAACAGGGGTCCCCACGTGGCCCGTTAGGAACTGGGCCACGCAGCAGGCGGTGAGTAGCAGGTGGGCGAGCAAAGCTTCATCTGTATTGACAGCTGCTCCCCATCACTCACTTTACCTCCTGAGCTCCACCTCCTGGCAGATCAGCGGTGGTATTAGATCCTCATAGGAGCGTGAACCCTTTTGTGAACTGCACATGCGCGGGATCTAGGTTGACGCTCCTTATGAGAATGGAATGCCTGATGATCTGTCGCTGTCTCCCATCCCCCCCTAGATGGGATTGTCTAGTTGCAGGAAAACAAGCTCAGGGCTCCCACTGATTCCACATGATGGTGAGTTGTAAAATTATTTCATTGTATCTTACAATGTAATAATAATAGAAATACAGTGCACAATAAATGCAATGTGCTTGAATCATCCTGAAACCATCCTGCTCCCAACCCCAGCCATGGAAAAGTTGTCTTCCACGAAACCTGTCCCTGGTGCCAAAAAGGTTGGGGACTGCTGCGTTTGAACACTGTTTCCTTTGCTCAGCAAACTGTCATGGAGTTTTCTGTGATATTAACGTGACCATGGAGAAAGCTCTCAATAAATGCACCAATTATGTTTTTGATGAAAATGAACATATTTTTCTTGGGTTTCCTAGAAGCACCATTCTAACTCTGGAATGACACTCTCATAATACCAAGAAGAAAGACAAGCCAAAGATTGCATACTGAAATTATTTTAACAGCTTAAGTTTCTCTTATACGGGCCACTCTTTTGCAAACACCCATTAGAAGAGAAAACAAACAGCACATTTGAGGCCTCATTCTTGTCATCCTCCTCTTCAATTTCCTTTATCCTCCTAATTCACAAATGTAGCCACTTGGATGTGGCAGCTTCCTATTGCAATTTCCTTTTTTTTTTTTTTTGAGACAGATTCTCGTTCTGTCACCCAGGCTGGAGTGTAGTGGCACGACCTTGGCTCACTGCAACTTCTGCCTCATGGGTTCAAGTGATTCTCATGCCTCAGCCTCCCGAGTTGCTGGGATTACAGGCGCGTATGACTACACCTGGACATTTGTTGTATTTTTAGTAGAGACGGGGTTTCGCCATGTTGGCCAGGCTGGTCTTGAACCCCTGACCTCAAGTGATCCACTTGCCTCAGCTTCCCAAAGTGCTGGGATTACAGCCGTGAGCCACTGTGCCCAGCCACAATTTCTTGGATTACAGTTGGAGGTTCTTCTTCTTCTTCTTTTTTTTCTTCATCTAAGAGAATTGTGTGAGTAAAAGAAGAATTAAAATAAGAACATGATGTACTTAAGGGTGCTTTTCAGATTATTATAACGGAATTTGATTTTCCTGTTGTAAAAGCTATTATTACATTGAAAATCTAAAATGAACTTTCAGGGTTTAGTGGTTAAGGCTAGTTTTATACTTTAGGTAAAGAACTTTATTTGTGAGACTCTACTCATAGTTATTACCCTGAGAAAAATACACACGAGAGATGGAATGCATTTTTATGAAATAGGGTCCTACCATTTTAAAGGAAGGTGATTTACCCTGAGATATGGGAGAGAAAATAATGCTTGCTATGTTAGTTTGCTAGGGCTGCATAACCAGGTCCCCCAGAATGCTTGGCTTAAACAACAGACATTGATTCTCCCATGGTCCTGGAGGCTGGAAGTCTGGGATCAAGGTGTGGGCAGGGCTGGTTCCTCCTGAGGCTTCTCTCTTCGGCTTGGAGTGCCGTCTTCTCCCTGTGTCCTCACAGGGTCGTCCCTCTGTGTGTGTCTGTGTCCTTATCCCCTCTTCTTATGAGATGTCTTAGTCCATTTCAGGCTGCTATCACAGAATACCACAGACTGGGAGGCTTATAAACAACAGACAATGATTCTCCCACAGTCCTGGAAGCTGAAGTCTGAGATCAAGGTGTGGGCAGGGCTGGTTCCTCCTGAGGCCTCTCTCCTTGGCTTGTAGGTGCTGTCTTCTCCCTGTGTCCTCACGTAATCAAACTTCTGTGTGTGTCTGTGTCCCGATACAATTGGAAAACAAAAATGTTTTAAAAAATACCAAATGTCTGCAGAAAATACTGAAATACTAATTCAATAAAAATGGTAAAACGAAAAATAAAATAAAATGGTTACTTGTAGTTCTTAATGAAGTACTATTTGCAATGAAAAATATATTTGAATAATATGAAATTCAGTGATTTCCTTGATTCTCAGCTTCCGGTACTGATTAAAAGAAGCCCCTGGAGTCTCCAGAAGAAGCCTGGAGTTCAGATAATTTGCAATTACTAAACAAGCATGTGATTAGGCAGACACGAGCTTGGATTTCCTGGTGGAAATTAGGTCTTAGTTATGGTAGATCCTGCACTGCATTTCTGTCTGCATGAATATATACTTATTCATAACGATGCCTCTTTAAACAATCTCCAGAGTATCATAAAAATGCATTATGCAGAAAATACATTTTGAGTGAAATTTCATTATTTTTTGATTTGCAATCAAATGCAAATTTCCTAGTATTTCCCAGGACACATTGACATAATCTCATTTGTGATGGAAAAAAAATGCCTATCTAAGTATATTAAAACATGAACATTCATCAGGGGATCCAAGTACAAACTTTATCACTCCTGTCTTCTTGTTTAAAATCGAAATAAGCTAACACATGAAATGGAACAAATTGGAAAGTCTTCATGAATTGTTCCTTAAAAATATTTATTTATTTATTTATTTATTTTTTGAGACAGTCTCACTCTGTCAGCCAGGCTGGAGTGCAGTGGTGCAATCACAGCTTACTGTAGCCTCAACCTCCTGGGCTCAAGTGATCCTCCTGCCTCAGCCTCCCAGGTAGATGGGACCACAGTCATGAGCCACCATGCCCAACTAATTTTTTAATTTTTTATAGAGACAGGTAGGGGCAATAATCTTCCCCTGGAGTTCGGCCACCCCGCAGCCAGACTCTTCTCTGACCTCCCGGGCCGAACTCCCGTCGGTGTCCGGATGTGCCCCTGCCTTCTCTCTTTCTCTGCCGCATAGTTCCGCCATCGCTGGTCTGCTGGTCTGCTCCTCTCGATGTTCAGCCGCTTGTGTGTGTGCCCACTAAGGTCTCAAGTTTATATGGGGCACAGAATGGGGGGCATGGCGGGCCAGAGTGATCTTGGGAAATGCAGCATTTGGGCACGAAAACAGGGGTGCCTATTCTCATTTAGGTCCATGGGCACAGGCCTGAGGGTGGAAACCTCACCAGGGACTGTGCCCTTCTCCACCCAGTATTTCCCTGTCCCCTGTCCATATCAATATCAAAAGGGTGGGTGGAGTCTCTGAAAAGGATGGTACCCTTAGTTAAATACTCCTCAGCATAAATAACGTGGAAATAAAGTTGGGGATTGCAAATCTTCTGTTATCACCTCTGCTTTTAAACTCAGAGGTGGAAAAGTCAAAAAGGTTTTGTATCACTTAGTGGTTTATACAAGAGCCTTCCCACTCTGGACCCAAACTGGCTGTACTGGGTTTATTATTATTAATAATTTCCATCCATCTGTAACCTCAGAATGTGACCTATTTGGAAATAAGGTCTTGCACATGCACACGAATATTCACTGCCACATTATTCACAATCACAAAGACATGGAATCTACCTAAATGCCCATCAGTAACATACTGGATAAAGAAAATGTGGTACATACACACCATAGAATACTATGCAGCCATAAAAAAGAATGAGATCATGTTTTTGCAGGAACATGGATGGAACTGGAGGCCATTATCCTTAGCCAACTAACACAGGAATGGAAAAACAAATACTGCATATTCGTCCTGATAAGTGGGAGCTAAATGATGAGAACACATGGACACATAGAGGGGACCAACAGTGATATGGTTTGGCTGTGTCCCCACCCAAATCTCATCTTGAATTGTAGCTCCCATAATTCCCATGTGTTGTGGGAGGAACCTGGTGGGAGGTAATTGAATCATGGGGGCAATTTCCCCCATACTGTTCTCCTGGTAGTGAATAAGTCTCATGAGATCTGATGGTTTTATAAATGGTTTCCCCTCTCACTTGGCTCTCATTCTCTCTTGTCTGCCGCCATGTAAGATGTGCCTTTCACCTTCTGCCATGATTGTGAGGCCTCCCCAGCCATGTGGAACTGTGAGTCCATGAAACCTCTTTTTCTTTATAAATTACCCAGTCTCGGGTATGTCTTTATCAGCAGTGTGAAAACGGACTAATACAAACAGACACTGGGGCCTGGAAGGTAGAGGATGAGGACGATGGGGAGGATCAGGACAAATAACTAATGGGTACTAGGCTTAATAGCAGGGTGACAAAATAATCTGTACAACAAACCCCTGTGACACAAGTTTACCCAAATAACAAACCTGCACATGCACCCCTGAACTTAAAATTAAACAAGAAAAAAAAAAAGGAAATAAGGACTTGCCAGATATAACGAATTTGCAGTAAGTTGACGTCTTACTGGACTAGGGTGGACCATAAATCCAATGATAGGTGTCCTTATAAGAAGCGTAGAAAAGACAGACACACAGAGAGGGGAAGTTCTTGGAACTGCAGAGGCAGACACTGGAGGATGCCACCCCAAGCAAACAAACACCAGGGATTGCCAACAAACATGCAAACTGAGAAGGAGGCAAAGGATTTTTCCCTTGAGCTTTGAGAGACAGCATGGTTCCACTTTCACCTCGCTTTCTGACTTGCATCCCCTCAAACTGAAAGGGAATAAATTTGTTGTTGCAAGCCACCTGCTTTGCCGTAATGTGTTATGGTGGCACAGGAAACTCCTAAAGCTCCTTTCGCAGAAATTCTCTGCCTGCACTCCCTACCTCCATGGATCTTTGCCAAATATAACATTTTCTTTAGTCCTGACACACAAGAGAATATCATCTGTCCACATTCATCCTGGTCATTCATGAGCTGTGATAGTTTTGCACAGGCTCTTTTCCTTTGGGTGGGAGACCTTGCCTCTCTCTCTCTTTTTCTCTCCCTCTCTCCCTCCTACACCCCTGCCCCTACTTCTGGCAAACAATGACCCATTGTTTGAGATCTTGGTTAAAGGCTCACTCTCTGGGGGCACCTTTCCTAAGAGTTACCCAGCCCTTACTCTGTACTTCATGACACCTCCTGTGACACCCATGGGTGAATTGTTGGTTTCTGAGGCTGTTTCTCTCGAGCCCAGGAACTACATCTTCAGGATGTGTATCCCTAGTAACAATCACAGTACATATCATATAGTACATTTTCTATCCCTTGTATATGGGGATATAATCCTAGTACCTGTCATATAGTAGATTTTATATGCCTAGTATGTAGGGCTATTATCCTAGTGCCCATCACGTAGTAGATTTTATATGCCTGGCATATAGGGATATAATCCCAGTACCTGTCATAGAGTGGATTTTCCATCCCTACCATATAGGGATATAATTCTAGTACCCGTGACACAGTCGATTTTCTATCCCCAGTATATAGGGAGATAATGCCAGTACCCATCACATAGTCAATTTTATGTCCCCAGTATATAGGCATATTATCCCAATCCCTGTCATAGAGTCGATTTTCTATCCCCACCATATAAGGATAGAATCCCAGTACCCATCACACAGTCGATTTTACATCTCTCGCACATAGGGATATAATCACAGTACCTATAACATAGTAGATATTATATCCCTAGTATTTAGGGATAGAATCCCAGTACCCATTGCATAGTCGATTTTCTATCCCTAGTAGATGGGGATATAATCACAGTATCCATCACATAGTAGATACTATATCCTTGGCATGTAGGGATATAATCCTAGTACCTGTCATATAGTAGATTTTCTATTCCTAGCATATAGGGATATAATCTCAGTACCCATCCCAGAGTCGATTTGATATCCCCAGTGTATAGGGATATTATTCCAGTACCCATCACAGAGTCGATTTTAGATCCCTAGTATACAGGAATATAATCCCGGTACCTGTCATATAGTAGATATCATATCCCTAGTATATAGGGATATAATTTTAGCATCCATTATATAGTAGATATTATATCCCTAATATACAGGATATAATCATGGTACCTGTGATATAGTAGATGTTTCATATAGACTCATTTTTCAAAAGGAGGGGATTTTCAAAAATTAATTTTTTAATTGATAAATAAAAATGGTGTATATTTATGAGGCACAACTTTTTTTTTTTTTTTTTTGCTTTTATTTGAGACAGGGTCTCTCTCTGTCACCCAGGCTGGAGTGCAGTGGTGTCGTCATAGCTCACTGCAGCCTTGACCTTCTGGGCTCAAGCAATCCTCCTGCCCCAGCCTTCCCAGTAGCTGGGACTACAGTCCTGCGCCACCATGCCTGGTTAATTTTTTAAATTTATTGTAAAGATGGGGGTCTCACTATATTGCCCAGGTTGGTCTGAACTTCTGGCCTCAAGTAATCCTCCAGCCTGGGACTCCTAAATGCTGAGATTAGAGGTGTGAGCCACCGCATGAACTCAGTAACATCATGATGCTTTGATATGTGTTTCCACTGCAAAATGGCCAAATGACACTAGTTAACATAAACATCACCTCACCAACTTCTCATTTTTTGGTGGAGAGAACGTTTAAAATCTACTCTTTTAGCAATTTTTAAGTATGTAATCCATTGTTGTTTATTTTAGTCATCATGTGGTATAATAGAACCCCTGAACTTATCCTTCCTCTCATATAGACTCATTTAATAAGGAAATGTACTCCAGGTGTATTTAATAGAGAAATACACCCCAGAACCACTTTTGACCAAAGAATTATCAATATATTCACTGTATGGTTTTAAACTTTGTAGAATATCTCCAGATAAAATCTATCTTTGTATTCATTCTTGAATCAGATATAGGAAAACACCATACACAATACGAAGATAGTTGGCTAAATAAATAAATAAGGCAACACAGCGAGACCTCATCTCTACCAAAAAATACAAAAATGAGCTGGATGTGGTGGTGCACATCTGTAGTCCCAGCTACTCAGGAGGCTGAGGCGAGAGGATTGCTTGAGCCCGGGAAGTCGAGGCTGCAGTAAGCTATGATCACACCACTGCATTCCAACCTAAGCTATGGAGCGAGACTTGACCTAAAAACGAACAAACAAAAATCAATGATCTGAAAAGATCTGTGTTTTGTCAGGCTCCAGGCAGATTAGACCTATCTTCTGACCTTTTTTTTTCCCTAGGAAGATAAGGCAAGGAAATTAAAAAAAAAAAAATTCAAGGATACTTACAAATGGCAAAGGAAGGATACAGAATAAATGAGTTTTGTCCAATGTGTGTCTTTCCCCATCAACAGTAAAATCAATCAGTGTTATGTGAAAAACCCAATCTTACCCAATCTACTCTATGGGGCCAAACTTGAAATTCCAAAATTCTGACCTCATTTGTAGTTCTGCACATACGGGAAACTCTTCACGCAGAATCTACCAGGGACAAAGTAAAAACACACAAAAAATCATGATGTGATTCACTCAAAAATTGACAATTACCAGTGTTGGCCCCCTTGATCTGTATAAGCAACATGACAGCCCATTTTGCAACATAAATTCTCACCATGCACCAACCTACAAGAGAAAATACTACATCCTGTTAGAAGTACCCCCCGCCTACCCCCTGCTCCCTAGCCCAAGATGGAGTCTTGCTTTTTGGCTCAGGCTGGAGTGCTGTGGTGCGATCTCGGCTCACTGCAACCTCCACCTCCCGGGTTCAAGCAATACTCCTGCCTCAGCCTCCTGAGTAGCTGGGATTACAGGCACCCACACAATGCCCAACTAATTTTTGTACTTTTAGTAGAGACTGGGTTTCAACGTGTTGGCCAGGCTGGTTTTGAACTGGCTGGTCTTGAACTCCTGGCCCTGTGATCCGCCTGCCTCGGCCTCCCAACGTGTTGGGATTACAGGTGTGAGCCACTGCAACTGGCCCTGTTAGAAGTTTTATAGAAAGTGGACTGCTGGTGGTGTTTGGTCTGCATGTTGTTCAATTAGGTACCATTGGATAAAGGAGCAGAAAATCAAAGCAACTATTAATAAGAGTTGTGATAATAATATACTGGATTCTTCTTTTTGAAAATGAGACTGGGTCTCCGTCTATCACCCAGGCTGGAGTGCAGTGAACTCTTGCTTCTCCTTGCCTTCTGCCATGATTCTGAGGCCTCCCCAGCCATGTGGAACTATAAGTCCCTTAAACCTCTTTCTTTTGTAAATTGCCCAGTCTTGGGTATGTCTTTATCAGCAGCGTGAAAACGAACTAATATACTTTATTTTAATCTTTCTCTCTTTGTATACATATCTCCTGTTGGTTCTGTTTCTCCAGAGAACCCTGACTAATACATAGCCCACACAAGGCAAAACAAGCAATGACACCACATAGTACAACAAAACACTTGAAACCGCACCTCGAGATCACCAAGAGAGCAAACCATCCCAGACACCTCATTGGGTGGTTCTGTGTAGATACCACTCAAACAAGGCAAAACATGCCACGGCACAACACGACACAATGCCCAGAACCAACCTGGTTCCAGGACAGAGTTTTTATTTTTATTTTTTTATATTTCCATAGATTTTTGGGGAACAGGTGGTGTTTGGTTACATGAGCAAGTTCTTTAGTGGTGATTTGTGAGATTTTGATGCACCCATCACCCAAGCAGTGTACACTGCACCCTATTTGTAGTCTTTTATCCCTCGCTCCCCTTCCAGCCTTCCTCCCAAGTCCCCAAAGTCCATTGTGTCACTCTTATGCCTTCGAATCCTTGTAGCTTAGCTCCCACTTATGCGTGAGAATACGACGATTGGTTTTCCATTCCCGAATTACTTCACTTAGAATAATACGACGTTTGGTTAAACACATACGATGTTTGGTTTTCCATTCCTGAGTTACTTCATTTAGAATAATAGTCTCCAATCTCATCCAGGCCGCTGCAAATGCCGTTAATTCATTCCTTTTTATGGCTGAGTAGTATTTCACTGTATATATATGCCAGGGTTTCTTCATCCACTCATTGATTGATGGGCATTTGGGTTGGTTCCACGATTTTGCAATTGTGAGTTGTGCTGCTATAAACATGCGTGTGCAAGTATCTTTTTCAAATAATGATTTTTTTTTCCTCTGGGTAGATACCCAGTAGTGGGATTGCTGGATCAAATCGTAGTTCTACTTTTAGCTCTTTAAGGAATCTCCACACTGTTTTCCATAGTGGCGGTACTAGTTTACATCCCACCAGCAGTTTAGAAGTGTTCCTGTTCACCACATCTACTGTTTTTTGAGTTTTTGATTATGGCCATTCTTGCAGGAGTAAGGTGGTATTGCATTGTGGTTTTGATTTGCATTTCCCTGGTCATTAGTGATATTGAGCATTTTTTCATATGTTTGTTGGCCATATGTATATCTTCTTTTGAGAATTGTCTATTCATGTCCTTAGCCCACTTTTTGATGGGATTGTTTGTTTTGTTCTTTCTGATGTGTTTGAGTTCGTTGTAGATTCTGGATATTAGTCCTTTGCTAGATGTATAGATTGGGAAGGTTTTCTCCCACCCTGTGGGTTGTCTGTTTACCTTGCTGACTGTTCCTTTTGCCAGGCAAAAGCGCTTTAGTTTAATTAAGTCCCACATATTTATCTTTGTCTTTATTGCATTTGCTTTTGGGTTCTTGATCATGACATCCTTGCCTAAGCCAATGTCAAGAAGGGTTTTTCCAATGTTATCTTCTAGAATTTTTATAGTTTTAGGTCTTAGATTTAATCCCTTGATCCATCTTGAGCTGATTTTTGTATAAGATGAGAGATGAAGATCCAGTTTCATTCTCCTGCATGTGGCTAGCCAATTATCCCAGCACCCTTTGTTGAAAAGGGTGAGGACAAAGTTAATTCACATGATCTCGGTGACAGAGTTGAACCATTTCTGTAATATTTAGCCCACTGCAAAACTGGAGGGCGCCATGTCTGAACATGTCTTTGATTTCCCGCATCTGAGCAAAGCCCACTGCACACGTGTATGAGATTTTTCTGGCAGTCCCTTTTTGTACAATATTCTAAATACCTGTGGTTTCTTAACTAGGAGGTCAAGACAAATGACTTTTGTTAAGAAGGGAGTCGAAACCTCAGACGCTGAGCAGAGTTTTTCAGGCTATGACATCAGGTCTCGGACTGGCAGCAGCATCATGAGACTGGCGGAGGCTGATAATCCATGCAACTAAAAAAAATTCCTTAACGTTTTATTTTTTTCCCCTGAGATTTTTTTTTGCATTCGTCACAGCTCAAACAACTCAACAGGTGCTTATTTTGGAAACGAGCAGGGAAGCTGTCGCTTTTCGCCAGGTGAGGATCTCTGTGGCGAATGCAACTCCCCGGAGGCACAGCTCTGCCGAGGCATTTCTGAGAATCCTGGACATGTTTTCCCGCTTGTTCTGGGAGTCTCATTGGTTTTGTCATGCAGCAAGCTCTGTGGGCGGTGGTGCAGGCTGTCTGCATTCTTCACGACAGCCGCCTGGGTTTTGTTTCTATTGCCTAGCAATCCGACAGGACAGCTGCACACTTCATTAATTTGCTTCATCCATCCATATGCCTCCATCTCGCACATTTATGATTCAGAAATGAAAGCAAGTGTGACCTTCGTGCGATGTTTTTCCTTAGGCGTGGTTGTCTTGCGGCCCCTGACATCCTCATGGATTTGCCCTGCTGCTTTCTACCCGGCTGTCTGTTCCCAAGGTGTTGCACGCTGATGACAAACCTGACCCAACGAGGCAGACTTCATGCAAAGTCTCCATGAAATTCCCGTCTCCCGGCAGCTCTATGCCACCCAGAACCATGGGAGAGGCCCAGCTTGTTCCCAGCACTTCCTTCTGCTGGATCCTCATGCTGTTTCCTTGCTCCACTTGGAATTTTCAAAGATGCCTAAGTAGATAATGATGTCTGGAAAACGCTGTTTCTCATACATCCATATTGATTGAGTGGTTTTCAATTTGGGAAATATAAACAACCTCCCTACTCACCCCTCATCCTATTCTTTTCTGAACTCAGGAGAATGATTTTTCCTTTTCTTTTTTTTGAGACAGAGTCTCACTCTATCACCCAGACTGGAGTGCAGTGGCACGATCTCAGCTCACTGCAGCCTCTGTCTTCTGGGTTCAAGTGATTCTCTTGCCTCAGCCTCTCTAGTAGCTGGGATTACAGGCATGCACTGCCACGCCTAGCTAATTTTTGTATTTTTAGTAGAGATGGGGTTTCGCCATGTTGACCAGGCTGGTCTCGAGCTCCTGACCTCAGGTGATCCACCCGCCTCAGCCTCCCAAAGTGCTGGGATTACAGGCATAAGCTACCGTGTCCAGCCAAGAATAATTTTTTTCAACAAAATTTTATTACCTTTTATTTTTAAAAAAATAGAATTTATATTTTAGAGGAGTTTTAGGTTTACAGCAAAATTGAGAGTATGGTACAGAGATTTCGCATATAGTCCCTGCTCCCCTACCTCAACCTCCCCCATTATCAATATCCCCACCAGAGTGGTGCATTTGTTGTAATGAACCAACATGGACACATCATTATTGATATGGTTTGTCTCTGTGTCCACACCCAAATCTCATGTTGAATTATAATCCCCAGTGTTGGGGGAGGGACCTGGTGGGAGGTGATTGGATCATGGGGGTGGATTTTCCCCTTGCTGTTCTCATAGTAGTGAGTGAGTTCTCATGAGATCTGGTTGTTTGAAAAATGTATACCTCCTCCTCACTACAGTCTCTCTCTCCTGCTCCTTTATATGAAGATGTGCCTGCGTCCCCATTCGCCTTCTGCTCTGCCATGATTGTAAGTTTCCTGAGGCCTCCCCAGCCATGCTTCCTAAACAGCCTGCAGAACTGTGAGTCAATTAAACCTCTTTCCTCCGTAAATTAGCCATCTCTGGTATGTCTTTATAGCAGCATGAGAACAAACGGATACAATTATCACCAGAGTTCATATTTTACATAGGGCTCACCCTTGGTGTTGTACATTCTAAGGGTTTGGACAAACGTATAATGGCATGGATCCAGCATCCTAGTACCACACAGAGTAGTTTCACTCCCCTAAAAATCCTCTGCATTCTCTCTCCCACTCTCAAGCCCTGCCAATCACTGATTTTCTTTTTCACCGTCCCCATAGTTTTGTCTTCTCCAAAATGTCATAGAGTTGGAATCATACGGCATGCAGCCTTTCAGATACCCTTTCAGATGCATGGTACCCTTCACTTAGTACCATGCATCTAAAATTTCTCCATGACTTTTCATGACTTGATAGCTCATTTCATTTTAGTGTTTGTGAAAGGGAAAGAAATCTTGGGGCCCCCAAATCACTAAGCTAACGGGAAAATTCAAGCTGGGAACTGCTTAGGGCCAACCTGCCTCCTATTCTATCCAAAGTGCCCCCTCCGCTTACTGAGATAAATGCATATCTGATTGCCTCCTTTGGAGAAGCTATCAGAAACTCAAAAGAATGCAACTATTTGTCTCTTAACTACCTATGACTTGGAAGCCTCCTCACCCGCTTGGAGTCTTCCCACCTTTGCTTCGAGTTGTCCCATGTTTCTGGACTGAACCAATGTGCATCTTATGCATATTGATTGATGTCTCATATCTCCCTAAAATGTAGAAAACCAAGCTATGTCATGACCACTTTGTGCACGTGTTGTCAGGACCTCCTGAGCCTGTGTCACGGGGACCTGTCCTCAACCCTAGCAAAATAAACTTTCTAAATTAACTGAGAACTCTCTCAAATTTTCGAGGTTCACATGCTGAATAATATTCTATGATCAGGTTGTATCATCCTTTATTTATCCATTCACTGCCTGAAGCACATCTTTGTAACCTCCAAGTTTTATCCACCCCCATAATCTAATCACCTCCCACCAGGTCCCTCCCCAACATTGGGGATTACAATTCAACATGAGGTTTGGGCAGAGACACAGAGACAAACCATATCAATAATGATGTGTCTATGTAGGTTCATTAGAACAAACGTACCTCTCCGGTGGGGATATTGATAATGGGGGAAGTTGGGGTAAGGGAGCAGGGACTATATGAGAAATCTCTGTACCTTTTTCTCAATTTTTCTGTAAACCCAAAACTCCTCTAAAATATAAACACTATTTTCTTAAATAAAGGGAAATACAATTTTGTTGAAATAGTTTTGATAATTGCGACTAAAGCTGCCATATAAACATTTGTGTGCACAGGTTTGTGTGGACATACATTTTCAACTCCTTTGGTACCACATACTAAGGAGTGAGATTGCTGGATCGATTGGTGATAGTGTGTATGCATTTAAGCTTCCTTTTCCATGTACTTTTAAGATTATAGTATCCCCTGAGTTTCAGAGGACAAGGAAAAGAGCAAGTTGTGCATGCGCCCATCTATAGAAATGCTTTTAAACATTTTAGGATCTACCACGTTCTTATTTTGCTTTCCCTGAAGTCACCTCCCCCAGCTATCATCAACCAAAAATCACTTTGCTCTTGTACTTAAATTTTTTAGTTTTTATTTTAGGAGACGGGGTTTTGCTCTGTTGCTCAGGCAGGGGTGCAGTGGCACCATGATAGCTCACTTCAGCCTTGACCTCCCTGGGCTCAAGTGATCCTCCCACCTCAGCCTCCTGAGTAGCTGGGATTATGGGTGTGTTGCAGCACGCTGACTATTTTATTTTATTTTGTTTATTTTAGAGATGGGGTTCTCAGTGTGTTGTGAGGCTGGTGTTGAACTCCTGTCTTAAATCAATCCTCTCTCATTAGCCTCCCAAAGCACTGGGATTATAGCTGTGGGCCACCATGCCCAGCTCTTCGTACACTTCCATTTCTAAAGACTCATATGTTCCAAATGTGGCAGCTAGGCAGACACGCATACGTGCAAATATTTACATGCCGTCATCACCCACAACATCTCCCCTCACTCCACGATTATTTCTCAATGTCTAGCCTCTTCATAAAATATACAGGAATGGGGACTCACCCAAGTCACTGTTTTGGAAATGTTCTGTAAGTGTTAGAAAGCATGCCTTGCCAGTACCCATTCTTCCAGGCTCAGCTCACAAAATCCCCTCATCTCTTCCAAGAACCCGCCCTGGACTCACCCTACTGGCAGATGCTGCTTTTCTGTGTTCCCACGGTCTGCTGGCTCAAACCTGACATATGCCACCTCCATTACAAAACACAACGATGTCTACGAACCATGGAACCATTTGGGGAAGGAATTCTTGGGAGTCATTCTAAGTGTTCTGGGGTCTGAGAAAATGGCGTATCGACCAACGTCCAACACTCTCAGATAATGGCAGAATCCTAACGGTAACTTGATCACAGGGTGTGCAAATTGGACTGTAAACACCTTCAGCCATCTGATGATACCTAATATCTTCCTTGGCTCCTTGACCTGGGGATGATGGAATACCACTTGCTTTCTGAGAACAAATGGGCTCAAATGGCAACAAGAGAACAACCAGGCAATATGTGAAAGATTTTCACAGTGGTTGACAAAGAGAAAAAAAGCAAGATGAGGCCAGGGCTAATGGTCATGCCTGTAATCCCAGCACTTTGGGAGGCCAAGGCAGGAGAATCACTTGAAGCGGGGGTTCGAGACCAGCCTGGGCAACACAGCAAGACCCTGTTTCTAAAAAAATACAAAAATTGGCTGGGCATGGTGGTGTGTGCCTGTAGTCCCAGCTAGTCAGGAGGCTGAGGTGGGAGGATTGCTTGAGCCCAGGAGGTTGAGGCTGCAGTGGGCTACGATTTCACCACTGAACTGCAGCGTGGGTGACAGAGTGAGACCCTGTCTCTAAGAAAAAGGCAAGATGCAAATGGTGGTTCATGTAACGCTCTCAAACCTGAACATGCTCTCGAATGAGTCTGATGCAGTAAGTCCTGAGCAGGACCTGGGAAATTCCATTTCTAGCTGCACTCCAGGTGAAGTGTTGCTGCTTGACCTTTTGAATGGCAAGTTCCTGTAGATCTGGGGTGTTGTCCAACATCATACCCCTAGCCGCCTGTGGATAATTACATTCAAATTTAAAGGATTTAAAATAAAATAGGAATAAGAATTCACTTCCATCTGTACACCTAGTATGTACCCACAAATATTAAAATTAAAAATTAAATAATAGAATCACTTCCATGGTCTCACTAGCTGCATTTCAGTGCTCAGTAATCCCAAATGGCTAGAGGCTACCACCTTGGCAGCCCAGGATAGAACATTTCCATTATTACAGAAAATTATACGAGAATTTGCTAATGTAGAGTTCTGGCTATCACCCAGGAACATTCAATGACAAGGAAGTAAAAGTAATTTTAATATTTGGAATTGCTCTTTTTTGCTTATAAGGTTCTGATCCATGCAAATTTCTGTGCAACTGGTATAACACTCTTCACAGTCAGGGCACAAATATACATACTTCCTTCATTATGTGCAGCTCTGTGGATATTCTTAAAAGCCCTGAAATAAAAGAAACCTTAAATTAAACAATTCCTAAAATTGCCATGTTTCTGAACACATTTGTGCCTGTATGCCCATATTCTATATGCACGATAACTATAAAAGTCTACAAATATTGATGTATACATACTCACATGTTTTCATCTTTTCTCACAATTATTTTTACAGTCTTTCAATGAGCAAAGGTCAAAAAGTGTAGGGCTTTCTAACAGAGGAACTATGAGAGCTGAGTAACCCAGTGACAATTTGGCCAATCACACTAGAAAATCAGAAATGCATGTTGCCACCAGAGAACGCCGTCATTTTAGATGCGCAAGGTTGATCCCATTCAGAATCCCGGAGTAATGCTCACCAATAGAAAAAAGGCAGCACAGGATTTTATTGGCTTAACACAATCATAGTTTATTTTTCCTACTTTACTAGCCCTTTGCAAGTGTTCTTGCTTGGGTAGGTTTTCTCCAAGTGGTGAGTGAGAGCTTCAGGTTTATTGCCAAATTGGTACTCTGCCATCTCCAACACCTGCCTTGCAAGGTATCCCTGTTTTTGTTTGTTGATTTTTTTGGCCACTGTTTCAGTTTTATCAACTCCAAGGAAAAAGCTCATGGAAGCTCACCCGTGGGAGATTTCCATGGGACACACGCTTATACTCACATTTCCTTGGCCAGAACGCAACCAAACACACACTGAATTCCAGGAGCAGATGGAAAATGTGGTCAGGCTCTAAAGAGGGAAAAACTGGTTTGGTGTCAGCGAGCAGCATGTAATTATGGCTAAATCTGTCTGCTAATGTACATGTCAAACAATGAGAACATTCACCCACTGCTGCTGGGACCATAAAGCAGTACAACCATATTGGAGATCCCTTTGGCACCATCCTTAAATCAGAAGACGACCCACCAATTCCCCTCGCTGGTATACACTTTAGAGGAACTCTTGCATACTCTTGTACATACATAAGCATGGCCTTAGCAGAAATGTTTGTAACAGTCAAACCCTGCAACAACTCAGATGTTGACCGTCAGGGGGATGGATCTGTAAAGTGTGAAATAGTTACATAGTGAAAGATTGTACAAAGGCAAAACGAATCAACTAAATCTATGTGCAGAGTCATGGCTGAATCTCAGAAATTCCCAATTGTTGGAAGGGAAAAAAATACAGACTATGCAGTGTGCTCCCAGTGAATATGATTCAAATGCTAGCCTAAGTAAACCATAATATATTGATTAGGAAAACAGAGCTCTTAGGCAAAATCGTTATGTTTTTATTATACAAAAAATTCAGGAACATATTTAACTTTGACTGTGGGATTTTCAAGGCAGTAGAGAAGCAGGCCTTGAAAGCAACAATGAATGAGAAATATTCTCCATTTTTTATGTGGGTGGTTGGATCCATGCTTATTTTATTGGCTTGCTTCTTAACATGCTTTGCATATTCATCCTTTCACACCACTGCATATTTTCCTTTGAAGATACCCAACACTTCACACACAACATAAGTTAGTTTTAGGTACAGTGAATCCTTCCTGCATAGTTTCCTATCTCCAATGATTCTTTAGCCCTTAATGGATCTCGCTGACGTAAGAGTGGATTCTCTACGACTGCGCTATGCTGTCACCACCATTTTCTGGTTTTATGCCTCAAAGGGTGGAGACCTCATTCAAGCTAGGTCAGTAAGATGGGCCCTGCAAGGAAGAGGCAATTGGAATTTTTTCAGACTAATTGCTTTCAATCCCAATTTGATCCCTCTCCCCTCACTGCTATTTTCTTAAAAATCCTGTCTCCTTGGTACTCTCTTAAGACTAAGAAAACATGGATGAACCCAGAGGACATCATGCCAGGGGAAATAAGCCAGGCACAGAAAAACACCCTATGATCTCACTTATATGTGGAATCTAAAAAATTGAGCTCATGGAAACAGACAGCAGAACAGTGGTTCCCAGGGGCTTCGGGGTTGGAGATCAGGAAGATGGTGATCAAAGGGTACAAAGTTTTAGTTAGAGAGGAGGAATAAGTCTTAGGGATGTATTCTACAGCATGGTGACCATAGTTAATAATAAGGTAATGTATATTTCATAGTGGCTAAGAGAGTGGATTTTAAATGTTCTCACCACATATACAGAAATAATAAGTAGTTGATGTGATGAATACAGCAATTAGCCCAATTTAATCATTCCACAAGGCCGGGCAGGGTGGCTCATGCCTGTAATCCCAGCACTTTGGGAGGCCGAGGCGGGCAGATCACTTGAGGTCAGGAGTTCAAGAGAAGCCTGGCCAACATGGTGAAACCCCGTCTCTACTGAAAATACAAAAATTAGCCAGGCATGGTGGTGCAGACCTGTAATCCCAGCTACTTGGGAGGCTGGGACAGGAGAATAGCTTGAACCCGTGAGGCAGAGATTGCAGTGAGCGGAGATCCCACCACTGCACTCTAGCCTGGGCAACAGAGCAGGACTCTGTCTCAAAAAAAGCAACTAAAAATCAAAGTGGCTGAGAGAGTGGATTTTTAAATGTTCTCACCACACACACAAAACGAATAAGTAGGTGAAGCAATGAATATGGCAATTAGCTCAATTTAATCCTTCCACAAGGTATGCATATTTCAAAATATCACACTGTACTCCATACATACATACATACATTGATTGTTTGTAAATTAAAAATTAAATTTATCTGGGTGCATTAAATTTTATGGTTCACTTTTGCTCACTTTTGAATCATAGTTATTGCTAACATAGCACATACTCTCCTATATATTTTTTTCTGCCAATTTTGAATTTCTAAGATTCACCCATAATGCTGCCTGTAGATTTAGTTATTAAGCCTGGAGACCCAGGAGGGCTGATGGTATGAGTTCCAGTCTGAAGGTCTGAGACCCAGGAGAGCCAAGGGTGTGACTTTCAGTCTCAGTCTGAAGGTCTAAGACCTGAGAAAGCCAAGGATGTGAGTTCCATTCTGAGTCTGAAGTCCTGAGACCCAGGAGAGCCAATGGTGTGAGTTCCAGTGTGACAGCCTGAGATCCAGGAAAGCTGATGGTGTGAGTTCCAGTGTGATGACCTGAGACCCAGGAGAGCTGATGGTGTGAGTTCCTGTGTGAAGGCCTGAGACTGAGAAGAGCTGATGATGAGAGTTCCAGTCTGAGCATGGAGGCCTGAGACCCAGGAGAGCTGATGATGAGAGTTCCAGTCTGAGTCTGAAGGTCTGAGACCCAGGAGAGCTGAGGGTGTGAGTTCCTGTGTGAAGGCCTGAGACTGAGAAGAGCTGATGATGTGAGTTCCAGTCTGAGCATGGAGGCCTGAGACCCAGGAGAGCTGATGATGAGAGTTCCAGTCTGAGTCTGAAGGTCTGAGACCCAGGAGAGCTGAGGGTGTGAGTTCCTGTGTGAAGGCCTGAGACTGAGAAGAGCTGATGACATGAGTTCCAGTCTGAGTATGGAGGACTGAGACCCAGGAGAACTGATGGTGAGAGTTCCAGTCTGAGTTTGAAGGTCTGAGTCCCAGGAGAGCTGAGGGTGTGAGTTCCAGTCTGAGTCTGAAGGCCCAAGACCCAGAAGAGCTGATGGTGAGAGCTCCAGTCTGACTCTGAAGGTCTGAGACCAGGAGAGCCAATGGTAAGAGTTGCAGCCTGAGTCTAATGTGGAGTCAGGAGTAAAACTATTGTCCCAGCTTGAAGACAGGCAGAGAGAGCAAATTCTTTGTTACTCCATTTTTTTCTTTGTTCTATGTCCACCCTCATAACAGAGGACAATCCTTTTTCATATAATGACTTTTTTTCTTCTGGATAGATACCCAGGAGTGGGGTTGCTGGATCGAATGGTAGTTCTACTTTTAGTTATTTAAGGAATCTCCACACTGTTTTCCACAGTGGCCAACAACTTTTCTGTTTTCTTGTCTTTCCTCCCTGTTCCCTAATGACACCACCGTTGAACCAATTGCTCTGTTACCCACATAACAGAAGACAATCCACTCTACTAAGTCTACTGATTCATTCATTAATCTCAACCAGAATAATATTCATAAACACATCTAGAGTAACATTTGACCAAATATGTGGGAACCCCATGGCGCAGCCAGGTTGACACATATAATTAGCCATGACAATGCCTATGTATGTACTTGTTTGTGTGTGTATGTATGTATGTATGCATGACTCTTACTATGCATTAAGCACTGAACTAGCACAGAATAAAAAATATTATACCTTTTGCTGGAAAACATTCACTGTAGTAATATTCTGCGGTCATCTGAAAACAGTGTTTGCTGTTTCCAAATACAAATGAAAGAATGAAGGATCAGAAAAAAATAGATAATGTAGCCATTTAGCCAGCAATATGGAATGGATAACTGTGATTCCATGTAAAAAATCTGTGCTTAAACATTGATAAAAGACTAATGCAGCCACTCTCTAAGGTGTTTCTGTGTTTTCTGGGCCCCTCATTGCTCAGAAAAGGATGCCCCTCTGGTCATCCTGCTGTGCCCATGGCATTTGGAGCACCTTCCTCCTGGTAGCCTTGCTGCTAGAAGGGGTAACTGAGACTGCTTCCTCCGTCACGTCCCTCTCTTGAAAACTTGTGTTCCCTGTTTATTTATTTGTCACAATATTTGGTCATGTTTACATATTGCTTAAAGATTCTTTGCACCTTCTGCAGGGTGGATTCAAACTCAGCTTCCTTGGCAAAGGTGACAGCCCTTGGCAAAATGCATTTATTCATTTTAAATAAGTTTTTCCTCTCCATCACCAATGAAACTGTCAGCCTCACCATTCAGGTCCCATTCACCCAACGTGGGAGATGATGCATTCTCACTCTGTTTCATGAAGATGCAATTGCTACTGTCACTTCACCCAGGCATTCTTTTCACATTGGAAAGGCGATGGTTTGTAAAATTGTCTCTGAATTCATAGAAACTACCAAATAACCTTTAACTTGGCAGAAGATCAAAGACATAACAATCTATTAACCCAAAAGGCACAAGTGGCAAAGAATCTTTATGCTGTATATCAACATGCCCAAATATTGCAATAAATATTATGCGAAACATATTCCTTTGGGCTGGTATGTTTTTGAGAAGCAAGCTTTGCTATGGCTCTAATATTTCAAACCACAGTAGAATTTCTCTTTGACGGGGTCACCCAGGCACCTTATCTGTCAAAGTTCGATGAGGCAAACAAACAGGGCATGTCTCATCATCTGCGAAATCCAAATACGCGTATTTCCCACTAATGAATCCCTAATTAGGTCTAATAAAATGTTATTCTGGTCAACAATCCCATGGTAAGACATACCATGAAGTGACTCAACACAGCTTGCTCATGTTTTCTGTCGAGAAACCAACAATTAATTTCAGCTATGGAACTTTGCATTTAAAGCTGGGCAGAGAAAATTTATAATAGGAGTAGACTTTTTTTTTTTTTTTTCTTGAGATGGAGTCTCGTTCTATCACCCAGGCTGGAGTGCAGTGGTGCAATCTCGGCTCCCTGCAAGCTCTGCCTCCTGGGTTCACACCATTCTCCTGCCTCAGCCTCCCGAGTAGCTGGGACTACAGGTGCCCGCCATCACGCCCGGCTAATTTTTTTGTATTTTTAGTAGAGACGGGGTTTCACTGTGTTAGCCAGCATGGTCTCGATCTCCTGACCTTGTGATCTGCCAGCCTCGGCCTTCCAAAGTGCTGGGATTACAGGCGTAAGCCACCCGCGCCCAGCCAGGAGTAGACTTTTAAACTCAATTTGACAAGCACCATTTGGTCTTTTTCTTGAATACTAGATTGATAGTTAATGAGCTGGAGTCTTCCCTCATCCTGACTTTTGGGTAGGTCATTCAGTTGTAAAGAACTTGCCTCCATGTTTACAATAGTCATAGCTCATGAATGCATGAATAATAATAAGTATTGAGACATTAGTATTAGTAGGTAGTGTCTGTCGTAATAGACGAATCACTTGTTTAGGTTGATTATGGTATGCCCATTCTAAACTCATATGGCATATTTGCCATATGAAATATTGATGAGTATTGGTGCTGACAAGATAGAGACGGTAAAGAGTAGAGAGTGGTCCAAGAAGGCTACATGCACCAGCTAACAACCAGCTCCTTTCTGTTGGATTATTTCTGTACACTCTACTTCACCTTCCACTCTGTATTGCAGCAGTCCCCAACCTTTTTGGCACCAAGGACAGGTTTCATGTAAGACAATTTTTACAGGGATCTGGGGCAGGACAATGGCATCGGGATGATTCAAGCACATTACATTGATTGTGCACTTTATTTCTATTACTGTTACATTGGAATACATAATGAAATAATTCTACAACTTACCATAATGTAGAATCAGTGGGAGCCCTGAGCTTGTTTTCCTGCAACTGGAAGGTCCCATCTGGGGATGATGGGAGACAATGACAGATCATCAGGCATTAGATTATCTTAAGGAGCGTCAACCTAGATCCCTTGCATGGGTAGTTCACAGTAGGGTTCATGCTCCTATGAGAATCTAATGCCACTACTGATCTGACAGGAGGCGGAACTCATGTGGTTATGTGAGCGATGGGGAATGGCTGTCAATACAGATGAAGCTTTGCTTGCTCGCCCACCTGCTGATCACTTCCTGTCATGTGGCTCGCTTTGTAACAGGCGGTGGACTGGTACTGGTCCATGGCCTGGGGGTTGGGGACCCCTGTTCTATTGGATGGGAATAAATATTACCAAAGTGACCATAGAGAGAGAGATTGGATGCCAGGTCTACAAGCAAAGAACACCAAGGGATTAATGAAATTCACCAAAAGCGAACAGAGCGGCAGATTTTTTCAGAGCCTCCAGAAAGAACCAACTGTGCCGACACCTTGATTTCAGACTTCTGCTCTTCAGAGCCGTAAGGCAATAAATTTATGCTGTTTTAAACCACTCGTCATACAGAATTTGGTGATAGCAGCCCTAGCAAAAGAAAAAATGCACCCAACTTTTTTGGTAAATTGTGTCGTGGAGAGAGTGGAAGTTTTGGGAATTTTCACAACCCATCAGACACAGGGGGAGATTGTCCTAAACATTATGAAATGCATCCCAACATTGCAGTTGCCCGGACATACTTAGCAGCAGTACCAAGGATTGCTTGCTCTTACTGACTCCTTAACATTCTGTCCAGCCTTATAATTCAGTTATGATGATGTTTTATGATTTATTATTATTATAAGTCTTGTTATAATAAGCAAAAGGGCCAATCAAAATATCTGCATCCAAAGCCTTGCAAAATTACAGTATCACACAAGCTCAAAAACATGTAAACATTGGCTCTGCGCTCCGAAAATTTGCTGCCAAACACGAAAGATAAATTATTCCTGAGTGTGGGCCCATACGCAGTCATCAGCCAATTAGACTTTATCTTGTATTTCTTCCACTGCCAAAAGGTTTCTTAGTAGCAATTAAGGTTCAGTTCCTCCAGTGAACGTTGCAGGGAGGGGACTTCAAGAACCTTTTCCAGGATGAGAGCAGGGGATGAGAGTTCATGCTTTCATGGAGGCACTGTCATGGATGCCAACGTCCAGACGGATTCGTGCACTACAGGATGAGCTGTGGTCTTCACTGCTCTCACCTCCCCTGTCCTATCTGTTTCGTGTGTGCATGTTCTCAGCCACTCTTCCTGAGTTCATGCCAGTCAGCCTTTGTTTCCATTGACTGCATCATCATGATTGCAGTGGGGACTCCTCTGACTCAAATGGCCGTGAAGGCAGTAGACCTTTCTTCCTCCTCCTCCTTCTCCTCTGCCGCTTCCTTTTCCTTTTTCTTCTCCTCTCTTCATCTTCTTTCTCCTCTTCCTCTCTTCCTCCTCCCTCTGCTCTTCTTTCTCCTCCTCTCTTCTCTTCCTCTCTCCCTCTGCCTCCTCTCTTCCTCCTTCTCCTCCTCCTCTTCTCTTCCTCTCTCCCTCTGCCTCCTCTCTTCCTCCTTCTCCTCCTTCTCATCTTTCTCCTCCTCCTCCTCCTTCTTTTTCTCCTCCTCCTCCTTCTTTTTCTCCTCCTCCTCCTTCTCCTCCTACGGTGATACCCTGCAGTTTTTCTTCTAATCAATCTTCCTACTTTATCCTTCGTAAAGCCATCTTGTCTGTTAAATGTTGCGACTGAATTTTAAATATGCTCCAAAGAAGACTTACAACAATAATGCAAACCCTCATGGGTCCACCATTCAGCTTAAGTGATAGAAGCTTTCTAGTCTCCGAGAGAATGCTGGCATTTTCATGTCCCCCCGGAGCAATCCCAAGCTTCCCTTGTGTTTCTAACTCATCTCTCTCTACCTGAAGCCATCCACACCTACAATTTCAATGACCACTTATGCATAAATGATTCATATATGTACCCATAGAAATATATTTATATATACACATGCATATATGTAAGTGATATATATAGTCTGTATAATATACATTTTATATTATATAATGATTATATATTACATTATATAATATATTTTATTGATATATAAAAACATATTTATATAATTATATATTATATTAATATATAATATACATCATCATATGTTATATATCATATTTATATATGATAATATATTATATATTACATATTATTATGTATATCATCTAATATTCCCTTTTGTGAATATTATATATTTACATATATTATGTAATATATAATAAATTTAAATATATTAAATATATTTAATATAATAAAAATTAATACATTATGCAAATAATATATTATATATTACATATATTATGCATAATATATGTAATATATAATATATGATATATGATATTTTAATTGCAAAACATAATTAACAAATGTATGCATAATGTCTCAGTTTTTCTGTCTAATATAATAAATACTGACAAGTGTAAGCTCCATCAGTAAAACCTCTCTGAGGTCCTTGGTAATTTTTTAGAGTGCAAAGAGTGCTTGAGACCAAAAGAGCTTGAGAACCAGGGTTTGAAGACGTGCAAGGAAAGCTAGGAAAAGGCTCTTCCAAGGATGGTACAAAGCACAGGGGGAAGGTTTTCTGGATATATTATGTAATATGTATAATATTATACAATGTTATATAATGTATAATAAAATATATTTTCTGTTTTATATAATTTCTATGTAGTATATAAATATATTCTGTACAATATTTATTTTATATATAACATATAAATATATGTTATATATTATGTTATATGAAAATACTATATATAATTATATAAAATAATAGATATATAATAATCATATAAAATATAAATATACTATATGAGTATTATTATATGGTATTTACTATATATGATTATTATATAGTATATAGTATATATTTTATATTATATATAATATAATAATAATATACAACATACGATATATAATTTATGAAAAATAAATATATAAAATATAAATATATTAGTAATATATCATCATATATAACACATAGCATATAATATTGCCTTGGGTAAATATATAATATATTATATATAATATGATATATAATATATTATATATAATATGACATATAATATATTATATATAATATGATATATAATATGACATATAATATATTATATATAATATGATATATAATATGATATATAATATATTATATATAATATGATATAATATATTATATATAATATGATATAATATATTATATATAATATGATATATAATATATTATATATAATATGATATAATATATTATATATAATATGATATATAATATAATATATAATACATATTACATATAAATGTATATTATACATTATGTATATATACATTACATATAATATGTATTATATAATGTATTATATACATTACATATATAATATGTATTATATAATGTATTATATACATTACATATATAATATGTATTATATGCTGTATTATATACATTACATATATAATATGTATTATATAATGTATTATATACATTACAAATATAATGTATTATATATTATATATTATATAATAATATAGTGTATATATATAAAATATATTATTATGCATAATATATCATAATATATGCAATATATAAAATATATATACATAATATATTGTTATGCATATATTATATATATTGTTATTATGCATAATATATGTAATATAATATGTTATGCATGCATAATATATGTAATATATAAAATATATTTTTGCATAATATATGTAATAGATTATATTATATACAATAATGTATTTTATATAACAATAATATATTATATATTATTGTACATAATAATATATATTATATACAATAGTATATTATATAAAATAATAATATATTATATATTATTGCACATAGTAATATATATTCTATATTATATATAATAATATGTTATATATAATTAGACATAATATATTATATATAATTAAACATAACATATTATATAGAATACATAATATATAATATATATTATACATAATATATAATATATAATATATATTATACATAATATATAATATATAATACATAATATATGTAATATATTATATAGTTACACAAGGCAATATTATATGTTATGTATTATGTAAGATGATATATTATTAATATATTTATATTTTATATTTTTTCATAAATTATATTTTGTATGTTGTATATTAATAATATATTATATATAATATAAAATATATAATATATACTATATAATAATCATATATAGTATATAACATATAATACTCATAATATATTTATATATTTTATGATTATATATTATATCTATCATTTTATATAATTATATATAATATTTTCATATAACATAATATATAACATATATTTATATGTTATATATAAAATAAATATTGTGCATAATATATTTATATACTACATATAAATTATATAAAACATAAAATATATTTTATTATACATTATATAACTATTGTAGAATATTATACATATTACATAATACATCCAGAAAACCTTCCCCGTGTGCTTTGTACCATCCTTGTAATAGCCTTTTCCTAGCTTTCCTTGCACATCTTCAAACCCTGGTTCTCAAGCTCTTTTGGTCTCAAGCACTCTTTGCACTCTAAAAAATTACCAAGGACCTCAACGAGGTTTTACTGATGGAGCTTACACTGGTCAATATTTATTATATTAGACAGAAAAACTGAGACATTATACATACATTTATTAATTCACTTCAACATCACAAAATCCCTTATGCATTTTATACAATTCACATTTTGAAATAAAAAGTTATATTTTCCAAAACAGAAGAAAAGAGTTAGCAGAATGGCATGCCAGTGAGCTCTACAATGGGATGAAGGCAGAGTTTATGAAGGGACCTCAGTGCTGTCTGTAAAATCCAGGGTTCTGGAGAAGATGCAGCAAAGACCCGCTTCAGTTCTACACGCGTGCAGTGAAGAAGCAGAAGTCCAACTCATGCACGTCCAGGTTGGACGTGAACAGCAAGCGGTTCTTGGTCATTTTGAGTCAGAGACCTCAGTGAACCCTTGCAAATCCGTCCACTTTTGACCAGATCAAGCCCTGCTACCCACCACCTCAAAGTTTACAGTCCATTCATGGCTTGAGAGTGTATTCACCCTCAAGTCTATTCACCCTTGACCTTGCAGAAGTGAGACCTGGTGGGGATTCCCTCTGCATCCCCTGCCGGAGGAGGAGAGGGTTGCAATGACCTGGGAAGGCTTTGGCAGAGCTTAGGAGCAGGACCGAGACAGGGAGCTGAGAACCCAGAGTGGCCCCTGACTGCACTGCTGGCATTCTTCCCCCGATTCTCAGGAGCCTGGGAATTAATCACATTCCATCTCATTTGCCTAGGATCCTTTGCATCCCACTCAGAGGGAGGTCATAATAGGCAAAATTAAAGATGGCATATGATGACAGTTTGAAAATAAAATATAACTTATACAAGACAAGTAAAACTGCTTGGGGAAACATTTGTCCATTTTCATGCAAAAATTTGCCATTTTTTTTTCTTCCAGGCAAAACTTAGCAAATGCGCTCTGAAAGTTTTAGGCTATATCTATATCAAAGAAGTGTAACCACTATATGGTTTAAATCAATCCCAAATTTACTTGGTTATTGTAGCATCTACTAGATTGCACTGTTCAACATGGAAAGTGAGATTTCGACTCAAAAAACCACCTTCATTTGTACTTCTGTGGATTTAAAGGGAAGGAAAAAAAGAGCTGAAATAACAGTATCTGTAATCGTGCAGTGTTTTAAAAGGAAGTAAACTTTTCATAGAATCTTGCATTAGTTTTGCAGTCATGAAAGTTCTTTTAACTTTTGTGAGAAATTAACTATAAACATGAGGATTGCAAACATATTTCCATAGCTCTCTATGTGGAATCATTGCAGGGAATAGATCCAGGAAGCTCAAATCCAGGGAAGGCATAAATAATAGGGAAATTTTCTTTCCTGAAACTCTCATTTTTCATATTGAAAACTTCTCTTAAAAGTTTCTGAAAAATATTTGGTGCAGAAAAACCCATATTGAGTATTCAAAAAATAATCTCCAAATCTCAGCAGATTAGTACAAAAAAACCTATGTTTTGCTCCCAGGAAGTCCAGTGGCATATTCTTCATTGGGTGGGTCTCTTGGGAATACTGTGGGGCCATCAATAGAGGGTTTCCCTACAACTTCATGAGACACCTGCCCCAGAAACATCCAGCTAAGCCTCTCCAAGAATCCTGATCTTTGGAAACTGCATGGTATAATAAATGTCTGTTCTTTGAAGCTGCTAAATTTTGGGGTGATGTGTTACAGAACAAGGGATAACCAGTACATCTTTCAAGCAATAAATCAGGAAAGTAACTTATTCCATTTGGGGACACCACCATTTAAGCCTCTCATTGTTGGCAGAGAAGGGACAAGATCAGTGGTATATCTACTATATCTGACACCGGGAGTCAATTATATTATAATACCCCTTTCTTTATAAAACAAAAGAATTTTCAACAATTGTTATAGAATTAGAGGAAGAATAATAAGGACAGGAAAGAAACATAGTGAAGATTGTCATTTATGGGACTGGTAGGTATGGTCATGTCAGTAAAAATAATAAAAATAAAATAACACAGGTAACAAAAGCAAAACTAGACATATAGGATTGCATCAAACTAAAACAGTTCTGCACAGCCACTGAAACAATTAACACAGTGAATAGACATAGACAACCTGTGGATTGAAAGATAATATTTGGCTGGGCATGGTGGCTCACGCTTGTCATCCCAGAACTTTGGGAGGCTGAGGCAGGAGGATCACATGAGCCCAGGAGTTCAAAATCAGTCTGGGTGACATAGGGAGACTCTTGTCTCTACAAAAAAATAAAAAAAACTTTAGGCAGGCATGGTGGTGCATGCCTGTGGTCCCAGTTATGGGAGGCTGAGGTGGGAGGATTGCTTGAGCCCAGGAGGTAGAGGCTGCGGGGAGCCGTGATCACAGAACTGCACTGTAGCCTTGGCACCTGAGGAAAACCCTGTCTCAAAGAAAAAAGAGAAGAAAGAAAGAAGAAAGAAAGAAAGAAAGAAAGAAAGAAAGAAAGAAAGAGAAAGAAAGGAAGGAAAGAAAAGAAGAAAGGAAAGAAAGAAGAAAGAAAGAAAGAAGGAAAGAAAGGAAGAAAGAAAGGAAGGAAGGAAAGAAAAGAAGAAAGGAAAGAAGGAAAGAAAGAAGAAAGAAAGAAAGAGAGAGAAAGGGAAAGAAGAAAGAAAATATTTGCAAACCATACATCTGATAAGAAGTGAATATCAAAAATACATAAGAAACTCAAAAGCTCAACAGCAGGAAAACAAATAATCCAATTTAAAAATGAGCCAAGGACCTGAATAGGTGTCTCTCAAAAACAGACACACAAATGGCCAACAGATATATGAAAAAATGCTCCACATCACTAATCATCAGAAATGCAAATGAAAACCACAGTGAGATAAGGTGATATAAGGTGAGATAAGTGATATAAGGTGAGATAAGTGATATAAGGTGAGATAAGTGATATAAGGTGGTAACCTTATACCTGTCAGAATGGCTACTTTCAAGAAGATAAAATATAAGTATTGGTGGGGATGCAGAAAAGAGGGAACCCTTGCACACTGTTGGTGAGAACGTAAATTAGTATAGCTATTATGGAAAACAGTATGGAGTTCTCTCAAAAAATTAAAAATAGAAGTACCCTATGGCCCATCAATCCCACTGATAAATATATAGCCAAAGGAATTGAAATTAGTGTTGTTAAGAGATATCTGCACTCCCATGTTTATTGCAATGTTATTCATAATAGCCAAGATATGGAATCAACCCAAATGCCATCAACAGATGAGTGCATAAAGAGAATGTGGTACACATACACAATGAATTACTACACAGCCATAAAAAAGAATAAAATTCTGCCAGGTGCAGTGGCTCATGCCTGTAATCCCAGCACGTTGGGAGGCTGAGGCGGGCAGATCACCTGAGGTCAGAAGTTCAAGACCAGCCTGCCCAACATGGTGAAACCCCGTCTCTACAAAAATGCAAAAATTAGCCAGGTATGATGGCAGGTGCCTGTAATCACAGCTACTCTGGAGGCTGAGGCGAGAGTATTGCTTGAACCCAGGAGGCAGAGGTTGCAGTGAGCTGAGATCACGCCATTGTACTCCAGCCTGGGTGACAGAGTGAGACTGTCTCAAAAAAAAAAAAAAAAAAAAGAGAGAAGAAGAAAGAATAAAATTACTTCCTCTGCAGTCTGCAGCCACATAGATGGAGCTGGAGGACATTATGTTAAGTGAAATAAACGAGGTACAGAAAAACAATCATCACACGATCTCAGTTCCATGTGGGATCTAAAGAAGGAAGCCCTAGAAGTAGAGAGTAGAATGGTGGTTCCCATGAGCTGGGGAGTGGGGTAGGGAATTAGGGAAGATGTTGGTCAGGGGATGCAAAATCTCAATGACGCAGGAGGAATACGTTCAGGAGATCTACTGTACAATGTGGTGACTATGGTTAATAGCATGGTATACTTGAAAATGGATAAGAGAATAACAAAGTTTAAAATATTCTCACCACCGATACAAAAATATGTCGGGTGATGAATAAGTAGCCTAATTTAATCATCCTGCAATGTGAGCAAATATCAAAACATCATATTGTGCCTCATAAATCTCTACAATAAAATTAATATTACTGTATAAAGGGGAAAAGTAATGGATTAATACATTCTAATTATGTCAATTTTTGGAGAAAAGGGAAAAGCCACATGCAGAAATGCTTGCAAATAAGTGAACTCTACATGGTTCAAAGATTAACTTGGGCCAGGCGTGGTGGCTCACACCTGTAATCCCGGCACTTTGGGAGGCCAAGGCGGGCGGATCACTTGAGGTCAGGAGTTTGAGATCAGCCTGGCCAACATGGCGTCTCTAGTAAAAATACAAAAATTAGCCAGGTGTGGTGGTGCACACCTGTAGTCTCAGCTACTCCGGAGGCTGAGGTAGAAGAATTACTTGAACCTGGGAGGCGGAGGTTGCAGTGAGCCAAAATTACGCCACTGCACTCCAGCCTGGGTGACATAGCAGTTCTCTGTCTCAAAAAAAAAAAAAAAAAAAAAAATTGGACCCTAACCGCTGTTATTTTTTCATTACGTTTATCAGTGTTGCTTTCCAGTCCACACTTCAAACCCGAGAGTATTTAGAAGCATGGGAAATACAGACCTAAAATGAAGATTCTGCACTCGTGCAAATCTATTCTCAAAAAGAGCACGTGTCTTTGAGCCTGTCTGTGTTGCCGGTTGACTGTGACAGTTCCCTGAATCTTCCTGTGGAACGCAAGGCTCATCGAAGGACAACAAATATCTTGATGCTCTCATATACAATATTATTATTAAAACGCAAAAGCAGCTGTATCAGTTTGCAATAATATCAGCTTTGTACTTTGTAAATAAAGTTGTGAAGAATGACCGATGCGTGGTGATAACTACAAACAAGCCCACTTGGGTTCGTTTTAATATTATGTTAAAATTCCCTATAGATATGGATCTGCTTCTTACCTATTTGTGGAACAGAGGGCTGCACCCTTAGGATACACCGTTAGGATGCCACTGGTTGGGAGAGACTTGGTTATTTTTTTGTTTTGTTTTCATTTTTTGGGGGGCAGATTCAGGATACACACACACACACACACACAGATATATGTGTATATATCTCATTATGTATACATATTATAATATATATATTTAATGTTAATTAAAAAATAAGGCCGGGCATGGTGGCTCATGCCTGTATAATCCTAGCACTTTGGGAGGCTGAGGCGGGTGGATCACCTGAGGTCAGGAGTTCAAGACCAGCCTGGCCAACATGGTGAAACCCCGTCTCTACTAAAAATATACAAATTAGCCAGGTGTGGTGGCAGGTGCTTGTAATCCCAGCTACTCAGGAGAATCACTTGAACGCGGGAGATGGAGGTTGCAGTGAGCTGAGATCGTGCTACTACACTCCAGCCTGGCGACAGAGCAAGACCCTGTCTAAAAAACGAACAAAAAATTGACAAATAACAACAGCACACATTCATGGGGTACATAGTGATGATTCAATACATATAATGCACAGTGACCAAATTAGGGTAATTAGCATATCAAAAGTGATTTATTTTTAATGAGGAAGGTCTTGTAGCCAAACTCCATTGGCATTAATTAGGTCCTGACAACTTGGTCCTGACTGCAGGTTTGGGGCCAGGGGTGGTGAGTCTGAATTGTGTGTGGTTTTCCGGTGTGCCCGGGACAAGAATGCATTTTTTATGTGTGAATTCTCCAAATTCTTATTCATCGGAACTCTCATATCTATGCAAGATTTCACGTTTTGATCAAGAAGATATATTTTCAAATTCTGCACACAATCCTCTTGCCTTTTATTAAAAATCAGAGTTTCTGGCCAGGCTTGGTGGCTCATGCCTATAATCCCAACATTTTGGGAGGCCAACATGGGAGAAAGGCTTGAGCCCAGGAGTTCCAGACCAGCATGGGCAACATAGCAAGACCCCATATCTAAAAAAAAAAAAAAAAAGAAAAAAAAATTAGCTGGCCATGGTGACACGCACCTGTAGTCCCAGCTACTTGTGAGGCTGAGGTGGGAGGATCACTTGATCCCAGGAGGTCAAGGCTGCAGTGAGCCATGATTGTGCCACTGCACTCCAGCCTGAGTGACACAGTGAGACTCTCAAAAAAAAAAAAAATCTGATTTTCTAAATATTACATTACTTTGGGATTCAGAGTCAATGGTGCTTCAAAATATTAAATGCCTGCTACTTCTCAGGGGCATTTTATTATTAGGATAATCAGAATACATTTCCTGTTTTTAGGAACTCGAGTGCCTTGTGTATATTCCAAAATTCAGATTCAAATTCCCAATCAATTTCATAATTTAGATGACATTAGATTATGAGGAGATCTTTCAGGCTAGTCGAAGATAATGATGTAATTGTTTTGGGACCAGGCGTGGTGTCTTACCCCTGTAATCCCAGCACTTTGGAAAGCCAAAGCAGGAGGATTGCTTGAGTCTAGGAGTTCGAGACCATCCTGGGCAACAAAGTGAAACCCCTCTATCTCTACTAAAAAAAAAAAAAAAATTGTTCTGGGAAAATTTTACATATTGAAAAGCAAATAATAACTACCATTTTAATTAATGCGGATTATCCTATAAGTTTTCTATTTTTTTCCACCTTTATATCATTTAGAAATGTCCATCACAGAAGAAGTTCAGATCAATGATTGCTTTGCAGAAATTGAAGTTACAGTTGGAAAAGCCGCCTTAACTCCAACTGCGAGGTTAAGTCTAGGTCTTGTTCTCAGTAGTGCTGCCATTGTGTTTTTGCCAGCAGACGTTCTGGTAGAGGAGAGTGAAGGCTGTTACATTCAGGCCAAACACAAAAACCGAACAGTGAATTCCTTATTCCTTATTTCTCCATAAAAACAGCTTTCCCCCATACTGTTTCAATCAGGCATTTGCACAGTAAATGACGTATCATACTAAGTTAAATATTTGGGTGAATGTGTTAGTAAATTTCCTCCTAGAAATATAGACAACCTCTTAAAATCCATTTTTGCTCTATGGACGTACATATTTGAGTGATTTACAATTGTCAGATCATCGGTTTCTCCACGGCCTGGCATCACAGTGTGTACAACAAATACTAATGAAGTGGTACAAAGCACTTCAACCCAGCTTCTGTAAGATTTTGCACAAGAAATTGTGGTTGGACTTCTTCCAACTCCCTCTCTCTCTGTTTTTTTTTTTTTTTTTAACATACAACCATGCTTTATTTATCCATTCGACAGCCTTACAATAACAAAGCAGAAACTGAATTTGTGTGATACATTTTTAAGCAATAAACAGGTTGATTTATTTGTTTAGTGAGTTGTATGATGCTATATGCTATTTCTTGCTAAGAAAAGAGGTTACATTTTCCTCTATATCCAAATAATCAAAATATTATAGATGGTACAAAAATGGAAAACACAGCATAACACAAAGAGATTTAAAGCTCTGACCCGCAAGGCAAACTTTCTATTCTCCTAATTGAAAAGTTTCAATTTACTCTAATGCATAGGCTGCACTGTATTTATTCCATTGTCACTGGTTTGAAAGACTTCTTGTGGCTCCACTGGAAAATATCCCAGGTCATGCATTTATCTCCATTTTTCTTCCATGTTAAATTCATTCTGCGTCATTTTACTGTTGAGGGAGGAAGGAGGCATAGCTCTTATTCTCATTTGCAATTCTGGCCATTCCTGTGGGGAAAGATGGAGAAGGAAGATCAAAGGGATAGTTTTGTATGATCCTCAGGTCTTTCTTATGTTTACTACCCTAAATCCAGTTTTTACTTTGTTAGATTTTCTTAGATTGACTTTGTTAGTTTTACTTAGATTGTTAAGATGTATCACTGCCCAGTAAATACAAAGGGATGATGTCATTATTGCTGATACTACAAGAATATATAATTGAACTCCTTAGCTTTTGGTAGTAGAGTTTTATTCTTTCCATTACAAGAGATTTTCCTAAACATAAACTCCAGTTCGGAAATTTAGGTGCTTAGAAGAGCATGGCATAAGAGAATAGAATAGATCAGAAGCAAAATAGCCTCCTACAATGTTATTAGAAAGCAACTCACATGAAATTGAGTGAGCAGTCCTCTTATGTCTGCAGAACACAGTTTTCTCATTGTAATTTTCCACTTTCCAGTATAGTGAAAATAATACTACCATACACTGAGATTATGGCGTACCGTTAGTGGTAAAATGAACAGAGATTTGACTGTAAAAATCCTGAATAATGGGGCTTTTTTTTTTTTTTCCTTTTCACTATAACCAGCAACTATATGAGTGTCTCTATTCTGGGAAAATTAATGGCCATCGGAAACCTGGCTTATTTGATGCAAACTAGAGAAAACACCGGTAATAGTCACAAAACCCATTTTGCCTTTGATGAGAAATTTATTGTCCGCATTTACTCAATGAAAAAGCTCCTTCTGGAAATCTGTCAAAGCAAGGAATAGAAAGCAAACAGAACGTTTTGCTGTGGATCTTTGGTCTGAGATAAAAGCTAGGCTCTAGGAGCTAGCCAAGAGTATTCCACTCTTCAGCTTCTATGAGAGTCCAGATTTCCATCCACATGAGAAATGAGGTGTGATGTCCCTGTTTTCCTTTCACTGCAATGTTGTCACTTTGCAATAGGCTCTCCCAGTCAAATATGCAACTCCAGATGTTCTCAGCTCAGAGCTCAGAGCTCTTTGCCATAGAGAAAGGACCACAGCAGAGCAGCCCCCTTCACTTTACGGGTTGATTGAAGCTCCAGGAGTCTGACAGCGAGCAGTTGTTTGTGAGGCAAACAAGAACTGTGGAATGTGGCATGATTGGAAGACATGGACTTCCAATGATGCGCTTTATTACAAAAGCAGAGGCATAAACATCAGCAAGGAGTCATGGTAACTACCTCCTCCTGACCTCACTGTGGATGGAAACGGTGTGCTGAAAGACCGTGGGAAGATGGGGCCGTGGAGGAGAGAGGGAAAATGATTTTGCTTTAGGTGAGCAATGGAAAGAAAAAAAAAACATTATAGTGGAATGGGAGGGGCACAATAGAATAAATTCATAGTCATATTTGAGGGTGGAAAACGGAGTGACACTATTCACAATGGCAAAAACATGGAATCAACCTAGATGCCCATCAGTGGTGGACTGGATACAGAAAATGTGGTACATGGACACCCTGGAATACTATGCAGCCATGAAAAAGAATGAAATCATGTGCTTTGCGGCAACATGGATGCAGCTAGAGGCCGTTATCCTGAGTGAATCAATGTAGGAACACAAAACCAAGTACTGCTTGTTTTCACTTCTAAGTAGGAGCTAAACCTTGGGTACTCATGGACATAAAGTTGGGAATGACAGACACTGGGGGCTACTTGAGGGTGCATGCGGGGAGGAGGGAGAGGATTGAAAAACTACCTACTGGGTACTATGCTTCCTACCTGGATGATGAAATAATCTGTACACCAAACCCCCTCGACATGCAATTTACCCATGTAACAAATGTGCACGTGGACATTCTGAGCCTAAAATAAAAGTTGGAAAGAAAAAAGAAGAGAAGGAAAATGGAGTGACAAGGTGCAGGAAGACAGCCATGTAGTGGGGTTGGAAGCTGTGTCTTGAATTGGAAGGAGCATGGTGGACGCTGTGCAGTGTAGCATTAGAGAAGCTCACTAGGGTGGAAATGGCTGTGTATTGGCGGCGTCCTTAAGTGACCATGGGAGTGACTGATGCTCACCTGGACTGAAGAATCTCTACTGCATGGTCTCAACTCTTGCCTCTTCCAACTGTGACAGTTTCCCTCGTTTTGCTCATTTTATAGAAGATAAATTAGGGCTTTGAGTTTTGGATGAAGAAGCTGAGACTAATCAAAGTTCTATAAGTTTTCCAAGATGACGTACCCTCAAAGTAGAATAGTGAGAATCGGCTTGGCCTTGGTAGATATTTGGTTACCAAAAAGCATTGCACTTCCAAATTTTATGTAGCTCATTCGATTTTCTACTTTCCGCCTCCTCCGCCTCCTTCTTCTTCTTTCTTCCCTCCTCCTCATCTTCCTTTTCCTCCTCCTTCTTCTCCTCCTCCTCTTCTTCTCCTTCTCCTCCTCCTCCTTCTTCTTCTTCCTTCTTCCTCATCTTCTTCATTTTTTAGAGACAAGGTCTTGCTCTGTTGCCCAGGCTGGAGTGCCGTGGCATGATCATAACTCACTGCAGTGTTGAATTCCTGGGCTCAAGCAATATACTCCCACTTTTGCCTCCTGAGTAACTGGGGACTACAAGCACATGCCATGATGCCCAACTCATTTAAAAACTTTTTTTTTAAGAGATGGGGTCTAGCTGTGTTGCCCAGGCTGCTCTCAAACACCTGGCCTCAGGTGATCCTCCTGCCCTGGCCTCTGAAAGTTCTGGGATTACAGGCATGAGCCACCAGGGCTGGACAAGCACATTTTCTTTATCCATTCATCTGCACATGGACATTGGCGTGGTGTCCACATCTCACCTATTGTAAATAATGCTTCAGTGAACATGAGAGTGCAGATATCTCTTCAACACCCTCATTTCAATTATTTTGGATCTGTACCCAGAAGTGGGATGGCTGGATTATATGTGTAAGGGTGTTAAACAGAGCGTGGCTTCTAATACATCACAATCTCAGCCTCAGGACTCAATGAGGGCTCAGGGAAATAAATATTTGTCAAGTGGAGATGTAACTGCATGATGGGTTCTTTCTGACCCCCTGCACAGACAAAACCAATTTGCCGAGACCATGACATTGAAATAAAGCAAGAGCTTAATAGACACAAAGTCAACCATGCCACATGGGAGACAAAGTTATTACTGAAAAATTGGAGGCTAGGGTTTTTTAAAGGTAGTTTGGGGAAGGAGTCTGGGTGGCTAGGCAATGGGTGCCTGCTGCTGATTGGTTGTGTCAGAGATGAAATCATAGGGAGTTGAAGCTGTCCTCCCGGGCTGAGTTGCTCCTGGGTGGGGCTACAGGAGTGTGGGGCCCTCAGTTGGTGGGTTCAGGTGTTGCCATGGGTGTCAGACATGCAAAAACACCTGAAAAGACATCTCAAAAGGCCAGTCCTTTGGTTCTGCAATAGTGATGTTATCTGCAGGAGTAATTGGGGAAGTTGCATAGCTTGTGACCTCTGGAATAATGGCTGCCAATCATTTATGTCTGCGCTTTAGCAGAATTCAGACTTCTCTGGCCTAGCCTGGTGGTCTCTCATTAGCTTTACAAAGGCGGTTGAGTTTTGCGGAAGTCCTATTATCACTTAAACTATAAGCTAAATGTCTTGCAGGTTGGAGGCTAAAGGCAAGAGGGGGGTTGGCTAGATCAGATCTCCCCCACTGCCGTAATTTTTTTCACTGGTATAATTTTTGCAAAGGCAGTTTCAGAAAGCTGAGGTGTCATTCTCTTTAAACCTTCCATTTCCATTCTATGATTTCATCATCTGTTCCTATGAGTTTTTACTTGATCTTTCTTTTCTTTTTTCTTTTCTTTCTTTTTTTTTCCCTTTTGAGACAAGGTCTCCTTCTATCACCCAGGCTGGGGTGCAGTGGCATGATCAGGGCTCACTGCATCCTCAACCTTCTGGGCTAAAGTGATCCTCCCATCTCAGCCCCACCCCCCGAGTAGCTGGGACTACAGGTGTGCACCACCATACCTGGCTATTTTTTTTTTTTTTAATTTATTGTAGAGATGGCAGTCTTGCTATGTTGCCCAGGCTGGTCTTGAACTCCTAAACTCAAATGATCCTCCTGCCTCAGCCTCCCAAAGTGCTGGGATTACAGGCATAAGCCACCACATCTGGCTGGTCTTTCTTCAAGATGCTTTTTGTTTCTATAGTATTTATCAACAGAGTTACACCCAGAAGTTCACTCTTCTCTATTTTACTAGCAATCATGCCATGGAATGCTTCTTAATACCCTGTTTTCCTAATTTGCTTTTAGTACTTATTGCTCATAAAAGCATTCCTGACTTTAATCACCTTTTTTCCATCTTCCCTAAATGGGCTTACTTCACAATGTTTTCTTCCAAAATGACTTCAATATCACTTCTAACAGGATAACTTGTAAACCTAAATCTCTAGCCCTACCAATTTTTCTACATACAAACCCACATTTGAACACAATTATTTGCTGCCATTGTTACATAATAGCCAATCTTGCTCATTGATTGAGATTGATCTTGTTGATCAATAATGCAAGGTGATACGTTATGGGATTTGGGGGAATAGGAGTATAGAGGAAACAATAAAACTGTCAGGCCTCCGAGCCCAAGCTAAGCCATCATAACCCCAGTGACCTGCACGTATACATCCAGATGGCCTGAAGCAACTGAAGATCCACAAAAGAAGTGAAAATAGCCTTAACTGATGACATTCCACCATTGTAATTTGTTTCTGCCCCACCCTAACTGATCAATGTACTTTGTAATCTCCCCCACCCTTAAGAAGGTTCTTTATAATTCTCCCCACCCTTGAGAATGTACTTTGTGAGATCCACCCCCTGCCTGCAAAACATTGCTCCAAACTCCACTGCCTATCCCAAAACCTATAAGAACTAATGACAATCACACCACCCTTTGCCAACTCCTTTTTCAGACTCAGCCCACCAGCACCCAGGTGAAATAAACAGCCATGTTGCTCACACAAAGCCTGTTTGGTGGTCTCTTCACACGGACACGTGAGACATTTGGTGCCGAAGACCCGGGTCAGCGGGACTCCTTCGGGAGACCAGTCCCCTGTCC
This sequence comes from Pan troglodytes, assembly GCF_028858775.2. Classification (NCBI taxonomy): domain Eukaryota; kingdom Metazoa; phylum Chordata; class Mammalia; order Primates; family Hominidae; genus Pan; species Pan troglodytes. The sequence continues at coordinate 4,012,844 of NC_072421.2, read as the reverse complement.
TCACCCTCACTCTGTGAAGAGATCCACCTATGACCTTGGGTCCTCAGACCAAGCAGCCCAAGGAACATCTTAAGCGGCCTCTTTTTACTCTCTTCTCCAACCTCTCTCACTATCCCTCAACCTCTTTCTCCTTTCAATCTTGGTGCCACCCTTCAATCTCTCCCTTCTCTTAATTTCAATTCCTGTCATTGCTAAAACTTTAATGTGCCATTTTAAGCCAAAAATAAAATTATAAGACTCCTCAAATACCTGAATGGACTTCGTCCTCCAGGGCACTTTAAAATTTAACCCAGGCTGGGCGTGGTGGCTCACACCTGTAATCCCAACACTTTGGGGGGCTGAGGCAGATGGATCACTTGAGGTCAGGAGTTCAAGACCAGCCTGGCCAACACAGTGAAATCCCATCTCTACTAAAAATACAAAAATTAGCCGGGTGCGGTGGCACATGCCTGTAGTCCCAGCTACTCAGGAAGCTGAGGCAGGAGAATCGCTTGAATCTGGAAGGCGGAGGTTGCAGTGAGCCAAGATCATGCCACTGCACTCCAGCCTGGGCAACAGAGCGAGACAACGTCTCAAAATAAACAAAGTAAAATAAAATAAAATAAAATTTAACCTGAAAGACTGGTTCAAGCCATGATGAGAAGTGGGGGTTAGACATGTCTCAGTATAGACCTCCAGCATTAACATCAAAACAGGCCTTACTTCTGATAAGAAACATTTACAATCTATTCTCTCTGAAGCCTGCTACCTGGGGGGTTCATCTGCATAATAAACTTCAGTCTCACATCCCCTATCTTAATCTAGATATTTCCTTTCTATTGATCCCAGGTCTTTAGATAAACTCAACCAACTGCCAATCAGAAAAATTTTAAATGTACCTATAACATGAAAGTCCCCTGACTCCTAGCCCGCTTCAAGTTGTCTTGCCTTTCTGGGTACAACCTTAAATGTATTTGACCAAAGTCTCATGTCTCCCTAAAATGTATAAAACCAAGCTGTGTCCCGATCACCTTGGGCACATGTTCTCAGGATCTCCTGAAAGCTGTGTTATGGGTCATGGTCATGCATATTTGGCTCAAAGTAAATCTCTTCAAATAATTTTGCAGAGTTTGACAGTTTTTGTTGACCCATTTTTGAGAAATGTAGTGTTATGTAATTTTCCACTGCTTAAAAATATGCTCCAGTTGTCACTGAGTTAATGATTCTCCAGTTGCATGTTTCTCTGCTCCCAATTCCCTCAGATGCATGATTCCACGAGAAAACACACTTAACCCAGCTCTATTAAAAATCTGTGGTCATGGAGATTGAATTGGCATTAAATGTTTTGTCAACATCCTCCTTGAAAGGAGAACCCCTGGCCTCAGAATGTCCAGAATCCATTCTTTAAGGGGAGCATTTCATGAGTGAAGTGACATATACATCACTTTCAAGGGAAGATGGAAGATTCTGAAAATATTTAAGAACTAGCAAATTGGTTTTCCAGAATAATTTCTACTCTACTGGAAGGACAAAGAGGCATAGCTGACTCGAACAAAGCCAAACCAAACCATACACGTGTGCATAAAAAGAATCATTTTCTAGAACAAATGCATTGGATATGCTAAATCCTCTAGCATTGAAGAGAACACTTGCAAAGCCTGTACATTATTCCAGAGTTAACATCCTTGACAAGGATTGAGTAACATGGCCCCTATCAAGTTAATTACTAAAGGATGCTCAACAGCAGAGAGAGAGGGCCACCAATTGCTCCTCATCTGCACCATCTGCCCAAGGGATTCAACATTTTGATGATGACGACACATTCACCTTTAATGCATGGAATACTTTAGACCAAAACACTTGGGCCTTGATGTCTTGAATCCCCATGCAAGATCATACTCATCCTAAATTGCATTCCATAGGCAATTTCTCAGCCATCTCTCTCCTTTCTGTTGATCAAAGGCCAATGTGAGATAATTCCTAAAAGAACTCTATAAAATCTCCAGGATATAACTTCAGCATTGCTCAGATCACATTGTTTTGTGATTCCCAGCTTAATTAGTTGTGCGTTCTCTACTCCACGAAGACTGAGAAGTGTTTGACCACAGGGATGTTGCATCACACATATTTGTGATGAGAAGCAGTTTATATAGAAATATATTCAGATGCTTTTTCATACCCTGTGAATGCTCTTTCTCTCGGGCCTTAGAATGCATGGAGGCAAAGAATTCCAGAGCTTCAAGAGATGGGTGGACACTCCCTTAGAAAAAAGCAACATTCCTCTGCTTTGACTCTCGAATTATTATTATGTTTTTGTTTGAATCCCTTTCAAGATAGTTGGCTTGAAAGCCAGCATTTATAGAGGAAAAAAATGTCGAATATCTTTGTGTATATTGAGACCAAGATGCAGTGAACTGATCCATACATTTCTTTAATCTTCGAAACTTTTAAGAACTTTAAAAAATTAACCTTTTAAATTTGAGATAGTTTTAGGTTTACACATAGTTGTAAGAAATAACACAGGGATTTGGGAGGCCAAGGCAGGTGGATTATTTGAAGTCAAGAGTTTGAGACCAGCCTGGACAACATGGTGAAACCCTGTCTCTACTAAAAATACAAAAATTAGCCGGGCGGTAGTGGTGCGCTCCTGTAATCCCAGCTACTCAGGAGGCTGAGGCAGGAGAATCACTTGAGCCTGGGAGGCAGAGGTTGCGGTGAGCCGAGATTGCACCATTGCACTCCAGTCTGGGCAAGAGAGGGAGACCTTCTCTCAAAAAAAAGAAAAAAGAAAAAGAAAAGAAAAGAAATAACACAGGGAGATCCCTGGTACTCTTTACTTTTCCCCCAGGGGTAATATCTTGCAAAACTGTTACCAAAAAGGGGTCTCAATCCAGGCCCCCAAGAGACGGTTCTTGGATCTTGTGCAAGAAAGAATTCAAGGCAAATCCATAAAGTTAGAGCAAGTTTATTAAGAAAGTGAAAGCATAAAAGAATGGGTATTTCACAGGCAGAGCAGCCCTAAGGGCTGCTGGTTGGCTATTTTTATGGTTATTTCCTGATTATAGGCAAAGCACGGGGTGGATTATCCATGAGTTTTCTGGGAAAGGGGTGGGCAATTCCGTATAATGAGCAATGAGGACGATCAGAGGTCACTCTTGTCGTCATCTTGGTTTTGGTGTGTTTGGCCGGCTTCTTTACCGCAGCCTGTTTTATCAGCAAGGTCTTTATGACCTGTATCTTGTGCCGACCTCCTATCTCATCCTGTGACTAATAAAGCCTAACCTCCTGGGAATGCAGCCCAGCAGGTCTCAGCCTCATGTTACCCAGCCCCTATTCAAGATAAAGTCACTCTGGTTTGAAGGCCTCTGATAAAACTACAGTACAATCTCACACCAGGATATTGACCTTGGTACGGTCAAGGAACAGAACATTTCCATCACCACAAGATCTACCGTGTTGTCCTTCTAATATAACCACATACACTGCCATGCTTGATGACAGGCTTTAGGACCCAATGAATGAGGCAAAAAATCCCACTTCTCAGAGCCAGCTGAGCTCAGATAAATGTTTGCAAGAGATTGCTCCAACACTTGTGCTTATAGGGGATGGCATTGACTTTGGGTTTGATATCTGTCTTAGTCTGTTCGGGCTGCTATAACAAAATGCCTTAGCCTATAATATGGTTTGGCTGTATCCCCACCCAATTCTCATCTTGAATTGGAGCTCCCACAATTCCCATGTGTCATGGGAAAGACCCGGTGGGGCAGGAGGTAATTGAATCATGGGGGTGGGTCTTTCCTGTGCTGTTCTCATGGTAGTGAATAAGTCTTACAATATCTGATGCTTATATAAGGAGGAGTTTCCCTGCTCAAGCTTACTTCTTGCCTGCAGCCATGTAAGATGTCCCTTGCTCTTTCATCATGATTGTGAGGCCTCTCCAGCCATGTGGAGCTATAAGTCAATTAAACCTCTTTCCTTCATAAATTACCTAGGTTTGGATATGTCTTTATTAGCAGCATGACAGCAGACTAATACAGCCTGGGTGGCTTACAAACAACAGGCATTTATTGCTCACAGCTCTGGAGGCTGGAAGTCCAAGGTCAAGGCATGGCAGATTTAGTGTCACTCTCTGCTTCCAAGATTGTGCTTTCTTGCTGCATCTTTACACTGTGGAAGGCAGTCTCTTTTATAAGGGCACTAATCCCATTCATAAGGCTGGAGGCCTCATGATTTAACCCCTTCTCATAGGCTTCACCTTTCCATACTATCACATTGCAGATTTGTATTAGTCAGGGTTCCCTAGAGGGACAGGACTAATAGGATAGATGTGTCTATGAAAGGGAGTTTATTAAAAAGTGTTGACTTACATGATCACAAGGTGAAGTCCCACAAAAGGTTATCTGCAAGCTGAGGAGCAAAAAAGCCAGTTCAAGTCCCAAACCCCCAAAAGTAGGGTAGCCAATGGTGTAGCCTTCAGTCTGTTGCCGAAGGCCTGAAAGTGCCTGGCAAACCACTGGTGTTAAGTCCAAGAGTCCAAAAGCTGAAGAACTTGGAGTCTGATGTTTGAGGGCAGGAAGCACCCAGCACAAGAGAAAGATGGCAGCCAGAAGACTCAGCCAGCCTAGTCTTTCCACATTCCTCTGCCTACTTTTATTCTGGCTGTACTGGTGGTCTGATTAAATTGTGCCCACCCAGATTGATGGTAGGTCTGCCTCTCTCAGTCCACTGACTCACAGCCATACCCAGAACAATACTTTGCATCCTTCAATCCAATCAAGTTGACACTCACTATTAACCATCACAGGATTCAATTGCAACATGTGCATTTGGGAGAGGACACAGACATTCAGACTGTAGTAATATCACTGCAGGAATGTTCAATCGCTTCCTTTTCCCTTTCTCAGTCAGAGAACAAGGGGATCTGGAAGGCTGCAGAGCTTGACGTGCAAGGCAGCAAAACACCCGGAAGGTACAATACACATTCATGAGCTCCATTCCCTTATGGGGCATCAGCCCTGTGGACCTAGAGCTGGTGGTGGTAGGCAGGTTATCATGAAGAGCTTGTCTTCCCTCTTAGGTTCCACAATCAAGTCTTGGCTTACACCTCTTTGGGTTGTGCAAGATGCAGCAGCGGAAATTACCTGGGACCAGGGGTGTTCAATGTCTTTGGAGTAAGAGCTTCAGTCTTGATGGGGTGGAGGGCGTGGGGACCTCATATGTTCATTTGAATGTGGATCTGTTTGGTGAGTGGGATCTGCAGCAGCAGCAAACACAGAATGTGCCTGAGAAGCGTGGATGTGATGGCACCAAACAAAGGGGCTGGCACCAACCACGTGCCCACGGATTCATTCTAAAGCCACATTCATGCTGGAGCCCTTGCTGTGGTGTGAATTGCTCATGTCTGGGATATGTGCATTAGGGCTGGCTCTGTCTTCAAGAATATCTCCACTCCACATTTAGTTTCTCTATGTATCCCTTGGGCTGCTACCATTCTCCATGTGACAGTTGTCACAGCCTGGACCATGCAATTGCTCAGCTCAGTTCTGGAGAAGTCAAATGAAAGCATTAGCCCTTCACTGCCATTCCTGAGGAGGACAGATGAATTTTAGTGCAGATTTTCTGATGCTCTAAGAACTTAGAGATGTTCATGAATTCAGCACAGCATTCCTACTGGAGAGGTTGCTTTGTATTTGAAGGATCGCCTCTCAGTTTAGTGACATTTTCTTAGGGTCCATCCTGCATATTTGCAACAGGTCTGGCCCAGAGCGGAACTGGAAAGAAGTCAGGATCTGGAGCAGTAAGGTCTGCAGATATCTGGGCAGTTTGCTGGAACACAACTGGGGTCATGTCTGCAAATTCCAGGGACAAGGTATCCCCCTGGCCAAGCTCAACCTAAGTGCCTGAGCTTGGTCTCTCATGGTTCAGCCCAGGCGGACATCCAAGCACTGGTAGAATGGTGAGGATTTTGCCCCCTTTCCACAAATTCCTGGAATTGGGATAATTCTAAAAAAATTATTTTATCAAACACTGGGGCTTATACTCACCAACCTTTCTTTATTCTGCCTCCCACCCACACACCCTTTCCAGCCTCTGGAACCTATCATACTGCTCTCTATCTCCATGAGGTCATTTTTTTTTTTTTTTTTTTTTTGAGACAGGGTCTTGCTCTGTTGCCCAGGCTGGAGGGCAGTGGCACAATCACAGCTCACTGCAACCTCGACCTCCCCAAGGCTTAAGTGATCCCCCCATCATGAGGTCAATTTTTAAAGTTACCACATATGAGTAAAAACAAGAGGCATCTGTCTTGCAGAGTGGGGTGACTGTATTTAGCAATAATATATTGTATATTTCAAAGTAGCTGGAAGGGGAGATGATATGTTACCAACACAGGGCTGGGCCCAGTGGCCCACACCTGTAATCCCAGCCATTTGGGAGGCTGACATGGGAAGATCCCTTGAACCCAGGAATTCAAGACCAGCCTGAGCAACAGAGCAAGACCCTCATCTCTACAAAAAATTCTTTTTAAAATTAGCTGGGTGTGGTGGTGCACATCTGCAGTTCCAGCTACTCAGGAGGCTGAGGCAAGAGGATCACTTGAGCCCAGGAGGTAGAGGCTGCAGTGAGCTGTGATTGAACCACTGCACTCCAGCTTGGGCAACAAAGTGAGACCCTGTCTCAAAAAAAAAAAAAAAAAAGAAATAAAAAATACTCCAGGTGATGGATACCCCAAATACTCTGACTTAATCATTATACATCAATAAGAAAATTTAAAAAATTGAAACTTCCTTTTTCAAACGTGAAAAACATGTGAGCCTTGTACCCATTTTTAACTTTGTTTCTTGCAACCTTGCAGAGCCCATCCACACATGGCAAAAAAATCTCACAATGAGTTCCCATCCACAGCCTCAGCAAAGGGCAGGTGTGTCCCCAGAGAACGTCAGCTGATGGACAGCAGTCTGCAGCAGAAGGTGAAACCCCTAATCTGGAAGGAATTGAAACATGAAAAGATGCTGAGTTCACAATGAAAACAGAGACAAAGTCCTCTGGGGAAAAAATATTGAAAAGGGGAGATATGCAAAGAACACAACATTTCAGTTATAGGAAGAATAAGTTCAGGAGATCTGTTATACAACATGGGGATGCTAGTTAATAACGATGCATGGTACATTTGGAAATTGCTACAGGAACACCCTTTAAAGATTTCCACCCTTCCCTTGAATGATAAGTATGAAAGGTGATGAATGTATTTCTTGGCTTGATGTAGCCGTTCCACAGTGTGTGCATATATCAAAACATCATGTTGTATCCCATAAATATGTATCTTTTAAATTTGTTAATTGAAATAATAAATAATAAAGAACAATGGGATTTTTAAAATAATCAAGTGTATTTGTAAATATATAGGTATATATGTATATACACATATGTATTTATAAATTATATGTATGTATACTTATATAAATATATCAGTATAAACACATATGCACATACATACTGACAAATACACATATTTGTATAATGCATATACATACATATTTGTAAATATGCAGGCATATATATTTACATAAGCATATAAACATATGTACACATGCTTACAAATACACATATATGTATATATGTATATATGTAAACATACATATGTATTTCTAAATATATAGATCATATAAGTATATATACACATATATTTACAAATACTGATATGCCTAAATGTACAAATACATGTATTTGTAAATATATGTATATATACTTATATAAGCATATCATACAAGTATATATATACATATGTACATATACACATATGTACATATATACTTAGAAATACACGTGTAGATATGTACACATACCTATATATTTGTAAACATATATATATATTTAAATGATCATATAAACATATGAGTATATATACACTTATGCACATGTATATTTACAAATACACGTGTGTGTCTGTGTGTATATATTTTTGTGTACACACACACATATTTGTTGAAATAAGCAAATAACCCAAAGGATTACTTGAACCAAAAAAGCAATTCAGAGGCCAGGAGATAATTCCAAGCTCCAAGAAGTTCTGACATGGCAAATACGAAAATGAGTTTCAAAGCCGCAGAACAAAGGAGGTGGTGTCGCCAAAACTTTTACTCAATGCCCCTAAGGGCTGTTTGGAGAGGACAGGGCTCGGCCATATTTAAACAAACAATGGTTGATTATTTTCTCAGCTCCTCCACAGAATTTCTTTCTTCCAGTAAAAGAGTATAAGTAAAAGCCAATACACAATACTCAGGAAAAATATGGGAGCCCCCAAAACAAAGAAAAATCCTTTAAATAGCCAGACAGGTGGCCCCCAGACACCCTGCATGACCTGGAGAAGACACCCCAGCAGGGTTGGGAGGGCCCTGGGAACAATGGGAAAAGGTCTTCAGAGCCCTCAAGGGGAATTCCTGACTGCGGACAGCTCTACACTGAGCTCGGCTCTTCCGAGTAAGCAGGAAATAAATGCACCACTTTGGAGCCAGAGTGTTTTCCACTTACTTCGACTCACTGTTGGAACTACTCAAAGATGCTCTATAGGGAGAGAGGTACCAAAGCTGGAGGAAGGCAGAAGATGCAGGAAATACGGGGCATCCATGGAATCAACCTGATGTAGCTTGGCCCTGTGTCCCCACCCAAATCTCACCTCGAACTGTAAACCCCATAATTCCCACGTGCAGAGAGAGAGCCCTGGAGGAGGTAACTGGATCATGACGGCGATTTCCCCCATGCTGTTCCCATGATAGTGAGGAAGTTCTTATGGGATCTGATGGTTTAAAAGTGGCAGTTTTCCGGCCGGGCGCAGTGGCTCACGCCTGTCATCCCAGCACTTTGGGAGGTCGAGGCAGGCGGATCACTTGAGGTCAGGAGATCGTGACCAGCCTGAGCAACATGGTGAAACCCCGTCTCTACTAAAAATACAAAAATTAGATGGGCTTGGTGGTAAGCGCCTGTAGTCCCAGCTACTCAGGAGGCTGAGGCAGGAGAATCGCTTGAACCCGGGAGGCGGAGGTTGCAGTGAGCCGAGATCGCACCATTGCACTCCAGCCTGGGCACAAGAGAAAAACTTTCTCAAGAAAAAAAAAAAAGTGGTAGTTTTCCCTGCACTCTCTCTTTCCTGCCGCCTTGTGAAGAAGGTGCCCTGCTTCCCCTTTGCCTTCCGCCATGATTGTAAGTTTCCTGAGGTCTCCCCAGCCATGTGGAACTATGAGTCAATTAAACTTCTTTCCTTTATAAATTACCCACTCTCAGGGAAGTTCTTTATAGCAATGTGAAAACGGAGTAATACACAACCTAAATGCCCATCAATGATAGACTGAATTCAGAACCAGATCATGTCCTTTGTGGGATCATGAATGGAGCTGGAGGCCATTATCCTTAACAAACTAATGCAGGAACAGAAAACAAAATACTTCATGTTCTCACTTACAAGTGGAGCTAAATGATGATAACTCCTGGACACATAGAGGGGAACAACGGACACTAGGGCCTTTTGGTGGGTGAAGAGTGGGAGGAGGGAGAGGATCAGGAAAAACAACTAATGGCTACCAGGCTTAGTACCTGGGTGACAACAAATCCCTATGACACAAGTTCACCTATATAGCAAACCTGCACTTGTACACCTGTACTTAAAATACAAGTTAAGTAATAAAAAAAATTACTGGTCATCAGAAAAATAGAGGAACCGGAGTTAAATCGAAACTAGTGTCAGCCATATAAAACACCATCACCATCCAGCACCAATAATAAAAGGATACCTCCATGGAGGGTCCGTTTTTTATTTTATTTTATTTTTTATTTTTTCAGATGGAGCCTCACTCTATCACCCAGGCTGGAGTGCAGTGGCACATTTTGGCTCACTGCAACCTCCACCTCCCGGGTTCAAGTGATTCTCTATTGAGGGTCTAAAAGGAAGATGGAACTAAAATTAAAGGTCATAATAGCTTGTAGGAGAAAAATGCAATGGTCAGAGCTAAAACAAGTTATTTCTTTGTTTGGAAGGAGAGTATAAATATTAGCTTTATTTTATTTCCTGTGAATGTCACTATGCATATTAAATTTATTGCCAGTCTAAAAGAATACAAACTGAAAACAGCTTTCTCAAAAAAGAAAAAAACTTTTTAAAAAACCCCACTTAGGTATCAGAAAATAGAAATTATCGAAACAAAGAAAATGAATGGTTAATAGAATGTACAAAATTGAACACAAGAAATACATTGTAAAACTGTTATCAACTGTAATAAATATAAATGGTCTGAAAATATATCTTAGTAGGCATGAACTCTCAGATGAGATTGAAAAAAATCTAGGTCTTTGCTGTTTCCAAGGGTCTGAAGGCCCAAACAGAAAAAGGCCAAGATCAAAGGTATGGAGAAAAAAATAACCTAGTAAGTAAATAACAACATTTCTGTAGTTTGGTTAACAAGAAGCAGAAAAGAAAGGAAAAAGGCTCAGGGGTTTCAGACCAGCTTGGGCAACATAGTAAGACCTCATCTCTACAAATAATTTAAAAAAATTAGCTGGGCATAGTGGCACACACCTGTAGTCCCAGTTACTTGTGAGGCTGAGACAGGAGGATCTCTTGAGCCTGGGAGGTCAAGGCTGCAGTAAGCCATGATCACACCACTACATTCCAGCATGGGCAACAGTGGGAGACTCTGTCTCAAAAAAAAAAAAAAAAAAAAAGAAAGAAAAGAAAAATAAAGAAGGTTGTGGTTAAGTTATAAAAAATTTTGTCAAAAATAATTATAAAATGTTGAACTTTATAAAATTATAAAATAAGATTATAAAAATGTTGAACTTTTTTTCAGCTAGTAGCATAGCATCCAAATTCATAAAGCAACATTTGGGAGAATTAGAACACATTATCAAGCCTCATCTTCTGCAGATCTCTGCCTATGGGGAGCTAGTTTTCAAAAAAATGAGAAAACTTGTATTTGTGTGTGTGTGTGTGTGTGTGTGCACATGCATTTGCAGCTAAACTTAAATTCCTTCCTGTATTTATCTTCCTAAATTAATGTAATATTCTTGAATACCTGCAGCTTGTCCATATCTCCTCAAATTCCTATTTTGAAACATTAACTCCAAAGGTACTAGGAGGTGAGGCATGGGGAAGTGATGAGGTCATGAGCATGGAGCCTCACGAATGGGATCAGTGCCCTCATAAAATGCACCCCAGAGAGCTCCCTCGCCCCTTCTACCATTTGAAGACACAGTGAGAAGGTGCCGTCTGTGAACCAGGAAGCCCTCACCAGACACTGAAACTGCCACACTTTGGTCTTGGACCTCCAGCCTCCAGAACTGTGAGCAATAAACGCCTGTTGTTTATCAGCCCTGACTGTGGTATTCTCTTACAGCAGCCTGAAATGGACTAAGACAGCTTTCCTCTGTGCTTCAGAAGAGGAAAAAGTTAAGTCTAATTATTGTAAAGATTAATATTTCAGATGCAGTAAAAACTGAATAAAGCTTGTATTTATTTTTACTGATTGACTTTTCGGGCACTCCTTGCAAATCTAAAGGACTTGCTATGCTAAGTCAAGCCTGGGGTTGGGGGAATGGGGAACTGATACTACTCCAAGTTCCGTCTTAGTGCTATGAAATATTGATACCTTAGCCACACTACAACACGTGGGATCAATTAAGAAAGATTTTTGCAAGCGTCTGAACAAAGTAGGAGACAGAGGGTTTCTACCATCGATGCACTTTTAGAGAACTGTGTGACATAGTTTCAGGGATGGCCACCAGGACACTGGAAAAAGGGTTGCATCAATTAAAATGTTTCACCCACTGGCCGCTTTGAAAACGAAAGCTACCAGAGGAAAAGAAAAATACAGACCCAAATCAAAACCAGATGTATGCAGCTTTGAGGATTTCTCAGCCCTTCGTTTTCTCTCCATTTTATTTCATATGTCTTCTAAAATGGATGCGACTTCTGAAAAGGACTTTGCATAACAAGGTCCCTCCTTTGTTTGGGAAAACCCAGTTAAATAGGCAAATAAACAAACTGCCTGATGATGAGTCAGTGGGGGGAGATTGAAGTATATTGTTTGTTCAAGGAAATGTCTGGAAGAAATTAGACAAATTGATTTGTTTCTAAGTAATACCCATGCAGGCAGTAGCTTAAGAGAAATTTATGCACCCCCAACCCCGCCCCAATTCTTCTCTGTCTTGGGCAACCCCACCCAGTGTAAATCTTTAACCCAGTCAGCAAGCCCTCGAATTTTATGCATTTGACACTTTTGTGAGATTTACCTCATCTTGTCTTTCCGTTGTTCTAGAAGATGTCTTGCTGGATAGATAGCAATATACCCACTCTATAAAAATCATTAATCGAATTAGACGTCAGCAGGGGACATCTTATGTTCAGTTTTTTTTAAGTTTCTGGGCATGCATACTTATGTAACATTTGTTTTGAAAATCAAGTTAAATGAAAGGATACTGTAGTTTCCACAGGCAGGAAAGTACTTTAGACAAACCCCGAGCGGCACACATTTAGATTCAACTCTGGGGTTTGACACTTACCTGTGTAATTTCAGCTTTCTCACCTGTAAAACCAAGAACAAGAAAGAGAACACACTGGTTTGCTGCGAGGATCCCATGAAAAAAATATAAGGACATAAAGCACCCAACCCTCTGAAGAAATGTTTGCTCTTTCAGTTTGTGCAAAAACAAACAAACAAACATGCAAAAGAGCCTTCCTTCTAAAATAGTCCTCATATTATGATCTACCTGATGTGCTTCCATTTTCTTAGCTCTGAGGAAAGTTGACATAATTTATAACATGTTTTCCTTTAAAAACAAAGTAATCCAATGATACACTCACACAGCTCCATCATTTTAGCTTTGCTTTAATAAAAGGCAGCTGTCAGGCAAACAGAAACTTATTTTAATGACATTGCTTTGATGTTATTTTCTTTGTTAGTCAAAGTCCATTGTCCAGGGTGGCCCGATTTTCATGACAATAAAAATATTTTAATAGTACTATAAAGCCAGGAACAAAAGTGAATGCATTATAGAGTTGATGTTGCCTAGTCTCTTGAGGGAAATCCAGTTTAGCCACAACCCTTGTAAATAAGAAACATATCTTGTTTGGGGATGCTAGAAAATTATGACCACCATATTTATTTTACCTCATGTGAACTTCCAACTTGTTCTTCAGTTTATGAAGAACTTCAAAAAAAATCACAGAGAAAGAAAACAATGGTGAAGTACAGACGTAGTAAACTTGTGGCCAGAAGTTTTTCTCAGAAGTTTCATCAGAGTTCGCCAAAAGAAATTCCGTTCACCTAATTTAGAAAGGGATCGGTTAATATTCCCAAATTATAGATTAGTTGGTGGTTTTTAAGAATGCTTCAGATGTTAAATGATTTACAGTTATATTCATGAATCTGTGGATGAAATAGTGACACTCCATTTGCAGAAATTGAGTTTAATTTTACAGGGTGCTATAATAAAATGGAAAAACCTTGGCATTTCTCAAAGCAAAGCATAAAAAGGAATACCTATCTGATTGATTCCACTGCTTCTTTCATGAGGAGTAAAACTGTTTTGCAAGAAATTCTTCTTTAAAGGGATCTAAGATGATTTTGTTTTCCCCTTTTTTCTATCATATTTTAGAAATTGTGCTGCGTAATTTCACTCTTTCAATTATAGGAACTTAGCTCTTAGCTTGATCTGTGTGTTGCTGTTGCTGAGAAGCTACAGAGATGCTCAACTTCCCCATGCCCTGCAGCCAAGGTATTGCCACAGCCCAGAGGAATTTGTTCTAATCCTACTTGCCGTTGGAGTCACTGAACTTTTCTTTCCCTGGCCCCTAGCAATTGCTCTCTAAAGGCAATTTCCATTACCACACCGTCAAATGCACCAACATCCACTGAAACATAAAGTACATTCCATGGTGGCATATTAATATATATTGACCTTGGCAGTCCATCTGATTCCATCGTCAAATCCAACAGGGAAGAAAAGGAAGAACCAGTTTTCTGACTGCAAACCCCAGCAATAAAGCAGCAGGAAGTCAGAGACAAAGGAACTATTCCTTTGCTACGTTCCCATTTTAGTTTGGTGTTCCAGGAACTCTGAGTTTTCTGTTTATTGCCTGCATATCCATGAAGTAAGGGACATGTTGAGCTGAAGATGAAATGTGTGATAGCTTTGAGCCATTTATGCTTAGCGTTCCAATGGAACGCTGAGCACGTCGGAGTTATTTATATCTTACTGCTCAGGTCAACGCCAAGGTCTGATTGCAAAAATTCAAAATATTGCAACCTCAAGCATAAATGGGTTAAGTTTTGGGGTTTTTCTTTGGAAATGGCCAGCTCATCTCTTCTGTGACATGTATTATTGAGTTTATTTGCATGTGTGAGATCCTACCAAGGCTCTAAATGCAAACACGAATGCTGTTGCAAACAACGCTGTTGTTATTAAATCTCCCATCATACTAGAGGAGCAAGATGGAGATTTGCAAATGATAAATAATTATTTCTTGATTATTATTGTCGGGTGAGCAGAGAACATTTAAGTAATTGTTAAGTAACTGTTCTTAAGTAATCAAGAACAGTTAAGTAATTCTTGATTTTTACCAGATCTTTGCCCTGATATATTCTTGTCTCCCTCAGCACAAAACCTTGACTTTGCAACCCTGGGACTCTTCAGAGTCTTTTTTTTCTTTTAGGTTTTAAATTTATTTTCTAAATTAATTCTTTAAAATTGATATATCATAGTTGTACATATTTCAGAGGTACATGGGATATTTTGATACAGGAATACGATGTGTAATGATCAAATCAGAATGATTGGGATGCCCAGAACCTCACACATCTATCTTTTCTTTCCGTCGGGAGCATTCAAATTCTTCTTTTCCAGCTATTTTGAAATATATGATAAGTTATTGTTAATTTTACTTTCTCTAGTGTACTATTGGACACTACAACTTAGTTTTTCTATCTAGCAGAATTTTCTTATGTTACTATGCCTGCACCCCACCTGCATTATGAGATATGTAAATCTCATTTTTTTCAAGGGACTAGATTGGTCTTTCTTCAGCTGGTTTTAATTGGGTGAGCTTACAAAGCCTGCTGTAAAATCCAGTCATCCAAGTTACTAGTCAACATACTTAACGATCCAGGAGTGAGGTCGTTTAAGTTTTCCTAGGCTGTTTGTAAAGACAGAACCCACAAAGAGGACTTCGTTACAAACTCGATATGGGATCTAAACTGTCTAGATAGAACCAGGCATTCATTTGCTCATGTGTTTGCCTATAACCTACTTAGAAATACCCTGCTTTAATGTACATTTAAACATAGAGACAAAAAATAGATTAGTGCTATGCAGGGGTTGCAGGGAGAGGAGGATGGGGAGTGACTGCTTAACAGGTACAGCTTTGGGGTGATCAAAATGTTCTGAAACCAGATAATGGTGATGGGTGCATCACGTTGTACAGGCACCAAAGTGCTGGTGAATTGTACAATTTAAAATGGTTATGAGAGTATTATGGGTCGAATTGCAACTCCCACCAAATTTATATATGAAATTCCCAACTTCCTGTGCCTAAGGATATGACTTTATTTGGGAATACAGTTGTTGTAGACATAACTAAGTTATACTGGAGCACGGTGAGCACCTAATTTAATATGACTGATGTCCTTAGAAAAGTGGGAAACTTGGACACAGAGAAATGCGCACCTAGAGAGAGTACCATGTGAAGGTGAAGGCAGACGCTAGTGTGGGTGATGATCTATAAGCCAACAGACGGATACCAAGGATTTCCAGCAGGCTCTGGAAGCTGGGAGAGAGGCATGGAACAGATTCCCCGTTACAGCCTCCACAAGGATTCTCCCCCAGAGCCTCTGAAGTGAGCATAATCCTGCTACAACCTTGATTTCAGACATCTGGCCTCTAAAACTGCAAGATAATAGATTTCTGTTGTGTTAAGCCACTCAATTGGTGGCTCTGTGTTATGACATCCCTAGGAAACTAATAGAGAAAGTAAAACGAATAACATTTCTTCATTAATGGATGTGAAAGGGAAGAGTGAATATTGATTCCAGGTATTTGACCAGAGAATGGGGAAGGGTGGAAGGGAGACATTTTCAAAGGTAGGCCAGGGGTTTAGTTCTTGACATGCTGAATTGGAGATGTCCATGAACAAGGATATAAATGATGTGTCCACTAAGCACTCAAGTGGAGGTGTTGAAGTGG
Source organism: Pan troglodytes (assembly GCF_028858775.2). Classification (NCBI taxonomy): domain Eukaryota; kingdom Metazoa; phylum Chordata; class Mammalia; order Primates; family Hominidae; genus Pan; species Pan troglodytes. Next base: position 3,996,638 of record NC_072421.2, on the reverse strand, counting down.
GTGGTTGAATATATGCAAGTCTGGAGTTTGGCAGAGGAATCAAAGTTAATGATATAAATTTGAGGGTTGTTGGCCAACGAAAATATTTAAAGACATGAGATTACATAGTTCCCCTAAGGAGTAGCAAAGATAGAAAAGAACAGGCTGAGCCTGGGACTCTTCAAGAGTAGGATGACATTGAGGAGATTTGGAAGATAAGATTGAAGGTGTGTTAACTGTATTAGTAGAAAAGCAAGAAGAGTCAGTGTCCTGAAATCAAATGAACACAAAACCAAAAAAGAGGGAGGGACCCATTGTGTGGGGTAACGTATCATCCCCATTTGCCTGGGACTAATGGGGTTCCCAGGACACAAGACTAAAGCCGGGACAGTTATGGGCATACCAGGATGGGTGGTCCTCCAACCAGTGTGTCCACGGTCACTTAGAGGTTGCTCAAGTAAGATGCAGTGTAAGAACAGATCACTGACTTTCTCCAACATAGAGTTACTGGGTGTACTTGACTTCAGTAATTGATCTCATGCAACAGAGATATCACACAGACAGGACTTCAATCTCCCCAGTTTCTAGGATGTCTTAGTCAATTTTGTACTGCTATCACAGAGTATCTGAGATGGAGGTAATGTGGAAAGAATAGATATTCATTTCCTACTGTTCTGAAGGATGGGAAGTCCAAGGGTGAGGGGGTTGTGTCTGGTGAAGGCATTCTTGCTATGCCATCCCATGGTGGAAAGCATAAGAAAAAGAGAACAGGCACAGGCTGGGGGGAGAGAGACAGAGAGAGACAGAGAGAGAGAGAGAGAGAACACTAAACTGTTTTATAACCAGCTAACAAGTCCGCTCTGGAGATAACTAACTCCCTTCTGCCATAATGACAATCCATTTATGAAGGCAGAGCCCTCAAGACCTAATTATCTCCTATTGTGCCCAACTTTCCAACACTATTGCACCGGGGATGAAGTTTCCAACACACGAATTTAAGGGGATGGATTCAAACAATAGAACAGGAATTTATAACTTTTAAACCACTTTCACGTGCAAAACTATATATCCCTCACTTGAAAGCTGAGGAGGTGTAAAAAAAATTAGAGAAGTAAATAAGCTATCACTTTTATTTTGTAGAGTTTTCTTGCATCTCTCAAAAGTAGAGAAATTGAATTCTTTGTGGTGTCTTTTCTTAAACAAACTGCGGATTAAGAATATTAGCAATAAAGGCATTTACACAGGACTGACAACATGTGAGACTCTTCTTCCTAAGTACATTGTGCATATATATTTATTCAGAAGACATTATCTATTGGCCACTATCTCCGTTTTGTTGATACTCACACAGAGGGAAAAGAACTTGGTGCCAGAGATGCAGATGACAAGTGAGCCGAACTAGATGTGAATATGGATGTCTTCAGTTCACACTCCCAAAAGTGACAACATCTCCCTATCCTGGGCTTGCTTTTACTGACAGCATTGGAGCACCTTGGTTTTTCTGTGGTGCATGTGCAAAAAGAAAAGTCCACAATTCTGAAAGCAAATAGTAAACAGATTTACTGCAAGCGTAAATATAAAATTCTTCTGAAAGCAAATAGTAAACAGATCCTGCAAGTGTAAACATTATGACAGATGCTTATGTCCTGAGATACATAATAGATTGTGTTCTAGGTTCCCTAGATTAAGCCTGCCACTCTGCCATTCACATGTTTATCCCAGGAAATTCCTTCATAATACAATTCATCATAGTAATATCAGACTCCTTCAATTGCAACCTCACTGAGCACAATGCACTAGAAATACATTATATTTAAAGAAAAGGCAAGAGTACATTTGGATTTATATCCAAGAGTTCCATACCCACGGATTCAACCAACTGCCTGTTGAAAATATTTGAAAAAATATCACATCCACGTTGAACATGTACAAGCTTTTTTGTGTCATTATTCTCCAAACAATACAGTATAATCACTATTTGTGTAGCATGTTCACTGTTTTCAGTATTTTAAGTAATTTAGAGATAATTCAAAGTATATGGGAGGATGTGCATAGATTATATGCAAATACTACATCATTTCATGTAAGGAACTTGAACATCTGTGGATTTGGGTATCTACAGGAGGTCCTGGAACCAGTCCTTCATGGATACCTAGAGACAACTGTATATATCCTGCCACCAACAAAATATAGCACTATAGTTCTATCATGCTCAAGGATAAGAATCCCCTAGTTTTATTTATAATCAATAGACAATAAGAAAGCAACTTTATGTGTGGCCTTTTCCACCCTTAGCTATGTTTCCTTTCTAATTAATCTTTAACATTTTGAAGGCAAGATTGTATGATTTTCAAGAAATAAACAGATTAAAAAATTTGAACCAGTGGAGAAGTCATCAATACAGATTTTTATTTCACAGTGGTAAGAGAGAACCACTGAAACAATTTCAAACTTTTCCTTTATGGTGAGTTTTACATTTTCTGAAGCACTTTTATTATATTTTATCTCTGTAAACCTGGTGGCATCCTTCTTGGAAAGCTGAGGATATGAAATCACAGAGAAATTCATAAACTTGCTCAAGATCATTCACAATGCCAGTCTGCAAACCCCACTTCTAATATCTGAATGTGTTGAGAGAAGGGACAGTGCCTATTTCAGTCTCAGGCTCTCATAGAATGTTGGCTTATGAAGTATAAGTTAGCTATTGCTGTCTAACAAATTATCACCTACTTAGAAGCTTATAAAACATATGTCTTTTAACTCACAGTGTCTTTGAGTTGGTAAAATTGGTACAATTCAAATGGGGTATGTCCTCGGGCTGGGGTTTCATCTGAAGGCTGAAATGGGGCAAAATCTACTTTCAAGGTAATTCATGTGGTTGTTGGCAAGATTCAGATTCTCATAGGTTTTTGGACTGAGAATCTCCATTCCTAGAGACTGCCTTTAATTCCTCATGATGTTGACTTCTTCATAGGGCAGCTCACAACATGGCAGCTTGTTTACCGTACCCAGCAAGGGAAAGAGTCAACACAGAGAGGCTGCTAGGAAGATGAAACTCACAATCTCCTGTAGTGTAATCACAGAGGGGACGTCCCATTGCCTTTGTCATATCGGATTGATTAGAAGCAAGCCATGGACCCCACGGACACTCAAGGAGAGGCGATTATGTAATAGCATAAATATCAGGACATGAGCATTATTGGAGCCATCTAAGAGTCTGTCTGGCCCCTGGAGGAGCAATAATACATGTTTTCTGAAGAAAAAAAACCAAAACAAAACAATTATTGCTAATTGAAAAACTGAGACTGAACCTGGCTTTCTGAATTGGAGGTTAGAGTTCTTCCAACACCAGCTTCTGTGCTGACAGAAAGGTATCAGAAGAGAAATGGACCCTAGTGGACAGCTTGAGGAAGTGGGGTTAGAGGACAAAAGGATGCAATGCAAGGTGGGTGCACACAGCACTCAACCTTGACTATCCCTCTGTCATTTTTAGACCATGCTAGTATGCCTTCTAACCCAATCTGGCCCATTGTTTTACAACCCCTAATATAAAATTAGCCATGATGTTCTTCAGTTCAACACTTGGCTTTAAAAATATCTGGGATTATTGTTTTCTACATCATAGGAAAACAGAACTTGTGGGGCTTTTTCCCCCAGTCTTTGTTATATTATAAACAGCAAACTCAGAAGGATTCAGTAGGACCCACACCCTTCTTGAGCCCCAAGCTAAGGGCAATGTGGCTTCCAAGGCAGAAACAGACTTGAAATGTCAGATCCACTTTAGATGTTATTTATTCAGCTGGAGAATAAATATTCCTTCAGTGAACTTCAAAAACAATGGGGATTAAAACCTTCCATACCCTTGAAATAAGTTAATTGACCTCTATTTTTCAAACCATATAGAAACAGAAGTCAAGAGCAAACTCTAAAAACTAAATTATGGATTAATGATTTTAACATACGTCTGAGAAATGTTACTCCCAACTAACTTGCCTTTTTAGAAACTCTTTTAAATGTATATATTCCCACTGTAATTTTAAAAATCTTGACTGAAAAATATTTGCTTTAGACTAAGGTTTCTCAACAAGAGAAACAAGACATTTGGGACCAGATGATTCTGTGGTGGGGCTGTCCTATGCACTGTAGGGTGTTGACCAACGTTCCTGGGATCCACCCACCAGATGCCAGGAGCACCCCTTCACTCACTGAGACAAGTGAATATGTCCTCAGATATTACCCGATGTGCCCTGGGGAGAAAACTCCCCCCATTTGAAATCCACTGTCATAGATAGATAAATGGCAGAGATAGCCAGATAGATATAGATAGATGATAGATAGATAGATAGATAGATATAGATAATTGATAAATAGATATAGATGCCAGACAGATAGATGATTGATAGACGGATGATAGATAGATAAATAATAATGATGATAGATAGTGGATAGATAATAGATGGATAGGTATATAGATGATAAACAGACAGAAATAGACACATGGAAATATAGATTATAGATAGATTGATAGATGTAAATGATAGATGGATGGATGATAGATGGGTAGACAGATACATAGATGATGGATAGATAGATGGATAGGTAGATAGAGGTGATGTATGAATAGATGATAGATACACAGATAGATGATAGATTGATAGATGATAGATATGATAGATGATAGATAAATATGATAGATGACACATAGATGACAGATAAATAGATGATAGATATGATAGATTATAGATAGATAAATATGTTCGATGATAGATATGATAGATGACAGACAAATAGGTGATATATATGATAGATAATAGATATGTAGATGATAGACATGACAGATGATAGATGACAGATAAATATGATAGCTGATAGATATGATAAATATAGATGGTAGTTACATAGATGTGATAGATGATAGATAGATAGATAGATAGATAGATAGATAGATAGATAGATAGATGTGATAGCTGACAGATAGATATGGATAGATGTTAGGTGTGATAGATGACAGAAAAATGGATAGATAGATAGATAGATAGATAGATGAAGAATCTCATGGTCAGGCAGTGTTTCTCAGCCTCAGCCCTATTGAAATTTGGGGCTGGATGATTCTCTGTGGTGGGGCCGTTTTGTTCACTGTAGGATGTTGAACACCATCCCGGGCCTCCACCCACTAGATGCCAGTAGGACCACCCAGTTGTGACAGCCAAAAAGTTTCCAGACATTCCCCAATGTCCTCTAGAGGTGTCTTAGAAAATAGATAGAAGACTATTCAGAAGAACAACATGCCCTCCCTGGACTGCTGCATCTTTTGCAAGCATATCTCCGCAGCACTTTGGAAATGGGAGAGGCATCTCTCTATGACATTAGCTGTGATTCTGGATGTCCACAGAAAACACAGACCTTTGTACAAAAGGCAGAAATGATCTTATGGACTTCAAGCAATCATTTTTTTCCCTGAATATTTTGTTTCCTTGGCAAAACCTTAAATATATATATATACTTTTTTTTTTTTCAGTGAGACGTCTACAGTGTCAAAGCAGTACCAGCATATTCTCCTCACGGAATATTTGGAGAGAAGCCAATTCCTGTTCGAGGAGCAGCTGCAACTAAGGACATGACATGGCTTGCCGTCAATGCTTACCAGATGCTATGATACAGCATCTATGTTTCTGTCATGTGATACAGGAAACATCCACAGACTCCTTTAAAAATAGAAATTCATGGGTTTAAGGTTATGCCTGTTAGAAGCAGTAGAAGCGTGAACATGTTAGTTCACACGTGTTAGAATAATTCTGGCAACGTGTTCATATTGATGCTATCAGGGCTCATTAAAATTTGCTAGTACACCTATAAACACACTCAAATATCCAACAAGATTAGGATAGTCTGTAGTTTACAGACATCATTCTGATAGTTCCACAACATTTAACCAATGGCAACATGTGTGCAGGTATGTGCATGGAAGACATGTTCAAACGCTAATTGAAAGAGATTTTTCTTCCACAGAATTATATAATAGATAAGAAAGTGGCTTCCCTAAGAAGGGAAGAGGTTACAGGAAGGCAGGAAAAAACAGGAACTGGGAGAAGGAGGGAAGAAGCACATTCATTTGATTTATAAGGCTTTAAAGCAAAATAATTGGCAAGTCATATAATTGGCTAGAGAGATTGGGTCTTGCCAGTGATTAATTAGGACCTGTCTTTGTGTGAATCACCTGGTTTCCTGCCAAAGATGAAGATGAAACATTTCCATGAGCAGGCAATTCAGTCTGAGTGTGTCTAATGTTATTTTCAGATGAGGAGACTCCATGTGCACGGTTGCAGCAGGCATTCTTGGGAGCTCATGAGCTGAATTTCAGGAAAAGCCCAAGAAGATTCCACATTTCCCTCAGGATATCCTCAGGAAAATGTCCGCAGGCCTGGAAACACTTAGCCATCACTTGCTTACTTGAGAGAAGTCAAAAAGGATTATGGAAACAGATTGGAATGTTGAACCACATTTATAAATGTTCCTAAGCTGTTTCCATTAACCAAAAAAGATGCTGAATAAACAGAAAAAAAAAAAGATCAGGCTGGGAAATATCACTAGGACTGGCCCCCCACAAAGGAGGAAAATGGCTGTGAACATTTAGTGGAAGAGAAAATGGTACACATTGACAACCAAGGGAGTGAAGAAGATAACTTGTCAAAGGGAAGTGTTAGAAAATTAACTTTCTTAGAGGGCTGAAATAAAACAGATATGAAAAAGAAAAAAAAAAGTAAGTCCTTAATCCATTTTATTTTGATTGTTGTATATGGTAAGAGACAGGGGTCTAGTTTTATTCTTCCATATGTGGATATCCAGTTTTCCCAGCACCATTTATTGAAGAGATTGTCTTTTCCTCAAAGTATGTTTGTGGCACCTTTGTGAAAAATGAGTTCTCTTTAGATCTGTGGATTTATTTCTGGGTGCTCTAGTCTGTTCCATTGGTCTGTGTGTCTGGTTTTATATCAGTACCTTGCTGTTTTGGTTACTATAGCTCTGTAGGAAATTTTGAAGTACTCCATAAATACATTAAAGAAAAATCCAACCGAGGACTCTTATCAGTTATGATATCATTGGGTAAAGGTAAAATGCGTTCATTCATGAAGCAAAGACACTGTTTGAGTGCCTGGTATATACCAGTCAATGTGCTAGGTGTGGGCCGAGTATAGTGAGAATGGAAATGTGTGAAGAAGGAAAGAAAGAGAGCATGAATTCTTTGACACTGTGGGAGAGAGAGCACAATGATCTTGTCTGCTTGGAAATAGGAGAGCTTTAAGGTACAATATTGAGTCATTCTTTTGGACAGAATTCTGCAAAGGTGGTAGGCCAGATATCCTTCTTGGTTCTGCCTTCCTCATTCATGAAGACTTTTTAAATTATGATTTTTGAGTATGGGTAACTCCAGCTGTTACCAAGACTACCAGGAAAAGGGAAATAATAGGGAATCTGGTGAAGACAATGAGAAAGTTATAAGATTGGAAGCTGTGAATTCATGCCTGCACAGACATGAAAGCAGAAAATGGGGTGAAAGATGAATAGAAGCAACTATCCAAGTGTAAGAAAAGTCAAGCTAAATGAGATGACATTGATGCCGCGATGTTGGCCAAGCCACGAATGGAAACTATTTCCCTGAGGTCACAGAAGGATATCTTGTTATTGATGTGTGTCCTCTACATTGGGGACTTCTTAGGATAACAATAGATTCCTCCACTTTTTGGCTCAGAGAAATTCCACTAATCCTTTTCTTGTGAACTTTCATGATTTTACAGAAATATCTCAGGCTGTAGCCAAGGGCATTGCAACTCTTTGGATGCAATTAGATTTGGGTCAATTAGGAAATAAAATGCTGTAATTACCTCATATTCTGAGGTTACTCAAGTTGCCCAAAGTTACACAATAGAGAAAAATTTGGAAGTCTATCCAGAGCGAATGTCTGGCTGAGATATTTTCTCAGGGAAGCCGAGAGGGCCCTACCTAAGGGGAGTCTAAGCTCCCCATCCCAACCCCAAGAGCTCTACATGAACTCAATCAAGATAAGGGTCCTCAAATGTCAGACAAGGCGCTTGCAAGCAAAGTCTCCAGTGGGGGAAGAAAGTGCACATGGAAGAAAAACTTTCTATTAGGAGAAAGGTCAGATACTGATTCTTAAAAGCCTCAAATCACATTCACTCCTCTTGTCTTTCCGACACCTCTGCTTCAACCTAACTATGAGTGAGGTAAGAACTTTCCTGAATCGCAAGCATACCTAGCAATTTCCCAGAGAGCAAAAAGCATAATTTCTACTCTCCCCAATCAGAGGAGTATAAAGCAATTTTATTTAGATGTCGTTCCTGTGGCCTGGGTCCCAGAGAGTTCTAAAGGTGTGGTTCCTTCCCACCATTGTTAGGGAGAGGATATTTGGTGGACGTATACCAAAACTCACAACAATTCAGGCATTGCTTCTTTGCAATGCTGAACTATATATTCCAGTATATATTTTTCCCCAAATGCATTGGTTTAAATATAGTTGTTTGTCTGATACATGGAAATCTGCTTAAGCTAAATAACAGACTCGTCTCTTCCTTGACAGGAAGCTCTTATTTCCTGCACACACTGGGAAGGCCATTGTTTCCCTCACTCTTGCTCCTGAATGACATATTTCAGCCCATGCAGTAGCATCAATGATAGGAAATTTATGGAGGTACCTGCTTATTAGATGTGCTGCGTTATCATCAACTGGATTCATACAAATGGCCAGATGGCAAAGAGAATGTGAGCCTACACGACTGTTCCTGGAGTTTCAAAGAGAGCCCAAGACACACCTCTGTGTACTTGGCTATTTAGCGTCTGGCCTAAACAAAGCAGGGATAAGAGCTTGAGTTTCCACATTCCTTTCCTTATACCTGGGAATATCCAGGATTGACCTCGAATCCTTTGAAATCACTCACAATGTACCCCTCAGAGTGCTGAATCCAAATGAAATCTGTGCATGGGGAAGCTCTGATTGACTACACACTGAAGCACATTTCCATAGTAGGAATAGTTAGAGAGAGAGATGATGGATAGATAAATAGATAGATGATAGATGAATAGATAGATAGATAGGTAATAGATTTTATATAGATAGATAGATGATAGATAGATAATGGATAGATAAATAGATGGGTGATAGATGATAGAGACATAGATAGATTGGTGACAGATGATAAATACATAGAGAAATAGATGATGGATAGACAGATGATGGATAGATAGATGAATAGATAGATATAGATGGATAGATGGGTGGGTGATAGATGATGATAGATAGATAGATAGATAGATGATAGATAGATAGATAGATAAATAGATGATACATAGATAAATGACAGATGTCCACCATGAGGTTCTGGCTCTCAGTGGTTCCCCAGAACCCTCTGTTTATGACTCTGTCTTCCAGCACAGTTAATCTGTCAAATGTCAATTCCAGGAGCATTTTACCAGAAAGTTCCCCACCCTGTCAGCAAAGCACGAGCCCTTCCCCTACGAGGCCACACTGCCACCAGTAGCAGGGCTGGCTGGGCCCACACAGGTGTACACACTCAGGGAGCATTACCCAACCCAGAGCCTATGCAGAAGAAATCAGTGAGGAACAAATTGTTTCCCGTGTCCCTTCTGCCATCTTGGCAAAAATAAATGCTGAAGAATTAAAACGCTGCCTACACATGTACCCATGTGCTTCCTCTGGGTCCTGGGGATGGGAAGTGGGAGCTGTACCTTAACGACCATAGTAGGATCCTCTGGCTGACCTCTTCAGCTGGCCGATGTCCAGTTGCTTCCTTTGGAGGCCTATCACTCAACCATATTGCAGATTGTATGATCCATTTGACCTAGCAATAGATAAGTGAGGGGTTAGACACCCAGAGATGGTCTCTTAGCTCAGGATGCTCAACAAAGTGTGATAGCCTTGGGGGCTTAGACCACAGACGTTTATTGCTCACAATTCTGAAGGCTGGATGTCCAAGACCAAGGCATGGCAGATTCAATGTCTGGTGAGGACTTGGTTCTTTGTTCACAGACAGTGCCTCCTTGCTGGTTCCTCACATGGTGGAGAGGGTGAGATGGACAGAGTGAGGGAGGGAGGGAGGGAAGGAAGGAGAGAAACATATATATAGAGAGAGATTGAGACAGAGAGAGAGAGAGTGAACTCCCCAGAGTGTCTTCTTATAAGGACACTAATCCTATCGGATCAGGTCTCCATCCTTATGGCATTGGTATTAGTTTGTTCTCAGGCTGCTAATAAAGACATACCCAAGACTGGGTAATTTATAAAGAAAAAGAGGTTTAATGGACTCACAGTTCCACATGGCTGGGGAGGCCTCACAATCATGGCAGAAGCCAAGGAGGAGCAAAGTCCTGTCTTACATGGCAGCAGCCAAGAGAGCATGCGCAGGGGAACGCCTCTTTACAAAACCATCAGATCTTGTGAGACTTATTCACTACCACAAGAACAGCATGGGAAAGAGCCACCTTTATGATTCAATTACCTCCTACTCGGTCCCTCCCATGACGTGGGGATTATGGGAGCTACAGTTCAAGATGAGATTCAGGTGGGGACACATCCAAACCATAATATCATTGAATCTTAATTACATCTTGTTAAATTAAGTTTAGCCTAAAGCTGCCTCCTCACATATTTTAAGTTCAGCCTCAAAGCTTCTCTGCACACAGTGCACTGTAACCTAACTGGATGTGCAAACATGCAAATGGACTGGAATCCACTCCTGTGCCAACCACCAAGTTTTGACCAGTCAAAGGTGGCCAATGGTACAAACTGTGTTCAAATAAGGTAAATGCCAAGCTGTAACCAATCCAGCTGTTTCTGTACCTCACTTTCATTTTTCTGTCCATAAATCTTTGACCATGCAGCAAAGCCAGAGATTGAACCTATTCTGGTTTTGGGGGGCTGCCTGATTTGGGAATCATTCTTTGCTCAATTAACCTCTGTTAAATTTAATTTGTCTAAGGTTTTTCTTTTAACAGACATTATTCCAAATACACCCACACTGGCAGTTAGAACTTTGTCATATGGATTTGGGGGGAAGGGAAAGAAACATTGAGACCTGAACAGATGGACATATCCAACAGCCAGTATTCTGTGTGTTGAAGGTAGGGCTACCCACTTCCATTAATTAGCCTAATAAATGGTTTGGTGAAATATTTCCCAAAAGTAAAAAGAAAAAAAAAAAGAAAATAATCACCTGTATCAGGTGGTCCTTCTCGAGTTTTATGTTTTCAGTTTTTTGTTTTTTTTTTTTTTGCACATGGATGAAATGTAGAATGCAGTCCTACAAATAAGCTTACTCTTTTGCCAGCACTGGGCTCTTTTCCAGGTGGGCATATGGGCTAGTTTAGTATTTTCCCACCTAGTCAGAGCTCAATAAAAATTAAAATAGAAAAAGTGCTGAATCGACACAGATGGTTACAGTGGTGCATGGTTATGGTAGTGAGATAAAAGCCAAATTTGCAAATGCAATTTGATAGAGCCCTTGGCGGTCATCGTTTGTCACTGTTAACATTAGCTGTCCTTCCTGGACCACAACTGTCCTTCCTGGACCACCCTGATGGATTGGGTGTCAAAGGTTACTGAACTCACTTTTAGGCATGCAAACTGCAAAATGTGCACACTTAGTATCTGTTCGCTAATCTGAAGGGCTGCAAATCTCCCACTAAGCTGGAAGAATGGGGTGGAGTAAATTCAGTGCAAAGCAGAGACCCTCTTGGTGTGTCCGTATGTTCATGGTTCCTTCTGGGGAAATGCATGGCCTATTCTTCATGTCTTGCCATCAGCCATCATCACCAAGAGCTTCTTCAAGCTGAGGTCTGGAAGTGAAATGTGGGGAGCAAACTACATCCTAGCCATGGAGAGAAGGCCTTGAGTTAAGGGAGGCTCAGCAGAAGAATAGCTGGGCTGCTGCTTGAGCCTTGTCTGGCTTCATCCACCTGCATGCTGCTGGCACTGGGGCTGGAGCCTGCAGCCTGTGTACCTGGGGTTTTGGCCTGATCAGGGCTCCATTGCCACCCATATGGACCCTTTGAGTCTCAGCTATGTCCCCCATCTGGCCCTGACCTGGGTGACTCACCTTGAGACTCTGTATGTTTATGTGTCTGTATGCGTATGTTCTGTATGAACTTGTGTACGCACATGTATTTCTGTGTGTTCATGTTTGTATGTGTAGATGCACAAATGCATGCATTTCTGCATGAGTGTATTATGTATGTGTGTTTGTATATGCACATGTGTTCCCATGTATGAGTGCATGGGTGTACATTCATGCAGGCATATGTATGCACGAGTTTCTGTATGATTTTATGTATGCATGCATTTGTGTGTATATATGTGCATTCATGCAGGTGTATGTATTCATGGGTTTCTGCATAAGTTTATGTGTGCATGTGTTTGTGTGTATAAATGTGCATGCATGCAGTTGTATGTATGCATGGGTTTCTGCTTGAGTTTATGTACGCATGTGTTTGTGTGTATATATGTGCATGCATACAAATTTAAGTATGCATTAGTTTCTGCATAAGTTTATCTATGCATGTTTGTGTGTATATATGTACATGCATGCAGTTGTATGTATGCATGTGTTTCTGTATAAGTGTAAGCATGTGTTTGTGTCTGCTTGTATATGTACTTGTGTCTGTGTGTGTCCTCCAAAGCAATCCTCTCTTTCCTCTCATCTCCATTTTCTTCTGCATTCTTTCTTGCTCCCTAAGTTGCAATTCCCAACAAGAATGCAGAGATCCAGCTCATTAGAACATCCTTTCTTTATAGAGTAAATCGCGCATCCAAATGGCAGTTGTTTTTATGTTGGTAACAGAGAGTTTTGAATGGGTGATATAAGACATAGGAGGTTAATGTTGAAATTAGTCCTGAGTTACAACACACCATCAAACAGGCTTTCAACAGAAAAAAATTTCACCAAGCTAAAATTCTGACCGATAAGTGTGAGATTGCTTAAATAGCGAAAGATCAAGTCCCAAAATGGATTCAACAAACACATCCACATCTGTGTGTCACATGTATCAATGGGACACGACGGATAATGGCAAAGGATTTCTCTTCAGAGCATGAACATTTTATTGAATATTTTCACTGATACCCCAGTGAATGTAGCTCAAAAGCCTATACTGTCTCAAAAGCACAGATAAACACATACAGATTCTTGAAGCCTCTGAGAAAGTTGCATGCTTCCAAATTTTACATATGATTAAAGTCCAAGCCAGGAGGTGAATGGATGGTTCTCTCCCCCAGAATAGCATAGCTTTTATTATAAATGCACTCTCTGGCCAGAGATAGGTTTCAGGGTAACACAATTTGGCTCCCTAAGGATTAGAACAGGAAAAATATTGATATGGTTTGGCTGTGTCCCCACCAAAATCTCATCTTGAATTGTAGCTCCCACAGTTTTCACATGTTGTGGGAGGGAGCCAGTGGGAGGTAATTGAATCATGGGAGTGGGTTTTTCTTGTGCTGTTCCCATGATAGTGAATAAGTCTCATGGGATCTGATGGTTTTATAAGGTGGAATTCCCCTGAACAAGCTCTCTCGCCTGCCACCATGTAAGATGTGCCTTTGTGTCCTTCACCTTCTGCTGTAATTGTGAGGTCTCCCCAGCCATGTGGAACTGTGAGTCCATTAAGCCTCTTTTTCTTTATAACTTACCCAGTCTTGGGTATGTCTTTATTAGTAGTGTGAGAACAGACTAATACAAATGTCACTGTGACAACTACTGTGCATGAAGCACCTATCTGATTAGGGCAACTGAGGAATGCATGCCTCAGAAGCCCTTGCCACAACCAGGAAATCATCCATAAAAGTATAGCAGAGAAATAAGTCCTTCCCTGGGCCCATAGAAGCAGCCGGTGCAGGTATTAGGCATGAGAACTGCTGACATGCTGCTCGATTTATAATCCTGGAAGATGTCTGTGCTGTGCTCTGGGACTCTGGGCAGACAGCTGTGCCTCAATCCTTCCAGGGGCTGACATCAGCGGTCTGGAACCTGCAGGCGAAAGCTGAAAGCTGTGGGGATGAGAAACTGCCCTGTCTGTGGACATTTGGGAGGGTATCTTAGATCCTTTACTGGCTTTATCTGTCACCTTTCCCCCCACCAAAAGCCCTCTGATGGGCTATTTGTAGCATCCCTGCTAATTCTCCATATGTCACCATCTGGAGAAGAGAAAAAAAAAAGCACCTTCTTGAAAAATGTTATCTTTGCAGGCACTTACTTTCTGATTATGACCTCTTGCAGCTACAAAGAGACTCTCATCAGGAGGCCAGATTGACAGACTTTTGTTTGAGAAAAAAAATTGGAAAAGATAATGAAAAAACAGGAAATTTTCTCAAAGTGAGCCTTGGAAAGTTTGGCATTGTTGACGGTTAATGCATTGGGCTATTCTTAGGATATTACCGGTGAAGCCACTTGGACGTGAAGGGCCAGCCAGCAACACCAGTGGAGATGGTCGGCTGGAGAAAGCCACTGACTTCACTTGTGTGCTTTTGCCAAATTGGCTTGTCTCTCGCCCTCCTGGAAAATGCAGTCTTTTTGGCAGGGGCCCACCTTCTGCAGAGGTACAGATGGGGTGAAGGCGCCATTGCACTCAGCTGTCTGGATGGCTGACTGCATCCAGAAAATCCTGAGCGGAGAAAGGCCCAACCAGATCTCGTGTTTTCCACTCTCCATGTATATTAGATGGTCTAGAAAAAGTTTTGGAAATTTATGATAATTTGTTGGCAATGCCACGAAAGACACAGGCAACAAAAGGAAAAAAAAAAAAACAGGTAAACTGGACTGCACCAAAAACAACAACAACAACTTTTGTTCATCAGAAGACACAAGCAAAAGGGTGAAAAAACAAACCACAGAATGAAAAGATATATTTGCCTATCATGTATCTGATAAGGGATATATGTGTTAGAGTTCTCCAGAAAAATAGAAGGAATAGGACAGACAGCTATAGCTATAGATACAGATGATATTTATTACGGGAATTGGCTCATGTGATTATGGAGGCTAAGTCCCACCCATCATATTCTACAAGTTGAAGACCTAGATAAGGTGGTTGATATGGTTTTTCTGTGTCCCCACCCAAATCTCATCTTGAACTGTAGCTGCCATGTAATTCCCATGTGTTGTGGGAGGGACCTGGTGGGAGATAATTGAATCATGAGGGCAGTTTCCCCCAGACTGTTCTCGTGGTAGTGAATAAGTTTCATGAGATCTGATGGTTTGGTAAGGGGAACCCCTTTTGCTTGGCTCTCATTCTCGCTTGCCTGCTGCCATGTAAGATGTGCCTTTCGCCTTCTGCCATGATTGTCAGACCTCCCCAGCCACATGGAGCTTTGAGTCCATTAAACCTCTTTTTCTTTCTAAATTTCCCAGTCTCGGGTATGTCTTTATCAGCAGCATGAAAACGGACTAATACACCTGTGGTGTAAGTCAATCGAAATCCTAAGGGCTAAGAACAAGGGGTGCCCTTGGTACAACTCCCAATCCTAAATGGTCCTTATCAAAAGTATTTAGTGAAAGCACAACCCAACCCTACTTCACCCTCAGCAATCACTCAAGGAATAAAATGACAGGCTTTACACGACTTTTCACATCCACATTAGGAAAGAATATTTCTAAATGGTCTCAGCTTCCAATCACACGAACGTTTCATTAAAGAAAGACGCGGGGGCGGGGCCAAGATGGCCGACTAGAAGCTGCCGCGTTCAGAGGCTCCCATTGAGAAAACCATAAAAAGCATACAAATCCTTCACCAACAACCAAGGCATCCAGGTTCCCTCATCAAAATTGACTAGAAGGCCGGGGCGACCCACGAAGAGAAGGAAGAATAGTATGGTGTGGTGGCCCACCTGAGAGTCACACAGGGGAGGGGAACCCCTTCCCCTCAGCCAAGGGAGGTGGTGAGTGAGCCTGCTACCCAGCCCGGGAAACTGTGCTTTCTCCATGGAACTATGCAACCCATGGATCGGAAGATCCCACTCATGATCCCAAAACCCATGCCACCAGGACCTAGTGTCCCAACCCCAGAACACGCAGATTCTTACAGCCTCTCAGCTAGAATCTGCTTAAGCCTACCGAACTCCTGGGGGGAGAGGCGACCAGCACCAGCTGTGGCTGCCTGCTGTCTAGGCTGCCTGCTGTCTAAGCCCTTTGAGCTCTTTGGCGGAGGGGCAGCAGCCAGCACTGTGACTGCCTAACATGCTAAGCTCCCTGGGCAGGGGAAGGGTGTCATCCATTTCTATAGCTCCAGGCTGTGCTTTCCCCCTGTTGGAGCCAGGGAGGCTGGATGGCTTGGTCCCAAGACTTGTCCCCACAGCCCAACACACTGGCTGTGGCAATCTGTGGCCAGAGTGCCTCTTCAGGCCTAACCCTGACCCATCCTTCCTCAATGGGCAGGGCTTTCCTTCAGGATCTCCAATAACTCCATCCAGAGGCTCAGGGACAGAATTTGGATCTCCCTGGGCCTTAGCACCTAGTGGGAGGGGTGGCCACAGTCTATGTGGACCAGCAGACTTAGTCTCTCCTCCTAGTAACTATAAGGAATCCAGAAGCCCAGATGAGTGAATTTCCCCCCAGTGAAGCACACCCCCTCAACCAAGGGACAAAGTGCTTCGTTCAATGGGGCCTGCTCCCCATGCCACCCAACAGGGTGAGACCCTCCAACAGGGGTTGTCAGACGCCCTATATAGGAGGGATCCTACTGGCATCAGGTTGGTGCCCCTGAAGGACAGAGGTCCCAGAAGAAGGAGCAGGCACCCATCTTTGCTCTTATCCAGCCTCCTTGAGTGACATCTCCAGGCATGTGCGTGAATCAGATGAATAGAGCCTGAAGTGAACCCCCAGCAAACTGCAGCAGCCCTACAGAAGAGGGACCTGACTTTTGAAAGCAAAACAAACAAGCAGAAAGCGACAACAACAGCATCAACAACAACAACAACAACAAAGCCCCCACAAAAACCCCATCCAAGGGTCAGCAGCCACAAAGATCGAAGCTAGACCAACTCATGAAGATGAGAAAGAATAACAAAAAAAGTGCTGAAAACCCAAAAGGCCAGAGTGCCTCTTCTCCTCCAAATGATCACAACACAGAACTGGACGGAGGATCAGATGGATGAATTAACAGCAGTAGGCTTCAGAAGATGGGTAATAAAAAACTACACTGAGCTAAAAGAGCATGTTCTAACCCAATGCAAAGAAGCTAAGAACCTTGATAAAAGGTTCGATGAATTGCTAACTAGAATAATCAGTTTAGAGAGGAACATAAATGACCTAATGGAGCTGAAGAACACAGCACAAGAACTTCATGAAGCATACACAAGTATCAACAGCTGAATCAACTAAGCAGAAGAAAGGATATCAGAGTTGGAAGACCACCTTACTGAAATAAGACATGCAGACAAGAATAGAGAAAAGAGAATGAAAAGGAATGAACAAAGCCTCCAAGAAATATGGGACTTCATAAAAAGACCAAACCTATGATTGATTGGAGTACCAGAAGGAGATGGGAGAATGGAAACAAGCTGGAAAACACACTTCAGGATATTATCCAGGAGAACTTCCTCAACCTAGAAAGACAGGCCAACTTGCAAATTCAGGAAATACAGAGAACACCATTAAGATACTCCAGGAGAAGATCAACCCCAAGACACATAATCATCAGATTCCCCAAGGTTGAAATGAAGAAAAAATGTTAAGGGCAGCCAGAGAGAAAGGTCAGGTCACCTACAAAAGGAATCCCATCAGACTAACAGTGGACTTCTCAGCAGGAACTCTACAAGCCAGAAGAGATTGGGGACCAATATTCAACAATCTTTTCTTTTTTTTTTTTTTTTTTTTGAGACAGAGTCTCACTCTATCGCCCAGGCTGGAGTGCAGTGGCGTGATCTCGGCTCACTCCAAGCTCCGCCTCCCAGGTTCATGCCATTCTCCTGCCTCAGCCTCCCGAGTAGCTGGGACTACAGGCGCCCGCCACCACACCCAGCTAAGTTTTTGTGTTTTTAGTAGAGACGGGGTTTCACTGTGTTAGCCCGGATGGTCTCGATCTCCTGACCTCGTGATCCGCCCCCCTCGGCCTCCCAAAGTGCTGGGATTACAAGCGTGAGCCACTGAGCCCAGCCTCAACATTCTTAAAGAAAAGGATTTTCAACCCAGAATTTCATATCCAGCCAAACTAAGCTTCACAAGGGAAGGAGAAATAAAATCTTTTCCAGACAAGCAAATGCTGAGGGATTTCGTTACTACCAGGCCTGCCCTGCAAGAGCTCCTGAAAGAAGCACTAAGTATGGAAGGGAAAAATAGGTACCAGTCACTGCAAAAACCCACCAAAATATAAAGACCAATGACACTATGAAGAAACTGCATCAACGAGCGTGCATCGAGTAGAATGTCCTCCAGGTTCATCTATGTTGCGGCAAACGACAGAATCTCCTTTTTCCTGTCTTTGTTTATTAACACATTTCCTGTTTAGAAAAAAAATGCATCTCACTGCCTGGGCAGTATTCTCAGGACAAAGGAGAAATGCTTTAAAGCTGAATAATATTCCATCGTGTGCATAGAGCACACTTTCTTCATTCATCTATCCATGGACACTTTGCTTGTTTCCATAGCTTGGCTATTGTGAAGCCCCCAGCGTTTCTGCTCCATTGGGTCTGGAGCGGAGTCTGGGGATCTTTGTTGCTAGGATGGGCATAGGTGATGCTGAGGCTGTTGTTGCAGAGGTCACAGTTGCAGATCCACTGGTTTGGATGCCGCCCTCTCTGCTGAGCAGGTGCGGTGAGAATCCATGCTCATCTTGATTGCTGGTAAAATGAGTGGGTTGAGTCATGAAAACAACAAAAGAGCCAAACTCCTCTGCCTCCTTAAACCCTTCTAGGAAGTCCTGAGTTATGGAATTTGGACCATGCCTTGCAGACCCGTGCATCCTCCTGGAGTGCTGGGCTCACATGCAGGTGCCTGCCTGAGACAGATGCATCCAGGCACAGAGCATCACTAAGAAAATCCCTCGTGGGCAAGGCAGCGTTTGTCTAGCTGGACTGCATGTCCCAGCAACTCAAGCATTAGAGGTTAAGAACCGCCTTGCGTGTGGTTCCTCCTCTCATCTCCTGGGGCTCACTCGTCAGCAGGTAACGCTGATCTGCAAGCATCCGCCTCCTCTTGTGTTTCTTCTTATGGGTTCCAGGGGTGAGCAGGGCAAGTGCACATGCAATCCAGCCACAAGCTTCATCACAGTAGCCCAGGGTAGAGTGAAAGCCCAGCCACTGATGCATGCACATGCACACACACAGACACGCACTCCAACATGCCCAGGCACACACACAGGTATCTATACACACAGACAGACGTGCACGGACTTACTTATACAGACACACATATGCAAACACACACACACAGACACACTCAGACATGCCCAGGCACACACACAGGTATCTATATGCACACAGACAGATGTGCACACACCTCCATATACAGATACACCAACAAACACACACACACACAGAGACACACTCCAACATGCCCAGGCACACACACAGGTATCTATACACACACAGACAGATGTGCTCGGACTTACATATACAGACCCACATATACAAACACACACACACAGACACACTCAGACATGCTGAGGCACACACACAGGTATCTATACACACACAGACGTGCACAGACTTACATATACAGACACACATACATACACATACACACAGAGGCACACACACACAAAGACACTCAGACATGCCCGGGCACACAGGTATCTATACACAGACAGTATGCACAGACTTACATATACAGACACACATACACACACACACACACACACACACACACAGGCAAACAGACACTCTCAGACATGCTTGGGCACATACACAGGTATCTATAAACACACAGAAACACACATACTTACATATACAGACACACATATACAGACAAACACATGCACACAGAGACACACAGGCAGACAAACACACAGACACTCAAACACACTTGGGTACACACACGGACATCTTCATACACACACTCACAGAGACATATATACACACATGCATATATGCACAAACACATATGCAAAACCACAGACATACATAGAACACATATGCACATACTCATCCACACATACAGGCATACACACAGAGACACACATAAAACACACAGTACACTAGCACAATGCGTACTTACCCACAGACACACATGAATACATACAGAAACACACATACACACATACATACATGTGTGCACATAAATACACAGGACACAGACACACATACACACACAGAGAGACACACGAGACACAGACACTCTCAGACGCACTTGGGCACACATACAGGCATCTATATAGGCACAGACACACAGAGACATATATATATATATACACATACACACACACACACCTGTATCACAGACACATATGCACAAACAGACACACAGAGAACATATATGCACATACTCATACACACATAGATGTGTATACACAGAGACATATGTAAAACACACAGCACACCTATTACAGTGCACACCCATACACAGACACACATGAATACATACAAGAATACACACACACATGTGCATGCATGCAGACACACACATACACAAGACGCAGACACACATACATGCTCACAGAGACATACAGGGGCATATACACAGACATACAGAACACATCTATACACACATACACACACCAAACCACACAGATACACACAGAACAGACACCGAGGCACACAGACACCCACACCCAGCCACTCACCATCTTTGCTAAGGGGAACAGTACTTTCAGAGTCTTCAGACTTACTTACAGCCGCATCCCTCCTTACATGAACTGGATCCCACATGCCGCTGATACACCCAGCCCTGTGACCGTCAGAGGCCCTGTCTCCCCTTTCTTGAGGGAGCCACCCCCTACCTGGCTCTCAAACTCATTCTCTACCTGGAAAACATAAAGCTCTTCTATGGCCCTCCACACCATCGTCCAGCAAGCCTACTGGACACACAACCGCACTTTAGCGTCCCGCTCCTTCCGGAACCTCCCTAAAGGAATCTAAACAAGGACCACTCCAAGCTGCAGCGTGGAAAGCGGCCGTGGTGCTACCACGCGCCACCGTGGTCCGTCTCCCATGTGGCGTCCACAGTCCGTTCAGACTCCGGCAGGAAGCCTCGTCCCTGGCAGTAGACAGAGCCTTTTCCCCAAGCTTTCCTGGCTGCGGACATCCCGCTGCTTGGTGTCCACCGCCCTCTGCTTGGGAGGGAGATGAGAGCCCGGCCAGCGAGCTACCGCACATGGCTCCTGGGTCCTGCACGCTGGCCAGGAAAGGAAGCACCTTAATTAAACACACTCTGCGCTCATCTGAAATCAGCTTCACACATTCACAGGGAGAGGTCTTCATGAAGAAGAAATCGTGTTTTTGCCTGTAGAAGAGCAGCCACCGCCACAACAGCATATTCAAGTATTTCCTTTTCCGAAAACAAAAAAATAGTTATTTGCATGGAAGGAGAAGAGAGATCTCGGGCTTGGAGACCAAGGTCTGAGCAGAAGTGGATTTAGGATGAGGAGGAGCTCTGGAGAGAAGAGAATTTCAGAGCTCAACTGGGGCCTGTGTATTTTGTGTAGGCCACTGCATCAAATCTTCTAGCACTACGGACAGATCTGTGCTGTCTAGAGATTGAATGGATTTTCATCAATTATGCAGAGCTGGGAACAGGATACACCTCATCCCTGTTTCTGGGCCAGAAATCTCTCTATGAACCTATCTGCTCTAAATTGACCACATCTGATCTGTCCCACCTGCTTTAAATAGAGCACACGTGATTGGCCCTGCCTGCTTTATGTATACCACGCCTGCTTTCTCTTATGCCACCGGCTTTAGATCACGCATACCTGATTGACTCTACATGCTCTACATAAACCACACCTGATTAATCCCACCTGCTTAAAATAGACCACACCTGATTGACCCTGCCTGCTTTGAATAGGCCACAACGCAGCGATTCCGCCTGCTTTAAATACACCGCACCTGATTGACCCTGCCTGCTTTATGTAGACACATCCGATCAATCCCACTACTTTAAACAGACCACGCCTGCTTTATTTCCCCTGCTTTAAATAGACCATGCCTGCTATATCTCACCTTCTTTAAATAGAGCATACCTAATTGACCTTGCCTGCTTAATGTAGACCACACCTGCTTTAAATCACCCGTACCTGATTGACTACATGTTCTACATAAACCACGCCTGATCAATCCCACCTGCTTTAAATAGACCATCCCTGATTGACCCTGCCTGCTTAATGTACACCACACCTGCTTTATCCCACCTGCTTTAAATACACCACACTTGATTGACTCTACATGCTCTAAATAAACCACACCTGATCAATCCCATCTGCTTTAAATAGACCGCACCTGATTGACCCTGCCTGCTTTGAATAGCCCGCATCTCAGTGATTCCACCAATATGCCATACCTGATTGATCCTGCCTGCTTTATACAGACACATCTGATCAATCCCACTGCTTTAAATAGACCATGCCTGCTTTATCTCACCTGTTTTAAATAGACCACGCCTGCTTTATCTCATCTACTTTAAACCATCCATACCTGATTGACTCTACATAAACGCTACATAAACCACACCTGCTTTAAATACACCATCTCTGATCAACCCTGCCTGCTTTGAATAGACCACATCTCAATGATTGCACCTGCTTTAAATACACCACACCTGATTGACCCTGCCTGCTTTATGTAGACACATCTGATCAATCCCACTGCTTTAAACAGACCACATCTGCTTTATCCCACCTGCTTTAAATCATCCATACCTGACTGACTCTACATGCTCTAAATAAACCACACCTGATCAATTCCACCTGCTTTAAATAGACCATGCCTGATTGGTACACACCTGCTTTAAAGGCCACACCCAATTGACCCCCACATGCTGTAAATCAGCCACAACTGATGAAGCCTACCTGCTTTAAATTGACCACATCTGTTTTATCTCATTTTCTTGGAACCACACCTCTTTTAAATAGACCACATCTAATTGACCCCAATGCTCTAAATAAGCGACACCTGATTGACGCCGCATGCTGTAACTAGATCACACCTCATTTGTCCCACCAGCTTTAAATGAACTACACCCACTATGGAAAACAATGTGGAGGTTCCTTAAACAACTAAAAGTAGATATACCATTTGATCCAGCAATCCCACTTCTGGGTATCTACCCAGAGGAAAAGAAGGCATTATATGAAAAAGACTTGCCCACGCATGTTTATAGCAGCATAATTTGCAATTGCAAAAATATGGAACCAGCCCAAATGCCCATCAATCAACAGGTGGATAAAGAAAATGTGATATAGATAGATAGATAGATAGATAGATAGATAGACACCATGGAATACTACTCAGTCATAATGGCATTTGCAGCAACCTAGATGGAATTGGAGACCATTATTCTAAGTGAAGTAACTCAGGAATGGAAAACCAAAGATCATATGTTCTTGCTCATAAGTGGGAGCTAAGCTGTGAGAATGCAAAAGCATAGGAATGATACAATGGACTTTGGTGACTCAGGGGAAAGTGTGGGAGTGGGGTGAGGGATCAAAGACGGCACACTGGGTAGAGTGGACACTGCTCGGGTGATGGGTGCACCAAAATCTCAGAAATCACCACTAAAGAACTTATCCATGTAACCAAACACCACCTGCTCACCAATACTTATTGAAATAAAATAAATAAACCATACCTGATTGAGGGCACCTGCTTTAAATCATCTTCCCAAACATTCTTAGACATACTCAGCCCTGGTTCTGAAGAGAACAGCTCGAGGGCCCACACAATCTGAAAGGGAACTAGGGAACTCAGTCAGGACTTGTTCTCTTTCCTCGTTAAGGTCATGACGGAAGAACCACAGCTGCGTCTGCAAGGCAGGTCTGAACACACCGTGCTCTCAAGATGGATCTAGAAACTCAATCCCACTCTTTTTCTTCCCTCATTAATTATAGTCCATTCTGCATTAAGGGGACAGATGTGTTCCCCTAAATCACTGTGCTATGCAAAAAACACTCAATAATAACCACAGGGCTTATGGAAAAACCGTGCTGTGGAGCAGCCCTCAAAGATGTTATCACTGATGCAAAGAATATACAATTTGTCAATTAAAAATGAATAAATAGGGTCCGGTGCAGTGGCATCCCAGCACTTTGGGAGGCTGAGGCGAGTTGATCTCTTGAACCCAGGAGTTTGAGACCAGCCTGGGCAACATAGCAAAACCCTGTCTCTACAAAAAATACATGAAATTAGCCAGGCATATTGGTGCGCACCTGTAGTCTCAACTACTCAGGAGGCAGAGGTGGGAGGATTGCCTGAGCCCAGTAGGTCGAAGCTGCAGTGAGCTGAGATCACACCACTGCACTTCAGTCTGGGTGACAGAGCAAGACCCTCTCTCAAAAAGAAAAAGGAAAAAAAGAATAAATAAATAAACAAGGAGATAAAAGACTGTTAAAATGGTAACAGTTTTGCATGTGCTTATTTGTTAAGGCATATGTAAACTTTACAATATATGTCAGCAGACCTTACCCAGAAAAAGACCTGATATTAGCTGGTGCACGTGGGCCTCAGAAGGGTAGCCACTTGGGAGATATTGTAAAGTTGAGGAAGGCAGTGCTATGGTCTAAACGTTTGTATCACCCCCAAAATTCCTGCATTGAAACCCTCACCCCCAAGGTTCTGGTGTTAGGAGGTGGGATCTTTGGGAAGTGATGAGGTCGTGAGGGTGAAGCCTTATGGATGGGATTAACGCCCTTATAAAAGAGACCCAGAGAGCTCCCTTGTCCCTTCCACCATGTGGGGACACAGCAAGAAAGCACCATCTATGAACCAAAAAGCCAGTCCTCCCCAGACACTGAATCTGCCACAACTTGATCTTGAACTTCCAGCCTGCAGAACTGTGACCAATAAACGTCTGTTGTTTAAACCACCCAGACTGTGGTATTTTGTTATAGCAGCCTGAATGCAGTAAAACAGGCAGGTTGTCTAAAAATGGATGGGCAGTTTTCACCCTGGTCAGGAATGGGTGCATGCTGCTCCTAAGACACCTGTAAACTGAGGAAGTGGGTATATGTTTGAGGTGTGGAAATGTGTGCTTTTTCTTTATTCAGGTGAAGTTTTCTGGTAATGCAATTCTCTTTGCTCACCTGTGGGTTTTGCTGATGTTGTCTTACTTTTTTGTGTGTGGAGAAAGTTATGCAAAATCCAGTGCAAAATGTGCAGTATGTTCAAGTGTGCCCTCATATGTCAATTGCATTGGAACCCATTTGTGTTTTCCAAACAAGTGTTATAGAACAATTGAGTGTTCATTACGTGTGTATGTGTGTGTGTGTGTGTGCGCGCCTGTGTGAGTGAAAGACAGAGACAGAGTTAAATCCACCTGTTGCTTTTTCTTCCACATGTCAAGGACAATATTAAGCTTTAACAATTCAATGCAATACAATAACATGCAAAATATAATGCAATGTACAAGATAACACAAGGTAACACAGTACACTACACTACAGATGACTCCTCCCAGGTTTGAGTGGTATTCTCCTTCCCCTACAATGGGTCTATGCTTGTCTTCTAACTGAATACGTGTGCGCAGACACGCACGCACACACACATACATGCATTTCCCCCCTCCCCCCCAGGGAGAAGATACATTACTTTTCTTTTCTTCTTCCTTTTTATTTTTTTTTTGAGATGGAGTCCCACTCTGTCGTCAAGGCTGCAGTACAGTGGCATGTTTTCAGCTCACTGCAGCCTCTGCCTCCTGGGTTCAAGCAATCCTCCTGCCTCAGCCTCCTGAGTAGCTGGGATTACAGGTGCCCACCACTACACCTGACCAATTTTTGTATTTTTAATAGAGATGGGGTTTCACCACGTTGGTCAGGCTGGTCTCAAACTCCTGACCTCAGGTGATCCGCCTGCCTCGGCCTCCCAAAGTGCTGGGATTACAGGTGTGAGCCACTGTGTCCAGCCACATGACTTTTCTGATACCTTTTATATTGCTTACGTATTTCTTATTTTCATTCAAAAGTGCCCTCCTTTTGTCTGGAGCAGTTAGCTGATGACTGAATAGTTGCAGAACGAAAACGCACTTGAAGGCGTTGTCAGGAAGTCCTACCAAGGCTGTTTTCTTTGCCGGTGACCAACTTTTTCTCCCCTGAGAGACAAGCAGGGCCAAGAAGTCAAGGATATTTTGGAAACTTCAAGGAGAAAACTGAGTGGAAGATGGTGAGAGAATTCTTCCTACCCAGAGGGATTTGGAGAAGGTGAGAATCATGGGACCATAGCCTGTTGCACAGGAATGAAGAGTCCTGGGTGGTGTTGAAGTTGGCCAAGTATATGTGTCCTGAAAGTTAAATATTGAGCCAAAAATGCATTAATAGCCCCTTCCATTAGGGGGGTGTGTGTGTGTGTGTCCAGGGTTGGTGGAAATTTAAGCAGGATACACAGGAAGTTGCTGTTTATAAGGGGGCTGTATTCATCTCCTAGCGCTGCCATGACAAAGAGCCACAGACTGGGTGGCTTGAACAACAGAAATTTATTTCCCCACTGTCCTGGAGGCTGGAAATCTGAGATGAAGGTGTGGGAAGCACTGGTTCCTCCTAAGTCCTCTCTCCTTGGCGAGAATCTCCTTGGGGATTCCAAAAGCAGGAAGGGAGAGAGGAGGAGAAGGGTTGAAAATGTATTTATTGGGTACCAGGCTCACTACCTGGATGACAGGTTCATTAGGAGCCCCAACCTCAGCATCATGCAATATACCCAGGTCAGAAACTTACACATGTACCCCCTGAATCTAAAATAAAATAAGTATCAATAAAAGATAAGGTGAAACTTCAAGGATACCTACACTGGCACGGATCAAGGGGATACTTGGGACTACATTTTCAGATTCCGGGAGAATAGAATCTTTCCCTGCTATGTGCATTTGCATACATTGTCTTCTTATGAGATGCCACATATCTTGAACACTTACGTATCCCACTCATGGTTAAGTTTTATCAACTGAAAAGCAGGAACTCTATACCCATCTTGCCAATGGCTATGAGAATAAGTGATACTTGCTGTGATGCAATTAACCCCAGCCTGACCCATGCCCAGCACTCGCTTGTGGTGGTTATTACTACATTTCTCTCCAAATGGAAAGAAGAATGTGGACCTCTCCTAAATCACTTGGCTTGTTGGTCCTGCCTTCTCATGTTAGACTTAAACAATTATTGAAGCTTTAGCCTAGAGTAGAATGATTTTGTATTAGTCCGTTCTCATGCTGCTAATAAAGGCATACCCAAGAGTGGGTAATTTATAAAGAAAAAAGATGTCCAATGGACTTACAGTTTCACATGGCTGAGGAGGCCTCACAATCATGGCAGAAAATGAAGGAAGAGCAAAGGGACTTCTTACATGGTGATGGGCAAAAGAGAGAGGACTTGTGCTGGGGAACTCCTCTTTATAAACCCATCAGATCTTGTGAGGCTTATTCACTATCATGAGAGCAGCATGGGAAGGACCCGTGCCTATGATCCAGTTACTTCCCACCGGGTCCCTTCCACGGCACGTGGGAATTGTAGGAGCTACAATTCAAGATGAGATTTGGGTGGAGACACAGCCAAACCATATCACAATTCTTTTGCGAAATTTCTTATTCATCAAAGCACTTAAAGAGATTTGTGTCTTAAAATACATTTTTAAAAAATAATTTCAGTTTAGGGCCAATCACATCTTTTGCTAAGCAAATGGTGCTGAATTAATTTTCCTACAACAGATGCATTTGTATTCCTAACTGATATCTCTTAAAGTGAGTTGAATTTGGGACTGGTATTGAATTGCTTTTAATGCTTTATTATTATTTCCTTGAGCCTAAAGGATTTGTTTGCAAATGTAGCAGTTTCAAGATAAATATACAAAGACCATCTTTCCATCGCCTCTCAAATAATTTTTAATACTTTTTAAAAATTAAGGTAAGAATAGTCTTGATTCTTTTCAATACTACTGGTTTTTAGATTACGCATTTTCCTTCAGAATGCTTCATTTTCATCAGATTAGTCAGCAATTGGCAAATGACTAAAATTTTGATCAAAAGCATTTACTCAATGGCTCAGACACATTTTTAAACTACAGGAATATGGTCATCTTTTGTACTGTTTTGTTTTACTTCATGGATTAATGTTCACAGTGTTGAGTGATTCCAGGACATGAAATATGGCCTCCTTCCTCTTCCTGGCTTTTATTCTTTTCTCTCTTCCAAGAGTAGACACATTCCTGGAAGTGAGTGGGAGTGAAGCCCACAGCATTTCGTATGCTGTGGTGGGGACCCTCCCAGCTACTATCAATAGACTATTTCAGTGTCATCCAATTTCTCTTCTGTAATGACTCATGGAGTCCTTGTGCTGAACCATGAGCCTCGTTGTCTATAAAGAGGTTTTGTCCACCCTGGTCTATTGGCCAAGACCTACATGGTTTACCATCAGCTCTTTCAAATAGCTTAAAAAAGTATGCTAGTCACAGCCCTTCTGTTTTCAAGTTCCTTCCAGGATAATGTTCATGGATACCCTATGACCTGTGTTGGTCTGAGCTAAAATTATCAAACCATCAAGTTGAACATGGATGCACTTGAACACCTCAGGTACCTCCCTGCATATCTTTTTTCCTACCTGGTGCATCTTGTTCAGGTAGCTAGAATAGAATTCTCAGGAGATCATTTTTGTCTGTTCAAGGTGGTTCCTGTAACAACCTTCCCTCAGTGGTCAGCTCTATTAACTGTTTGCTGCTGTTAGAACATAATAAGATTATGGAAAACAACTCGCAAAAGCCAAAACGATTCCCAGACACAGATTCTAGATCCTTCTGATGGCCTCGAAGATCCGGAGAACCTACAATGGATTAGACATAGTGAGAAGCACTATGTGTATATTATCTCAATTAATCCTTATGACCTATGATAGTGGCCACTATTCATTTGTGCCACTGCCTGGCCTCTCTAGAAAACAGTGCCCTTGGGGAAGTGGTGGAGATTTTGATCTCAGGGAAACAGGAATAAA
Source organism: Pan troglodytes (assembly GCF_028858775.2). NCBI lineage: Eukaryota > Metazoa > Chordata > Mammalia > Primates > Hominidae > Pan > Pan troglodytes. Next base: position 3,967,529 of record NC_072421.2, on the reverse strand, counting down.
GGAAGAGGGGAAAGTGCTGGGAAAGAAGGCAAGAAAGCCAGTGGGAGGGAGGGTGCCCTGATCTGTCCCTGGCTTTGTAGATAATTCAGCTGACTGTGTTGTCTCTTGAGAAGACCCTTTGGAATCACGGTGCACCTGTGATGTTCCAACAAATGGGGGTGGAAAGTAGAGTTTTTCCCACCAATTTCCTTCCATCTCCTGAGCCATTTGGCCAAAGGTTGCCCTATGGCCAGTTAAGTCCATCCTTTGAGTAGCATCCCCAGGTTCCTCCAGGAACCATTGGGAAAATAAGATTCACGATCCAAGGCTTGGTGCTACATCTGAGTCAGGAGGCATTGGGAAGAGCCCAGGGCCTCTCCCTGGCTGGGGCCTGTAGGGGCCAAGGGAAAAAGTCTCCTTTGCCCTCTGAAGTTTCACTGAAAAATCAACAAAGGGTGGATGAATAGGAGCAAAGGCATACAAATATATTAACTTACACATGGACACATGGAGGAGAATCACAGAGTGATGACCCCAATTTCCCAATGAAGTGTAGAAGCTTACACACCATCTTGAGGTTACAGAAAGAAGGGGGACTCAGATCATGGTCAAAAACCGGTTATAGTGGTGAATCAGGTTATGATGGCCAGGTAGGTTATGGGAGAGGGAGAAGAGGAGGTCTGGCTAGCAAAGAGGGTCATGTTATGTAGATGAAAAAATCACAGGTAACAGCCCCAAGAGAGAATAAATGGCAAATGTTTCATTGCGACTTGAGAGTATTAGAGTCTCAGTTCATCTTTTTCAGGCCCAGACAAGGTAAGTCCTCAGAAAAGGCCTGTTTACATCAATGCTGATTCTCTACAGGTGCAAATCTCCCCACTAAATACGGCTTTGCAGGGCTGCTTCTGTTTGCTGTCCCTCTGACTGCCATCCCAAAATATGTCAAAGAAGTATATTTTGGTGTAAAATATTTTGATTTCCTTCAGGCCTTGGCATTAAAACAAGCCTGGCCCATGTGGAATCTGTCAAGCAGTGGCCACTGGGGCAGAATGATTCTCCAGGGACCCTGAAGATGAGCAAGACAGGAGGATGGGAGGCCAATCATTAGAAGAATCAGATCCAGACTCCCTTTTTCAGACGTGGAAACTAAACAAGTGACAAGCCGACCCTACCAATCATCATTATCATCATCATGGCCACCATCACCATTGCCATCACCATCATAACTCACCATCATCACCATCACCATCATCACCATCATTATCACCACCATAATTATCACATTATCATCATTATCATTACTATCACCATCATCATTATCACCACCACCATTACCATCATCACCATCATCATCACCATCATCACCATCACCACCATCATCACCATTACTATCATCACCACCATCACCACCACCATCATCATCATCACCATCATCATCACCACCATCATCATCACTACCACCATCATCATCATCACCACCGTTATCACCATCATCATCATCACCATCATCATCATCACTGTCATCAACATCATCGTCATCACCATCATCATCATCACTGTCATCAACATCATCATCATCACCATCACCACCAGCACTATCATCACCATCATCATCACCATCACCACCATCATTATCACCATCATCACCATCACCACCAGCACTATCATCACCATCATCATCATCACCACCATCACTATGACTATCATCAGCATCATCACCATAACCACCACCATCATCATCAGTAGCATCACCACCACCACCACCATTATCACCATCACCAGCATCATCATCATCACCATCACAATCATCATCAACATTGGCAAATGGTGACTTGGACTCAGAACTATCTCAGCTGAAGACTCAGCAGTTTCAGAGACCTAATGTAACAGAGTAAAATGATGCCTCAGTTTCCTTATATAACTGACATAGGCACTTGGATTCAGGAACAAAGCATTTCCTTTTCACATTGTAAGGTCTTTAATGTACTGATTTAAAAAATCCTCTAATTCCTTCTATCTCTCCATCCTCCATTTCTTTCCATTTCTCTATAGCAGCAGCTTTCCAATCCCTAAAACTGCCCTGGTAAAATTGATCCTCCATTATATAGTTATTTATGGCCTACCATGAGATAGTCCCTTCCCATCCCATAAGACAGCAGGAGGGATACCTGTATCTTTTCCTTCCCTGGGTCAAGCAGCCAATCCCAAATTCACTACAGTTAATCTGCTAAACACATTTTATTGTATACATTATTGCTCATGGAGTCCCAGCTCTTCTTACTTTATCACAGTAGACCCACATCTTAGCAGATTTGTAACAAAATAGTAAGAGTGATCCACTCATTTAAAACTCATTGTTTCAGAATTTTAGCAGATGCTTTTCAACTTGTTTCATTAACCTTCCACAAAGTTCTGTGAAGTAAATGAAATTGAACAACTATTTCACACATGCACACACATACACACACACAGAGAATGAAGGCACAGAAACTTAGCAAAGATCGCACAGCAAAACATAAGAGAAAAACAGAGATGGAAATTCACAGGACTGCATGCCTATTATAGGGACCTCCTAGCAAGCTTAATTCAGGCCCTATAAAGTGATTTTGGAACAAGATATCTATAAAGGTATGACCTACTTTAGCTCCTTAGATTTCTGTACCAGAAATGTTTATAATGATTTGCCCAATACTGAGCTTATCTGATGCCCACAGTCTTTGAGGTAACTAAAAAAACTCGTTTTAGAGCCAGGATCTCTTGACTTGCAAACATTCATGATCGATTTGGGTTCACTCTTTTCCTGAGTCTTGACGTTGGCTTCATCCTTGTGGGCTTAGACACGCCTCCAGCCTTAGACAGATGAAGAAAACTCACTCGGATTGACAGAAGAGAACCCAGTCTTCTGGCTTTTCTCATCTCTGAGGGTCCCCTAACCACACAGTGCTTATCATGAGTGCTGGGTTTGCCTTCCATTTATGTGGAAAGACAAAAGCCATTACCTGGGTTGATTTATGATTCTTCCCCCCTGAAAATTCTTGACTCTGTTCCAACTCACACTCTGACCTTGGAGGAAATTACGGCAGCCCCTTCATGCCTAAATCTGTCCAAGCTGCAGCACCAGAGAGGGCTCGTTGACTTTTGTGTAGACACAAACCCTACTGCTTCCGTGGATGTTGGAAGCCCATTTCTCCTGGGGAGGCCTTTCAGCAAACACACAATTACCTTTCTAGCTTATAAAAACACACACCCTGGAGGAACGTCAGCTTATATGCTGCCGGTAGGAATGTAAATTAGTACAACCTCTACAAAAAATAGTATGGAGCCATCTCAAAGAACTAAACATAGAAGTACCATTTGATCCAGCAATCCCACTACCCAAAGGGGAAAAAATCATACCAAAAAATACCTGCACATGTGTGTTTATCACAGCACCATTCACAATAGCAAATTCATGGAACCAACCTAAGTGTCCATCAGTGGATGAGAAGAGAAAGAAACTGTGGGATATATATAATACACAATGAACTACTCTTCAGCCATAGGAAGAATGAAGTCATGTCTTTTGAAGTAACATGGATGGAATGATGAGCGTTATCCTTAGTGAAATGACTCAGAAACAAAATGTCAAATACTGCATGTTGTCACTTATAAGTAGGAGATAAACAATGTGTACACATGGACATAGAGTGTGGGATAATAGACACTGGAGACCGGGAAAGATGGGAGGGTTGTGTGTGAGGGATGAGAAATTACTTATAGGTGCAATGTAGATTATTCAGGTGATCGATGCACTAAAAGTCCTCCTCCACCACTATGCAACATGCCCATGCAACATCACTGCACTTGTACTTCCTAAATTTATATAATTTTCTTTTCTTGAGACTGAGTCTTGCTCTGTCACCCAGGCTGGGGAGCAGTGGTGCAAACTTGGCTAACTGTATGCTCTGCCTCTCGGGTTTAAATGATTCTCATGCCTCAGCCTCCCAAGTAGCTGGGATTACAGGTGTATACCACCACGCCTGGCTAATTTTGGTATATTTAGTAGAGACGGGGTTTTACCATGTGTCTCTGGTCTCGAATTCCTGACCTCAGTGATCTGCCTGCCTCGGCCTCTCAAAGTGCTGGGATTACAGATGTGAGCCACTGCGCCCAGCTAAAATTTAATTTAATCTCTTTTTTTTTTTTTTGAGATGGAGTTTCACTCTTGTCACCCAGGCTGGAGTGCAGTGGTGCGATCTTGACTCACTGCAACCTCTGCCTCCCAGGTTCAAGTGATTCTCCTGCCTCAGCCTCCCAAGCAGCCGAGATTACAGGCGCCGCCACCATGCCCAGCTAATTTTTATATTTTTAGTAGAGACAGGGTTTTACCATGTTGGCCAGGCTGGTGTCGAACTCCTGACCTCTGGTGATCCACCCATCTCAGCCTCCCAAAGTGCTGGGATTACAGGCGTGAGCCACTGCGCCTGGCCTAAAAATTGTTATTTTAATAGATTTGGTTAACATAAAGGACACACTGAAGAGATTTAAGGTTTAGTGTATGCTTATATTTACATATTCAATGCATAATTTATACATACTTAAGGCAATTTATATGTGGTTTATAAATTATAACACATGCAATTTAATACATAACACATTCTTTCCATACAGAAGAAAGAAGGAAATCATGTCTTTTGCAGCAACGTAGATGGAACTGGAGGCCATTATCTTAAGTGAAACAATTCAGAAGGTCAAACACCACATGTTCTCACTTATAAGTGCGAGCTGAATAATGGGGCACACACAAACGCAGAGAATGGAATAATAGACAATGAAGACTCAGAAGGGTGGGAGGGTGGGGGGGGTGAGGGATGAGAAATCACTTAATGGGTACAATGTTAACTATTCAGTTGGTGGGTTTACTAAAAGCCCGGATTTCTCTACTGTGCAATAAATATACCCATGCAAGAAAACTGCACTTGTACCTCTTACATTCTTACCAAAAAGCCAGGGCTTCCTTGAATTTGTAATGTGTGTGGATAAAAACAATATCACTTTGTAACTTCTACATTCAGACATGAAAGCTTGTGAATGATGAGTTTAAACTCATCTCCTTCACAAAACAACACCCACCTCATTTCCACCTGGGCTCCCTGGAGCTCCCCATTTCTCCCCATGGACACCGTCTGAAGCTACTTTGTGATTTTTCTGAAATGCAGGATGCTGTGTTTATAATATATATCTCGTCACACAAATTATAAGACCAAAGAATGCTGACATTTCAGCGGAAATATTCTGTTAAAATGATTCTCTTAGCAGTTGTTCATAAAGTCCAACGTCAGTGCCAAGATGGGGAAAGAGCATTTTCATCGTTTCTTGTTGCTTTTGACTTCTGCTAAGAGCAGATTTAAAAAAAAATAAAGTACTCTTTTCTCTTTGAATTGTAATGCTTTACTAAAAATCTAAATTTAAAATGTTAAGTGTAGATTAAATATATAAAATTATTTCTTTTTTCTTTTTTTTTTTTTTTTTTTTTTTGAGATGGAGTCTCGCTCTGTTGCCCAGGCTGGAGTGCAGTGGCACGACCTTGGCTCACTGCAACCTCCGCCTCCTGGGTTCAAGCCATTTTCATTCCTCAGCCTCCTGAGTAGCTGGGATTATAGGTGTGCGCCACCATACTTGAATAATTTTTTATATTTTTGGTAGAGACAGGGTTTTGCCATGTTGGCCAGGCTTGTCTCGAACTCCTGACCTCAAGTTATCCACCCGCCTCTGCCTCCCAAAGTGCTGGGATTACAGGCATGAGCCACAGTGCCTGGCCTATAGGCGGTGGCTCACACCTGTAATCCCATCACTTTGGGAGGTTGAGACAGGCGGATTGCTTGAGCTCAGGAGTTCAAGACCAACATGGGCAACATGATGAAACCCCGTCTCTACTAAAAATACAAAAAACATTCGCCGGGTGTGGTGGCACGTGGACTTGTGGTCCCAGCTACTCAACAGGGTGAGGTGGAAGGATTGCTTGAGCCTGGGACATCAAGGCTGCAGTGAACAGTAATCACGCCACTGCACTCTAGCCTGGGTAACAGAGCAAGACTCTGTCTCAAAAAAAAAGTATATTAAATTGCATGTGTTATAATTTATAAAGCATATAATGTCTTAAATATGTATAAATTGTGCATTGAATATGTAAATACAAGCATACATGAAAACTTAAATCTGCTTAGTGTGCTTTTCTTGTTAACCAAATCTATTAAAATAACAATTTTCTAAAAAATTCATATAAATGTAGGAGGTACAAGTGCAAAAATCTGCACATAACTGTTGGCTCCCCAAAACTTAACTACCAATAGCCTACTACTGATTGGAAGCCTTACTGATAGCATAAGCAGTTGATTGACATGTATTTTGTATGTTATGTTCATTATATACTGTGTTCTTTCAATAAAACAAGCTAGATAAAAGGAAATCATAACGAAGGGAAAGTATATTTGCTATTCATTAAATAGAAGTGGATCATCGTGTTGCATGGGTATATTATATAGTGGTAAAGTGTGGGCCGTTAGTGTATCTAGCACCCAAATAATGCACACTGTACCTATAAGTAATTTCTCATCCCTCACCCCTGACCCTCCCATCCTTCCCAGGCTCCAAAGTCTATGATTCCACACTCTATGTCCATGTGTACAAGTTGTTTATCTCCTACTTATCAGTGAGAACGTGCAATATTTGACTCTTTGTTTCGGAGTCATTTACTAAGGATAACAGCCTCCTGCTCCATCCATGTTGCTGCAGATGACAAGATTTCATTCTTCTCTTTGTATGGCTGAGTAATTTTCTTTATCTAATCATTAAATGATGGACACTGAGGTTGATTCCACATCTTTGCAATTGTGAATCACAGTGCTGTGATAAACATAGGAGTGCAGGTAATTTTTTGATAGAATGATTTCTTTCTCTTTGGGTCGATACCCAGTCATGGGACAAAATGACAATTTTTGAACTTGTTTGTTTAGCAATCTATTTTTCCAGCCATCCAAGAAAAGTATTGTGATGTTTTAACCTTATGATGTGCTATTTTTAATTCTGTTGTTTTTTTCTCAAGAAACAGAGTCAAAGTATTCCTTTAAAATAGGAATATGGTGAATTCCTTTCTTTTCAAACAATTATTATCATGGTGGCTTCATGAGATCTTTGTTGTGCTGTTACAAATACTTTTTTTTTTTTTTTGAGACAGGGCCTTGCTCTATTGCCCAGGCTGGAGTATAGTGGCATGATGTCAGCTCACTGCAACCTCCGCCTCCCAGATTCAAGCAATTCTCTTGCCTCAGCCTCCTGAGTAGCTGGGCTTACAGGCGCATGCCACCACTCCTGGCTGATTTTTGTATTTTTAGTAGAGACGGGGTTTCACCATGTTGGCCAGGCTAGTGTTGAACTCCTGGCCTCAAGTGATTCGCCCACCTCAGCCTCCCAAAGGGTTGGGATTACAGGCGTGAGCCACCGTGCCGGGCCAAAATACTCTTATAATGAAAGAGAATCCATGCCCATTAAGACACAGTGTCAATTGAGCCCTTCCAGGTTCCTAACAAACAGAATTTAAGAAATGACATTTTAAATTGTATTCCCTCGTAGCACCAGCCATGGCTGACATGCTGCACAACTAACTGGCTGCCCTGTTATCTCCTAGTCTACCCACATGGGACTTGCAACAATTGCAGCTTCCAAGACCGAGGGTCAGGTTGCAAAACTGCATTCATGTGTGATGTCATCCTTCTACCTTGTCTCTCAGTGACGAGCATCCTTTAAAATTCTGCGAATGCAATGGCAATGCTTTTCTTTTTACCTGACAACCTTTAGCTGGCTGTAGCTCACATCCATCAGCAAAGAATGGGAAAGCAGAACATTGAATAAAAACCCAGATCAGACTCTTGATGAAAAATTCCTCTTCTCAAAACACTTACACACTGTTGGTGGGACTGTAAATCAGTTCAACCATTGTGGAGAGCAGTGTGGTGATTCCTCAAGAGTTAAAAGCAGGCTGGGCGTGGTGGTTCCTGCCTGTAATCCCAGCACTTTGGGAGGCCGAGGAGGGTTGATCACTTGAGGTCACGAGTTCGAGACCAGCTTTGTCAACATGGCAAAATCCCGTCTCTACTCAAAAAATACAAAAATTAGCTGGTCGTGGTGGCGGGTGCCTGTAATCCTAGCTTCTCAGGAGGCTGAGGCGTGAGAGTTGTTTGAACCCGCAAGGCAGAGGTTGTAGTGAGCTTAGATCGTGCCACTACGCTCCAGCCTGGGCAGAGTGAGACTCCGTCTCAAATAAATAAATAAATAAATAAATAAATAGAACTAAAAGCAGAATTACTATTTGACCCAGGAATCCCATTACTGTGTATATACGCAGAGGAATTAAAATCATTCTACCATAAAGATACATACATGCAAATGTTCATTGCAACACTTCACAATAGCAAAGACATGGAATCAACCTAAATGCCCATCAATGACAGATTGGATAAAGAAAAAGAATACTGTGCAGCCACAAAAAGGAATGAGTTCATGTCTTTTGCAGGAACATGGATCCAGCGGGAGGCCATTATCCTTGGCAAACTAACACAGAAATGGAAAACCAAATACCGCATGCTCTCACTTATAAATGGGGGCTAAATGATGAGAACTTATAAACACAAAGAAGGAAACAACAGACACCGGGGTCTGCTTGAAGGGGGAGGGTGGGAGGAGGGAGAGGAGCAGAAAATATAATTATTGGGTGCTGAGTTTAATACCTGGGTGATGAAATAATCTGTACAAGAATCACCCATGGACATCTGTCTACCTATGTAGCAAACCTTCATGTGTACTGAAAATAAGAGTTTTTTTAAAAAAAGAAAAATAAGAGTTTTTTTTTTTTTTTTTAAAGAAAAATTCCTCTTCTTTAAAAAAGAGGAATCTGGCAGGGATGTTTTTGAGGTCCTATAGAGAAAACCAAGTGTATTTACAAAGTGTCATCAAACTTTTACTGAGCACTTGCTGTGTTCTGAAAGCTCTATTAGATACTTGCTATTTACAACAACCCCAGGAAGTGTTTTTATCTTCATCCCCATTTTTTTCGGGGAGATAAAGGGGTGCAGAAGCTGAGGCTTAACCAGGTAAAACCACACACTTAAGCTGACATAGCTCAGAGGCATTGACCTTTAGTACCCAGGAATTCACCTCCAGTATTAACAGCTTCAAGAATTATCTATCTGAACCCTTTTAAAATATTTTTAATTTAATTTGATTTAATTTTTTTTGAGACAGTCTCACTATGTGGCCCAGGCTGGAGTGTAGTGGCATGATCTTGGCTTGTTGCAGCCTCGACTTCCCCAGGCTCAGGTGACCCTCCCGCCTTAGCTTCCTGAGTAGCTGGGACTATAGGCACGCACCACCATGTCTGGCTAATTTTTGTATTTTTTGTAGAGATAGGGTTTTGTCACGTTGTCCAGGCTGGTTTCCAACTCCTGGGCTCAAGCAATCTGCCCGCCTCGACCCCCCAAAGTGCTGGGATTATAGGTATGAGCCACAGCGCCTAGCCTCTATCTGAACTCTTAAAACCAGAAACAGAGCACGGCAGTGTAAAAATACAAAACAAACATTGACAGGAGGAGTAGAGACAGGAGACCTCTGGAGGTTGTTCTGTCCCCAATGTCTTGCCGTAATATCTGTCTTGCATATGGATAGAAACCCGTAAAATACAAAGATTGTAGGTGTAGCATGAGGAGATGTCATGTGGCCAATGACGGGGAAATTCTGTCTTTCCCTTCATTAATTGGGCTATTGCGCATGATCTGTTTTGGTTTGCTGAAACTCAGGTTAGAGATAGGAAGCTTGAGCATGTTGGAAGAGCTTTAAACATTCTCAGACCCAGACATCACTCACCTGGCGTCTGGGGTTCACCTTCATACTCCAGGTCATGAAGCAGTTCTGTCCAACGGAACATTCTGCAGTCATGGAAATGTGCTATAATCTGCACAGTCCAATAGCTGGCTAGCTGCTATTGAACACTGAAAACATGGTGGCTAGTGGTGAATAAGGAACTGGATTTTTTTATTTTATTTTATTTAATGTTAATTCACTTAAGTCACTTAAATCTAAATAGCTACATGCCATTAGTGGTTATCCTGTTACACACTGCAATCCTAGGACCTGTGGGTTTCTGAAATCCTATGCAAAGTCTTTGCAAATATGAGGATTCAAAGTATATCCTGGGCTCTTGATCAATGAGGATGTGAGCATCTCCAAAACAGAATGATCCCTGCTGGAAACAAGTGAAATGACTTTATCTGTACAGTTGACCCTTGAACAACATAGGTTAGATCTGCATAAGTCCACTAATATGTGGATTTTCTTCCACCTCTGCCACTGCTGAGACAGCAAGACCAACCTCTCCTCTTCCTCCTCCTCGTCAACCTACTCAACATGAAGACATTGACGATAAAGACCTTTATGTTGATCCACTTCTATTTAATGAATAGCAAATATACTTTCCCTTCATTATGATTTCCTTTTATCTAGCTTGCTTTATTGAAACAATACAGTATATAATGAACATAACATACAAAATACATGTTAATCAACTGCTTATGTTATCAGTAAGGCTTCCAATCAGTAGTAGGCTATTGGTAGTTAAGTTTTGGGGAGCCAACAGTTAAGTGCAGATTTTTGACCGGGCAGGGGATCAGTGGCCCTAACCCACATATTGTTAGAGGGTCAACCATACTTGCCAACAGAAGATTGGCCTTATTTTTCTGTGCACCCAGATGGCTTCCCCTCCCCCCGACCCGGAACCTGAATTCGTGGGTTTTATTTTAGAAAATACATCTAATTTTAAAAACTCACACACAAACTGAAAAATCTCTCTTGTGGAATGCATTGGAAAGATTCAAGAGCAGGAACTATGTTACTGTCTGTATTATGTTCCCAATGTTGTGTCTGAGGCATAGTAGAAGCTTAGTAGCTATAGAGGAAATGAAGGAAGGAAGGAAGGAAGGAAGGAAGGAAGGAAGGAAGGAAGGAAGGGAGGGAGGAAGGAAGGAAGGAAGAAAGGGAGGGAGAAAGGGAGAAAGGAAGGTAGGAAGAAAGAAAGGGAGGAAGGAAGAAAGAAAAGAAGGAAGGAAGGGAGGAAGGAAGAATAGAGGGGAGAGAGAAAGGAAGGAGGAAAGGGAAGGAGAAAGGGAGGAAGGAAGGAAGAAAGGGAAGTAGAAAGGAAGGAAGGAAGAGAAGGAAGGAAATAACAGAGATTCAATGAAATAGGCATCTTGATGTGGTGGTTAACTTTATGGGTCAACTTGACTGAACTACAAAGTGCCCAGAATTTAGTTAAACATTATTTCTGGATGTGTCTGTGAAAATGTTTGCAGATAAGATTAGCAGTTGGTGGACTGCGTGAAGCAGGTTGCCCTCACAGGTGTAGATAGGCGTGATTTAATCCATTGAAGGTCTAAATATAATAAAAAGAAGAAAGAAGGGAGAATTCACTCTTTCTACCTGACTGCTTGAGCTGGGACGTCAGTCTTCTCCTGCTCTCAGACTAAAACTCAAACCATTGGCCCTTCTGGAGCTGAGGCCTCTCCACTTGGACTGGAACCCACACCTTCAGCTCTCCTGGGTCTCAGGCCTTCAGACTCAGACTGGAACTCACACCCTTGGCTCTCCTGGGTCTCAGGCCTGTCTCTTATTTAAGCTGCCCAGTCTATGGTATTCTGTTACAGCAGCCTAAAATGGACTAAGACATCTCATAAGAAGAGGAGATGAGGACACACACACACACACAGAGGGACGACCACAGGAGGACACATGGAGAAGACGGAGTCTACAAGCCCAGGAGAGAGGCCTCAGGAGCAACCAGCCCTGCCCACACCTTGATCTTGGACTTCCATCCTCCACGATGGTGGGAAAATAAATGTCTGTTGTTGAAGCTCCCCAGCCTTGGGTATTTTATTATGATGCCTCAAGCAGACTGATAAACCATCCATTGTTTGTGGTCCAGTGGGGATTCCAAGTGATGGTTTTGCTTTGTGTAGAATGAAAGAGCCAAGTCCAGGCAAGAAAGTAAATGAGACAATCTCAAGGTCCTAATGGAACATGGGTTCAATTTCTGTCCCATGGATGAAAGGCCTCTGGAGGGCATGTGTCAGATTTGGGGGACGGCACAGGATTCTGCTTCTGAGATGGGTTCTGGGTGTGGAATCCATGAATGAGGGGGTGGAGAAGAAGAGACAGAGTCTGATGGGGCTGACATGGAACCACTAAAGTAGGCTGGGCTCACACTTAAGCATCCCTGAGCACTCCAAAATTTTGTCTGTGAAGGAGGCATTTACGCCTACGCTAGCAGACTTGCTGGTCTTAGTGAGATTTAGCTACTGCATCCTGTGAGGAAATATTTACTGTGATTAATCTTTTAATAACACTCCATTTTGATTATACCACCTGAAGCAACTTGCCTCCCAAAACTGTCCTTGTAACCACAGGGTTTATTTATATTTGAAGAATTAAACTAGAATTAAACTAGACAGATTCACACATTCCTGCCTTTGTTGCCTCCTGGATTAAAAATATACTGAGAGCGAAACTATTTCTCCAAAGACTGGAAGTGTCAAATTTCATGTGCATTCACTTATTGCAAATGGAATCCAAACACTGGATTTTCATCATTCTTTGCTATTTTTGATTAGTTTTTGGCTTGACTTTGCCCCTTTCCTCCCCAACTACCCCAATTTTTTTTATTTCTGAAGGCACAATCAAAAAGTAAAAGCAGAAAATGATTTAACAAGATTTCCCTCCTAAGGTATTTTTGTGATCCGAAGTGTCACTGCAGTCATTTTAAATTTATATATTTTCATGAAGAAAAATATATCTTCTTCCATGCATATTAAGATATACTTACAGCCAAATCATAAACTGTGTCTGCTCCAAATGCCAGAGGAATGAAGAAAACAGATTCTTCCCTCTCCAGTAATGTACAAATGCATTACGTTATTTTTATGACTTCTTTTAGCCAACTTTAAAATGACGACATGCAAAGGATATTCAAGTTGGGTAATTAAAATTCTAATAGGTTTGAAGTTTATAGAACTCGTGCATGATACTATTAAGTCATCTTTGACCTACTGAACTCCAAACACACCTTCTCTTCACTTCTCTCAATTTCTTCCCTGCAGTGATCATACCTACATTTGCTGTCATCACTGTATCTGGAATAGTGGCTTTCAGAATTCACCAAGACTCTGGGTCCTTCCAACTCACTTTCTCTAGGGTCTTCACTGTGCCATCTGGGTGCAGACGCATGGACCAAACCACTTTTATTTCAATGTCATGGTTGGAAACCACAATACTACCCTGCAAACACCTTTAGTGCTCTGGTTCTTTCTCTGATAACAGGATGCAACCTCAGTTCTACTTCAACCCGCCTACCAACTCACCTGAGCTAGATGTTTCTGGAAAAAAATAACACCATGGTGCCAATTTGTCTGTAGTATCATTCTCCCTTAGTAAATTTATTTTTCCCACTTTCTAAAATCATTACAGTAGCCCCTTCTTATCTTTGGTTTTGCTTTCCACGGTTTCAGTTACCTGCGGTCAACCACAGTCTAAAAATATTAAAAGGAATATTCCAGAAATGAACAATGCATAAGTAGTAAAATGAACGCTGTTATGAGAAGCATGATGAAGTTTCACGCCGTCTTGCTCTGTGGCCGCAGGGACAGGAATCATCCCTTTGCCAGCACATCCACGCTGTACATGCCACCTTCCTGTTACTCACTTAGGAGCAAAGAGATCACATTCACATAGTGTTCATTACAGCATACTGTTATAATTGTTCCATTTTATTATGTGTTACCTCTATTAATCTCTCACTGTGCCTAATTTATAAATTAACCTTTATCATAAGTATGTATTGTATAGAAAAAAACGTAGTATGTAAAGGGTTATGTACTATCTCCTGGTTCAAGCATACACGGTGGGTTGGGGAAGAGGTCTTTGAATGTATCCCACATAAATAAGAGGTGAACTACTGTCTTTGCATCTCCTCCGGGTTGGGGTAGAGGTACATTTGCCAGCCCTGGCTCTCACTTCTGGTCTCAGGTATCATTCTTAGTGCTCTCTGGCACTCTCCACAGCGTCTTGGTTGGAAACACACATTCCTAGTCCATTCTAGGAAGAGTGGGTCCCTCTGGAAATAGCAGTAGTGAATACAAGACAGAGATGCAGTTGCAAGGAGAGCCATCCGGTGCTCACAAACTGAGACAATCGGCAACATTAACTGCATTTGCAAGCTTCATTCCCCTTTGATGTCTAACCAAGTCTATTCACATGTTCCAGGGATTGCAACGTGCACATCCTTGGTGGGTCTTATTCTGCCTACCACCAAGCTAAATGCCCTAAGATCTGATGAGCTAAAGATGGAATTACATGCTGAGAAGCACTGCTTTATTTCTGTTTTAACTTTTGGGTCCAGCCCCTGTTTGGTTCCTCTGAGAGCCAGAAAAAAGCTTACCTCAAAACAGGAAGGCTGGGAAAATCTCACTTAATCAGGACATTTGTCTCAGTGGTAGACAGAATAACACTCACTGAGGATGTTGTTTTAGTGTGTTTTCACACTGCTATAAAGAATTGCCTGAGACTGGGTAATTTATAAAGGAAAGAGGTTTAATTGATTCACAGTTCCACATGGCTGGGGAGGCCTCAGGAAACTTACAGTCATGGTGAATGGTGAAGGAGAACCAAGACACGTCTAAATGGCGGCAAGCAAGAGACAGTCAAAAAGGAGAAAGTGCCACTTATAAGACCATGAGATCTTGAGAGAACCCACTATCACAAGACAGCATGGGGCAAATCACCCCAAGATCTAATCACCTTCCACCAGGTCACTCCCTCAACACCTGGAGATTACAATTCAAGATGACATCTGGGTGGGAACAAAGAGCCGAGCCATATCAGATGTGCACATCACAATCCCTGGAACATGTTAACAGACTTAATTAGATGTCAAGGGGAATGAAGGCTGCAGATGCAATAAAAGTTGCTAATTGGCTGACTTTAAAAAGTGGGAGTTTTATCCTGGAATATCCAGGTAGATTCACTGTCATTAAAAGAGTCCTTAAAAGTGGAAGAGGGAGAAAGAGAGTGCAAAGGAGATTTGACTACCCAAAAAAAGCACAGAGAGATGCACCTTGCAGGCTTTGAAGATGGAGGAAGAAGATCTCTAGAAGCTGAAAAAGGGGAGAAAAAGGATTCTCCCCTAACCTGGAGCACAGCCCTGCTGACACCTTGATTTTAGTCCACTAAGACTCAAGTCAGACTTCTGACCTCCATATCTGCCAGACTAAACTGGTGTTGTTTTGAACCAGTAAGTTTGTATCAATTTGTTACAGCAGCAAATAGGAGACTTATACACTCGCTTTCATTTCCATTTTTGCAGTTGACATCTAAGTGGTCTCTCTGCATTCTTGCATGTTGCTATTGGGTTAAGTTTTCTTAATGCATGACTTTTCTTGTTCTCATTCTCAACAACAAAGCAATACAAATCACTTTCAATGGCTTGGAAGGCATGAATTTTCCACAACCTTCTTAGCTGGGCATCCAGTATCCCCAACTGTATTACCATGACCTCCACTTCTAGTGTTATTTCTTACTTCTTCCTTGCACATTTTCTGTGTGTTCCTGGCAGACTGGACAATTTTCTATTCCTCAAACCTGCTCAAGTTTCTGTAAACCAAAAAGTATTTGACATAGGTCCCAATCAGCTTAGAAGTTTCTTTTGCCAAGGTTAAGGACATGCCCAGAAGGAATAAACATGGAATCAGAGAAACAGTCTCTGGTCTGTGCCGTTCTCCAAAGATGATTCTGAAGCCTTCAGTGTTTAAAGGGGAGAAGTGGGTTTGAAGGGAAAAAGGGCGGGTATGGTCACATTACTGAATCGAAATTGCAAGAGAAAGGGAGCAAGAGGGGCAGTAGTCAAGCATATATTTGTCTCATGTTTAGGAAATTAGCACTTTGCATAAGGTGAACCTAGCTTATGTAGCTACCTGTGGAGATGTTTAACCCTTTATCTGTAGCTATCTGCTTAGGAATGAAAGGAAAGGCATCTTCTTGCATGATTCGACTTTCACCTTGCTCTTTCCTTTTGGAAGAGTGAATTGAGGTCCTGAGTTTTTATGTTTTCTTTCACATTTCATTATGTCCGTGTCTATGTCTGTACCTCCTATATGGCTGGTATTGCCTTTGAATTCTATCTTTTCCTAACAAATGTCTATTCATTGATTCATTTCAAGAGGAGCGTAAGGCTATTATCTCTCACTGTTTTACAGTAACGGCTGTTGTTTTACCTTGCGGTACAGTGTGTGTACATGCCTATGTGTTTATGTACATGCCTGTGGGTTTACGCACATGTGTTATAATGCCATGCCCATTTGACAGTAAACTCTTATAGGATCCTGGGAGATGCATCAGATCTTTAGTAATAAGACACACATGTCAGCTTACATTTCCAAAAGAAGGAAATAAAATGAACATCACATTTCATGTGATGCAATCTTTTTATCCTTAATCCTTGAAAAAAGCCTACCAGCAGATGGAAACATCTCTATTTTCAGAGTGATGAAGCCGGCATCCATAATGTATGTGTACGGTTTAGGACTCATGATCTAGTGAGTGATCAGGGTCAGACTCAAACCTGATGTTTTGAGTCTGAGCTTTTTGTTGCACCACTTTTTTTATACATAATGAGCCCCGAGGAAATATTCTTAGATTGGTTTGTTTCATCAGGTAAATCTCAGCCATTCTGAAAAAAGTTCAGGGCAAGTTATTGAAAGCCGGTTCTTGTTCTGTCCACTAGGATTGAGTCAGAAAGGAAAAAAAATGTGATGGGCTTAATTGTATCCCCCTAAAATTCATATATTGAAGTCCTCAACTCCAGGACATCAAAATGTGGCTGTATTTGGAGACAGGGTCTTTAAAGAGGTGATTAAGGTAAAACGAAGTCATTAGGGTGAACCCTGATCCAATGTGACTGGTGTCCTCATAAGAGGAGGAGAAGAGGACACAGACGCACACAGAGGGACGACCACGTGAGGACGCAGGGAGAAGATGGCATCTACAAGCCCAGGAGAGAGGCCTCAGGAGGAACCAGCCCTGCCCAAACCTTGATCTCCAACTTCCAGCCTCCAGGGCTGTGCGAGAATAAATGTCTGTTGTTTAAGCCACCCAGTCTATGCTATTCTGTTATAGCAGCCTGAAATGGACTAAGACATCTCATTAGAAGAGGCAATGAGGACACAGACACACACGGAGAGATGACCCTGTGAGGGCCCAGAGAGAAGACGGTGTCTACGAACCAAGGAAAGAAGTCTCAGGAGGAACCAGCCCTGCCCACACCTTGATCTCACACCTCCAGCCTCCAGGACTGTGGGAGAATAAATGTCTGTTTCTTAAGCCCCCTGGTCTGTGGACCTTTGTTACAATGGCCTCAGCTGACTCATACAATGGTCTTGTGTGGCCCTGTACTCAGGACAGCTAGGGTCTGTGGTATCTTTACAGAGAGAGAACTGTTTACAGACTGCATAGCCAGTCCTGAACACATTCACTGCTTTACTTAGGTTACTTGCCACTGTCTTTGTTTTGGGAAACAAAAAATCACAGAGGTGACTTTACTGAAACCTCAGTGCAAACTGTTTGCAAATGGTCTCTTACTGGGTAATTGACAGGACTCAGCATAAATGGGAAATAGAAAGTGTCTGACACATGAGCCACTTTTGGCTAACGTTTCTAGCTCTGGCCATCTGGGAATTCCAGGGGGCATCAGAATAATCTTGGGGAGGGTGCCCTGGTAGAGTAATTGATCCCAAAGTCTTGGCTGGGTCCCGAGAGACTTTAAAACTGGCAAGCCACCTAGATGCAGAATCGTTATTATAAAACTGAAAATGGAATTAATTATCAATGGTATGCACTCAAGACATACTTAGAGTGCCCTTCAATTAGTGGCAAATATTTTGCCTAAATTTCTGTCCAAAACGTGGATTGCCTTCTGGAATGTGGGAGGGATGAGAGTTACAAATGCGTAGTTGTGTCCATGCTCACATCCTACACAATCATTAGCTGATCAGACAGAGAATTAGCTTTCCAGACTTCCTAACCTTTTCAATAGGACTCTAAAAATACAGAAAGCCCACATGTATTTTCATTCTTATGGAATGTTATCCTTTTGAAAAGTATTGCCCAAGAGCGGAGGCAGCAGAATGACTGACTTCTGGAAAACAGGCGCCTCTAGCAGGGTAGTTTTTCATCGACTGTGACTTCTTCATGGCTGCCCTGGCTCCACCTGGAATTCATGGAGAGCCCACGTGGCTTTAACTTCACCATCATAAACCATAAGGCACAGACATCCCTAATGCAGTCTCGTCACATGGAAAAAACCATGTGAGAGGATGGATATATTACATTTGTATTTTAATAATATCTATATGTATCCCATAACAGCATGTTGTAAACCTCACATATACACAATCAAATTTATTTAAAGAATTTTAAATGAGAACATTTGGTATTTGGTTTTCATGTGGATAACCTTTCCCTAGAAACAAAGGTGGAAAATGTGAGTTGAACAGACAAAGAATTCTGTGAGGCTATTTTGAGAAATAACTGAATGGCTGCATCTGTTGCAACATTGCCACCTTTAATTTTATCGATTAGTTACTTTTTTTTTTTTTGAGACAGAGTCTTTCTCTGTTGCCCAGGCTGGAGTGCATTGGCATGATCTTGGCTCACTGCAACCTCTGCTTCTCAGGTTCAAGTGATTCTCCTGCCTCAGCCTCCTTTGTAGCTGT
This sequence comes from Pan troglodytes, assembly GCF_028858775.2. NCBI lineage: Eukaryota > Metazoa > Chordata > Mammalia > Primates > Hominidae > Pan > Pan troglodytes. The sequence continues at coordinate 3,948,708 of NC_072421.2, read as the reverse complement.
GATTACAGGCGCACGCCACCACGCCTGGATAATTTTTGTATTTTTAGTACAGACGGGATTTCTCCATGTTGGCCAGGCTGCTCTCAAACTCCTGACCTCAAGTGATCTGCCCACCTCGTCCTCCCAAAGTGCTAGGATTACAGGCATGAACCACTGTGCCTAGCCGATTAGTTACTTTTGAAGCTTGATATTCAAATGTATATACCATATGATACTTAGAAATAATAAACTACTTAGAAAAATAAAACAAAAAGAGGAACTGGCCGTTAGGTGTCTACAAGCATTTGCAAATGTCACAACAGTGTCTGTAGTGTTACTGGTTTGGTGACCATCTTAAATCAAGATATCCCAGCGGATGGAGTGAGCTTCAATTGTGAATGCAGCTAGAATCTCCAAACCTAAAAAGAATATCACTAACTTGAGAGGTCCTATGTATCCCAATGGACATTTGGATCTGTGTGTGTGTGTGTATGTGTTTGTGCATGGGTGTGGGTGGGTAGATGTTATGTCTTGAGTTCTAGGGAGCAAGGATGATAACATGGTTGGTGAAGGAACTTATTATGGGCTGAATTCTGTCCCTAGAAATTCATATGCTGAAGTCCTAATTCCTAGTGCCATGGAAGATGGTTGTATTTGGGGATTGGGTCTTTCACGAGGTAATTAAGTTACATGAGGTCATTAGGCTGGACCCTAATTCAATACGACTCTTGGCCTTATGGTATCGTCTAAATGTTTGTGTCCCCCTAAGATTCAACGTTGGAATTCTTACTCCCAGGGCTCAAGAAGAGCCTCATGAATGGAATGAGTACCCTTACAAAAGGGACCTCGGAGACCTCCCTCGCCCCTTCCACCATGTGAGGACCCATGAGAAGGCGCCGTCTATGAACCAGGAAGTGGGGCCTCACCAGACGCTGAATCCGCCATGCTTTTAACTTGGATTTCAAGCCTCAAGAATGGCAAGCAATAAATGTCTGTTGTTTATAAGCCTCCCAGTCTACAGTATTCTGTTGTAGCAGCCTGAAATGGACTAATACACTTTATGAGAAGAGAAGATGAGGACACAGACACACACAGAGAGACGACCTGGTGAGGACACAGGGAGAAGATGGCGTCTACAAGCTCAGGACAAAGGCCTCAGGAGGAGCCAGTCTTGCTCACACTTTTATCTCAGACTTCCAGCCTCCAGAACTGTGAGAGAATAAATGTCTGTTGTTTATAATCCACCCGGTCTATGGTATTCTGTGATAGCAGCCTGAAATGGACTAAGACATCTCATAAGAGGAGGAGATGAGGACACAGACACACACAGAGGGTCGACCCTGTGAGGACACAGGGAGAAGACGGTGTAGGCAAGCCCAGGAGAGAGGCCTCAGGAGGAGCCAGCCCCACCCACACCTTCCTCTGGGACTTCCAGACTCCAGGACTGTGAGAAATAAATGTCTGTTTTTTAAGCTTCCCAGTTTATGGTTCTTTGTTATGTAAGCCTGAGCAAAGTAATACAAAGCAGATGGTTTTTGTGACACAAAATACTGATGGCAATGATCTTGCTATTAATGAAGGGATCAGGAGGATGAATACGATAAATATCGTTTGATGTTTCAGCTTCCGGATATTAGTGGCATGCAGATTTAGACAAAGCGTGTTTTCTTTAGCATTTTGGCCCCATCTTTTATAGGAGGCACAGTTTCCAAAGAGGGATAAAGAGGATGAATGGGAGGAAAAGGAGGGAAGCAGGAATAATTGAGAAAAAAGCAAAAGCTGGCAGAAGAAGAGATGTAAGGAGAGAGAATCTATAGTTCAATTGTATTCTTACAACTGGATAATTGAGCTATTTTCCAAATGCAATGTTATTTATATGTAATGGAGAAAAACAAGAAAAATGTGTTCCAAGATTAAGTGGCATTCCTCATTGCCCATAAAAAAATAAATTAGAGATAGCTTTGATAGATACCGGGATACTGTACCACCCTTCACCCACCATTTGGGACTTACTGCTTATAATAGTTGACAACTTTAAGATCATTTCAGCTACCAGGATCTAATTTGTCTGTCTGGGATAACTTTTTCCTAGAAAACAGATGGAAAATGTGAGTTTCACAAACAGTAAATCTGTGAGCTTCTTTGAAAACTCACTGAATTGATGCTTCTATTGCAACATTGCTACTTTCAATTTTATTGATTAGTAACTTTTGAAGCTGGATATTCAAACGTACATGCCATATGATACTTTACATGGGAAACGTGGGGAGCCAATAATTTCATTTATGAAGTTAATATTTACTGAAAAATGAAAATGTATGGTCTTAGGCCAACAGTTGCTATGCTCAGTCTCACTTGCCATTAACGAAGGGATCAGGATGAATACTATAAATACTATTTGATGTTTGAGCTTCCAGATATTACTAGCGTGCGGAGTAAAATATTTTTTATTGTTATCCTTAACAATACACTTTGTTAAAGTCTAATTTCAATTTGCAACATATTTTCAAACTTCTGCCTTTTTTATGATGAAAATTTTACACTTAAATATTTATGTCTCAATATTCTATAAGAAGAAAAATAAGGATTAAAGATAAAGCAGATAAGAAAAGGCATAAATTCAAAGATTCGTGATTTACTTTACTCAAAACTGCTCAGGAAATGGAATTATACAAATACTAATATATACTGTCTTATGTTGTCTGAGCTACTATAACAAAATACCACAGACTGAGAGGCTTATAAACAAAAGACACTTATTGCTTACATTTTTGGAGGCTGGAAGTCCCAGATCAAGGTGTGGTAGATTCAGTGTCTAGTGAGGGCTTCCTGGTTCCTAGATGGAGCCTTCTTGCTGTGTTCTCACATGGTGGAAGGGGCGAGGGAGCTATCTGGGATCCCTTTTATGAGGGCACTTATCCCATTCATGAAGCCCCACCCTCACGACCTCATCACCTTCCAAAGGCCCCGCCTCCCAACACCATCACCTTGGAGATGAGGGTTCAACACATGAATTTTGGGGAGATACATTCAGTCCATAGCATGTACCCACATAAACGAATATATATGTTTATATGTATATATGTGTATTCACATCTTATAGACATATGAAATAAATGTTATGTATATGTGTATGTGCTATGTGTGTGTGTATATATATAACATAAAGGGTATATTCCAAAATATTGCCCAATTTTTATACATAAAAATTATACTGAATCAAATTTAAAGAACATTCTTCTACATTGTTTAGTATAAATTAAATATTTTAAAATTAAAAGAAACAGATCAATTTTAGTTAAAATAACAAAATCTTCCCCAAAGGTGACCTCTATGTGATGTGGGTGGGCTTGTGGGAAAACACATATTTATGGCACAGATTTTTCTATCCACGTGGCTCTGCATACACCCCTACTGCGCCCAGAGATACTTGCTCTTGCTGGTATACCAATGGATTATCTCTAAAATCTCCATTTCTTTGACTCTTTCCTTGAGAGCAAGGAAAGTAAGCTATCTGTTTATCTGTTTATTGGTTGCTTTTTCAGTTCAACGATATTATAAATGACCATAAAGGATCCCAGGAACTTATGATTTGTTCATGCGATCTATAGGGCATTTAATAGCTCCTGCCTGATATTCCTGCAGACTCTATTTTTGGTATTCTTGGAAGACAGAAAGTTCATTTTTCTCTTTTATTGAAAAGTTCTATCGAAATCCTTTTACGTGCATTTTTCCTTTGTAAGACCAATAAAAGGTAGATTTATTATTCTACCCGCTTTTTCCCAGCACAGTACAACAACAAAAGTTGTACCAACAGTTAACATTAAAGCCACAGGCCTATTTTAGGGAAAACTGCAGAATATCTCTTTCAGTCCTTGTGGGTGGGATGGGAAGGGGCCAAGTAGTTTTCTCTTTTGTCAAAAAGAGATTTTCTTTACAGAGACATTAGATCATTCAAATCAACCATTTTGGAACACTGAATTTGCTTTTAATGAAAAACAAGTTTTGTTTGTTTTCATTGTTAACTGATGTGGTAAATGAATTTGGCATCCCCTTTGGGCAGAGTGGAAGATTGGCACATGGTACCAATAAGTGAGTTAATAAATGATTTTTAAAATGTAAATGAGTAAATAAATTAATCCAGAAACATCATTATTTGTCAATGTTCCTGTTAGTAAGTCTTCAACAACCATATGTTCACTGAAACCAATACAGAATTATTCTCTGGGGAAATTTTTCCCCACCAGAGGTATCCCCAGTCCCTTTTCTTGCAAGATTGCGTGGTGGTATCCATTAGATGCAACATTTTGCTAGAGAATTCCATTTTCATGAGAAGACACAATGTTAACTTTTGCTGTCTTAGTTGTCATCAATATCTGGACTAGGTTCTTGCTGAAGATGCTAACTTTGAAATTTCTACTCTTCAATCTTCTTTAGACTCTAAGGTAAACTATATTAGTAATGAAGGGTTGTATGAGGGATACTCAGTCTCTCTATATACATATTCTAAATTTTACCCTGGAGTCAACTCATAACATTAAAAAGCTTTAGAGTTAAGAAAAAAGCTTCAGACATGGAATTCAATGTTTCTAAGTCACTCTAGCATCTAATAAGACATTTCTTTTGCAAAGTTTAAGCTACCTGTAGTTGGATATTGACTTCAATTTGAATAATTTTTTTTAAACATCTAAGGAACTTGCTGGGTTTGGGACAGGATTCATTAATATGCTGTATGCTGCAACCTTGGCCCATGTATGCATACATATTATCCTTATATCTGTCTGTCTTAGGGTTTAACATGGTGTTCACTGATGACTTAAATGAGTCTACTTTCATGTCATGGAGTTATAGCCAAGCTAAATACAGAGACAAACATTTATCCTAGTGTTGGTGGAATTCTACATACAAGTGTGCGCATGCACGCACACACACACACACACACACACACCACTCTCCTTTTTAGGTACTCTGTCTTACAGGAATCTCTCTGTGACTTTGTCATTGCTGCAATTGGGAAAATAGAATAATTAATACACATAATTTAAGGATATCAACAGTAGCATCGGTTGATCAAAGTATCTCCCATTTCCAAATTAATCATTGCCCTTGAGCAGAGAAAAAATGCTCCTTAGTGTTTTCCAACTGCCCCATTCCCTGCCAAGCATCTTGACCCCAAGTCTTGGTGGCTTGAGGAAAAACATGACAGCTTGCTTCACAGGCTGAGGTCATACAATGAATAACACAATTATTAGGGTGAATGTAATTGGAGGTAAGAAATGCATTGAGAAGAATCATTTACTCTCAGACTTTCAGTGTACAGAAGTGATAAAAACCTGAGTAGTAGAACATTATTCAATTAAACATGGTCCCATGAGCTACATAAGGAACCTCTTCAGACATATTCATGCACTGTGCTGTGTGAGTCACTCAAGCACATGCTTTGCTTTTCAGAATCAGTAGGAGAAGCCAGAATGGAAACTCCTGAGGGATAGAGTTTCCTATTTAACATTCTCATCCAAGACAAGCTTCCTAGCTGCTAAGTCTGTAGATAGCTCAGCAGTTGTGGTGCTCATATCCATTTGTTCATGGGTATGGGTGATGTGCCAATGCTCTTCCAGGCAGAATACTCAATGAAGGCAATAAGGGAGTGAACAAAATGAACAAAGCATGTTCCTGGAATGCATGGTTTAGTGGAGGCAGACAGTAATTTAAAAAATCAGACAAATAGCTGTATCATTATAGACTGTGGTAGGTACTATGAGGGAAATAAATATGATGCCAGGAGAAATTGTAACAAAGGGAATGAACTAGTTCAGGAGGTCACAGATAAATTCTGCATGCTCCAAGTAGAAGACACAGCATGGCAAAGGGTCTGCAGCAGGGGTAGGTAGGGCTAGAGAAAATCTAGGTTTTCAGGGAAGGCGAAAAGTAGAGAGAAGTGAGAGCCAAAACCAGGCAAAGCAGAGCATCTTGAGGGCCATCAAGAATGACATCCATTGTAAGAGCAATGGCAAGCAGTTAAAAGGATGAAGGCACACCTGTAATCCTAGCACTTTGAGAGGCCGAAGCAGGTGGATCACCTAAGGTCAGGAGCTCGAGACCAGCCTGGCCAACATGGTGAAAGCCCGTCTCTACTAAAAATACAAAAAAATTAGCTGGGCGTGGTGGCATGTGCCTGTAATCCCAGCCACTTGGGAGGCTGAGACAGGAGAATCACTTGAACCTGGGAGGCGGAGGTTGCACTGAGCAGAGATCGTGCCACTGCACTCCAGCCTGGGCAACAAGAGTGCAAACTCTTTGAGATGTAAAATAGATAAATAAATAAATAAATAAATAAATGGATGAAGGAAGGAGGAATGCCAGGTCTACAGGTGGCCACTTAGGAAGCAGATGAAGTGTCCAGGTCAGAGGCCAAGGTAGTTTCCACCAGACGGTTGGTGATAGAAAAGGAGAAATGCAGACAAATGAGAAACATCTATGAGGATTGGAGATAGATTGATTGCAAGGAGAAAATGAAGACCTCTAGATTCTTGACTTGTGGAACTGGACGTGAAAGGCTGGGACACAAGTTTGTTCTTTGTTCTTGTGTTAGTCTGTTTTGCATTACTGTGGAGGAATACCTGAGGCTGGGTGGTTTAAAGAAAAGAGGTTTATTTGGCTCACAGTTCTGCAGACTACAAGAAGCTTGGCACTGACATCTACTTCTGGTGAGGACTTCAGGCATCTTCCCGTCATGACAGAAGGCAAGGGGAGCTGGTGTGTGTATAGAACACATGGCAAGACAAGAAGCCAGATACAGATACCAGGCTCCCTTAAACAACCAGCTCTCACATGAACCAACAGAGCCAAAACTCACTCATTACCAGGGAATGGCACCAAGGCATTTATGAGGAATCCACCCCTGTGACCCAAATACCTCTCACTCAGCCCCACCTCCAACATTGGAGATGAAATTTCAACATGAGATTTGGAAGGGAAAAATACCCAAAGAATATTAGGCATTGATAAGTGCAATGACCTTTGAGATATCTGAGAGGAAATGTTGAAAGGACTTGGATATATGGGTCTGGAGTATGTAGACAAGATCTGAACTGGAAACATACATTTGGAGTGACTGATCTACACACGTTGATAGAAGTCAGGGGCAGAGATGGAAAAACTTACAAAAGGTGAATAAAATAAGAGGAAATAGTCCAGGAGAAAGTTTTGAGGTGCTCCAACATTCAATTGTCTGTTGAATGGTGAAGGTCAATTGCATCCAGTGGATTGAGTGATTTAATTGAATTATGGTGAGCTTGCAGAGAGCTGTGATTAAGTCATAGGATAAATTTCAGACTGAAATTGCCTTCGCAACATTATAACTGAGGGAAATTATGACAATGAAAGAGATCAGACCTAAATGACTCCATCTTGCTTCTAACCTTTAAATTGTCCTCGTTCATTTCTGGGCATAGACTGAACTAACTTTGGGAAGGAATTCAGTTCATGGTTTGAATCTGAAATAAAATTGAAAATAGCCCTTTCCCCAAAAAGACCCCCTTCTTGATTGGGGACCAGTCTGCCTTTGCAGGACTAACAAATTAGCTACAAGATTAGAAATTACAGTTTAGGGGTCATGCAGCTTCTGGCTCCAAGAGTCTGAACCTCCCCACATTGCCTCTGGGGGTAACATCACTATTGTAAAACCTGAGATCAGTGCTTGAGATATTTTGCAGACCCTACACTTGATGCATCGGCTGACACCACCCAGACTAGTAATCTGGCTCAACCAGTTCTGCCATCCCACCCAGGAACAGAAAACAGCAAGAAAACCTCACTTTGACCCACTACAATTCCATCTCCTGACCAATAAGCACTCTCCACTTCCCAAGGCCCAGCTGACCAAATTATCTTTAAAATCTCTGATCCCCGAGGTTGCAGTGAGCTGAGATTGCGCCACTGCGCTTCAGTCTAGGCAACAGAGTGAGACTCTCTCTCAAGAAAAAAAAAAAAAAGGGATAGAGGAAACATTTTGGGATACGGATATGTTCATGACCTTGATTGTGGTGATGATTTAATGGGTGCAAAAATTATCTAATTGTACATTTTAAATATATGCAGTTTCTTGTATGTCCATTATACCTCAATAAATTTTTTTTTTTAAATAAACAACTCTGATCCCCAAATGCTCAGGGAAACTGATTTGAGTAATAATAAAACTCTGGTCTCCCACATGGCCGGCTCTGCATGAATTACTCTTTCTCCATTGCAATTCCCCTGTCTTAATAAATCGTCTCTGTCTAGGCAGCGGGCAAGGTGAACCCATTGGGCAGTTACAAGATTAGAGTGAGCCAGAAATAAAGGGAATGGAGACTTCAAGTATCCATAACTCAAAGAATATTGCTAATGTTCATTTCTTCTATGTTTCCCCATCATCTTATGTCATTTACATTTGGTATCTCATATCTTATATCATCAGAAAGAAACTGCTTGCTTCTTATTATTTTTCTTACCTGTATATATATTATTGATGAAAAGAGTCAAACTCTGTAAAATATTTGAAGAGATTTATTCTGAGCCAAATATGAGTGGCCAATGGCCAGTGACACAGCCCTAGGAGATCCTGAGAACATTGCCCAAAGTGGTCAGGCTACAGCTTGGTTTTATACATTTTAGGGAGATATGAGACATCAATCAATACATGTAAGATGTACATTGATTTTGTTTGGAAAGGTGGGACAACTGGAAGTGGTGGCTTCGAGGTTATAGCAGGAAGATTCAAAGGTTTTCTGATTGGCAATTGGTTGAAAGAGTTCATCTAAAGACCTGGAATCAATAGAAAGGAAATGTCTGGGTTAAGATAAGGAGTCCTGGAAAAGGGAAAGAGATTCTCTACAGAATGTAGATTTTCCCTTACAAGAGACAGCTTTGCAGGGCTATTTCAAGATATGGCAAAGAAACATATTTGGGGTTAAAATATTTTGATTTCCTTTCTTAACTGTCATATGATATTATGCCAGAGTCAGGTTGGAAAGCAAGCCACGTTATACAGCGTTAAATAAAACCCCTCTCAGGAGACTTTATGATTTGTAGGGCATGACTCCCGAGACCCCTTAGATAGGAATTTTGGCAAGAGAAGAAAAAAGGTCAGAGTTTTGTCTTCAATAAGGTTTCAATTCAGTAAGAAATTGTGCATTACATTTCACCGACTGAAGTACAATCTAGATATCTCTTATCTCCCCCCAAAAAAGTTTTTTGTTATTGTTGTCCTTGAAAGCCTGGAACAGAGATAATTAATACTCAAAGATAGATAACGTCCATTTTCTAAGAATTTCCAAAAGTCACCAAGCCTATGAAAAGCAGAACCATTCCTGAAAATACATGTTCAAAATGTTGGAAAAAGAATTATAATAGATTCCAGAAGAAGTCAGAAGAATCCCCTGCCACCCAAACAAGCCTGTTCAGCTGCCCAGCTTGCATGTGGGAAGCAGTTTTGTTTCTCTGGATGTCAGCATTTCTCTGCACATAGGCCTAGCTGCAAAAGCCATTTCCGCCCTCAGCTGGATGAAAGGGCCAGACCACGTTGAAGGACATCTCCTCCAGATAGTCCGGCCACCGTCCTGGGTGTTCAGTGTGTGGTCAACAGTCAATCCTCCTGGGCGAGGGAAAGGAGACAGACAGTGTGAACTAGCCAGGTGAGAGCAGGGAGGAGTCCCACAGAAGGTGGTGACAGGCTCTTCTTTCCTGAAGGAACACAGCTAGGCTGAGATTTTTACCTAGTGGTCGGTTGGTTTCTCGGAGGCCACCGGAAATGTTGCAGGTGAGAATTTGGCTGCTGCTGGAGGGAGCAAGTTTCTGGAGAGGAAATTGCCCTCCCACGTGGGGGATAAAGGGTGGAAGGAAGTGTATCAGAAGCCCCAGGGGCTGGCTGAGGAGGAAGAACTCTAACAGCAGGGCAGGAAATCTGCAGTCAGAATTGCAGTTGGTTTCTCCCCGATCTTCTCTCTCTTCCTACTCTTGTTCTATCACCTCCTTGGCCCCAAAGCCTCTCTGCCTTGTCATTTCCCATCCTTCCCTCCCATGCCCTCTTCTCCCACATCGCTTGCTCAACAATCTATCCATCGTCCTTGCCTTGCTTTCTCAGAGAAACACATTGCGTTCAGTGGATCACTCATTCTGCTTTATCCCTGTGTCCTTTCTGGAAGGATATTTTCTTTAAATACAGGACTGTTAAACTTTGGAAGATTTGTTGCAGGAAAAGGGTCCTCATCCAGACCCCAGGAGAGGGTTCTTGGATCTCATGCAAGAAAGAATTCGGGACAAGTTCATAGAGTACAGTGAAACCAAGTTTATTAGCAAAGTAAAGGAATAGAAGAATGGCTACTTGATAAAGCAGCCCCGAGGGCTGCTGGTTGCCCCTTTTTATGGTTATTTCTATGGATATGCTAAACGAGGGGTGGATTATTCATGCCTCCCCTTTTTAGACCATGTAGGGTAACTTCCTGAGGTTGCCGTGGCGTTTGTAAACTGTCCGGTGCTGGTGGGAGTGTAGCAGTGAGGACAACTAGAGGTCACTCTCGTGGCCATCTTGGGTTTGGTGGGATTTGGCTGGCTTCTTTACAGCAACCTGTTTTATCAGCAAGGTCTTTGTGACCTGTATCTTATACCGACCTCCTGTCTCATCCTGTGACTTCTAAGTCTGGGAATGCAGCCCAGTAGGTTTCAGCCTCATTTTACCTAGCTCCTATTCAAGATGGAGTTGCTCTGCTTCACACGTCTCTGACAGAGTCATACTTAGTGAAGTGTCAAGATTTCACAGCTGAGGAGAGAGGTTGTGTGGACTTAGGAAATGTTTCTGGGCAGCTTAAAGGGGCCAGAACAAGTGGCCCCCGAATTGCCCTGAGACCTGGGGCTGGCTCTGTGAGACCCTGAGTAATGTTGAACAGATTTTTACATCGAGATGAATATCAGCACTTCTTCAGGTCGGTCAGAGGTGAGGAGGATGAGAGGATGAATGCATTTCAAGTCCGAGTCATAGCTTTGAGGGCTTCAATTCTATGAACCTTTAATCTAACACAACAGACCTTATTGCTTTAAGACATGGCTCTGAACTCCAATGTTCATGTATGTGTTAGTCTTCTGGGGCTGCCATAATGAAGTCCCACAGAATGGGTGGCTTAAACAAAAGGAATTTATTTTGTCAGGGTCTTAGAGCCTGGAAGTCCCAGACGAAGGTGTGGACAGGGCTGGTTCCTCCTGAGGCCTCTCTCCTTGGCTTGTAGACATCATCTTCTCCCTGCGTCCTCACAGAGTCATTCTTCTGTGTGTGTCTGTGTCCTCATCTCCTCCTCTTATGAGATGTCTTAGTCCATTTCAGGCTGCTATAACAGAATACCATAGACTAGGTGGCTTGTAAACAACAGACATTGATTCTCCCATAGTCCTGGAGGCTGGAAGTCCCAGATCAAGGTGTGGGCAGGGCTGGTTACTCCTGAGGCCTCTCTCCTGGGCTTGGAGACACCATCTTCTCCCTGTGTCCTCCAAGGGGTGTCTTTCTGTGTGTGTCTGTGTCCTTATCTCCTCTTCTTATAAGGACCCCAGTCATATTGAATTAGGGCCCACCCTAATAACCTCATTTTACCTTAATTACCTCTTTGGAAACCCCATTTTCAGATATAATCACATTTTGAGCAACTACGGGTTAGGACTTCAACATATAAATTTTGGAGGGACTCAATTCAGCCCATAGCAGTGGACTAATGCCAGCTCAGTACCTCCAAAGCTCTGCAGCCCTAGTTCATTGTGTACATTCTCAAAGCCCCTTTTTCCTTACTTGTAAAATGAGGTTACTCATGGCAATCAATTTAACTCCATAGAACTGTTTGGAAAATTCCTGGATATTAACAAATGTTCAATATATGTTAGCTTTTACTACATCACTAATCAATTTCTTCCAAACACTTATATACTCTTGGTGGGAATGTAAATTAATACAATCTCTGTGGAAAACAATATGGAGATTTCTCAGAGAAGTAAAAATAGAACTACCATTCCATCCAGCAATCTTTCTACTTGGTATCTACCCAAAGGAAAACAGATAATTATATCAAAAAGATACCTGCACTCATATGTTTATCACAGCACTATTGACAATAGCAAAGTCATGGAATCAACCTAAGTGTCCATCATTGTAGGACTGAATAAAGAAAATGTGGTACACATATATTGTGGAATACTATTCAGCCACAAAAAAGAATGAAATCATGTCTTTTGCAGCAACACAGATGGAATTGGAGGCCACTATCTGTAAGTGAAATAACTCAGAAACAGAAAGTCAAATACTGCACGATCTCTCTAATAAGTGGGAGCTAAACAATGTATACACATGGACATGAAGATGAAAATAATAGATAATAGATACTGGGGACTCCAAAAGGTGGGAAGGTGGGAAGTAAGTGAGGGTTGAAAAATTACCTGTTGTGTACAATGTTTGCTATTTGTGTGATGAGTTCACTAGAAACCCAAGCTCACCATTACATAATATATCCATAAAACAAACCTGAACATGCACCACCTGAATTCAAAAAATTACAAAGGCAAAATAAACCAACAGTATTGTATTTTAGTTGGTTTCTTTTTGTAAAGATAGTTAGATGCTTTTTCCTAAAATATCACTGTATTACAAAAACTTACACAGAGAAAAAAAAATTCTTCCAAATGCAAGCAAGTCAGCTTCTGCCTGGTGAAAGAAGCTTCTACTTGGTGAAAGAAGCTTTCTCGTTGGCATTTTCCTTGTAGCTATCTATCTGGAGAAGAGTTTTGGTGTATGGTATGGTTTGGATCTATGTCCCCATTCAAATCTCTTGTTGAATTGTAATCCCTAGTGTTGGAGGTGGGGCCTGGTGGGAGGCAATTGGATCATGAGGATGGTTTCTAATGGTTTATCACCATCCCTCTAGTGCTGATATGGTTCTAACAAGATCTGGTTGTTTAAAATTATGTAGCATCTCCCCCATCTTTTTCTCTCTCTCGCCCTCCTGCTCCAGCCATGTAAAACTTGCCTGCTTCCCCTTCACCTTCCACCATGATTGTAAGTTTCCTGAGGCCTCCTTGGAAGTAGAAGCCAACATGCTTCCTGTACAGCCTGCAGACCCATGAGCCAATTAAACCTCTTTTCTTTATAAATTACCCAGTCTCAGGTAGTTCTTTATGGCAGTGTAAGAACAGACTAATACAGTGTAGTTCTCACACTGCCTAGCAGAACTTGAGTCTATTCTAAGGTCTTTCCATTAGAAAACTCAAGGACCAATTAATGTCTCTGTCCTTTCATGAGAAGATAATAACATCATTGGGTGTTGTTGCATGTTGCTTAGGTTAACACTGGCAAGAAGTGTGATTTTCATTATAAATGGAAGCGGGAAGAGCTCCTAAAAGTTGTGCTAAAGGCTCTGCCATAAATGCAAGTTCATCTTCGCAACTCTAAAATGTATTAAGACCTGATGTAAGAATAAGACTCTTCTGTCTCAGTTCAAATGAGTCACTACTGTAAGATACAAAACATACCAATGCAATTCGGATCATTACCATGCTCAGAATTTACAAAGAAGATATAAACTTTTCCTCCTGGGTGAGATGCAGTCTGTGTGGAAGAGAGAACTGGTAATTCATACAAAATATGTATTGAGCCAATTCTTAGAAATAATATCTAGTCACTTAAAGAATTCAAGAGTACATCCAGAAAGATGCAATAGGTTTGGACAGTGGCTCATGCCTGTAATCCCAGTACTTTGGGAAGCTGAGGTGGAAGGATTGCTTGATGCCAGTAGTTTAAGACCAGCTTGGGCAACACAGAAAGACTTTGTCTGCACAAAAAATAAAAAGAATGTTAAAAACTTAGCCAGGTGTGTTGGCATGTACCTGTAGTCCTAGAGCCTCAGGAGGCTGATGCGGGAGGATCGTTTGAGTGCAGTAGTTTGAGGTTGCAGTGAGCTATGTTTGTGCCACTGCACTCCAGCCTGGGTGACAGACTGAGATTCCCATCTCTGTTAAGAAAAAAAGGTCCAATAAGAGTGTGGACAATAACATTACAGAGAATGTTGGCTCAGGGTGACACAGATGGATTCACATGATAACAACTGTGTTAAAAAGAAATAAATATAAAAATTATGAAAAATTTGATTTCTATTGGTGTCTTAGTCCATTTTCTGTTACTTATAACAGAATACCTGAAACTGTGTAATTTATAAGAGAAAGGAATTTACATCTTAAAGTTATGGGGCTGTGAAGTCCAAGGTTGAGGAGGGGCATCTGTTGAGGGCCTTCTTGCTGGTGGGGACTCTCCACAGAGTCCCTGGGGCAGCACAGGACATAATATGGTGCTAGTTCAGGTCTCTCTTCCTTTTCTTAAAAAGCCACCAGTCCCACCCCTGGGAAAACCCGTTAATCTATTAACCCATTAATACATGGATGGTTTAATCTATTTAGGAGGGCAAAGTCCTCATGACTCAATTACCTGTTAAAGATTCCACCTCTCAATACTGCCACATTGGCGATTAAGTTTCAACATGAGTTTTTTTGTTTGTTTGTTTGTTTTGGTGTTTTGTTTCTTAATAGAGACAAGGTCTTGCTCCATGACCCAGGCTGGAGTGCAGTGGTGAATCACAGCTCACTGCAGCCTTGAACTCCTGGGTTCAAGCCATCCTCTCATCTCAGCCTACTGACTAGCTGGGACTATAGGTGCACACCACCACACTTCATTAATTTTTTATTTTAGTTTTTGTAGAGATGAGGGCTCTCTATGTTGGCCAGGCTGGTCTCAAACTCCTGGTCTCAAGCAATCCTCCCACCTCAGCCTCCCAAATTGCCGGGATTCCAGGCATAAGCCACTGTGCCCATCTCCACTTGAGTTTTGGAGAGGACAAATACTCCAGCCATAGCAATCAAAGGCTGGTGGAAAGGGAAGGGAGAATCCATGGTTATGGTTACAGAAACTCCTAAGTCAGGAGCCCTTTTAAAACACAAGGGAAATGGAATACAAAAAGGACAGTGTTTTTAGAGCATCTGAAAAAAAAGCAAACTCAATCAATCAGGTTCAATCCCTACATATGGTTACATTTTGTAAAAATATGCTCAATGATCAATATATAGTGAAGTGATTATTAGGGCCAGACCAACAGAACACGCTAATGGGACAACACACACACAAACACACACACAGACACACACACACCTCAATGTTTCAAGGAGGTGTGACATTTTAGATGCCAAATGAAATGTCTCCGTAATGTAATGATGCTTTCTGCTTCAGAGTTAGTCTACAATGTTTATTGGAGGCAAGATATGGCAGGCATCCTCTGGTGCCCTAGGTCTGCTGCTGGCATTCTTACAAAGCTTCCCTACTGGATATCTAATCAGGAGACTATCTCCATGTCTAGACGGGGAGTTAAGACTGGCAGGGAATTCGCCGCGTTCATGCAGATAGCACAGGCTGGCGTAGCTTACTGAAAGTCTTTGACCACAAAGCCAACGCACAGCTCTGTTGTATAACAAGGGAAATGAACTCCTGCCTCATGAATTGGGTTTTTCAAATTTCAATGGCTATATTAACCTAAGAACCTCCCACACATTATTTACCTAAAATACTGCTTGCTGAGATCATTCTTGGCAGGACCAATGGATAATCATAAATCATTATTTCCTAGTCTTCACATTGCTGTAGTAACAACAACTATTATTATTTGCACGTGTTATCTTACAATGCCCTGGGGGTATTTTCACCTCCGGATGCCCCCTACCTTCCTCCTCATATGAGTCTTAAATTATCTTATGGCTTTGGCACCTTGTCAGTGGATGGTATGTCTGGAATAGAGCAAAGTAAAACCAACAGCTAACATGTGTAAAGTAATGAGAAACGCAGCAGTGAACGAAATTCTCTGTTGTAAAGAAATAAAAAGTATATATAATCATCATGATAGTATTTACTGAATGCTTTCTGTGTGCTGGGCTGATTGCTAATTGATTTGCAGACATTATCTTTCTTAAACCAGTGAGTCAGAGCTCATATAATTATCCAAGTGGGAGCTGGACTCTAGATGCAGGGATCTGGCTATGAGTGTGAGTTCTTAACTACTACTCTACCCAACAGCATATTTCAGGACACAGTATGATCATTATATGTGGGTGGTTTTTTTCTTTTTTCCTTCTTCATTCGGGATCTTGGAGTCCTTTCAAAACATAAATAAATGTTTTTTTTTTCTGTAAAATAGAAACATTTTTGCTACAATTTTTTTCTTTTTTAGTGTTTCCTTTTTAAAATTTTTATTTTTGTACTAATTTCAACTTTTATTTGAGATTCAGGGGGTACACGTGCAGGTTTGTTGCATGGGTGTATTGTGCAATGCTGAGGTTTAGGGTATGATTGATCACCTCACTGAGGTAGTGAGCATAGCACCCAATAGGTAGTTTTTCAACCCTTTCCCTCCACCTCCCTCCCTGTTCTAGTAGTCCCCAGTATCTGTTGTTCTCATCTTTATATCCATGAGTACCCAATGTTTAGCTTCTACTTATAAATGAGAACATGCAGTATTTCATTTTCTGTTTCTGTGTTAATTTACTTAGGATAATGGCTGCATCCGTGTTGCTGCAAAGGACACGATTTTCTTCTTTTTTATGGCTGCATAGTATTACATGGTATATATGCACCATGGTGTATATGTGCATTTTCTTTAGCCAGTCTACTGTGGATGGGCACCTAGGCCGATTCCATGTCTTTGCTCTTGTGAATTTAACATTTGTTCTATTTAATCTTTCTTCTATCAGAAAAATATAACTAAAGTAAAATGATGATCCCTTCAAATAAGAAATACTCTAAAGCATATTAGGGTGAGAAATATATGAACAATGCTTGCTATTTTATGCCAACTGAAACCAGAAGTGGGGTTGTAGGAGGTTCCACTGCACAGCACCTTCTCAATGTAGAATCGATGACTTCCCTCCAGACATGTTTCATTGATGGTTTCCACAAAGTTGCCAAAAGGATATGCCTCAATGTAAGATTTCCCCACAAGACAATCTGTGCAAACCTGTTTCTCGTTTTGCTGAATGCCTTGTCATTTTGAAGAAATAAAAATCTCAGAAAGGCAGCAATTTGGACATTCCTGTATATTCCCTGCTGTGCTTATTTGTGACAGGACAATGCAGGTTGATCTTGCAAGCATTTTTCTCTTTAGCCCGGGCTGGGATTTTTTCTTTCCAAAGCTCTGAGCAGAGAGAAGAGCCTGTCTTTTGGAGCTGCCTTCAAAAGGAATAATTGTTCAGGCTGACTGTATTGTCTGCTTTCTGTCAATAGGACTTCAGGCAACGTGTCAATGGCTGTTTAAGAAAGTGCTTTTGTGGTGTGGGCAACATTTAACACCGATAGGGCCTTTTTTTTTTTTTTTTTTTTTTTTTTTGAGACGGAGTTCTGCTCTTGTTACCCAGGCTGGAGTGCAATGGTGCGATCTCAGCTCACCGCAACCTCCACCTCCCTGTTTCAAGTGATTCTCCTGCCTCAGCCTCCCGAATAGCTGGGATTACAGGCATGTGCCACCATATCCAGCTAATTTTGCATTTTTAGTAGAGACGGGGTTTCTCCATGTTGGTCAGGCTGGTCTTAAACTCCAACCTCAGGTGATCTGCCCACCTCGGCCTCCCAAAGTGCTGGGATTACAGGCGTGAGCCACTGCGTCTTTTAATGAAGTTGAGTGGGCATGTCAGGAAAAGCCAGTGGGCGGGAGAAAGAATGTGAGATATCGACACCATGGTAATCTGGCTTTGCCAAAGGAGTCTGTTTTACAAACTCAAGCCCAAGGAATTCCTGACCAAATCTTCCCCATCTGATCTGTCTCTCTTCTCTCCTCATCCACTTTCCCTGTCACTTTCTGCCTCTCCATCATAGTTCTTCATTTTGCTAACATCACAGCTGCAATATACCCTCTTGCCATTTAAAAAGTGACATCAAACCAAAGGAGGGAGCCGGCCGTGGTGGCTCATGCCTATAATCCCAGCACTTCGAGAGGCCAAGGTGGGCAGATTGCTTGACCTCAGGAGTTCCAGACCAGTTTGGGTAACATGCTGAAACCCTACAAAAAATACAAAAATTAGCTGGGTGTGGTGGCGCATGCCTATAGTCCCAGCTACTCTGGAGGCTGAGGCAGGAGAATTGCTTCAGCCCAGGAGGCAGAGGTTGCAGTGAGCCGAGATCGCACCACTGCACTCCAGCCTGGGCAGTGGAGCAAGACCTTGTCTCAAAAAACAAAACAAAACCCAAAATCTCCAAAACCAAATATTTTTTGTAATTCAGTTTCCCTTTACTCTTGTATTCATACCTCTTCACTGTTAGCACTTAATTGCTCTTAATCAATTAAAGTTCTTCATACCATATATACTAGAGCAGTGGTCCCCAATCTTTTTGGCACCAGGGACTGATTTCATGGAGGAAAACTTTTCCACTGACACTGGGGAGGGGTGGTTTTGGGATGATTCAAATGCATTACATTTATTGTGCACTTTAGTTTTGTAATAACTACATTGTAACATATAATGAAATAATTCTACAACTCACCATCATGTAGGATCAGTGGGAGCCCAGAGCTTGTTTTCCTGCAACTAGATGGTTGTACCTGGAGGTGATGGGACACAGTGACAGATCATCAGGCATTAGATTCTCATAAGGAGCACGCAGCCTTGATCCCTCGCATGCACAGTTCGCTA